>NC_049233.1:67987693-69437578 GCF_011100685.1 Canis lupus familiaris
GGGGGCAGCCCCCAACTTTTGCTGGAAGCTCTGCGTGTGCTCCAGGGCTGAGCTGAAGCGTCATCTCCTTCCCTGGCCGCCCTGCAGGGTTGTTGGTTTGCTTTGGGTTTTTTAAGGCATATCCTTAACACTGTTAGACAAGTAGAGGTTTAATAAGTAGTTGTTGAACAAGGGTGTGAAGGAACTGGACCGTTGCCACTTTGGGAGGTTATTTTTATTTTCTTTATTTTAAAAATTCCCAGTATCATAGCATACGGCGTTGTATCAGTTTCAGGTGTATGATCTAGAGACTCAACACTACAGTACTCAGGCGCTCGCCTTGAGAGGTGTGCTCGTAATCCCCTCATCTGTGTCCCCCCCCCATCTCCCCACCTGCTTCCCCTCCGGTCACCCTCAGTTTGTTCTCTATCGTTAAAAGAGTCTTTTTTGGTCTCTTTTTGTGTTGTTGTTGTTCATTTGTTTGTTCCTTGAATTCACATTTGAGTAAAATCACGTATTTGTCTTTGTCTGATTATTTCACTTAGCACTATACCCCTTAGATCCATCCATCTGTGTTGTTGCAAATCACAAGATTTCACTCTTTTGATGGCTGAGTAATAGTTCATTATCTGTCTATCATCTATCTATCTATCTATCTATCTATCTATACCACATTTTCTATCCCTATTCAATCTATCCATAGACACTTGGGTTGATTGTTAGTGGCCGAGAGCCCCAGGCCCCACAATTGCCTATTGTAAATAATGCAGCAATAAACATAGTTGTGCATATATCCTTCCAAAATTAGTGTTTTCTATTCTTTGGGTGACTCAACCATTCAAATGATAATAGAGGGAAAGCAGAGAGGATGAGGTAAACTGGGAAAGACCAGGCTCATGAGACAGTGGAAGATCCTTCTCTTCAGTCAGGGAGGGATTTGGGGGTGGGGTGAGCTCCTGGTTTCATTGATCTGCTTTATTGCTTTTGTTTTTAATTTCATTTATTTCTGCTCTTATCTTTATTATTTCTTCTTTCTGCTGGTTTGGGTTTTGTTTGTCCTTTTCTAACTCCTTTAGGTGTAAGTTTAAGTTATTTATTGAGAGATTTTTTACTTCTTGAGGGTAGGCCTGTATTGTCATAAACTTCCCTCTTAGAACTGCATTTGCTGCATCCTACAGACTGGACCATTGTGTTTTCATTTCATTTTTCTCCACATTTTAAAAAAGATTTTATTTAATTATTTGTTTGTTTATGAGAGACACAGAGATGCAGAGACATAGGCAGAGGGAGAAACAGGCTCCCTGAGGGGACCCCGATGTGGGACTCAATCCCAGGACCCCAGGATTACGCCCTGACCTGAAGGCAGATGCTCAACCACTGAGTCACCCAGGTGCCCCTCCGTGTATTTTTTTATTTGTGCTTTGATTTCTTGGTGAACCCATCCATTGTTTAATAGTATTTTTTTAAACATTTATTATTTATTATTCAGAGAGAGAGCCAGAGACACAGGCAGACGGAGAAGCAGACTCCATGCAGGAAGCCCGACATGGGACTCGATCCCAGGTCTCCAGGATCACACTCTGGGCTGCAGGCGGCGCTAAACCACTGTGCCACCGGGGCTGCCCTGTTTATTTATTTATTTATTTTTATTTATATTTTTTAAATTTATGATAGTCACAGAGAGAGAGAGAGAGAGGCAGAGACACAGGCAGAGGGAGAAGCAGGCTCCATGCACCGGGAGCCCGACGTGGGATTCGATCCGGGTCTCCAGGACTGTGCCCTGGGCCAAAGGCAGGCGCCAAACGGCTGCACCACCCAGGGATCTCGGCTGCCCTGTTTAATAGTATTTTATTAACTTCTAAATATTTGTGTTCTTTTTTTTTTTTTTTTGGTCTTTTAAAGATTTTATTTATTCATGAGAGACACAGAGAAAGAGGCAGAGACATAGGCAGAGATAGAAGCAAGTTCCTTGCAGGGGGCCTGATGCAGGGCTCGATCCCCAAACTGGGATCACGACTGGAGCCAAAGGCAGATGCTCAACTGCTGAGCCACCCAGGTGTCCCAATATCTGTGTTCTTTCCACATTTTTTTGCAGTCAATTTCTAATGTCATTGTGTTGTGGTTGGACAGGATGGATGCTATGTCTTCAATCTTTTTAAATATGTTGAGACTTGTTTTGTGAACTAACATGTGACCTATTCTGGAAAGTGTTCCATGTTCACTTGAAAAGAATGTCTATTCCGCTGTCTTAGGATGGATGTTCTGAATATATCTGTCAGATTCATCTGGTCCAATGTGTTATTCAAAGCCACAGTTTCCGATTTTCTGTTTGGATTATCTATCCATTGACTTAAGTAGGGTATTAAAGTCCCCTGCTATTATTGTATTATCAGTTACTTTCTTCATGTTTGTTATTAGCCACTTTATGGTTTGGGTGCCTATGTTGGATGCATATATATTGTAATTGTTATATCTTCTTGTTAGGTTATTCTTTTTATGATTACAATAGCGTCCTTCTTTGTCTCTTTCTACAGTGTTCTTTTTCCTTCTTCTTTCTGTTTTTAACTTAAATTCAATTAGCCAACATATAGTATATCATTAGTTTCAGATGTAGAGTTCAAGAATTTGTTAGTTGCATAGAACACCCAGTGCTCATCACATCACGTGCCCTGCTTGACAGTATTTGGATTAAAGTCTATTTTGTCTGATATAAGTATTATACTCTGGCTTTCCTTTCACTTCCACTTGCATGATGAATGATTTTCCATCCCTTCACCTTTGATCTGCATGTTGTCTTTAAGTCTGAAATGAGTCTCTCGTAGGCATCATGTAAGTGGGTTTTGCTTTTTTTTTTTTAAGGTTTTATTTATTTAATCATGAGAGACAGAGAGACAGAGAGGCAGACACAGGCAGAGGGAGAAGCAGGTTCCATGCAGGGAGCCTGATGTGGGACTCGATCCCAGGACTTCAGGATCACGCCCTAGGCCAAAGGTGACACTAAATCGCTGAGCCACCCGGGCCACCTGGGTTTGCTTTTTAATCCATTTATCACCCTATGCTTTTGAATTACATTCAAAGTAATTGTTGGTAGGTCTGTACTTATTGCCATTGTGTTACTTGTTTTATGGTTAGTTTTACATTCTTCTCTTGCTCCTTTTTCTCACAGTTTGGTGGCTTTCTTTAGTGATATATTTGGATTCCTTTCTTTTTGTGTGTGTCTGTTACTGGTTTTGATTGTGGTTACCACTGGGTTTATTTCTATCATCCTAAGCATATACCAGTATATATTAAATGAGTGTTGCTTAAGTTTGAACAGATTCTATAAGCACTAATTTTTACCCCCCCCTCATGTTTTAGGTATATGGTAGCATTTTTTACATCTTTTAAATTCATGAATCCCTCCATTAACTGATTTTTATAGATATACTTAATTTTACCGCTTTGTGCTTCTATCTTTCTTACTTTGCTCAGTCTTTCCGTTCCACTCAGGGAATCCCTGTAACATTTTTGTAGAGCTGGTTAGTGGTGATGAGTACCTTTAACTTTTGTTGCCTGGGAAACTCTTTATCTCTTTCTATTCTGAATGATAAACTTTCTGGAGAAAGTATTCTTGCTTGGTTGCAGGTTTTTTTCTTTAGTACTTGATATACATTCCACGTTCTTCTGGCCTGCAGTTTCTACTGAAAAATAAGCTGATGGCCTTATGGGTTTCTCTTGAGTATGTAACTTTTGTTTTTTTCCTTTGGTGCTTTAAAAATTTCTTTATCACTCCTTTTTTGCCATTTTAGTACTATGTCTTGATGTGGATCTCCTTGAGTTGATTTTGCTGGGGTCTCTCTGTGCATCTGTACCTGGATATCAGTTTCTTCCTCAGATTTAGGAAGTTTTTAGCTATTATTTCTTCAAATACATTTTCTGTCCCCTTTCCTTTCTCTTCTTTTTCTGGGATCTCTATAATGTGAATGTTATACTCTTGATGGTGTCATTGAGTTTTCTTAATCTATTTCATTTTTTATTATTCTTTTTTAATATTATTTTATTTTTAAATATTTTATTTATTATATGAGAGAGACACAGAGAGAGAGCAGAGACATAGGAAGAGGAGAAGCAGGCTCCATGCAGGAAGCCCAATGTGGGACTCAATCCTGGGACCCCGGGATCAAGACCTGAGCCAAAGGCAGACACTCAACCACTGAGCCACCCAGCATCCCCTCTCTCTGTTCTTGATTGTTTTCCATTAATGGTCTTCCAGATTGCTCATCCTTCTTCTGCTTCCTCTAATCTACAATTTATTCACTCTAGTGTATTTAATTTCAGTTATTAAGTGCTTTATCTTGATCGGTTCTTTTTTTATAGTTTTCTATCTCTGTTCAAGGTCTTGTTGAGGTCCTCAATCCTTTTTGGAGTCCTGTGAGCATTTTATGACCACTACTTTAAATTCTCTATCAGGTATATTACTTATCTCCTTTTCACATCGCTTCTTCCTGTGATTTTGTCCCATTCTTTCTTTTGGGACGTATTCTCTATTTCTCATTTTGTCTAATTTTGTGTCTGTTTCCATGTGTTAGGAAAGTCAGCTATGTCTACTACTCTTGAAAGTAGTGGCCTTGTTAGGGGTGAATTATTTTCCACCTCAAAATGTTGAAATCCTAACTGGTACTGGGAATGTGATGATCAAGTCAAAATGAAGTCATTAGGATGGGCCTTAATCCAACAGACTGTGTCCTTGATAAAAGGGGAAATATGAAAACAGAGACAGATATGTACAAAGAGAAGAGATCATGTAAAGACATAGGAAGAACACCATCTATAAGGCAAGGGATACCTGAAGCCACCAGAAGCTAAGGAAGAAGGTTTAGAGCAGATTCTCCTATATAGCCCTTAGAAGGAACCAATCTTGCCAATGCCTTGATTCAGACTCTGAGCCTCCAAATTGTGCGATAATAAATTTCTCTTAACCCAATTAAAAGAAAGAAAGAAAAAAAAAATGAAAGAAAAGAGAAAAGAAGAAAGAAAGAAAAAAAAACAAAAGGAAAGAAAAAAAAAAAGAAAGAAAAGAAAAAAAAAAAAAAGAAAAAAGAAGAAAGAAAAAGAAAGAAAGAAAGAAGAAAGAAAAAGAAAAGAAGAAAGAAAGAAAGAAAGTGGCCTTATGAAAAGGGGTCCTACAGCAGTGTCCTGCAGTACAATGTCTCTTGTTCACCGGAACCCGGTGCTTTAGAAGGGTCCTATGTGTGTTGTGTTCACCCTACTATTATGGCTGAGCTGCATTTGCCTTCAGTTTAGTCATCTGCAATGTCTTTCTTTGCTTGTTGTGGCCAGGATTTGTTCTCTGTGTTGTCAGTGGGCCAGTCTGGAGCTGCCTTGTGCCTTGTGCCTTGAGTTGGGTCATATTAGGCTTTGGTCAGAGCTGTGGTAGCACTGAACTATAGAGCACTCTCCCTGAGTCGTTCCACAAGAAGGTTTAGTTGGTTGCCAAGGTCTGCAGTCACACCAGTTGTCTGTCCCCAGCCCCCAGTAGCACCACAGTCAACTGGTTTGTGTGTTTTTTTCCCTCTTTTCCTAGGGCAGGAATCAATTTGGGGTGATGCTGACCTCTGTGGGGGCTGTTTGCACACTACCATGTGGGGCAGCTTGGATGGACCCCTACCAGGTGTGTTGTGGAGGGGGCAAGTCCATAGGAGAATGCAGGGTAAGAAGTGCAGCGTTAGCAAAATTTGTACTGGTCTGCTGTTGGGAGGAGGCTGGCTGGAGAGGGTTGGTCCTGGAAGAGTGTGGGGGGTGGGACGCACAGTTAGCAGGCTAGGTGGAGAGTGTTGGTGCTGTGCTGTGCTGATTCCCACAGGTGTTCTTGTGTCTAAACTGAGTGTGAGGGGATCCCTGGGTGGCACAGCAGTTTAGCGCCTGCCTTTGGCCCAGGGCGCAATCCTGGACACCCGGGATCGAATCCCATGTCGGGGTCCCGGTGCATGGAGCCTGCTCCCTCTGCCTATGTCTCTGCCTCTCTCTCTGTGGTGGACTATCATAAATAAAAAATAAAAATAAAAAAATAAAAATAAAAAATAAAAAATAAACTGAGTGTGAGAGGGAAATGATGCCTGACAACTCCTTTGTTCTTGGAGAAGTCTCCCGAAAGATCCCCTCCCACCTTTAGCACAGGCCCCAAGATTAAGAACATATCTCCTCCCATACACCCCAGGTGTCCTTTCAAACCTGCTGCTTCTGTGTTGTATCTCAGCAGAGCTCTTTGTTGTGCTAGCTCTTTAAGGGTAAGGGCTCAGATTCCATTGCCCTCTGGCTCTTCAGAGCCATGGCTGCTGCTTTTTAAATTTCAAGTATTAAGCCCCACTGATTGTAAGAACCCACAAAGTTGGGCCCCCTCAGGTTTTTAGAACAAATGTATGGCAATTTGTCTTCCCAATGTGGGTCCCCTCATGCCTGGGATATGATCTGCTTCCTCTCCCCCTCTCTGTGGCCGGTAGGTCCTTTCCCTCCTGTGGACAGTCCCATGGGTCCGTTTGGCTCCTGACTGCATCTCCCACCCTTCTACCCTTTGCCAATATGGCCCTCTCTCTCTGTTGGCTGTGTAGAGGCATATTCTGCTTCTCTATGAGTCATTTTATTGGTTATTTACATTGATGTGGGTGTTATTGGGATGTATCCATGAGATGAGGTGAGCCTAGGATCCTCCTACTCTGCCACCTTCCCTGGAAGTTGACCACTGCCACTTTAGGTGGGGAAAGGTGCCCATTGTTTTTCTTGGGGCCTTAACTGTCCTCAGGGCTGTTTTCATGGTGATTGCCCTGAAAATTTTTAAATCTTGTGGTAATCTGGGAAGTATGTAAAAAAAAAAAAAAGAAAAGAAAAAAAGCTTTCTGTTTGTGTGACTAATAAATAATTGCTTAAACTCTTTTAGCAATCCTTGGACACAGGCCACTTTCTGATTCTGTCTGTTGACCTCACCTTGAGCACTAACTGTACACAGCTTAGGTATGGTTTCCACCGTTTTTTTTCTAGGATCCTTGACTTGTTGCTTTCTGGGTTTCTAAATCTAACAAGGAAACCTAATTTCACAGCTTTTATTCCAATGAAAATTATCTTTTTTTTTAAATGATTTATTATTTATTCATGACACACACACACACACACACACAGCACACACAGACTGAGAGAGAGAGAGACTGAGAGAGGCAGAGACATAGTCAGAGGGAGAAGCAAGGCTCCATGCAGGAAGCCTGATGTGGGACTTGATCCCAGATCCCAGGATCATGCCCAGAGCCAAAGGCAAATGCTCGACCACTGAGTCATCCAGGCATCCCCAATTAAAATTATTCTTAAGTAGTAAGACAAGTGACAAGAATTTGTGTTATAATTCAATTGCCAAATTAATGGCAAGGGTCCTAGCCAAGGAAAAAAGATAGGAGTTTTTAGGGACTTCTGGGTACCTGAGGTTTGCCTCTGAGCATAATTAGGAGGTGTTACTCTATAGGAGAGAAAGAAATGGGTAGATAGAACCAGAAAGCTTTTCCAAAAGGAAAAAGAGTTAAAGAGGAAAGTGAATGCTTGCCAATCCCAAATAAAAAATGGCATAGACCAGAGATATGAGGACTTCTATATTCATTCACCCCTTCATTCTCTCCTGCATTTATTCATCCATTCAATGAATGTTTGGTACATTGTTCAAGCACTGAACTAAGTCTCGGATGATGCAAGAATGAATGAGTCCAAGTTCTTGACTTTGAATAGGTCACACTATTCACACTACAGACCAAATGATATGGTATGTGTGACAGTGGCTTGTAAATGGCACAACACTATAATGTGTTGGTTATCTTATCAATGCTTAATACAGTGACTGACAAGGAGCAGATGCTCAAAAATGGCTGTTGAGTGAATGAAGAGGGCAAGGGACTGAAACAGCGAGCTGCGATATGTGAGAACTGGAGACTGTCATGGTTGTAAACTAAAAGGGGGATTGCATGATTCAGTAAAACACCAAACAGGGCTCCTTGATTATCCCAGAGACTGGGAACTCTGTGTTCTAATCCTTCCTCTTCTCATAACTAAGTGACCTTGGGTGACTTAATCTTTCTGGGGTTGAGTCAAGGAGTACAGCAAAATATCAGACTACCACCTTTGATGGGCTTTATGTGTGAATTGGATCCATGCTGAAGTCTGTTAAAGAAAGTAGCTAGAGCTAGAATAATACATTCCTGATTCTCAGTTGTAAATAACTTAAAATCCCCTGGAAGAAAACAGATAAACTGTTGAACAAACATTTCGTTTTCTGTGTAGGAATTGTGGTCATCTCAAATGGGAACCACTGGTTAAATTATAACCTTACGCTGGTGCTTACGTTAGCTTCTGTCTTTCACCCGGTTGACCTTCAGGAAGCTGCAATGAGGATTTTAGTAGCTAATTTGGACACTAATTAGCTAGTCAAGTTTTGGGACTTATTAGTTTTGAGAGAATTATAACTGCCATATTAACTCCCTCAATTTTTTTTTATCAGTAGGTGACCATTGGCAGATATAAATATAATAAATAGAAAGCTTTCAAAGGCTGTTTGACCATCAAAGCCCATATCATTCTTAATTTGTGCCAGGTTTGGGGTAGAACTCCCACAGTGAAATGTGGCCAGAAACCACAGTGCAGAGGAGTTTAACAGTTCTTCCAGTCCAGAATGAGTCAAAGAGGAGTCAAAATTTAATCTTACAATCTCATAAAGACTTTATGACTACAATTATTACTTGAAGCTATCAGATAGTACAGACATGCACTAACTACTATTGTGGAAATTAAATAGTACTTCTAAGTTTTCTAACAGAGAGATCATTTGGGCAGTAAATTTATCATAAGGATTTGTTTTCCATTAAAATATTTTGATGTATTTCATTATATGATAAATAAATGTTTACTACTGAAAAGTTAGAAAATGTGGATAAAAAAAACAGGGGAGAAAAACCTTCAAAATCCTATCCTGCAGGGAAAAACACACACATACTTTTAAAAATAAAGAATGGGATTATACTATTTGTAACTGGAAAAATACTCAGAACCTGAGATCAGAAGTTTACATTCATATCCCTGTACCAGAAGAAGGAGCACCTGAAAAGGAGTGGAGGTGGAGGCTGACCTTTTTTTTTAAAATAAATTGTAAATACATGGGGCCCCTGGTTGGCTCAATGGGTTAAGCATCTGACTCTTGTCTTTTGGCTCAGGTCATGATCTTCAGGGTCATGAGACTGAGCCCTCTGTCAGGCTCTGTGCTGGGCGTGGAGCCTGCTTAAGATTCTCTCTCTCCCTCTTCCCCCTCCCCCTCTTTAAAAAATTATAATACAAAGGAAAATGAAAACTTTGAAAAGAAAAACAACCCTGATCTTAAGACATGTTTATTTAATTTTTTAAGACATGTTTAATATGGTACTTCATATTATATTTGAATGGTATTAATTGAGGTCAGAGAACTTGAGTTCCTGTTTCCTGTGCTTACTCCTCATAAGTGTTTTTTGAATTGTTTGCTGAGTGATAATGTCAAGTGATCCACTTAATCTATTAAGTATTCTTTATTAAAATCAAGAACCAGTTTGCTTGGGACGCCTGGGTGGCCCAGTGGTTTAGCGCTGCCTTCGGCCCAGGGTGTGATCCTGGAGTCTTGGGATCAAGTCCCACGTCAGGCTCCCTGCATGGAGCCTGCTTCTCCCTCTGCCTGTGTCTCTGCCTCTCTCTCTGTGTCTCTCATGAATAAATAAAATCTTAAAAAAAAACTTATTAGTTCACTCATTGAGTCAGGGAGAATCAAAATTAACACTTCTATAGGTGCCTTTTATTCCAGATCTCTTACAAGTATCTTATTCTTTTTCTCCATCCCAGGTTTTTTCTTCTGTCTTTCCTTTTTCTCAAGATCTCCTTTTTCTCCTACATCTTCTTTTCTGTCCCTCTGTTCCATTTAATTTCAGTTACATGCTTACTCATTCACCTTCTTTCTCTCTCTTTCTCTGGGGCTCTGACGCTGTCATATTCTTTTTTTTTTTTTTTTTTTTTTAAGTAGGCTGCATGCCCAGTGTAGGACTTGGACTCACAGCCCTGAGCTTGAGAGTTACATGCTGTACCAAGTGAGCCAGCCAGGCTCCCCAAATTATTTTTGTTTTATAATTTTTTTTTAAATTTATGATAGTCATACAGAGAGAGAGAGAGAGGCAGAAACATAGGCAGAGGGAGAGAAGCAGGCTCCATGCACCGGGAGCCCGACGTGGGATTCGATCCCGGGTCTCCAGGATCGCGCCCTGGGCCAAAGGCAGGCGCCAAACCGCTGCGCCACCCAGGGATCCCTATTTTTGTTTTATTTTATTTTTATTATTTTTTGGAGAGGGAGTGGGGAGGGGCAGAAGGAGAGGGAGAGAAAGAATCATAAGGTGTGGAGCTTGATGTGGGCCTGGATATCACAACCCTGAGATCACAACTGGAGCCAAAATCAAGAGTTGGACACTAAATGTACTGAGCCAGGCAGGTGCCCCTGTTTCATTTTTTTAAGGTAAGCTGTATGTCCAACGTGGGACTCACACTCACAACCCCGAGATCAAGAGTTGCATGCTCTACCAACTGAGCCAGCCAGGTACTCCTGCCCCCGACCCTGTTATATTCTTGAGTTTTGACCTGATCTTGCTCAAAATAGTCCAGAACACTCAGTACTTTACCCATGATATCCAGAATCTCTCCATCAGAGGCTGAAAACCAATCAGAGGAGATAGGACAAGTTATTTGAGTTTAAAGAAGTTCCAAAGATCATCAAGTCCAACTACTCATTTATGTTTGGATTCCTACCTCCTCCCTGATATACTTGACAAATAACTTCCTTCTTTCCATAGTTTTTTAAATTTTTAAATTTTTTAGAAGATTTTGTTTATTTATTCATGAAGACACACACACACACTGAGAGAGGCAGAGACACAGGCAAAGGGAGAAGCAGGCTCTCCACAAGGAGCCCGACGTGGGACTCCATCCCAGGACCCCAGGATCATGCCCTGAGCCAAAGGCAGATGCTCAACCGCTGAGCCACACCAGGTGTCCCAATTTTTTTTTTTTTAAGTATTTATATGGCAGGCAAATGTTCAGACTTTGCTTGAACATTCTCAGACTGTTGAGCTCACTCCTCTATGAGGCAGTCCATTCTGCCTTTGGATAGCTCTGTCATGCAAGAAGTTCCTCCTTCTGTTGAACCAGAATCTTTTACCCTCTAACTCTGACCCATGGGTTTAATTCTATTCCTTAAGTCACCAAATAATACTAATTCTTTCTTCATATGACAGTCCTTTGATACTTGAAGATAATCTTCACATTTACAGTGTGTTTTCATCTTCTCCAGACTAATTCTGATCTTTTGAATAATTTGTCAAATGATGTTTTTTAGCTTCGTGGTTATCTTTTTCTGATTTGTCTTTTTTCTCTTTGTGCTTCATTTGAACAGGAATGCCCAGGACTGATTGAATGCATTTGAGTGGAGGCGTTCTCTTTATTACCTTGCTCATTAGATCAGTGTTGTCCAACAGAAATTTCTGTTATGATGGAAATATTCCATTTCTGTGCTGTCCAGTATGAGGGTCTAAATAGTCCCATAGAGTTATTGGGCATTTGAAAATGTGACTAAAGAGAATGAGAGACTGAATTTTGAATTTTATCTAGCTTTATTTTAAGCTTAGATAGCTCTTAAAATAGAAAGAATTTTGTCTCTATACATGAAGGCAAGAGAAGTCTTAGGAAGTTCTGAGGGAAGGCCAGGATGAGGATCAGAAGGCCTAGAGTCTTGTCACTCTCAGGCACTGACATATGTGTATTCACGGAGCAGTCAATACAGCCATTTCCTCTTTACCAGCATCAGTTTTTTCACTTAGAAGATGAGAGCATTGGATTGAATTGGAGTGTTTCTCAAACTTCAAATCCAAATTCATTAGTAGGCTGCAAATATCAATTTAGGATTTTCGCCAGCAACTCATGAAAATCAATAAAGGACAACCTCATTTAAAATGGAGCAGGAGAAGCTCTTGTGCCTTACCATTCCTCCTCAGCCCCTTGCAGGTCCAAGAGGAAGGAGCCCATAGTCGACTGCCCCAGCAGGAAGAGGAAGCTTTTTCCCCTTGCCTGGAAACAGCCCAGCCAATGAGAGACTGTCACAACTCAGCCAATGAAAAGCCAGTTTACCCCGATGGCCTCTTTGTTCATAGCAACTCTCCCCTTTCCTCCTTTCCTCTTTAAAAGTGTTGCTCTTCTTTGTTTTCTAGACTTGCCTACTGTTTTGCCATTCCTCCTGACTCCCAAATTGCAATTCTCTGCTCTCCCTGAGTAAAGCCATTTGCTGGTAAAATAACTGGATGTTCAGTTTTAAGATTAGCCAGTTTTTTTTTTTTTAAATGAAATCAAATAGAGGGATCCCTGGGTGGCGCAGCAGTTTGGCGCCTGCCTTTGGCCTAGGGCGCGATCCTGGAGACCCAGGATCGAATCCCACGTCAGGCTCCCGGTGCATGGAGCCTGCTTCTCCCTCTGCCTGTGTCTCTGCCTCTCTTTCTCTCTGTGTGACTATCATAAATAAATAAAAATTAAAAAAAAAAATCAAATAGATTAGAACGTGATTTGTAAGATAAATATTGTTTTGTTAAGCTTTTGTTCCAATGTCTGTGTGTATGTGCACATTGGGTTATGACATCAGATGTGTTTCTAACTGTGGATTAAAATATAGTAAACGGGATCCCTGGGTGGCGCAGCGGTTTGGTGCCTGCCTTTGGCCCAGGGCACTATCCTGGAGACCCGGAATCGAATCCCACATCCGGCTCCCGGTGCATGGAGCCTGCTTCTCCCTCTGCCTATGTCTCTGCCTCTCTCTCTTTCTCTCTCTGTGACTATCATAAATAAATTAAAAAAAAATTTAAAATGTAGTAAACATTATTTTAAAAACATGGGAATTCATGATTCCTGAGGTTCCTTCTGCTTGGTGTTTAGGTTTCCCTGTGTCTGCAAAAGGTATTCCTTAGGGCTTTATCTCCATGGTGGTTTGGGAGAGTAAGTTTCCAGATGCTACCCCCACACCCTAAACCCAAGCAAGCAGTCTCTGTTTAGAGACCATGACACAAACAGATCCTCAGAAGCTGAGGAGAGGCGTGTTGTTAAACATCATTGCTGATTCCATGACAACTTGAGGATTTTTATGTACGTGGACAATACTTCTTGCACATTGTAGCCTCTTTGGTTTCACTATGATGCTTAGAAGAGATTTTTACTTTAAGCAGGAAGTTGAGGAAAATCATAGAATCCCTTCTCTAGAGGTAATACTCTATGATTCCAGGAATTCAAAGTTTCAATAAATAATTGTAACTGAGGACATTCTTCCAGCAACAATAATGACATCAGCCTCTCCACAGTGCCACAGTGAGGCACAGGGCACAGAGGTTATCATCCCACTCCATCTCAGCTGTGCTGGGACCTTAGGTCGGCAGCTCTGGAGAAGCCGAGCCTGAACTTGAGTTCAAATCTCTTCCTCCAAAACTCTCTTGAATTCCACTGTACCACATGGACAGGGATTATTGTTATCAAATCTAAATTATCAAATACATTTTTTTCTTCTCATGACAATAAATTTAATTGTGCTAAGTACACTTCGACAAACATTAGCAGGGTCTGTGCTAAAGGTAGGATGCTGAACTCAAGAGATTTTTGTTGAGCAGCCATACTTTGGGGACACTAGGTATAGATGGACAAGGCAGGGAGAGCCACAGGCCATAGGGCACACTCCTAAAATTTAGGATAGGGTTGGACAATGTTATCCTCTGCAATGAAGCTGATTTAGCATCTAAAGTGCACACGTTCTCATTCCAGAATATTTACAAAGATAATGCTACTGAAGAATGGGTTTCCATTCCTCAAAATCTATCTAGATCCCACTTTCTAAGAGGAAGAAGAAAGAGAAAGAAAAAAGAAAGAAAGAAAAAGAAAGAAAGGAGGGCTCCCTTCAAATATCTTAAATGATACTAAAATATGCTTGAGGTAAAATATGCTTGATACTAAAATATGGCTTAGGTAATGCCATCATGCTGGAAGGATGGAGGGTGCAGGGTAGGTGGATTGGGGTTAGATGCTGAGGAATTGTGTTTGGGTCTCCTGCACTGACCTGCAGATAGGCTCTTGAAAGAAAGTGACTGGAACGAGGTCAGACACACAGTAAAGTGAAAGAAGTTCATTTTCTGATTCCAAATGTTCTTGCCATAATATCCTGTGTCCTCTATAATGAAATTAGGGGGGCATCAGGGTAGCATAGGTTTAAACACACTTTCTCTGAGAATTATTTAACCTTCTTAACCTGGCTTAGGAAACCCTAATAGCATCTTGATGGTAATAGGTTTTGTGATGCATATTCTTCCCTCTGGGAAAACAAGGCACTGTGCAACCCATAAGAATATTCAAGTTGGCCTGAAAGTATATGAAATTACATTTTAAAACTATATCCCAGGTTCTTAATTAGTTTTATTATGGATTTACTTTGATTGAGTCACTCTCCAGAAGATAAATGACCCTGGTGAGGGGAAATAATTGAATTCTGGAACGTAAAGAGCTGAAGACCAGACTCTGGACCCACACTGCACCCAGCAGGGTGCTGGTGATCAGACTTAGTCTGGGCAGTGTCCAGCAAGCCCCAGGCCAGTCTCTGCCCTGCCCTACAGAACACCACAGCACAGAGTTTGAGAAGGCCAAAGGAATGGTCAACAGTATAAACACCGATGCACAATATTTTGCTTTTAAAGGTACTTTGTTTAAGAACCAAGTATTTGAAGACAAGTCGTTTTGTTAAAAATTGTTTGCATTAGAAAAAAAGAAAATGTTGAAGTTATTTTCAACTAGAAATGTAAACTGCGTAAATATATACACATCATTCAAACTTATCCATTTAGATTGTAGAATTAGGATCTAACACATGCTGTGAAGTGATCAAAGTTTTTTTTTTTTTAATTTTTTTTTTAATTTTTTATTTATTTATGATAGGCACACAGTGAGAGAGAGAGAGAGAGGCAGAGACACAGGCAGAGGGAGAAGCAAGCTCCATGCACCAGAAGCCCGACGTGGGATTCGATCCCGGGTCTCCAGGATTGTGCCCTGGGCCAAAGGCAGGCGCCAAACCGCTGCGCCACCCAGGGATCCCGTGATCAAAGTTTTTAATTAGGCTTGTATTATCTTAATCTAGTGGAGCTTGCTTTACTGTCAAAGTAAAAACAGCCATTTCATTCTAATTGAAGCACTATATTTAAATTTCTCCAGGTTTCTCAAAAATGTAATAGAGCGGTGGGATCAGATAACTATATAAAAATGTAATTGCCTTTTAGCCTATTAGCAATAACCAGTTAGAAGTTCTCATGGAAAAAATTCATTCACAAGAACAGGAACACAACATACAAATGAAATGTCTGGGACTAACCCTAGCAAGAAATACATGGGACCTATATGGAGAAATATCAATAAGAAAGATATAAATTTCCCTGTTGGAAAATGTGGAGAATAACTAGAGATGATTTATTAAAAAGGATATAGAAGTGGTTAATAAATTTGATCTTTCTCACTTATAACTGCAGATCTGAAAAATAAACTGAGATTTCATTTTAATCCTAACTTGGCAGGATTTAAAAGTAATCATATTATTCAATACTTCCTGAGATACATTAATCTGGGTATTCCCTCTCTTTTTATAAAAAGATTTTAAGTAACCTCTACACCCAATGTGGGGATCGAGTTCACAACCCTGAGATCAAGAATTGCGTGCTCCACCAACTGAGCCAGCCAGGCACCCCTAACATGGTCATTCTAAATGGTGGGAGTATAAATTGATAAAGTTGCTTTAAAATTTAGCAATGTATTGAGAGCCTTAAAGTATTCATGGTTTTGTTTTGTTTTTTGTTTTTGTTTTTGTTTTTGTCAGTAATCCCACATCTAGAACTCTATCCTACAAAATTATCAGAGACGTAGACAAAGGTTTGTGTGCCAGGATGTTTATTGCAATATTATTTATCATAGTGAAAACCTGAAATAACTGATATATGCAGTGATAGGAAATGATTAAGTAAATTATGGTCCATCTCTATAGTAGAACACTTTATAGACACCAAACATCGTATTATTGAGGAATATTTTTTAAAGATTTATTTACTTATTTTGGAGAGAGAGAGAGAGCGAGCGAGCAAGCACAAGCAGGAGTGGGAGAAAGAATCTCAAGCAGACTCCATGCTAAGCTGGGAGCCCAACTTGGGACTCCATCTCACAACCCCAAGATCACAACCTGAGTTGAAACCAAGAGTCAGACACTCAACCAACTAGGCCACCCAGGTGATGAAGAATATTAATAACATAGGAAATTATTTGTGATATGAGGGTTAAATGGAGAAAATGCAAGATATAAAATTGTGCTTTTATGATGTATTTTAGTTTACTAGGACTTCCATAATAAAATATCACAATCTCAGGTGCCCAAACAACACAAAACTTTCTCACAGCTCTGGAAGCTAGAAGTCCAGGATCGAGATGTCAGCAAGTTTGGTTTCTTCTGAGGCCATTCTCTTTGGCTCAAAATGGTTCCCTCCTCCTCTGTCTTCACATGGCCCTTTCCTGGTGTCTCTCATTGTATGTCTTAATATCTTCTTAGAAAAACCCCAGTTAGGGACACCTGGGTGTCCCAGTCGCTTAAACATCTAACACTTCGGTCTCAGGGTTGTGAGATGGAGCCCCACATCAGGCTCTGCCCTCAGTGGGTAGTCTGCTTGCGTTTGTCTCTCTCCCCGTCCC
The DNA here is from genome assembly GCF_011100685.1 of Canis lupus familiaris. NCBI lineage: Eukaryota > Metazoa > Chordata > Mammalia > Carnivora > Canidae > Canis > Canis lupus. The sequence continues at coordinate 68,004,485 of NC_049233.1, forward strand.
TCTGCCCCTCCCATTTGAGTGCTCTAAAGTAAATAAATAAATCCTTTAAAAAACAACAACAGGGATCCCTGGGTGGCGCAGCGGTTTTGGCGCCTGCCTTTGGCCCAGGGCGCGATCCTGGAGACCCGGGATTGAGTCCCACGTTGGGCTCCTGGTGCATGGAGCCTGCTTCTCCCTCTGTCTATGTCTCTGCCTCTCTCTCTCTCTCTCTCTCTCTGTGTGACTATCATAAATAAATAAAAATTAAAAACAACAACAAAGAGGAGCACCTGGGTGGCTCAGCTGATGAAGCAACTGCCTTTGGCTCAGGTCATGATCTCAGGGTCTAGGGGTTAAGCTCTGAGTTGGGCTCCCGGTTCAGGGGGGAAGCTGCTTCTTCCTCTCCATCTTCCTCTTCTCCTCCCCTCCCATCCTGCTCATGCTCTCTCTCTCTCTCTCTCTCTCAAATAAATAAATAAAATCTTAAAAATAAAAATTCTACCTTAAATAGAGAAGAGCCTTTTCTTCTTTTATATATAAAAAAAGAAGAAAACACCAGTTAAGTTATATTAGGGCGTACTCTAATGAACTCATTCTAACTTAATTTCCTTTTTATAGATCCTATCTCCAAATACAGTCATATTCTAAGGTTTTGGGGTTTAGAGTTTCAACATACGAATTTTGAGGGGCACAATTTAGTCCACAATGCTGTGATTCTGATTTTACTTAAAAATGCACAGAAAATAACCTAGAAGGACATATAGTAGATCTGAGGCTTTGTGAGCAATGCTGAAAAATTTTAAGATGTGGTAATTGGCAAATAGCTTTGCTGACGTACAAATCTGAGTCACATGTAGTAAGATCCCCTATTTAGTAAGTGACTCTGGCAGCCCATTGGGCATCATCACCTCATAACAGGCTTTTTTATGTTTCACTCATCATTTTGGATACAGTAATTTTCTTTTTTTTTTTTTTTTTAAGATTTTTTATTTATTCATGAGAGAGAGAGAGAGTGGCAGAGACACAGGCAGAGGGAGAAGCAGGCTCCACGCAGGGAATCTGACGTGGGACTTGATCCTGGGTCTCCAGGATCACACCCTGGGCTGAAGGCGGCGCTAAACAGCTGGGCCACTGGGGCTGCCCAGTAATTTTCATTAAGGGTTAAGAGTCATTTAAATTTTTTTGGTTATACCAAACCTATATTTTATGGAGGAAATAGGCTACAAAGGAATTTACAAAACTATCTCCTGTAAGTACATAAATTATAAAAAAATTAAAGTTTAAGAGAAGTTATTTGAGTGGTACAATAATAAATTATCTTGATTTCCTGTTTTTTTTTTATGGCATTTGCTATAATGAGCATGTATTACTTTTTTTTTTAAACTTTTATTTATTTATTATAGTCACAGAGAGAGAGAGAGAGAGGGGCAGAGACATAGGCAGAGGGAGAAGCAGGCTCCATGCACCAGGAGCCCGATGTGGGATTCGATCCCGGGTCTCCAGGATCGCGCCCTGGGCCAAAGGCAGGCGCCAAACCGCTGCGCCACCCAGGGATCCCTGTATTACTTTTATAATTAGGAAACAAACCCGTGTTGTTTAAAAAATGTTGAAAAATTTCCACCTGAAAATATGGGACCAGACTTGATGTTCTCAATTTCATGCTTTGTGAATCTTCAAAATTTTTTTTGGAATTCTATTCAATTTGGCTCGACAAATATTTGTTGTGCACCTATGTTGTGCTTGGTGCTGTAGGTCAAAGCTTCATGAGCTGATTTGACTTGTCTGAAAATTCTTAGTCTAGTGAAGGAGACTGAAAACCACTGAATTGCTAAAGGCTTCCCAGACGTGACTTCCATTTTGGAGTCAAGCCTTGAATGTTGAGTAAGATGTCACCATTCAGAAAAGGGGAAATGAAGTCATGTCAAAAGCAGGGGCTGCAGGGTGTCCGGCACAGAGGTGTTTATGCCTGTTCTTTCAACAAGGAGCTGGTCTTAAGCCTAAAGAACATAGTTTGGGCAGAGATAGGGAAGAGGATGAATTGGTGGAGGCAGAGATTTTGGTAGCAAGACTAGTCAGGAGGTCACTTTGGTGGCCACGTGAAATGATGAGGAATCGTTAGGGAACCAGCAGCTGGATGGAGTGGAGGAGGCCAGTCAGCAGACGTTCTGGGGCTGGAATTGGCAGGATTGTATTTGGGGGAACGAGGTGTAGGGGAGGGAGAATTCTTTCTCCACCCTTCCAGTTCTTCCAGCTGGAGTAAGAATTCAATTGACAGGAGACAGATTTAACAGGAGCAAAAAGGCAAAGGTTTATTCTGTGCACATGGAGGCCCGGTAATGAAAGTGAGACCTAAAGAAATGACCAAGGCAGGCAATTTTTATATATTTTCGACAAAGAGACAATAAATTTGTGAGGAATCTATGGGATAAGGAAAACAGGTGTTTGGGATTTTTAATTAGAAAGGAAATCTGGGCAGCCCTGGTGGTGCAGCGGTTTAGTGCTGCCTTCGGCCCAGGGTGTGATCCTGGAGATCCGGGATCGAGTCCCACATCAGGGTCCCTGCAGGAGCCTGCTTCTCCCTCTGCCTGTGTCTCTGCCTCTCTCTCTCTGCATCTCATGAATAAATAAAATCTTTAAAAAAGAAAAAGAAAGGAATTCAAAGTGGAACTTGAGTTGAAGTAGTTAGTAAAAAGTAACAAGTTTTCTTTCTTTTTTTTTTTTAAAGATTTTATTTATTTATTTATGAGAGACACAGAGAAAGAGGCAGAGGGAGAAGCAGGCTCCATGCAGGGAACCCGACGTGGGATTTGATCCCAGGACCCCAGGATCACACCCTGGGCCGAAGGCAGCGCTAAACTGCTGAGCAACCCAGGCTATCTAACAAGTTTTCTTTTACGGCTTCTCAACTTTAAAGTCCCTAACTCTGGAGATAAGGATTTCTTTTTTTCTTTTCTTTTCTTTTCTTTTTTCTTTTCTTTTCTTTTCTTTTCTTTTCTTTTTTCTTTTCTTCTTTTCTTTTCTTTTCTTTTCTTTTCTTTCTTTTCTTTCTTTTCTTTTTTCTTTCTTTTTTTTCTTTTTCTTTTCTTTTCTTTTCTTTTTTTTTCTTTCTTTTTTTTACTTCTTAGTATAGGGAGGGTATTTTTCACATGTGAGATTTATTTCCTGCTTTCAGGGAGACAGGAGAGTCCGAGTGTGCTTGTGCCATTGTTTTCTGAGTAGCTTCAATTCAAAATAATCAATATGTCCCGGGGGTACATTTGCCCTGTGGCCTGCCCTGGGCCCCTACCTAGGGGAGAGGTATATAAAGGAGGAGTCTTGATTTAATTAGCCTGTATTTGGCAAGATAAGGGGGATTCTAGGGGAGGAGCAGATTGAGAGGATTTTTGAAAGATATGAGGAAGTGGAGGTCAGAGAGTTAATTCAGTATCACTTATAGAGTTCAGTTTTAAGCGTCAAAGTCCTCCTTTGTCATTTATTCAAGTCAGTGTTGAAGAATCTCTGTGCACGTGTTTTTAATCAAAGTATTCACAAAAAAGATTTCTAGGTCACATATGTGTATATGTGTGTTTAAATTTGATGATAGCAGTTACTAACTTCCTACCCAATACTCCCTACTTCCTACCAAATAATCACCACCGTAGTACTATTCCTATGTGTGATTTGGAGAATAGAGACATGGAAAGATTATGGGTTAGAATTTGTCCATAACCACTAGGGCAGGCCATAGCTACTGTTAGCCACTAGATTTAAAACAGTAATTAAAATGACATCAGAGCAGGTATTATGTACTGGATTACATACCGCATCCCTGGAAATCCACGACTACATGATTTAGTACTTTAGTATTTAGTATGTTCAATTCAACGCAGATGTTTAAGGAGCATTTATGCTGAACTGGACTAGATGGAGAACATTTCTTGGAGAGTGAAAGTGTTAATACTTAGCTAAAAAATGAGACCCCCCTAAACAGGAAAGAATAACATTTCTGACAAGAGTGAGGAGTCAAGTAAGGATATTTTAATAGTTAGTTTAAAAATAATAAGTTCAACATAAACTACAGATGAAAAGGCCTACCCGTGAAGTTACTGCTGGCATTTAGAGTTAAAGAACAATTATAGTGTTTCACATTTTATAAATCCTTTTATCTCAAGATCACAAAGTGCTTAATAAATAGAAACTCATTAAGGAACATACCATTATCGGGAGGTAGTTATATAGAAACAGTTCCATATTTTCAGATGGAGAAGGTGAAGCAAGAGGTCAATCCAATAACGAGATGGAAGTTAGTGGCAGGTGTCCACATGGAAATAGAACATAGTTTCTCTTCCCACCCAAGTGTTTGCTTCAGTCAGCAGCTTATTTGCATTTAGAAGTAAAAACTTTCTTGTAAAAAACATTCAGACAAGAAAATCTGATTCAAGTTTCCCCCTTTGGTATAGAAAAACAACACGCCAAGCACAAACTTGCCAGATTTAATAGTAAGATTTCAACCCAGAAAAGTCCTTCCAATTGAGGGTCCATTATCAAAGAGCATGGAGGGACGCCCCGGGGGGCTCAGCAGTTGAGCATCTGCCTTAGGCTCAGGGTGTGATCCCGGGGTCCTAGGATCGAGTCTCCATCGTGCTCCCTGAAGGGAGCCTGCTTCTCCCTCTGCCTGTGTCAGGCATGATGCTCAACCGCTGAGCCACCCAGGCGTCCCTCAGATTAATTTTTTAATTGAAATATAATTGACATACAATATTCTATTGGTTTCAGGTGTGCTTTATAGTGATTGAATATTATTCAACATTAAGAATGACCTCCACCCTAAGTCTTGTTACCATCTGTCACCATACAGCTATTATAATATTATTGACTATATTCCCTATGCTGTACAGTATATCCTTATGGGTATAACTGGAAGTTTGCACCTCTTTATCCCCCTTTCACCTATTTCACCCATTCTCCAACTCCCAACCGCTCCCCACTCTCCTGTCTATGAGTGTTTCTGTTTTGTCTGTTCATTTGTTTTTTTTAGGTTCCACAGATAAATGAAATAATACAGTATTTTCTTCCTCTGTATGACTTATTTCACTTAGCATAATACTCTCTAGGTCCATCTATGTGGACCTCATATACTTTATGTATTCCATACATAATACTTTATGTATATAATATTCCATCATATACTTTATGTATATAATATTCCATTATATCCTTCCTATATACACACACACACACGCACACATATGGCATCTTAGTAATCCTTTCATCTACTGATGGACGCTTAGGTTGCTTCCGTATCTTGGCTATTGTAAATAATGCTGCATTACATGGGGATGCATATATATACATCTATCTCTTTGAATATTTTTGTTTTCTTTGATAAATACTTAGAAGTGGAATCGCTAGATTATATAGTGGTTCTATTTTTAATTTTTTTGAGGAACCTCCATACCATTTTCCACAGTGGCTGCAATAATTTACATTTCCACCAACAGTGCACCAGGGTTCCCTTTTCTCAACATCCTTGCCAACACCTGTTGTTTCCTGTGTTGTTGATTTTAGCCATTTTGACGGGTGTGAGATGATATCTCATTGTGGTTTTGACTTGCATTTCCTTGATTAGTGATTTTGACCATGTTTTCATGTGTCTGTTGGCCATCTGCATATCTTCATTGGAAAAATGTATATTCAAAAAAAAAAAAAAAAAAGGAAAAATGTATATTCAAGTCCTCTGCCCATTTTTAAGTTGGGTCGTTTGGTTTTTTTTTTTTTATATTAACTTGTATAAATTCTTTATATATTTTTTATATTAGCCCCTTCATGGGTATATGGCTTGCAAATATCTTGTCCCACTCAGCAGGTTTGACTTTTCATTCTGTTGATGATTTATTTTGCTGTGCAAAAGGTTTTTATTTGATGTAATTCAGTTTGTTTATTTCAGCTTTTGTTGCCTTGCCTAAAGACTAGTCCAAAAAAATAGCTAAAACTAATGTCAACGAGCTTACTGCCTATATTTTCTTCTAAGAGTTTAATGATTTTAGGTCTTATATTTGAATCTTAAATCCATTCTGAACTTATTTTTGTATATGGTGTAAGATAGTGGTCCAGTTTTATTCTTTTGTATGTAACCATTCAGTTTTCCTAACACCATTTATTAAAGATATTGTCTTTTCTCTACTGAATATTTTAGATTCATAGAAAAATTGCAAGGATAATACAGAATTCCCATACCTCTTCACCCAGTTTCTCCTATTATTAACATCTTAATTTCTATTCCACATTTGTTACAATTAATGAGCCTATATTAGTAATTTGTTTTATTTTATTCAGATATCCTTAGTTTTACCTACTAACCTTTTTCTGTTCTGGGATCCTGTCTAGGATGCCCCATTTCATTTAGTTGTCACATTGCCTTCATTTTCTCTTGGATTTGACAGTTTCTGAGACATTCCTTGTTTTTGATGACCTCAACAGTATTAAGAAGTACTGGTCTGGCACTTTGTAGAATATCCCTCAGTTGGGATTTGTCTAATTTTTTAAAAAATATTTTATTTATTTATTTGAGAGAGAGGATGTGTGAGCAAGAGCAGTGGGAGGGGCATAGGGAGAGGGAGAAGCAGACTTCCTGCTGAGCTCGGGGTCTGACAGGGGCCCTGGTGGAGCTCCATCCCAGGACCCCAAGATCATGACCTGAGCCCAAGTCAGACTCTTAACCAACTAAGCCACCTAGGAGTCCCTAATTTTTTTTTTTTTTTTTTTTAAGAGAGAATGAGCTTGCGCCTGTGTGAACAGGGGTAGGGGCAGAGAGAGAATCTTAAGCAGGCTGCACACCCAACACAGAACCTGATCAGGGGCTCAGTATCACAACCTTGAGATCCTAATCTGAGCTGAAATCAAGAGTCTGAGGCTTAACGAACTGAGCCACCCAGGTGCCCCTAATTCTTTTTTTTTAATGATTAGACTGGGATTATAGGTTTTGAAAGGAAGACTTAATATACTTAATCATTTACTTATATCACTATTGACTCATGGATATTTATTTTATATTTTGTGTTATAAACCATACCTTTTTTAAATGATATGTTTTCTTTGCTAAATAAAATGTTGTGGATAATAACTTTCTTTTTTTTTTTTTTTTGGATAATAACTTTCAAAGTCACTGGAGGTAAACAACATAACTTCTAGAGATGATGTAGAATGTATTTAATCAACCAGCCACTGATGCATATCTTTGCGTCCCCTTTTCCCTTATTTCCAACAATGCTGGATTAACATCCTTGTGCACTTGTATGACTAGTCTTGGTCTATGACTCTTTTTTTTTTTAAGATTTATTTATTTATTTATTCATGAGAGAGACAGAGAGAGGCAGAGACACAGGTAGAGGGAGAAGAAGCAGGCTCTCTGCAGGGAGCCCCGTGTGGGACATCATCAGGGGAACTCTGGGATCATGACCTGAGCTGAAGGCAGACACCCAACCGCTGAGCCACCCAGGCGTCCCTTGGTCTATGATTCCTACCCCTCCCTCAGACACATTATATCTGAGCTATGTCCCCTGTTCTCCAAGCACACCCTGCTTTCCACAGCTTAGGTGATTTTCTCTACCTAGAACACTCTTCCTCTATCTTTGCCCACTCAAGTTCCCTGTTTGATTCAGGGCTGAGCTCCGCGGTGACTTGCGACAGCTCTTCTGTGGTGTTTTGAAGAGAATTGCATGGCTCCATCCCACTTCTCTTTGTTGTGCATGTATAACATTCATCCTCTGAGCCTCCTATCCTATCCCAGGATTTTCTCCCACTAGTTTATTAAGGGGTAGAGGAAGAAATACGACCAATCACACCCATCTATGTGCCCCACCGTAGTGGTGAGCGCATAAAATAACTAGTATATTTTGAGTTTGAGGTGAAGAATCTAACTGAACAATTAAGAAGTGTGCTCAAGATTGCATGGCTGTTCTTCCTCCCTTTCACATACATTGCTGCTCCATGCTTCAGGGAGGCAGACTTTACGTGCAGGGTTTTGTCTAAAGTGCAAACACCTGCGCTGTCGTGCAAAAGTACTTTTCCAGCTGTGTTGCCAAAAATGTCACTTGAAAGCTTAGGTATTACATAGGTCCGCCCCTTGCCACATGGGCGTCTTTAATGCGCCAAGTATTTATAGGAAATCGTGTATGCAAGCAGGAGACATGAAATAAGTCGTCTTCTTTCTTTTAAGTAAGCAGGTGGCATTGCGTAGCCTGCATATTGTAATTAGTGGTAGGAGGTGAATGCCGAAGAGCAAAACAAAAAAACAAAGAGGCAGCTGTCCGTGAGCTGAGGCTGCGGGGGGCCGCGTCCTGCGGCGTGGGGGCGCAGCCAGGCTGCACCGGGAGGGCCCGCGCCCCTTCCGTGAGTCCCGGGAGGCCCGGGGACCCGCACTCGGTGCCCGGCGGGGAGCAGGACGCGGCCCTGCGGCAGGCGCGCGCTCGGCCGCCCCCCGCGGGCACCTGGGGCCCGGCTGCTCCCCGCGGCTGGCCCCGCCCCCGCCGCCCCGAAGCCCAATCAGGGGAGAGTCTGGGGCGCGTCCCGCTCCGGCCACGCCCCCGGGCCCGGGCTGGGGGCGTCCTTAAGAGGCGGCCGGCGGGCCGAGCCGCAGTGGCGGGTGCGGGGCTGCGGACCGAGGCCTGGGTCGCGAGCTCCGAGGTGCCCGCCGCCGCCGCCGCCGCCGCCGCCGCCCGCGCCCCGGCCGCCCCGGCCTCCCCGGGGACTCGCCGCCGCCGCGCTCCCTGGCGCCCGGGGGCCCGCCCGGGGCCATGGTGCCCTTCCCCGAGGAGCCCGCCGCCGCGCGGGGCACGAGCGAGGCGCAGCCGCCGGGCCCCGCCACCCCGGGGGGCGCCGCTCCGCTGCCCTGCCCGGGACCCGCGGACCGCCCCGAGGCGGCGGGGGAGAGGGTGGAGGTGGAGCTGGCGGGGCCGGCGGGCGCGGAGCCCCCGCAGCCTCCCGAGGGCGGCTGGGGCTGGCTGGTGATGCTGGCCGCCATGTGGTGCAACGGGTCGGTGTTCGGCATCCAGAACGCCTGCGGGGTGCTCTTCGTGGCCATGCTCAAGACCTTCGTGACCAAGGACGACGACAAGATGGTCTTCAAGACAGGTGAGCGGGAGCCCGCCGCGCCCGCCGGGAGTCGGGGAGGGCGGGCGCGGGGCCTCGGCGCGCATCCCGGGGGCGGGGCGGGGCGGGGCGGGGCGGGGCTGTGCCCCTCGGAGGGTCCCGGGGGGCGGGGGCGGAGGGGGTGCTGTGCCCCTCGGAGGGTCCCCGGGTGCGGGGGGGAGGGGGTGCTGTGCCCCTCGGAGGGTCCCGGGGGGCGGAGGGGGTGCTGTGCCCCTCGGAGGGTCCCGGGGGGCGGAGGGGGTGCTGTGCCCCTCGGAGGGTCCCGGGGGGCGGGGGCGGAGGGGGTGCTGTGCCCCTCGGAGGGTCTCCGGGTGCGGGGGGGGAGGAGGTGCAGTGCCCCTCGGAGGGTCCCCGGGTGCGGGGGGGGAGGGGGTGCTGTGCCCCTTGGAGGGTCCCCGGGTGCGGGGGGGGGGGGGTGCAGTGCCCCTCGGAGGGTCCCCGGGTGCGGGGGGGAGGGGGTGCTGTGCCCCTTGGAGGGTCCCCGGGTGCGGGGGGGAGGGGGTGCAGTGCCCCTCGGAGGGTCCCGGGGGGCGGGGAGCGGAGGGGGTGCTGTGCCCCTCGGAGGGTCCCGGGGGGCGGAGGGGGTGCTGTGCCCCTCGGAGGGTCCCCGCGTGCAGGGGGCGGGGGGCGGGTTGTGCCCCTCGTAGGGTCCCAGGGGGTTGGGGGGCGCGGGCTGTGCCCTCGGAGGGTCCCCGCGTGCAGGGGGCGGGGGGCGGGTTGTGCCCCTCGGAGGGTCCCGGGGGGTCGGGGGGCGCGGGCTGTGCCCTCGGAGGGTCCCCGCGTGCAGGGGGCGGGCTGTGCCCTCGGAGGATCGCGAGGGGCGGGGGCAGGTTGTGCCCCTCGGAGGGTCCCGCGGGGTCCTGGTGCAGAGGAGCCTGCCGCCCGGGGCCCCGCTGTGCCGGGTCCCCCCCCCCCCCCCGCTGTGCCCGGTGCCCGCGGAGCCCGCCGTGGGCCGGGCGGGCGAGAGCTGGGCGAGTGCGGGCGCAAGCCGCGGCCCCGAGCCGCCCAGACTTCGAGGAGGGCTGAGGGTCCGCCGTCTACACTGTCCTCCTAACTTTTGCGGACGAACGCGACCTTGCGGACCCTGCGGCCTCGGGCTGTGCCTTTTGCGGGCTCCGAGGTGGCCGCGGCGGTTGGGGCAGGCGAGGGGCGCGGGCGCGGAGGGGAGTGGGGCTGGCCACAGGGCACATTCACTGCAAGGTCGCGGGAGCTCCCGAGGGAACCCTGAAGAGCCACGGTTTCGTGTTTGTTGGTTTGTTGTTTGGGGGGCAGCACTGTGTGCTAAGGATAGAAACCCAGGAGGCAGCCAGGTGGGGGACGGGGAGGAGGAAGGTGAGGGGTTACCCTTTCCTGTTGTGTTCTTTGTCATATTTGACGATATACTAGCCTAGATGAAAAAGTGCAGATTCAACCTTCTTTTTTTTTTTTTTCCTGTAGAGAGTTCTTATGTGATTGATCTCTTGACTGGTAGGCAAAAAACAAGCCCAAGACCTTTGGTGTAACTCTTCTACATAACCTATTTCACTTCCACCTGCGAGGCAGGTGTTACCAACCCCATTTGGGTGAGCAAACTGAATCTTGGTAAAATAGTGTCTTGGTGAGTAGCAAAATGGACATAGAACGCACATCTTCCGACTTAAGGGGCTAAGTGATTTCCATTACTAAATAAGGCTCCTCCCTGCCATTTGGGAAACTTTATATGATTAATAGTCTTTTTTTTTTAACCTTAATTTTCTATTTTTAGAAGGACTATTCCTTAGGTCTTTAGTGTGCATACAAGGGATATGCAAGACTGTTCTAACAAATTCTAATTCTTCTGCCTCTAAGGCAGAGGTCGGGTTGGGAGTTTTAAAGCCTTATATAAATAGTATTACATGATCCTTCTGCAGCTTGCTTTTCTTCTACCCCATGTTGTTTGCAGTTTATCCACATAATACCTCATTTTGAGCTTGGTAGCCTAAATTCTTTACATTTTTACTCAGGTTTTCCACTGTATGAATGTATTACGCTTTACTAATGCATTCTCCCTTTAATAACCATTTAGATTACTTCCAGACTTAATATATAAACAATGCTGCAGTGAATGTTCTTGTACATTGTCTCTTTGCACATGTGATAATATACCATATTTAACCTGGAATTTCTGTTCCTTAAATAGCTCTTGAACCACTGTTACACAGGTCACAGTGTTGAACGTGTAGCGTCCTGTATTTATTTGTAATGGAAGACAACTGTTGTAAACTTTGGATCGTAAAGCAGGATTGATATGCATATATGATATTGTTCAAAAATCGTTTTTTTAATCTTAGCATCAGGTATCTGGTAGTAAAAAGCTCAAAGAGGCAGAACTGACAGCATGTCAAGACTGGTTCCTTCAGCATTTAGCCTATTCTTGCCTGGGATTACAAATTTTTAATGCAGTTAAAACAACAAGACAACTGTCTTTTGTTTACCCCTGTTTTTGCAAACTCCGGTGAGTAGGTCGTTTGTTATCTGTGGGTTTTTTTTTCTTTCATTTTATGAGAGAGAGAGAGAGTGTGTGTGTGTGAATGAGCATCTGCTGGGGAAAGACAGTTTTGCCAGGGATGGGAGTTTTACAGTGTTGAAGCCTCTGCCTACCTCCCTTCCATCCCCAGAGTTCCTGTTGGCTGCAATGTCCCAGCCAGCTGAGGGTGAAGGAGGGGACAGAGACCTGCCCTCTTGAACTTTTTTGAAGCTCTGTATTTTCACTTTTGGTGAATATCCTTCTCCATTTTCTCCGTTAAATCCTTCCACAACTTTCAGTCGTGTTTGCATATGCGCGGGTGTATGTTGTATAAATAGTTATATGGGTCGGCCAGTTAAATACTGAAGATCTTTGTGCTTGTCTGCATGACTGCTGTGTTAAGGTTGTGGCCTTGCACAAAGGTGCCCACCTCAGGGTAAGTGGTGACTGGAAACCCGCCTGTGCTCTGGGTGCCTGCTTACGCGGGAATAACAGCAGCTAGATGGAACAGTGACTTTTACTTGGATGCTATGCTCTGCAGAGCTGATAGCTGATAAATTTTAAGATCTAAGAAAGAAAAAAAAAGATGTAACCTCATCTGTGGGGGAAAAAAAAAGTAACAGGATTGTCTTTAAGCCAGTTAATACTGAGACTCACCCCCCCACCCCCAGCACACACACGCGCGTGCGCACACACACACACACACGCGGGTGTTTCATAAAGTCCTTCCTCCACAACAGGCACTGAAGTATTTGAGAATACCTGAAGGTTTCTTGTTCAGGCTTTTTCCTTTTGATATTCGGTTGCTGAGTCATCTGTGATTAAACATATGCAAGCTTCAAGTACAATGCCAAAAAATATCTGAATTGTTTATAGCTTTTATCTTTCAAAGTTTTGGTCCATTTTCTATTACCTTATGTATGACTGATAATCCCAGCACTAAGGAGCACTTAATTTTGTTTTCATGCTTTCATTGGCGGCTTTCTAGTGATGAGCCCAAGATACGTAGGCAAATAGTGGTGGAATGTGAATCTAGGTTTCTAACTGATGGCTCACTTTTCTCCAGAACTATGTACCAGGCCCAGTGCAAAGCACTGCACTATTTAATCCTTACTGCAGCCCCATGATATGGGCTTAATTTAATATCTTTCTTTTCATATGTGGAAACTCAGTCTTATAGAGTAAGCAGTGGAGCCAGGACTCAATCACCAGGTTTATCTGACTCCAGAAACTGGGTTTAATGATTGATCATTTGCATTGGCTGGATAACATTCCGCTAATCTGGCGTTCTTTATGTTGTTGCTTAATTCAAGCATAGCAATTGATTGAGTACTATACCAGGAATTCTAGGGTTAGAAAATTTTTTTCTAAGTCTGAAAGATTAGGGTCTCTGTTTCTTGATCTTACTTTGCTGTCAATAAACAATTGCCAATTGTTAATGTCTCATTGAAATAGATTTTTGTAGAGGGACTGCCATGGAGAAACAAACAAGATAATTTCATATGGCATTCAGCAGAAGTCTGGGGTTTCTTTTGAAGAACCATGTTCCTTCAGACTGATCCATGGTAGGATGATGTTTTCAGATAGAACTGAAAAGGAGCCTTTCTCAGGCTTTCTTCTCTTCAGGGCTATCTTAACTCTTCCTATGCAATTGATGATCTACCCAAAATTTCTCAGGAAAGGCTCTAAAGAAATTCATTCACACTAAGATATAGGTTAGTTGATACATTTTTTTAAAAAAGATTTTATTTATTCATGAGAGAGGCACAGAGAGAGGGGCAGGGACATAGGCAGAGAGAGAGAAGCCAGGTTCCTGGCTCCTCCCCCACCGGGAACCTGATGACGGTTTTGATCCCAGGACCCTGGGATCTCTACTTGAGCCAAAGGCAGATGCTCAACCACTGAGTCACCAAGGTGCCCCTACTTTATACATCTTAATTTTACTTCTTATTCATTCTACAAATGTTTACCAAGGTTTTCTGACACTCTCTGTGCTGGACACTGGAGATGGTAATTGAGAGAAGAAACAAGGTCAGCAGTTCCCAAGGATTTTTTGAAATTCTGTGGGATACAAATGAGTAAACAGAATATTTTCCTGAGACATTTGCAATATATCAGGACTCAAATCTTATTTTTAAAAGCTGAAATTCTAAGGGAATTCCTGTGAGTGGTAGGGGCTGGGAAAGGCAGTTTGATGGCCTCTTTCTTTATGATAATAAATTTTACTTTGTGCATTCAAGACTTTGGAAAGGGGAAGCAAGCTGAACTATGTTAGGCAATAGAATGAATGAAAAATGTTGAGTGCATCAGAGCCCTACTATGTTATCCTAGCTGCCAACTGACATAATACTCAGAGATGTACCTCACATATACTGCTGCATGAACGTGAGCAAGCTGCACTTGAGGTTTTCTGTTAAACTTTTACCTGTTAACATGTGTACAGGTAAACTAGATGCTTTTAGGAAACCTAAAACAGTTACTACAATGAACTGAAACCTTACTTTCCCTTAGAAATCACAGCTGTGTTGGGTATTGGAAAAACCCATTTTTATTTTCTTTATTTTGAAAGATTTTATTTATCCATAAGAGACACACAGTGAGAGGCAGAGACATAGGCAGTGGGAGAAGTGGGCTCCCTGCGAGGAGCCTGATATGGGACTTGATCCCTGGACCCCAAGATCATGCCCTAGCCAAAGGCAGATGCTCAACCACTGAGTCACCCAGGTGCCCCTGGAAAGCCCATTTTTAGTTCTTTCATGGAACTGATAAAGAATCAAGCGTTCTTGTATCCTCAGATAGGGTGCTATGGACTGCGTGTCCATAGCACATTCCGGGATCTTACTAGGGTATTGGTCTAGTTACTTACTTGTTTTCTTCCTGGAGAAAGAAATATTTTAATGGTATTTGACTTCTAAACTATATTTAAAACAAGTATATTTTCAGAATCAATATTTAGGGTAATGATATCCTTTTGGAGATACTATGTCTTTGTGGTCTAGGGGCTTGGTCAAGTACACCCTTGCTTCTTTCAGTAATTCCCAAAATGTGTTCTTTAATAGCCTTTCTTTAAAGTGGAGGTCTGTGGTTAAATAAGTTTGGGAAACACTGCACATTACCCTCCTTTCGTGGATATTTAAAGTACAAATCAAAGTATTAAAAATTTAGTAGTTTTCAAGAAAAGTAGATTATCAGAAAGGTCCCAAAAGAGTGGCTCTCTGGCTACAATCGTTAATGCAGCTCTGCTTCCCTGTATGAGGTAGATTGCTAGATTGCTCTTTAGTTATAATCACAAAGTAGAATTTTCAATAGCATTCAGGGAACCATGCATCTTGTAACATCTCTCAGTATAGTGCTACTGGCACCTCTGAAATTTCAAGTCAGTTCATGTTCTTGAAGGTTTTTTTTAAAAAAAGTTCTCACATTTACAGTTATGCTAGTATCTACACACTGCAGTTTTTTACTACACCTAAACTTATAGGAGGTTGATTATAGTTCAGAATGGAACTGCTGTGCCTGCCCTTAATGCTCAGAGGGTTTGTTTGTTTTTGGTGCAGAAAGCTGCCGGGACAACTAATAATGTCTATATCATCCTGGGAAGGTTTATAGTGATTGTGCTTTGTTGAGCTGATTACGGTGAAGGGATGATCTGGTTCATGGTCCAGTACATCTTTTACTGTAAGAAAAATACCTGTTATTTACACTGGAAGAGAGGTTGGAAAACTAAGAACTCACTGTATGGCTGTTATGCTCGAATCTCCTTCATGCCTCCTCCATCTTAAAACATTCCACCTTATATTCCATGTAAATTCATCAGGACTGCCTGTTAAAATAATTAGATCGCAAAAATGGTTCCAGGATTTTGGAATAATAAATAAGTATGGGGGCACCGGGGTGGCTCAGTTGGTTAATGTCTGTCTTCGGCTCAGATCAGGATCCCAGGCTCCTAGGATCCGAGCCCCGTGTCTGCTCAGCGGGGAGCCTGCTTCTCCCTCTCCCTCTGCCACTTCCCCTGCTTGTGCTCTCTCTCTCTATCAAAGAAATAAATAAAATCTTAAAAAAAAAATGAGTGTGATGTGAGCATTTTTTACTCCATTTCCAGAACGTTTCTGAATTTAGAGCAATATGGAACAGTGTGAATAGTATATAATAAATTCTGGTCAAATACAATAATGAGTATTCCTGTGGTGTTTTGTCATTGAATTTTTACCAATAAAATTAGCTGCTCAAAGAATGAAATCAATAAAAAATAAAAGCATATCAGAATTACTTCAGGAGGGTTTTTTTTTAAAGATTTATTTATTCATGAGAGACACACAGAGAGAGGCAGAGACACAGGCAGAGAAAGAAACAGGCTCCTTGCAGGGAGCCCGATGGGGGACTCGATCCCAGATCCCAGGATGAGCCGAAGGCAGGCACCCAGCCGCTGAACCACCCAGGTGTCCCTTCAAGGAGGGGTTTTGATGTATCTTTTAGAATAAATTGTACCCTGTACTCTTGTGATTTGTGTTTTTTTTTTTTTTTTTTTTGGTATGGATTTTTGTTTATCCGTATTGCAAATCCTCGAGGCTTCATCCCAGGCCATGTACTTGGCTTCACTTTTCCTACCTTCCTTGAGTGTCTCACACGCCCCGTGGCTTTAGCCACTATATTAGCATTTGGGGTTGTTATTTCCAAGTTGCTTCTCTATGTTCATGAATCACATTTATTATATCTGGACAATTCCATTTGGATACACAGGTGTGTCATATCCAAAATGAATGCATTTTTTAGCCACTCCAATCTTCTACCACCAGAAACAACAGCTCACTTGCGAATAAACACATCCTTCCTTCTGAATTCTCTCAGTGCCTGACACCTCCGGTTGCTTGAGTCAGAAACCTGGAATTCATCTTAATTTCTTATTTCTCCCTTTTCCCATCTTGTTAAACTAGACCAAATCCTTTTACATTTACCTCCTTAATGCCTCATAAATCCTTTCCTTTAGTGCTGCCTTGATTCATGCCTTCATTAATTTTGGCCTCAATTATTGTCGTAATGCTTTAACCGATCTCCCTGTCTTCAGTTATACACTTGAGTGATTTCTCTAAAACAGAGGACCTTATCATTTTTCTGTTTAAAAGACATCAGTGATACTCATTAAAACGTCAGACTCCATATAGCAAAGGCCTTCAAGTTTTGGCCCTTGCCTGACCCATTGGCCTTGCCTCTCACCTCTCTCCCTTCTTGCTCTTTGTGTTCTGGCCACGCTGAAGCCTTGAACTTTTCCAAACTTCTGTTATCTTTTGCCTCTGTGCCTTTATGTGTGCCACTCCTCTCTAGTATGGTTGTTAATCCTTGTAAGATTCTGATGAAATGGCTGTTTTATTCCTTTTGTCCTAATCAGGAACAAAACAATGATTCTATACAACCGTTGTTACATTTTTGATGCACTTGGAATGTTTGGGGGGTAGCATGAATTCAAATAAGTTATTAAGTTTAAAGTGGAAGAAGGAGGGAGTGCCTGGCTGGCTCTGTCTGTAGAGCATGTGACTCGATCTCCCAGTGGTGAGTTTGAGCCCCATGTTGGGGTTAGAGATTACTTAAAAACCAAACCAAACCAAAAAAACCTTGAAAGTGGAAGACAGAGAATCTAATTACATCCTATTCTAATCTACCATTCTGTGAATGGCATCTTAAAGATAACCTATCTTTGTCTAAGTGATAATTTATATAGTCCTTTATCATAATTAAGAGCTTTCGCATACATTCGTACATATTCATACATTGTTTTTTTTAGAGTAGCCTTGCAATGTGCTATAACTATAGTTTAGGGTTGGGGAACATGATGCCAGTATTTACATCTATTATGTTGAATTTAAGAACATCTTTTCAGCTCAGTAAAAATTTGTTCTTATGTTAAAGTAGTCCTGAAATGTGGGGCCCTGTCTTTTTTTTCCCTTGGAACTGTTTTCTATTTACCTGTATATTTTCTAGAACCTTAATAGTATCTTCTTCCTAAGTTAGCAGAAATCCTGGGAAGTTGCTTTTGGAATAGAATTCTTTTTTATTTCTTTTTTATTTTTTTAAAAGATTTCATTTATTTATTTATGAGAGACACAGAGAGAGAGAGAGAGGCAGAGACACAGGCAGAGGGAGAAGCAGGCTCCATGCAGGGAGCCTGATGTGGGACTCGACCCCGGGACTCCAGGATCACGCCCTGGGCCGACCAAAGGCAGGTGCTAGACCACTGAGCCACCCAGGGATCCCCATGGAATAGAATTCAATTTAGAGTTATTACAATCCAGTTAGAGATCTGATCTCATATTCAAATTAAACAAACAAACCTTAACAAAAACAAACTCCCAAACAGTATGTGAACAGTTGGCTTACCACAGCTCTGAGCACCAGCATAGCCTGGTGCCACCAATGAACTGTGATGTTTTTATTGGCAGTGATTCAGAATGAGCGGCTCCAGCACTCTTGGGGAGTTATGCAAACCCCCACACAAGAGCCAGTCCCTCTGAGACTTGGATGATGGAGGAAAGCAGTGCTTTCAGATGTACATGTACCAAATGTGCATGATCATACTTTCTTTGCTAAGGTATCGTCAGTAACAACTCCCTAACTTGCTTACAGGAGCTAGAGCTAGAAGAATTGAGGAAATGACATGCCTTATTTCCAAGTTGAAAGTCTTTTTTTCGTTTCACTAATTTTTAGTTATGGGGATACATATGAAATACAGATGTGAAATAATACACATGGACCAAAGCAGTGTTTCTGCTTAAATTAAGTCCAGAAAGGTGTATAGGTCTGAGAAGGCAGCCCAGTTTTCCTCCACTGGGAGGAGCAGATCAGAAGTTCCAGAGAGGCATATTTAGTTAGGTTTTTTTTTTTTAAGAGTTTATTTATTTATTTGAGAGAGAGAGCGAGAGAGTGAGGAAGCTTGAGCAGGGGAGAGGGGCAGAGGGAGAAGGAGACTCAGGCTCACGAGAGCACGGAGCCCCATGTGGATCTTAGGATCCTGGGATCATGACCTGACCTAGAGGCAGATGCTTAACCAACGCCAAGTGCCCCAAGGCATATTTGGTTTAAAAAAGCAGAGTCAAAGGTTGTTATTTTGTATTTAAAAAACAAAAGAGTCCTAATTATTTCCATAATGCAACTAAAAATAAAATGACAAAATCTTAGCTGGTGGATAAATACAGAAGCATGGCTTTAACTTCTGGATGTTAGAGTTTCTCACTTGAAAGGTAAACTACCCTTGGAGGTGTGCATCAGAGTTTGCAAGGATTATGAGACCTCTGTATTTATCAAGAGAGAACAAAGTCGGTCAGAAACATTGCTCCCCCATAAGGAAGAGAGTCGGTGACTAGAGCTTATGCATTTGTCTGTTGTTCAGCTGTTAATTTATTTTTTTTTGCTAAATAGATTTTTTTTTATACTGAATCTGAAACCAATTCTGAGATGTGCTTTTTTAAAAGCAGAAAACCACTACTCATTAAATGGAGAGAGATTTCTTGACTCTTCTGAGTAGACTGGTATTCATGCCAACTCGAGTGGGTTAGTCTGGTGACTTTGTAATAGTAAAAACCTTTTCATCTTGCTTAATTATCCTTTTTATTAGTTTTGACTTCATGTTCCAGTTTTCAAATGGCAGCCTCTCAAAGGATTCACATTTGTCAATAGTTGTTTAAACAACAACATTCCACAAAGTTAATTGATGTTTTAGTGCAAATGGGAGCAGAGTGTTGCTATTGTTATTCTATACTAATGTAACATTCAAATTTTGGCAGCAAATTCTATACTAATGTAACACTCAACCCCAACTCCCTAGTTATCCTTGAGTGCCAGGTTTTTGGATTTCTTACTTTCTGTTGGTTTATCTGTGGCTTCTAAGTTTTTCCTGTTCAACAAATGTTACCTTTATAATAATAAACATATTAATATTAAACGTAATTCATCACTAGCATTAGAAATATTAACTTTCATGACTATAATAGTAAACTTGCCCTAAGAATAAGTTGTTTTATAGGAATCAATGATAGATAGGTGGGGTTTTAGTTGTACGTGTTAGGTTTTGTCTCCTGCAACTCAGAGAAAAACGTTAATTATGGAATAGACTAGAAATGGAGAGCCAGGGAATACCAAACTTTAACTCTTTTACTTTATTTTTATTTATTTATTTTTTTAATTTATTTATGATAGTCATACAGAGAGAGAGGCAGAGACACAGGCAGAGGGAGAAGCAGGCTCCATGCACCGGGAGCCTGACGTGGGATTTGATCCCGGGTCTCCAGGATCACGCCCTGGGCCAAAGGCAGGCGCCAAACCCCTGCGCCACCCAGGGATCCCAACTCTTTTACTTTAAATTTATAACAGATACATAATAAAATGTTCTTGCCTATGTATAGATGTCATTTAGTACAGAGCCACAATCTCTTATCTGACACTCTTGGGGTCACATATGTTTGAGGTTCAGATTTTTTGGATTTTAAAAAGTAAATGACCTACATCTCTATTTTTTAATACCTCACAGGGGAGTCTGAAACAGCACCCTGTAAATACACTGATATTTCTGCAGCGAAGTCTATGGGTATTCAGAGCAAGTAGACAAATTAAGACCATAAATATTTTCATCTCAGTTCAGATTATATTTTGCTTTCAAGTAAGTGCTAATACCATCTTACAGAAAACTTAGGGTTGGGATTTCAGAATTGCTGATATGTAGTTGTAGATTTATATGTAAATATTTACTTTTGTTTTCAATTTCTCAATAAACATTCTTTTTAAGGTACATTTTTCTGTATCACCTATTACACCTACTTAAGGTTTTCAGTAAGTGTGGTTTTCTGCTGTAGTGGTCTATCCTAGGTTACTAACCAGGCCTCCTTTGCTGGATGTTTCAATTGCAGTCAGTATTATGCAATACAAGAATCCTATCTATATACATCTATGAACAAATTGTTGTTTCCTTTTTTTTTTTTTTTTTCTCCCTTGGATTGCTTCCTTGGGGTATATGTCCAAAAGTGAGATTACTAGTTCAAAGAGTATGTATGAACAATTTTATAACACTTGTTACACTTTGCCAGATTGTCTTTGGAGCACATCAGCCAATTTACTGCCAGCAATATATATATTGGTTTCCTGAAAACCCTATAAATGTTAAGTTTTATTTTTATTAATATTTGCTAATTTGATAATTGCCAATGCTATTTTTAAAAATTAATTTTCAGTTATATTACATTGCTTTCAGGGCTGTGTGTTTTCCCAGTTTTAGAGCCCTTTAGAAATGCAAGATGGTCTGTCAATCATATATGATACCTGGAAATACAAGGGGACACATACCAGTAAATATGTTAAAGTAAATTTGTTACCATAGATGGGAATACAAGGTCTGAGATTATTCTTGTTTTTAGATTCTCACCTGACACAACTGGCAGGTGGGGCACACCCTTGTTCCCCTGCCTCTGCTCTCAGCACAGGTGTTGATCAAGACCTTCTTTTGGGGTTAAAAGTAGAGATGGAAATTAACCATCTGGAGACTTAGCTGGAAGGACTTCCTAACTCTTCAGGATGACACCTCGTCCTTCAGAGGATCAGTCTGCCAGAGCAGCCCTTCTCATTCTATGTGCTGTTGTCTTGCCCCTGCCTCCTCCCGACCTAGCCAATTTAACTGAAAATAGCTTTAATAATTTATTTGGGTATATGTGTACTTAAAAATTTTTTGCTTTTCCTTATTTCAAAAAAAGATATAGAAATCATTTATTGAGCACAAACTATGTGGTAGGGGTCATGCAAGAAATGAATACATTTGACTTATTACATACACATGAGAGGTTATGAGAGGAGGCAAAAATGCTACGTAAATAATTCTAAGGCAATATGCTATACATGTTAAATGCAGTATAAATAAGATGAAGGATTTTAGAGGAAGACAAAATGACTTCTGAGCCAATCAGGCAAGGCTTCATGGAGATAGCTTTCGAGTTCAGCTTTAACATATTGGTAGACTCTTCAGCAGATTTAGCAGAGAAGGTATTTCCGGTATTTCAGTATGAGGCCTAGGTAAGGGCTACGAAGCAGCCTAATAATGGATGTTTTACTGTGCTTTTTCTCTATATTTTATCTTGTTTCATCTATCCAGTAATTATATAACTGCTATTATGATTGTCATTTTTTTTTAAAAGATTTTATTTATTTATTCACGAGAGAGAGAGAGAGGCAGAGACACAGGCAGAGGGAGAAGCAGACTCCATGCAGGGAGCCCGACATGGGACTCGATCCCAGGTCTCCAGGATCACACCCTGGGCTGAAGGCGGCGCTAAACTGCTGAGCCACCTGGGCTGCCCCATGATTGTCATGTTTTAAATAGGCAGCTGTGGCTAGTGAGCTAGTGGGGAGCTGGATTTGAACTCAGCTCTCTTGGATCAAGAACCAGGCTCTTGATATACCTGAGTACACACTGGACTTACTAGGTGAATGCAAGGTGTTTGGCTTGCCTAGAGCCAAGGATATGTGTGTAAGGAAAGTCATAGCAGATAAGACTGGAAAAGAATGGTGGAGCTGGGGAATGGAAGTTTTGAATGCTGAGTTAAGAAGTTTGGATGTGATTTAATAGGCACTGGGGAGATATCGAAGGTGCCGGAAATAGTGCCTTAAAAAATGTGACTGGGTTGCAGAGGGAAAGAAATAAGAGGAACTCCAATTACAGAGTAGAGAGCTGGGTGAGATTTGAGTCACAGTCAAATGGGAAGGGACAGATGTGAGACATTTTAAAGGACAGATCAAAGGAATTTTAGCAAACGGTGGGTGTAGATGGTGACATGATGGTGACATGGAAGCAGAGAAGATGCCTGCATCTGGAGTCTGCATCTTAAAACTTTTTTAACTGGGAGTCCCACATTTTCATTCTGTACTGGTGCTACAGATTGTGTAGACAGTTCTGGATGGTGCCACTGTCAGGACCAGGGGCACGAGGAAGAGGAATTAACAGGGAAAGACTGACTCATATGTCAGACATTTGAGTGCAAATGCCAGCAGGACATCAGGGGATGATGGGAAGCAGATAACTGGAAATGTAGACCTGGAGCCTCGGAGGGAAGCTGAAGCCAGAGGTAGAGCTTTGGAAACAGCGGGTGTCTCTGAGAGGAACATGATGTAATAAGAGAAACCCAGAAAATCTGTCTCAAGCAGACCCTGGGGGCTGCTCCTAGGTAGTTTAGTTAGTGTCCATTGAACTCATTTATTTATTTATTTATTTATTATTATTTTTTTAATTTTTATTTATTTATGATAGTCACAGAGAGAGAGAGAGGCAGAGACACTGGCAGAGGGAGAAGCAGGCTCCATGCACCAGGAGCCCGACGTGGGATTCGATCCCAGGTCTCCAGGACCGCGCCCTGGGCCAAAGGCAGGAGCCAAACCGCTGCGCCACCCAGGGATCCCCCATTGAACTCATTTATAAGTAACAAAACTTAATTCCTTTAAAAGTCTTTCTAGCATTTAGAGTTCTCTCTTTTAGATCTGCAACTTCCCAAAGGTCAGAATTGTATTATCATTATCGAAGTATTTCCAAAGTGTAGTCCTAAGACTTCGTTATTTTTTTTCCTGTAATTTAGCACAGTCTCTGAGGCTATTGGCATTTACTCTCTCTCATCCATGATGTAATTCAGTCTGTAAGTCTTATTTTCAAGATGCTCTAGACCGAGAGCCTATGAGAATAGCTTAGAATAATTTTAATCAATTTATGTATTTCAGATTTAAATGTAAAGTATTGACATGGTGGAAAACCCGTCCAACAGGCAGATGTTATCCTGTAGATCTGTCTTCGCAGAGTTCAGTAACTGAGTCAGCTTCCTCATTTACAGTTCATGATGAAAACAGCTAACTCTTTTCACTGTAGGCTCCCTTTTTAAGAAATTGTCTAGGAAAACTAGGAAACTGGTATAAATGAATTCAAGTTCTCTGACCAGGAGTCGGGTGGACTATCGCACAGTTAAGAAACAGGACTGACGGGATCCCTGGGTGGCGCAGTGGTTTGGCGCCTGCCTTTGGCCCAGGGCACGATCCTGGAGACTCAGGATCGAATCCCACGTCGGGCTCCCTGCGTGGAGCCTGCTTCTCCCTCTGCCTGTGTCTCTGCCTCTCTCTCCCTCTCTCTGTGTGACTATCATAAATAAATAAAAATTAAAAAAAAAAAAAAAAAGAAACAGGACTGACTTTGCCAAGTCCCTCGCACTAGATGGCCGAGGCTTGGCAGGGGGAGGAGGCGTCCTCGTGTCCTGCTGGCCCTGGTGGCGCTGGTCCTAACTCAGACCCTAACCGGCTGTCCGGCTACCCCCAGGTGCATTTTGCCTTAGTTGTGTGTCCCGAGCGTAGCCGCAAGGTAACAGGATGTCAACGTGCTTTTGGGTGCACGCGGTTATGCCCAACAGTGCTGTTATTGAGCAGCTGGGCCCAGTGTCTGTGTGTGGGCGTGTGTTGACTCACGTGCTGTGCTGTAATCAGTGGGAACTCAGGGCCTGATTGCGCCCTTGTGATTGGAGTCCCGCCGAAGGTTTCGAAGGTTTCGGAAGGACAGTGACCTTGGTGGAGGAACCTGTCAACGCAGGGGGCGGATGAAAGGGAGTTGAGTTGTGTAAGGAGAGGGAATCTGTCTTGTTTGGGAAGACACACTTTTCTTTCCAGTAACTGGTTTGTTTTTGATACCACTTGACTTCATCCGCAAGGTCTGTATTAAAACAGATGTCAGGGGTTCAGGCGGTATTTTGACCAGGCTTAGCTCCTGTTGCGCTCGCTGGGATGAACTGCACATACTGGTTTGCTGACCAGCACATTTGATATCTAATGGTTATGGAGAGAGGAGGAAAAGGGAAGTTCAACTAAAGCATTCTTTCCTCCGAGTGTGATAAACAGAAGCCATGTGGTCTTTTAAATTCCATGGCAACATACCAGGCAGAAAAAAGACTTGCCAGTAGCAAAGGTCAGGAATCACAAAAGAGCAATGTAGGTTTTCCGTATTGACTTCAGAACACACTTTTCTGTAACTAAGCATTCATTTGCTATATGCATGCTGTTTTAGGTTTGTATATGTGGTAGTTTTTTTTTTTTTTTGTGACTTTGATTAGGAAACGTAATGAGTCACTTAAATCAAAAGGTAGACTATTATCGTTTTTTTGGGAAAAAATCTAGTAAAAGTGATGCTTAATCCAATTAATCTGTCTTCTTCCTCTAATTCATTATGATAACTTCAGGTGTCTGGTGGCAACTGAGAATGGGTTATGGAAAAATGTCAAGGCAATGTAATCCCCATTATTTATGGTCACTTAAGAGGATAAATTAATCATTGGTCACTAATCTTTGGATAATTACTCTATTTAGCTGGAAATATCCTTAGTTTTTTGGAAAGCAAGTCAGTGAGTTAGTAGAACTGTCAAAATTGATCAGCTTTTCTAAGTCTAATAATAAGTGAATGGAAACTAGTTGCCTGCAGCCCTTTCTGTCCTGTATTGTAGCATGATCATTCTAAAACTCTGGACACTGTAAATGGGACAACAGGAAAATATATTAATAAACTACCTTGTGGTTTTCAAGTGGACATTCAAAGCCTGTTAGTTGAGGATTAACATAGTTGCCATTAACAGATAAAGGCTTATGACCCATGTATGTGGTTTTGGTTACTAGAATTAGGCAAGTTAATTACATTACAACATTGGCTTGAATATAGGTTGTTTGGAAATGGGTCTTTTGGGGATGGCAATTCCATTTACTTGTGCACTGAATAAATATTTTGAAGAAGTTAAGTTGTGTAAGTACTGTATCAGATGCTGGTGACGGGGATGGGAATAAAGAAAGTTATTCATTTCACTCCCAAAGGAATTAAAAAAAAATAAAGAGAAAGTCCTAGCCTTGTGTTTTCAGCATGGGTACAGTATCTCAAATGCACACTAATACTCACTTTTTGGAGTTTGAGGTCCTCATTCATGGGGTTCCCAAAGAATCTTTATATTTAAGAGTAGATGAAGTTGTTATGTGGGTGCAGTCAGAAACGTATTACTTATTTCTCACAATCAAAGTAATGTCATTTAATTTTTTAATTTTATTTTTTTAATGAAAGTAATGACATTTTAATAATAAAATTCACCTGCATATGCTACAAATTGTTGCTTTTATAAAGCTTCTGGAAACAAAACAGAATTCTGCTAAGTATTGTTTCCAATCACTAGGGAAGGATTTGTGTCATTATGGGAAACATAAGACTGTATATGGGACTGACTGACTTTAGAACCAAAATATAAATTAGGACTTTAGAAAACAATTGAAGGTGTAGAAATCTTAACTAGTATACATTTTAGAAGTCTCAATTTTAAATTTTTTTTAATTTTCTAAAGATTTTTAAAAGATGTTTATCCATTTATTTGAGAGAGAGAGAACAGAGGGAGAGGGAGAAGCAGGCTTACCATGCAGGGAGCCCTATGTGGTTTGATCCAAGGACTCTGGGATCATGACTGGAGCTGAAGGCAGATGCTTAGTCAACTGAGCCACCCAGGTGCCCCTCAATTTTTTTAAAGATTTATTTATTTTAGAGCATGAGAGCAGAGGGGAGGGGCAGAGGGAGAGAGAGACACACACACATTCTCTCCCTGCTGAGCATGGAGCCAAGCTCTGAGCCCCAGATGAGGCTCAGTCTCACGACCCTGAGATCAGAACCAGAGCCGAAATCAAGAGTCGCTTAACTGACTGAGCAACCCCGGCTCCCTGGCTCAATTAATTTTGAAAATCCAACTTTATTGAGGGATAATTTCATATAAAATTCACTAATTTTAAGGCTACGATTTGATAAGTTCTGACAAATGCCTAACAGTCTTGCAAACACCATGACAATCATGATAGAGCCTTTCCATCACCCCCAATGTATCCTCTTGTGTCTCCTTGTAGTCAGTCTTCCCCTTTACCCTGGTCCCTGGCAACCACTGATCTGTTTTCTGTCGCTGTGGTTTTGCTTGCTCTAAAATTTTGTATAAATAGAATCATACAGTATTTTTCTTTGTCTCTGGTGCTCAGTCAGTATGATGGTTTTGAAGATTCACCCATGTTGTTGCATATATTAGTAGTTCATTTCTTTTTATTGCTGAGTAGTATTCTGTTGTATGCTTATCCTGCAGTTTATCCGTTCACATCTTGATGGACGTTTGGGTTGTTTCGAGTTTTTGCCTGTTATGATTAGTGCTGCTTTGTGTGTAGGTACCTATGTTCTCATGTCTCATGTCTCCTGTGTACCTTATTTTCATTTAAATTTTATTCTGTATGCTTATCTGTATTTTTAAATTTCACAAGAGGATGATATTATGTTTTTTTTTTTTAATTAAAAGAAATTGTTGTCTAAGTGAAACAGTGGGTGGAGGGCTCTAGAAAGACAGATTTTTTTCACTTGGGTAATTGGGTGAATGGTGGTATTCCCAATCAAGTGGCTGAAATTTCCTTTTGAGGGGCAGAGGGAGCGAGAGATGCAGTCTCCTCACTGAGTGCGGAGCCCCACTAGGACTTCATCCTATGATCCTGAGATCATGACCTGAGCCAAAATCAAGAGTTGGATGTTTAACTGACTGAGCTACCCAGGTGCCCCTGAAATGTCCTACTTTTAAAAAAAAGACTGAAGATGATCCATTGAAAGGAGTCTGAGGGAAATCCCCTAGCTCACACTCATTGGTGTGGGTGGAGGTGAGTGGAGGTTGATTAGTATGAGGCGTAGAGATAGGAGTGCACCCCAAGAAGTGAGAAAGTTGACAAGAGGAGAAATAGGGTGGTAGCTAGGGGAGGATTCGCCTCAGGGGGGAATGATCATTTACTTTATAAAAGGTAGGAGTAGCTTGAGGAGAGAGAGTAGAGAAGAAGATGAAGTGACCAAGCAGCTAATTAAAAGAATAATGTTCATGAGCAAGTGAGCTATGGAATCCAAGCGCTGCTGGTGGTGATGGTGGTGGGGCGGGTTGCCAGAGGGGCCACCTCTTCTAGATCTGGAAAGAAGAAAGTAAAAGAAAGAAGAAAGTAAAAACTAGGAGCAAGTGGAGGCAGGATTGTTGAGGAAGGAAGCCAAGGGGGCTTTTGTTTTCTCTGAGAAGTTACTTGTTAAGTGTCATGTATTGGGGTAGAGGAGCAGATCTGAAGAGAGTGACAGAGGTTTGGGAGCTGAGTAGTGAGAAGGAAGAGGAGTGATAACAGCTTTGAGAACTCAACCAAGATTGGAAAACATGATTTTTGTGGTGAAACCAGTTTCTAAGATTGTGGCTTCCCCCCCGCCCCCCAACCGTGCTCTGAAGCCTGATAAGTGACCAGGGAAAGTGAACAGAACAATTGATGTAAAGTTGGAAAAGAATCAAAGCAAAGTAACTTTACATTTTTGTCTGTTTTCAGCCATATGCTGTGTGGCTTCCTCTTCTCTCTACCTTTTATACTCCTCAGGTTTTTGGTAAAGTTGATTAAACAGGTAACACCCAAATGTAGTTTTTTACATTTTTAAAATATATGTAACAAAATTTACCATTTTAACCACTATTTTTTTTTTAAGATTTTATTTATTTATTCATGAAAGAGACAGAGAGAGAGGCAGAGACACAGGCAGAGGAGAAGCAGGCTCCCTGTAGGGAGCCCGATGCGGGACTCCATCCTGGATCCTTGGATCACACCTTGAGCCAAAGGCAGACACTCAACCACTGAGCCACCCAAGGATCCCAGTTTTATTTTTTTATTTTTTATTTATTTTTTATTTTTTTTTTATTTATGATAGTCGCAGAGAGAGAGAGAGAGGCAGAAACACAGGCAGAGGGAGAAGCAGGCTCCATGCACCTGGAGCCCGATGTGGGATTCGATCCCGGGTCTCCAGGATTACGCCCTGGGCCCAAGACAGGCGCCAAACCGCTGCGCCACCCAGGGATCCCAGGATCCCAGTTTTAACCACTATTAAGTGTACAATTGAGTCGCATTAAGTATATTCACAATGTTGTGTACCCATCACTACAATTTTAAATTGAGGCATGAATTCTCTCGTTCCCTTCCATTGTACTACTCCTGATCTATAAATTCAACATAGTCCTTTACTGGATACAGTATTTGCATTTTTGAGACTGAGATTTTGATGACAGTAGGTACAGAGCTTAACTTTTGGCAGGCTCTGTGGGAGGCACAAATCATGGCATTAGTTTTCTCAATATTTAGTTGTAGTTATTTGTTACCATCTGTCTTCCTTACTAGGCCTGTAAGGTCCCTGAACGTAGATGCTCTCTGTGTCTCGTTTATATATCCTGCCTGGCATAGTGCTTGACACGTAGTAGGCGTTCAGTGGAGTTTTTGAACACATGAAAGTCCTTCACTGAAATAATTTATTTTAGTTTAATAAGTTCTTTCTGAATCCTTCATATAAAGTAGGCAAAACTTGTATTCACACATTAATACAGATTATAGGGCATGCCACATTCCAGTGTCTAGTTAATTAGTAGAAATCAAAAAGGGCTTATATTTGCAATTTCACCTTGGAAGGTATTAGAGAAGATTGTGCATTAAACAAATGGTTGTACAGAATTGGCAGCAATAATCCCAAAGCTTGAAGGCGGTAGGTTAATTAGGATAACTTGATGGAAAGCGAGTTAATCAAATTTGAGAGTTGAAGGAATGTTCCAATAATTTATGTTCACACACACTTCAAATATATCAGCAGGTAACAGGAACTGTAGTTGCAGGTTACTCCAAAACAGCAGAATGCCAGTGGATTTTATGGCTTATGTAATGTTTTGGAGAAAGAAAACCTATTAAATTGTTTGGGGCTGTTTGGTACTATTACCCTGTAAGAAATAAAAAACACTAGAGCTTAAAATAGTACCTTTATTAAAGATACAGAGTTAATATATTAATAACTTAGGAATTGTATTTTTCTTTTAGAATTATATTTATTAATAGATTCACTAATATTTTTATTGAGAAATGTGCACAAATATGGGCATTTCTGTTAACTGGTATTAGTTAAGTATCATTTTTTCCACAACTAGCTTATGTTTAAATGGATACAGAGGGGTAAAATACACATATAACAATTAGTTAGCAATATAATAACACCCCTCTAGGAATAATCACACTATGTCCTCTGATTCTGATTTCTGTGTGTGTAGAAAAACCCATCGAGGCCTTTAAAAAAAAGAATCTGCCTTCAGTAAGGTATTTTTTGGATCATGTGGAAGGAATAAAGAAAAGCTATTAGGACCTCTTGTTCTATCATTTTCTTACCCTTTTTCACTCTCAATAAGCTGAAGCTGGAGTTTGGTTTTAAGAGCAGTAATGGAAATTTTCTTATGTACCATCAGCAAAATTCAATCCTGAGTGATTACTAAGGCTTTTCAGTGAGAGAGAGAGAGAGAGAGAGAGAGAGCGAGCGCGAGCGCAGACAGACAGAAGACATAGGTTAGGGACGGACCTCCTCCACTAAGGTAACAGCAAGGGGGGTGCGTGGGCAGGGAGGAGCGGGATCCCAGGGGACAGAGCCCAGGCTCCGGCTTGGCCGTGTGAATGCAGCTCTGTCCCTGCTCTGTCCCTGCTCTGTCCCTGCTCTGTCCCTCCACCGCGAGGTCTGCGGCGGCTCTGGGGTAACAGTAACACAGATTGCCAGGAAACAAATTTCCTTGTCATCGTTTTTATTCCTGAGTCATCATGTTTAGTTACTCAGATCTAGATGTCTGGTGTTGCCAGTTACTTGCCAGTTACTCAGAAATCAAGCAAGCAGCTTCTTCTGTTGGTCTTTCCTTCCTTTTCTTTTCTTTTTTTTCCCCCCTATTTCTATCTTGTCTTTTACTCCTTTGCTTTAGTCAAGCAGGCACGTTTAAATACAGAGGTTACCATTTCCACTAGCAAGCATAGGACTCCCTCCTTACCTCATTGACTTCTAATCCTGTGGTGTGTAATGGTGAATTGAGACACTGAAAGGTGTCCCGTTCATGGATAACCTTGGTAAATCTCAAGAACATAGTACTGAGTGAAAATACGGAGTTACAGGGGCACCTGGGTGGCTCAGCCGTTGAGCGTCTGCCTTCAGCCTGCTTCTCCCTCTGCCTATGTTCCTGCCTCTCTCTGTGTCTCCCATGAATAAATAAATAAAAATTTTAAAAAGATATGGAGTTGTAGAATGTTTAATATGATACCATTTACATTTAAAAACATGTAAAATAGTACCATATTTCATAGAATCTAAAACACTATTGATGCTAAGATGCACCACTATTTTACATACACTGAATTTATTGATTATAAGATGCACCCTAAAATTATAGATGTTTTAATATGAAAAAAATGGATTTTAGGGACGCCTGGGTGGCTCAGCAGTTAAGCGTCTGCCTTCCAGCTCAGGGCCTGATCCTGGAGTCCCGGGATCGAGTCCCACGTCAGGCTCCCTGCGTGGAGCCTGCTTCTCCCTCTGCCTGTGTCTCTGCCTCTCTCTCTGTGTCTCTCATGAATAAATAGATGGAATCTTTTTAAAAAGAAAGAAAAAAATGGATCTTAGAATTGAAGAAATAAGGTAGATATATTTTTTTGAGATGTACTTTATGTAATAAAAATATAAAAACATGCATACAAATGATATATAGCCAATTCAGGATGTAGTTTATCTCTGGAAGGGAGGGAGGAAAGGTAGAGAGCAGGGCCACACGGGCTTCAACCCTATAATTTATTTTTCAAAATCTAAAACAAATATTGCAAAAGTTAAGACTAGACAAAGCTGGTTGGTGAATTCCTATAATTCTCTGTATGCTGTTTCATAATGAAAATTATATACTTAAAAGCTACATAAAAAGCAAGTTGCAAAAGTCTATATATAGTAGATCCTATTTTATCTTCTAGTAGTATTTGATTTTGTGTTCTTTCAGCTTTTTTCCTAGGTCTGTCCTACCACAGCAGGTTTTGTTGTTGCTCCTGCTGTTGTGGGAAGGCTGGGGGGGCTTTCTACATTTCCATTTTTGTGTGTGAATTAAGAGACGCATCATGTATTGTCCTAGTAATGATATAAAGGGCAAGGTTTTTAATGATAAACATGTCAACAGAATGAATAGGATTGGTTGGCATTTCTTGATGTTAATAAGTAGTAAGAAAATGTTTCCATTTTTTTGTTTCTTTGAAGCCATCTTTCTGGTTGTTCCCTTATCTTTCTTTCTTAGTCATAAGGTGTCTAGAGAAGTCAGAATAAGAATGGTACAAGATGAACAAAAGTCAGTACTGTCAGTTGGTGGAGCATAGACTCTTGATCTCGAAGTTGTGTGTTCCAGCCCCCATGTTGGGCGTAGAGCTTACTTAAAAAAAAAAAGAAAAAGAAAAAGTACTATCGTGCCTAGAAATCTGATAAAGAGACTTTTAAAATAGACTCATGAAGCTTACGAACTTTTTTTTTTCTTATCCTTTTACTAAAACCTAAAAAGTGTTTCAGTTTTACCCTGCTACCACCAGATGAAAGGACTGCAGGAGGATGTTTGCTTATTATGCCCCAAGCAGTGAGGAATCTAGGGGCTGAAAGGGATGTTGTTTTTCCATGCTATTTTAGGGGTCCTTAACCTCCTATATGCATTAAAACAATATTTTTCATATCCCATAATATTATCCTAGTATCCTGCTTAGATGTTTAATAGTCCTTACCATTTGATTAAAATAAAATTTGGCAAGATCTATAAAAAAGTGCCAACTATAGTCATACTCTTTGACCCAAAATCTCCTTCCCTAAGATCTTCTAATGACTCGTGAGAAAGAAAAAGCTATATGCATGAAGATCTCCACTATACTATTACTATAAAAAAGTGAAGCTTTGGATTCAATTTAAATGTCCCTACATATAGAAATAGCTCATTAAATGATGACAATCTGTTTTATGGATCATATTGCAGCTATAAATGATCATGATTGCTATGTAGCAACATAGGAAATGTTTGGTGAAAAGAGCAGATGTACCATGCTATGACTCCAGAAATGCATGTGAGCATGAACAAAGATGAAGGGAATATGGAAAAACAAAACCAAAAAATAGTTGTATTAAAATGGTATAATTTTGAGTATATCTCTCCCCTCACCTTTTGTTAAAAAAAATGTGCTTATTTTTTGGGGGGGGGAGAGCCAGATCCTTTAAGGAAAAATTTGAATTTCTCTTTAAGAAAACGGCAGATGGTATGTTGGAGGATACCAGAAAACTAAAAGTGTAATGGCCCTTTTGAAGATGAAACTAAAACATTTGAAACCAGGTTTGCTTTTGCACTGGGCATGTTGATTATTTAATTTTGCCTTTTCAAAGTAAGTTGGCTTAGTGCAATTGTGTGGAAATCAAAATATTGAAGAGGATTGGTAAAAAGAAGTGGGAGGATCAAAGCCAGTGTGACTGGCTTATTCTTTTGCACGACCAAATAAACCAGATTTTGGGACTGTGTCTGCTTTAGTCAATATTTGGTTATTTGCTTTGAAGCTATTTGTTTGCAATAATGCCATTAACATCCTCAGGAGAGCCACAGTCAGACTCTGAGGGGTAGAATCATTTATATAGAAACCGAACCTTTTGCATGACAACCATTTTTTTCCCCTGTACTTGTTCTTGATTTTTATATAGCCATGGATTTATAGCTACCAAAAAAAGCCCCGTAGTTAACTCACAGTAAAATCATCTTGCCATCAAAGGTAGACTGGGGCTGGTGATGGCTGAAGAGGGAATAGAAAGAGAGTAATAGACTGAAAAACTTTTAGACCTCCAGGGCCTTGCTAACCAATTAATCCCGCTTCTTCAACTTCACAGGTAAGTAAATAAATACCAGAGAGGCAGCAATGAACCTGTCTTAGGATTTCAAATCTAATGCCCCTTCTGTTGTACTGCAAGGAGAGGAGGAGGGAAAGGGAGAGCAGAGCCAAATTATTGACATTTTAGAGGCCACTTTTTCAAAAGGACAGAACATTGGACTTGATGTCATTATTGTCTAAACGTTTTTACAAAAACTGGCACCCCCAAACAAAAATAGGTAAAAGACATGAACAGACAATTCACCAAAAAAGAAATGTAATAAACATGAAAAAATATGCAATACAATTGAAGTGTAGATAATAAATACATATTGCTATCTCAAGGTAAAAAATTTACATACTTCATTATTAAGACCATTGGCAAAAAAAAAATTGGCTTTACAGGGCTTTTTGTTAGCAATCTACTCTAATTTTAGGAAATGTAATTATAATGGAAAACTGCAATGTAAATGGTAAAAGATGAAGGCAGCCTGGTCAAGAAATTTCATGAAACTCATGGTAGCTTGAAACCTCTTATTTACTCATTCATTCAATCCTATCTGGCATCCATAGATGCATTATCTCAGGTGTTTTTTTTTTTTTCTTTTTAAAGATTTTATTTATTTATTCATGAGAGACACAGAGAGACAGAGACACAGGCAGAGGGAGAAGCAGGCTCCCTGCAGGGAGCCTAATGTGGGACCCGAACCTGGGACCCCGGGATCACAACCCTAGCCGAAGGCAGATGCTCAACCACAGAGCCAACCAGGTGCCCTGTCTCAGGTGTTTGTAGACAGTGCACCACTGGGAAGGAAGCTGTGAAGGGCTCAGAGCAGTTGACACTAGGTATTGGCACCTGATTGTCCTTTCCTCCTGCACTCTACACGAATAGAGAAACTGGTTCAGATCTGACTAAAGGAATGCCCTCCTCCCCATTCAGCAGATTACTGCAGGGCCCCAGGAAGACAGAGCCAAGGAAAGAGAATCATCAGAATAGGAAAGGGACCAAAGTATAGTTATTGGTGGGTGTTATGCTGATGACGGGTTGGACTGTGTTGTAACTCTGAAGCCAAGTATGGTTCTGTGAAGCCAAGTAAGGGGACCGAGTGGGTTATTCTGTCCTTGGTAACTGTGTGCCACATCTCTGAACAGACCTTATCATCTGGCCTAAACCAGCGCAGGAGTTCTGATAAGAGGATTGAACTTAATATTTTAATATTACTGACACAAAAATAGCTCCCCTCAAATCCACTTGGAAGTAAGCAGGGTAAAAATAATAAATATTCAGTGTTATTTTTTAACAAAATTATATATTTTAGAGGTGCGCCCAGTCAGACCATATAGGAATGCCTCATTCTCTTCTGTATCAAGAATGGGCAAATGTTCTTTGTAAAGGGCCACATGGTAAATATGTCAGTGTAGGTCAGTCTCTTTCACAACTACTCAGCTATGCTGTTGTAGCAGAAAAGCAGCCATACACAACATGTAAATGGATGGGTATGACTGTGTTTCAATAAAACTTTATTGGACACTGACATTTGAATTTTATGTAATAATTTGTTATGACATATTCTTCTTTTGATTTTTTTTGCCCCCAACCATTTGAATATGTTAAAACCATTTTTAGCTTTTGGACTGTATAAAAACAGACAGCAGGCCAGATTTGGTCTGCAGGCAATGGTTTGTTTATTGCTGCTCGATAGCAGCGCTGCCAATAGAAATATAACACAAGCCATATATGTAAATATCTTCTAGTATCCATACTTTAAAGAGTAGACAAACAGGTAAAATTAATACTGTATTTTAATATATCTCAGTGCTATTATTTTAAGATGTAATCAGTGTAAAAGATTATTGGTGAGATATTTTACATTCTTTTTTTCATATTAAATCTTTCAAATTCTTTGTGTGTTTTACATTTACAGCACATTCCAATTTGGATGCTTGATACTGATCTTGTATTTAGATTTCTTAAAATGTTCAGTTGGGAAAGATGAATTCACACACATAATTTGTTCCAAGCATACTTAAAAGTTTTCTGGGAACTGAATTGAATATTAGGTGGAAAGTCCGCAATAGCTACTTCTATTGTGCAGCTCTGCAATGTTCCATTGTATAGATGTCCCGTAATAAACTGGTTCCCATTGATGGACTTTGGTGGTTTCCAATTCTTCTGCTTTTACAATGTTATAACAAACATTTTTATTTTATCCATGTAATTTATTAACATATTAGCATATATACATTTGTAGATACATTTTGGAAGTGAAAGTTCTGGGTCAGGAGATCCCTGGGTGGCGCAGCGGTTTGGCGCCTGCCTTTGGCCCGGGGTGCGAACCTGGAGACCCGGGATCGAATCCCACATCGGGCTCCCGGTGCATGGAACCTGCTTCTCCCTCTGCCTGTGTCTCTGCCTCTCTCTCTCTCTCTCTCTGTGACTATCATAAATAAATAAAAATTAAAAAAAATATTTAAAAAAAAGTTCTGGGTCAAAGTGTTATGTGTATTTTTTCACTTAAAAAGTTTTTATTAAAGTTGCGAAAATAAGAATAGTATAAAAATATCTAAACCCTTTATCATCCCCTAACATCTTATTCCATTTGCATTACCATTTGTGCATACTTGTATATTCTCTTTCTGATGTGTATATGTATATACAGACCCCTATATAAATGTGGGAAAATTTTTTTCCAAACCATTTAAGTTGAAAAAGATAGTTGAATATATTGTGGCCTTTTCCTTCTAAATGCTTAAGTGTGTATTTCCTCAAAATATTCTCTTACAGGGGCAGCCCTGGTGGCCCAGCGGTTTAGCACCGCCTTCAGCCCAGGGTGTGATCCTGGAGACCTAGGATCGAGTCCCACCTTGGGCTCCCTGCATGGAGCCTGCTTCTCCCTCTGCCTGTGTGTCTCTGCTCTCTCCCTCTCTCTCTCTCTCTCTCTCTTTCTCTCTCTCTGTGTAATAAAATCTTTAAAAAATATATTCTCTTAATGAAATTGATAACTTATAGTTATGTAAATTGAACACAGATACATTTCTTTAATATATAATCCATATTCCAATTTTGCCATTTGACCCAATTATGTCCTTTTTTGGTCTATACTTCTGACTTTAATAAAAAATTACCATGCTGTCTTTATATTGCCACTTTACGTTTCCTAAAGTAGTGCATGAGAATGTGATGTACTCTGAACTTCAACACAATTACGTTAGCCTTTAAAATAATCTTTTTTAATCTAAGTTCAATTTGCCAACATATAGTATAACAGCCAGTGCTCATCCCATTAGCACTTTTTGACAGCCTGTTTAGGGAAAGAATGATATTTTCTTATACCTTGCATTTTTCTTATGGTTGAAGATCTTCTCTTGTGTATAAAGTATTACTTATTTGTATTTCATTTTTGTGAACTGTTATATCCTCCATTTTTCTACTGGGATATTGGCTTTCTTTTATAGGTTAGTAGAAATTCCTAATTTATTGACAGTCTCAGCCATTTGTCAGTGATATGAGTTGCAAGTACTTTTGGCAGTTTGTCATTTGTTTTTTGCTTTTGCTTATGGCATTTGTTGCTGTTTGCTTCTATTTGGGGCATCTTGAAGACATGATGTACTGGTGGATGAACTGTGAATATTTTGTATTTAGAGTTTAAAATTAAATCCACAAGTGTGGCTTAGGATATCAGAAGAGCAGTTAAGAAGGGAAGAAGCAGGGTTTCACCTCTTAGTATAAGGGGTAAATAAACCAAATAAAATAGGACACATTGATTTTGGACTTAAATAATTGCTGCTACCTCTTGGTGCCATGGCTGTTAAAGTATGGCTCTCAAAACCCCACAAAAACTCCACAAAAACCAGTTATGATGACTGTATTTAATTTTGTCTAGAACTTGATGATATCCAGGCCCTACCTACCACTTGGAATTTTGGAAACTAAATAACATTGCAGAGGGGCATTATAACCTTACTGGTTTGGAGACTATGGTACTGGCAGGATTTTTGGTCCTTACTTTTATCAATTTGGATGTTTCTTTCAAATATTTTATGTCTCTAATGCATAATTTTTATGATAAAGGAATTTTTTAAAGCTGGTTAGGTATAATTTTTAAATGTGAAATGGACTTAAACCATTAAGTAGTATTAATGGGGACATCCATCATAGATATTAATTTAAAATATTTAGAAATATGAAAAATGTGGTCATAACTATAACGCCTGCATCTATTTCCAGAAAAGCTGATTTGCACATGTCTTCATATTGCAGAATCACATTGGTATTCAGACAAACATACTGACATTGTTCTTCCAACATCCCTAACTTGGGTCATGAAGCATTTTTTCCATTTCCCCTTTTTCTGTGTGTAACACTTTTCAGATTCTTAGATAAATAATCAAGGCATTTTCCTCTAAGTCTGCTTATAGATCACAGGCCTATACTCAGTATGAAAAGTGCTCATCAGTAGCGTTTAAAAATAAGCACAAACACCCAAATATGGGCCCCTAAATCAGAGGTTGAAGTTGACTAATGTTTTCCTGCATGTCACTGTTTAAGAGACTTTTTTTTTTTTTTTTTCTGTTTAAGAGACTTAACTAAGTTTATGAACTAGCGTAGGGCCAGATAACTCTTGGTAGCCTTTGCTTTTTCAAAAAGCTCTTCTATAGTTTCTACACAATATAAATTTCACATTTTTAAATGGAAGTAAAGTAAAATGCCAATTGGAATCTGTTATTGTGTGCATGGTATTGTGAACTGGTTATTAGTTTATAGACTGGCACCCATCCATGGATCACTTTAAGCATTGGATTTAATGACTGTGACTGTGCACCAACAGGTAGTACAGATTATTTGACAGCCTTTTGACAGAGAGGGTGACATCATGTTATAGTACTGATTTTTAGCATTTGAACAAGAGATTAGAGTTGTCCCAGTCACTACGGAGTAATGTGGGTTTGTTTTTTTTTAAGAATTATTTGACTGTATCTTTGTTTTTAAAAAGATTTAAAAAATTTTTTTTATTCATGAGAGACACACAGAGAGAGAGAGAGAGAGAGTCAGAAACACAGGCAGAGGGATAAGCAGGCTCCATGCAGGGAGCCCGATGTGGGACTCAATCCTGGGACCCCAGGATCATGCCCTGAGCCAAAGGCAGACAAGACACTCAACTGCTGAGCCACCCAGGCATCCCTTGTTTGACAGTATCTTAAGGTATCAGTTATTTTTACTCTTTTAGCACTTTGGTGTAAACCAAACTACTCTGAAATAAAGCTTATTTTGTGGGGAAATACTTTTTAAAATGTATGTGGATATAAGGCAAGTAGGAATTTTATTTCCCTTATGAAAGAATATAAAGTGTTCTGTCACATATTTTTGTTCATCTATTTTTTTCATTCATACATTCAAAGTATATTTGGAATGTTTATTGCCAAGTGATTTTGGAATATACAATACAACCAGCTCCTTAAAACCCTGGTTTAAATGAGCCATAGGTCAAAACATGACATGTAAAATATACCACACATGCTTCCCTCCCGTGTTGAAGGATTCGAGGCAGCATGGTTACCCCATGGGCCTAGATTAGCTTAGTTTTTTGGCACCAGCACACCACTATGTTTGGAAGACAGAGTTTTTAGAAAATTCTGTGTTACTCTTCTACTTCCATTTCAAGTGTAATTTCAAGAAGCTTTGTAGAAAGCTACAAACTCACCTCCTTTACCTTTGATTTTCATGTTACAGTAGAGAACCAGGCGAGCCAAGCTTCCTGGGCATACAGCCTATGCAGTCATGCAGGACTCTATGCCTGTTTGGTTTAATGCTTTACTATCAGCATCTTGAGATTCTTAATTTTATGTTTGATCTTTTTTTGTAAATGGAGTCTGATGGGACAGTGGAGCCTGTGCTGGGAGCCTCGGCTCATGTACAGGTCTGCCTTTCTACCTCTCCAGGCCCTGTTCTGCTTCGCCTTCTCAGCCACTGCCCCGTCTGCCTGCACCCTTCACCTGATGTGGTAACTGGGTCATGTTAGGGAGGAGGAGGCCCATGTTCTGTTACCCTGCAGCTTCTGCTGGGGCCTGGGCACAGGCTTAGAGAGGGGTGGGGTCAGTTACAGTGTTGTGGGGAGTGGTGATAGCCAACCTGCCCCAGGCTGGCAGCACAGTGGCACACTTGGTGGGCTAGTCTCTAGCTTACCCCCGATCTAGGGATCTAGTATGTCCAGGTGTGGAGGTTTAAAAATCTGTGACTTCTCTTGTCATAGATTCTGGTGGCTGGCCAATGGGCGGGGACAGTGGCTGGCTTTATTTGCCCTCAGTCTGGTAGGTAGTCTGAAGGGAAAGCCCAGCAGCCATCAGGCCTGAGCATCTACTTTCAGCCGCCATCCTCAGTCCCTTAAAGGTGTGAACTTTTCCCATGAATATTCTTGTGCCCAAAGCAGTACTCCATTGAGTCAGCTACGTGCTTGGGGCACCCTCTTCTCCTCCTTCGAACCTTCTTGAGTCTAGCTTGAATTTGTCTCTTCTGGCTGGCTTGAGGGTACCCTCTGGGAACGAGCTATGAAATATAAATTGTATAATGTCAGTGATTCTGCATATGAATTTAGTGCTCTTTTAAAAAAATATTTTATTTATTCATGAGAGACAGAGAAAAAGAGAGAGGCAGAGACACTGGCAGAGGGAGAAGCAGGCTCCATGCAGGGAGCCCGATGCGGGACTCGATCCCAGGTCTCCAGGATCACGCCCTGGGCTGAAGGCGACGCTAAACCACCCAGCCACCCGGGCTGCCCTAGTTTAATGCTCTTATATTTGCATTTAAGGGTAGCATTGCATACCATAAAGATAATGGCAAAACTCATGCTAATAATTACACATTTTAATTTTTCTTCACTGTGACTCTGGACAGTATCAGTGGCCTCTTCTAGTATGTTTCAGAGAGAAAAAGATAAGCTATCTTCAAGTTGAGTTATACAAACATACTTGAAATCTGATGTGTGATAAACTGGACCAGTGAGGCTTTTTGGTCAGAAGAGTCAGTCTTACTCAGTTTACTATATTTGTACTATATCCAGTATATTCTGATAGAACACATCTTTACTATAATCATGTGGTTTTTATGTGTACATGTAATGCCAGGATGATTTCCTCTTCAAACTGAGATTCTTTCCTTTCCCTGTGCTTGTCAGCTTCCTGGTTTCTGACTTTGGATGCTCATGGGTTCTTCTGATTATGGCTTGCATTTATTTTTGCCTGTGAGTCGCCTGGCCTTGAAGATGTGGCCCCCTCCATTCGTTCATTCCCCTCGTTGACAGCCTCCTGTGCCTTGCTCTTGTGTGTTCTGAACGTGGACCCGACCCTGTCCTTAGGCTTTAGTCTGCTTCTCAGTGTTCCCTAGAAACTCAGCCTGGCTCCGTGGACAAGGAGATGCTTTGGGATTTTAAACATGGAACCCAGTATGCTCTCAGAAAGGAGCTCAGATTCTGGCAGGACTGGGTCACTGATTTGCCAGGCAGGAGAACCTTTAATTCTTGGACTGCCCACCAGCGAGGACTCCCTTCTCCACCATGGGCTGCTGGGGAGGAGCACTGGCCTTCTCTCTCACTGCGCTCTTTAAAACGTCCAGGGCACCACTGGGATCCTGGAGGTGCAGGTTTTCTGTGCAGACATACTACCTGGTTTAGGTAAGGGCTCTTGTTACCCAGTTTTTATCAAGTTCTTATCACACTCAGCACAGCTCCTGCTTCCTGCTTCCCCAGAGAGAGCTGGTGGGTTCTGTTTTAGGTCGTTCTGCATGGCTGGAGTTCACCCTCGGTTGCCGGCTGTCACCCATCTCCTGGGAGAGGGGTGCCGAGTGTAATCACTAGATCCTGCTGCTGGTATTTTATTTACTGCCAGTTCATCATTACTGATTTGGAAAATAAACATTGCCTCACCTGTTCATGGCATAATATTTTTGCACTTGCTTTTCACTCACATGTTGCATATTAACTTTCCTTCTGAGAAGATCAGCATGATCTTGGAGCCTGGTGTGATTTGGATCTTATTACTCTCCATGCATGTTTTTATCATCAGGTGCTTCTTTGGACTCTAGCCCATACCTCCCATTTGTCATCATCTTGTCAGGCTGCTCTCTGCTTGGTTCCATAGTAACTTTGCTTTTGGAGTTTTCTTTCTTTCTTCCTTTCTTTCAGATTTTATTTATTCATGAGAGACAGAGAGAGAGGGGCAGAGACACAGGCAGAGGGAGAAGCAGGCTCTATGTAGGGAGCCTGATGGGGGACTCGATCCCAGGACCCTGGGGTCATGCCCTGGGCTGAAGGCAGGTGCTCAACCGCTGAGCCACCCAGTCGTCCCTGGAGTTTTATTTCTTCATCCTACCTTCTCTTGCCTTCCCTATCAAATATAATTCTGTCACAAGCAACCTGGCAAGCCTGGTGTGAGGGCCACAGCCCAGGATGTTTTGATGCTTACAAGGAAGTCTCTTCAGATTACTAGAGCGTAAGAGAATCCTTTCCCTTTCAGCCTCTCATTGCTTACTGGATCAATTATTTATTTACTTGTGTAATTCATGTCCACACTCAGGTATGTGTTAGTGTAGCTCTGAGACGGTGGAGAAGGATCTGTGTCTGATATCAGCCTCCTTCCTCGGGGCCTAATTTAGTGACTGAAATCAGGGAGACCTGTTGGCTAAGATGCGCTGCTCCCACAGTTACCTGGTTTACTATTTGAGTCCTAGAACCAGGAGGTAATCTTTGTCTGATTCTATTGTGTTTTGATAGACTAATAACTAATACAAGTTCCTGAATATTCCAGGGTAGGTCTAAGGGGCAAATGGTAGTCTGAATTGGAGCCCCTCATCAGAGATAGTTTCTCAAGGGTACTAGATCTGAGTCTTTGTCCTCCCTCATACTAACTTCTGTGACCCTTAGCTCAAGGGGTCATTTCTCACCTAGAAGCCC
This sequence comes from Canis lupus familiaris, assembly GCF_011100685.1. Taxonomy (NCBI): domain Eukaryota; kingdom Metazoa; phylum Chordata; class Mammalia; order Carnivora; family Canidae; genus Canis; species Canis lupus. The sequence goes on from NC_049233.1 coordinate 68,046,788, forward strand.
TCCTGATGGAGGCACTGATGTTCGTCAGTAAAAAAAAAAACAAAACAGTTTGCATTACGTTATCATTAGGGAGACACTGGCTTAAATCCCACCCTTTCTCTTTTTTTTCCCCTTTCAAATCTCCAGGAAGGAAGTCCCAGAGTTAGGGGTCAGGACTGGATCAGAAGAAACAGGAAAGTAGGACAGCCAGAGGTGGGAAAGGGCCACGGGCTCCAGTACCTCTCTACTCCAGGGCATGTTGAGAGGCTGCATGAAGAACAAACAAAACACTCTGAGATCCTCAGAGAAAATTGCCCGAAATCCAAGATAATTTCATTCTAAGATATAAGATGGAGAGGTTCTTGATGAGCAGTGGGCTTTTTAGTTGCCACAAAGTAAGTAAACCTTGAGCGATGGGATTGACCTTAGAAATACAAAGGACAAAAAAAAAAAAAAAAAAAAAAGAAATACAAAGGACCCTATGCTTTCTACTCTTCTTCAGTTAGGGCCTTTTATCTGTTTATTCTGAACCTAATTATTTGGGTTTGGCCATTGGCTAAGAGATGGACTTGTGTACTTAGTTTGAAAAAAATATTAAGTTTTTAATTTTCCCCAAAAAGGTGCTTTTCCTCCACTGACTCCCTAAAATTTTATTCTGGTTCAGGTTATTGAGTAGAAATGAGAGAGTATAATAATTTTTATTTATTTTTTATTTTTTAAATTTATTATTATTATTTTTAAAGATTTTATTTATTCATGAAAGACACACACAGAGAGAGGCAGAGATACAGGCAGAGGGAGAAGCAGGTTCCATGCAGGGAGCCCGATGTGGGACTTGATCCCAGGACTCCAGGATCATGTCCTGAGCTGAAGGCAGAGGCTCAACCGCTGATCCACACAGGTGTCCTGAGAGTATAATGATTTTTAGTGTGATCTTTAGTTTGATGTAAAAATAAATCTCTGAAAACTTGAAGTAGAAAATGTTCTTTATTAGACTTTCTATAGGAAAAATAAATGTTTATAAACTCTGCTTATCAACTATTTGTTTTTCCTATCTCTGCAATTTTATCCATTAATGACTGTCAGAGTTCAAGTTCAGTTCATTGCACAGTATCTCGAAATTTTCCTCACTGTTAATTAGTAAGACTTTGAATCATAAGTACTGATGGCTAAGTGGCACATTCATTAAAGATAGTCATACTTTAGCCTTAGTACTTTTATACTAGGAAGAGGAAGAAATACAGTCTGAAAAATATTTTGTTAAAGTATTTTTAATTTTATTAATAAAACTAATTTTAACCATGACTTTCATTTTTGTTTCTAAATTCCTCAGCTAGACCTAAATAGGTCATGAAATCTGCAGACTTATTTTAGCTGAAAGACCTTTTTGCTTCTATAATTAACCACTCTAAAGATCACACCAGCATTAAAAGCAGTGTTCTTAAGTGATAGATAATTTATTAGATTATTTCTGGGGGCTAGTGGGAGTAGTTTGGGGTGAATCTTTGTAGAAATGGTATTGTGCATTGATACATATATCTGGGCATGGAGTCGTTATCACTTACCTCACATGAAACTTCTGGAAAACAGGGACACATTTACAGTAAGATGTTATGATTAAGACTTCTTGAAAAACCACCTGACTTGATGAGTTCTCCAAAAACTACTCTCTCTGTGTCTCATCAAACTGTCCTTGAAATCCCTTTGCCTCTGTTAAGTTTTCCTGGACAGTCTGAATAAGGAAATGTAATTTCTTAGATGTTTCTATGGTTACGTATTTCCTACAACTCTCTTTATTCTGAATATAAGTAAAACTTTATATGTATACTGTATATTTGCTGTTAGAATTGCAGTCAATTGCTATATAACAAATATAAAATCTGTTCACACTTTCTGATGTATTTTCACATAAATAACACCCTAAATCCTGACTTGACCAACATGTAGGATGGTGGTATTATTATCATCATTCTCACTGTATAGATGAGGAACTAAGGCTCAGATTGCCTAGATCAAACAGGTACCTGAAACCTAGATCTTTGGACTCCAAACGCCATTTTCCTTCTACTGCTCTGTACTGAATAGTGTTGTAGTGATTTACACTATGAAATCTTAGTGAAGACAGACACGGTAATTAGTAGCTTGAATCAGTAGTGGCTTTGTTCAGACTCAGGCATGTGTGTATTTTATGGTAGATGTTTCTATGTGTGCAGTATATGTCATAAATGTCAGAATTATAATCAGTAGTGCCTTAGTTTCATTATTTCTAAAATAATAGTGAAAGGGAATATAAGGGAAGGGAGAAGAGATGTGTGGGAAATATCAGAAAGGGAGACAGAACGTAAAGACTGCTAACTCTGGGAAACGAACTGGGGGTGTTGGGAAGGGGAGGAGGGCGGGGGGTGGGAGTGAATGGGTGATGGGCACTGGGGGTTGTTCTGTATGTTGGTAAATTGAACACCAATAAAAAATAAATTAAAAAAAGGATTTATTTTATTTTATTTTATTTTATTTTATTATTTTTAAAGATTTTATTTATTCATGAGAGACACAGAGAGAGGGGCAGAGACACAGGCAGAGGGAGAAGCAGGCTCCATACAGGGAGCCCGATGTAGGACTCGATCCCTGGACCCCAGGATCACGCCCTAAGCCGAAGGTAGACGCCCAACTGCTGAGCCACCCAGGCGTCCCAAAGAGATTTATATATTTTAGAGAGAGTGTGTGTGCCGAGGTGAGGAGAGGGAGAGGGAGATGGAGACGAAAGGAGAGAATCTCCAGCCGACTCCCCGCTGAACCCAGAGCCCCTCCAGGGCTTGATCTCACAACCCTGAGACCATGACCTGAGCTGAAATCAGGAGTCAGATGCCTGAGTAAGCCACCCAGGCACCCCAATAGTGCCTTATTTTTGGATTTATAGTTGAGAACCACTTACTATTTTAGTGAGAATTATGTTAAGGTCCTAGAATAAGAGATGTTAAGATTTCGAAGACTGTTCAAAGCAGTGTTCCAAATTGGGTTTTATCTCTTTTTTTTTTTTTTTTTTTTCCATGTGGAGCCAATGTGCTGGTGTTTGGTTATAAAGATAAGACTGACTTCGCCAAGAGTATTTTCTTGGTATTTATATGTTTTCTTTTTGATGCCAATATTTTGGTCAGCTTCTTCCCATACTTTATATTTATGCAGTTGCAGCTAAAGGATAGGTGGACATAACACGTATTGACTTATATTGAAATATATATCTAGGAGTGTCAGATTTACGCTACTACTGCTGGCTGTGCCAGAGATGAAGTGTGAGATTAAAGAATTTTATTGCTTACTTATTTTTTTTTTGACCTAGTTAGATTCATGTTAGGAAGTCTGTGACTATTTTAGGATACTGTACTACATTGCATAGCACTTTATACTTTTTAATGTTTTTTTTTTTATACATTTACTCTTCACAATAAACCTGTTAAGTGAGACGACATGATTATTGTTGTATTACAAATAAAGAAATATGACTTAAAGAAAGTATAGCACCATGGTTAAGAATACAAGCTTTTGGGGCAGCCCAGGTGGCTCAGCGGTTTAGTGCCGCCTTCAGTCCAGGGCCTGATCCTGGAGACCTGGGATCGAGTCCCACGTCTCAGGCTCCCAGCATGGAGTCTGCTTCTCCCTCTGCTTGTGTCTCTGCCTCTTTCTCTCTCTCTCTCATGAATAAATAAATAAAAATCTTTAAAAAATACAAGCTTTTATTTTTTTATGTATTCTTTTATGAATCAGACCAGAAGCCTGGCTCTGCCAATTCCTACTTGAGTAACCTTGCAGCAAGTTCCTCTCTCTAAGCCTGGGTATTCTAATCTGTAAAATAGGGGATCTTATAAGCTTACTGAGGAGTTTAAATGAGATTATGGGTAGACACGGTTCATAATAAATATTAGGTACCATTATCCTCTTAAGAGGTGATTACTCATTTATTTATCTCAACAAAAACTGAGAGCCCCTTTTCTGTGCCAGTCACTGGGCTAGGCATCAGGTACATGATGGGGAACTAGACGCATAGGTCCTTACTCTAATAGCATTTATTACATTTTAGTGGTAGAAAGGATTAATGAGTCAATAAGAATTTCATGGAGTGACAAGAACTTTGAGGAAGGTAAAATGGGACAATGCTTAAAAGGGGCATTCTTAGTTGGGAAGTCCTGTTGGAGACAGTGGAACTTGATCTGAGACTCAAGTGGCCATGGTAATGTGAAGCTCTGGGGAGACAGCCTTCCAGGAGGAGGAAAACAGAAGTGCAAAGGTTGAGGGGCAGGGTAAGGGCGGCACAGAGCAGAAAGACATTGTCTGTCCAGTGTGGAGAGGTGCGGGGAGGACTGTATAGGGTTTGTAAGCCACGGAAAAGAGCATGGGTTTCTCGGTGTTGGGTTTTTGAGCAGGAGGAAGGGGGGAGGATATGTTCAGTTTTGGGCAAGCACTAGGGAGGTATTGGGAAAGAAAGGTATAGATGAACCCTTTCTGTCTTCCTGTAGTTTAGAGTCTTCTGTGTCCTAAAACTAGCACTGAGCAGATAGCAGTCAGAGCACCGCGCAGTGTTGCTGCTGCTGTACTCCTAATCTGATCATGGATGCTATTTATCATGTATTCTCACAGCAGTCATCTCTCAGTTGACATTATGATTTTTGTTATCTATCAATGAATCTGCTTCTCTAACAGTCTGAAGGGCATTGAGGGTGGAGATAGAGTGGGGGGGAAATGGTAAAAAGGCAATTTCTGAACACTGGATCTGAAGTAGAGATTAGGAGGTAGCGCGGTGAAGGATAAAGCAAGAGCCTGTTGTGCAGGGAGATGAAGGATGCTGTTTAAACTGTGGCTTCTTGAGGTGGCGTGGGTGCATCTGTGCAGGCTGGGCCATGTTTCTCCCGGGCTCATCATGAATCCAGGCAGTGCAGCCCAGATACAGCTGCCTTGGTTCTGCATCCTGAGATGTTGGCAGTTTTTCCATCTTCTTTGAGGCCAAAAGGGGCAGCAATACCATTGTGTTTTCTTTTTAGGACAAAGTTCTTGTCCCTTGGGCATTTATTTCTTTGACTCACTCCATAGTGTCACCATGATAATTGATTCATTAACATAATCCTATATAATTATAATGGTGGCTAACATTTATTGAGTCCTTACTAGGAGTTAGTTTCAAGCTCTTTTACCAACATTATTCTATTAATCCTTAAACCTTCTGAGGTAGGTGCTGCTAACCTTGCACTTTTACTGATAAGGAAAATGAGGCACAGAGACGTTGAGTAATCTGTGTGTGGTCCCAGAGCAGGTCACTGAAGCTCAGGGCTCAACCCTATGCTTAATTGTAGAGTAAACATGATATTCTTAGTTGCTTCTTCACATTCTTTCATATTTAAGTTATTTATTGACTATTTAGTAGTCTGATAAGAAGGGGTGACCCTCTTCTATTGGAGAATCTAGCCTGCTTGATGAAGATGATACCAGTTGGTTTTAAGAAATATGGAAGTTAATTCCATTGAACCATACTGTTACACCTTCCTATTTTGAAGAATTCACCTGCAAACCACATGAAGTGACGTGCATTTAGGAAGGCTGTATATTGAGGAGAGAACTGATACCTCAAAAGAGGATGTGTTGTCCCCTTATAGAAGAGGTCTTACCAGTGATATATTGTGATTATTATCTCTTTAGTGGTTTATCCTTTTTGAGAGAGAGAGAGAGAGAGCACACACTCTCAAGTGGGGGGTTGGGTGGTTGGAGGGGCAGTGGGAGAGGGAGAGCATCTTAAGCAAGGGCTTGATCTCACAACTCTGAGATCACAACTCTGAAATCAAGAGTTGGATGCTTGACTGACTGAGCCACCCAGGTGCCCCAACTTTAGTGGTTTTTAATTGTACAAACAATATAATAAAAAATAATTGATAAAAAAAGAAAAATGTTTACCACAGCAAACTGCTTTTATCTCTTCACGGGCACTTGAAGTTCTTATTTATTTATATATAACTTGTACATAGTTGTAGAGCATTAATTTTTCACTTAACATTTTGTTATAATGGGTTTTTAAGTTAGGCAATAAGTCTTTCCAGTGAAAACGAAAAGACTGGAATATGAAAGGCTCCAAGGCATTCATGATCAGTTGGGGGCAATGCCTACCAAACAGCCACGTCAGTTTTGGAGCTGGCCTTGGAAGGAGCAGCTGTGTGTTTGGACCTTGGAAAGTCTTCATCTTTCCATCCAGTCTGTCAGGCTTCCAAGAAAGCCAGGGGAGAAATGGAAAAACACAGTGATTTGGAGCCCGTGTGAAACTAACAAGCTGGTTCAGCTCCGCGTTGGGAGAGAGGGAAGACAGGCCTTCCCTGACATGGGACTTGAAATGATGGCAAAGCTTTAGTGGCTAGGGAATGCATTATAGTTTGTCAAAATCACCAGTATTTTGCTCTTTTCAGTGGCTTTAATAGTTACTTATTGGTTACAAATTTAGTTTTATGAGAGTGGAAGCACAGAGTACTTGACAAATACTATTTTAGCGATAAAGCTGTTATTCTATATTTAAATTCAGTTTAATTCAAAGTGGTTTTTAACTTTCAAATTCATATGACTGTAGACCAGCCACATGCATTCAGAGGCATCCATGGTCAAATTCTAAGCACCATAAAGGATGGAATCCCATATTTAGGATCTTTCCTGATAGCTCTCCTACCAAATTGGCCTTTGCTCTTATGCCTCTGGATGGGACAAGAGGTGACTTGAGTGAAAGGCAACAGGACAAAGTAGAAATCCTGTTAAACTTGTTTGGAGAAGGCCTAGGACAATTGATAGAGATACTTGTTTCCTTTTTCTCCTTTATAAAGTAAGTAAAATTCAAAGTAATTACTATTATGATTTTTTAGGCTTTTGCACACTTGGTTTGATCTTATTGAAGTCCTCTTACACAGCATATCCCTGGGACATTTCCAAAATGAGAAGATTCCAAAGTCAGGTTTTTTTGTTTTGTTTTGTTTTTTGTTTTTATTTTTATTTTATTTTTTTTTTCAAAGTCAGGTTTTATTGTTAAATTCAGGCCATTACAATTTAAGGATACCAATAGTTGAGTTATAAACTGGAATATTTACTTACAGGACATGTTATATCAGAATATATAGTTTGCTTTGGAACATTTCTTTGTGTATTGTCTAAGCTGTCCCCCCTACTTTTGTCGTAACAAAAATTTGAGGCAGGTGTTGACCTTGGAGCATGTATATAGGTCAGGGAGGATGCCACAACAGTGGAGTCAGCACAGTTTGATTTCTGGGGGAGCAGGTCTTCCTGTTAAATTCACATAAAGGCTTCCTTCTCTACTACGGAAACTTACTTATGTGATAGTCTTCAGGGAACCTGTTCACTGGCATCTGGCCGTTTCCCTTGTGTTTACATTTAAACAGTGACTAGAAAAAAAGCATCTTTTCATGAACTGTTCTTGTCTTGGTCGCCTCTACCTTTTTTTTTTTTTTTTGGATGCTCTAGTTGAATGATCACTGTTGTACTTTGAGCACCAGACATCCTGTTGTGTGCGAGAGAGATGCCTTGTGGCTTGGTAGACATTACATCTGCCCTCAGGAAGGCTGCAGCCTCAGCAGGCAGAAAGGCCACTCACGTTTTGCTGTTGCTGTTTATCAGACACCTCTGCTTCTGCACACACTCCCCACTCTCCTCCCTGGGCCCCAGTGTAGCCATCATCCACGCTCTCACCTGCCCATCTCTGCTCTAACGGAATCCACTAGGATACTAGAGTACCTTTTCCTAGAAGAATCTGGTTTTTAATAGGCTGTCATGTGCAGTATTTAAGAGCACGATCCAAACTGTGTTTAAATCCTGGCCGGGTTACTTACCGCCTGTGTAATCTCAGGTAAGTTACTTGATCTCTGTGTGCCTTGGTTTCCTTAGGTAAAAAGGGTGTACTTGGAATGCTCTCCTCATAGGGTTGTTACAAAGATTAAATTAGTTAATATTTATAAAACACTTAGGACTGTGTCTAGCATATGGTAAACATTATATAAATACATAGTAAAGACTTTTCCCCCTAATTATAAAAGAAATACACTAACATAGAAAACTTGGAGAATTTTGTATTCCTTAGTAAGAGTTGGAATGAATAAATAAATGGGCTCGTTGGGATGGCAGGGGTGTATTTCAGGCGGGGAGGTGTGTGATGTCAAGGAGCTGAGAGTAGAATCTGATCTTTGAACTCCCTCTAGACTGTTTTGTCTTACTCATCATGATGGTTTGCTTGTTTCTCCAATTTCTAGATCTTTCTTCCGGCTTTGATAAATTAATATATTTGGTATATTTGATGAATGAATCTTCAGCAAGCTGGCTTTGAGCTATTGTTTTACTAACTAGCTCTGTGGCCTTTTGGAGAATTACTTAATCTTTGCAAGCCTCAGTTTTCCTACCAGTGAAATGGAGTCAGTACTCCCACTCCGACAGAATTACTACAAGGGTTAAATAACACATATGAATGGAAAGCCCTTGGCCCTATGTCTGGCCTACCAGAGTGCCACTTGGATGTTTCTTTTCTCTTCATTCGTTCCCAGTTCCTCTGACCGTATTGGAGGTAATGTATGCAGAAGATCCCTAGTGGCCTGAGGGAGTGAGGATCCTGGAGAGTTTCAGGGCTTGACTCAGATCCTCCAAAAGCTGAATTCATATATGAACAAAGTGAGCAAAATGACTCCACTTCACCCATACTTTATGCCAAGTTATCTATTTGAGAGAGCACAGTGCAGGGAGGGACACAGGCAGAGGGAGAGGGTCTCGCAGACTCCACTGAGCCGGGAGTCTGACACGGGGCCATCCCAGGACCTTGAGATCATGACCTGAGCCCAAGTCAGATGCTTAACCTGCTGAGCCATCCAGGCGCTCTGGACTTGATCTATTTTTTTATTTTTATTTTTATTTATGATAGTCACACAGTGAGAGAGAGAGAGAGAGGCAGAGACATAGGCAGAGGGAGAAGCAGGCTCCATGCACCGGGACCCCGGGTCTCCAGGATCGTGCCCTGGGCCAAAGGCAGGCGCTAAACCGCTGCGCCACCCAGGGATCCCTTGATCTATTTTTGAAATTTAGTAAGTCTTATTAAAGAGTTTTATAAAATCAAAATTGTTCTAACATTTAGGGTGTATTAATTCCCAATATACACAATCTGTCAGATTCCACTCATTATAGATCCAATAACATACGTATGTATCTAAGAGTGATAATGAAGTGTTTAATGCTGCAAAGATGTTTTTCTCCATGTTTAATGATTGTGAATTTCATGCTAATTAGTACTGTCCGAACCATGAATTGGAGCAGGAAGAAAAGCAAGAAAATGAACACCTCACTCTACTGGGAAGTGAAACTTCATTGTGCAAGAAGTTATGGCAATCATGTTCTCTTGGAAGAAGGATTTTATAAGTTAATTTGCTTTTTTTCTTACCCAGTGTACTTTTGCAGTGGCACAGCTGCAACTGCATGGTGTTTAGATGAGATCCCCTTTTGTTTTGTGGACATAGGACAACAGATATGGAGATGTTCTTCTCTGAGGCCTGAACAAGAGCATGTGTTCAGAGTTACAAGTCTCACTGTGTCAGTACTGAGCGTCCGTGTGTTCTTTAATGAGATTTGTGTGAGCGTGTGCATCTGTGATCTGCAGGGGTCTAGGGCTGGGGTCCCTCTGTGGGGCCCTAAGGGACTGCTTCTGATCATAGCCTACCCTTTTTTAGGCCTTACTTGATCCTGAGTCTACTTTTTCACTGTTAATACTTTAAGTAGATGCTTATGTAAATTGATTTTAAGATTAAACAGAATGGCAGAGAGAGTTTTGACTTGGCTAAGACTAATCTTTCCTCTTCTGCTATGGCAAGATCAAGATTTCTAAATGTAGTAGAACAGAGCAAAGGATGAGTCGTTTTGGTATCCTTTGAAGTATCTTTTTTTTTCTCATTCATCAATTCAACCTGTCTTTATAAATTCTTCATATAAAAGATGATCTGGGTCCAAAATCCAGTCAGGGAGGAATGTGAGTGAGAGCCGTGGCTTGCAACCCGGGCATATATGCAGTTTGTGGTTAATCTTGGCAGTTTAACTTCTCTCATAATTTCCTGCCATTCAATAGTAAATAACTCCCTGAGAGAATTACTTGTGGCTAGGAATGTTCTTATCAGAGCATCTTTGTTTAGTTGGTACTTAGGGCAGGGCAAGGAGGCATTTGATTTACTGAGACAGAAATCCATCTGTTAGGTACAAACTTACTTGTGTGGGTTGATGCTTTCTTAGAATATCAAGACTTGTTTGTACATGACAGTTTTAGGAGGAAGTGCTTCCGTGTGTCTCCAAAAGGTTTGCTGTAGCCCTTTACAAAAGCTGGGTTCTTGGTGGGTAGTGTGTAGAGGCTAAGAACATGGCCTCCGGACTATCTGGGTTCCCTCCTTCCGCTCTGTAGCTTGTCTGGGGCAAGTAGTTTATTCTTTGTCTCAGTTTCCTCCTTTATACAAGGATAGCAAGAGTATTTTCATCAGGATTGTTGTAAGGATTAAACAGGTTTTGCATATAAACAGGTACACAGGTCCTGGCACATTGTAAGCATAAATAAATGCTACTTTAGCACAAAACTCTGTAGGAAATGTATACAAAGTTCTGTGCTACCGAAGGGGTGATGGTTTGAGATTAACTGGAAATTTTACCTTGGAGTTTGTCGTAGACCTACCTACATTACTTGTACTCAGATAACCCCCACCCACCCAAAAGGAGTAAACAGGTCTGTCTTCCCACTTGAAGGGAACCAAGGGTATTGTAGCGGTCTGGAATGACCTTTGTTACTCAGTTCTTTGAGGTCTAATATTCCTTTTTTACCTTTTAAAACAACACATGTTGCTTAATACTATTAAGTATTAAATAGCAAGGCGTAAAGCTTTATGATTTCAAATTCTCCCAAGTCAGGGGTGGGGAGCAGAGGGAGGGGCGGAGGGAGAAGCAGGCTCCCCATTGAGCAAGGAGCAGGATGGATGTGGGGCTCCATCCCAGCCAGGACATGCAGGGATCATGACCTGAGCCAAAGGGAGACACTTACCTGATTGAGCTAGCATAAGACTGTTTCTTTTTACCCCTGCAGCCCCCAATCAGGACAAGCTGTGTTTTGACTGGGGTTAGGGAACCTACCTTTTTCTTTGATATCTAAACCATAGGTTTCATCTCTTCCTAGGAATTTGGATCAGATTTGTCAGATCTTGAGCCAGGCTATATCACCACTATGAGCCCCTTTTTCCCAGTGGTATCTTCTCAGCTGGGGCTGTCTGCTGGGTAGTTTTATTAAGTTGTTCCATCATAATGGGGTTATATGATTTTTAAAAGCAGATTAGACATATACTCTGATTAATTCTAACAAAGTTTGGTATCAATTTTCTAAAATTAATTTTTAGGATTACCAGTTGTATATGTATTTAGTATAAAAGACTCCTATAAGTCTTCTAATAAAAAGTAGCATTGCCTTATCCCACTGCCCCTCATCCTGGTTACCCTGTTCCAAAGGCACTGCTTTCAACTTGTTTAACAGTTTCTTATGGTTATTTTCATATTTCTAGAAAAAAATTTCTACAAAATATGGCTAAATTTTGAATTTTCCACCTGATTTACACACTTCTATGGAGGATGAAGATATGACTCTTTTATACTACCCCTTTTCTCATCCTTTTAATATTACGATTTTTGGTTAAATCATTTCAAAGTCAGTATAGACTAGTGCTAAGAATGAGGACTTTGGGCTTGAATTGCAACCTTTCCACCCACTAGATTTGTGTGATTTTTAGCAAGTTTTTATACCTCAATGTCTCAATTTTCTCAGGAGGAACCTTCCTCATGGAATTGCTGTGGATTTTAATGACTTAATATATGTGAAGCATGTAGAGTGTCCAGCACCTGGTGAGTTTTAAGTAAATTCCGGCTGCCATCATCATCAGTATCATTATGATCTGTGGCCACCTAATATATCCCTCTGCATTTAAAGGACAGGGCTGGTGTGGCAGTTCCAGGTCAGCTGTAAATCTCTCTTGGGGGCTCTGCCTTGGGAGCCTATATCATGGATGATCAGAGAATTTGGTCCTCTTGAGGACAGACCGCCACTAAACATTGCGGCCCAGAAGGGACTGACTGGGCACGTTCCATTCCTCCCACCGAAGGCACCAAGCAGATAGTCCTCTTCCCTAGGAATAGATGCCGAGAGGGTGGAGACAGGCCTTGCCTCTGCTGGGAAGTCCCTGAATGGAAACAAAAGGCAAGGGAACGAGGAAGGTTCCTTGTGGCAAGTCTCTACTGGTGTATTATTAGAACAGATGTTTTGTCCTGTGGGTGCGTATTTGTGATTTCCACAACATAAGTGCTTACTCACTGTATTGCTTTTTGAAATTCGCAACATCCAAACATGCAAGTTTGAAGTACGCTCTCAGGAAAATATATGAACATGTTAAACTTTTTTGTTCCTTTTTACCAATTTTGTCCATGAGATGACCTCTGGGTGACTATCTAAAAACCAACAACAATGGGTAGTAGTTTGAGGCTTACATGTAACCCCCCCTAACGATAATTTGTTCAAAATCTCAAGTTGAGGGCACCTGGGTGGCTCACTTGGTTGAGCATCTGCCTTCAGCTCAGGTCATGATCCCAGCATCCTGGAATGGAGTCCGATGGTGGGGAGTCTGCTTTTCCTTCTCTCTCTCTTCCCCCCATCTCCCTTTCTCTCAAATAAATAAATAAAATCTTTAAAAAACCAATCTAGATATTGAGAAAAGTATCCCACGTGTGGAAAATTTTGAAAGAGAAATTTAGTATGAAGCAACTACTGCTTTAATATAAAGCAATTATTTCAGTTATTCCTGAGGAAAAATTGTGGAAGAAGAAACTTGCCTTACATTCAGGCACATTGAGTAGTTGGTGGCATTTCCCCTTTCCCTACTCCCCAAACCCATTCATTTCCCCCGTTCTTAGACTCTGCCTCTGCCTCCCCTTCACTTTGTCTCCTGGCCAGGTCTCTTAAGAATCAACCTGATTGCTACTCCCTTCATTTTTTTTTTTAAATTTAAAATTTTATTTTTTATAACTAATCAGTCTAAGTTCTGTTGATTCCACCAGTCACATCTCCAATCTCCAGCCTGTCCCTTTGAATTCTCTGCTACTTCTGAGTTAGCACCATTGTCATCTGCCACTTGTGGCAGCCTGCAGCTGCCTCTCCCAGTCTCCCCCATGAGTATCCGCTCTCTAAAGCATTCACAGAGTGAAGTTTCTACATCTGATTGTGTAATTCCCAGGTTAAAACTTTTTTAAAAAAGATTTTATGTATTTATTTGAGAGAAAGAGAGAGAAGCAGACTCCCTGCAGAGCAGAGAACCCGACGAGGGGCTTGATCCCAGGACCCTAAGATCTGGACCCGAACCGAAGGTAGATGCTTAACTGAGCCACCCACGCGCCCTCCAGGTTAAAGCTTAATGATGAGTTCTTAACGTCTAACATATGAAGTCTGTATTTCTTAGAACAACAGATACAGCCATACTGTGATTCTAGGTGTACGTTTAGGCAACCACGGTATTACATCTATTAATATAGATGTTAATTTTCTACGTGCTGTTCTCTCTACATGGAATATTCCTGCCTCTTTTCCTCCATCCTTGCCTGACTAAGGCCTGTTCATCCTTTAAGATAGTTTGGGTGTTACCCTGAGGAAAGTGTGTCTGACAGCTCCTTCCCTCCTGGGGTGGGTACCCCTTCTAAGTGGTCCCAATACGTGGTTCATACCTTGGTCAGCTATCATGCTCTGTCCTTTTCTGTCTGTCTCTCCTGATTATGAGCTTCTTGAGATTAGGGACTTGAGATCCCCAGTGCCCAGAGAAGTCTGTGACTCAATACATGAGTATTTATTGCATGAATAAAGCTGTATATCCCCTCTCCATTCATATCTGTCCATTTAATTTTATTATATATCAATTATACCTCAATAATGCTGATTAAGAAATGAACCTATATGGAAGATTTCAACAACAACAAAAAGATGTCATAAAAAACAAACACATAAAACATGAGAGAGAACACTGAAGGCCAGTTGGATAAGCTTGGTTCTAACCTATGCTTCATAAAAGCATTTTTATAGGTCTTAATCACCCTGTTGAAGGGTTACTAACTTGTTCTAGCTTTAAAATGTTCCCTAGCTTAGGTACAATGACAAGAGCTTACAAGAGCAGTATGTTTGTTTCCAAGGGGTGAAGGAATGGGTGGAGCAGAGCTTTAGACCAGACAGTATGGAGTGTGAATCTAGAGACTTCCACTCAAATAGCTGAGCACCCTTAGGCACATCACTTTATCTCTGAGGTTTGGCTATTTCAGGCACTGTAATATTGGGATATTGTCTATATTTGGGGGTTGCTTCAAAAATGGAATCAAGTAGTGTATATAAAGTGCCCCACGTATTGTCTGCTACGTGGTAGGTGCTCACTAAATGTTAGTTTTCCTTTCTCCCTACAAAGACAAGATGCTTGTCCTGAGTATATTTTTAGTGTTCCCACTGACAGTTATTAGATATGATTTTAATTCTTGGTATGGCCACCATCTGTGTAATTCTTGCAATTAAGAAAAGAGATAAAAGTTCACCATGGTGGAGAAGAGGTACACGGAAGTGAGTATAGAGAAAAATGGGTGTTTGAAGGGGATCTAAATAGAAAAGCATTTTTCTTGAAGGCCTAGAATTTAAATTACGTCATTGTGTCTTATAAGAAAATGATGTTCAGGGAAAGAACAGTTGTTTGTTTTCTTTTTGTTTTGGAGAATATTTTTCAATCTCTTCTACAAGAATGTAGTAAAAAATTTACCTCTTAGTCAAGCTGTCCACTGTAGGCCATTAATCCTGTCATTACTGCAAAGTTTACAATACTATAGTAATAATAGGATTATATGTGTATTAATTTTTGCTACCTCATTCCACAAAGGATTTGAGGTGGTTTTCAGAGGCATGGAATACTACACAAATAAAAATGGTAAGATAGGAGCAGAAAATAAGAACTCAGGAGCCATTAAAAATATATGGTATGTGGTTAAGACCAGGGAAACGAATTAGGGGTGGTGGAAGGGGAGGAGGGCGGGGGGTGGGGGTGAATGGGTGACGGGCACTGAGGGGGGCACTTGATGGGATGAGCACTGGTTGTTATTCTGTATGTTGGTAAATTGAACACCAATAAAAAATAAATTTATTTAAAAAAAAAAAAAGACCAGGGAAAATAGTACCTAAATAATTCGTAAACCATTAAGGGCCTGTATTGTTATAATATAATAACAAAAATGACTTTAGGCTTCCCGGCAACCAGAATGAGAAGGGAGACATGATGGAGGTGGTTAAAGAGGAGAAAATTTACTTATTACTCAAGCAAGTGAAGTGTTTTCCTAACCCTTAGCCTCTTGTAGGAAGCACTGAGGAATGAATGAAAGGTTGGCATTACCCTTGTGGTAGATGTAATAATAGATTTCATCAGGTGGATTTTCTAGGTGTCTTGATGACACCTGAGGCTATGACATCAAGAGACAACTCTGAAAGCAGTGCTCTCAGTGGCCCGTGAGATCTGAGTTCACAGGTTCCAGGTCTGGCGTAATCTTAGGGTAATGTGGAGAGTCCACTGCACAGTTTCCCCATCTTTAAATGTCATTGCTTTCAACAGGGCTTGTGATAAGCGCTGCCCAGGAGTTCAGCACTTGTGCTGTGGGTATTTTAAATTACACTGGATTAATCTCCTTTAGAGACCAAACCAGCAGACTGCCAGGTTGGCATCCTCTCATGAGAAGCCTCAGCCGACTCACAGTTAGCTGTATGACCAGCACACTGCCTTTTGGATGTGGGCTGGAGGATATTGTCTTCTGCTCTGAACAATGGCAAGGTTAGAAAATGTTCGTTGCTCTTAGTGTGAGTTTCAGTAAATTGGAGTGAGGAGCTTTGGATTTGAGGCTGGAATTGTGAATCTAAGGAGTGAAAAAAAAAATTTCCACAAACTCAGAACCATCTGTATACTACTTTGAATTTCTGAGAGCTGTGAATTAAAGATAACCCTGGAGACCCAGCAGTTGATATGAATATGATGTGTTGTGAATATTTTAACCTTGGACTTTGTTACTTTTCATATTTTTGAAGTAGTATGTAATACACGATTCCAGAAATCTATCTCTGTAGTTGTTAGAGCCATGTTAGTTCACTCCCCCTCCTCCCAAGCGAGGTGAATGGTTGCAGGTTAGCGTCAGTGTTGATATCCTCCCCACTCTTGAGTCCCAAGCTTTGAGCCATTGTCTGCAGCCATGAGCAGCCTTGTCCATTATACCTCAATGGTCTGTACAGGTGTTATTATTTTCTATATATGCCAAAACCTGGAAATATTGGGATAAACATTCAGATGAACTTAGTGTTTCTTTAAAGTCCTTTATTTACAGAATCTTGATATTACCAAACAGAAGAAATATGGTTATTTGGAGAAGTAATTTCCTCTTAAAGCATAAGTTCATTTCTCCTTTGACTTGTATAACTTTCTGTGGTGAAAAATAGGAGATTCTGAGATTTTTCACTGTGAGAGTGGAAGGTTATGGACAAGCAATGGAGAAGGCTAGAATGATTTATATGATAATGGATTAGGGTTGTAGAAATCTATGTGAATTTGTTTAGTTTAATGTAGATCTGGATGGTTATGTATAGGAGGTGTTTCTAGAAATGTGTATGTACATGTATTGATGCATTACCTAGCTCTCTGAACTGAGAGGGCCTAGAAGCAATGATGCTTGTATAGCAACAAGCACACTAAGCAGCCAGGTCTTGGTTTCTAATATCATTCTCTGATAAAAGGAACCAGGGCTCTTTACAGAAGTGGTTGATTCTAGGACTGGTGCAGAAAATATACTCCACAGTATTTGGGGTATGTCAAAGGATCACAGGAGCCAACTGAAAGAGTTCCCAATGGCCAACAAAATAAATAAGGTATTATTGGATTATAAGAGTATAAAATAGATACCCATTAGTCTGTACCGATATAAATAAATCATTGAACATATAAGTAAATGTGAGAGAATAGACAAATCTCCTTGCAGAAGAATCTCAAATAATTTATGTAGGTGGATACTTTGCCTTCAGAGAGGTACAGTGTAATTCTCTACTCCTTAAGTGTAGGTTGTACTTCGTGACTTCCAAGAAAGCAGTATGAAAAAGGCGAAAGGTAAACTTCACAGTGGAGAGACCTGACAAACACTATCATCCAGGTGATCAAGGTTAATATCAAAAGTAATAAGTCATGTTGTGATACTATGTATTCCTGATATGATGTGATGAAATGAAAGACCACTTCTGTGATCTTCTTCCCAAACGCTCATTAACTGCAATCTAACCATGAGAAAAATATCAGACAAATCCCAATTGAGAGACAGTCTACAAAATACTTGATCAGTACTCCTTGATACTGTCAAGGACTTCAAAAACAAAAGTCAGGCAAACTCACAGCTAGGAGGAGTCTGAGGAGACATGATGCCTAAATATAATGTGGCAACCCAGAACAGAAAAAGGACATTAGGTGAAAACTAATGAAATATAAATAAAGTATGGGCTTTGTATAGACTGAATAACGTATCAGTATTGGCTCATTAATTGTGACAAATCTACCATACTAATAAAAGATGATAACAGTAGGGGAGACTGGATGTGGAGTATATATGGGCCTTCTCTGTATTGTTTTCACAATTTTAAAAATAAATCTAACACTATTCTAAAAAATAGTGAAAGGGAATAAAGGGGAAAGGAGAAAAACGAGTGGGAAATATCAGAAAGGGAGACAGAACATGAGAGACTCCTAACTCTGGGAAACGAACTAGGGGTGGTGGAAGGGGAGGTGGGTGGGGGATGGGGGTGACTGGGTGGCAGGCACTGAGGAGGGCACTGGATGGGATGAGCACTGGGTGTTATTCTATATGTTGGCAAATTGAACACCAATAAAAAATAAATTTATAAAAAATAAATAAAAAAGTAAAGAAGTCAAGGGCGCCTGCTTAGCTCAGTCGCTTGAGCATCTGACTCTTGGTCATGATCTCAGGGTTCTGCTTCCTTCCTTCTTCCTCTCCCTCTGCCCTTCCCCCCCCACTCATGCTTGCTCACTTGCTGTCTCTATATAAAATAATCTTTAAAAAATAAAAAGTAGAGAAATCTCAAGTTTTTATCTTACTGTTGAGATAAGACTTGGGTATTTTTAATTTGAGAATAGAGTGTCCAAGAGTTGTAGATACAAGTTAGCTAAGAAGTCAGTATCAGTGAAACCATAGAGTATAACCTCAAACTACAACCTGTAATTTTAGGGCAGATCTAAGCCACAGCAAGTGTTAGAACTATGCTCCTAACTGCCAGCACCTGTGAACTTACAGAGGGGAAAAAAAGTCTCATTTGTAAGCACCATGAAATGGCTATACAGAAATGATGCCTCCATCACTTCTGGATAATAGCTCTTTTATTGTTATTTGGTGTTTTTCAATTCAGTGTTTTAAATATTTATTTTAAATATATATTTGATGTTTTAAAAGAACTATTAATACAATGTGAAAAGAAGCTTTAATTCCAGAGCAGTGGAATATATGGGATTGAAGATTTCAATTTTACCAGAGTAGTCGGTTATTTTTACAATGAGCTTTATAAACGAAAGAGTTTGAAGTTGTTTTCCTCATGTTAGCCCCTTTAAAAAAAAAAACACTTATTTGAGAAGGGGAGTTCGGGTGCGCACATGAGTGGGAGGGGCAGATGGAGAGGGAGAGAGAACCTTCAGCAGACTCCACATTGAGTCAGCCTGTCACCGGCCTCGATATCATGACCTGAGCCGAAACCAAGAGTTGGATGCTCAACCAGCTGCACCACCCAGGCAACCCCGTTTGTTAGCCCCTTTTTATAAAGTTATTCTATCTCCTCCAGTATTCTAGAGGAGTACTTGTGAGGAACCTTTTGAGGATCTGAAAACTAACTTTATGTATTTTTTTATTCAATATTTCAAAAAAAAAAGTAGAGGGTAATACAAGAAATACATGTTCTATATAACTACTACTCGATTGTAGTCACCTCTTTATCCCTTCATTTATGATCCTCATCTGTGCTTTCCCAGAAGTAATCACTGTGCTGTGATGTTTTACACGTTTATTCTCATCATGTTTTGTACTATTACTACATGCGTGTGAATCTGTATCCCAGTGGATATTAATACCAGCATTTCTTTATTCTAATGCTAATGGATATTTAGGTTGTTTTTACTATTACAAACAACTTTTCAGTGGACATTCTTATTCATGTCTTCTGGTGCACATGTATAAAATTTCTCTGGAGTACATGACTGGGAGTGGAATTGCTAGAATGTGGAATATGCATATCCTTGGCTTTCCTAGATGCTGCTAAATTGCTATTCACCGTGGCTATTTCAATTAATGTCGGAGTGCATAGGAATTCCCACTTTCCCATAGCCTCATTAAAACTTGGTATAGTCATTCTTATTATTTGTTGCCAAATTATATTCTGTTATTTTTCTTTTAATTTGCATTTTTCTGATTAATGAGCATTTTTGTAAATGTCAACTGGCTGTTGGGTTTTCTTTTCTGTATATTTCCTGTGAACTCTTTTGCCTATTTTTCTATTGAGTTGTCTTTTTCCCTACTGATTTGTAGCCCGTCTTTGTAAATGCAAGATGATAATAATTTACTACATATGTATATGGCCTGCAGTGACCCCCATTCTGCAGTCACCCCTATGACTTGTCTCCTTTTGCTTTAGTTCTAGTGCCTCTTTTTGCATAGGAATTGTAAATTTTATCTGTATTTTTCTTTGTGCTTATGTCTGGAAATACTTTTCTACCATGAGTTCAAGATAATCTTTGGGGTGAGGAGGACGCCTGGGCAGCTCAGTTCATTGGGAGCCTGCCTTAGGCTCAGGTCATGATCCTGGAGTCTTCGGGGTTGGACTTCCTGCTCTGCCCTTCCCCCCACTTATTCTCTCATGCTCTCTCTTGCTCACTCTCTCAAATAAGTAAATAAAATATTATAAAAAAGATACTCTTTTTTTCTTTTCTTTTTTTTTAAGGTTTGTAATTTTCATATTTAGATTGTAATCTGAAATAAAAAGTTTTCTCCATGTATTGAATTTTTTATTTCAGGGACTATTTTTTCATATCCAGGAGTTCTAATTAATACTCTTTTTTTAAAATGCACTTGCCTGTGTTTTATTTTTGCTTGTTTCATGGTTTTTTAAAGTGAAAATATCTTTTATTTCTTTGAAAGTTCTAAACATTCATTTTGGAGTGGTAGTCACATGGTCTACAGAATTAATTTCATCTGGAGTGACTATATTGCTAATTGGTGGTTTGTGGGCTGTCTTTGTTAGCATGGGACTTGGCTTCAATTTTTTGGAATTTGAGTTTACAGAATCATTCTGAGTAGGAGGTATAATGTTTTGTTTGATTCCCTCTTTCCTCACCCTCCCTCCGTCATGGGTCTTCTATCTCGCTCCCTGAACTCCCAGTTTAGACAACGTCTTTTAAACTTCTTGTTCCACAGTAACACTAAAAATCTCACAGACCAGCCAGAGAGTCAGTGGTGACCTTGTTTCAGGCCTAGTCATGAGGCTGAGGCTGTATCCTCCTTCCCCTAGAGGTTTGTAGGATTCTAAATCTTTAATCTGAACAGAAATCACTAAATTCCCATCCAGCTCACACTTGCCTCCAGTCTCCTTTTCGCAAGGTGTGGGGCATTCCAGCTCTGGCCTTAGTGAGCTTGGCTTATTTCTGTGTTAAAGGGAGTACTTTTAGTCCTTTTAACAATGGCCAATGCCTGCTTCCAGACCTGGATTCCAGAAGGCAGACCCAACTTAGTCCATTCCTTTTTGCAGGTAGTCTGTAGCCCATAACTAGGTCTTTTTTGTATCATTAAATGTGTGTATGTGTGTGTGTTTTCTAATTGTATCATTACTTTGTGTTTGGAACAGAGGATGATGCATGGAACTATGAATTCACTGTGCCATCTTGACTGAGGTCTGGATTTTGTCTTACTTTAACTAGATTGTGAGCTTCTCCAGGAAAGGATAACTTTTTATCAACAACTTCAAACATGGTGCCTGGCTGTGGGTGCCTGGTGGGTGTTTTTTTATGAAGGGCTCTAGGGCATGTCTTCTTACTCGTGTTTCCAACCTGGATGTTTGAATCCCACCAAAGTTGTATACTTGGCAAGTTGCCTAGGATCCCTAATCTCATTTTACCCGTCTTTAAAATGAAGATAATACCTCACAGGATTGCCTGAGGAGCTAATGACAATTCTTGTAGGTCCTTTCCATGGATTAGCAGACATTCCAGAAATGTTCTCTTTTCCATCTGTCCTCACCCCTCCCATTGGTGATTAACACTTTTCCTGGCAGAGCAAACAATTCTCTGCATTTGTTGTTGGATATAGTATGCTATAAATGTCAGGCTAAAATGGTTTATAGCATCCTCAGACTTTTATAGTTCAATGATTTTTTTTGGCCTTATTTCTGTTACTGAGACAGATGTGCTAAATTACAACTGTGATTGTGGATTGTCTAGTTCTGTTAGTTTTGTTTTATGTGTTTGTTTTTTATGACATCTTTTTGTTGTTGTTGAAATCTTCCATATAGGTTCATTTCTTAATCAGCATTATTGAGGTATAATTGATATGTAATAAACTGCATGTTTAAAGGATGTAATTTGATGTATTTTGTCATGTGTATGCACCAGTGAAACCACTACTAAAGTCAAGCTAATGAACATAACCATCACCCTGAAAGGTTTTTTTTGTGGCTCTTGGTATAATCCCTCTTCCAGCTCCTTCCCTCCTCCAGGTAAACACTGATATGCTTCCTCTCACTATATATTAATTTGTATTTTTTAGAATTTTGTATAAATGGAAGCATACTTTATGTACTCTTTGGATCTTCTTTCTCTAAGTGTGATTATTTTGGTGTTCATCCATGTTGTCTTTATCAGGAGTTCACTCCTGTTTACATTGCTGGGTCGTATTCCATTATATGAATACACCTTAATTTGTTTATATAGACACTTCTTTGTGGACATTAGATTTCTTCTAGTTTTTGACTATTAGAAATGAGCTATAAATGCTGTATACAAGTTTTTGTATGGATATATACTTGGTTCTCTTAGGTATATACCTAGGAGCAGAATGGCTGGGTCATATGGTAGGGGATAGTTTAACTTCAAAATTACTGGGGCACCTGGGTGCCTTAGTCGGTTAAAGCATCTGCCTTTGGCTCAGGTCATGATCCCAGGGTCCTGAGATTGAGCCCAGTGTCGGGCTCCCTGCTCAGTGGAGAGCCTGTTGCTTCTCCCTCTGCCCCTCCCCCCATTAGTTCTCTCAAATAAATAAATAAATAAATAATCCTAAACTGATTTCCAAAGTGGTTGAACAATTTAATATTCCCAGTAGCAGCATGTGACAGTTTCAGTAGTTGGTTTCAGTTGCTTTATGTCCTCCTCAGCACTTGTATGATTAGTCCTTTTCATTTTAGCCATTCTAATAGGTATGTGTGGTTTTTCATTGTTTTTTAAATTTACATTTCCCTTTTCATCCTCTTAACAGTGTCTTTCAAAGAAAAGTTCTTAGTTTTAATGAGGTTTATTTTATGGATTGTTTTAAATATTGTATTTAAGAAATCTTTGCCTAACCCAAGGTCACAAAGATTTCTTCCAATGTTTTCTTCTATAACTTTGATAGTTTTCAGTTTCACATTTAAATTTTACCTATTTTGAGGTAATTTTTACATATGGTGTGAAATAAAGATCAAATTTTATTGCTTCCTGTATTTCTGAAGCTTTGTTATTGAGTGTAAATTTATCATTGTTATATCTTCCTGATGCATTGACACTTTTATCATTATAAAATATTCCTCTTTGTTTCTAATAATACTTTTTTAAAAAATATTTTATTTATTTATTCATGAGAGACAGAGAGAGAGAGAGGCAGAGACACAGGCAGAGGGAGAAGCAGGCTCCATACAGGAAGCCTGACATGGGACTCAATTCCAGATCTCTAGGATCACGCCCTGGGCTGAAGGCGGCGCTAAACTGCTGGGCCACCTTGGCTGCCCTTATAATACTTCTTAGTCTGTTTTGTCTAGGGTTCATAGGGTTATTTACATGGCATATTTTTTCCTGTTTTTATTTTCTATTTATTTGTGTATTTGTATTTAAAAGCATCTCTTTAAAGAGGATATAATTCCTGTTTTTTTTTTTTTAAAGATTTTTATTTATCTATTCATGAGAGACACACACACACATGGAGAGGCAGAGACACAGGCAGAGAGAGAGAAGCAGGCTCCATGCAGGGAGCCCAACGTGGGACTCGATCCCAGGACTCCAGGACCACTCCCTGGGCTGAAGGCAGGCGCTAAACCGCTGGGCCGCCCAGGCGTCCCTATAATTCTTGTTTTTAAATCTAGTCAGATAATTTTTGCCATTTGACTAGAGTTTTTTAAATCTACTTTTATTTAATGTAATTACTGATATGGTCATATTTAGGTCTGACATTTTGCTGTTTGTTTTTTACTTGTTTCTGTTTTTTGTTATTCTATTCCTTCTCTTTTGCTTTCTTTGCATTAATCAAATAATTTTAGTAATCAATTTTAACTTCTCTGTTGGCTGTTTGGCTATATCTCTTTGCATTATTTTTTAATGCTTTCTCTGGGTAATATGCATCTTTAAGTTACCCAAATGCATTTTAAATTAATACAGAATTGCTTCCAGTGAAATATAGGAAGCTCACAACAATATATAACATTTATCTCCATTTTTAGTGCTATAATCATATATACAGTGTTATAATTTGCCTTAATAATCACATAAGTTTCTATAATGAAATTATGTGGAAAAAGCATATGTATGGGTATGTCACTTTCCTTTGCACCCAAGTTTGCCAGCTGGTATCATTTCCCTTCAGCCTAAACACTTTCTTTAATATTTCTTGTAGTGTAAGGCCCCCCAATGACAAATTCTGTTTTTATTATCAAAAAATGTTATTTTGCCTTCATTTTTGAAGGATAGTTTAGCTGTATATAAAATCCATGGTTGACAGTTTTTTGTCTTCAGCACATTGAATATGACAGTTCCAGTGTCTTCTGTCCTCCGTTATTTTTTAGGAGTGGCCAACTGATAATGGTATCGTTTCCCCTTGGATATAATAGTTCATTTTTTTCTTTTGCTGCTTTCGAAATTTTCTTTTTATCTTTGGCATTGTGAAGTTTATGATTAGGATTGATTTGCTTAAGAGGTTCTTTGAGCTTCTTAGATCTGTAAGTTAATGTTTTTCACAAAATTTGTGATTTGGGAGGTCCCTTAATTATTCATATATATTGTCCCTCCTTTTTCTTTTTCCCTTCTAGGACTTCAGTTGTACATGTGTTGGGCCTTTTGATTTTTGTCTCACAGATCTCTAAGATTTTGTTCATTTTTATTATTATTTTTCTCTCTCTTCTTGATATTGGGTATTTCCTGTCTTCAGATTTATATGTTTTTTATTTTTTGTTGTTAGTATGCTAGTGAGCCTATAATGCATTCTTTAGTTATGGTGCCTTTCAACTCTTCAACTCTGGAGCTTCCTTTTTTTTTTTTTTTTTTTGTAGTTTCCATTTTACTGTTGAGATTTCCTATCTGCATGCTAAATAAGACAATAGGTATTCAATTATTTGAAAATGCTATCCTTTAATACTTCTAACATATTTATAATAAAAATTCTGGAATCTTTGCTAAATGCAACATCTAGCCCATTCAAGGTCAATTAATATTACTTATTTCTTTGTCTAATAACCTTAGGTTGAAACATGGATATTGTAGATAATATTTTGAAGCAATTCTGATTCTATTGTGTTCTTCCAAGAATTACTGAGTTTTTGTTCCTGGTAGGCAGTCAGCTTGCCTGGATTCAAACTGTAAACTCTGTCACTTTGTGCTATGCAGCAGCTGGTAATTTTTGCTCATTTCTTACAGCTTTCAGCTGCTACTTTCTTTAGTCTGGCCTCTAACTGGTCTATCCAGTACCTGTATAGTTTGATGATTCTCAAAAAAGCCCACAGACTTACAATTTTTCTTTCAGTTTCAGCTTTTCAAGGGTGAACTCTCCTTCACCTTCAGTGTTAGACATTTTCCAGTGTGATAAATACTTTTTTTCAACACATGTTATAATTATTCTCTTTAGGGTGTTTTGCTTGACCACTGTACTCTGATACTATTAACAGAAGTGGATAGTACATAAATTTTTAAGGGCCTATTTTTTAAAAAAGTATTTATTTATTTATTCATGAGAGACACAGAGAGGCAGAGGGAGAAGCAGGCTCCATGCAAGAAGCCTGATGCAGGACTCAATCTTGGGACTCCAGGACCACTCCCTGAGCCAAAGGCAGATACACTTAACAACTGATCCACCCAGGGATCTCTAAGGATCTATTTATTTTAGAAACCACCCACCTGTGCGTGGGGTCAGAGGCAGAGAGAGAGTTTGGAGCCGACTCCTCACTGAGCACAGAGTATGACAGAGGGTTTGATCTTACAACCCTAAGATCATGACCTGAGCCAAAATCAATAGTCAGATGCTCAACCGACTGAGCCACCTAAGTGCCCCAAATGCAAATAATTTAAAAGCCACTCCTTAGTGGAACTATAACTACCAAATAAAATTTAGGGTGGCAATGAAATGGGCAAGTATAGTCTACTTATTATTAAATTTTTATGTAGTTGCCAGACAGCTCAAGGCTCCAAGAGTTGTTGGAACTTTGTTAAATAGTATTTTACATTTTATTTTATTTTTAAAAAAGATTTATTTATTTATTCATGAGAGAGGAAAGAGAGAGAGAGAGGCAGAGACATAGGCAGAGGGAGAAGCAGGCTCCCTGCAAGGAGCCTGACATGGTACTCGATCCCAGGATCCCAGGATCATGCCCTGAGCCGAAGGCCGATGCTCAACTGCTTAACTACCCAGGCATCCCAATATTTTACATTTTAATCTCAGTTTTGTATGGTTTCTTTTTTTTTTTTTTAAAGATTTATGTATTCATGAGAGAGACACAGAGAGGCAGAGACATAGGTAGAGGGAGAAGCAGTTTCCCTGTGGGGAGCCCGATGTGGGACTCAATCCCATGACCCTGAGATCCTGACCTCAGTCAAAGGCAGACTGAGCCACTGAGGCGTCCCCGTATAGTATGGTTTCATTTTATTTGAAAGTATTAGACCAATGTTGAGATATTACAGAGCAAAGCTATCTTGAAAGAAGCCAAGATAAGTGGAAATGGGGGTTGGAGCTACCGAAAAAGGGCGAAATGATATCAACCTTTAACCACAGTAGTTCTTCTCTTTAAATATTTTCAATTGTAAACACTTTGCCCTTGCAATCATTTACATCTACATAATTATAACACCTTTATTTAACTTAATGTGCAAGAAATTCTTCTTTTTTTATTTTTAAAGATTTTATTTATTTGAGAGGGCATGAGCATGAGAGAGAGGAGGGGCAGAGGGAGAGGTGAAGCAAGGGGGTTTGATCCCAGGACCATGAGATCATGATCTGAGCTAAGGACAGATGCTTAGCGAATCGAGCCACCCAGGTACCCCTGCAGGAAAATCTTATGTATTAAACCTAACCACTTCCTTTGAGTAATTTGCATTCTCCTTTAGCCATATACCAAGAGCTAAGATTCATTCTCGGTAAGGGGTAAGAAACAAAGGATCTGAATGGGAAAATTGGAAAGCTTCCTGGTATTTTTTTTTTTCAAGATTTTATTTATTCATGATAGACACAGAGAGAGAGACAGAGACAGAGACACAGGCAAAGGGAGAAGCAGGCTCCATGCTGGGAGCCTGATGTGGGACTCGATCCCAGGTCTCCAGGATCACACCTCCAGCTGAAGGTGGCGTTAAATTGCTGGGCCACTGGGGCTACCTGCTTCCTGGTTTTTTTTTTTTTAATATATTTTTAAATTTTTGTTTATTTATGATAGTCACAGAGAGAGAAAGAGAGGCAGAGACACAGGCAGAGGGAGAAGCAGGCTCCATGCACCGGGAGCCCGACGTGGGAATCGATCCTGGGTCTCCAGGATTGCGCCCTGGGCCAAAGGCAGGCGCCAAACCGCTGCGCCACCCAGGGATCCCTCTTCCTGGTATTTTTTAAAAAGATTCCCCACATGGCCTTTCTCTGATGTCCCTATAATATCACACACACATAAAATTAAGAGTATGCAAACACTTTCTAAAGACATTTTTATACATTTTTTGACATCTCTCTCTCTTTTTTTTAAGGATTTTATTTATTTATTCATGAGAGAGAGAGAGAGAGAGAGAGAGGCAGAGACACAGGCAGAGGGAGAAGCAGGCTCCATGCAGGGAGCCCCACACGGGACTCGATCCCGGGACTCCAGGACCGCGCCCTGGGCCAAAGGCAGGCGCTAAACTGCTGAGCCACCCAGGGATCTCCCAGACATCTATATCTCTTAAGGCATTTATCACATTCTATGTAGTGTTCTTATTGGATCTTTTTTTTTTTTTTGCATATGTGTTGCTAGGCTGAAGTTATTGGAAGGTAGAGAAGTCTCTTAGTTGTTTTATATTCTCAACAGCCTGGGATAGTGCCTAGAATTTGTAATAGGCACTTTTAATAGGAAGGGAGAGAATATTGCTATTCCATAATTTATTTATTATTTTTTTTAGATTTTTAAAATTTATTTATTCATGAGAGACACACACACACACACACACACACACACACACAGAGGCAGAGACTCAGGCAGAGGGAGAAGCAGGCTCCATGCAGGGAGCCCAATGCGAGACTTGATCCCGGGACTTCAGGATCATGCCCTGGGCCAAAGGCAGGTGCTAAACTGCTGAGTCACCCAGGGATCCTGCTAATCCATGATTTAAATAGCACTTCTTCTATTGAAAAAGATTTGTTTTCTCAACAATATTAGGAAACCCTGTGTGGGTGTTTGGTTTAATTACATCAAGGGACTAGGGCTAGTTTGCATGTTTTAAATAAAAATTTTACCATACTGGGTATAGTAACTATGTATTTCAGTTTCTCAATTGTTAAATGAACTTAATAAGAGTACCTATTGGGACATCTTGGTGGCTCAGCGATTGAGCGTCTGCCTTCTAGCTCGGTGTGATCCTGGAGTCCCGGGATAGAGTCCTGCATCGGGCTCCCTGCATGGAGCCTGCTTCTCCCTCTGCCTATGTCTCTGCCCCACCCCACCCCTCTCTTTCTGTCTGTCTCTGTCTCTCATGAATAAATAAATAAAATCTTAAAAAAAAAAAAAAAAAAGAGTACCTACCTACAGAGTTTTGGGGATTAAATAATATAATCATCTCTGAGTATATAAATGATCTCAAAATATTACTGAGTTTTTTTCTTTTTTTTTTTTTTTACTGATTTTTAGTAATAATACAATCAGACTTGGCAGGGGTGAAGGGCAGTAGCAGTCTTTTATTTTTATGTTGTGTGTCATAACCCATAAGACTTTGCATTCTCTGGGTTGCCATGTTAAAACTTTATAAAAGCTAGAAATTTTATGAGTTAACAATGGCAACTAATTATTCATTCAAGAATTAATTTCTCCTTGAAATTTTTTTTTATGATTTTATTTATTTATTCATGAGAGACACACAGAGAGAGAGAGTCAGAGACACAGGTGGAGGGAGAAGCAGGCTCCTTGCAGGGAGGCTGATGTGGGACTGGATCCTGGACCCCAGGATCATGCCCTGAACCACTGAGCCACCCAGGCGTCCCTCTCCTTGAATTTGATCAAAAGATCAACCTAACTTCATCTGTTGCTGATTATTATTGTAACAGAATGGGCTGTTGGGATTTTAGCCAAGGCACTAAGGTGTGAAATTCAAAAGTGATGTATTTCATGTTCAAGAACCAGTTAAAGGCTCTAAAACCCATAAGAAGGACACTTATGGGTCAAGGAAGAACATTTTGTGAGGATTCTTTCAGAATTATGCTATGGCCTCTTCTTACGACATGGGAGAAGTAGGAGTGCATACTCTCACACTTGATATCTAGTGAGATGAACTTTAGAGGGACCATTCAGAGATTTAAAGAGTTCTTTTCGGTTAGGGGGCAGAGAGGAGTGGGGTCTGAATCCCCTGAGAAATCCAACAAGGAGAGGAGTATAGCTGGCTAACCACTCCCGTAGGCAAAGCTATCCAAGAGTTGGTTGTGTTGGAATTTGTCTACACTCCCACATTTGTCAGGACAAAGCAATCTGAATGTTTCCTATACGTCAGAGGCAGGCCTAGTGGAGGAGAGGGGGGCAGTCTGGAGCTGTTTTGATTAAGGACAATGAAGCTCCAACAGTTGGTCTTTTAAGTGACAGCAAGACCGTCAGGAGGAAAATGAATTATCGTTGACAGTGGAGCTACAGTCACAAGATCTCTGAGGTGAGACTGAAGAATCCACAAAAGTGCATCTGAGAAAAAAAGTCTGCTTCAGACACGATCAGACATCTTTTGGCGGGACCACTTAAGTTGGAATCTCTTAGCCTGCCTTGTCCCAGCTTCGCTCTTTCCCATGCCTATTTTAGAGAGTATGGCAGCTGGGGAGCGGGGGAAGAGGTCGTAAAAAAGAAACAAAGCCGGGGTTGGGAAAAAAAGATTTGATGACCATGTGAAGATTGGTCTGTTACTAAAAGTGACCATAGGCCTTCCTGCTTTTAGTGTTGGCTGGAAGAATTATATGGGCCTGCTGAAGTGGTCACCC
Organism: Canis lupus familiaris; assembly: GCF_011100685.1. Lineage (NCBI taxonomy): Eukaryota > Metazoa > Chordata > Mammalia > Carnivora > Canidae > Canis > Canis lupus. The sequence goes on from NC_049233.1 coordinate 68,076,569, forward strand.
AGCTGCAAGGGAACATTTTTCCCCTGCATGAATTTTACGAGGATAGTTGAGACAAAAATATAGTTGTATTTGATTATATCCTGCAGTTAGTGCTTGTTCAATGGGCATAAAAATTTAAACTTTTTCATATTTGGTAGAGCAGATCAAAATTTAAACAGTAATACATAAAGACTTGTTTTTTTAAGGCATAAAATCTTGTTTTATTCTTAAAAGTACTTTGACTTATGCGAACATTACATGCACTATATATAAATGTACGCTCTTGGATTTCTTAACGTGATATTCTATTTCATGTTGGTGTTTCACTTTGTTATAAAGTGCCTTTATCAAAAAATAGATATTATTCTTCTATTTTGGGGGATCCCTGGGTGGCTCAGCGGTTTGGCACCTGCCTTTGGCCCAGGGCGGGATCCTGGAGTCCCGGGATTGAGTCCCACGTCGGGCTCCTGGCATGGGGCCTGCTTCTCCCTCTGCCTGTGTCTCTGCCTCTCTCTCTCTCTCTGTCTATCATGAATAAATAAATAAAAAATAAATAAAAATCTATTTTGCCTAGATTATTTATTTCATAAAGAAATATGACAGGTGACTAAACTTTTTAAATGAAAATAAATTATTATAAATTCATGATGTTTTTTATATAAGATAATAGACTAAAATTTTACTTTTCCCTGCTTCTCCTTAAGTAGACCCATCCTGAACAGCTCTGCACATCTGGGACTGGAGTTGTATTACTAATCTGGCCAATCTCCTCTTTGTACTCTCCACTTCTTAATCCCCCACCACCAACACCTTAGTCAAGATTGCATTGTTTGAGATAATGGAAACAACCCAAATGTTTATCTGTAGGTGAATGGATAGAGAATGTGTGTGTGGGTAGGTGTGTTTGTACACACACACACACATATACACACACCTATACAAATACAACATAAACACATGCATTCCTAAATTATCTCATTTTTTAAATGACTTCCTTTCTGTAGACTAGAAGTTGCTTAAAACCATAGGTAACAGCTTAGCATTAATAGTGTTTGGGTCATAAGAGAATGATTTGATTAATAATACAAGCTTTTCAAGAATTCAGTTAAACACAAATAATTGGGGATGCCGGGGTGGCTCAGGGGTTGAGCATCTGCCTTTGGCTCCAGGCATGATCCCAGGGTGCTGGGATCAAGTCCCCCATTGGGCTCCCCGCAGGGAGCCTGCTTCTCCCTCTGCCTAAGTCTCTGCCTCTCTCTCTCTGTCTCTCTCATGAATAAATAAAATCTTTAAAACACAGACACACACACACACACACACACACACACACAAATAATTGCTGTGCTAATTATAATTAATATCGGCCAGTCCTTTGAGCTGTGATTCAGGTATGTTTCTATTTTATTCCAACTTCCTCCCATCCCAAAAAGTAATAGCTTTTTTTGCACTGCTATTGTTCTAAATATGTATTATGTCCTATGGGATAAGTACAAATGCAGTTTGCCATGTCATAATGTTCCTTTTGTGCCTCTTTTACAGCATGGGTAAGTTCTCTGTCCATGGGGATGATTTTCTTTTGCTGCCCAATAGCCAGTGTCTTCACAGACATGTTTGGATGTCGGAAGACAGCTGTTGTGGGTGCTGCTGTTGGATTCATTGGACTCATGTCCAGTTCTTTTGTAAGGTAAGGACTTGATTGTTCCTGCTGCTTTTCAAGAACTGTTAGTTACTATAAAGTTGTGCTTTCAGAAACTTTACTGTTTACAAGGAAAAATCTTCCTTTCCATTGCAAAAGCTTTTAAGCAGTGTGACTTACTTACCACAGTGTTAGCCGTAGTCCAAGCTTCATAATTTGAATGCTTTTACTTGTAGCTCTCTCATATTTTTTAATTAAATTTCATTTTTTGACCCACTGATCAAGAGCTACCAAGCTTTCAGAGGAGTGGGGAGAAATGTAGTGTAAGTTCAGGTGTTGAACCCACCTTCCTGTGATCCCAGTCCTGATTTCTTAGGAAAGCCTTCTCTGGCAACTCCAGGTCACATCAGTATTCCTTCTTGGAATTCTCTTTATACACATGATTGGTATTTACTGATTTGCACTGCACTTCTTCAGTTGTCAAACTTCAACGATTTGAACCAGCTGTTACTGCGGTGAGAATTTAGAAGTAAAAGAAGCTCAGTAGCAGTGAAATGCCATTGTTTGTGCTTATGTGCTTTACTCTGTAGGAGAAATATGAAGCTAACATCACCTGGCATTCATTCATTCATTCAGACAATGGTCTGGAATCTCTCACTCTTTTTTTAAGATTTTATTTATTTATTCATGAAATACACACACACACACACACACATGCACACACAGAGAGAGGCAAAGACATAGGCAGAGGGAGAAAGCATATTTATTTATTTTAAAAATATTTTAAAAATATTTTTAAATTTTTAAAAAATATTTTATTTATTTATTCATAAGAGACAGAGAGAGAGAGGCAGAGACACAGGCACAGGGAGAAGCAGGCTCCATGCAGGGAGCCCAACATGGGACTCAGTCCTGGGACTCCAAGATCAGACCCTGGGCTGAAGGCTGCGCTAAACCGCTGAGCCACCCGGGCTGCCCAGTACTATTTTTAATGTATGCTTTGAAAATGGCAGAGAAATATATAATAGATCTAGATTTTTTCCCTTTAAAATTGTTAAATAAAAATAAATTAACACCTTAAGAAGTAAGTTGCAGTTATCTGGAAAACTACTTATGTACAACAACTGAGGCTGAATGAATAAAGTATTATTTATATTTTGTTCTATATTATTTGAGGTAGATGTCTTGTTTCACTAAGCAGATTATGAGCAGGGCATTTTCACAGTTTTAATATTTTTTCCCATTAAGTACCTGGAACATAGCTGCTCAATATATGTTATGGAATAGAGTGGAGATTCAGTTAAGGGTGATCAGAGTGAGGTAAAATTAATTTGGGAAAGCCTAGAAGTGACTCTTGAGCCTCATTTGGAGATTGTGCGAACTGTGGATTACTAGAGGGGGAAGGACATGTTAGAGAATTGCCAGCATGCCTTGATTTTATCAGATTCTAGAGTTCCTTATGATTACTTTAGCATATTGCTAAACTAGTATTATTGTTCAAAATTTAATTATTAACCAACTTTATCTGTGTTAGTTTCTAATAAATAATTTGCCTTTACCTACTGATCTATAGCCTTTTGAATGGATTTTTCAAAAGAAAAAAACCAGTTTTATTCCTTACCTTGTTTCAAAGAACGTAATAATATCCTTTATATTCATAAAAGATGTGTAATGATATTATTTTGGGTTAAACTATAAAATTATTAATCCTTTATTATTCTTTAGGGGTATACATGGCCTTAAAACTTACAAGGTGGGATCACAAATAACACACTTCACTTAGTCTTTCTGCAATCAGAATATGATTTCTTGTTATCTTGTGCAACACTGAGAGCCACGCAATACAGGGCGAAGGTTGGTCTACAGCCCTTAGGCCAGCAAAAATGAGATACAGCTGCTCTTCTGTGCAAATGTTTCTGATATAACCTTGGGGAGAAAACATCAAATGCAGCTTTTCCTTTGAATAGATTGCTTAGTAAGTGCCTGGGAAATCTCAATAAAATGAGTTTTCATAGTAAAATGATGATTTTTCAAAACTCTTATTGAGACCAGGCTTTTCGGTTGTTAGTGTAATCACTGTCAATTTTACTGAGGCCCTTCCTGGCACTGTGCTTTCTGAGTTGTGGAGAGCACAGCAGTTCTTCCCAAGTGCTGCTTGGTTCACCTGAAATGCGTAGAAAGAGGAAGAGGAACAAGATCATAGTTGGCCTTAGTGGTCATTTTTCACATACTCAAGGCGTCTTATTATCCATTCCGATTGAATTAAAATATTTTTAGTGTTGTATTCTTGATTTATTAAGTCTGTCACCTCTTTTTGGTGAGTATTTGCATAGACGGCGTCAGTGAACTAAAATCCACTTTTACTATGAGGTTGCTATTCTGCTAAGCACTTGATAAAAATAATGAAAGCTACTTTCCGTCTTTTTCATCTTTCCACAGCTCCATCGAGCCTCTGTACCTGACCTATGGCATCATATTTGCCTGTGGCTGCTCCTTTGCATACCAGCCTTCGCTGGTCATTTTGGGACATTATTTCAAGAAGCGCCTTGGACTGGTGAATGGCATTGTCACCGCCGGCAGCAGCATCTTCACAATTTTGCTGCCTTTCCTTTTAAGGTTCCTGACTGACAATGTGAGCTTCTTCTACACACTGAGGGTCCTCTGCATCTTCATGTTTGTTCTGTTTCTGGCTAGCTTTACTTACCGACCTCTTGCTCCAAATGCCAAAGATAAAGAGAGTGGAACAAAAGGAAGCAACAGATTCTCCCTCTTTTCCAGGAGGAAGTTTAGTCCTCCAAAAAAAGTTTTCAATTTTGCCATCTTCAAGGTGACAGCTTATGCAGTTTGGGCAGTTGGAATACCACTTGCACTTTTTGGATATTTTGTGCCTTATGTTCACTTGGTGAGTATGCTCCTTTGGCTTTGCTAGTAACAGATATTGTTATTTCATATAAGAAAAGTTCTTAGAAGAGCAAGATAGATCACGTTGAAGTTGGCCTTAGACATCATCCTGGTTGTAATTCAGGGACTCTTGAAATTCAAGTTCCCTTAAACAAGGGCAACACAACCATCAGATCATTAAATAAGAGGGTATGTTTCATGGTGTGCTTTGGTATTTTAAAAATTGCCAAACCTAAATAAACACTTAAAAAAAAAAAAGGCTAGAATACTAGAACAAATATCATCAATACAAAAACTTAATAGCTCACGTATCTTTCAAATAGCTTACAAATCATAATCAGGGACAGAGACAGTGCAGTGATTTTTGTCAACATCAATAAACTCTTTTTTGACAAAAGGGTACAGAAATTCGGTAAATTGTAAAAAGCCAGTGACCTTGACACAAAGAAGCACTACATATAATTGTGGGATACTTCTGGGAAAATGGGAATCCTTTTCAGAGGATTATTTAAGAAATGTTAGCAAGTTCTAAATGAGGGGAGAATAGGAATTTCACAGGAAATTAAGAATTCAAGTGCTCAAGCAATTTATATTGTTTACTTCTATTTCAAAGGCAAATTTAAGCCTCTTGATACTGAAACAAAAATTAGCAGTATCTGAATATTTGCACCTGGCAGGATTTCTTCAAAAGTTCTTCCTTTTTTCTTACTGTTGGGGCTAAAAATGTATTTACAGTTCAACATACTTGGTAGATCATAAACAAAAATGATGCTAGGACATACTTTTGTATGTATTCTATGTGTATGACCTTGGATCTTTTCTAGCTTTTAGTCTACTTTTGGACATTCATACAATTTTTCTTTAAAGTTTTGGTGGAAGTTGGTAAGAACTCAAGGAATTTGGGGCTCAAAGAATCAGCTAGTAAACTATGTGATCAACTTTTTGTGGGTTCCAATGCTTGATTTGGAAAGGAATTAAGTCAAGGAAACAGAAAGAAATGGTAAGCAGTCCTGGACCTAAGAATAATTTTGATTTCTCAATTCCTCTTATTCTCGTTTTGCTACAAGTGTTAATGAAGCAACTGAGATGACCAATGGGAGACAGGGAGAAGGACTAGTTTTTAGTACTCTTGAGTCAACTTGGTATTTTGCAGAGACCGAGCTACTAGGTAAAATAACCTAGTATGTGACCCCTGTCAGATATGTAGTATATGGCTACGTCTTGACCTGATAGTCCATTTTTACACTTTTAGGAAGGCGTGTCGAAACCATCTGAAGCTGTTTTTTGTTGGAATATAGATGCATTGTGGAAGGATCTACTTTACCAACTACCCCTTCCATTGCTTCTATGGTTAAAACATTTGTGATGTCCTTCTCAAAGATGAGTAGACTTTTAAAAAATGTTTTCATTGGTGCTACTAAGTGAGCACACGCAGAGAAATCAGTATCTGTTTTGTTAATACTAGACATTTCCCGAAGGATAAGTGGTGGGTGACTTTCTAGTTATTTCTGGTAATATAATTTGTAAAATAATTTGACATATATTATTTCATCACACACACACACACACACACACACACACAAAACCTGTGAAGTAGGCATAATAAACAATATTAGCCCACATTGTAGAGGCTGGAAAACAGATCCATCATTAGCAGGGATGTTAAGTGAAATGAGTATGCCTTAAGGAAATTTAATAACTATGTTACTGATCTTCTTAAATCAAATTTCATGATGAATGATGAGTTAGACAGGATTATAAATATTAATGTCATCAGGAAGCTGTAAATCAGATAGCACACAGAACATTAAAGTCTGTTAATTCTGATAACAAACCACGTCTTTTTTTCTGCTTTCCCTCCTTCTAGGCATGTTTTCTTACAAAACGTATTGATATTTCTCGTTTGTGATTTTTTTTTTTTTCCTTTGTTAAACTGTTACAGCACTAAAAGCCATATTGGAGAGGAAACACCACACAGTTAAATGCCTTGTGGGCTATTTAGGTCTCATGTTAGATGTGTGCACTGAGTTTGTCACTGTGTTGTAAATTAAGGTTTGGATTGTAGATACTTGCTTAACCCAGTCTTCCCCTTAGAGGAGGAAAAGATGCCTCACATCTTTCCAAACGTAAATAGATGATATCCAACTCATGTTAAACCCTTTACTGGGTGTCGGAAGGATACACGTGTGACGTTTAAGAACCTGTCAAAGGAGCATAAAATCTAGTAAATGTAAGAATAAAAGCTGTTATAGTTTATAACTTTTACATACATTATCTTATTTAATCTTCACAGCAATGGAGTACCTGTGATATAGTATCTTCATTTCACTGATGAAAAGACTGAGCAACTGAGAAATTTAAAAACTTGCCCCGGGTCACAGAAATAGTGACTGGTAATTATTGGTGTGGCACTTTTCTTCCAGAGACAGTGTTATTTATATATTGGGTGAAGGTAAAAGATCTGTGGTAAGACAGATCTGGGTTTTGTCCCCGACTAGCTGCGTGACCTTGAGTAACGTCCGTCCGTGAGAATCAGTTTCTTCATCTATCAAATAGGGATAAACCCAATTCTGTAGAGTTGTTTTAAGGGTTAGAGGAAATGTATGTAAAGCATCTATCCAGTTCTGGTGTAAACAATGAGAGTTATTTTAATTTAAAGACCATGTGATTGCCGATTGAGTAGTTTTTAAGTGAGGGCTATAGAAGAGTCAAAGGAGAAAGATGATATCCATTTGGAAAAGTGGTTAGTAAAAGCTTTGCAGGATTGGAGTTGGGCCTTGAGCATGAGACTTGGTGTTAAATTCAGATTCTTAATCAACTCACTTATCTAGGTCTTCCTTGAAGATTCAGAAGTACAATAAATTAGTTAAGTTAAAAATTCTGAGATTTTAGAATTTAGAATATACATGATTTGAGAGAGAATATATATGGTTTGTGTCAGTCTTGCTTTTGCAGTGGGTTGAAGGTTTTATCTTTCAGTAGTTGACTTTTAAGATGAATCCTATTGCTTCCCCAAAGCTGTCAGGTGATCTCACTTTTAGGCCTACCCACTTATAATCTCCATTGTGAGGCTACAAATCTTATAGATCAATTTAGATGAGGCCTAACTTTAAGATTTTAAAAATTTGAGGGAGTGAGTGTGTGTGCCCGTGCGAACATGAGCAGTGGAGGGGCGGGCAGAGGGAGAGGGAAAAGCTCCCCACTGAGCAGGAAGCTCGACTCAAGACTCAAGCCCAGGCCCCTGGGATCATAACCTGAGCCAAAGGCAGACTCTTAACCGACTGAGCCACTCAAGGCCCCAAGGCCTAACTTTCTAAATAACCATTGTTAGTGGCAGCTGCTTTAGTTTTTAGTTATTTGCCCCTTTTGCCTGGGAGTTGTTTTGCTTTGTTTTCTGGGCTACATATTTTTGGTTTCTCCTTATTTAGTTTTTCTTCATTTGCTTCCAGAAGCATAACACTCTCTTAGTTTTCTTCTTAACCTCTCCCTCACCCCTTAATATCTTTGCCGGTTCTTTTTTCACCCTGACCCTTAATATCAATGTGTCCTAGGGCTTGTCCCTGATGTTTTTATCTACTCATTCCACTGGTAGTTTCATCCAGTCTCGTGAGTTCAAACATTATATATAGGCCAGTCACTCTAAATTTGTATTTCTTACTCAGATCACTTTCCTAAATTCTCTACCAGACTTTTATTTTATTTTTTTAAAAGATTTTATTTATTTATTCATGAGAGACACACAGAGGCAGAGACACAGGCAGAGGGAGAAGAAGGCTCCCTGGGAAGAGCCTGATGTGGAACTCAATCCCAGGACCCCAGGATCATGCCCTGAACCAAAGGCATACGCTCAACCACTGAGCCACTCAGGTGCTCCCCTCTACCAGACATTTAGAACTAACTGCCTACTTAATATCTCCACTTGCAGGACTGCTAGGTGTTTCTGATTTAATACATCCAATCCTGAAGTCCTGGTCTTACCCCTTCACAACCCTGCTTTGCCCCCAGCCCTTCCCATCTTAGAAGATGACAATTTCATCCCTGTAATTGATCAGGCCCAAAACCTTGGAATCATCCTTGGCTCTTCTTTCTTCTATGCCACACTCCTGATCCAGTCTGGAAATTCTGGTGGTTCTTCTAGGATCTGACCACCTTTCATCATCCTCACTACCGTTCCATTGACCAGGCCACCATTGTCCCTAGCCTGAATCCCTGCCCTTGTCACGTAACTGGGCTCCCTGCTAAGTTCCCTGCCCACTGCAACCTGTTCTCTACACAGAAGCCACCAGTGTCCTTTCAACACATGAGTCAAACTCTGCTCAAAATCCTTTACTGGCTGGCTCTCCATTTCTTTGAGAGTAAGAACTCCTGTCCTTATAGTGGACTACAAGGTACTCCCTTGATCTGGCCCCTCTTTTCTCTCTGATCTCACCTTATGACTTTGCCTCCCTTGCTCACTCTGCTCCTGCCACACTGTTCTTTTTGTTTTTAAAAGATTTTATTTTGAAGTAATCTCTACACCCAATGTGGGGCTTGTACCCACAACCCCAAGATCAAGAGTTTCACACTCCTCTGATTGAGCCAGCCGGGTACCCCTCTATTCACCTTTTAATGAGGAATAGCTTGACCACCTGGTTCAAACTCCCTTTGCTCCCCTCCCCTCTCCACAGCATTCCCAAAACCCCTCATGCTGCTCTTTTTCTTTTTCCATTGCACCTAATACCTTCTAACATATTACATAATTTATTATTATTATTATTTGCTGTCTATATGTATATCTCTGCTAGAGTATAAACCTCATGAGGCTAAGGATCTTTATGTTTTGTTCAGTGAGCGATCCCACAATGCCTAGTGCACGGTGGGTCCTCAAGTATTTGTCTAATGACTAAACATATTATGGGTAAGTCTAAAGCTACACTATGTAAACAATATTCATTTTCTTTCCATTTCAGTCTTTAAAGTTGTCTCTGATGCCATAATGATTTTTTACATTTTCACATTTTATAGGATATAATGGTGTTCCTACTCATTAAAGTTAATAACTCAAACTTGGCAAACCTCCAGAGTAATTAACATTAATGCCATCTGTTAATGGAGAAAAGAATTGATGTGTTTTGCTTTGACCCACACCTTTATATGTTTATGTTGAAATTGTCAATTGATAAATAGAAGAGATTTCTACATCTCTGTCACTATTTTAAGTATACGGAAGGAGGAAATAGGAATACTTGGTGGCCATCCCTATTAATGAGGAAAGCTAGACAGTTGGTGTCTGCCCTACTGGGTAGCAACCGAAAAATCTCAAAAAGCCCTGGGTGATGTGTGTAAGAGTAGGGTTGGATTCACAGGCCATGGCCTGACCAAAATCTGGTTTGCTAGGCACAGGGACACATCAGTCAGATGACTGATAAATCCCTAGGAATGACAATGATAATGTAACTTTTCTCAGTGACGTGAAGTGCTCCGTCCTCAGTACAAAGGTGCTTTAGTTTTTATTACTTCCACATCTCTTCCGTTCCTACTCACCTTGAAAAGCAGCTGTTGAGTACCTGTGTTCGTTGACTCTAGAACATAAGGTAGTTGGGTCAAATTTTAGTTTTTAAGCTTTAGACCCACATAGTTTTCTATCAAAGAGAAGATGACTGATGTATGTTGTAATCTGTAATATATATTGTTTATTAGCCTATTTCGAAAATTTGGTGATAAGCTAGGGATGTGTCAGTTTTGTGTCGGGAAGTGATTGTTCTCAAAAGAAACTTTGATCTGTTAGAAGGACCCATTTATCTAATGCTGTGATTAAAGACCCAACCATTTGCCTGCTGACAGGGCAATTAAGTAGACACCAAGTCCAGTTTCAATTGGAAACGAACAAGTTGTATTTTTAAACTAGATATGAAATTTTGAGACAAACATGCCAACACGTGAGGCATTTTATAGCTTTGATTAATGCCATATGCTGTTGTGAGTCAATACAGGAATGTCACCATTAGACCTCACTGGTCAGAGCCCCTGTGATCATATTGTGAAAGCAGGAATCTGCTCCAAGCCAGAGCTCAGGGTGCTGAGCCATGCAAACAGGAACAGTATACATGCTTTCATTCCATTTGTGGCTTCCTAGGAGGGAGATTCAGGTAACATTTGTCCGGAATCTACAGCCTGTTGAGCATCTTCACAAAATCTCATGTAGCCATCACAAGAATGAGTGTGTCAAGTATAATAAATAACTAGAAACTTCAGGCTAAGGAAATGACTCAGCTGCTAAATTATACTTGTTCAAGACCACTCACTGAGTTACGCTCAGAGCTGGGATTTGAACACAGATGTTGGACTCATGTTCTTTCTATGAAAGAGTCTGCTGTTCCTTCATCAAGTCACCTCACAGTTGAAGTGCTGCTTGTTATCAGGCAAAGTCTTCTTTGCTTTGCAAGTTTCCCTTCCATTCTCAGCATGAAGAAGAGAGGCAGTGCTGGATCCACCCCAGCACTCGGAGCCCGTGGAGAGGACGGTGGAGGAAATGGGCTTCTGCCCTAATGTAATGTGTGAATCAGAGGGTGTCACGTAACCACATTTCCAGCCCCTTCATCTCCTCTTCTGATCTCTAGCACATTGCGAATGTGAGAAAACTGAGTTGCTTATCACAAACATACTCTGTGACAAGCAGAACATGGCATACACGGTCTTAGGTTTTGATTTCTACAATAAACATCAAGCATAGCAGAAGAAAAAAAATGGACATATATAAAAATTTATAGCAAGATCTGTCATATATTTGGTTAACATAAGCACTATTATAGGAAGACAGGAAAAAATAGCTTATATTTTAGAGTTACATATAAACTCTGAGGTCACCGATAGATCATTAGTGTCCTGAGAAGGCCCTAAAGAGTCCTTGTGCTGGAAAGCTGTACCTTCTGTCTTGTGAATGTGTCAATTTCACCAGGTTTTTTTCGTTTTGTTTTTAAGAATCTCAGGTTTTATTGGCTAAAACACACTTTTTGAATAATTTCAAAATTTAACTGTTATGTGGATGTTTGCTTATCCCTCAAATGCTTGGATTAGTATCAAAGTTTGTTGAAGTTTGAAGAACCTAATTTAGGTAAGGGTCCTATTGTGATTTTTAGGTCAATCAGAAAAAAAAGTCAGTATGATAGAAGATGAATACAAACAGAAATCTGAATTTGAAGAATCTTCCCTTTGTGAGGCTATATTTGTTTTTTGTTTTTTTTTCCCTAAAGAATGCCATTTAAAGCTTTTTTTTTTGGAAACATTTTATTTATTTATTTATTTAGAGAGACACACACAGAAAGAGAGAGAGAGAGAGAGGCAGAGACACAGGCAGAGAGAGAAGCAGGCTCCATGCAGGGAGCCCGATGTGGGACTCCATCCCAGGTCTCCGGGATCACACCTTGGGCTGGAGGCGGCGCTAAACACGCTGAGCCACCAGGGCTGCCCCGTGAGGCTATATTTGGACATTGGCTTTACCCCATATTTATCAGGGGGTTGTGATGGGTGGAGAGTGATCTGATCCATTGAGAGTACGTTTCTGCTCGTTTAACCTTACCTTCTGAGTTCCAGAGCATCTCTTTGGAGAAACCCTGGCAGACACTAACTCCAAGGATCACAGAGCATAAGAGGAAACAGGCCTTAGGTTACATAATTGTCCTGCAGGGAAGAGTCTTTAGCGCCCGGAAAGTTGGAGGGCTGCACATGTCTTGTGTATCGGCCCCCAGACTGCCGTGCCGCTGTCCGTTTTCCCCTCTGCTTTTCCTTTCTGTCCCCATTGTCTCTACTGAGCTTTTGACCTTCCCCTACCCATCACCCGTTGTAATCAGGACGTGTATACTCCCTTGTAACAAATTGGAGAAAAGCTTGTTTAATGGGAGGTGGTACCGACCATTTGGCGGCGAAGCCGCGAACATGGACAGCCGGTGTGCGGATGTGCAATCCAGCTGTGTGTGCAGCCGTGTCCAATTGAGCAGATTCATTCTTGGAGGGGCACGGCAGGAGCAACTGCAGCAGCCAGAGCTCCGGAGCATGGTTTAAGACTCTGCATGTCCGGTCCTTATGGCCACTCAGGGCTTGGCTTTCAACTGCAAGTTTCTTTTAAACAGATGTAACCTTTATCGACTTCCCACATCTTTACTATCAGTTTACAGGAAGCTCCACAAACGTGATTTTTCCCTGGAGCCTCAGGGCCACACTGCGGGATAGGCATGAGGCTGGGCTTCTACCTGGTGTAGCCTGGGCTTGAGCCCAGCTCCTCTTAAGAGTGTGGCTTTTTTTTTCTTTAAGGGTTTAATTATTTGACAGCACAAGCAGAGAGTATGACAAGGAGAGGGAGAAGCAGACTCCCTGCTGAGCAGGGAGCCTTATGTGGGGCTTGATCCCAGGACCCTGGGATCGTGACCCTAGCTGAAGGCAGATGCTTAACCGACTGAGCCACCCAGGGTGCCCCAAGACTGTGGCTTTTAAATAAGTTATTTACATACCTGCAAAGATATGTAACAGTAATTTAGGAGTTGAAAGGGATTGTACGGGTGATTTTTTTTTTAAGATTTTATTTATTTAAAAAAAAGATTTTATTTATTCATGAGAGAGACAGAGAGAGAGAGAGAGAGAGGCAGAGACTCAGGGAGAGAGAGAAGCAGGCTCCATGCAGGGAGCCTGATGTGGGACTTGATCCCAGGACCTCAGGGTCACGCCCTGGGGCTGAAGGCGGCACTAAACCGCTGAACCACCCGGGCTGCCCTGTATGGGTGATTTAATTGCACTTTTTTTTTTTTTTATTAGACTAGTAAAGGAAGTAAGGCACAGAAAGTGTAAGTTGCTTGCCAAACATCACATGGTAAAAAAAACAGCACAACATCCAAGAATTTCCATGGAAAATAAATGGAAGCTTATCATAGCCTAAAATGTAAGTATGTACATAATAGAAACAGAATTTTTAGAGAGACGAAATAGTTTTCCTATGTAACATAAGCCTAGCCAACTCAGGACTCACTTCCTAGTCAGAGGTTGCCTTTCCATTGTGACACACTGCAGTTCCTCAGAGTTGCCAGTAGCAGTTATACTGGCGTTGTCTATCTTTTGTGGACATATTTGGAACTCGGGGTCAAGGATGTCCCTGAGAACACAGGCCTTGCAGTTAGTCTCCTTGTAAACCAGAGGTTACTGCGTGCCGTGCCAGACCCGGGCTGCGGGCTGCTGAGCTGACCTCTCCTGCTGCACATATCACGGATCACGGTAAGGGCCTAACGGGATGAAAGCTGTGGGGCCCATTCACATCCCCAGCCGTGGGGAGCACGGTTGCTGTGCTTTGGAAATATTTTAAAATTCATTTATGATAGAATTGTCTAGTGTGAAGACTTTCCTCATCAGTCTTACTTGCTCTAAAATCAGATTAAGCCTAATATGGAGTTAACATTTAAATTTTGTTTTTAATCTAGAGGCTAACCCTGGAGACTAAATACCAGGGCCTAACAGTTATATTTTCTCCCTTCTTTTTCTTCTTGGTTTTGGTTTATTCTAATTATGTTGATTGTTCCTTTGGCATTTGTTAGCTAATGCCGACTGTGTTGGTACTTTGCAGAATAAGGAGTAATTACATGGTTTTTTCACCAAACTTTCTAATTTAAGTGCAGCTGACCCTTGAACAGTGCAGGGGTTACGGGACCCTGGACCCCCTCATACTCAGAAATCTGCAGATACTTTTTTACTAAGAGCGTACTGTTAACAGGAAGCCTTACTGATAATAGTTAAAAAATATTGTGTACGTTATCTGTTTCATCTACTGTAATCTTACAATAAAATAAGCTAGAGAAAGTAAAATGTTAAGATTATAAGAGTGGGGCCTGGCTGGCTTAGTTGATAGAGCATGTGACTATTGATCTTGGGGTTATAAGTTTGAGCCCCATGTTGGATGTAGAGATTGCTTAATAAATGGAAGTTTATTTAATTCTTTTAAAGATTTATTTATTTATTTATTTATGATAGACACAGAGAGAGAGGCAGAGACACAGGAGGAGGGAGAACCAGGCTCCATGCCAGGAGCCTGACGCAGGACTCGATCCCGGGACTCCAGGATCGCGCCCTGGGCCAAAGGCAGGTGCTAAACCGCTGAGCCACCCAGGGATCCCCAATAAATGGAAGTTTAAGAAAATACATTTACATTACTATACTGTATTTATTTTTAAAATTCTGGGTATTAAGTGGACCTACACAGTTTAAAACCCATGTTGTTCAAGGGTCAAGTGTAATTTTTAATTCTTCTATTTCTCATTTAAAAATAGGCTTATAAATTTCATTGATGCAAGGATATTTCTTTATATAGTGGATTAATTTAAACATCAGAATTTATCCATTGAGATTTACTGTGTACACACTGTGTATGTGTATAACACTTAACATTTCTTGCAGGGTTTTTTGTTGTGAGGTGGTCTGGAAATGTCTCATTCATTTCATTCATTTTATTTTCCCAGAGAACTTCCAAAAATGATATGAAAATAACTCGTTTCACAATAATTTTTTTTTAAATCTCTGTGTGGGGCTTGAACTCACAACCCCAAGATCAGGAGTCACATACTTTACCAACTGAGCCAGCCCAGACACTCTCCACACATATGTTTTTTAAAATTATCAGTGTCAGGGTTAGAATTCAGTGATTCATGAGTTACGTATAACAATGCTCATTACATCTCCTTAATGCTCATCACCCCATGACCCCATTCCCCCCTCCACTTCCCCTCCAGCAACCCTTAGTTTGTTTCATACATTTTTTTAATTCAATTCTCACAGCAACCTTTTATGAGGAAAGCAGCACTGATACTGAATGGATTAAGAACGTTGACAATTGGAGAGATTTTATTTTGCTCAAGGTTGCACAGTTAGTGCCAGGGGTCTTGCTAGAATTAGAATGGGCTATTCCATTTTTCTGACCTTTTTTTTCCCTGCATACGTGTGACGTCCTCTAATTAGAACTCAGTTGAACAGATTCAGGCATTCGTTCATTTGACACATATCCACTGAGCACTTGGGTGCCATTAACATCGGAGGTATGGGGATGCAGTGGTGAGAACAGATACGATCTGTGTTCCCACAGAGCTTGATAAATAAGTAAACAAGGTCGTTTTCAAATAGTGATATTTTCTTTGAAGAAAATAAAATGAGGCTCAGTGGTTGAGCGTCTGCCCTCGGCTCAGGGTGTGATCCTGGAGTCCAGGGATCGAGTCCCACGTCGGGCTCCCTGCATGGAGCCTGCTTCTCCCTCTGCCTGTGTCTCTGCCTCTCTCTCTGTGTGTGTCTCATGAATAAATAAATAAAATCTTAAGAAAATGCAATGGAAGGTGATGGTGGGGGGTCACTTCAATTTGGGAAGTCTGGTACAGCCCCTTTGAGGCGGTGACAGTGCATTCTACTGGTGGATTAGATTTGTGGAAGGATTAGATATGTGGAAGATACAAAAATAAGAGCACTTCCTATTGCCTTTGGGAAGCCTATATAGAGAATTTCTCTAGTTCCTATCTTTAAGGCCAGCCAAGAGTTGATGAATTTTTTTTATCCAACTTATTTTTATCTGGTGTATTGGAATCTGCATGTTGAAAATTTAAAATTCTTGCATAGGGCCCAAGCATTGCTATTTTTTTTCCAGATAATTTACTCACTACTTATATCTTCTAAGAATACACTGCTTTTTCTCAGTTCTCATGTGGTTATTGTGTTAATGATTAGACCTCTTCTCTCCTTCATCTTATCCCCACTTTTTTCCGATTTTTTTCCAGTGGCATCTGTGCTTTTCTTGCTTTTCTGACCTTGCATTTATTTTCCTGCAGATCTCAACATCTGCTGCAATTTGACTACTCAGGTTAGTGAAAATTTGCCCATTTATCAGTTTTGTGCCTAAGGCAGTATTCACCAGTATTCTCCTACTTAAGATGAATAAGGAGCTTTACTTCTGGCCACTTATAATTCATTAATGGTGGAAGTTAAATATCTACAGAACAGTCATCAAAACAAACTAGTTGAGGTTTTTAGTTTTTCTAGGTTTTTTTTTTTCCTCTTTCAAAGTATAATATACTAATATAGGAACTTGATAGAACAGGGCAATAATTAATACGTAAGAAACCTAGAAAACTGATCATTTACAAATGAGTAAACTAAAACAGAGCTGCTGCTTTTAGTAAGGCAGAGTAAGTTGTCATGAATTCCAAATTATATTTAGTTAGACAAAAGTAAGTATTTGTAGATAATTCAGTAGTTTTTAGAAGCGGTACACAGTTTTTTCAGTCATGAAAATTATCCCTAGAATATAAGCCCCAAACTGCTGAGAGATTTTGAATTTATAGGGGAGAAAGAAATCCACAGACACCTTTTTAACTTCAGTTGAAACCAGCAATAGCATATTTTTGTCAGGCCCTAATAGTATATAATATATTCAATGTAAGTATGGGAAAGGCTGGTGAAAACTGGAATTTTCTACAAAATACATTGAGTTTTGGGTGGGAGTTGTCCTGACACCTCAGGAAATGGTAAATAATAGATGGGTAGACTGGAGACATCACAAGGGCGGAGACTGAACCCCCTCTTCTTTGCTTCTCCCCCAGCACCTAGCCTATGCATGCATAGCACTCAAAATACTTTTTGACCAGTTTTACCCTGAGCTTGTAGATTGGTTGACTTGCTGAAGTATGTGTTCTACTAATTTCTCTTGTGACTGTTCTCACTCTAACAGCGCTTTATGTTCTTTAAGTTCTTTCTTTCTTTTGATCTTCAGTATAATAAACCCTGAAGGTGAGGAGTTTCTTTTGTTTTTTTTTAAATTTTCCTCTATAGGGAAGGACATTAGTTGGTTTAGAGACTTTCTCTCGTCTCACACCTTCAGTGTGAGGGTGTAGTTTAAATAATAGAAATCAAAGTACCCTTGTCTGGTTTCAATGTGGAGTTATTTAAATACATGGAAATCCAGTGGTAAGAGGTACATAGTGTTGAAGCATGAGTGTTGAGCTGAGATGGCACCTGCTGTGCCTTGTACCTTCTCCTAGCTGCTTCCAGAAGATTGGGATGACAGCCCCACAAGTAGGCTAACAGATGTTCATGCCTCTCTTGACCCTTGCACACATTTGTGGAGTTTAAAATATCACCATATATTGATTATTGGATTTACGAAACATTTTAATAGCCTCAACATAAATCAGGTGTGCCTGTGCCTATTTAATTGTATCTCTATTTACCGAACACATGGTTTATATGTTTCTAACTCCTCAGGAACTGCCCCAGGGACTTTTTTACAGTTTCTTGCCACATGTCTCTTTGCTCTTGCTCTTTAGCTTGGGGTCAGGATTACTCAGTCCTAGTGTTTCTGTCCCACTTTTTCTTTTTAAGTCTTTTTTTTTTCTTAAGATTTTATTTTTTTAATTTTTATTTGTTTATGATAGTCACAGAGAGAGAGAGAGAGAGAGGCAGAGACACAGGCAGAGGGAGAAGCAGGCTCCATGCACCGGGAGCCCGATGTGGGATTCGATCCCGGGTCTCCAGGACCGCGCCCTGGGCCAAAGGCAGACGCCAAACCGCTGCGCCACCCAGGGATCCCTGTCCCACTTTTTCTTATGAGGTGCTCTCTAAGCTCTGTGTCACGTTGCCCTTTAGGGCAACCCTATCACGTGTCTAGAGCAATGTATCAGACCCAGGACTTCCTTTTAACTGCTGAAATAAAATGCCTAGATCATAAAAGCTACCCATAACTTAAAGAAAATAATGCCCATCTTTAACATAAGAAATGAAAAGTAATTTTTAATAAAAATTTTAATAACAATTTTTAATAAAATCATGTATATTTTGAAAGTTGATGTGGAGTGCTCCAATTGGATAGGGGGCCACCAAATGTGGGGGTCTCAACTGGGTGGGGGCCACTGGTGCAGGTGTGAAAGAGTTCACCCAAGGTAGAACAAAGGAGATAGAATTTTATTGGAAACACTGCAAGGAAGCAGCAGGCAGGACAGCAAAGGAGACACTGTGGTGAGATGGTGGTGAGGGACCAAACTGGCAGAGTGATAGAGTATGGGGACTTGGGAATTTCTCCTTTTTTCGTCATCTTAGGACCTGTGCCTGGTTGTCATTGGTCAGTTCGGGCCTCTGGCTGTTTCAATGTTGCTCACTTAACGAGGCTGTTTGCTTCAGCTCCTAACCCTGCGGACCCTTTTGTCTTGCTCAAGTTTCCAGTGCTCAAACCTGTTGCCTCAAAGTGACCTCTGCGTTCCCCTCTAACAGATCAACAGTGGCAAATCTTTGGCATTTGGGCAGGGGTCTCATCATCAGTAGCTTCTTTTTGCTGAATGAGGGACATGGAGATGTCCGTAGCTGTGGGTCAGTATTGGTTAGTTGAGAACTTATGTATAGGAATTATGAAGGGCGGAGGCAGCTGAGTCCAAGGTAAACTGCAGGTGTGACTCTCCCTGCAGATGAGTAGAGAGGATCATCTGCCAGCCTGAAGTTGGCAGTGACGGAAACTATTGTTGGAAAATCCATTCCATTTTTCAGCTATTCAAGTAATCATATGCCCATGGGGTCCCGCTAATATCCCTACAGAATGACAAGCAGGAAGACTGTCTATACATGAGCTGTTGTGGCAGTTTCTCTGAATTTTACCTCAAGTTGTCCAGCTTAGGCAAACAACAAACAATTAAAGACTGTTAGTCAGGGGCGCCTGGGTGGCTCAGTCAGTTAAGTCTCTGACTCCGCGCAGGTCATGACCTCAGGGTTGTGATCCAGCCCCATGTCGGGCTCCATGCTGGGTGTGGAGCCTGCTTAAAATTCTCTCTCCTCCTCCTCTTCCCCCCCCCCATTAAAAAAAGTTAATCAAAATTAGAATCTAACATCCATAAGAATGTGTTCTTGAAACATAATTTTTCTCTGAATTCACCATTATTTCCAGATAGCCAAGTCAAGACTAATTCATGTATTTGTTTGAAGTTTTATATAAATAATCTCTACACCAATCTGGGGTTTGAACTCAGGACTTCAAGATCAAGAGTCTTCTGCTCCACAACTGAGCCAGCCGGGCACCTCAACACTAATGTGTTTGTAAAACAAGTCCAGTTTTAACACATTTAGCCTAATTATTTACATAAACTCAGCAAGAATAGTGATTGATCATATAGATTCTTTAAAATCTGCTTTGCTGGAACTTTTTATAGGGAATCTCTAGATTGAACTTTTAATGGCCAAACCAAATTCATTCATTCAGATATGTCTTCAATACCTATAGATTTGGGTGAATTCCTCTTCTTGATATCCCTAAAACATCCTAAGTTTCCCACACCTGCCAGGAAGTGACATTCTTGACTCATCTGGTAAGGCTGCTGGGAACTTGTAAGCAAAATATCAGGACATTTCCAAGGGGCTTTATTGGCTCTGTAAAGTCAGCCTTATTTCTTAAAGCTGTTTGGGCATATTGGAGTCTATGCATGTCTCTCTCAACTGTGACATTCCCGTCAAAGCCTTGGTAAAATAACCGATGTTTCCATTGGTGTCCTGTTACAAGGGGAACAGATTCTTCTTGAACTTAGGCAAATAACTATAAATGCCATGAAAGAAAGAATACTCAGAGGTTTTGAATTTCATAGGATTCAGGTAGGGAGAAAAGTTAAATGTTTCAACTTATTCGCAAAGGATAGATATTTTAAGAGGAAATTTCCTTAATCTGGAAGAGCAAACATTAGAGAACCAGCAGTGTTTTAAACAGGAGTCACAAAAACTATAATCATCTTCCTCAGTTCACTTAGTCCCATGTTATTCTTGTTCAATTCAAATGCAGTGGTTTTTAGGTCTGGACATTCTTACCCATTTTAGTTTTGTAATTTTAAAGACCTCAAAAACCTGTATTTGTCAAAAAGTCCTTTTGAATCTCCTTGAAGACAAAACTCATTTTGCGAGAGCATCAGAACAACTATAAATGACAAAAAAACCCCTCAGAAATGGACATGATTAAAGATTTCATAGAAGAGTTCATTATAATGCAGCAGACAAGGAAATCTGGCTATTTCTGTGACACCTAGAATTTTAATAATTAGAATGTCAAGCAATGACCTTATGCCAAAACATATTAAAGCTTTAGGAATTTGATATAATTGCTAAAATAGTTATAGCATTTGCCCAAACAACGTAACCTAAGGCTAAGTCATTATTTAACAGTTCTTCTGGAGCAACTTAACGTACCAAATAAACAAGCTCAATTACTCAAAAAGATTTCATTTAGAATTTGAATCTTGGGAATTTTGTTTTAAAAAAAAAACAAAACCTCAAGAAGTTATAAAGCACATGCCTAAGTAGGATTACAGATCATCACAAAACTTAAATTTTTATTTATTTATTTATTTATTTATTTATTTATTTATTTATTTATTATTTATTTATTTATTTATTTATTTATTTATGATTTTATTTATTCATGAGAGACACAGAGAGAAAGCCAGAGAGAAAAGCAGGGTCCATGCCGGGAGCCTGATGTGGGACTTGATCCTGGGACTCCAGTATCACGCCCTGGGCTGAAGGCCGACGCTCAACCGCTGAGCCACCCAGGGATCCCAAAACTTAATTATTTATTTAACCAAAAAAAAAAAAAAATTATTTATTTAACCAAAGTGGCAATAAGATTCCAAAGGCAAATAAGGTTTTATAGTTATTAGCAAAACTTAGCTCCTTTAATAGTGAGAAGTTTTAGTTCTCTGAAGTAATGAAAGACCTGATAAAGACAAATAGAAACTTTGGTTTTCTAGGCAGATAAAGAGAAGAAAAAAAAAAGCCCTCTGTTCCATTTTCGTATCAAGAGCAGACTAACAATCCAAGAAAACTTTGTCATTTTAACAGAGTAAAGCAGAATTTTAATCTCACACCAGTGTACTTTTAAAAATCTATTCATTTCAATCTCAGTCTGTCCTGACCACACATAAAATTTTTTTAATTTTTACTATTCTTAAAGATTTTATTTGAGAGAGAGAAAGAGGAAGAGGGGAGAGGGAGAGGGAGAAGCACACTCCCTGCTGAGCAGGGAACCTGATGCTGTGCTTGCTCCCAAAACTCCAGGATCATGACCTGAGCTAAAGGCAGACACTTAACCAACTGAGCCATCCGGGTGCCCCTAAAATTATTAAAAAAAAAAAGAAAAAGTGTGTGCACGCAGGGATGGTGGGGAGAGAAGGGCAGAGGGAGAAGGGGAGAGAGAGAATCTCAAGCAGACTCCCCACTAAGTGAGGAACCGGACATGGGGCTTAATCTTACAACCCTGAGACCATGACCTGAGTTGAATTCAAAAGTTGGATGCTTAACTGATTGAGGCACCTAGGTGCCCCCAAAAGTCTTTACTGAAGCTTTGCCTTCTCAGACCTTCTACAACTTTTGCATTCAGATTTTTGTTCCAGACTTTTTCTCTCCAAACAGCCAGTCTCATTATAGGACAAATTTTTTTTTTCCTTCAACAAAAATGTGTTCTCATTCCTTATATCTTCCTCACATATCTCCTAATTTTCTTTTTTTTTTTTTTTTTTTAAATTTTTATTTATTTATGATAGAGGGAGAAGCAGGCTCCATGCACCGAGGGCCCGACGTGGGATTCGATCCTGGGTCTCCAGGATCGCGCCCTGGGCCAAAGGCAGGCGCCAAACCACTGTGCCACCCAGGGATCCCTCTCCTAATTTTCTACGTGCAGAGTTGTTTTCCTTATTTCCATCAATCCTAATTACATTTAGCAGGATTTTAACTTAGAAACTTGTCTGCAGTGAAAACTAAGTAGTAACTAACTTGGTAACTTGTGAATTGCTACACCAGAATTCTTTAGATCTGATATTTATGAATACATTTCATAATTTTAAAAAACATAACTTTTCCATAGGACATTCTTTCAATAAGGCACAAAGCATGTTTTCCAACAGATTCAAGTTATCTTTAGTTTTTCTGCAATAAGAAGCCAAAAGCATAAGCCTATATTTAGTATTTAGTAATCAATTCTTTAGTATTTTATATTTTTTGGAAACAACTTTGCTGTCCAGTGAATTCAATTCAATTCATCATCCAAGCCAAACTGTAAGATTTCAAGTTCCCAAAGACTTTGAAAGTTATACACAGGGTCAGATGGGCCATGAAACTGAGCAAGACACATTCTACAGTTTTTGTGGAAGTCAGGATTTTGGGGACAGTGCCATGAAGGCTTGTACATTTGAGACCTCTGGCCATTTGGAAGAATTCCAGCAAAAAAGGGCAAGCTGGAAAACAGTATTATAAGAAAGAGTTCTGTGGAGGGGTCTTACCTTTTGGTCTGGGAATTTGTACTGAGGCCAGGAAACCCTACATAAAAAGATGAGGCGTTTTTCCTCAGGCTTTGGGGGTCAAATTTGTTCCAGTTTTTAAGAATACAGCCCAAGAGGGAGTCCAAAGGAACTCAAAGAGGGGGTTTGTCCCTGAGTGGGAAGGACTGGCTGCTGATTTCCAAGAGGTATCCCACCAAAAGGAACGAAACTCTGACTCCTGGTTGTAATTTCAGTCAGGGCGTCCCTCTGACCTGAAAAAAGATGGGACCTTATGCAGAGAGACTGAGTCTACTGGGGCATCCCACCCAGAAGAAGGTCACAGCAAATGGGGGTGTCCCCTGCAGCAGCGAAAGCCTGACACCTGACTGCCAAACCGGGGTGGAAAAAGAGGGGAGAGGACTCACCACGCAGAGTGTGGGAATGTGTTTTGCCTATAGATCAAGATGGTGGCTGGACCTACCAAAACAAAGGAAAAGGGGGAGCAAGGTAGCTGAGTGTCAGGAAAGGGTCCTGAGTCCATAATGTACGCAGATTCGCTCTGGAGGAGCTGTAGATGAAGTGGGAGAGGAGAGGAAAGGGGTCCTTAGCCCTCATGGGCATGGCCAGTGCAGCCTCTTTGCCCTCAGACCTTTGGACCACACCAGGGAGCTGTCCTGTTCAGGGACCTTTGGTTGTCTGAGGAGTACTAGGGTTAGACTGCCAAGAGCTGGAAAGAAAAAGAGGGAGGGAAGGATCCCTCACCCTTTTGGGCGGGGGGTGGCCTGGTGGTTCCCTGTGGGCTTCAGATCCTCACCAAGGAGTAACTTTGGCCAGAGGTCATCAGATCTCCAACACCACTGGAGTTGGTTCCCTGAGGGAAAGTCCTAAGAAATTTCCAGAGCCAACAGAGGGTCCCCATATGGGCCACCAAATGTGGGGCGTCCCAGTGGTGCAGGTGTGAAAGAATTCACCCAAGGCAGAACAGGAAGGATAGGAGTTGACTGAATATGCTGCAAGGGAGCCGCGGGCAGGACAGCAAGGGAGGGACTGTCTTGGATGAGGTGGTGGTGGTGAGGGGCCACAGTTAGAAGGCAGAGTGATGGAGTTCGGGGACTTAGGAAATTGTCCCTTGTATGGTCATCTTAGGACCTGTGCCTGATTGTCATTGGCCAGTTCGGGCCTCTGGTTGTTTCAGGGTTGGTTGCTTAATGAGCCTGTTCACATCATTTAAAACGGATGCAAACCTGGAAACACACAGTACCTCAAAAGAGCATTCATCACAAACAGGAATCTGCACCTGCAGAGCTGCTGTGCCACGAAGTGCTCTTCGAAGTGTTAGTCGCTCGGGCAGGCACTGGACTGCGGCTGAGCCGTCTAAGGCATTTTACCAGAGGGGAGACCGTCTAGCTCCTTTGCAGACCAGACACTGGTTTTCTTTTCTTTTTTTTTTTTAATTGGGGGAGGTGAGCAGGGAGAGAGAGAATCCCAAGCAGGCTGCACACCCAGCATAGAGCCTGACCCCAGTGCAGGGCTTGATCTCACAACTCAGAGATCATGACCTGAGCTAAACTGAGCAGATGCCTAACCGACTGAGCCACCCAGGTGGCCCCAGACAGACACGGTCTTAATTCACAGTGCATTGTGTTCATCCAAATTAGGGACCAAGGGTCTGAGAGGGCTGAATCTGGGCCAACAGACCCCCAGAAGAAAACTGCTTAGAATCAAATTTGGATTTAGGTGGAATAAATAAAATATAAATCAACAGATTAAACATCTTTCATTGTTCAGGAAGGACTAGAACAGTTCTTGTTAATTTGTGAAACATCTGGCATAGAAATTGTCAGCGTCGCTAAATTTCACATTACCCCAAAACCCTAGTGATTTATGTTCTATTTTGCATTGAAGTCCATCTTCTAAAATTCAGGATTAGGGCATCCCAGGTGGCTCAGCGGTTTAGCGCTGCCTTCAGCCCAGGGTGTGATCCTGGGGTCCCAGGATCGAGTCCCACATCAGGCTCCCTGAATGGAGCCTGCTTCACCCTCTGCCTGTGTCTCTGCCTCTCTCTGTATCTCTCATGAATAAATAAATAAAATCTTTAAAAAATAAATAAATAAAATGCAGGATTATTTGAACTGGCATCCAAATCCAAATTGCTTTTGATTGATAATTCCTTCAGAATATTTAGCCAAATCTAGATCTGATGTAGTTAATGCTATGTCAGGGGTGGATTTTTTTTTTTAATGTTTTTTGTTTTGCTTTTTTCTTTAAGGAAAAAAAATGTTTAAAGGAAAAGTAAATACTTTAAAGAAATTTTATTTTTTTTTAATTTTTTTTTTTAAAGTTTTTTTATTTATTTATGATAGTCACACAGAGAGAGAGAGAGAGAGAGAGAGAGAGGCAGAGACATAGGCAGAGGGAGAAGCAGGCTCCATGCACCGGGAGCCCGATGTGGGATTCGATCCCGGGTCTCCAGGATCGTGCCCTGGGCCAAAGGCAGGCGCTAAACTGCTGCGCCACCCAGGGATCCCTAAAGAAATTTTAGAGTTAGAAAATGTTTTCAAAGTTAGATCAAGATTTTTTTTTTTTTTTTTTTTTTAAGCCATCAGCTATCTTTCTCCCTTCTGGAAACTCTAGTGTTTCTGCTTCTTGGTGGCTGTGAAGTAATCTTCACTCTGGAAACTCTTGCGTCTGTTTTCTCAGTCCTGACCTTTACGTGGATTAACAGTGCAACGTGTGATTGCTAACACCGTGGAAGCCCATCTTCGTGAAATGGAAAGACTGGCCGTTTAAGAAAACCAGCAGAGCCAGCTCCCGGTGCCTCCTGAAGTCCTGTGAGGCCAAAGGTCTGCTCGCTCCCTGGTCAGCCGCTGAGGGGGCAGCGGTACCTGCCGCGCCCCCCCCCCCCCATCACGACTCAAACATCTTGTTAGTAAATAGACACGAGGCCACCTGCGGACGGTGGTTCTCAAAAACGGTGGGAGGCAAAGGATTTTATGTTTTCATTTCAAGCAAATCTTAGTGCTGTTGTAGGCTCAGGCACAGGTGACCAACCTGCCGAGCTGAAACGACATCTGAGGCTGACCTGATAATTAAGGAATGGCTTTGAACAGCCGTAAGGTCCTGTTTCAATATTGTACGACGTAAAGGGCTTAATCTTATGTTTGCAAATCTGCGAGTTTAGTTTTCCCCCTCTGATCACCTCAGTGGGGTTGCTGGTGAGGCTTTCTAAGTGAATGCCCCACTTGTTTTAATTTACCTCCTTAGCAAAAACAGAGAAAACATAGTTGTTTAAAAAAGACAAGGAAAAAAAAGCAAACGCTCATTCCATTCAGATGTCTATTCATCTTACTTTGAAGTCCAAGGGTAGTGCAAATTTTTGATTTGCAGCAAATTCTAAGATTATCCATTAACTACTCTAGCAGGCTTCCTACTCCCTTTGTAAGTTTTAAAGGGACCAGGCTCTTTTCTCGGAGTTTATCTTTAAAGAAGTATATTTTCAGCACAGCCGTCTTCCAGAGCGATGGGATAACTTTTCAAATGTTGAAGGGATGTGTTAGAGACTAGTCTTAGCTGCGTGCAGGTGAGGCAGCGGCTGGAGCTGCTGCTCCCTGGGGTGAAGAGCAAGTACCAGTGCTCTGGACTCTGCGTCCCTCTTGGCAAGTAGGGAGCTGCTTTTGTCATAAGGAATGTTTACATTGCATTCTGTAATAAAGCAGTCTTTATCATAAAGAGTTCTTTATTACAGAATCACTGAAAATGCTGTGCGGCCTTTATCACCCTGTTTTGGGATGTCGCGTATAACGTAAAAGATCCAGGCCCCTGACCTGGCCACAAGAGTCTATACTCCGGAGGGGCAAAATGAGGGCCTGTTGTCCAGTTTGAGGATGTGGGTCTGAAGAGGGAAGGCAGCAGATCGGGGAATCGGAATCCTCCCAGGCCGGGACAGACCATGGCTGCGTTCCTGGAATTTCTCTGTCACAGGGCACAGTAACTGCGACAGCCGTGGGGGACAGGTACTGTCCACGTCCCCCGTCAGTGTGCCCGGGTAGCTGGACTTCTCTGTGCCGCGGCCGGCAGCGCGCCGTTGGAGCTCTTTCCGTCTTGCTTTCCCGGCCTCCCTACATTACTGCCTTTTGGGTTTTGCTTTTGTTTTTGTTTGTTTGTTTGTTTGTTTTTTAGCACTCAGAACTTGAGTCAGCAGCTGTTCCTGCAGATCCGCATCAGAAATCATTATCTTGAAGTGTCCCGTAGTCGTTCTTCTTTATCCCCCAAAGATACGTAGTTTAACCTCTATGTACAAAAGTTTGATCAAAAAAAAAAAACAAAAACAAAAAACAAAAGTTTGATCATCATCT
Source organism: Canis lupus familiaris (assembly GCF_011100685.1). NCBI lineage: Eukaryota > Metazoa > Chordata > Mammalia > Carnivora > Canidae > Canis > Canis lupus. The sequence continues at coordinate 68,103,712 of NC_049233.1, forward strand.
TTATGTAATAAGTTATGTGAATGGTACATAGAAGTCACTGAGCAAAAACCACCCACCCCTTAAAAAGTTGGAGGCAGGGGCAGCTGAGGTTGAGGACCTTCATGGCATTGGCCACGTCACACGCTTGTAGAAAATACTGCAGGTAGTTATCGACCTTTTTGTCCAATGACCTCCTTGCTTTGCTGTCTTGTGCCACCACCGGGTTTCCAGGGTTTCTGCAAATGAAGTGATTCAGGGTCCCTTCTCTTGGGTACTCCTCTACTGTGCAGCTATTTGTTAAGGAGAAGCTGGAAATTCTGCTGCACTTGCATCAGCTTTATGGGAGCTGGTTTTGTATCTGGGCCCTCACTTTAGCTGACTAAAGCCCAAGGACTCAGCCTGGGGCCTCCGTGGAGGAACAGCACGTCTGAGGTCTCCCTGTGGCTCTGTGGCTCCTCCGCAGGGCAGAGGTGCATAGGGGAGAGAAGCCAGCTCGGCAGCTGACGTTCTTAGGCTCCCATCCCAGCCTCTCCAAAAGGAACCTGCTTCTGGGCTCGAGTGAGGGAAGAGGAAGCTCTCCCTTGGAGTCGGCTGGTCGGAAACAGATCATCCGCAGATCCGCGTTGAATCACCATTTACTTGAAGTGGGAGATGGTTGGGAGGAAGGGCAAACTGTGAACTACTTTGCCCTTTCTTCTTCTTCTTTTTTCTTTCACCCGTGATGTAGAATGAGCAGATATTTAGGGGTATGAATTCTTGGTTACTTTGGATAACAAAACAATAAATAGGATTTCACACAATCCAAAAGTGGCTTCTATGGTTAACAAAGGTTGCTTGGATAATGAAAAATGTTTCCGGAGCAGACGGCAATCAAACTGTCAGCAAGGTTCTGGTAATCTCGGAGAGGTGTGCAGCCCTGGAATAAGCACGTGTTTCAGAACATAAATAATAGACTCCTGCCCGGAAGGTTCTTCTACATCCAAAGTCCACCTGAAACAACTGCTCTACAGAGTGATGTTGTTTCTTACGCAGATAGTGGCCTCTTGTTATAAGCTCTGTATTGGTTTAAAAAGGTAGATTAAGGGAGCCTGGGTGGCTCGGTCAGTTGAGGGTCCACCTCATGACCTCAGGGTCATGGGATCAAGCCCCATCTTGGGTTCTGCTCATCGAGGAGTCTGCTTGAGATTCTCCTTTTGCCCTTAACCCCCTGTGTGAGCTAGTATGTGGGCACACACTCTAAGATAAACAAATCTTAAAAAAAAAAAAACCACTCATAAAAGATTAAGAGGCAGCTTATCGGTTGAGCGTCCAGCTCTTGATTTTGGCTCAGGTCATGATCTGAGGGTGGTGGGATGGAGCCCCATATCGGGCTCTGTGCTGGGTGTGGAGCCTGCTTGGGCTTCTCTCTATCTCTCCCCCTGCCCCTGCCCCTGCTCACCCTCTCTCTCAAAAAAAATTAAAGAGTTTTAGATTAAATATGGAAACATCTGTCCATCATTCTCATGTCTTTATCCAATAACTCTATTAGAAATATCAACTTTGCCTAATAGTTATGCTTTCTGCTAAAGTGCATGCCAGTCTCCAGAGGATGAGACATGGGCAGATAATAATAAAATAGTCTGCAGCAATCCTGGGAGCCCTGGGCTGCAAGTGGAACGCCCCAGATCTTCTAGGTCTGGTACCTCAATGAGGAAGAAGGACCCAGAGATCCAGCCTCCCTAGATTCTGTTCTCTGACCCCCCAATCTCCTTACTTACTGACCAGAGAAACCTTTTTAGCTTGTAGATTTTGGTGAGGGTGAGGAGGAGGTATTAGAAGCTGAAGTTCTTGTTTTATTTTAACAGCAACAAATTTTAATGAAATAACCCCCTAATAGTTGGAGAACTATTTCCATTTAAGCATAATTTGAATTTACCAAACTTCACCAGTTTCAAAAGACCCAAAACATTTCACCTTATTCCTTTTAAGGATTATAAAGTAGAGCAAGGGGAAAAAATAAACCGCTAATAAAGGATAATAGCAGTTTGGCAGGCAGCTGTTCTTAGTTTCATCAAAAGAATGACTGGTAAATTTAGTTTTGTTTTTTTTAATACTAAAGAATGTCTTTTAAAAAGTTATATTAGATCCTTTGGGTACTTACTGAAGTAGATTAGTACATTAAAACTGGATTCAAATTCCAGAATAAAGCTGATGACTACACATAATTATGTCCCACCTGCCTTAAATCATGTTATTCATTTTCTTCAGAATTGAGCTGGAATCCATCTTTCCACTTTGTCTAAATTTCACTTACTGGGGAGTGATCAGGGTCTGGGAGGAATAAGCCAGGTTGAGGTTACCCTTATCAACAGCTGTCTTATCTTTGCAGCCACAAGTGGATTTCGTGGACGAGCACCGTTCAGTAGAAATATAAGGCAACCACATATGTAATTTATAGTTTTCTAGTTTCTATATTTAAAAAAAATATTTTTAAAAACACGAAATTAGTTTCACAGTACGTTTTATTTAACATAAGCAAAATATTTCAACATGGAATCAGTTAAAATCATTGAGATATTTTGCATGCTTTCTTTTCACCAAGTCTTCTAAATTTGCTGTGTGTTTTCTACCTAGCCCATCTCAGTTTGAGTTAGCTACATTGTGAGTGGTCAGTAGTCCCCAGGTGGCTAGTAGCCACCATGTGGGACGGCACAGTGTTAACATGGTGTGTGTAAGGAGATAGCTGGAGGTGAGGCTTTTACCTGTCAAACCAGGAGTTAGAGCTTCACCCCCAAACACTATGGGAGCCATCAAAGGATGTTAGGCAGAGAAGTGTTTTTAATTTTAATTCTTGGCAGTCTCCGAGAATATAAATTAGAGATTCAGGAGTTGGGGCCTCAAGCAAGAAGCATGCTAGGAGGCTGCTGTTTGTCTAAGTGAGGAGTGATAGGAACCTGAACTAAAACATAAGAAACACAGACCAAAGGAAGTGTGTCTGAGGGGGGTAGGGGGTAAAATCATCAGAATTTGGGGGTGGCTCCTGGGTCTTAGGAGACGGAGTAATCTGGGACGGTTGTCAGGCTTCTCCTTTGCGTCGTTGGGCCAGCAGTCGAAGTGTTACCTGAATGGAGGGAGGGCAGGTTGGCGCAGGGGAGAGGGGTTCAGCATGGCCCATGCTGCCTTTGAGGCGTCTCTGGCAGGTGGATAGGTCTCGTTTGACGTGTAAGAGTTCACACAAGAGACTGTAGCCTTAGAAGCTAGAAAGACTGGGTAGGAACATTCGGTACTTAAAGTGCCAAGGAAAACGTTAGGCAGTAACAAGAAGGGGACGTAAGACTGAGGTAATCAAGGACAGCTTTATAGAAAAGGTGGGATCTGAGCAGAGTTCAATTAAAGAATGGGTAGGATTCAGAAAGTCAAAGATAACAGAAGAGGCAACAGAATTGTAGAGAGGGAAGAAAGTATGAGTCTATGAGACGTGTTTAAGCGACACCGAATAAACCTGTCCTGCTGGGCCAGATGGGATTAGGGCTGAGATCAAAGCGGGTCTAATGCAGTTTGCAGACATGTTTTGTTTGGCTTGCGTGGGGTTGGATCATGCAGCGTTCTAAATATTAGGTAGGTGCCAACATTTCCACACAAAAAATTTCTGACTTTCCTTTAAAATGAAAGGGGGCTGGGAGACAGACTTGGCAACGTGGTGGTCCTACATGGTGAAAATCAACTTAAATACGTGCTCCCTCTCTCCAACGAGACTGTTTCCCTCCTTAATGTTACTTGCCGGAGTCCTGTAGGTATTTGCATTTTCTGCTTTTGAGTCGAGGATCAGTAGGTAATAAAGGCACAAGGATAGACTGGTGACAGATTATGAAGGGCTTCTGATACCAAACTAGAGAATATAAATGTAGGCGGTAGGCAGCTGATGACTAAGGGATTGATGAGATTAAACTCCTATTTAGAAGGATTGTTCTGGACCAGCATGAAAATACAGAAGTTAGGGAGAAGGGTTAGCAGTTTTGAAAAGGAAAAGACAGATGTGGTGGTGTTGGCACATCCAAGTGGGCATAAAAATGCGAAATGGAAGTCTCTTAAGGGGATGTCATTCATCCCCAAGGCTACTAGGACCACCTGGGAACCATTGGGCCATTGAACTTGTAGGGTAATTTGCTTTGCAGGCTTCTGGAATTCCGGCCAAAGTTTGGCGTAGGGAACAGTAAGTGATTGTCTCAAACAGCTGTTTGGATTTGTTCAAACGTCTCTGTGATTTCAGAGCAAACAGTGGGAGTACAGACATGCTTTCTCTCCTCCTTGTGAGCACAGATGATCATTGAGAGAATGGAAGTGCTAGCACAGGGGTGACCCTTAGGGGCCGTGGAGCAAAGCTTATGGCAGTGGGTGCTGAGCTGCGTGTTTTGTCGCCCAGTATAACACCTGCCTGGTCACGCTGCCTTTCAAAACGTTGTCAGGTGGCCGTTTTACAGTCACTATTCTAGGGACACTGTAAATTAAGAGGAAAGGTCCTTTAAAAAAATAGGCTAACATTAATATCTGATCATTATTAACTGTGTCAGGCACTGTTCTAGGTTCTTCACGCAGATCCCTTAATCTTCACAGCCACCCCTTGAGGTACTGTTACTATCTCCAGTCTACAGACAAGGAAACTGAGGACCTAGAGGTTAAGAACTTACTCAAGGTCACCAGGCTGATAAGGGATAGAACCTAGACTTGAACCCAAGCAGTCTCTCGGAGAGGCTTCTCTCTTACCTGCCGTGTTAACCGCCTCAGCGTCTGTCTGTCTTGATGCCACACGACAGCCAAATTCACAGGGAGGGAACCTGATGCTCTTACCCTGGAAGCCCCGGGGCGACTTATTTCAGGGGTGTCAGTTGGGTTCAGGTTCTAGAAGATGCAAAACTGCCTTTAGGGAGAGCAGAGAATGGGGCCCTTAGATAACCTTGAGAGAGCGGGGTTATAGGAGGGTTCTCCTCCTCCGGCGAATGGCTCCATGTTACCTTAGGAAATGTGTCATCGGTCACCCTTTTTTGAAATAAGACCTCCCATGAGGATCCTTGTTTTCTTTTATGCGAGCTAAATCAGGTTAGCCTTGGCTTCATACGTTCTGATGAAAAATTATCACAGAAGAAACTTTATAAATATTTGGATTTGGAAGGAGGTGAGAGTCCATCACATGGTGGAGACACAAAAGCATTTTGTGTCAAAACTTGTCAGTTTTCCCCGCCGTATTTAGTGTTGCTTCTTTCTCTTCGGTCCACAGATGAAACACGTGAATGAAAGATTTCAAGATGGAAAAAATAAAGAAGTGATTCTCATGTGCATTGGCATCACTTCAGGAGTCGGACGGCTGCTCTTTGGCCGGATTGCAGATTATGTGCCTGGTGTGAAGAAGGTCTACCTTCAGGTACTTTCTTAGGCCACTTATCCTCCCAGCAAAATTCTCTTTATCACCTCATGTCTTGTTATAGGTATTTACTTGCTTAAATTCTTCTGTAAAAATGACAAATATTTTCTAGACCCTAACTTCTACCAGCAGTCTTTCAAGGGCAACATTGGTTGAGTTTTGGGTTTTCAACTTGGGAGATTGGCGCTCAAACAGCAACCTTATTTGTTTTGTCATGGAACTCCACCAAATCAGAATGTTTTTCGCCCATTGCTTTTTCTAAGAAGAATGTTTTATTTTTGGCACAGCTCTCACAGTCATGTGCCTTTTGCAATATCTTGTGAAATTCAGGGGTGTGTGTTTCTCTTGAGCTTCTTTATTGCCGATTGCCTCCTGGGATTGAGGGGTGCGCGCTACACTAACGGTAATTCCAGATTGTACCGACACTCATTCGACAAGTACCTAAATGACTCCTTCGTGCCACACACCGTGCTAAATGCTGCGGATGAAGCGTGAGCCATGGTCTGTGCCCTCAGTTAGTTGCTAATGGTCTCATGGTGCTGCAGCGCGGCGGAATAATGACTATAATAATAGATGGGTGCCATAGAAACATCTGGATCACTAGTGAGGGTCGGAGCAGGCCTCCAGGGCTGCTGGGGGGCTAAGAGGTGAGTGGTAGACAGGTAGATAAGGAAGGCAGAGAAGTGTGTTCCAAGCCGAGGAAACCACATGGGCAGAGAGGTGGAGGTGTGACACAGTATGTTGTGTCTGGGAAACTGAGTAAAAGGAGATGAAGGGGCATAAAGGGAGAGCAGAAAATCGACCGTCTGGAGGGAGAAGCAGGGGCCAGGTCAGTAAGAGGATGAACACTATCCCAAAATCTACCAGGAGCCCTCGGAGGGTCCGAACCAAGCAACGGGGGACAGGAGTTGGATTTTATTAAGCTCAATCCAGTGACTGCGAAGGGTGGGATGAGGTGGAGGACGGGCACAGAGGCTACATCCCGTACAGCCCCATCTCCAGAACAGGCTGCGCCACAGAGGCAGATGTCAGGTCGGTGGTTGCCTGGGTCTTGGGGGGCAAGGGGGTGTCACTGGGGGCGGGGGGATAGTTTTTGGGGATGATGTAAATGTACAATTAGGCAGGAGTGACGGTTGTATGACTTTGTTAACCAAAGCCCACTAATTATGTACTTTAAAATGGGTGAATTTTATGGTAGGTGAATTTATATCTCCGTAAAGGTTTTTTTTTTTTTTTTTTTTAAGTGGAGGCCAAGGTACTTGCTGGAGCCTAGTGAAGTAGTCCAGACAGGAGGGGTTCAGGTGGGAACACTGGGATCAAACAGTAAAATAGGGACACTGGGAATGAGAGTCTGATGGAGCCACCTAGGCTGCGTCTCAGATTTGTGGCTCCGTCAACAGTGGACGGTTGTGCTGTTTCATAAAGATCGGTAGTTCGTAAATGGGAGTGAGACGCTGGGTTCATCTTTGCCATTTTAAATTTGTGGTGCTTGTGGGAGAGCCGAGTCTGGAGCCCCTGAGAGAGTCTGCGAGACCTGTGGGACTTCGGCCTTCATGTGGCAGGAGTAGCAGAGGATGAACGGGGCGGCCAGGCGGGTGGGAAGGAAGCAGGGCACAGGGTGCGTCCAGGGACAGGAGTGGTCAGCCGTGTGAGCAGCTGGCGAGAGGGCAAGCACGTTACAGACTTAAAGGTTTTCATTGGATTTAGCCACAGTTTCAGTGAAGTGGCAGGTGCTGAAGATTGATCTCAATCCCTGGGTAAGCGGCGGTGTAGACGAGTTAGGCCAAAAGCTTAGCTGTGGAAGGAAGGTGAAGGGGAGCCCGGGGAGGGGGCGTTTGGGATTGGGGAATCGTGTCTGCTCACTATACGGATGGGAGGCAGTATTTGAACTGGGCGTCGGAGGAGAGGTGGGATTTGGGCACAGGAAAATGATGAGGAGACATTTATTACAGATAAAGCAACTTCCATTAATTGATGTGAAATAACAACAGCCACCACTTACTGACAGGGCCCCATGTGCCAACAGTGAGCCTCGTGCCCACGTGCAGTGTTATTGCTCCGCCCAGCCCTCGGGGCCTCTCGGGGTTCCCTCCACACCGTAGGGAGGTGCCCCACGGCGGGCGTCTGCGTGAGGTCCCGGCAGACAGCTGGACGAAGGAGTGGAAGGCAGTGTAGATAGCTGGGAGAGTAGCTACATCTGAAAGCATTTGCTGTACGATCATCCCCTCTTGCTAAGACCGAACTGTGGACATTCTTGTGGAAGCTTTGGTCTTGTTCTCGAGGGCCGAGAGAACCCTCTAATGGACGCTTGTTGCATTACAGACCTTCAGCTTCCTTTCCTGCTTTCCAAAGATTGTGTCCTCTGTGCTCCACCTAGACCCTGGCGGGGTGAGGCCAACAAGACACTGAGTCTGAGTTCCTGGAGTTCCTGGAGCCATCTGGGGGCCATCTGGGGGCAGGGAGGATGAAGAGCTCAAGAGGGGAGGGAGAGGACGAGGGGAGAGGTTGGAAAGCTAGGCAGGGCCAGATTATACACGGCCTTCAGAGCCAAGAGGAAGAGATGTTACTTTAAGTGTAGTAGGTCTTTGTTGGAGAATGACGTGGTCTGATTTCATGTTGAAAAAAAAAAAAAAAAAGAGGGATGCCTGAGTGGCTCAGCAGTCAAGCGCCTGCCTTTTGCTCAGGGTGTGATCCCGGATTCTCAGGTTCGAGTCCCACATCGGGCTCCCTGCATGGAGCCTGCTTCTTCCTTTGCCTGTGTCTCTGCCTTTCTCTCTCTGTGTCTCTCATGAATAAATAAATAAAAATCATTTTTAAAAAAATATTTATTTATTTATTTATTTATTTGAGGGAGGGCAGAGGGAGGGAATCTCAAGCAGACCCCTTAGTGAGTGCAGAGCCCGACACAGGGCTTGATCTCACAACCCTGAGATCGTGACCTGAGCCGAGATCCAGAGTCAGATGCTTAACCGACTGAGCCACCCCGGCGCCCTCGATTTCATATTTTAAGGTCACTGTGGTTGTATGTGGAGGAGAGATTGCTGGGACGGGAGCAGTCATCCGTTCTCCACAGTAGCATATGCTGAGTCCCAGGTGAGAGGACTGCATCTCAGAGAGGCCCGTGGAGGAGAAAGGCGGCCTTCGGTGTGTCCTGCGGCTGCGGGGCCACCAGTGGGCCCCTCCTGGGAACGCAGTGGCACAGGAGCCAACACAGGCCTAACCCATGTGGCTACTGGACTCGCCCCTTTCTGTCACTCCCCTCCTCTATCTCTCCTTTTTCCTGGCTTCCCTGCCCAACTCCCAGCCATCCCGTGTGGTTTTTGATTCTTGGCTGTTCTCTGCTGCAGCCAACTCCAGCTCTGCCTGTTTGCTTGTTCCTCTTTCCCTCGCTGGCCGTCTGCCTTCTGGCCTCACCTCTAGAGGTGGAATGCCCCCACTGCCTACCTTCCTTACCTTCCTGTCACCGCTGGTGCAGATGTACCCGCTCCCCACTCTGGTCTGCGAGAGCCCGACCCCGGGGGGCTGTGACAGTTCTCTCCCCTTCCCGCCTCCCAGCAGCCGGGCACAGAATACACTTCACAACCTCCCACGTGGTCTAATTTCTGGCCACAGTGACCTTGGGTTTGGGAGGCTGCGGAGCAGAAGAGCACAGGCTCTGGAGTGAGAGAGGAGTTCACCCCAGATCTCATCACCAGCTGTCTCCAGAACCGGCAGAGGGCTGTGGGAAGGATTCATGACGACGACTTACATAAAGCGTCGGCCCACGGTGGACGATTAATAAACCCTTCCTTTTATTATGTTTTAATATTGTCAAATACTGAAGCAGATCCTGATTCGGAACAGGTCTCATGAAAGGAGACCTTAGTTATCCTGAACTAGAAATCTTTGCTTTTAATTTTTTTTTTTTTTTTAAGTAATCTGGACACCCAACGGGAGGCTCAGACTCACAGCCCTGAGGTCAAGAGTTGGTGTTCCACTGAGTGAGCCAGCCAGGTGCCCCAGAGACCTTTGCTTATGGATAGATTCTTCAGCCCTGTTGAGGAGTCTCACACTTCGGACGCCTGGGGGGCTCAGTGGTTTAGCACCTGCCTTTGGCTCAGGCCGTGATCCTGGAGTTCAGGGATCAAGTCCCACATCCCTGCATGGAGCCTGCTTCTCCCTCTGCCTGTGTCTCTGCCTCTCTCTGTGTGTCTCTCGTGAATAAATAAATAAAATCTTTAAAAGAAAGAGTCTCACACTTTTGCTTCTGAATTTAAACTCTATCAAGGTCCTGGTTTCCAGGTATTTTCAGTCTATTTTATTTTATTATTTATTTTATAAGATTTTATTTATTCATGATACAGAGAGAGAGAGAGAGGCAGAGACACACACAGGCAGAGGGAGAAGCAGACTCCCTGCAGGGAGCCCAACGTGGGACTTGATCCCGGGTCTCCAGGATGACACCCTGGGCCGAAGGCAGGCGCTGAACCGCCGAGCCACCCAGGGATCCCCAGCCTGACCATTTTAAATTCTGAGCAAAGAGATGACTAAACTGCATTTTATGGAATAATAATGGTTAAAGGTTTCTGCTCTGGGTTCCTGGCCGAAGTCTCTGAAAGCCTGGAAACTTTATATTGAATAAATTAGTAGGAGCAACACTGACTCTAACTGTGTGTCTGCCTCTGAAAATGCCTTCTGCTTATTCAGGTGCAGTTCATTTTTCTTCTTGAGCTATACTTAGATTCCTGAGCAACATTTAAACTGACGTTTCTCCAAGAATATTCTCCTTGTGATAGAAATGGGGAAGGATAATAGCAAAAAAAGCAAACAATTTTTTTTTGTCCTTATATAAACTAACTCAAGCAAGGACCTTCTGTAATAGAACCTATAATATTGTGAAAGAAGATTTTCCTTGGATGGTTTTAAGAAACCAAAAGCAAGAAATACTGTCAATGCCTTATTAAATCTCAGTGCCGGAGACTAGAAGAGAATTATGGACCTTTAAATACCTCATGTAAACCTAACCAGAGCTGCTGTGTTTGAGGAGGGGAAAAATGCTCGTAGTAATACTAAATTTATTTGTCAAACTGGAGCGCAGTATTTACAAATCAGTAATTGATGGATGGAGCAATACTTATTTGGGGACCTGATAAAGTACGGAAAATCCCATATGAACAATTCGCTAGCTGTTTTCTGAGAGATGCTAAAGGATAAGTGCGTAAACGCCTATGAACTTAATTCTTAAAGAAAAACCAAGAAATTTTACTTTTAAATAAATTTTTTATAAATTTATTTTTTATTGGTGTTCAACTTGCCAACATATAGAATAACACCCAGTGCTCATCCCATCAAGTGCCCCCCTCAGTGCCCGTCACCCCCACCCCCCGCCCACCTCTCCTTCCACCACCCCTAGTTCGTTTCCCAGAGTTAGGAGTCTCTCATGTTCTGTCTCCCTTTCTGATATTTCCCACTCATTTTTTTCTCCTTTCCCCTTTATTCCTTTTTAAATAACAATTTCTATTTAAGCTATTAAAACTTACCAATTTTGAGTAACAACTAATGATTATTGTCAACGAATTGAAAAAAGAATATAGTTGCTATCATTTGAACTGAGGAGAACTTGTAGTCAGGTAAAGTATTAAGGAATTATATGCTCATGGGGGAGAATGACTGGCTTGTTACCAGAAATTGCTGACAGATTAAGTACTGTGACTGTAACAGCTATGAAGGCAGGTGCAGAGGGGTCGTTTGGGCGGACTTAGATAACATGAGCCCTGTTGCTGTCACTCAGGCGAGTTTTCCACAAGGGTGCACGGTTCTTTTTTTCTTTTGGATAAAGCAAAGTGTAATTTCCCCTTGATGTACACAGCAGTTGCATTCCTGGCATATTCTGATGTTTTAAAATTCTACAAAAATATTTTGTCTTTGTGTAAATCAGAGTTAGATTCTAGGTTCAAATAAGTAGAAATAGGTTATTCACCTATATAAATGTCATTCCAGATTCTTTTTTTTTTTTTTTGTCTTTCCAGATTCTAAAAAAAAAAAAAAAAAAGTTTTGCAAGGGAAAAAAGAAAAACAAATGAGAAAGCAAGGCACAGGCAAAACAATAGTCTTTTCAGCCCTAGAGAGTAGAACTAGGACTGAGAAAGACAGTTTGCACATGTGAGGGGAAGGCACATCTTTTAGGATATTTAAAATGAATAGTAATGGAAAATAATAATAAAGTTATATGCTCAAATATATAATAATAAATTTGAGACTTTTTTTTATTTTAGAGAGGTGGGGAGAGGCAGAGGGAAAGAGAATCTTAAGCAGGCTCCATGCCCAGTGCAGAGGCGACATGGGGTCGATCTCATGACCCTGAGGTCATGACTTGAGCTGAAATCAAGAATCCGATGCTTAACCGACTGAGCCACCTAGACACCCCTAAATTTGAAACACTTAAGTGAAGTTTTGTTTTGTTTTGTTTTTACAAAATGAACCAAAGGACAAAAATTGGAAGGGGCCAAAAATGTATAGAAAAATCAGGATAACTACCAAGAGTAAAGCACCTGGGTCTCATGTTACATAAATTTGAGAAAAACATTTGTTTATTGAGCACAGTTGACTTTGTCCAAATAGCATGCTAGGCTTTCAATAAATCACTCTGGTTCTCATATCTTGGAAGAGACTCTTACTGAACAAAACAGTAAAAGAATAGGAAACCTATTCAAAGAACAAAATATTCTTGAAAGTTAACCTTGTGCAGTCACAGTGGCATGGTTGGGAATGTTTGGTCTGTGGCTTTACCAATTAAATCCGTTGAATGTGGCCCCACACGGTGTCCTGAAGTTTTATTCTAGATTCTCTGGGGTTTGTGATAATAGGTAAGTTTCTAAGAGTCAAATGATTTTCCAGGTTTATCTCTCTTTATGTTTGTAGGTAGAGTTAAAAATGTCTGTATAATTAAGACTATTCAAGTGTGGTTAGTTTATCAGTGACAACACTCTTGAAATCTTTCCCTGCTTATGAATTTCAAACCACTTTCTACATTGCGATTTATTTTAGGTCTTTCTGTGTAGATGGGAAACACCAGGAAGCCTTTTCACTTGCTCAAGGTCACAGAGAACTGGAAGGAACCTGGTCTTGTTCCTCTGAACCTTAGTTCTCCAGCCTGCCAGGCTGCAGTCCACTAATTACCCACACGAAGAGATTATGCATGTGTTTTCAGTGAAGTTGAGTTGGAGAAAACGTTTAAGTAGAAAATAAAAAGGGGCACCTGGCTCAGTTGGTTAGGTTAAGCGTCTGGCTTCCACTCAAGTCGTGACCGGGCTTCTGGGTCCCTGCTCAGCGGGGAGCCTGCTTCTCCCTCTGCACCCCACCCCCAGCACAACCCCCTGCTCTCTCTCTCGTTCTGTCTCTCAAATGAATAAATAAAATGTTTAAAAAAGAAAAACATCAGGAGAATGGGAGATTGTGTTCTTTAGAAAATATGAGGTGCCAGACTTATCAAATAACTAACTCAAGCGTTTTAAACTAATAATCATACCATAAAGTCATATTTCAATAATGAAGGAGAAAAACTTACTCGACTGTATGGTATGATGGTGTCAAAAGAGATCTGACCTGGAGTTTGAAACTTTTTTTTAAGATTCTATTTATTTGAGAGAGAGAGAGCGAGCGAGAGAGCATGAGCAGGGGTGGGGGAGAGGGAGAAGCAGACTCCTCACTGAGCACGGAGCCCGATGTGGGACTCGATCCCAGGACCCTGGGATCATGACCTGAGCTGAAGGCAGACGCTAACTGACTGAGCCACCCAGGGTCCCCTGAAACTTTTTTGTGGGGTCACCGGGCCACTTGTGTTAAAGGCAGCTGGAGAACTTGGCAAAACTGTGTGTCCTGTGTCCCTACACAGTCTGTGGCGTCAGGTGCTCCTCAGGTGATCCTGCTGCAGACGAGGTTGTGAGGGGCTGTCCTGAGGCGAGCCACCAAGTTTGGTGTGCCAAAGGTGTGCCTTTTGGGTCCTAGGAAAGACAGAACCGAAGATGGTGATGCAGCTGGCTGCTGCTTACATGGTCTCTCCCTTCCCCAGGCCCCTTGTCCTTGGGGGATACCCTCTGGGACCGTGCCATCTGCTACTGCTTGTGCAGACCATGGTTCTCGGGGCGGGGGGCACATTTAGGCACATTACTAAACGTCTCCTGGCATCACTCTCTGCATCTGTAACATGGGCATAACCTTAGTGCCCACCTCACAGAGTTGTTGGGAGATCATTAGCTAAAGTGCTTAGAACAGTGCCTGGCATTTAGTAAACACTAAAGAAAGGATAGCTGCTATTATACACATATTTTTAGAAAGACTGATGCTTTTTTATTTTTTTATTTTTATTTATTTTTAAATTTTTAAAAAAGATTTTATTTATTTATTCATGAGAGACACAGAGAGAGAGAGAGAGAGAGAGGCAGAGACACAGGCAGAGGAAGAAGCAGGCTCCATGCGGGGAGCCCGACGCCGGACTCGATCCGGGGTCTCCAGGATCACACCCTGGGCTAGAGGCAGTGCTAAACCGCTGAGCCACCCGGGCTGCCCCTGATGCTTTTTAAAAACATTTCTTCTGCTGACTAGTGACCTGTCCAGTTTTATTTAGTTCTTTGCCTAAGAGAATTATTGAATTGTCTGCTCCTTTTTTTGTACCCACCATACTCTGAATATACAATTATGGCACCATCTAGAACACTTGATGGGTACTCGTTTTACATGTTCATCTCCCCACAACCCACGGGTAGGACCCAGGTCTTCTGCACATACCACAGCACAGAGCACAGGAGCTGCCAGACGGCAAAATCAAGTGTTGGGTCCTACTAACTGAGGCTACATGAAAGTGTCCTGTGGCTCAAAATATGCCTCAGCCTTAACTCTAGGGGCTTAAATAGGGTCTGATTGTGCTATGTCACCAGAAGACAGTGTCTGAAAGTATCACTTGATAATCATATTGATTTACACTATCAAGTAAAATTGGATTACATAATTAGTTCTTAGGATGTTCTTAGTAGGATATGTTTATGTTTTCATTTGCATATTATACATATTTCCTATGATAGTCAAAACTTAATTGGAATTTGAATAATCAAAACTCAGTACATACTTATGTAATGCATATCAAATCATAGTTATTTTAATCTCTCACTTGGTCTGAATATCCAGAGTATGTCTGGAATATTGGCAGGCAATATATTCTTAATTATTTAAATATCTAAACCTTCTGTCATTATCAAACTGGAAGCTCTGTGATGTGAAGTACTGATTTTTTTTTTTTTTTTTTTTTAAGATTTTATTTATTTTGAGAGAGAAAGAGGGAGAGTGAACCTGAGTTGGGTAGGGGCAGAGGGAGGGGGAGAACCGGGCGGGCCCCCCTCTGAGCAGGGAGCCCAGTGCAGGACCCAGTCCTAGGCCTCTGGGATCAGGACCTGAGCCCAAGGCAGATGCTTAACGGACTGAGACACCCAGGTGCCCTGAAGTATGAATCTTGCTGGCGTATTTTCCTTTTATGAAGGACTAACACCAGTAGGGTATATGCAATTTCAAAGTCGGATGTTTGATGAATGAATTTGAGCTGATTTTCAAAGAACAAATATTTATTGAGTACTGACCAGGTACAAGATTCTTAAACCTTAGAATATCTAGACCAAAGATGATTTTTTGTACAGATTCTGACCTCAAAGAACTTACAGGCTAGAAGGGAAAGTAATATATAAAAATATTTATTTTATTCTCTCCTGTTGTGGAAATTTTGAGAAAGTGCTAGAACTTAGGGGAGATGATTATGGGAGTTCATATATATAAAATCAAGGTGAATTGGGCCAGGGAGGCAACTAACCGGTGGTCAGCTACAAGTCCCAAGCAGGTTGCTCAGTAATTATAACATTCACCTTTCCTGAGAACAGAGTTGACATTGTGGTGTCTTGTCCTAGGTACTCTCCTTTCTCTTCATTGGTCTGATGTCCATGATGATTCCCCTGTGTAGGGTCTTTGGGGCCCTCATTGCTGTCTGTCTCATCATGGGTCTCTTCGATGGATGCTTCATTTCCATTATGGCCCCCATTGCCTTTGAATTAGTTGGTGCCCAGGATGTTTCTCAAGCAATTGGATTTCTACTTGGATTCATGTCTATACCCATGACGGTGGGACCACCTATTGCAGGTAAATGTAATGATTCTCCAGTAATTATGTGTAAAATATATTATGATTTATTGGTTACTGGTCTTTTGCTTTTGCGTGTGCCTTATTGGTAACATTTTTTAAAATATTTTTTTAAATTTTATTTATTCATTCATGATAGTCACACAGAGAGAGAGGCAGAGACACAGGCAGAGGGAGAAGCAGGCTCCATGCAGGGAACCGGACGGGGGACTCGATCCCGGGTCTCCAGGATCGCGCCCTGGGCCAAAGGCAGGCGCTAAACCGCTGCGCCACCCAGGGATCCCTGGTAACATTTTTGATGAGACCAGCCTTGGATGACAGGTTGAAAAAGTTTGATGAGAAATCCCTCTTATCCTTACTGATACATGACACACTCTATAAAATGTATAATTGTAATCTTCTGGGCTTTAAGCTTTTACAATTCCTATATCTCATTTAGTACGTGTTTTGAAGAAATAGAATCATGGTTGCTTTTAAAAAAGAGATGGGGATCCCTGGGTGGCGCAGCGGTTTAGTGCCTGCCTTTGGCCCAGGGCGCGATCCTGGAGACCCAGGATCGAATCCCACGTCAGGCTCCCGGTGCATGGAGCCTGCTTCTCCCTCTGCCTGTGTCTCTACCTCTCTATCTCTGTGTGACTATCATAAATAAATAAAAATTTAAAAAAAATAAATAAAAAATAAAATAAAATAAAATAAAAAAGAGATGAAGGGATCTCTGGGTGGCGCAGCGGTTTGGCGCCTGCCTTTGGCTCAGGGCGCGATCCTGGAGACCCGGGATCAAGTCCCACGTCGGGCTCCCAGTGCATGGAGCCTGCTTCTCCCTCTGCCTGTGTCTCTGCCTCTCTCTCTCTCTCTCTCTCTGTGACTATCATAAATAAATAAAAATTAAAAAAAAAAAAAAGATGAAGATTCTGGAAGATTTCTATTTTTTTTCTTAAAGACTTCATTTATTTATTCATGAGAGACACAGAGAGAGACAGAGACACAGGCAGAGGGAGAAGCAGGCTCCATGCAGGGAGACCAACATGGGACTCGATCCTGGGACTCCAAGATCATGCCCTGAGCCAAAGGCAGATGCTCGACCGCTCAGCCTCCCAGGGGTCCCTGAACGATTTCTAAATATGCTTTGTGTCAGAAATCATATCCTCCCTAGAAATAACTAATGGAAAATAACACTAAGTGGAAAAAATTCAAATGTCCATGAGTCGATGAATGGATAAAGAGAATGTGGTGTAGCTATACAAGGGGATATTACGCAGCCATAAAAAGGAATGAAGTACTGTACCAATACATGCCACCCCATAGGTGAGTCTTGAGAACATTATGCTAAGTAAAAGAAGTTGGATACAAAAGGCCACATACTGTGTGGTTTTATTTATATGAAATATCCAGAATAGGTAAATCCACAGAGGCAGAGTGCAGATTGGGGGCTTCCAGGGGGAGGGAAGAGTAATGAATTAGGGAGTAACTGCTTCATGGGTAGGGTGCTTCCTTCTGGCGTGATAAAAACATTTTGGGACTAAATAGAGGTGGTGGTTGGACAACACTGTGAATGTGGTAAACACCACGGAAATGGTTAATTTTATGTTATAGGAATTTCACCTTTAGAATCTTCTGAGTAGGGATCCCTGGGTGGCGCAGTGGTTTAGCGCCTGCCTTTGGCCCAGGGCGCGATCCTGGAGACCCCGGATCGAATCCCACGTCAGGCTCCCGGTGCATGGAGCCTGCTTCTCCCTCTGCCTGTGTCTCTGCCTCTCTCTCTCAATCTGTGACTATCATAAATAAATAAAAATTAAAAAAAAAAAAAATAGAATCTTCTGAGTAGTATAAAGATGCCTCGTGTTCAATAAGACTTGGGTGCCAATGTGAATTATTAGGTTACGATTCGATAAAATTAGGATAAAATTCAAATGTATGTATTGTCATCTGTGTCTGGCATGTGAGAGGCTCAGTGACAGTTCACTCTCAGGTCTAGGACCACACTACCAATCAGCACCTTTGCCAACTGGGGACCTAGTCATGAATCAAGTGGGCAGTCACTAAAGGTCACAGTCTCCCTACAGGAGAACCTTCCCTCCAGCCCTCCCCCTGCTCCCCTCCTCCCTCCAGCCCTCCCCCTGCCCCCATCTCCCTCCAGCCCTCCTCCTGCTCCCCATCTCCCTCCAGCCCTCCCCTGTCCCCCATCTCCCTCCAGCCCTCCTCCTGCTCCCCATCTCCCTCCAGCCCTCCCCTGCGCCCCATCTCCCTCCAGCCCTCCTCCTGCTCCCCATCTCCCTCCAGCCCTCCCAGGCCCCCATCTCCCTCCAGCCCTCCCCCTGCTCCCCAATCTCCCTCCAGACCTCCCCCTGCCCCCCCATCTCCCTATAGGAGAACCCTGTCCCCCAAGTAAAACACTATTTACACTATTTTTATACCTTGGAAGACTAGATTTTTAGGGTTTCCAAGTCTACAACAGATTATAAGCAGCACTTTGGTAGGAATGGTGTTTCCGATGAGAAATAACTGATAACAGATCAATAACAAAGGCGATAATCGGAAACTTCCAAAGTAGGCAGAACAATACACAGCAACTGGGAGCAGAGAGCTCTGGACTCACCGGGAGGCTGAGGGGTCATAGTATTACAGCCAAATATGATAACCAGTGTTCGTAAGGAGGAAAGGTTTACTCATATACAGAATATTCTGATTCAGAAGACAGGAAGATTGGATGTTTGGATATATTATATGTTTTAAGCTTCTCTCTAGAATAAACATACATGTCTTTAATGTGTCGGTACTTAACTGGACAAATTCTCAGCTGTTTATTTTGAAAAGTTAAATACTCAATATGTTCCTTGGACATTTCAGATAACTTGAACTTTTATAGCAAAAGTTATAAAAGTTTAAAAACACTAAGATAACTCTTAAATCTAGGTTTTTATGGGGTGCCTGGTCGGCTCAGTTGGTAGAGCATGTGACTCTTGATCTCAGGGTTGGGAGTTTGAGGCCCACGGTGGGTGTAGAGATTACTTAAGAAATAAAACTTAAAAAAAAAAAAAAAAAAGAAGAGAAAATAAAAAAGAAATAAAACTTTTGAAAAATCTGAATTTTAGGGACACCTGGGTAGCTCAGTGATTTAGTGCTTACCTTTGGCCCAGGGTGTGATCCTGGAGTCCCGGGATCAAGTCCCACATCGGGCTCCCTGCATGGAGCCTGCTTCTGACTCTGCCTGTGTCTCTCTGCCTCTCTCTGTGTCTCTCATGAATAAATAAATAAATCTTTAATTAAAAAATCTGAATTTTGGGCAGCCCGGGTGGCTCAGCGGTTTAGCACTGCCTTCAGCCCTGGGCGTGACCCTGGAGACCCAGGATTGAGTCCCATGTCGGGCTCCCTGCATGGAGCCTGCTTCTCCCTCTGCCTGTGTCTCTGCCTCTTTCTCTCTCTCTCTCATGAATAAATAACTAAAATTAAAAAATAAAAATAAAAATAAAATAAAATAAATAAAAAATCTGAATTTTGTTAGAGAAATTAGAAATAAGGAATATTCTTAATAACAGTTTTTAGAGGCAGAGCTCAAGGATCTATCAGAATGCCAACATTTTACTCCCATGTACTGACAAATATATTTAACAATCTAACTTTTTCATCTTACCTCTCAGATCTATAGTTTTTTTTCGTGATTGTGAATTACAATTTGAAGTAGTTTCATGTTATTTCATAAACAAATAGGCCCAAGAAAGGTTTGAAATGTAGACATTGTGGGGTATGTGTGTATGAGAGAAGTTTCAGGTCGGTGGTTTAACCACCTTCCCCTGAAATAGGGGACATTATACCGTGAGTCTGAACACCCCAGAGGCCTCTGAATGGTTTTGAAAGAGCCAAAGCTGGGCAGCCCTGATGGCCCAGCGGTTTGGCGCCGCCTTCAGCCCAGGGCCAGATCCTGGAGACCCGGGATCGTCAAACTCCTTGCAGGGAGCCTGCTTCTCCCTCTGCCTGTGTCTCTGCCTCTCTCTCTCTCTCTCTCTCTCTCTGTGTCTCTCATGAATCAATAAATAAAATCTTAAAAAAAAAAAAAAAAAAGGAAGGAAAGAAAGAGCCAAAGCTTGGTTGCAAATATTTTTTTCCATGTAATATCTCGGTACACAAACCCACAGGCCTATAGTCTGTGACAAGGCTAAAGAGCTACGTTTTCTTCCTTTCTCGTATCAGGAAAGGCTTATACTTCAGACCTGTTTTGTAAGGAATGTGTGACTGATCTGGGACCACAGAGCCACACTCCTTCTCTCCGTGACAGTTTTTTCCCTTCCCAGGGTTACTTCGTGACAAGCTGGGCTCCTATGATGTGGCATTTTACCTCGCTGGAGTCCCTCCCCTGATTGGGGGCGCTGTCCTTTGTCTTATCCCCTGGATCCACGGGAAGAAGCAGAGAGAGCTTGATAAAACCACTGGAGGAGAAAAGATGGAGAAAATGTTGGAGAACCAGAACTCTCTGCTGTCAAGCTCATCTGGAATCTTTAAGAAGGAATCTGACTCTGTTATTTAATGTCTTATATACCTCCACCAGACTGGACTTGCTTTCGGAAATTTAAGCAAGTTTTCCTTTTATATGAATTACAAATTTCTTATTTTTTTAATTACATCCTAAGAATAGCACAATAATTGGGAACTAGAACCCTTATTACTACAAGAACCATTTTCTGCCACTGAATAGCTGGCTGTCTGATATTTCCGTGAGTGTGGGGGCAGAGACGCTGGTGTATGAAAACTTACGTCAGAAAGTCAAATATTGTGAGAATTGAAGCGATCTCAGTAAAAAGCAACTTTGGAAACTGTGAATGCTAATAAGCTTGTACAAATATTTTCAAATACCTCAAGCTATAATGAAAGGGTTGCAATTTGGTTAGGACTGGAAATACTGTTTGTTGTCTCCTATGAGGTTTTAAATCCTGGTGTCTCTAATTTCTTCTGTTTGAAAACTTTTTACAAAATCTAAGCCTGGATTCTAGACCATGTGAGATCTGCCTAAGCCTCAAGTCTCTGTTAAAGTTGCTTGCCTGCTGTTAAATAAGACATGAGATTAACTTATTCTGACTTGCTCCAGTGTCAGGGGAACTGCTTGGAGCAGATGGTAACGCTGTGTTCAGATTCAGTGATGTGGAAAGGCTACTGTGCAGGAGGGCAGAGCAACTCAGAAGTCAGGCGTTTCTTCCACTTAACGTTTGTTCTCTTTCGGTTTGCAGTGTGTTTTACTCAAGTAGCCAGAAACCTCCCAAATTTCTGAACTTGTTTAAAGTGTAACAATAAATAGAATGAATGAAAGATTCTGGCAATTTTAACGTAGAATTTTTCTGACTTTGGGATTTGTTAGCAGTAGGACTTGACATTTCAACAGAGGCTTAGGGGGATCCCTGGGTGGCGCAGTGGTTTGGCGCCTGCCTTTGGCCCAGGGCGCGATCCTGGAGACCCAGGATCGAATCCCACGTCAGGCTCCCGGTGCATGGAGCCTGCTTCTCCCTCTGCCTGTGTCTCTGCCTCTCTCTCTCTCTCTCTGTGACTATCATAAATAAATAAAAATTAAAAAAAAAAAAAAAAAAAAAAGATCAACAGAGGCTTAGGGAGCATGGTATCAAGTTGCGGTTTCAGGTACAAGTGGCGGGGGGGGGGGTATCTTTCTATTCGTGCAGAAAATATTTCTGACAGAAACAACTGCTCAAATTGGTTTAATAGGTCTTGAAAGGTTAAAAGCACTTATAAAAAGAAACAACTTCTGTATTTCCAAAGCTTTCTGGCAAAAATTTGCACTCATTGGTATTTATCCAAGCATGCTCTCCGTGAATATTCCCAGTATTTTTTCCATTTATATGAAGACACTTGTATGTAAGCTATTCAAGTTTCAAAGACCTAAAATTAAAACCAAAGTCATACCATGACCTAAACTCATCTATAAAAAATAGGAACACTTTCCTCATCCTGAAATTATACTTTAGTACATGTTTCTTATTTGTCTTTGAAAGTTAGTAATATGCGAAGTATATTTAAATCTTAAGCATAAATGTGTATTGGAGCCTCCTCAAATGTAGCTTGTTCACCTGGGAAGAATGCGGTCTCTTTCTAAAACACCTCCAGGATCCATCTGTTTCAAACTTCTCTGGAAGGACAGAAACTTATCTCTTATCTCCCTTCTTTTCCTTTCAGCTTCTGTTCTTTCTTCATCTTTAGCTGAGGATATAGAAACCTGAAGAGCATATGGATTTGCAGTTGTTGATGGGGACACATGGAGGGAACTGAGGCAGTTAATTTAATTAAACAGAAAACCCAAAACTTCAAAGTAGGAATGCTTAAATATGGAATTTATTTTTAATTGGATTTAAAACGACTTTTGATTGTGAAGACATTCAGCAGTTTACTATGACATACACATGGTTGCACCTTTCAGTACTTCTATATTTTCATATTTAGGAAACTTGGGTAATTTGTTTTCTTGGAAGGTTCTATTGCCTAAAAAAACAGCTATATTTTGACAATACTGCCCTTTCATATTCATATTCTTACTTTAAACTTTGAGAAAGTGACTTAGAGGAGTACCCGGGTGGCCCAGTTAAGTGACCAACTGTCGATTTCAGCTCAGGTCATGATCTCAGGGTCATGAGTTCAAGCCTCACATCAGGCTCCGCGCTGGGCATGGAGCCTGCTTGAGTTTCTCTCCCTCTCCCTCTGTCCGACCTTCTCCATCCCAACCCCATAGGCACATGCTTTCTAAAAAAAAAAGAAAGAAAGAAAAGAAAAGAAAGCAAAAACCCCCACAACTTAGAAATGATATTGTGTTCTTCATTTATTCATACCCAGTTATGTAAGCAAAAACTTACAACTAAGACCAATCATCAACCCTGCCATTGTAAATTGTTTTTTTTTTTTATTATAGTTTCATCGCAGACTCCTAAGACTTGTCCTCACCCCTGCCAATTTTACAGAAAGAATTCTAAACAAGAATATTTACTCTGTAAAGACCTCCAAAATGTTTTCCCTTTCAAATTTTGGCTGATTTTAGAGAGGAAAAAAAAGTAATAATCTGAAACTCAAAGACTTGATCTTACTTGATTAGGTTCCATAATAAAAGAGCAAAGTGGGGCACCTGGGTGGCTCAGTTGGTTAAGCCCAGACTCTTAATCTCAGCTCAGGTGTTGATCTCAGGGTCCTGAGATTGAGCCCCATGTTGGGCTCTATGCTGGGCGTGGAGCCTACTTTTTTTTTTTTTTAAAGGCAAAGTAGCTGAAGTATCTATAGTAAAAGATTTCAGAATATTGTGTTTGTGTACAATATTACATGCAAGCAGTTTCCAGTCTGATGCAACGAATTAAGCAGGTTCTATGACACTGAAAAAGCTCCACTATCATAGCCTGTTATGGAGCGTGAGTTCTGATCTGTCAAAATAAAAATTTAAAAAGCATAAAAAAGATGCTAATTTCTATAAAATGTATATTTCATAACATGTTTGGTACAGAAAGTCCTAGAAGTCAAGTTTTTAAAGTTCTACAAACTTAGAAAATGAAAAATACAAATATTCATAAGGAGTTGTGTTTTCGACCAAGAAACATTACCTTAATCTTTCAAAGTAAATCCTTTCTAATTTCTGAACATAGTGTTATTGCAATAAAGTGACCTGGTGGGCCTAAATTTTTTTGTTCAATCTAGACATTTCATTGAGAGGAAAAGAGCAGAGTCAGAACCCTGCTTTCTATCTCATCATCCTAATTCTGGTAACACTCAGCAAATTCTCAAATTCAAAAGCTTCTAGCATTTGAGGCCAACAAGGTAAGAAAGGGAGCAATTATTCCTCTTTATGGAGACTGAATTAGATACCATTGTAACAGACACCCATGGATATTCCAGAAACATTTTAAATTTTATTGCAGTAGATACTGTTGGGAATCCATCCATTTCAGTAATAATAAACCACCCAGATTGATACTTTATTCAAAATTTATGTTTTTTTTGATCACAGGTGCAATCCTTAGTCTCCAGTCCTACTAAGAGATTGTAATGTCCACTTAAGATTGCATAGTGCTGCATGAAGCTTCAAAGGCTCTTCATAATCAGACACAGGACTTCATCTATACGTCCCGAGCCCCAGAATCTGTTTCCACCTGTGTGCAGAAGCTCCTGTGGGCTCTGCCCACGTATGGAGAAAACCTTAGCTCTGTCAGCTTCAGCTTTCTCCACGTTTAAAGTAAACGTACATTTAGCTGTAAACTCAGGTTTGTTTTTAACTTCTGGTAATTCTAATCCTTTTAGCTGCACTGAAGAATATTTTAATTTGTACCTTTGTTATTTATAAACCGCAGAGGTTTGTTTTTAACTTCTGGTAATTCTAATCCTTTTAGCTGCACTGAAGAATATTTTAATTTGTACCTTTGTTATTTATAAACCGCAGAGGGCTTGCATTGGCAGTGATCAGGGGCGTGGGTGCACCGAGGGGTCCTCCTTCCCACCCTTTCTTAGGCTTATCTGCTTGCTCTTCCTGGTCTCTTTCTCCTTATCATTCTTTTTCTCTCTCTTTTTTTTTCTTTTTCTTTTTCTCTTTACTTCCTCCTATCCTTCAAAAACCTGAGGAGTCCATTAACCTTGCCTAGTTCCGCTGGCTGCCTGGCTGCCCTAATAACTGGTCCCTGTGGCTTCAGAGGATGGAATCCCATCCAGTTCACATAACCTGGTGAATGGCTTGCTCTCAGCCTTCAGCATAGAGTTCTGTTGGTCCACGTTGAAAAAATTAGTTACGTGATAAAAATCTGGGGAGGAAGTAATATGCTTCTTATACAATTGGCATCTTTTGTGCTAACATATAAGAGTTTATTTAAACATTTAAGGTCGCACTTTCAGAGAAGAGAAGCTGTCAAGTTCTTAATATGCGTATTTTAAGAGGGCATAATTTTTTACTTTGATTTTCATATTCCATTCAAGTTTTGCTAAATGTTGGTCCTGAGAGCACATTGTGGAGGATGCTTTGGAAAATAGTGGGCCCCTCAGCTGCGGTTCCTAATGAATCTGCCTTAGGCCGTGTTACGCTTTATGGTAAATGGTGTTAAGAGTGAATTCCCAGAGTCTAGAGATACAAGTGGAAAGGACACGTTCATTAGCCCCAGTTTCAAATTATGTAAACAATTTAAGTTTCAAACTCCTTAGGAAACTTCTAACACTGAAAACTTCATTGTCGCCGGCATAAACACGGAGGAGCAATTTTTGCATTAGACTGAAAATTGTTGCTTTTTTTCAAATGTGTGAAAAGGAGAAGGAAGTGAAATGTTCTTGTTTTACATTTACATTCTTTAATTTGAAAGACAAGTGTTGTCTTGGCTGGTAGAAAAATGTATCATCATCATAGTTTAACTCTTAAAAACACAAAGTTTTTGCCTTGTTACTAAAAGAGAACAGGTTTGCCGTTTTTTTTTTTGTTGTTGTTGTTGTTTGTTTTTTTCAGGTTTGCCATTTGTAATGGTGATGTGGAAATGTGGAGTAAGAACACAGGAGAGAGGGAAGGCTTGACAATCATTAATTCTGCTCATATTACACTCACTGATTTTTGGTGATACTTAGGTATAAAGGAGACAAAAAGACCATTTCGAGCTGAGTTTGAGAATGGTTTGTGGGGCAAAGAATAACCAGGTGGGGAGCAACAGGAGACAGCTCATGGGCTCATTATAATTTCACAGTCATAGCCCTTTGTATCAGTTTATTTGTGGGCAGACACTAATGCTTTGTTTTATAAACACCCTATGGAGTGATAGGTTACAACCCCAAAAATAAAGGGCCAAATGCCCATAGCAAACGGGAAACCTGCATACAACTTAACCACAATTACTGAACTTACATAAATGTGGATTTAATCAGATGACTCCTTCTGAGACAGTAAAGACCCACAAAAGGATTCATTACCACGTCTTTGAATCACTCAAAGAAACCTTGAAACTTAAGATCTAGTTTTCTTAGCTTGTCCTTTTTTTTTTTTTTTTTTTTTTTTTAATTTTTATTTATTTATGATAGTTACACACACACACAGAGAGAGAGAGGTGCAGAGACACAGGCAGAGGGAGAAGCAGGCTCCATGCACCGGGAGCCTGACGTGGGATTCGATCCCAGGTCTCCAGGATCGCGCCCTGGGCCAAAGGCAGGCGCTAAACCGCTGCGCCACCCAGGGATCCCAGCTTGTCCTTTTTAAAATGGTCCTTTTAAATTATTTTAAATAATAAACATTAATCATCTTGACCTCTATACATTCAAGGAAATTTCCCATGGTACTGTTTTCTTGACATACATAGGAGGCTACCTCATTTATGAAACAGAAGATTTCAATTTCTTTTCAGTGTGTTAGAAAGACATTGGGAATGAAGTAAAACCTCTCTAAATAACTTGATCATGACAGTCCACCTACCTCAGCTTTCAGTGTCCGACTAAAAGCCCAGCTTAATCAATTCTTGCTTAATCAGAAGGGAGCTAGTGGTGACTGAGATTAAAAGGCAAGGGAGTGCAAGTGGTAAAGGGGCCACAGTATCAGTAAAATTTCTTAAGGGCTTTGTTCTAATAAGTGGACATAAGAGGAACAAAAAAGTATCTTCTAATGTGGCCTGTGGATAATCTGAAATAGGAAAACTCAAGAAATTTATAATATATAGTAATGAACACTTAGGAAAATGCTTCACTGGTGGCTTTTCATACTATACTGGCAGCTTGATGATGAAGTTTTGTTTTCATTTGTTTTCTTTGGCAGGAAAATGGATAATCACTGACAACAGACTATGCACTTGTGCCTTAACCTTACCGCTTACATGTTAAACTCCTGCAGGACGCACCCCTTTCCTAGTGGAACAGGGCCCGTGGCAATGATCTTTCCTCTCACTGGAGTTTTAAAAAATGCTATCATTGAGTGTGGCAATGGTGTAGGAGTTAACCCACAAGTTCCCAATCTATTAAAGATGTTTCTAGCCTTTCAGTGAGTGCTGTACAGTATTTTGGAGTTGAATGTCACTAACCATGTGTGTGTGGTGGGAACTATCAGTATAAAATAACTATTGGAAATATGATTAAATCTGTCATACTATTCTGGAGCCTCTGACGTATGACTTTTATTCTTTAACAAATAATACTTTTTAGTATCTGTCCATTATTAGAAGAGCCAATTTGTTAAATATTTTAAATATTTTTCTCTTATGATCTTCCCTAACCGTAGTCTCATAATTTAGTCTATATTGGAATAGTATTTCAGGGACTGAGGGTTTCTTGAGTGCTATTTTTTGACCCCATTGCAATGAGCAGACTTTATAGTTGGTGCCTTTTTTTCGTACCAAAGAAAAATTAGATCAAAATTGGTGCTAAATTTCACGTTCCTTTTAAAATGATTTTTTTCTTTTTTAATATATGTATATCACAACAGGAAATGTATAGATCCAGCAGTATTATGCATGTTGTATTCTGTATATACATTTAAGGACAAAAACCTCACCTATAAAAAGCAATGGAATTCCCAAATCTGCTTAGAGGTATATAATTTTTGTTAACACATAAGGCTTTAAAGTATAAAACTGATAAGAAAATGATCACTAAATGAAAACTTAGTAATGAATATACCCCCTAAGGTAGTAACTTTAAGGAAAAAGTCCCATACAATGTTGTATCTCAAAAAATAAAAAGTCCCTTGTCAATGTTTCTAGCACAAAGTTAGCTATTTAAAGTATTCTGTAACTCTGAGGGTGTATAGAAAAAGTTTTATGTATATTTTATTGTATATATATTTACATATGTACAAAATAGCTTTCTAATGAACTTTAGGTATTTTAAGCTATTTTTTCAGGCTAAAAGTAGAGGGGAGTCATCAGTCTTTAAACTTGGATAATGAGCTACATTTAAACAAAACTTCTCACTGGAAGTATCATTGTTCATCTTTCAGATTTAGCATAAAGACTTAAGTCAGTAAGGGCTACATCTAGGTTAACGTCCACGATCTCAGACCTAAGATTTATTAAAGGGTTCTCAGCATCATGGTTGCAGCCGACTATGACACCCAACTAAAATTCCACATGGACCTCTGAGTCTTCATGTCTTATAAGTAGGATTCTGGTGAAGTGAGGACAACAGGTTTTTATTTAATCCTGCTGACTTTTATAGACTGTCTTACTCTATGAGGATTTTACAAATATAAATCAGGAAAATGATACGCTGTAGGAAATGAGGAAAACCATACGTTTAGAATCTACTAGAGTATACTGGATTCTCTGAAATAATAACTCCTTCTGCTCACATGACTTCTATGTGGAAAGGAGAATGGGGGCTTGTTAATCAGAAGTTACTGTACAGTGAGATTAAATATCCCTTTACTAACTTCTGATGTGACTTAATTTAGGTGGTTTGAGAGCTGGAAGATTGCAAAGGCACTGTTCAGTGCTTGGTAACTTTTTATTTTCTTGGTTTGTTCTCCTATCAGTTTATTTTAGCCTGAAAATTATAGCTACAGCACAGAACCCTGCAGTATTAAGAGAGAGCTTGGATTTTTTAAGTATCTCCTCATATAATATGACATTTTTCACGTCAACTTATTTTCATGTTTATCTGAAAAGTAAATTCTAAATTATTTGCATATTTTCCAAGTTAGAAAAACATGCTATATCGTAGACATCAAAACCAAGTTATTCCAAGTGCACGCTGTAGACTGCAGTGAGGCTCTGCTTCTCTGCCTACACAGAATGCCATTTTTGGCACAATAGTTGTTTAAATATAGATCACTGTGTGAAATGATTATGCTGGATTTGATCAGTATGCAGTATTTTAGTACTTGCCTTTAAAAAATGATTTTTTCTTTTTAAAGAGTATAATTTATGATTGATTTTTTTATAATGTGCAATTTCATATAGGTAACCAAAACCTTTTTAATGGGAAGAGCTTTGTAATCATTTAGAGAATAAAATCATTTTACTGTAGAACAATGTGATATCCTCAGTAAATACAATAAAAAATTTTTAGCAAATTTCTGTGAGGCTTTGTGATTATATTTATGGAATTCCCTGGGGAGATGAGGGAAGGAAAAGTTACTGAAGGAAACCATCTGCATGGAATAAAAAAAAAAATAAGCTGTGTGCTTTTTAAGCTGCATGCATGTATTTATTCCAAGTGTGTTTGGGTGTCATTACCATTCTCTCTCCTGGGCAAGTGATGGGGATAGAAATGATCCCAAAGCACTGGAGAGTCCAAAAAGGATTTCTGACACTCTTTTTTTGTAGGCTGACTTACATTCCTATGTTACTTAGGCTGATTCAACTTATTACATTCAGCCGTTACTTGGAACCTCTGACTCACTGACAGTTTCAGGGGATGATCAAGAACCAGGTTGGAATTTTGGTGGATAGGCAGTGAGAAAAACTGACTCTGCAGTCAGAAGATGATGATTGGATGTGCCCTAACTACAAAGCAAATCATTATTTACATTTGATGGTGCTAAAGAGATTTTCTACATTAAACTCAAGAATGTGGGATTGTGATATATCATTTACTCCAATAATTATGATCTTATTTTTTCAAAATATTCTATTTGTTAGAGCAAGCATGAATGGGGAGGGGGCGATCAGGGGTGGGCACAGAGAGAAGCAGACTCCTGCTGAACAAGGTTGCCAGACACGGCTCCATCCCAGGACCCTGGGATCATGACCTGAGCTGGAGGCAGATGCTTAGCCGGCTGAGCCACCCAGGCGCCCCAACTCTGATAGTTATTTACATGCCTGCACATAGGTGCCAGAACGTGCAGGCCACTGGAGGGCTTTTAAGAGAACCAGGAAAGAATGGATATGACAAACTACTGATCCAAAGCAGGACAAAATTCACTCTCCTGGAAAAATAATTTTTATAGAAAAAAAAATTCTAATATATACAGGAAACATTTTTCTAGAGCTATTGCTCAAATCAAATAATTACAGTTATCTGGCTTAAGACAGCAAGTTCTCAAATCTCCTACTAATGAATCTAAACAAATTCTTTTTTAAAATCCTTGAGTCACAAGTGTCTTCTTGAACTCTTCCAGGGACAGGAAGCTCCCTATCCCTACCCCAAATAGTGGTCTCCTCCATAGTTGGACCCTTTGCTTCCCACACTCGCCCCATTCAGCTTAACCACCTGTCCTTGTCGCAGGCATCTGTGGACCTCCCTGGTCACTCTTGTACTTGTCAGTTGCTCAGCAAATGGCTTGTGGTCCAACGTTCAATACTCATGGGGAGCAACTTTATTTCCACTCACACTCAATAACAACACTTGGAACTTTGTCGTTTCTGGAAATGGCTTCATCTTTGAAATTTTCAATATCATCCCTGTTTCTCACTTCCGTTTGGCCTGCTCTTCAACTCTGAGCTCTCCTTCCTGTTACTCCCTCCTCCCGATCCCCCCTCACTCTCAACCTACCAGATCTGTTCCTCTTCGATCTGTCCCCCACCCTTGCTCCTGGGATCTAAAAAAAGAATCCAAACAGCTCTCTGAAAATTCAGCTCACTAGTTGCCCCTACATCTCCTACCCCTCAAATTAAACACTTCTCACTTCCTCAACTGTCTTTTCTCTCCTATCAGTTTTTCCCTCTCTACTGGATCATCTTCATTAGCATATGCAAATGCTATTAGTTCTCCCATTTTGGGAGGAGAAAAGACCTCTTAAACCCATGTGCCTCCTGCAGCTGCCTCATTACTTCCCATCCATTTAGAAAAGACCAAAAAAATCAAACTTTGAAAAAAAAATTCTACTCACTCTCTTCAATTTTTAGCTCATATTCTCCTTTGATTTCTCTCCTAGCTCTGGACACTGGGAATACAGCACAGCTTAGTTTTGGAACCCCTTCTCTACTCTACCTACATACCCCACCCCCCACCCCCCACCCCCCGCCAGGCTCATGACTTGAGTTGCCACCTACATCAGCAATGGAGCACGTACCTCTCCAGACCCTTAGATCCAACTGCTCACCTAACACCTCTAAGCGCATGACTAAAAAGAATCTCCCAATTTAGCATATCCCAAACTGGGCTCCTGATATTCCCTCCAAAATTTGCTTCTTTGGCAGCTCTCCTCGTTCCAGTGAATGGCAACTTTATTTTTCTGGTGGTGTGGAGTGCAAAGCTTGGAGGTATCCTCACGCCCTCTCTCCTACTCTCCCAGCCACTTCTGGTCCGCCAGCAGGTCCTCCTGGCTCTACCTCCAACATCCGTCCAGGGGCCGCGCTCCTCACTGTTGCCACCTGCTACCACGCTGAGCTGCACCGCCCTGATCTCCTTTGTCCTTTGTTCCCTTCCCTTGCTTCCCCTCCGGCGATTCTCCACAGAACAGCCAGCACGACCCAGTCAGAACCTGTCAGGTGCAGTCAGTCCTCTGCTCAGGATCTTCCCGCCGCTACCGATTTCTCTCAGAAAAAGCCCAGAAGCCGGTTCCACGCTATATGTTAACTGACTTGAGTGATAGAGAAAAGAAAAAAGAAAGAAAAGATTAAGTCAAAAATACATATATAAAAATAAAAACAATGACTTTGCCAAAAAAAAAAAAAAAAAGAAAAGGCAAAAGCCGAAGTCCTTGCCGTGACCAGCCGGCTGGCACATTCTGGCCCCTGCTCTGGCACCTGTTATACCTGTTGGGTCTCTAAGCGCCCCCCCCCCCCACCGCACCCTCTATTCCTGAGCCACCTGCGGCCTTCCACTTCCTTCCTGGCATTGCCGCCCCTTGCGTGGGCTGCCCTGCCATGTCCTTTGGGGCTTTGCTGAAGAATCTTCTCTGGGAGTCCTTCCCTAACCAAGTAAGACTTAATCCCCCCTCCCTGACTCTTCTCTACCCCACCCCCAAGTTAATTTTTTTCTCTCTTAGCTAGCAGTTATCACTAGCAATTTATGTTTCATCTATCTTCTTTATTGTTTGGCTTTTCCACTAGACTGTTAAGTTCCACTAGGGTAGGTTTTTTTTGGGGGGGGGGTTGTGGGCATTAACCATAATTCTATTATCTAAATTTTTAAATATATGTATATATAGAGAGAGGGAGAAAGAGTGGCGCGGGGGCGGGGGGAGGTAGAGGAAAGGGAGAGCGAATCTTAAGCAGGCTCCATCCAGCACAGGGCCTGATGTGGGGTCCGGGCCTGATGTGGGGTCTGTCTCATTGCCCTAAGATCATGAGCTGAGCTGAGGTCAAGAGTCAGTAGCTCAGCCGACTAAGCTGCCCAGGTGCCCCACGGGTAGAGTTTTTGTTTTATCTCCAACCCTTAGATAAATTCCTGGCACAGAGAAGGTGCGCAGTAATTATTTGTTGAATAAATGGTTTCCCAACATATCAACATGAACATATTGACTTTCTCTACCTTGGGAACATTTCCCCAGAGAACTCAGCCAGTGTAGTTGGAGTGAGTTGGCCACAGTAGGATCAAGACTGGGGAGAGCTTTGCTGGCATGGCTGCCCCAAGGCCAAGGAAAGGGCCCACATAGTCAGGAGACTGATTCCACAGATGGGGCTTGAACAGGTGAGTATGTTGAGGCTTCCCCTGCTGGAGAAGGGAAGCTAGACCAGATGCTCTGGTGATGCACGGGGACTGGAGAATGTGGTATATATAGGTGTATATGGAAGGCATCAGGAGTGGGCTTGCTGGCAGGGTGGGGTGGCCTGGTCGGGGGGTGAGGTCTGGGTTGGGAGGGCAGCGGAAAAAACCCTCTGGGGCACGAGTGAGCTGAGGCTGGTGAGCAGATGTGCAAACAGGGTTAGGGAGCTACTGCTAGCCTGGTGACTGGGGTCAGCTTCTGGAAAGACTGGGGAAAGGTGGTTACTGGGCCCACAAGGTCCGGGACCCTGCCACAGCTGTGGGGATACCCCCACCTCACCCTGATGGGTGTTAGATCATGCAGCAAGGGCAAGAGAAAGCAAAATGCGACCCGGGGCCACCAGAGGCCCCCTTCCTACCATGTCTCTCCAGTGCTCCCTACTGAGAGGTTTAACCGAGTGCTCCTGTGACCCTCCTGACCTGTGGGAGAATTTACTTCTTTTTAGGATTAAGTATTGATAAACTCAGATAGTCCGTACATGCTGTGGGGTACCGATGGAACACATTCTAAGAATCTGTGGACAGGGATCCCTGGGTGGCGCAGCGGTTTGGCGCCTGCCTTTGGCCCAGGGCGTGATCCTGGAGACCCAGGATCGAGTCCCGCGTCGGGCTCCCGGTGCATGGAGCCTGCTTATGTCTCTGCCTCTCTCTCTCTCTCTCTGTGACTATCATAAATAAATAAAAATTAAAAAAAAAAAAAAAGAATCTGTGGACAAAGTCAGAAAATCTTACCCCTAAAATGGGAGGGGTAAGATTCACATTTTGAAACTACTAAGAATCCAGCTGATATGGATAGGAGTGGCTATCTGTGGAAACCTGCGAAAATAACATACTATAGTAATGACTTCTAAAGATATTGCTGCTAAGACCAGGGCACAATCTAAATCTCAGACAGGTCTAAGTCATCTCCCTGAAAGGAGAGACAAATATTTTAAATCCTAACAACCAGGGCTAAATGGATGGGAAGACTCAGAATTCAGAAGTCAAGGATACTTTTAAAAAGAGCATTTTAGAGGACAGGAATTTGTCACTACATCCCTAACACTTCTGGGATTCTGATTTTGCTAATACAGCCAAAAAAATTCGCCTGACAATGGAAAAGGACAATTTATCTGGTTCTAAAGTTTTTTTTTTTTTTTTTTTAATTTATTTATGAGAGACACAGAGAGGCAGAGACACAGGCAGAGGGAGAAGCAGGCTCTGTGCAGGGAGCCCGACGTGGGACTCGATCCTGGGACCCTGGGGTCATGCCCTGGGCCGAAGGCAGACGCTCAACCACTGAGCCACCCAGGCGCCCCTGGATTCTAAGGACATAGCAAAATCCCTTCCCAATTTTTTGCTGTAATAGAGAAACTTGAAGTAGTGGTCAGCAAACTTTTTCTGTGAAGGGCCAGCTGGTGAATATTTTCAGCTTTTCAGGCTATTAGGTCTCTGTCACAACTACTCAATTCAATCACATATGGTGCAAAACCAGACCACAGATAATACTAAATAAACATGTGTGGCTGTGCTCCAGGAAAACTTGATTTACAAAAACAGGATGTGGCCAGATATGGCCTGTGGGCTTTAGCTTGCTGACCTCTAGCTAACCTATTATTTGATGTCCAGATTGGTGCAGCTAACCAACTAAGTGGGAAGGGGTGTCTTGGGAATCTTGAGAATCCTAGATACAGGGCATACCACAGATCAGCATCTTGGGGTCTGGTCATATCGGTCAGTTTTCTGGGAACTGATCAGTTCCGGATGAACAGTTGAGTCCCTAACTTTGGAAAGTTGATTCCCGAAGAGACTTGACCTTGGTCTAGCTTGAGTGGCTCATCTGTCTCATTCATTTATCACTCTCTCAATCTCTCTTCCTCCTTTCATAGTCTCTAAATGACAGCCCCTTATGCTAATTCATTCATTCATTCATTCATTCATTCATTCATTCATTCATGATAGACACAGAGAGAGAGAAAGAGGCAGAGGCACAGGCAGAGGGAGAAGTAGGCTCCATGCAGGGAGCCTGACGCAGAACAATATCCCGGGACTCCAGGATCACCCCCTGGGCCAAAGGCAGGAGCTAAACCACTGAGCCACCCAGGGATCCCCCCCCATCTTTATTATTAATAGGGTTTAAGTACATTCTACTAACCAAACAGGGCTGCTTTTTTCTAGGTTTAATAATCGGTCGACATGTAAAATATTGGAGTATAAGAGAAAATACTCAGTTATAACAGTCCAGGTATTACCATGAAGAGTTGTCACCTGCATTAAAAACACAAAACCTTATGAAAAATTTTACTCTAGCCAGCTTGGGCTTCCAAAACTAAGCACGCCAGACTGGGAGGCTTAAACAACAGGAATTTCTCTCTCACAGCTCGGACTGGAAGGCCAAGATCAAGGTGCTGGCTAACTCGGTTCCTAGGGAAGGCCTTCCTCCTGGCTTTGGGAAGGTTGCCTCCCGCGTCCTCACAAGAGAGCTCATTGGCTCTGGTCTTTCTTCCTCTTCTCATAAGGGCGCTAATCCCACCGTGGGGCCCCACCCTCATGACCTCATCTAAACCTAATTACCTCCCAGATGGCCCACCTTCAAATACTAGCACGTGGAGGGAGAGGCATCAACATAACCCTGCAGGGCAGGGATACAATTCAGTCCAGAGCAGATTATTTTTGTTTCTGTATGAAATTGTCATCAAAGAAACCAGGAAGGAGTTGAAAACCTAACCAGGGAGCTCCAGTGCACTGTTACCGAGCAATGCTTTCCAGGGTATAATTAATGTTCCCTAATTGTCAAGGGACGCGGTTATATGATAAATTATTCATGGTAACTGACATTATATAACCCAGATGGAAGTTGGGCATTATGCATGTGCTATTTGGGAGCTGGGTCCGCGTCCTGGTCTTCATGCCTCAGTCTTGTGGCTTCCCGAGCCCCTTGCTCTGGCTGATCAGCTCAGCTCCTGTTCTTCACTAGGCCCTTTTGCTTGATGACTCAGTTTGACTTATTTGCATGGATTCTGACTACTTCAGCTCCCTTTGCTGGGCTCCCAGCAGGTCCACCCACTGAAATAATAAATAAGAGTTTCTGTCCTAAGGTGACGGGTGACTGAGCTGACCCTGCCCCAGCCTCCTCCTCAAGACCTGGGTTAGGGGAACATTTTCCACTGTACATAATTTTCTCTCAAGAGACCTCAGAGTTAGAGTCAAGTCCCTCGGGCCATATTTTTCACACCACTTTTCACCTTGACTGTATCAAGATTAGTACCAATGGGTGGCATGGGGTGGGAGAGGGAACGGTTTAGCCCACTTAAAATCTCCTTTAGCCCCTTACCCTCAGCCACTCTAAATAAACCTAAGGTTGAAGTAAAAATGGTTTATCTTTTTTTTTTTTTTAAATTTTTTAAATTTATTTATGATAGTCACACAGAGAGAGACAGAGGCAGAGACACAAGCAGAGGGAGAAGCAGGCTCCATGCACCGGGAGCCCGACGTGGGATTCGATCCCGGGTCTCCAGGATCGCGCCCTGGGCCAAAGGCAGGCGCCAAACTGCTGCGCCACCCAGGGATCCCAAAAATGGTTTATCTTGAATACAAATCCCCTAACTCTCCCCACCTTCCAACCGGATTGCTATCTTACGCCTTCTAGAGAACTTCAGGAGCCACCGTTGGGCGTGTACGCAGAGAACACACACACACACACACACACACACACACACACACACACACACACACACACGGTCATGGGATCTGGTGCCTCCGTTCCCACCCTTCCATTCTTACCAAGCCAGTGTGGGGCAAATATAGCGATCACTTCGCTAATCTGTGTCATAAAACCATTAAAGTTATTCTCCTTTCTCTAGTTTCTTCCTACGGCGGTCCAACTGGCAGTACTGACCCTGAGTTCTTAGTCCTCTGCTTTCATCATGGTATTCTCACTCCTCAGAAGCCTATTATGGCTTCCTAAAGTCAAAAGGTTATGTCTTCAGTTTGGTCTTCAAAGTCCTTCACAGTCTGGCCCCCCGATACCTTTCCAGACTTACCTATTACTCTGAAAGAACTTTCCACTGGGTAAAAGGGGTCAACTCATTATTTTTCAACCCACTTTGGGTGGTTCCTCACCTTTGGGCCTCTCTTAAAGCCCTTTCCCACCCAACCCCGACTCAGGTCTCACGTGTCTTCTGACCCCCAACCTGGGGTCTGGTGTACACAATGCTTGCCTTTCTCTCTGCCCTCCAGCTACTCCACCAGGACGTCTCTGTGCAAATTCCCAAGCTGCTTCTGCCGTAACTCTTTACTTTGACATATTTTGAATAATTTGTTTACCTTGGATTTTATTACCTCCTTCCTTCCCTGATCTAGGGTTCACTCTCAATCCTTCCAAATGTCCACAATGGAACTTTCCAGTGACTCTTTTTAGATCCCAGTTTGGGTTATAGAAATTTTGTTAAAGAATTATTAAAACAGCTCTCTCGGCCCTCCCTCCTGCTCCTCTCTCTCGTGTATCTTCCAACACACCCGGAAAGTCCTTAACAGAAGGCCCACACACCCAGGAACCCCGCTGGCTCTCCCGGGGGGGGGGGGGGGGGGGGTTTCTACCAACTTGCCCTACTCCTACTCCTACTCCTACTCTTCGCTCCGGCCTGCTCTCCTCCCTGCGGGGCTGGGTCCCTCGCTGCAGTAGGGGTTCTGTGCAAATGTCACTCAGGGGCGCCTGCCCCAACACTACCTTAAATTAAAATAACCCCTTTCCATCACTAGCTATCCCCTTCATTCTCCTTTATTTTTCCTTAGGGTGCTTACCACTATCGACGTATTACACACGCGTTTGTCAATTTTCTACCTTGTCCACGAGGGCAAGAACTTTCGTCTGCTTTTTGTCACCGTTAGATCTGTGCCTGGCACAGACTAGGTATTTAGTAATTATTTAATGACTAAATCAATGAACAGGTGGGCTTTTCTGTAGTTTGCGTAGAAATTAAAAAAAAAAAAATCCTGCTACTGGTGTTTGTTCCTAGTTTGGCAACACAACAGTCCTTGTCATTGTGGGGATGTCTGCAAAGGGGTTGGACTTCTCCCAAGTAGACGTAGCAAGCGTGGTATTAGATGGCAGGGATTAGACCAGAATGGCTTTGCTCCAGGGCAGAGTGGTACCCAGCCCTGGAGAAGTGGCCTCCTCCACTTACCCACAGGGAAGATCCTATCTCGAAGGGCACTTAAAGCTCTAAAGTAGTTTCCTTTTTCATGCAGATGACTCTAATTGCTCCTGAAGCACTTAATACCTGAAGAAATGTTAGTTCATTTCTATTGGAGCCTAAAGTAGCCAATCTCTCACCTTGGGTTGCTTTGTTTTTATTCTCTTGATTAACTTGATTTTGACCAATAACAGTACGGTAGGCCAAAGATTTTTATCTGATCAAAACAGCATAAGAGACTATTATGATGGCAGGTCAGAGTCCTGTAGTCTTGAATGTTACAATACAATCCAGGTAAAGGAAATCCTAAATTTATGTCTTTTTAAA
This sequence comes from Canis lupus familiaris, assembly GCF_011100685.1. Taxonomy (NCBI): domain Eukaryota; kingdom Metazoa; phylum Chordata; class Mammalia; order Carnivora; family Canidae; genus Canis; species Canis lupus. Next base: position 68,141,317 of record NC_049233.1, read on the forward strand.
AAAGGAAATTTAAAAATCAGTATTTTTAAACTTTATTTTTTTAAAAAGATTTTATTTGGGACGCCTGGGGGGCTCAGCGGGTGAGTGCCTGCCTTCGGCTCATGGCGTGCGTGATCCTGGAGTCCTGGGATCGAGTCCCACATCGGGCTCCCTGCATGGAGCCTGCTTCTCCCTCTATGTCTCTGCCTCTCTCTGTGTGTCTCTCGTGAATAAATAAATAAAGTCTTTAAAAAAAATAAATAGATTTTATTTATTTATTTGAGAGAGCATGAGCAGGGGAGAGGGACAGAGGGAGAAGCTGACTCCCTGCTGAGCAGAGAGCCCAACATTGGGCTCAATCTCAGGACCCTAAGATCATGATCTAAGCCACCCAGGCATCCCTAAGTTTTTATTTTTAACGAGATTTTTAAAAAGTTCATCAGACACCCATGTGAGATTCTTTCAGTATTACTTTGAACTTTTCAAAGTACATAGTGTAAACAAAAGTTACCTTACTGAGGGGTGCTTGGGTGGCTCAGCAGTTGAGCTGGGATTCTTGGTTTCAGCTCAGGCCATGATCTCTGGGTGTGGGGTCAAGCTCCACGTTGGGGTCCATGCTTGGTGGGGAGTCTGCTTGAGATTCTCTCCCTCTTTGTCCCTCTCCCTGCTCACATGTACTCTTTCTTTCTCAAATAGATAGATCTCTTTTTAAAACAAAAGCCTTATCTAGGGATCCCTGGGTGGCGCAGTGGTTTGGCGCCTGCCTTTGGCCCAGGGCGCGATCCTGGGGACCTGGGATCGAATCCCACGTCGGGCTCCCGGTGCATGGAGCCTGCTTCTCCCTCTGCCTGTGTCTCTGCCTCTCTCTCTCTCTCTCTCTGTGTGACTATCACAAATAAATAAAAATTAAATAAATAAAACATTAAAAAAAAAAGCCTTATCTATTTTCAACTGAAAAAATGGCCCATCAACATCTTTATTTTTCCTAAATTGTCTCACAAAAAATTTATCCTCACTATTAGCCTAAAGAGAAACCTGCACAAAGCAGTATGCTATTTTAATCATCCTTTTTCTCTTAAAAGGTGGTGAGTGACCTCTGGAGGCAATTGGAAAAAGTACCTGCCACTTTCAGAACTGAAGAAGGGGGGAGAATTAGAAAGTAGTAGATCCTTCCATTTAGCGGTTTTTGTTTTTTTGTTTTGTTTTGTTTTGTTTTTTAATTTTTTTATTGGTGTTCAATTTACTAACATACAGAATAACCCCCAGTGCCCGTCACCCATTCACTCCCACCCCCCGCCCTCCTCCCCTTCTACCACCCCTAGTTCGTTTCCCAGAGTTAGCAGTCTTTACGTTCTGTCTCCCTTTCTGATATTTCCCACACATTTCTTCTCCCTTCCCTTATATTCCCTTTCACTATTATTTATATTCCCCAAATGAATGAGAACATATAATGTTTGTCCTTCTCCGACTGACTTACTTCACTCAGCATAATACCCTCCAGGGTTTTTGTTTTTTTGCAAGTTTAATCAGGGTGAAATAAAACATTTAACTTTAAAATTAGTTTACTGATTTTAATTCACTTAAGTAATATTTATTAAGTATATACTTCAATGCCTGCAGGGGAGATAGAGACACACAACTTTGAGCTTACAATCTATTAGGAAACTAAAGCTAAGCGCTAAGATATTTATAATACAAGCTAGAATGTGTAAGAAAATTGAGTGGCATAACTATCCAGGAATTCAGATTTTTGGCTAGGATGATTGGAGAAAGTCTATACATTCAACAAACATTTACTGAAGACCCATGTGTGCCAGGCACTATGCTAAGGGACAAATTAGATACAGTGCCTTCCCTTCAGACACCGAGTATGTAGGGAAGATGACACATAAATAGGAACATTCTGTATGAAGTAGGTGGACTCTTAGAATTACACACTAAGGAGCGGAACTAAAACAGCCTCGAGACAGAGAGGAGAGGAGGGTCAGGAAAGGCTTGTTAGAGGAAGTAACACCTAAGTGGATTCTTTTTTTTTTTTTTTTTTTAAGGTTTCATTTATTTATTTAGAGACAGAGCACAAGCCTGGGGAGGGACAGAAGGGGAGATGAAGGGGAACATCTCCACCTCTGGTCTCCACGTGGGGCTCAATCCCAAGATCCTGAGGTCACAACCTGAGCCAAAACCGACCGAGCCACCCAGGTGCCCCTTGCCTAAGTGGATTCTTAAAGATAGAAGAGTTCTGGTCCAGCTTTGGCATCATAAGCCTACTCTCGTCCATCTCTCCCACTAACAACTAAAAACTCATGACAAAATTCAGGTAACAACTGCCCGAGGACTCTGAAAAGTAAAACACTGTGAAGGGGAGGCCTTGGAAAAGAAACCTGGAAGAGGATGGGCTTCCTGGCCTATTTTCCTCTTTTTTTCTTGCAGTTTTGTCCTGAGAGGTCTAATGTGAGGACGGCTGGGTAGCTGCACGGGTAGCTAACACTGTGATAGAAACCCTGTCCCTCCATCCAGGGAACTGAGGAAAGGGTCCTCTGTGAGTTGGGAAGTGAGTAGGGACGAGGGAGAGGACAGGGTACAGAAGGCCTAATTTTGTGTGGGAACCACCGTAAATCTTCGATTCTCTACTGAGTCGCCCTTGTCTGCAAGACACCCAACGCAGCACAGCAGAGGCCCTGACAGCTAGCTGTCGAACACCGTAGGCCAAAGCTCAGACTTGCCCGAGTGGCACCTGTTCCGGACAGACCCAGAGGCTGGGAAAGCTGAACTGAGATAGAAACCATCACCCACGGAAGGTGATACGTGTACTGTGAACTCAGCCAGGTTGATTGCCTGCTTAAACAAACATACATTCTCCAGAGGAGGATTTTAACAGGATCCAGAGTCAGCACAACATTAATGGTTACACGGTCTGGGATGCAAAAGAAAATGGCTTGCGATAGAAGAAACCCTGTTTATTTATTTATTTGATATATATATATTTTTAAGATTATATTTATTTATTCATGATAGACGTAGACAGAGAGAGAGAGGCAGAGACACAGGCAGAGGGAGAGGGAGAAGCAGGGAGAAGCAGGCTCCATGCTGGGAGCCTGACGTGGGACTCGATCCCGGGACTCCAGGATCACGCCCTGGGCCAAAGGCAGGCGCTAAACCGCTGAGCCACCCAGGGATCCCCAGGAACCCTGTATAAAATGAAGTCTGGAGGCCAGCAGGGGGGCTCTCAGGCCCTGCCACTCGCGGTCAGTTGCAGACCAACATCAGAAAACATACCTTGTTGGGGGCAAGCTGGTTACTACTTCTGATTACAACCTTACTATATCCCAGCAGGAAGGCGGAGAGGTTTTCCTCCTCCTCTGGCAACAGCCCAGCCAGTGAGACTGTTACAACTCAGCCACTGAAAAGCTACTGTACTCTGAATTCCCAGTTTCCTCCAGCAAACACTGGTTTATAACAGTTCTCTCAACTTCCCCTTTTCCTCTATAAAAGACGAGTCTTCTCCTTTGTTCTCCAGACTTGCTAATGGTTTTCCCACAGCTTCTTGTCCCAGACTGCAATTCTCTGCTATTCCCAAATAAATTCATTTTTTTGCTGGTAAAATCTCATTCACTTATTTTTTTTTTAATTTTTTAAAAATTTTTATTTATTTATGATAGTCACAGAGAGAGAGAGAGAGAGAGAGAGAGAGGCAGAGACACAGGCAGAGGGAGAAGCAGACTCCATGCACTGGGAGCCCGACATGGGATTCGATCCTGGGTCTCCAGGATCGTGCCCTGGGCCAAAGGCAGGCGCTAAACCACTGCGCCACCCAGGGATCCCTACTTATTTTTTAAAGATTTTATTTATTCATGAGAGACACAGAGACATAGGCAGAGGGAGGAGAAATAGGCCCCCTGCAGTGAGCCCTATGATCTTGGGACTTTGGGGTCACACCCTGAGCTGAAGGCAGACGCTCAACCACGGAGCCTCAAGGTTAACACCTGTCATACAAAGAACCAGGAAAATGTGGCCAAATCCTGAGGGAAAAGGCAATCACTGTAACAACCCTGAGATAACACAGGTGAGGTGTTGGAATGTTCAGACTAAGATGCTAAAGCAGCTATGATGTATGGGGGGGCGGGGGAGAGACAAACACACATGAAATAAATGTAAAGAAAGACACTTTCAGCAGAGGAAAAAAGTATGAAAAAGAACCAAGTGGAAATTTTGAACTGAAAAGTACAGTGTCTGAAAGAAACAAGTTCACTGGATAGGTGTAATAGCACAACGGAGATGATGAAAGAAAGCGGCAGTGAACTTGAAGATAGATTAGTCAACAGAAATGATGTAAGCTAAAGAGCAGAATGGGATAAAAAGCCTGGAAAAAAACAGGACTCAGGAGCATCAGGGACTTGTGCAACAATTATCAAAAGGTCTAACATACAAGTCACTGGAGTCCCAGAAAGGTGAAAGAGGTTGAGGAAAATTATGTGAAAAAGTAATGGCTAAAAACTTCCCAGATTTGGTGAAAGACATATATTTACGGATTCCAGGATCTTGGTGAACTCTGGCACTTAAATTCAAAGAAAACCATGCCTAGATGTCTCTAAACCAAACTATATAAAGAGCAAAGATTGAATGCAGAATCCAGGGTAGCCAGACGACACTGGAATAACACATCTGACTGTGGAAACTAAGGGACCATGAATCAGAAGCCTATAGCCAGTGAAAATATTCTCGGTAATGAAGGTGAAATAAAGACATTCTGAGATGAAGGAAAACTCAGAAAGCTATTGTCAACAGAACCAGTGTAAAAAAAAAAAAAAAAAAGTGCTGGGAATGAAGGGAAAGGACACCAGAGGAAGACCTGGATGTTTAGGAGTGAAGGAAGAGCAACAGAGAATTTAACTATCTGGGTTAATATAAAAATCCTTATTTTTTCTCTTAAATTCTTTAAAATATGTATGATTATTGAGAAGATAGGCAGGAATAAGGCAGGTGCTCTTAGGGGAGACTAAGCTACTGTCACAAAGATTCAGTGATTTAAGCAACAAGGTTTGGGGGCACCTGGGTGGCTCAGTAGGTTAAACACACGACTCTAGATTTTGGCTCAGGTCATGGTCTCAGTTGTGAGATCGAGCCCCACATTGGCTCCATACTCATCAGGTAGTCTGCTTGAGACTCTCACTCTCTCTCTCCCCCTCCCCAACTCTCTAAAAATAAATAAATAAAACTTTTTAAAAAAGAGGTCTTATTTTCAATTTTTAAATTTAAATTTAATTAACATATAATGTATTATTGGTTTTATTTTTTCCTCTTCCCCTATGACCTTCTGTTTTGTTTCTTAAATTCCACATATGGGTGAGATCATATGATGATTGCCTTTCTCTGATTGCCTTATTTCCGCTTAGCATTAATACCCTCTAGCTCCATCCAGGTTGAAAAAAACCAACAGGTTTTTTAACAGTCAGAGGGAAGAATTCTCTCTGGGCTTTCTGCTCACATTCTATTGGCATCCGTAACTGCAAATTCGGCTGGGAAATGTAGCAGAGCTGGGGTAGTCATGCTCTGGGTTAGAACTTAAGCGCTTAGGAAGAAAGGGCAAATGGATTTTGATGGATAGCTAGCAGCCTCTCCCACAGGAGGTGAAAGACAAAGGAGGCATTCTGGATCCAGGGGATGATGCGATCACAGGAAGCGAGAAACCACACGTAAGGGACTAATAGCAATACTGATATTGGAATGTGAACAAAGAGACAGAGCTAGAGTGGTGGGTGGGAGCAAATGAAGTCGGATTATATTCTCCAAAGGTTTTATGCAGCAGATTTTTATTTCAGGGAGCTACTCAGGGGTGAAAGGTGGGAGAACAGAAGACTAGGCGGGGGGGAAACCAATTAGGAGCTAGGGGAATAGTTTTGGTGAGAGGTGAAAAAGTTTTATTTTTTAAAGATTTATTTATTTATTCATGAGAGACATAGAGAGAGAGGCAGAGACATAAGGAAGAGGGAGAAGCAGGATCCTTGCAGGGAGCCCGACGTGGGACTCGATCCTGTCTCCTGGGACCAGGCCCCGAGCCGAAGGAAGACGCCCATCTGCTTGTCCCAAAAAAGTTTCAAATGTAGGCGGTGATAAGGGCACCTGGGTGGCTCAGTCAGTTAATCATCTGCCATCAGCTCAGGTCATGATTCCAGGGTCCTAGGGTCGAGTCCCACGTCGGGCTCCCTGCTTGGCGGGGAGCCTGCTGCTCCCTCTGCCTGCAGCTCCCCCTGCTGGTGTGCGTTCTCTCTCTCTCAAATAAATAAAATCTTTAAAGTAGGCTGTGATAATAGCCTAGAGGCTGGGTTTTAGAAATACCTACAGAGGTAAAATGGTCAGGACTTGGTGAGGAGAGATAAAGAAAGAAGCATCAAGGCAGGATCTCCCATTCCTTACAAAGATGACAGGTGGGTGGTGATGTCAGCGTGGAGTATTTGCCCAGAACGCAGAGCAGGGGCAAATTTATTTGGGGGGGGGGGAGAGTTTGGTTTTAGGTGATAAACATGAAACACTGTGAAGCATGAGTTCCTGCAGAATATTTTTGCTTGTATGAAATCTCAGTGAGCCAGTCTGAAGACAGAACTCCTCCATGGAGGAGGCACCCGAAATCCTTTGTAATTCGGGCCTAACCCACCTTTCACATAACCTGCTCTGCTCTTTAATACAGACGCCTGCAGTTTCAGCCACATCAGTCTCCTCTCAAAGCGGCCTTCCGTGACCCTGACGTCTAAAGCAGGTTCTCCTACGGCACAGCATCTGTGCTTGGAGGTAAACTGGGAAGGGCTTCATGACCCAGTGCAGGGGGCTGGAGAGCTGGCTGGGCTGGAAGGGTCTGTAGTCCGGGAGCCTAAGTGGGGAGAGGCAGTCGGGTGCAGAAGAACATTTCCAACGGGTAATAAAACAAACATTTGGTCAAAGAGCAGAAAGGCAACGGAGAGCTGGAATCGGATCAGGAGGACCAGGCCTGCCGTCCCCGCTGGCGCACCTGCGGCCCGGGCCCCTGGAAATCCGCGTCCCGCTGCGCTGGGCGACGACGGCGGCGTGGTTTGCGGGGCCGGGGCCGGGGCCGGAGCCTGCAACCGCCCTGGGCTGAGCTCCGGCCGCCCCCCGCCCCGTCTGCCTGCCCGGGGCAAGCCGCTGCTCAGCCCGACTTAACCGTCCGGCCGCACGCGGAGCAGCGCACCTGCAGGGCTGCCTCGGGGTTCCCGGAGACGCTTCCGCACGCGGCCGACAGCGGGCGAGCATCTCCAAGGGGCGCGGAGGAGGACGGCACGCCTGGACGCTGTCCCGGGGCTCAGCCTTCCCCTCGGTACCGGGGCGCGGCCGCGTCTTACCTCACCGTCCCCGCGCCCCGGGCTGCAGCTGCCGCTCCCTCCGCCGCGGGGCGCCCGCTCGCCCGGCCTCCGTGGGCTCCGCCGCGCGTGTCACGGGGCCGCCCGGGGCGCCCCGTCCGGTCTCCCAGGCAACCACATAAACTTCCGGTTTGGGAGCGAGCGGCCGCGGCGGGCGGGAGGCCGCACTTCCGCCACGTGACCCCGCGCGGCCCCCGGGCGTGCTGAGGGGCGGGCGTCGCGAGTTCGGAAGTCCGGGGGGCGGGGCCTGGAGGGGCGGGGCTGGGGCTCGGCGGCCGGTCCCTGAGGCGCGGATGGGCCGCCGCGCGGGGAGGCGGGGCAGGGAGCGGGGCCGTCGTGTGTGGGGCGGGGCCTCCGGGCCTGTGGGGGGCGGGGCCAGGGCTCGGCGGCCGGTTCTCGAGGCGCCGCCAGGCCTGGAGGGGCGGGGCCTCCGGGCCTGGGGGCGGGGCTCGGCGGCGGGTCCCCGAGGCGCGGCGGGGCGGCCGCCTGAGCGCTTCTCCGCAGCCGCCGAGCTGGAGCTGGACCTGGAGCTGGACGTGCGCGGGGCCGGGGCGCCGGCTGCCGGGCAGCGGCTCCTCCAGGCCGCGGCCGCAGCGGAGAATGAGGCGGCGGCGGCGGCGGCGGCGGGCTCCCGGCGGGGCCGCGGGGCCGGGCGCAGGCTGCGCTGGCTCATCACCGCGGTGCTGTGCGCCGCCTTCCTGGGGCTGGTGAGCGCGGGGGCCCGAGGCTGCGGGGCCGGGGCGGGAGGTTCGCGGCTCGCCTCCGCCGCCCGCCGGCTGGTGACCTTGGGCGCGGTCGTCGGCGCCGGCCTTCGGGGCCGAATCTGCAGAACGGGCACAGCCCCGCCGCCCGAGCGCTGTTCAGTGCGAAGTTGGTTTTCCCCCGAGATCTGGGCACCTCCCGGGGGGGGGGGGGGGTCGGGTGTGGAGCCCCTGCCCCTCCAGCCCACGCAGATGCCAAGTTATCCCCCAAAGCTGCTTCCCTGGGATTTCCTCTTCCTTGTCTGGCCAGATTCAGCCGACTCCTTATGTTTGCAGGTGGAGGAAACAGGACCCGAGAGGGAAAAGGACTTTTCTGCACCACGCAGCCGGCTTTCCGTGCGGGAGCCAGGAATAAGCTCTCGTTCTGCCCGCAGCCGTGCACAGACAGACCTTTAGGTCCCCCGCGTCTTCCTTAGAGCAAACTGCAGGGCTAGAAGCGCCTTCTTCTTCTTCTTCTTCTTTTTTTTTTTTTTTAGATTGTATTTATTTATTCATGAGACACACACACGGAGGCAGAGACAGAGGCCGAAGCAGGCCCCACGCAGGGAGCCCGACGTGGGACTCGATCCCGGGTCTCCAGGGTCACGCCCTGGGCCAAAGGCGGGCGCTCAACCGCTGAGCCCCGCAGGGATCCCTAGAACCGCCTTCTGACACCCCCGTGGCTGCCCCACGACTCCCTTATTTGTGGAGGTCTCCCTGTCATCCCCGGCCTGATGAATGGGGATCTTGGGGATTCACTAGGGTGAGTCCTCTGAGGACAGTCATCCCTGGTCACTCAGCGTCTTTCTCTTGAACCACAACGGATTCTTGGAGGATTTTGATGATATGAAAAAAGAAAAATCATTGCAGGGCACTGGTGCCAGGTCCTGTTTTGGGTGCTTTGCAGGCAGGAAGTGATTGGATTGCAGATGCAGCTCAGCCTCCCCTCCCCATACCAAGTGCTTGCTCAGCTCTCAGTTTGGGACTGCTCCGGCTTGGGCAGGACGCACACCCAAGTGTTTCAAGCAGAGCAGTCCAATTAGAAGGAATTCTTTTTTTTTTTTTTTTTTTTTAAGATTTTATTTATTTGACAGTAAGTGAGTGAGTGTGCATGCACAGGCAGAGTGGCAGAGGAGTAGAGAGCCTGACACTGGGCTGGATCCCAGGACCGCGGGATCACCACCTGAGCCCAAGACTGACTCAACCAGCTGAGCCACCCAGATGCCAGTAGGATAAATTATTCTTGAAGCATAGACCCATTAGAAACATTAAAAAAATTATTTATTTATTCATGAGAGACACAGAGAGGCAGAGACACAGGCAAAGAGAGAAGCAGGCTCCATGCAAGGAGCTTGATGCAGGACTCGATCCTAGGACCCCGGGATCACGCCCTGTGCTGAAGGCAGCCGCTCAGCAACTGATCCCACCCAGGTGTCCTAAAAGTTTTTTTTTTTTTTAAGTTTCCAACAAATATTCTCTCATAGCTTGGGATTTGCTTTGAAGAAAAATCTAGGTTTAGAAATGTTTAAATTGTCTGTCTCCTGTGTATTTTGTGTGTATCAGAGGAAGGATACTGTGCAACCCAGAAATACTGCCGTTTTGACAACATCAAAAACCAGGAATAATATTTTAAGCTGCCACATAGGCAGATGTTATTTTACTGATTGTAAATAAAAGATTTTGTCTTTTTAAATTCTAGGGAATGAGTGTTGCTATACTGGGACCGACTTTTCAAGATTTGGCAACAAACGTGAACCGCAACATTAGCAGTCTTTCTCTGATTTTTGTGGGCCGTGCTTTTGGATTTTTGAGTGGCTCTGTGATTGGTGGAATTCTTCTCGACAATATGAATCATTTTCTACTTTTGGGTGAGTAAAGACCAATTTTAGCTTTTTATGACTTTCAAGGAATTTACAATTTGTTTTTAAATATGAAATATGTTGTGTTTGACAACTCAAATGGGTAGTGTTTGCCAGGCATTCTCAGTGGAAATCAGGTCTCCTTGGTGCCTGTTTTCATCTCAGCAGTTATAGGGAATCTGTGCTGGGCCACTCTGGAAATTTAGATTAGCCCTAGAATGTGTCACTATCCTTAGCCTTCCTGGCTCTCAGTGTAGTTTAGGCGCCACCCCTAGGATCACATACTAGTCCAGAACTCTGCCTGTCAGGGTTTAGGGCTGATCTGCTGGAGCCACCATAGGTCAGAAGTGAATTCCTTGAACTTGCCCCGGCTAGACCCTGGACTGAGAATGAAGGTGGGAAGTACTGGGGGCAAAATGACATAGGCTAAATTTTTGTCTCGGATGCGCATATTAATGATGCTTCCAGACCTCTCTACCTCACCCTTGAATTAGATGGCAAAGCTTTTAACTTGCTCTTTTTTTTTTTTTTTAATATTGTTTATTTATTCATGAGAGACACAGAGAAAGGCAGAGACACAGGCAGAGGGAGAAGCAGGCTCCATGCAGGGAGCCCGATGTGGGACCCGATCCCGGGACCCCTGGGTCGAAGGCAGGCACTAAACCGCTAAGCCACCCAGGCATCCCTAACTTGCTCTTTTTTGAATAAATAGACACGTTGAAAGAAAATCTGGATTAATGAGATAAAACTGCTTTGGAAGTAAGGAGAATAATTTACTCTTGTTGATGAATAAATGAATAATCACTCAGATTTCCCAGGTGGGTTGAGAACATACAGATCTCTTGTATTTCCTTCCCTACTCTCAAGCTAAATTGCTTAATACATTTCTCCTACAAACTATTGTGACAGCATTTTATTTTTCTCCTAATTTTTAATTTATTATTTATTTATTTATTTTTTTCTCCTAATTTTTTAATCTCATATCTAAACGTCTCTTTTTATTTATTTAAAAAATATTTTTAAAAAGATTTATTTACTTATTCATGAGAGACACAGACTGAGAGATAGAGGCAGAGACACAAGCAGAGGGAGAAGCAGGCTCCATGCAGGGAGCCTGATGCAGGACTCGATCCCGGATCCCGGGATCATGACCTGAGCCAAAGGCAGGCGCTCAACCGCTGAGCCACCCAGGCGTCCCTTAACATCTCTTTTAAAAATATGAAATATTTAAATAAATAATTTTTGCATTATCTGCTTTGCTATAAAACTTTGCCCTGTAGGATGTGGTTTGATTATCAGCAATGCTGGAAATGTACTCATTTTAGGATAACTTATATTTTATGGTCCATAAAGATTAGGAAAGCTTGCAAAGGAAATAACTGTTTGTAGATGCTGAACCTCTCATTCACTTACTGTTACTCAATTGTAATTTGACCTGCTTTGCATTTATGGGAGGGTTTATGATGTTGACTTGATTCACGACTCTTTGTGTGAATACTGTTTTTTATAGCTGACTTTTACCTTTCTTCTCAGGAATGTCAATGTTGGCTACCACAGTTGGTCTTTATCTTGTTCCATTTTGTAAGACAGCGGTGTTATTGATCATCATGATGTCCGTCTTTGGTGTTTCAATTGGCATTCTGGATACAGGTCAGTGAGCCCTTCAGTGTCATCTCTGGGAATAGAGACTTTCTACTAGAAAAAGAGCAGGTGACATCAACTTGTCATTTGCAGTGTGAAATGACACCGACCTACCGAATTGCTCATGGGGTCACCCAGTCAGAACCACCCTCTGGCAACTCTTCTTCTTGCCAAGTAGGGTGCCTGCTTTTGAGCAGCCAACCATGGAGTGAATTTAAAGAATTTTGTTCAGTGAGAGATTATTGATTTACAGTATCCAAACAGGAAAGGGTCCCCCATGTGGGTAATTACGGTATAGGTGAGTGGGCTTCCATTTTGGGATAGAACTTTATCAGTGTAGTATGGGAGGAATTGATGGCTTAATAGGTTAAATCAGCTTTGGAACCGGATTTGGCTGAGGAATCCTAGAAGCAGCTATCCAATTTGAAAAGCACTCTGCCTTTTGAACTAAGAGAAACCTGTGCAGTGTATTATTTTCCTTCTCTTTTTTTTTCCCCTCTCTCAAAAGCTCCTGCCTTCCTGCAGGAAATCCCCTCCATGAGTATTGGTATCTTATAAAACCTACTAAATAACATACTTGGCATTTGTCTCCCCCCGAAACCCAGGTCTCTTCTTCCCCTGCTCTACTGTTACCTGATAGGTTGGGGATATTTTATACTTTAGGCTTAGTTTGGTTGTGAAATTATGGGGTACAATTGTATGTTTATCTGCAAATATGTTTGTTTTTTTTTTTTTTTTAAAAAAAGAGAAAGAGAAAACACAACATTTGATGCTTCTTGCCTTTTACTTTTGTTTCCTGTAATGGGCCCAGCAGAATTCTACAGTGTTCAGGTTTTTGAACCTATGTTTTGCATCTACGAGATAGATAATTTTCCTCAACTGGTAATTTGGCCATTATCTGATGATAATATATATTGAAGATGTTTACAAACAAATAAATATCCACCTCTTTCCCACTCCCCGCCCCCCTCGCACCCCACCCCCACTCCCACCCCCGCCAGCCACATATTAAAACTGTCTTATAAAAAAAAAGCCTTGGGCTACTGTGCCTGGCTCTAGGAGGTAGTGGTTTACTAGCTTGCAGAATCCATTTGTGACGATGTGATGTTACGATGCTTAGAATTCTCCGGTGGAATTCCTTGATCATAAAATTGACTGAGTTATAACATTTGATGACGGAGAATATCTTAGTCCTTGTGCCACAAAAAATATACTAATCCTCTTTCTGATAGTAATGCACTGTTTTTTGTTAAGTTACTATGATTAAATCATTTTCCTCATCTTTTGTTGGTAGGTGGTAACGTCCTAATCTTGGCTATTTGGGGGGACAAAGGAGCCCCACACATGCAGGCCTTACACTTCAGTTTTGCCTTGGGTGCCTTTTTGGCTCCACTGCTGGCTAAATTGGCCCTGGGCACGACGACGGTGTCTGCTGCAAACCACACAGAGGCCGACTCTAACCACTCTGCTCTCAACCAGTCATCTGAAGCGGACTCCGAATCTCTCTTCAGAGTACCTGACAATATGAATTTACTGTGGGCCTACGCTATTATCGGTACTTACATTTTTGTAGTTTCTCTCTTTTTTTTCGCTCTGCTTTTTAAGAAAAGCTCAAGGCAGGAGAAAGCCAAAGCATCTGCTCAGAGGTCTCGAAGAGCTAAATACCACAATGCCCTTCTTTGCCTCCTTTTTCTGTTCTTCTTTTTCTACGTTGGAGCCGAGGTAACGTACGGTTCTTACGTTTTCTCGTTTGCGACCACCCATGCTGGCATGAAAGAAAGTGAAGCGGCGCTGTTGAACTCCGTCTTCTGGGGCACCTTTGCAGCCTGCAGGGGCCTAGCAATCTTTTTTGCTACATGTTTACAACCTGGAACCATGATTGTGTTAAGCAACGTCGGCAGCCTGGCATCATCCTTACTGCTGGTGCTTTTCGACAAGAGCCCAGTTTGCCTCTGGATAGCGACTTCGGTGTACGGGGCCTCGATGGCAACCACGTTTCCTAGTGGTGTTTCTTGGATTGAGCAGTACACGACCATCCATGGGAAATCTGCCGCATTTTTTGTCGTTGGTGCTGCCTTGGGAGAAATGGCTATTCCTGCGGTGATTGGAATTCTTCAAGGGCAGTACCCTGATTTGCCTGTAGTTCTGTACACCATTTTGGGGGCCTCGGTAGCCACTGCTGTTTTATTTCCCGTGCTCTATAAGTTAGCCACCTCCCCTCTCAATCAACAGCGAAAAGAACACAGAAAAAGCGAGGACCAGAAAGCTTTGCTGTCTAGTTCTGAGCTAAATGACTACGAGGAAGAGAATGAAGAAGAAGATGCAGAGAAATGGAATGAAATGGATTTTGAAGTGATTGAAATGAATGATACAATGAGAAATTCTGTAATAGAGACATCTAGAAATGTCCTGACAAAGCCCGTAGCTGAAATCTCCAGTCAATCCCACTCCAGTGCAATGGTGTTCGAGTCCTCTCCAGCTAACAGTGGCAAGTCCCCTGTAAGTCACCTTGCAAGAAACCAGTGTAAAAGGGACTAACGCCGAGAGAAGATGGATTATTTACTGACCTCCTTGAATAACCTCTGGTTCTAAAGAAGCCAGTTAAAGCAGAGCATTAACAGATTTTCAACATGCTCTGGGGATCAAAATTCCTAGGTCAGAGTATAGCAGATGCTACAAAGTTTTGCAAGGTTCTGTAATTCCCAGAGTTTTCCATAAAGAATGAATGGCCTTGGTCTCGTACAGCAGGGTCTTGTGAGGCTAGTGTTTGGCATGTGGCTGATGAGGTAATGTGTTACGATCTCCACCCCTCCGAGCACGCAGAGAAGGTGTTGTTGAGAAGCTGGGTGCCGTTCTCATAGCTTGAAACCCTCTAGTAGTTGAGCCGAGTAGCTGAACAAATGATCAGTCATCAGCATTCTATCAGGGAAGTTGAGGAGTGTTGTTTCTTAAAAAGAACAACTTTGAAAACGGACAGAGTTTTATTCATTGCTTTGCCCTCGCTGTAGTGTTGCACCAGAGAATGCTCATGCCTCATTTGATTTCTGATTTCTGTGAAGAGAACACAGAGCAGGACCCCAGAGACCTGGCTGCAAACCTTGACTGCTGCTTACTAGTTTTCCGGCCCTGCACTCGGTCACTTTACTTGAGTAGGGCCTTGCTTATCTGTCTCCTGATCTGTGATTTTATCAGTGAAAGTGAGATGATTTTCAAACTAGGAATCCTTACGTTTTAAAGTTTGTGCAAGAAAAAAAAAAGTTTGTGCAAGATGTCAGAAATTCACATGTGCCATCCATTCTTCATTTCAAATGAGAAGTGAAACAAAATTGATAGTTTTAAGAATACTACTGATTATGAATCTATGCCCGTTTCAGAGACTCCGTGTTTAATGACTATCTGCAAAACACATTTTTCAGTATTGTGTTTCATCAGTTCTAAGATGCACCCTTTTCTACCTTTTTTCCACAATTTTAACATCTCTGAAATCAGAATATGTCTTAAAGTCAGTAGTCACTTAACATCGTGAAGAAATTTAATCGACAGTTTATCCGTATACATATCCAAAGCAATGTTGCATGTTACAATCAGTGTCTTACAGTAATTCATTCAATTAGGAGATTTTACTATTTTTACAGATATTTTAAAAAGAAAAGTTATTTTTATATGCTGATTTTCTTGATGTTCAAATGGGGTTTGGAGATGCAATGTTCCGACTTTACAGGCTGTTTCAGAGTTACTAGGTTAGTAATAGGGTGAGTAATTGGTAATGGAGTCTGAGTCTGAGCCTTGCTCTTCCAGGACTTGCTCCTCATTGCGTCCGGCTGGTAATCACATTGTAAGCGCTGTGAACTAGGCTGCAGTTTAATTTACAAAGAGGCACAGTCTTTTGCAGTGTTTGGATTATTTGTATCACCCACGTAGGGTTCTTCTGGAGTTTGAAATACCCGGGAGACCAAATAATGATTAGAAAGGGGCTTGGTGGCTAGGAGTCAGGGATCGCAAAGGGTACTTCGTATGAGTGTGGCAAAGCTGGTGTGAGCTCTCTTTTGTTTTTTGTTTTTTTTTTTTAAAGATTGTATTTATTTATTAGAGAAAGAGTGAGAACAAGAGCGATCACAAAGGGAGAGGAAGAGGCAGAAGCAGACTCGCCGCTGAGCAGGGAGCCTGATGTAGGGCTTGATCCCAGGACCCTGAGATCATGACCTGAATCAAAGGCAGAGGCTTAACTAACAGAGCCACCCAGGCACCCCGTGAGCTCTCTTTTGATAAAGCACTGATGGCAGCTTTTGTTTACTTCTCTTTACCACGTTTTATGGTGAAGAACATTTAATTTCTACCTGTTTGCATTCTTTGCCTTCTCTTATTTATCTAATTTCTACAAGTTTGCGTTTGTTTTTTCTGGAGTGAAATACAGTATCTGTTTTGACCACTGCCCATCCACCTTCTATACCACAATATGAGTTTGTATATAATCTAGCAATTTTAGAGAGGGCCGTTGGAGAAATTAACAGTAAAAATTCTATTCTTGCTCTTTTTTGTACTTTGCTTTTCTCATAGCTAGACCTTGGAGACCACCTGTGTTCCATATATGCTTTTTCTCAGGTTGTTGGAAGTTAGGCAGTAGATGCTATTTGGCAGCTGGGAGGCTTGCTAGAACAGGGATTCAATCTGCAGCATCTACATTTAAGGGGTAGAAGATGTGGCTCAGGGAGAGAGGGACGATTATAAGAACATGGCCGGAAATTTGGAAATCCTCACTGGAAAATCCACTGGAGTTCCACAAACCAAAATGTGAATGGCCATATGAGATTACAGGCATTGTTAAAGTTTGATGATGTATTTCCATATTGGAAGGATAAGACTTAGTACAATTCCAAGAATTAGCATTCATTCTAATAATCAGTTCTTAGGTAGGTGTCTGCTGATGCACAAGTAGCCAATACTGAAGTATTCTATTGCTGAATAACAGATTTATCAGTTTACAACAACAGACATTTTTAAGTAGGCTCCATGCCCAGTGCGGAGCCCAGCATGGGGCTTGAACTCACAGCCATGAGATCGAGACCTGAGCTGAGATCGAGAGTTGGTTGCCTAACTGACCAAACCACCCGGGCACCCCAACAACAGACATTTTTTATCTCACAGTTTCTTGGGTCAGGAATTTGGGCATGACTTCCCTAGGTCCTCTGCTCAGTGTCTCATAGGACTGCAGTCAAGCTGTTGGATAGAGCTGTGCTCTTTTTTGGAGATTTGGGTTCTCTTCAAGTACCCTGTTATGTGGTTGTTGACAGTATTCAGTTCCTTGCTGTGGTTAGGCTGAGGCCCCTGTTTTTTGTCTGGCTGTGAACTGTCACCAGTTGGTTGACAGTTCACCATTCCTAGAACCAACCACCTAGGGCCATGCAGCCCTCTGCAGACCTCTCACAACATGGCATCCTATTTCTTCAAAGCCAGCAGGGGAATCTCTCACCTGGGTCTGCTAAGCTAAAGCCTTCTATAACATGATATAATCCCAGGAGTGGCGTCCCATCACCTTTGCCATATAATCTTGGCTAGAAGCAAGTCACGGTTCTACCCAAACTCAAGGGGAGAGGCTAGTACAGAGATGTGACTCATCTGGGCCCCCCTAGAGTGAGTTTGCTACAATCTGGTACCTGAAAAACCGAGGTTCAAGAGAACTAAAAAGTTTGAGCTGGGGACAAGAAGCCCTCAGCAGTCATCACGAGTGATTACAGATACCAAACTGAGTGAGCTAGTGTGGGCGCGGAAGGCTCCCCGTATGGCAGGCCCACGAACCTGGTAGAGGAGACTCTGTGGGGCAATAGATGGGTTCACTCAGAGTTAGGCACTTTTTCCCACTTGACATTTTATGGTCTTTCCCACTTTTAACTTGTTCAGATGCAGCTTTCTGTGAGGGAAATAGGTACATTTCACTTGAGTTGTATTTTCATAGTAAAGTCCAAGAACACTTTTGAGAGCATCTTTTGGTTACTCTTATTTTTTAAAGAGAAATGCTTTTTAAAAAAAAAATCAGTTTTTATCATAAAAATAGTGAAGATGTTAAAAAAAAGTCATGCTGGAAGATTAGGGAAGTACATAAAAATGAAAGGGACAGGTATAAAAATTTATATCGAGTTTTTATTTATTTTTTTAAAGTAAGCTCTATGCCCAGTGTAGGGCTTGGACTCACGACCCAAGATCAGTAGTTGTCTGCTCTAACAACTGAATCAGCCAGGTGCCCTTGTGTAAGTAATTTATAATTCTAAACACCTAGAAAATTTCTTAACATTTCTCATCAACATAATTTCCAGGGTAAAGGGATAAAAAAAAAAAACCTCCCCCCTACCAGATAAAGTTTCAGAAACAACTTGAATTTTTGTGTCCAGATTGCATTA
Source organism: Canis lupus familiaris (assembly GCF_011100685.1). Classification (NCBI taxonomy): domain Eukaryota; kingdom Metazoa; phylum Chordata; class Mammalia; order Carnivora; family Canidae; genus Canis; species Canis lupus. The sequence goes on from NC_049233.1 coordinate 68,159,301, forward strand.
ACACTGTAGCCAATGGACTGGTTATTAGTTTGAAGAATTGTAATTTATTTAAAAAACACACACACAACAAGCCTAATTGATCACTGTAGCAACACACTCCTGAAGACTGTGTGAGCCCGGGATTACATGTAAAGTGAGTTCGTTTCAGGTAGAACCATTAAATAATGAGGATAGCTGTCTCATAACCAGAACTTTTTGTTTACCATAGCAGTGTATCACTCCTGCCACTTAAAAGTTCTTTGTTGTTTGTTTGTTTGTTTGTTTTTAAGATTTTATTTATTCATGAGAGATACAGAGAGAGGCAGAGACATTGGCAGAAAGAGAAACAGGCTCCATGCAAGGAGCCTGATGCGGGACTTGATCCCAGGACCCTGGGGTCACGACCCGAGCCATAGGCAGATGCTCTACCACTGAGCCACCCAGGGGTCCCGAGCTTAAAGTGCTTGATGGCAGTAGCCATGTCCCTCTGGGATACCCTGTATCTGTGTTTGTTACGTGCCGCTTGTTTTGTTCATAGTGCTGTGAATGTGTTTGCATATGTGAACTCACAGATATTACATGTGTTTCATGTTCTCCTACATTGGGGGGGCGCAGTGGGGGTAAAGGTAGTCGAGAAGAGATACAAAAAAGTTTATGATTCCAAGTTTGTTAGAAATGGCTCTTTTTTCATTGAAATTGTTATAGCGATTATTATAGATTTACATGCAATTGTGCGTAGGGTTTCTTTTGTTTTCTTTTTCTTTTTTTTTTTTACAAATTTGCTGAGCAGGGCTACTTGCTCAATCTGGAGGGTAGAGAACTAGACTAATGCTTCTCATAGTTTAATGTGCATTTGAATTGCTTATTAAAATACAGATTCTTTTTTTTTTTAAAGATTTTATTTATTTATTCATGATAGTCACACAGAGAGAGAGAGAGAGAGAGAGAGAGGGGCAGAGACACAGGCAGAGGGAGAAGCAGGCTCCATGCAGGGAGCCCAATGTGGGATTCGATCCCGGGTCTCTAGGATCGCGCCCTGGGCCAAAGGCAGGTGCCAAACCGCTGCGCCACCCAGGATCCCCTAAAATACAGATTCTAATTGAATAGCACCTGGGGTAGGCGCTGGGATTCCGTATGTCTAACGAGCTCTTATGGATGGGGAGCTGTTGCCCTGTGGACTGACCACATTTCGGGTAGCAGGATTCACTTTTTGAGAGGGTCAAATTCTTTGCTACTTTTGGGAATTCAGTTTGTTTTGTTTTTGCTTTTCTTAATCTGACCTTAAATCTGTAGGAGTCTGTAGTTCCCATGCACCCCCTTCTCTCTCTTGCACACAAACTCTAGGACTCTATTCTGAATTCTCTTCAATCCTCTCCATTTACTGCACTGACTGTTGAATATTTATTTCTTATGTCTGTTGAATGCCTCCTATTTGGCAGTCTCTGTGAGAGGTGCTATGTGTACATTGGTGGAAAGGTCAGAAGGTTCCTGCCTCCATGGAACATACCCTCTATAGAAATACCGTCCAGTAGAATTTCCCACAGTGATGGGAATATTTTATATCTGCACTGCCAAGTAGCCACTGGCCACACGTGGTGAATTGACTCCTTGAAATATGGCTAGTAAGACACAGAAAATGGAATTTTTTAAAAAGATTATTTACTTATTTATTCATAGAGACAGAGAGAGAGAGAGAGAGCAGTCACCATGCAGAGAACCTGACGTGGGACTCGATCCAGGGTCTCCAGGATCACGCCCTGGGCTGCAGGCGGCACTAAACCGCTGCGCCCACCGGGGCTGCCCAGAAAATGAATTTTTTAATTTAAATATCTACCTTAGCTGATGGCTGCTATATTGGATAACATGGTCTTTTTTTTTTTTTAAGATTTTATTTATTTATTCATGAGAGAGTGGTAGGGACACTCAAGAGGGAGAAGCAGGCTCCACGCAAGGGGTCCGATGTGGGGCTCTATCCCGGGACTCCGGGGTCACGCCCTGAGCCAGAGGCAGATGTGCAACCACTGAGCCACCCAGGCGTCCCTGGATAACACAGGTCTAGTGGAGGAAACAAGATATCAAACAAGTAATCACACAAGGTGTTTCCAGGAAGTCTTTATTTTGTTATATTAGAAATTTACAAGTATCTGGGGTCAGAAAGGTTGTGTTAGATGCCTTCTCAAATGGCATGATATAAATTATCACGGGACCTAAGGAAAGGCTGGTTTTACTGGGTCCTAATGGTAGACAGTGGTGTTTAGTGATCCAAAGGAGAAGCTTTGCCTTTCCTTGTGTGTTGTGGAAGCAAACCAAGGCCGGGCACCTTGGTTGTCAGGAGGATTTAAACCCCTTCCCTTTATGCACTTTGGCTAGTTGGCATTTGAGCTAGGTTGAACTTGACTTGGATTTTTATTTAGCTATAAATAGTTTCATACTTAATGAGTTAAAATTTTATAACACTGAATTTTTGCAAAGAGAAGTTTTGTGCATTTTTTCCCCTGCATCTTCCAACATTTTTTGGTGATTGTCTTCATCATGTGTTGTCATGTCCTCTATTTTCTGCCTTGTTTCTTTCTTTCAGTTCTTGCAGAGAAGATCCCTTAGGTTCTTGCAGTGTAGTTGTTAATTCTTAATGTATTGTTTTTCTTTTGGCTTATATTTTTACTTGCAAAAATGCCTTTCGTGTCCGGTCTCTGACTTTATGGCAACTTGCCTTCGATGTGTTCGATTATGTTAGTTAATGGGTGGCCTGGAGAAGAGTTGAAGTTGTTCGATGACATGAGTGACTTAAGGTGGTGAGCTTTTTAGCCTCTGAACAACTTGTTGAGATTGCAAGGTGTTTTTTAAAATCATTTATTTTCAAGTGTGATAAAATAGACATAACATGTACCGTCTTAGCCATTTTTAAGTGTATAAATTCGGTGGCATTCCTACGCTCACATTATTGTGCAACCATAACTGCCTCATTCACAAAACTGAAACTCTGATGAGCACTGGGTATTATGCTATATGTTGGCAAATCGAACTCTAATAAAAAAATATACAAAAAAAACCCCAAAACACTGAAACTCTGTAACCCATTAAACACCGTATCTCTCCATTACACCCTCGTATGAGCCCTGACAAAAGAGCAGTCTACTTCCTATCTCTACAATTTTCACTACTCTAAGTACTTCATATAAATGGCATTAGACGGTATTTGTCCTATTGTGACCGGCTTATTTCACTCCGCGTATTATCTTCAAGTTTCATCCAGGTTGTAGCCTGTCAGGATTTCCTCTGTAAGGTGGAGTAATAGTCTCCTGAATGTATACTTTGCTTACGCATGTATCTGTTAGGGACGTTTGAGTTGCTTCCACCTTTTGGCGATTGGGAATAATGCTGCTGTGAAAATTGAATGTACACATACCTGTTTGAATTTCTGCTTTCAATGCTTTTGGGTGTCCCCACAAGTCTGACTGCTGGCTCATGTGTTAGTTCTGTTTTTAATGTTTTTGGGTGCTTTCATTATTTGACTTAGATATTGTCCTAAATCCGTTTTTCCAGAAGAAACTGGCTAGAGGAAGAAGATAGAGAAACCCATGCATTTAGTCATATTGCTTCAAACTCTAGGCAGACTTTTAGCCCATTATAATCAATCAGCTTAGTGTCACCCACACGCAGAGTAGTGAAAGGTTATGTCCGACATCTACCTCAAAGTTTTGTTATATTTGCTTTCAGTTTTTATTCAGTCATTGAGCAAGTGTTTGCGAGCTCACTTTGAAATCTTACCTGTAATGAAACCAAACCTGGACCTGTGGGAGGTTGTTTTTCTAGACAGGTTTTCACCAGTCAGTTTTGATTTGGGGGGCTTAATGGGGTAGGGATGGCCTTGTAGATTGATTACATCTGTATTTAAGACTGCTCACACTTACATGGCTTTGTACAATGAAAAAGCTTGTTTGAATAACATATTGATATAAATAAATAACACTGTTGATTTAAGATAAAATTGTGTTTCATTTCATGGGTGCTTTGGCATCTCACCAGAAATTTGTCAAGAATATTTCCAGATTTTAGGTTGTGAGTGCTCCAAAAATGTATGTGGTAGTTGTCTTGGGTTCCTAAAGTGTGAATAGTGTGTTATTTTTAAGTTCCCATGGATATTTTAGAAATGACATCTAACATCTTTGATGACCTCTAACATTTCTGGCTCCTCCGTTTCTCTTAAGTTTATGATCTAGTTTCTAAATTCACAAGTCCACCGAAGCAGCTGTTGCCAGCTGGGTATCTTAGTTAATGTTTTACCTGAATAATAATCTCCTAATTAAGAGGATTACAGTTATGTCCTTGTTTCGGGACGGAAAGGAAGTTTTCAGAATTGCACATCAAGCAGGAACTGGGGAGCTTCTCGTTGCTTCCCTTCTATAAAGAACCCGCAGCTGAAAGTGCTATTAGTGACCGCAGCCCTTTCTGTCTCGCTTAGAACAACTGTAGGGATAATCTGGTTAAATGCTTCTAGCCTGGAGCGTGATTCATGTGTACAGCAACGTCTCCACCCCCTTCACACTTTGCCGGAGCCTTGGGAGAAGTTATTTTTAAAGTGGGAACGTTTGAGCTGAGAGAAGTGAAATGGCACCCTCTCTCGTCCTAGCAGTAATGACGCCGGGGGTGTCCTTATTTGACTGCTGCCATCCCTGCCTTCCGTCATCTAAGGCCACAGCTGCGCACCTTGCCCGGGGCAGGGATCTTCTTGTACCTTTGCACCTTGCCAGGACTCTGGGCAGAGCTTGGCTTTTCTGGCTCCTTCTCACTACAGAACCCGAGCAGCTTTGGCATTGGGCCAGATACGATAGGATTTCAAGTATAAGCAACTGTGATATCCAGGGTCCCCAGTGCCTTCCCCGAGGAAGCGGGGCCTTGGTTTATGGTTACACTCCTGCTTCATCTCCCAGGGATTTGGTTGAGCTTGAGAGGGGGCTGAGTGACCACGGCCTCTGTTCCTAAGGGTTCCCTGGGCGGGAAGGCTGGGGTAGGACCCTGTGGTTTACAAGGACCCAGACCTGAGAATTGGCTGGGGCTCCTGCTACTGCCCACTGGAAGGGAGAATGGGATTTTTCTATTTGCTCACTCTAGCGACCATTTCATTCTCTCTCCTTTGGGAAACTTCAATGGACCCTATAGAGAGAGGAGCTCACGTGTGCTGTAATGGTTAAATGTGGGGTGTGGAGCCTGTCGGCCTGGATGTGAATTCTCTGCCACCTACCACCTTGGTCACATTGCTGTAATCTCTTGGCCTCTATTTTCTTTCATGGAGTAGAGGCAGTGAGACGTCGATGAAATATGTTTTATTTTGTTTTTTAAAGACTTTATTTATTTATTCCTGAGAGACACAGAGACATAGGCAGAGGGAGAAGCAGGCTCCACGCAGGGAGCCCGATGCGGAACTCGATCCCGGGACCCTGGGGTCACGCCCTGCGCCGAAGGCAGACACTCAGCCTCTGAGCCACCCAGGCGTCCTTGAAATAATGTTTGTAAAGCACCTGGCATATTGCATCATCCACACATTTACGGGCTGAATTGTGTTGCTACACCCCACCCCACCCCACCCCCTATGTTGAAGTCCTAACCTCTAGTGGCCCAGATTGAGTATTTGGAGATAGGGTCTTTAAAGAGGCAGTCAAGCTAACATGAGTCATTAGCGGGGGGCCCTAATCCCCCCACATGATCGGTATCCTTAAAGAGGAAGGAATTAGGACACAGACTGGCACGGAGGGAGGACCACGTGAAGGCACAGGGAGAAAGATGACCATCTACGAGCCCGGGAGAGAGGCTGCAGAGGCGGCCAGCTCTCCAGTGCCTTGATCTCAGCCGTCCAGCTTCCAGAATCCTGGGGAGGATTTCTCTTGTTTGAGCCGCTCCGTCTGTGGTACTTCGTTACAGCAGCCACAGCAAACGAAGACACAGAGGAATGAGGGCTTAGTTACTAGTTACTATTCTTATTATTGTTTCCAAACTACTCAGCCAAAGGACAAAATGAAGTGGCCACATATGAGAAACTTTATTCATAAAGTAATATTCACTAATTTAGTAAAAGAGACTAACCACAAAAGGGAAATAGTAAGAGTTTTTTAATAACACCTGTGGGTGTGAAGGCCTGGCTGGACACCCTAACTAAGCTAATAAGGTTATGGGTCCCAAGAATATTTAGCTGTCGTGACACGTCAGTAAGAAGACCTGTGGCCAAGGGGTGCCTGGGTGGCTCAGTTGGTTAAGTGGCCGCCTCTTGATTGCGGCTTTGGTTACGATCTTGAGGTTGTGGGATCAAGCCCTTCATCAGGCTCCTCTCTGCAGGGAGTCTCCTTGAGATTTTCTCTCCCCCGCCCTCTGCCCCACCTCCTGCTTGCATTCTCTCTCTTCTGTGTGTGTCTCTCTAAAATAAGTAAATCTTAAAAAATAAAAACAAAACAGGAAGAAGACATGTGGGCTGAGAGTTCACACACCTGGCCTGGGGAGTCTCTGCTCAGGTACCACACAAAGGATGGCCTTCCTTGGACCCAACCAAATAGTTAAGATAAATGGAGCCCACGAGCAATAAAAGGGTGAGAAATAGCAAAAGCACATAACTTTTTATTTTTTTATTTTTTTTCTTTATTTATGATAGTCACAGAGAGAGAGAGAGAGAGAGACAGAGACACAGGCAGAGGGAGAAGCAGGCTCCATGCACCGGGAGCCCGACGTGGGATTTGATCCCGGGTCTCCAGGATCGCGCCCTGGGCCAAAGGCAGGCGCCAAACCGCTGCGCCACCCAGGGATCCCAGCACATAACTTTTTAATGGATAGTGTACGTACGCAGTAATTAGATACTACAAAGGTAAATTAAAAAGTAGATCATATTTGCTCTTAAAGCAACCATTCTTTTTTTTTTTTTAATTTATTTTATTTGAGAGACAGAGTGAGAGCAGAGGAAGAGAGAGAGAGAGAAAGAGAGAATCTTCCTCAGAATCTGCACTGAACAGGGAGCCCGACATGGGGCTCAACTCCACGACCCTGAGACCATGACCTGAGCTGAAGCCAAGAGTCGTACACTCAACCGACTGAGCCACCCAGGCGCCCCTAACCAGCCATCCTTACTGTCATTTCTGTGCGTCTTCTAGAGATATCTGTGTACATACAAAAAGGTGCTTATATGTACATATATACAATGAATATAAATTAATATATTCTATAATTCTATATTAAGAAGTAATTGATCTGTAACATTGTATTTGTTGTAGGTGTACAACATAACGATGTATGTATGCATCGTAAAATGATCACCTCTAGGTTAAGATCATCCGTCACCATATTTGGTTAGAAATATTTTTTTCATGCAATGAGAACTTTTAAGATTGTCTTAGCTGGGACGCCTGGGTGGCTCAGTGGCTGAGCGTCTGCCTTTGGCTCAGGGCGTGATCCCAGGGTCCTGGGATTGAGTCCCACATCAGGCCCCCTGCATGGAGCCTGCTTCTCCCTCTGCCTGTGTCTGTGTCTCTCTCTCTGTGTCTCTCATGAATAAATAAATAAAATCTAAAAAAAAAAAATTTACTCTCTTAGCAACTTTCAAATATACAATACAGTATAGTTAACTATAGTTAACAATACTATCTATCCTTGGGACATTTTTTTTAACTAAAAGTTTGTGCTCTTTGACCCCCTTCACTCACTCTGTCTACCCCCTACCCCTCACCCCTAATAACCGTCAATCTGTTCTATCTAGAAGTTCAGGTTTGTTGTTTTAATTTTTTTTTTAATTAAAAAATTTTTGAGGGACGCCTGGGTGGCTCAGCGGTTGAGCATCTGCCTTTGGCTCAGGTCGTGATCCTGGAGTCCCGGGATCGAGTCCCACGTCGGGCTCCCTGCATGGAGCCTGCTTCTCCCTCTGCCTGTGTCTCTGCCTCTCTCTGTGTGTCTCTCATGAATAAATAAATAGAATCTTTAAAAAAGTTTTTTTGACAAATTCCACATATAAGTGATTTGTCATATAGCATATGTCTTTTCCTGTCTGACTTATTTCACTTACCATGGTGCCCTCAAGTTCGTCAGCGTATCACATGGCATCGTTTCCTGTGCTCGTTGGCCATCTTATTGTGTTCTTTGGAAAAAATATCCAGATCCTCTGCCTGTTTTTTAAATTGGATCTTTTTCTTTTTTGCTTTTTTATTGGGTTGTTTGAGTTCTTTATATATTTTGGGTATTAACCCCTTATCAGATATATGGTTTGCAAATACTCTCACTTAATAGATGATCTTTCTAGTTTGCTTAAGATTTCCCTTGTGTTTGATATAGTCCCTCTTGTTTATTTTTGGTTTTGGTGTCAAATGTAGGAAATCATCACCAACACTGATGTCTAGGAGCTTATCACCTTTTTTTTTTTTTTTCTAGGCATTTTATGGTTTCGGGTCTTTGAAACCATACGGTTAAAGTTTTTTTAAGATTTTTTTTTTTTAAAGATTGTATTTATTTGTTCATGAGAGACACACAGAGAGAGGCCGAGACACAGGCAGAGGGAGAATTTTGAGTTGATTTTGTGTATGGTGTAAGGCGGTGGTCCGGTTTCCTTCTTTTGCATGTCACTGTCCAGTTTTGTCAACACCATCTATTCAAGGGCCTGTTCTTCCTCCACTGTATCTTCTTGGTTCCTTTGTTGTGAATACTTGATAATATATGTGTGGGTTTTTTTTTTCCTAGGCTCTTTATTCTATTCCATTGATCTATATGTCTGATTTTGTGCCAATATCATAGTGTTTTGATTAATCTAGCTTTGTAAAATAGTTTGAAATCAGGGAATCTGATGCCTCTGGCTTCGTTTTTCTTTCCAAAATTGCTTTGGCTACTTGTGGTTCCATAAAAATTTTAGGATTCTTTTGTTCTAGTCCTGTGAGAAATGCCATATCTGGAATTCTGATAGAGATGGCATTGAATTCTAGATTACTTTCCGAATTATGAACATTTTAACAATATTAATTCTGATCCATAAGCATGAAATATATTTCCATTTATTTTGTCTTTTTCATTTTGTTTCATCAACGTCATATAGCTTTCAGAGTACAGGTCTTTCACCTCCTTGGTTAAAAAATTTGTTTTTTAAATATTTATTTTGGGATGCCTGGGTGGCTCAGTGGTTGACTGCCTTCAGCTTGGGTTGTGATCCTGGGGTCCTGGGATCGAGTCCCACATCGGGCTCCCCGCACAGAGGCTGCTTTTCCCTCTGCCTGTGTCTCTGCCTCTCTCTCTGTGTCTCTCATGAATAAATATATAAAATCTTTAGAAATAAATAAAGATTTATTTGGGGCAGCTGAGTAGCTCAGTTGGTTAAATGTCTGCCTTCATCTGGGGTCATGATCCCAGGGTTCTGGGATCAAGCCCTGCATTGGGCTCCCAGCATAGTGGGGAGCCTGCTCCTCCCTCTCCCTCTACCTGCCTCTCCCCCGTTTGTGCTCTCTCTGTCAAATTAAAAAATATATATATTTTTTTATTTGAGAAAGACTGTGCACACAAGCAGGGGGAGGGACAGAGGGAGAGACTATTGAAACAGACTCACCTGAGCTGAGCACGAAACCCAACTCGGGCTCCATCCCAGGACCCGATATCATGACCTTAGCCCAAAGTGAGAGTCAGGTGCTTGACCAACTGAACTGCTCAGGCACCGCCTCCTTGATTAAATTTATTCCTAGGTATTTTATTCTTTTGGTGCAGTTGTAAATGGGATTACTTTCTTAATTTCTTTTTCTGGAAGTTCATTATTAGTGTGTAGAAATGTTTACATTTAGTTCATTTACATTAAATTGTAGCTCATTAACTACAATAAGTAGTTATTGGTAGGTATGTACTTATTGCGATCTTGTTAATCGTTCTCTGTTTTGTAATTTATTTGTTTCTTTGTGATTTGATAAATTTCTGTAGCGGTATCCTTAGATTCCATTTTTATTTTTTTATTTAAAAAAATATTTTATTTATTTATTCGTGAGACACAGAGAGAGAGGCAGAGACACAGGCAGAGGGAGAAGCAGGCTCCATGCAGGGAGCCCGACGTGGGACTCGGTCCCAGGACCCCGGGGTCACACCCTGACTGAAGGCAGGCGCTCAACCATTGAGCCACCCAGGCGTCGTCCCTAGATTCCTTTTTTAAAAGGTTGTATTTATTTATTTGAGAGAGACAGAGGAAGGGGAGGATAAAGGGAGAGGGAGAGGCAGAGAATCTCAAGCAGACTCTTCACTGAGCGCAGAGCCCCATGGGGGGCTTGATGTCACAACCCTGAGATCATGACATTAGCCGAAACCAAGAGTTGGATGCCTACCTCACTGAGCCATGCAGGCACCCTAGATTCCTTTTGCATAAAATAGGTTTTTGCTTATGATTACCATGAAGCCTACATAAAACACCTTATATTTGTAAGTCTATTTAAAATTGATAACTTCAGTTTGAATGCATATTTTTTTAAAGATTTTATTTATTCATGAGAGACACAGAGAGAGGCAGAGACACAGGCAGAGGGAGGAGCAGGCTCCTCGCAGGGAGCTGGATGTGGGACTCAATCCCTGGATCAGGGTCACGCCCTGAGCTGGAGGCAGACACTCAACTGCTGAGCCACCCAGATGTCCCCAAATGCATATTTTTTAATGGTTTTATTTTAATCATCCAGTGCTCATCACAAGTGCACTCTTTAATACCCATCACCTATTTCATCCACCTCCCCTCTGGTAACAAACATGTTAGTCTCTATAGAGTCTGTTTCTGGTTTGTTTCTCTCTTTTTTTCCCCTTTGCTCAGTTGTTTTGTTTCTTAAGCTCCACATATGAGTGAAATCATATGGTATTTGTCTTTCTCTGACTGACTTTATTTAGCATTGTACTCTAGCTCCACCCAAGTTGTTCCAAATGGCAAGATTTCATTCTTTTTGATGGCTGAGTAATATTCCATCGTGTATATTACCACATCTTCTTTATCCGTCCATCAGTTGATGGACACTTGAGTTGCTTCCATATCTCGGCTATTATAAATAATGCTGCGATAAACATAGAAGTGCATATATCCCTTTGAATTAATGTTTTTCTATTCTTTGGGTAAATATCCACTAGTGTGACTGGGGGATCGTAGGGTAGTTCTGTTTTTAACTTTTTGAGGAACCTCCATATTGTTTTCCACAGTGGCTGCACCAGTTTGTATTCCCACCAACAGTGCACGAGGGTTCCTTTTCCTCCATATCCTCACCAACACCTGTTTCTTGTGTTGTTGATTTTAGCCATTCTGACAAGTGTGAGGTAATATTTCATTGTGGTGTTTTGTTTTTGTTTTTTGGCAGGCAGCGAAGTAAAGTTTATTGAGCAATATCAAGGTTTATTGAGTGATAATACAAAGCTCCTAAAGAGGGCTAAAGAGGGAGGGGACTGAGCGGGTTGCCCCTCATTGTTCTTTTGATTTGCATTTCCCTGATGATGAGTGACATTGAGCATCTTTTCATGTGTCTGTTGGCCATCTGGATGTCTTCTTTGGAGGAATGTCTGTTCATGTCTTCTGCTCAATTTTTAATTGGATTATTTGTTTTTTGGGTCTTGCGTTCTTTATACATTTGGATACTAACCATTGATGGGATATGTCATTTGCAAATATTTTCTTTCATTGTGTAGTTAGCCTCTTAGTTTTGTTGATTGTTTCCTTTGCTGTGCAGAAGCTTTTTATTTTGATGTAGTCCCAGTAGTTTATTTTTGCTTTTGTTTCTCTTGCTTCGTGGGACTGATCTAGAATAAAATTGCTACAGCTGATGTCAGAGAAATTACTGCCTGTGCTCTCTCTGGGATTTCTATGGTTTCAGGTTTCACATTTAGGTCTTTAATGTGTATGGTATAAAAAAGTGGTTCAGTTTTATTCTTTTGCAGTTGTTGTCCAGTTTTCCCATTGTTGAGGATACTGTCTTTTCCCCCATTGGATATTCTTTCCTGCTTTGTCAATTGCACCATATAATTTTGAGTTTATTTCTGGGTTTTCTGTTCTGCTCCATTGATCTCTGTGTCTATTTTTGTGCCAGTACCATACTGTCTTGATGACTATAGCTTTATAATATAACTTGAAGTCTAGAATGTGATACCTCCATCTTTGCTCTTCATTTTCTTTTCTTTTTTTTTTTTTAATGTTTTGAGTTTCTATTTAAATTCTAGTTAGTTAATATGTAGTATAATATTCAGTTAAGGAGTAGAATTTAGTGATTTATCACTTACATATAACACCCAGTGATCATCACAACTAGTACCCTCTTTAATATCCAGCACCCTGCTTTCATTTTTCTTTCTTTTTTTTTTTTTTTCTGCTTTCATTTTTCAAGATACCTTTGGTTATTCTGGATCTTTTGTGGTTCTATACAAATTTTAGGATTATTTCTTCTAGTTCTATGAGAAATGCTCTTGGTATTTGATAAGGGATTGCATTAATTGTGTAGATTGCTTTGGGTAGTATAGACCTTTTAACAACATTCTTCCAAGTCATGAGCAAGGAATGTCTTTCCATATCTTTGTGTCACCTTAGTTTTTAGAGTATAGGTCTTTCACCTTTTGGGTAGATTTATTCCTAGGTATCTTACTATTTTTGGTCCAATTGTACATATGATCGTTTTCTTAATTTCTCTTTCTGGTCCTTCATTTTTAGTGTATGGGTTGGAAGTATGCAATGGATTTCTGAATATTGATTTTGTATCCTGTGACTACTGAATTCTTTATCAGTCCTAGCAGTTTTTTGATGGAGTCTTTTGGGTTTTCTACACATAGTGTCATGTCATCTGCAAACAGTGAAAGTTTTACTTCATTATTAACTTGAATGCCTTTTATTTCTTTTTGTTGTCTGATTGCTGTGATAGGACTTCCAGTACTCTGATGAATAAAAGTGATGAGAATGGACATCCTTGCCTTGTTCCTGACCTTAGGGGAAAGGCTCTTAGTTTTCCCTCCATTAAGGATTATGTTGGCTGTGGCTTTTTCCTAGATGGCCTTTATTATGTTGAGGTATGTTCCCTTGAAACCTACTTTTGAAAACGTTTTTTTTTTTTTAATTTTTATTTATTTATGATAGTCACACAGAGATAGAGAGAGAGAGAGGCAGAGACATAGGCAGAGGGAGAAGCAGGCTCCATGCACCGGGAGCCCGATATGGGATTCGATCCCGGGTCTCCAGGATCGCGCCCTGGGCCAAAGGCAGGCGCCAAACCGCTGCGCCACCCAGGGATCCCTGAAACCTACTTTTGTTGAGGGTTTTTTGTTTTTGTTTTGTTTTATAATGAATGAGTGTTGTACTTTGTCAAATGCTTTTTTTTTTTTTTGCATCTATGGAAATGATCAAATGGTTCTTATTGTGATATATTATTGATTGACTTGCAAATATTGAGCTTCTCTTATAACCCAAGAATAAATCCCACATGACAGGGGTGAATGATTTTTAAAAAAATGTACTGTTGGATTTGGTTTGCTAATACTTTGTGGAGGATTTTTGAGTCTATGTTCACCAGAGATACTGTTCTAAAGTTGTCTTTTTTTGGTAATGTCTTTATCTGGTTTTGGTATCAGGGTAATGCTGGCCTCATAGAATGCATTTGGAGCTTCATCTTCTATTTTCTGGAATAGTTTGAGAAGAGTAAGTATTAGCTCTTTAAATGTTTGTAGAATTTGGCTATGAAGCCATCTGTCCTGGACTTTTGTTTGATAGGAGTTTTTTGATTACTGATTCGATTTCTTTGCTGGTAATTGGTCTGTTCAAATTTTCTATTTTCTATTTCTTCCTGTTTCAGTTTTGGTAGGGTATGTGTTTCTAGGAATTTATCCCCTTCTGGGTTGTCCAATTTCTTGACATATAGTTCTTCCTAATACTCTCTTATAATTGTATTTCCGTGGTATTGGTTATTTCCCCTCTCATTTGTGGTATTATTTATTTGGGTCCTTTCTCTTTTTTTTTTTTTTGATAAGTCTGTCTAGAGGCTTATCAGTTTTATTGATTTTTTTTCAAAGGATCAGCTTCTGCTTTCATTGATCTGTTCTTTTGTTTTTTTTTTTTTAGTGATATATAATTTATTTCTGTTGTAATATTTATTATCTCCTTCCTTCTGCTGGTATTAGGTTTTGTTTATTTTTTCCTAGATCCTTTAGGTGTAAGGTTGGGTTGCTTATATGAGATTTTTCTTGCTTCTTGATGTAAGTCTGTATTGCTACAAACCTCCCTCTCAGAGCTGCTGTTGCTCTTAAAGGCTTTCAACTGTTGTTTTCATTTTCCTTTGTTTTCATGTACTTTAAAAATTCTTCTTTTATTTCCTGGATGATCCATTTATTGTTTAGTAGCATATTATTTAACCTCCATGTATTTGTGGTCTTTCCAGATTTTTTCTTGTGGTTGACTCTAGTTTCATAGTATTGTGACCAAAAAAGGTGCATGGTATGACTTTTCTCTGTCTTCTTCTGGGATTCCTATAATACAAATGTTATTATCTTTGATGGAGTCACTGAATTCCTTAAGTCTAATCTCATCTTGTATAATTCTTTTTTCTCTCTTTTGTGCAGCTTGATTATTTTCCATTACTCTGGCTTCTAAGTCAATAATCAGTTCTTCTGCATCTTCCAGGCTGTTGTTCATTCCTCAAGAACGTTTCTTTTTTCACTTATTAAGCCCTTTATCTCTGCTATATTATTCCTTATCTTGGTGTTGCTGGTCTCACTCTTCTTTTCTCAAGTCCGGTGAGTTCCCTTATTATCATTGCTTCAAATTCTTCATCAGGTGTGTTACTTATATCTGTTTCACTTAGATCTCTGGCTGTGGCCTTCCCTGTTCTTTCATTTGGGACAAACTCCTGTGTCTTCTCATTATGTCTAAGTCTCTGTGCCCATTTTTATGTGTTGGGAAAGTCCACTACATCTCCTGTTCTTGATGGTAATGGCTTTGTGAAGAAGAGGTGCTGTAGTGCCCTGCAGTGTGGTGTCCCCCATTCTCCAGGCCCTGCCACTTATGGGAGTGTCTGTAATGTGTGCTGTGTACTTTCTGCTATTGTGTCCTGGCTGCTTTATCCTTCAGGCCCGTTATCTGCAGGGGTGCTCTTTCGCTCTTTGCCTGCTGTGGGCAGTGTTTGGTTCTTGGCCCGAATGTGGCAAATTTTAATTAGATGTGCTCTGGTCTGCTTGTGAAATGAGACCCATCGCCACTGCCACTAGAACTGAAGCCTCTCAAAACCCCCAGGTTGGGAGAGGTGGTGTTGGGAGGGGTTTGGGCTGGTCTTCATGGGGAGAGGGCCCACCATGCTGGGACTGAGGCAAGCATAACTGAGAGTCTTAAGGTGGTTCTTCTGGAGTGCAGTGGGGCAGAGGTTGGCATAAGCAAGTTAGATAGTGAGCGTTGGTCCTCCCTGCACTGGTTCCCTCAGGTGTCTCTGTTTATGCTGAGGGGCAAGGGGAGGAAATAGCACCTGGCAGTTCCGTTATTCTCAGAGGCATCTCACCGTAAATGCTCCTTCTCTGGGACATGCTCTGAAATGAGCAACTAACCTTCCCCCTGTGTCCCATAGGTGCTCTTTAGATTGCTGTTTCCACACTGCACGTCTGCGGGCTGTTTGCTTAGTGCTTTCTCCAAGGGCAGCTCCAATGTCCTCCAAGCTCTTCCAGGGCCAAGCATGATTTTATTTATTTATTTATTTATTTATTTATTTATTTATTTATTTATTTATTTACTTACTTACTTACTTACTTACTTACTTACTTACTTACTTACTTACTAGAGAGAGGCAGAGACATAGGCAGAGAGAGGAGAAGCAGGCTCCATGCAGGGAGCCCAAAGTGAGACTCGATCCCACGACTCTAGGATTATGGCCTGAGCCCAAGGCAGATGCTCAACCACTGAGCCACCCAGGTGTTCCGCATGATGTCCTTTAAAACTCCAGGCTTTAAGACCCACTGGTTTCAAGAATTCATGAAATTCAGGTTCTCTTGTGTTCTAAGACCGTTCCTATGGGGATGTTTTTCCCATGCACTCCCCCATGTGCTAAACTGTCTCTTGCCCTTTTCTACAGCCATGGCTCCTCCCCGCTGCAGTGGCTATGATCCATTTCTCTCCCAAGCTGTGTCCCCACATTTCCTCCTTTTCTTTAGTGTGGCCTCTTCTTCACCTTTAGTTGTGGCATTTGTCCTCCCAATCTTCAGATCGGTTTCTGGGAGTATTTAGGATGACTTGTTAGTTATCTAGTTGTATCTGCAGGATGAGGTGAGCCAGTGTCCTCCTACTCTGCCACCATCTTCCACGGGAGTGTCATTTGAATGCATTTTAGAGCTCCCTATTTTTACTCTTCCCCACCCTACATTTTGTTTTTGATGTCACAATTTAAATCTTTTTATCTTGTGTATCCGGTAACAAATCATTATAGTTCTGATTATTTTTTTAACATTTCTTGGAAGGTTGGTCTAGTGGTGTTGACTCATTCAGCTTTTGCTTGTCTGGAGGACACTTATCTCTCATTCAGTTCTGAAGGTCAGCTTTGCTGGGTAGAGTATTCCTGTATGGCAGTTTGTTCTTTCAGCACTTTGAGTGTATCATGCCACTCCCTTTTGGCCTGATGAAAACTGCTGATAGTATTAATGGTGTGTTCTTATACACAAGTTTTTCTCTTGCTGCTTTTCAGATCCTCTCCTTTTCTTTAACTTTTGACAATTTGATTATAATCTGTCTTGGTGTGGGATTTGTTTATATTCATCTTACTTGGAGCTCTCTGGGATTCCTGGATTTGGTTATCTGTCCCCTTCCCCAGGTTAAGAAAGTTTTCAGCCATTGTTTCTTCGAGTTTTCTACTCCTTTCTCTCTCTCTTCTCTTTCTGAGGCTCCTATACTGCAAATATTGGTCCTCCTGATGTTTCCTAAGTCTCATAAACTATCTTCATTGTTTTAAATTCTTTTTTTTCCTAATTCTTTTTTCTTTTTGTTACTCTGATTGGTTGAATTGCACTGCCATGTCTTTGAACTCACTGGTCCTTTATTCGGCTTCACCTAGTCTGTTATTGAACCCCGCTAAGAGTATTTTTTCAGTTCAGTTATTGTGCTCTTCAGCTTTGTGACTTCTGTTTGGTACTTTCTTATATTTTGTATCTTTTTGTTGAAATTTTCTCTTTGTTTATGCATTGCTCTTTTGACCTTGGTGAGAGCATCTTCATGACTTTTTTTTTTTTAAGTTTTTTTTTTAATTTTTATTTATTTATGATAGTCACGCACAGAGAGAGAGAGAGAGAGAGAGAGAGAGAGGCAGAGACATAGGCAGAGGGAGAAGCAGGCTCCATGCACCGGAAGCCCAATGTGGGATTCGATCCCGGGTCTCCAGGATTGTGCCCTGGGCCAAAGGCAGGCGCTAAACTGCTGCACCACCCAGGGATCCCTTTATGACTTATTTTAACTATTTATCAGGTAAATCATTTATCTCTGTTTCATTAAGACCTTTTTCTGGGGTTTTATCTTGTTCTTTTGTTAGTAACATATTCCTCTGATAATTCATTTTCTTTGGCTCTCTGTGTTGGTTTCTAGATAAAACAACCACCTCTTATCTTAAAGGAGTCATTTTCTACAGGAAATGAACTTTATCGTTCATTTAATCCTTCCTAGCTCTTGGTTGTCTCTCAGATAACCCATGGTGTTATATTTGTTTCAGGTGTACAATATAGTGATTCAGCAATTCTGTACATTGGTCAGTGCTCATCATAAGCATAATTTTAATCTCCTTTACCTATTTCACCCATCCCTCTACCAGTTTGTTCCCCTCTGGTAACCAGCATTTTGTTCTATATATTTAAGAGTCTGTTTTTTTGACTTCTCTTTTTTTTCTTAAATTCCACATATGAGTGAAATCATAGGTATTTGTCTTTGACCTATTCATTTAACATTATACCCTCTAGATCCATCCATGTCATTGCAAATGGCAAGATTTTATTCTATTTTAGTGACTGAATAACATTTCATTGGACACTTGGGCTGCTTCTGCAATTTGGCTATTGTAAATAATGCTGCAATAAACATAAAGCTGCATATATCTTTTTGAATTTGTGTTTCATCTTCTTTGGGTACATACCCAGTAATGGAATTACTGGATCATATAGTAATTCTTTTTTTAACTTTCTGAGGAACTTCCATACTTCCACAGTGGCTGCACCAATTTGTGTTCCCACTAATAGTGTTTGAGGATTCCTTTTTCCCCACATCTCTGCCAACACTTGTTTTTTGTATTTTTGATTTTAGCCATTCTGACAGGAGTCCGGTGATATGTCATTATGGTTTTGATTTGCATTTCCCTCAGGATAATGATGTTGAGCATCTTTTCATGTGTCTGTTGGTCATCTGGCTGTCTTCCTTGGAGAAATGTCTGTTCATGTCTTTTGCCCATTTTAAAAATTGGATTATTTGTTTTTTGAGTTGTATAAATTCTTTATATACTTGAATACTAGCCCTTGATGGGATATATCATTTGTAAATGTCTTCTCCTATTCAGTAGGTTGTCTTTTAGTTTTGTTGATTGTTTCCTTTGCTGTGTAGCTTTTTATTTTGATGTAGTCCCAATAGTTTATTTTTGATTTTGTTTCTCTTGCCTCGAGAGACCTATCTAGAAAGAGTTTGCTATGACTAGTGTTGGAGAAATTACTGCCTGTGTTGTTTCCTAGGATTTTTATGGTTCCAGGTTTCATATTTTGCATTTTACTCCATTTTGTGTTTATGTATGGCATAAGAAAGTGGTCCAGTTTCATTCTTTTGCATGTTGCTTCCAGTTTTCCCCAACAGCATTTGTTGAAGAGACTGTATTTTTCCCATTGCATATTCTTGCCTCCTTTGTAGAAGATTAACCATATAACCAAGGATTTATTTCTAGGCTCTCTATTCTGTTCTCTTGATTTATGTGTCTATTTTTTGTGCCAGTACCATACTGTTTTGATTACTACAGCTTCATAGTATGTCTTATAGTCTGGGATTGTGATACCCCCAGTTTTGTTCTTTTTGAATGTTGCTTTGGCTATTTGAGGTCTTTTTTGGTTCCATACAAATTTTAGGATTACTTATTCTAGTTCTGTGAAAAAATGCTATTGGTATTTTGAAAGAGATTTTATTAAATCTGTAGATTATTTTGGGTAGTACAGGTATTTTAACAATATTTGTTCTTCTAATCCATGAGCATGGGATATCTTTTTATTTGCATCATCTTCAATTTCTCTCATTAGTGTTTTATAGTATTCAGAGTACAGGTTTTTTACCTCCTCGGTTAAGTTTTTTTCCTAGGTTTTAATTGTTTTTGGTTCAATTGAAAGTGGGATTGTTTTCTTAACTTCTCTTTCTGCTCCTTTATTATTAGTGTGTAGATATACAATGGATTGCTGTATATTGATTTTTTATCCTGCAACCCTACTGAGTTCATTTATCAGTTCTAGTAGTTTTTTGGTTGAGTTTTTAGGGTTTTATATATATAGTACCGTGTCACCTGCAAATGGTGAAAGTTCTACTTCTTCCTTACCAATTTGGATGTCTTTTTTTCCTTCCTCGTCTGATTGCTGAGGCTAGGACTTCTAGTACTTTGTTAAATAATAGTAGTGAGAGTAAACATCCCTGTCGTGTTCCTGGCCATAGGGGAATCAGTGTCAGTTTTTCACCAGGTGGGCAGTTTAAACCTTTCAACTACAGTTATCAGTCATCCGAGAGTATTATGCTAGTGGTGGGTAATGACATGATCTCTGACTTCGTGATATATAGAATTTAATGGACAGACATCAAATGTCGGCGGCACACATTATCAACTGTAATATGAGCCAAAGCAGCACACAGTGATACAGGAACGTAGACTTGGCTTTTGGTGTTTTGCACGTTGGCAGGGTGTGGGGCAGAGGGTCTCATTTCACTGCTGAGGGTGCGGACTTCCAGTTAATCTCCGTCTGGGGTGTATCTAGGTCTGCCCCCATCAGTGCCCAGTGTCTCCAAGTTTAGTGCCTCTCTGGTTCTCATTTGCTATAGAGTAGGACTCACCTGTGTGTGTGTGTATGTGGGGGGGCGGGGGCGGTCACCTGGATATGAGGAGTCAAGGTGGTCCATGAGGTCTACCCGGTCCCTTTTAGTAATTGGGGTCTTCTGTTGCTAAGCTTTTCTGGAGTTTGCTAATACTGGCTTTCTTTTTTGTTGGGGTTCATTCAATAGAAGAGAGAGGCAAAGGCATCTTTTATTTTATCCTCTTGAAACCAATGTCATTACTTCTCTGTCTCTCCCAATAGACTGTGACATACTTGAGTATAGCGGATTATCTTGGTATTTCTAGATGAGCAAAATTCACGGTACCTCTTAGGTTCTCAGTAAATATTGAATAACTAATACTTTAACATTTGTGTAACTTTCCACCCATATTCCCATTCATAAAGCCTCCATCAAGTAATCAGGGCAAGTGGGATTATCCTGTTTTCAAAGAATGATTGTTTTTAAACTTCCTAATCTCTATGTCCAAATTAGTGCCTTTTCCAAGAGGTTGCATTCCCAGTAGGAATAATGAGAAAGAAGGGCATGGGTCTCCTTAGTTCTGGCCTGCTATTCCCTTGGAACCTCCCAGTCCTTTCCTCCAATGAAGGCACCTGCGACGGCATCAGTAGCAGGTTCAGGTGAAGATTCAGGCAAGAAGAAGGCATTTTGACTTAAAAACACCTCCTCAATCTTCCTGGTCACATTCTCTCCTCCCCAGGTATACACAGAACCTGATTTTATAAATCCGAGCCATTCCCCTATTTCTGTTCTATAAGCCACTCTTGGAACTTGGCCAAAGTGACATAACAGCTGCGGGTATGGACAGGGCTACAAGACCCAGACACAGTGGGTTCAGTGCTTATGATTTCTTCCTCAGACCTTAAATGCTAGAAACCATTCATGACTGTTCCTGTAAAAAGCTATTTATTAAGCAGAACTCTGGGGCACTAATGATATTAGATTTCATTCACTTTTATGAAACCCCAAATGGCTAAAGGCAACGCATCTCTTCCTATCAGGGGAAATTGACAAGGGACTATGGCATGTCTCCGGAGCGCACACCAGGCACTGGCCTCCAAGTCTTGCTGAGCCTGGGATATATGTAGCCTAAAACTAGCTCCTGTGCACCACTGCCTTCGTGCTCCTCTGTTCCTGGCACAGCCTAATGCCATTTGCAGCCACGTTCCTTCATAAAATCAAATATGTAAACATCTTAAGAAATACTCCTCTGAAATTGAGAAATGAACTTAAAAGCGTATTCGACAAGCCCTAAAGGAATATTCCTGTAGGTCGGTTATTACGGAAATGAAAGCGGAGTAGATGGGAAGATCGAGATGACATAGCTCTAAGAATTTCCTGCATAAAATCTAGCCCTGGAAGAGAATTTTAGGTCATCAGAGCAGCGTGCCTGGTGGTGGGGCCCGTGTACCTGCTGAGGCTGAGGGAGAGGTGGCCCCGGCCCTCATGGGACTCCGCCCCTAAATGTTCTCGAACTGCCCTGCATTCACATCTTTAGGTTTTCCCCATTGGACCAGCCTTCCTCCAACACTTAACAGAATGGAACATTCCAGGTTCAGCACCTGTCTGCCTTCCACTGCCAACCGGGTCTGCAGGGGCAGTAAGTCGCTTTTGTTAATACTTCATGTCTAGGGAAAGGCACTGGTGAGAAGATGAGGTCTTAAAAAACCTACGGGGATATTTAAGGATATTGTCGCTCCAGCGTTACTCAGAGATGAAGTTTTCTTTCTGTGGCCTGGGTGAGAGAGCTGTTAACAGCTGATTGAAAAGGCAGGGAAAGGATTATGAGTGTGCAAGCTTCTTGCAAAATATTTTTTTTGGTCAAATAAGGCCAAGTTTCAACACTCATGACAGTTACTGAAACAGCGAATTAATCTCATTAAAAGGCAGGCCACAGATCGTGAGGACAGTGTCCGCGGGGCGGACTTCCCACGGGAAGGGGGAGAACTAGAGCTGGGGCGCGCGGTCTGATAACCACCGACCAGTCTGGCTGTGCTCAGTAATGAGGAGCTCGAGAGGTTATTCTGTTGAGAAGGCCGTGGCAAGTGGGACTCCTGGCACCAGCGACCGCCATGCAAGGGTAAGAAAATCCCAATTCTGAAGGCCAGTCCCAGGCTCCCGCACAAAATCCTTCAAAGTGGGGTTTGTCTCTGCAGAACTTCGGGGAAATATGTGCAGAAGCAAGGTAGAAGCAAGCATCTATCTCTCTGATTCTAATTTCTAGAAGCGAATTCCCCCAGTATTTGGCAGTCCTGACTTGGCAACGGAAGATCTCTTTCTGGTATATAACCAGATAAGCTTTCTATGTTAAAATAAGAACTGTTTTCTATTAAAAAAATGGGCATTTAATTTTTATTTTTTAATTTTTTTATTTATTTATGATAGTCACACAGAGAGAGAGAGGCAGAGACACAGGTAGAGGGAGAAGCAGACTCCATGCACAGGGAGCCCAACGTGGGATTCGATCCCAGGTCTCCAGGATCACGCCCTGGGCCAAAGGCAGGCGCCAAACCGCTGCGCCACCCAGGGATCCCCGGGCATTTAATTTTTAAAAAGGAATAGTGTAGTTATTGCTTTCCCTCCGAAAAGTCCTGGCTTCACAATTAATTGTATATTAATGAAAGTGCACACAAACAAAAAAAGGATGAGAGCTCAATTTTTTCTAGACTACTTCTGCTACTTTTTTAAAAATCCTCAATCCTTGGGTCAGGGAATTTGCAGCATCAAAATTCAAAAAAGAGTAGGGTTGAGATGTAACCAACAGAGGCTTATAAAACAGATGGAGAATATCATTTATAGCAAGATAAAATCATAGCCATATTTCATATTTTATTCAACTTTAATATGGTTTCCATTATTAACTTTTAAAACAAAATGATTTCCAGTTTAGAAAACAATGCACTGACCACATAATTCCTTTATTTTATACAGTTATACAAATATTCTAAATACACATTTTGTGTTCAAGATGATGGCAAATAAGATTAACTGTACAGTACATAAGGAAAGAAAATATTTTAAGCATTATTTAGAAGCAATAGAAATGTCTATACAAAACAAGCAAAAATGGAATAAAATTTTTTATTTTTAAAGTATTGCAACAGGCCCACAGGTTTGTAACAAAAATGTCTTTGCACAGTTCCTCACAATGCCCCAGGAATAGCTAAAGCAAGACAGCTGTTTTAGAAAATAACGTTTCAAAATGCTACACATGGTACTATTGTTTGCACAGTTTGATCAAAATAACAACTCTACTTTGAGTCAAGCAAAACCTAGAGGAAATATACCTAACAACTTGAAAATCATCTGTATAAAATTCATTGCACATTATTTTACTCAGTTGTTTGAAAAGTAAAAAAGTGTATTTACAAAATATTTCGCAGTCAAAATTATAAAGTGAATGGGTATCTCTAAGTAACACGTCTTGATACAGACAGTTCAAGGAAAACACACGAATGTTTTTTTGTTTTTGTTTTTTTTTGTTTGTTTTTTTTAAAGAGGTTTTCAGTGCTCCTTCCACAGGGAAGTAAATATGATCTACTCAAATGGATTTACAAGATGTTACACTTACTGGAGCAAATTCAACACATACATTATAAAAGGATGAAGAATTTGTACATTGTAAGAAGTGAGCTATTCAGAGATCAACAAGGACAATTTTTAATTCAGTTAGCATGAAAGCCTTCATAGTCTTCAGATAATAGACAGTGAACATACTTGACTCGATGAAAATTGAGAAAGCACCATGCACAACAGTTTAGTGGTAAACACTGAAAAAAATAGCACCTGGAATTTTGTGATATTGACAATTTAAAACTGGTCTAGTAATTGCCGGAGATATGGTGCCTTGGATAATTCTCTATTTACTCGGGAGAGTTTGAAAAGTACTGGGCAGTTGAGAGAAACACACGGGATATGTCGGTCAAAGCACCCTGTACAGTTCTTGCATATCTGAAAGTATAAGAGGAATACATAAAACAAGAGGAAAGTTCCTACGTATACGTGTTTACTGGCAGACAAATGACAATCATTACAGAAAGGTTCATTAATTTTCATCTCTGAAGCTTAGCCTACCCTGACAGATATTACAGGACCCCTTCAACAACATGGGTTTGAACTGCACAGGTCCATTATATGCGGATTGTTTTTTTCTTTCACAGTACACTACTATAATTGTTACAATACTCTTACAAATGTCACAAAATTCTTACACTAAAATGAACTAGAGAAAAAAGTTTTTCTCTAACAACACAGTATATAATCCATGTAACATACAAAATGTGAGTTAACTATTTATGTTCTCAGTAAGGCTTCCAGTCAACAGGAGGCTATTAAGTTTTTGGGACATGAAAATTCCTATGTGGATTTTTGACTGGGAGGGGGTAATTACCCCAACCCGTATGTTGTTCAAGGGTCAATGGGATATTAAGATCATAATAAGCTACCCAATTACCATTAAAATGAAATATAAACACTATTTTTTCCACATTACTCAGATTTTTTCAGACGTCAATAATAAAAAAGTTATCCATTTTTCTTATTTCAGAAAAGAAAAAAAATGTCAGTTTGGAAAAAAACCAAAAGATAGGAATCAGAGAGTAGTAGCCTAGACCAGCAGTTCTCATACCGTGCTGTGTATATGAGCTTAAGAATATATTAACACCCGAGCCCCATCCCACCAATGAAACTCCCCGGTGAAAGAGCCTAAGGATCTGTACTTTTTAGGGCCTGTAAGTGATTCTGATGTTTAATATTTGATCTAAAGGTAATAAGGCAATTTTTACAGAGAAGCATTATAATGTCCTAACACAATGATCGGATTTTAAAGTCTCAAGTCACATATATATTAAAAAGATTGTAAAACATGAAAAATACTAAAAAATTAAAAAGGATATTAGTGTGGACCCAAGGGTCAAGCAAATACAGGCTGGACTTTTTATTTGAATAGTTTATCCAAGTGATTTACAAAATGGATACCAAATAGCTCTGCCTCGCCTCAAGATGATCTTCTAGGAGGGAAATCAAACACGCTCTAGGTAGTTCTCTGATCTGTATCAAAGAGCTTCTGTTTTAGAGAGGTCTCAGCATTTTTGTTCTCTGCCCCAGTATCTTCCAGTCAATTAAAGGGCACGTCTTCCTGAGCACACTGGTCACTGTATCAAGATGAAGATACTGCCCAAGACAAGTGCTGAGAAACTGTACTTACGCAGGGAGCTCTCTGAAGACTAAGGAGGCTGTTTTGCTAGAAAGCCTTTCACTAAGGAGTCTATGCCAGGAGATTCCAATCTATTCCCAAATATAGAACTTCTGTATTGCAGCTCCATGTGCTGTAGCCGTAGTCAGGTGCCAGGCCAAATGGATCAATATTTATGCACTCCGTGCTTATCTGATAAATAAGCTAGGATGGAATTACTTGCCTCTTTAAATTTAACTCAATGTTTAGTGTCAAGATCCATTACTGGTGATTTAAACCCTGAGCACCCTAGCTCAATTCAGCTTTTGTTTAAAACTTGAAACACCACAACCTGGATACTTAACTTTTTAGCTCATAAGGAGGTGGACATTAAAAAAAAAAAGTCTGCTTTAGTCTTTCTTTTTGCTATCCTTTGAGAAGTTTTGAAAAAATATGAAAGTAAGCCAATCAGATGCTGTTTTTTTTTTTTTTTTAAGATTTTATTTACTTTTTCCCGAGAGACACACAGAGAGAGGCAGAGACACAGGCAGAGGGAGAAGCAGGCTCCCTGTGGGAAGCCTGATGCGGCACTCGATCTCGGGACCCCGGGGTCACGCCCTGAGCCAAAGGCAGATGCTCAACCTCGGAGCCACCCAGGTGTCCTCAGATGCTTATTTCATTCATTTTCATTCATTCATGTTTATTATTAAAAGTGTTTAAGGTGATGAATTTTTCTGTGAGATCTGCTATGGCTGTCTATGATGAATTACTAGCTTTATAGCACTGTACTGATAAAATGTAATATTTCTAACTTTTTGAAATCTATTAAAGCTTTCTTTACAGACAAGATAGGGTCAGTTTTTTAATATTCTGTAATGCTTGGGAAAAAAAGTTGTGTTCTATAATACTGGGTTTCAGAGTTTGATAATTATAAGGTTTACCTTACGTTGTTTATATCTTCTATAACTGTACTTTTTTGATCACCTGATTGTTCTTGGGCTGAGTGAGAGGCATATGAAATCTATTACTCATATTCCTATTTCTTATGTCTCCTATAATTTCTGCTTTATGAATATTTCTACAGATTATTTAGTACACAGGACATACACATTTTAATTCTTTTAAAAAACTTCAAAGTTTAAAATATCTTTTGAAAGATGATGAACCATACTTATTTATAAACAGCATCCCTTCTTTTAAACTGTATTTTTGGGGCACCTGAATGGCTCAGTTGGTTAAGCATCTGCCTTCGGTTAAGGTCATGCTCCCAAGGTCCTGGGATTGAGCCCCGTGTCTGGCTCCCTGCTCAGCAGGTTGCCTGTTTCTCCCTCTCCCTCTGCTGTGCCCCCCACTCCCTCTTTGTTTTCTCACTCCCTCCCAAACAACAAATAATATATATAAAGTCATCCTGATGAAAAGAACAACTGTGTTTTATTTTATTTTATTTTTAATCCTGAGAGACACAGAGAGGCAGAGACACAGGCAGAGAGAGAAGCAGGCTCCATGCAGGGAGCCCGATGTGGGACTCGATCCCAAGACCCTGGGATCACACCCTGAGCTGAAGGCAGATGCTCGACTGCTGAGCCACCCAGGTGCCCCAAAAACTGTATTTAATTTAATTTAATTTATTTTAAGATTTTATTTATTAATGAGAGACAGAGAGAGAGGTAGAGACACACAGGCAGAGGGAAAAGCAGGCTCCATGCAGGGAGGCTGATGTGGGACTCGATCCTGGGACTCCAGAATCAGGCCCTGGGCTGAAGATGGTGCTAAACCGCTGAGCCACTCGGGCTGCCCCAACAACTGTATTTTAATATAAAATAAGACCTAATATTAACAGAGGTTCTAGTTAAATTGATGGTGCCAACTAGTGCAGTTTATGTTACTGACGGCAGAAGATAGAAGGTCGGGGGAAGAGACCAATCACAGCCTTTGACTTCAGTGGTGCTCTGGAGGTCCTGCTCACATTTGCGCCTTGTAATAGAAGCCAACAAGAGAACTTTCTATGAGGGTTGGTTGCTATTACCAGGGCAGCAACCTATAAAACAGAAGCTGGGAACACCCAGTGACTTCAGTGGTTGCACTGACTGGAACCATGAAACTATTAAAGTGGCTGAAAACTGGTTGGTAAATCACTCCAGTGACATACTGCGGCTTCAACTATGCATTCAGCAGGAAGTTGGTCGTTCATTCAATAGATTTTTACAGACTGCCATCACGGCTGGCCTCTGCTCAGGCATAGCCGTCTCAGCAGCAGCAGAATGGCAGGGCCTCTACCCTCACTGGGCTCATCTACTGTTTAGTGGGGGAAGAGGGGCATACACATCCCCACAGCAAAGCAGAAGGGGTTACAGCAGGGGCTCACTGCAGGGGGGGCTTCACCTGGTCTAGGGTTTTTTTTTTTTTTTTTTTTTTTTTTTTAAATTTTTATTTATTTATGATAGTCACAGAGAGGGAGAGAGAGAGAGAGAGGCAGAGGGAGAAGCAGGCTCCATGCACCGGGAGCCTGATGTGGGATTCGATCCCGGGTCTCCAGGATCGCGCCCTGGGCCAAAGGCAGGCGCCAAACCGCTGCGCCACCCAGGGATCCCTAGGGTTTTGTTTTTTGTTTTTTTTAATTTTTATTTATTTACGATAGTCACACAGAGAGAGAGAGTCAGAGACACAGGCAGAGGGAGAAGCAGGCTCCATGCACCGGGAGCCCGACATGGGATTCGATCCCGGGTCTCCAGGATCGCGCCCTGAGCCAAAGGCAGGCGCTAAATCGCTGCGCCACCCAGGGATCCCTGGTCTAGGGGTTTAAGCTGATCCTCACAGATGATGATTAATGGTGGTAGAGGAAAGCAGTCTGGACAGAAGGAATAGGATTTTTAAAGGCCAGAAGAGGGGAGAAATTAAAGTGTGTACAAGGACCTAAAGGACGTCAGTATGGTATGCATGGAGCGTAGTGTTAACAGGGGGACGGGTGAGCAATCTGATGGAGAGGTGGCAGGCAGGCACCAGAACGGAGACGGATGTATAAAGCATACTAAGGAGTCTGAATTTTATCAGAGAGAGAAAAAGCACCAGACTTGTACTTTTAAAATATCACTCTAGCTAGTGTCAAGAATGAAGACCGGACGCCTGGGTAGCTCAGTGGGTTAAGCCTCTAACTCGATTTCAGCTCAGGTCATGGTCTCAGGGTCGTGAGACTGAGCCCAGGGTCAGGCTCTGTGTTCAGCAGAGAGTCTGCTTCTCTCTCTCCCCTCTGCCCCTCCTGTTTGCACATGCACACTCTCCTCTCTCAAAGAAATACATTAAAAAAAAAAATATTTTACTTATCTACTGATGAGACACACACACACAGGCAGAGGGAGAAGCAGGCTTCATGCGGGGAGCCCGACGT
Source organism: Canis lupus familiaris (assembly GCF_011100685.1). NCBI lineage: Eukaryota > Metazoa > Chordata > Mammalia > Carnivora > Canidae > Canis > Canis lupus. Next base: position 68,187,858 of record NC_049233.1, read on the forward strand.
GGGACTCGATCCCGGGTCTCCAGGATCATGCCCTGGGCTGAAGGAGGCACTAAACCGCTAAGCCACCAAACCGCTAAGCCACCCAGGCTGCCCCAATTTTTTTTTTTTTTTTTTAAAGAATGGAGAGCATGGCAGAGGGTGTGAGTAGGAGGCTGTTGTAGTTTAGGAGTGAGAATGGCAGTTTGGACTAGGATGATAACAAGGGAAGAAGGAAAGTGAGGGTATTTAAGAACTACTTAGGAGGTGCAAGGGAGAGGGAAAAATCAACTTATTTCAACAAGCTAGGCTTCTGTGGTTGCATCAAAATAATCATACATTTATGATTCTACCTTCCTTAATGAGTCTATTTAATGGACTCTGGATGACTGGCTGTCCTCTCTAAAACATAAGAATTTTCTGCCGGTACAAACTGTAGCAGTTAGAACGGTGGAGGAGAAATAGTCTGTGCTTTATCAACCCTTAATCATCTATGTGATATTCAAATTCTTAAGAGCCTAGTCTCCTAAGACACTGTTTCTTTCCCCTCGTTCACCTTCATGGCAGCTAAGTTTGACTAAGAAATTGTGGACTGATACTCTATCTTGGTTCAAAGGCTTCTTTACCCTGAGGACAAGGTGCGGAGCCTGGCCTTCACACGAGCCTGGCCTTCACACACGGGTCTGGATCACATTAGGACTGCCGAGGAATGATTGTATAAAAGAATTTACGATGCTGCAGCTAGACGGGGCCTCTCGAAGAGCATTCTGATAAAACAGGCCAAAGGACAAGGACAATATTATGAAGTCCAAACTAGAATCCTGATGTCTTTATTATAAGCCTGATTCATTTCCACTAAATCACACTGCCTCTCGATTATTTTGGCTGGTTTTCAAACATTTCAATAACTTTATATATTGCTCTTCTAAAACAAGACAGAACAAAACAAACTCCACTCCAGAATTTTCTCTAGTCTTAAAGCTAAAAATGTCACATGAAATATGATGGTATGAGATACAATAATCATTCCTTTAAGAAATATACTACTTTGTTCTTAAAATATGTGCTAGATAATTTTTCTTCAGATTTTCCAACTTATTCCAAGAGACTTCTGTTGCTGCTAGCTTTCCCACATTTGAAAAATCATCCCTGCCTTTTATGTCTGTATTGCAGCCTGGCTGCTCATTAGCAGTGTCACATAGGGCAAATTACTTAACCCCTCTGTGTCAGTTTGCTCATTTGTAAGAGTTCTCTGACGTAGATTAAGACTCAATCATGTCAACTATTTTCTATCTGGACTCTCAGACCTGTGAACATTCCAAGTTTATGAGGAATTCTCTAGGACAACCAGATTTTTGGGAGAATATTAAGTAGATATGATAGAGAAATTGGATAGAACATTGTAGTTCTAAGTTTTAATAAACACAATACACTATTCCATAAAAACAAAATTAAATTATGAAACAAAACTAAAAGGCAACCTATGACATATCTGATAAAGGGTTAGTATCCCAAAATCAAGCCATCTTTAAATAATTTAGTTCAATTATGATATTTTTAATATTTTAAAATTTATTAACTTAGAACCTTTATTCCACTTTTCACACCAGTTTCATATCTCAAACTGTATCTCAAGCACTGACATTTCCCTAAAGAATCAGATTGCTTGGGATTCTATCAAATAAGGTCATACCTTTACAAGTTGTTCCTGTTTACGTTCCAACTCTCGAATTTCTTGGTTAAGGATGACTGCAACATGCTGAGGTTGGCTCCGACATTTACTACAGATGCCATGCTGGGTTAGGTCATCACACACGGGACAGTGTAAAGTAGTGAAATATTGTGAAATAGTGCCTTTTCGCCCTTCAGGTTCACTTCGAGAGGAGCTGGTGGCTTTCTGGATCTATAAAAACAGCAATTCAGAAGTAAGTCTCAGGGAGATGGGTGAAATGGATGATTAGGATTAAAGACACTTATTATAATGAGCACTGAGTAATGGATAGAATTGTTGAATCACTATATATATATATTGTATACCTGAAACTAAAAGAATGCTGTAATGTCAACCATATTGGAATTAAAATGAAAACCTTAAAAAATGTCTGATCCAGCTTCACAGCTGAGTTGCTGTCATGCTAATTACAGGTTTACAAAACCTTTGTAAGGCATTATTTCATTCATCTAACAAATACTGAGTAGCTACTATACGTCAGGTACTGTTCTAGATAATGGGGCTATAGAAATGAACAAAATGCTTCCTTTCACAGAACATAAGTGTTAATATCATCAGATATCTATCTATCTATATACATATATCTATATGTATATCTATATATATATTTCTTTTGGGAAAAAAATGGTCTGCTACCCAGTTTTTTGGTTGAGATATACAGATACAGGAGATCATACAGGACACTGGAGATTAGAGAAGACAATAGTAGAAATTCAGGTTGAGAGTGGATTCTGTTTAAGGCTACAAAACTGGGCCATGGAAACAAGGCAAGTAGAAGGCTAAAAATAACTTGTTAGGCAGTAGGGTGCAAAATTCAAGCAAATGTAAATGTGGAGCATTCCAAATGTAATTAGATATGTGTCACCTAAGCATTCTTCATTTGAAGTTAATCCTGGCCTCAGAGATCTGTCTTCTTTTGACACTGAAATAACATTATCATGTCGTGATTATACCCTTGGTCTTCTCTTGGTATCTTCTAATCACTTTGCATAAAAGTTACTAGGTCAGCTTCTTGCGATTGCCATTGGTTTAACATTCTTTCTGCTGATGAGAAGTAGTCCTAGCTTTCTGGTGCAGAGCCAGGACACGACATGACAGACTTCAGCCAGCACAGCTTCTCGGAAGCACAGCTTCAACCTCAGTTTCTATCTTATTCTATCCTTTGAGGCCACATGTGCTTGTTGAGAAGGTAAAGTAATTTGAGGATCAACTTTTACAAGTTTGCCTGAAATGCTATCAGTCTTTTATAGTCTGAGATAACAGCAAATGACTGAGCAGGTCCAATTCCAAACAGCAGATATAAACTGCTCTTCTCTGAGACTAATGTATCCCAGATTATGAGCCAGCCACAGATTGCTCCTTCAGGCTTCCAGTGAGCTGCAAGTTACGCCAAACTCCCTTGGCCCAGATTCTAAGTTCCAGGTTTTACTTTAGCAAAATGCTCTTTTAACATTATTTCTTTAGTCTGATTTCTTTAGCACTATGTCTAGATACTACATACTATATACATTTCTTAACTACCCATTTTGAAGGAATTTTTTGCTTTCCTTCATTTACTTTTTATTATGAATTATTATGAGTTTATTATGAGTTATTTTTTACTTAACTTTTTACCACTGAAATAGTTGCAGAATTTATTTTAATATCCTGTAATTTGGCCAATGTGACAGAAACTGGGAAGGTGTTTGTAGAAAACTTAAAATTGTTTCTTTTAGGAAATCAGAAGAGTGTGGCACTTTTGCCAGTTTAGGATAACAGAGCATCTGTGTTACTTCTCATAGCACATAAATGAAATCTTTAGTTCTACTGGAAATTGCAAATGACTTCTCTTTACAGTCACAGCACAGGTATACTATTTAGTAAGCTTACCCTTGGTAATTCATGATACCAGTTGAAGACATCAATACCAATAAGTGAGAAGATTCTTGCCAGGGGTGGCAGGATTTGCTTGGTGATGTAGTAAGTGGCATTCAGTCTCAGAGTCGGGTCCTGCAGCACTTCCACTGGGCGCCTCACTAGCTGGATAAGTGGTACTCCGGGGGTCCCATAAATGATGACGTATGGCACTCGCTCTCCAACTCGAGGCTCAGAGCGCCGATCGTAAGTAAGCATTTTCCTATTTAAATTCACATAAATATTCACTCAAAAACTATTATAAAGGCATCTTACCAGAAAATTAAGAAACAATTATGAAACCATGAGAGTACAAGGAGTACCTTGAAGTTAGAGTTACAACTTTTCTGAGGCCTCTATGCACTTGACTTAGCACCAAGCAGACACAAGAGCTTCAAATTTACTCTGTAAGTCATTGCTACTTGAAAAACAGTAAGAGGTGCCAGATATCAACTAGCTTAAAATGTTTTCTATCTCCTAAGAGGAAGAACTATCATAAATAGTTCTTAAATTTTAAGAACTTTAACTATCATAAATTTTAGCTGGTTAAATGATCTGATTTTAGAATGATATCATCTAAGTGCTTTGGTAGACCCACATTAAAGACTAACTGGTGATTTTGATGTGGATAAACAATTCAAGCTCTGTTCCAGATTATGATTTCACCGAATATAGTTTCTCAAGGGAAGACCAGAAGAGGAGTTCCTTTTTCTTCTTTGGAGTTTAAAAAGTATGGGAGAGCTTTAATTTATCTTTAGTGAGGCTTCTTCTGGACAGGTGAAGAAACTATGAACTAGCTGTCTTTACATCTATTCCAAACCATTCAGAATCCTAGGTAGGTACTGAGAGTGGTGCTGTTGTGTGCATCATTACCTTGTAAGTTCAAGGGCTGGCACACAAGCTCCAGGTTTATAAGAGGAACTTCCTCTGTATTCCTTGGCAAAGATAAAATCTTGGATGCTGGCTTTTCCTTCCAGAAGTTTCATACATTGTCGCTGAACATACTGTTTAATTAAACTTATATCTCTTGTTTCAAATAGCAGCTTTAGAGAACGCTCAAGTATCTTAAAAAAAAAAAGGATACGCTCATAAAAATATCGCCTAGTACATTTCATCATTATTATATTTTCAATTATGTAACTACTGGGTAATTTGCCCATCTACCTAAACAATTGGCTATTTATAGTAACTGGATAATAAAAATTAAAGTATTTTGGAGATCTTATATAGTTTGCTATTTCTAAAAATAGAATATCATGTAGTTTGAGGAACATCATATCAAAATAACATGCAAATAAAACATTTGCTAGGTAAAGTGTAACATGAAACACTTAAGCACAAGAAGCCAGACATAATTACATGTAGTGTTTTTTTTTTTTTTTTGGCCTGTTATAGACTCAGGTGGACAGACAAAAGTTTAAGTGTCATATCACCAAGCAATCAAAATCAGCCTTTTGCTTTTTCATAGTGTCAATAAGTATGTATTAGTTACAATGGAATTTTCTTTTTTTTAAGAAGATTTTATTTATTTATTCATGAAAGACACAGACACAGGCAGAGGGAGAAGCAGGCTCCATGCAGGGAACCTGATGTGGGACTCGATCCCAGGTTTCCAGGATCACACCCTGAATTGAAGGCAGCGCTAAACGGCTGAGCCACCAGGGCTGCCCTGTGATGGAATTTTCTATGCTAGAAATGTTTCTACTAGTAAATGACCGACATACAGTGGATATATGTAGTGGATTGAATTAAATTAGTTCTAAGTGAAAGTTCTATATCTTATGAATACCAATACATATTTACTCATTTAGTTTTGCTAATTTGGCTTAAGTATGATTCCACCCTCGGAGAAAGAATGCATTGGATGATATCTCTTCCAGAAACTAGTATTAAATAATATTTCAAATTCACATATTATATATATATATACACACACATATATATATAAATAGCATAATATACTGACACTGACAACAATCTATTGTGCTTTTTATACCCTTATAAAACTCAGTGTGTAGAGTACTGTTTCATTTATACTACTTATTTTTGGTTTATTATAGAAGGAATCTGGGCCTGAATAGAGAAAAAGTATAAAATATGGTTAAAATCACTGTGGTTGAGAAATTTAGGTAATTTATGGTACTACTGTTCAGAAATCCTTCTAACTAGTATTTAATCATTCAAGTAAATAAAATTTCAGTTTATCTAGAATGGATTACTTATAAAATTATTCTGTCCCTAGATTCTTTATCCTGCTCCCTAGGTTTTGAGTGTTGTTATATGATAACATATTATCATCTCCAGGTGATAGATCAGAAATTCTTATCAAGTTCATGTGTTATTTTTTAGTAATCGTGATAAAAAGTAAGGCGTGGGAAGAAGTCAGAAACTAAGGACTAAAATCAAGTCAGTTGTTTTCATTAGTAAGGAAATTTTCACAAATCATCCATATAGTTCCTCCGATAGTTATACATAGTCACTGAGGCTGCGGGGGGGGGGGGGGGGGGGGGGGCACCGTGATGTGTGCTTAAGGATTTTCACCAGATTCCTTAGCTACTTATTTCTTAAAGATGAAAACAAGATAAATAAAATTTACCTTAGAAACAGCAGGGCAGGAATCTCTTCTGACTGTTTCTATTCCTTTTGCATCAAATACCGGGTCCTTTTGATCCAGTGTTTCATACATGTAACCCACATACCTCTTTTTTGTTTGTAAGACACAGGGCAAATATACCTGCAATGGATTAACAAAATGCCTCTCAATAACCATTTTCCCCTACCATGGATATCTTATTTTTATGTCTTTTTCTCTCTTTAACCAAATATTAATTACACACAAAATGAGTTGTCTTTACTTTCTAACCACTCCACTCCTTTGTATGCACTACCAAATTTTGCCCCTGCTGTAGCTGGCACTGTTCTCTCAAAAGCCATCAATCGTATCTATTTAAACAATTGAATTACTTCAACACCTACATATTTAAAAGTTTTAAGTACAAAATTAAAGTTATAAGAGAATATACAATGAAAAGCCCTGGTCCTCCTACCTCTACTTTCCTGTCCTGGAGGCATCCTCTATTCTTGATTTCCTGTGTACCCTTCCAGAGATACTTATACACATAATGGCAGCTTACATTATATATCATTCTGTACTTTGCTTATTTAACTTAATAATAATGTATGTTGGTGAGCATCCCATCCTAGTACAGAAAGCTAAGTTTATTTTGTAGATACACAGTAGTCAATTATGGGAGGGTACTGAAATTTATTTAACTAGTTACTAGAACTGTGGGTCATTTAGGATGTTTCCAATCTTTTGGCATTATAAATAGTGTTCCAGTGAACAACACTGCATGGATTAATCTACTGGATAAGTTTCTAGATTAATCGTTGTGTGCCCTCCATCCTCTTAATGCTACCAAATCGGTCCTTTCCTCTGTCCCCAAGCTTTATCAATAATTGCACTAAATGTAAAGAGTCTAAACATCCCAATTAAAAAGCAGAAGTGATCAGATTGGATCTGATCAAAAGGTGAGACACAGCAATAAACTACTAAAAGTACACTTTAAATGTAAGGACATAGAAAGGTTAGAAATAAAAATGGAAGAAGATACACATGCTAATACTAATCAAAGCAAAGCTAGAGTGGTTATATTAATACCAAAAAAAGCAGATTTCAAGAAAAATATCAAAGATACAAGTATCAATTTATCAAGAAGATAATCCTGAATGTGTATATACTTAATAAGAAAACTTCAAAATGTATGAAATAAAAATTGGCAGGATAACAAGGAAGAAACATGGAAATCCATGATTATACACTTAGAGACTTTAGCACCTCTTAGAAATTGACAGAAAATCATTAAGAAGGCTTCAATACCACCACTACTAACCTAAGTGACAGTTATAGGACATTTCAATAAGCAGAATATAGATAGCTTTTAAGGTCACCGGGGAATATTCACTAAGGCCATAGGCTGGACCAAAGGACAAATTTCAATAAACTTAAAAGCATTAAAATCATAGAGTGTGTTTTTTGACCACAATGGAATTAAATTAGAAATAGTAACAAAAAGATTTCTAGAATATCCTTAAATGTTTGGAACTTAACACAATTCTAAATGACATGTAAGTCTTTATCATTGAAACAAATGAATAATGAAAATACAAGATACCAAAATTCGAAGCTAAAGTAGTATTTAGAAGGAAATGTGTATCTTAAAATACTTACATTAAAAATATTTAATATCAATAATTCAAACTTCTAAATTAAGAAGACAGGAAAAGAAAAGCACTAAACCCAAAGTAAGTAAAAGGAAAGAAATAGTAAGGAATGGAAATTAATGAAATGGTTCTTCAAAAAAGTTCAGTAAATGGATAAACCTCTATCTAGATGATCAAGGAAAAAAGAAAAAACAAATTATCAATATTAAAACTGAAAGGAGGGATGTCACTAAAGATCTTATAGATCTCAAAATCACAGTAAGCATATATAAATAATTCATGCCACTAAATCTGATAACCTAGGAGAAATGGACAAATTCCTTTGAACAACTGCAAGTTATCAAAACTGGCCTAAGAAAATCCGAATATTTCAATATATATTAAAGATGTTTAATTTGTCATTAAAAATTTATGCCCTCCACTCCCAATAAAATGTCAGGACCAGAGAGCTTCATTGGTAAATTCCATCAACCATTTAAGAAAGAAATAATTGTATTAACCTTACATACATGGAAGCATTTCCAACTCATTTTATGAAACTAGTTTTTTTTTTTTTTTTTTTTTTTTGGTCCCAAAGCCAGCAAGAAAAAAACTACAGACCAATATTCATCATGAACATATAAAGCTTAATCCTTAACTGTTTATTTTTTAAATAAATGTTTATTTTCTTTAAGAAGTTTTGCAGTTTTGCTTTTATGTTAAGGTCTATGATCTGTATTTCAGGTACATTTTCATGTCTGGTGTTATTTTCTAAGCATGTCATGCTCTTCACTTTGCTAGATGGGTTGAGTGTCCAAGGCACGTTGCCTATACTTCTAGGACAGCACTCATTCTGTTTTCTAGCTGTTCTCCCCGTCTCTGCACCAATTAGAATGCTCACTCTTCAAGGCAGATACCATATCCAGTCCTCCAAACACAATTCTTGCTTCAAAGTAGGTATTTTTACCCTTTTCACACCTGTTCTCTTAAATTAACCACTTTAAACTCCTACTCATCCTTCTTTCTCAATCCCTTGAGTTGTCCTTTATTTTCCCTAGTTGAGGCTATACAGGTTGCATCCTATCTTGAGATTCTCCTCTTCCTAATCCATCTTGTATACCACTGTGGGGCCAGTCCTCCCCACACAGCTTTGATCATGTCATGCTCTTGTTTGATAAACTTTTCTTAATCAAGTTTAAATACTTTAGCTTGGTATTCAAGACACACTCCCTGTACTCTATGTTCCCATATTATACTTTTCCAACTCCATATTCTCCTACATACCATTTTCTTCTATGCAGAATGACTGCAGCCCCATTGCTGCCTACTGAAATTCTATTTTCTGAGGCACAGTGCAATATTACCTCCTATATAGTTTCCCCATCCAGCCCAGGAGGACTTTTATTTGTGCTCTTACAGTGTTTAGGGAGACTGCTCTCATAAGACTTCTGTAAGTTTTTTTTTTTTTTTTTTTTTTAAGACTTCTGTAAGTTAAAAATAAAAGAGTCTAATCTTTCCTTTTAGGCTACTGGCTCTTAGAGAGTGGGACTGGGTCTTATGCTTCTTTGCATGGTGCACCTCTCCTAGCATAATATCTTTTATATAGAAAGAACTAAATACATATTTGATATCTAAAGTAAAGTGAAAAATCTAAGGTCCTTATGGCAGACCGTATTGTCCAAAGAAATAATATCTGCCATCTTACATGGCCTTAACAAGTGTGACTCTGACATTCTTCCCATTAAGAGATGGGAGTCTATGTTCTCTCTTAAATCTAGACAGGCTATGTGACTTTGGGACAAGGTCATAAAAAGCAAAACAGCTTTTGTCTGTTTTTCTTTGGGATGCTCATTCCTGGAACTCAGTCCCATAATGCTATGAGGAAGAACACATGTCCCAGGGAAAGACCAGTCAGTGTAGGCGTCCCAGCTGACAGCCTTAGATGATGTGCCAAAGAGGAGCCAGCATCAACCCCTAGACATTAGAGTGAGCAAAGCTTTGGGTGATTTCAGCCATTAGCTGTTGGTTGGATCACCTTCATTCAACCTTTAAGTTTTCCTAGCTAAGGACCTAGGCATTGTGGAGCAACGCCAGCTATGCAGCACCCTTTCTGAATTCCTGACCCATAAAATCTTTAAGCATAATAAAAAGGGTAACTGTTTTACACCATTAAGTTTGGGTGTGGTCTGTTACACAGTTACAGTCAACTGGAACAACCTTTTTCTTTACAGACATTACTAAAAAATTTTTGAGAAAATTGCACAAGACTAAGGGAAAATAATTTAACACCTTGTAGACCCATATACTGTTATTGATTCTAAAAATGTATTGTGCAAGTACAAAATCTCTAGAAGGTATGTGAATTTTATGTGCTTACTAGCATTTATTACATTTCTCTTACCTTTTCAAACTTCAATTTCACTGGTTTAGGATTGGTAGCAGTTACAGCTTCAGCAATTTCCTGACCAATCTTAAAAGACTGCTCCTTAGTGGCTCCTTTCAGTAGCACAAACATACTAAGAGGATTAAAAACAAGGAAGTCATTGTAACAAAAAATTTCATCAAGAGTAACTTTTCTGGCTAATAGTCTAATACCAAAGAACTTTACCCCCCTTACTCTTCCTTATTAAGTTGCTTTCTAGTTTTACTACACTTTCCTTGTATATCTTATTACAGATCTTTAACACATCTAACATTTCTAGTTTGGCTACCACAGATCAGCTCAGCTATCAGAGCTGCCAAAAAGGTCTTGGAGTGATTCCTAGACAATAATGGCTTCATAGAACATAAAATTACATCAGTCATAAAATAAGAGAGAATGTGATTATAAAGATTACTTGTGATATGGGAGGAAATTTCCTTCTAGAACCACCCAGCTTAAAAAAGACACACATATATTTTGTAATATATGTTCACTGAAGAAATGCTAGAAAACATAAAGAGCAATAACCACCTAATCTTATCATTCAGAAAAAAGGTACTACAAACCTTTCTGGGTATACCTGTAAATCTCTTCTCATTTGGGATCACAGATCATTATTGTTGGATAACTTTCTCCTTTCATTTAATTGTACATCTTAACACATTCCCATGTCACTTAGTTCTTTTACATTATTTTAACAGTAGTACTATATTTCAATGTATGGGTAGATTATAATTTAACTAAACTTCCATCATTGAAATTTGGTTAAATTCTTTTGCTAAATATTTCATATATGATAATTTGGCATACCTCTCCTAGCATAATATCTTTTATATAGAAAGAACTTACATTGTATGCTTAGAACAAATTTCTATCAGTGAAATTTCTGGGTAAATGGTATACACTAAAAATATTTTTTGAAAGATATGGTCAATCTGGTTTTCAGAAACATTATTTCTAATGTACAATTCCAACGGCAGTATATGCAGGTCAACAATGAAGGATTTCTAATATAAATAAAAACCTGCAATACAAAAAATAAAACAAAAAACAATAAAAACCCTAATAAAAACAAAATACCAGGACACCTGGTTAGCTCAGTGGTTGAATGTCTGCCTTTGGCTCAGGACGTGATCCCGGGGTCCTTGGATTGAGTCCCACATCAGGCTCCCTGCAGGGAACCTGCTTTTCTCCCTCTATGTCTCTGACTCTCTCTCTCTCTGTGTCTCATCAATCAATCAATCAATCAATCAATCAATCAATCAATCTTACCCCCCCAAAAAAAAGCAACAAAAAAAAAATACACCACAAAACCAAAAAACTAAAGCACTGGGCATTTTTCTCTAACATAATCTAGTTAACTTTATAATAGCACAATCTGTGACTAACAGAGATAATGGTCAATAAATATATTTTAAAAAGGGAGATTATAAAGTTGATCTTCACATATAATTTTTTTGTAAATTTTATTTATTTGGAGAGAGAGAGAGAGAGAGAGAGAGAGAGAGAGGGAGGGAGGGAGGGAGGGCAGAGAGGGAAAGAAAAATCTCAGGCAGACTCCACACTGAGCTGAAATCAAGAGTCAGATGTTTAACTGACTGAGCCACCCAAGTGCCCCTTCACTTATAATTTTAATGGAAAGATATTAAATAGTAGAAATGAAAAATATTTTGAAACATGACCTTAAGATTCTTGTTCCTAGTCTTGGGGCCACATAAACCAATCTCATATTTCTTAAATGTTTTTATATTGGACTTTAAATCTCATTTGGATGGTTTCTTTGGAAAAGCTCTTGCTTTGTCAATACTGAAGATAGTATTTAGAGTCTGATATGAAAAGCGTAAGAAAAATGAATATTTATTCAGTATTAAGATCTTTAAAATAAAACTGGTCTTAATCTAAATTTTAATATACTCTGAAACACTTGAAGCTTTCTATAATATTTTTTTGTTAGGCCCATCTGATTTTATCAATAAAGCTTTATTTTTAAAATAGATTTAAAATCTCCTTTTGAAAGATTTTCAAAAATCAACTTTGCTGAGATATAATTTGCATATAATAAAATGAATACATCTTAAGTGTACAGTTTCATGCTGACAAATGCACAGACTTGTTACGGGCTGCACTGGGTCCCCCTAAAATTCATATGCTGAAGCCCTAACCCCAGTACCTCAGAATCCAAGTATACTTGGAGATAGGACCTTCAAAGAGGTGATTAAGTTAAAAGGAGGCTCTAAGTTAGGTGGTTAGGATGAGCCTACTGTTACTGGTGTTATAAATAGGGAATATCTGAATATACAAAAGAACACCAGGCATGCTCATGAACAAAGGAAAGGTCATGTGAGGACACAGAAAGAAGGTGACCACCTGCAAGCTAAACAGAGAGGCTTCAAGAGAAACCGTATTTCCCAACACTTGATCTTGAACTTCAAGCCTCTAGAACTATGAGAAAGTAAATTTCTGTTGTTTAAGCCACTAAATCTATGATAGCCTTAAAAAACTAAGGAAATTTTCATCACCCCCCCAAAATTCCCCTGTACTCTTTTGTAATAGTTCTCCACTCCTGGCCATAGGCAACAGAAGACCTGCTTTTCGTTACTATAGATTAGGTGTTTTTTTCCCCCCTCTAAGAATTTCATATTAATGGAACCATACAGTGTGTACTCTCTTATGTCTGGCTTCTTTCAGCATATTTTTGAGATTCATCTATGTTGCTGAAGTAACAGTAACTGATTCCTTTTTTATTGCTGAGTAGTATTCCATTGTATAGATATGCCATGTTTGTTTATTCATTCACCCTTTGGTGGAAATTTGTATTGTTTGTGGTTTTGGACTATTATAAATAAAGCTGCAATAAACATTTGTATCAAGTCTTTGTGTGGACCTAAATTTAAATTTCATTTAGGTAACTATCCAGGAGTAGAATTGTTAAGTCATATGCTAAGGGTATGTTTGATTTGAGATATAACTACCAAACTTTTGTTTTTTTAAAAGATCACTATGCTTAAAATGGTCAGGCACAGTGATGATGAAGACACTTTGAAATTAAAGTTCCTATGTACACATTTTTATTTCTAGGACAGGAGAAACTAAGCTGTGGTAATAGAAATCAGGTAAGTGGTTGCCTGGTGGTAGGCAATTAAAGTGAGGGACTGTGAAAGGGTAGATGGAACTTTCTACATTGATAAAAATGTTCTGCACCCTAACTGAGGTGGTGACTGGTCAAATAGATCTATACATGTGTATACTGAACTATGTATACACTGTGCATTTTCTTTTTAAAAATAGTGCATTTTTTTGTTCAAAATTATACTTCGATGGAGTTGAGAGCTTAAAAATTATTATTATAGGGTATATATATGAGATTTTACCCAGTAGTTAGTGGGTTTCAGTCCATCTATGTTGTTTTGGCCAGTTTTATTTTAGCTAAGCTTCAAGACAGGTGGCCAAGACTAAGGGAAGGTCACTTAACAGAATGGAGGTGATTAGCCTACAAAAAGAGAAAAATGTTTTAAAGTGAGTTTGTCACTGGTGCTTTTAATCTAGTTAAATAACATTTATCTTTGTGTTGGGAGATTCAAGTATACATATAGAACAGTGACTGTCACATGGTAGGGGGTGAATGGGGCTATTAGAATAACTTAGGAGGCCTTTCTCAATTATACTCAGATGAATTTCCCAAGAGATTCTTTTTCAAAAAATAATTTTAAAAATTTGAGTACAGTTGACCCAAGAGATTCTAGAGAACTCTAGATGATGGGAAATCATATTCCATTAGGGAGCAATAAATATAATTGCGAAGCACTATTGTATAAAATAATTGTTTGAACCACTAATTAATAATACTGTAATAACTTTTTAGGTGACAACTGGTAGCTACACTTATCATGGTGAACATTTTACAATGGATATAATTGTCAGATCACTGCATTGTACACCAGAAGCTAATACTGTATGTCAATTATATTTTAATAAAAAATATTTAATTGAAAAAAAGAATTCAGTGTGTTTATTATACTTTCTAAATGGACAATAATGCATAACTGCTTTAGAAAGAGCAACACTCTTCAAACACTAATTTTGACGTTTTCGTAACTGATTTCCCTTAGCTAGACCTCAAGATTCATAAAATTAGCAGTCATGAAATTGGAGGGAGGCAATGGTCATTCACCATCATCTATCGGATTTCCTTCATTCTGATCAGAGAGGCTAAGTGATTTGTTAATGACCATACAATCAGGAGTACAGCTAGAAAAGAGAATTCAGATCGCCTCTCAGTTAAGAACTTTTCACTTTACTAAGCATTATTATTCCTGAAGCAGTGTTTCTCAAACTTTTATTGTCTTCTCAAAGGAAAAGTTAAAAGTAATTTAATAAGAGAAAATAATTACTAAGGATTAAAAAATATTGTTGGATGGGGTTGAACTCTGTGGGGCCCAAACACATTGTACTATTTAAGTTTTGCTTCCTAGGAACCAATTTGTACCCTATTAGTGATACTGTTCCTATTGATAATGCAAGTTCTAGAGTGACTTGCCATCATACAGTATATTTCAATAAACATTTGTTGAATGAATCAGATAGTGAATGGACAGCAAAAGCTCGAATACTGTGAACACATTTCTTTGATTAGAATCAAAATACCTATGGATTCTGACAATGAGAAAGTACTAGCTAGGAATAAAAAAAGCACTAAGTATTGATTTATGGCATCACTGCTGACTAGTTGGATGATTTTAGACAAGTTTCTTGTCTGGGGAATCTGCTTTTAGGCAACACCTGAGAATGTGTCTCTGATGGTCTTTCCCAACAATGTGAAAACTGCTGACCTGAATAGCACCAGAGTTCTCTTCAGTTCTGACATTCTGTGAGTTTGTGTTTTTTGGTTTGAATTCTTAAAGATCTGTTTTTGTTTTTGTTTTTTTTAAGATTCTATTTATTTATCTGAGAGAGAGGGTGAGTGCCAAAGTGGCAGGAGAGGAGCAGACAGCGGGACAGCAGACTCCATGATGAGGGTGGAGTCTTATACGGGGCATGATCTCATGACCCTGAGATCATGAGCTGAGCCGAAGTCAGTAATTGACTGAGCCACCCAGGTGTCCCTGAATTTTTCAAGATCTTAAAGGCTAAACAGCTAAACAAACTAACTACAATCAGAATCATGCCAACTTAACTTAAAAGCGGTTTCTTTAAAGACTAGACTCTTGTGTATACAGTATTTTTGCAGATTGTTATCTACCTGGCTACCTACAGGGATGCCACAGGAATCTCTACAAGTCTGTGGCTCAGGACACTTAAATTTTCTGTTAATTCAGGACTTGTGCTAATTCTGATCACAAAATCGTAAGGACTGGGAAGGACTTAAGGAGAATTCTGTTTTTAGGAAAGATTACCCTTAAGCCATTTGAAACACTGGAATGAGCATCTGAAGAGATTCCCAAAGCAGAAAGTTCATTACCTGTCAGTATCTCCATATACAACCCTAGCGCCCCATTTCTTGGTATCATTCACCAGTTTAATAGCTCGCTCCAAGGTCTCTCTGGCTTTGTGAACAATACTATCACCAACCTGTTGGTACAAACACATCGGAAGTAATTTCTTAACATAGCTTAGTATAAATCAATAGGTTTTAACATAGAATACTTAATTTTCATTACTAAATATTCCTAAAAATGAAACAAAGAGAAAAGGATGTAAAAAAGAAAACAAAACAATCTTCTGTGTCATTCTTTCTATAAGGACTCAAGAAGAAAATAAGGTATAGAATTAAAAAAAAATTTTACTTATTTGACAGAGAGAGTGAGTACAAGCAAGGGGAGCAGCAGAGGCAGAGGGAGAAGCAGGCTCCCCATGGAGCAGGGAGCCCAACATGAGACTTGATCCCAGAACCCCAGATGCATAACTGACTGAGCCACCCAGGCATCTTAAGGTAAAGAATTTAAAGAAAGGAACCTATCAATACACAGACTCGTCTGTCAGTGTATTAGTAAGTAAAACAGATTGCACTTTACACAAGGTACGCAGCTTTGGGGCACCTGGGTGGCTCAGTTGGTTAAGTGTCTGCCTTCAGCTCAGGTCATGACCCTAAGGTCCTGGGACTAAGCCCCACTTCAGACTCCACACTCTGTGGGGAGCCTACTTCTCCCCTCTATCTCTGCTTCCCTCTCTCTGTCTCTCATGAATAAATAAATAAAATCTAAAATAAAAACCCACCAAAAGCAAAACAAGGTACAAAGCTTCATTTGATTCCTGGAAGAATAAGCCTTGTTTATTCAAGGACTTCCTTATATGCCTTTATAATCAATTAGCCAGGAAATTGTTCCATGTATGTGCTTGAGTGTGTGTATGCATATCTTAAAAAAATTTTTTGTAGTGTTATACATTTCTTCAGTTATCATAAAAGTCAATGTCTGAACTTCAATCTCAATGATTGGTTATATATAATTTTTAGGTAATACAGAATACAAGGAAAAATGTATCATTATATGATGGAAAATCAAGTGTTCAATTTATTTATTTATTAAAAAGATTTTATTTATTGATTTATGAGAGACACAGAGAGAGCGAGAGAGAGGCAGAGACACAGGCAGAGGGAGAAGTAGGCCCCATGCAGGGAGCCCGATGAGGGACACGATCCTGGGTCTCCAGGATCAGGCCCAGGGCCGAAGGCAAGCGCTAAACCGCCGAGCCATCCAGGGATCCCTCAAGTGTTCAATTTAAATTAAGTAGCAGATATATGTCTAACAAGGATACCTTTTTTTTTTTTTTTTAAGTGATCTCTCCACCCAACATGGGGCCTGAACTCAAGCTCGAGTTGCATGCTTCACCAACTGAGCCAGCTAGGTGCCCCTAACAAGGGTACTTTCATTAGTGATTAGTGAAACAAAGATCATGTCATAAGCTAACAAAAAAGATAGTAGATCTTGACAAATATGACAAACTAATTATATTTTATAGTTAAGTAAAGATACCAGCATAGGACTGCTGCTTCATTTATTAAACTCATAAAAGCTAAGGGTTTGGGAAAATTGCCCTTTGGCATAAATGGAGCTTTCCTTTAAAAATTTTAAAATAAGAATCATGCATTTTTGTGTTAAGAAGCAAACAATAGTAACAATTATCCTCCTTTTACTATGAAATTTGAATCACCTGAATTAAATGTAGGATTGAATATGTGTTTTAAAGGCTATTTATAGCTGCTTTTAAAAGGAAATATTAAATGAACAAAAGACTAAATGGTAGCAGAAATGTAATTTGGGTATTAAGAAAATCCTGAGGGGCGCCTGGGTGGCTCAGTGGTTGAGCGTCTGCCTTGGCTCAAGTTGTGATCCCAGGATCATGGGAATGAGTCCTGCATTGGGTTCCCCACAGGGAGCCTGCTTCTGCCTCTGCTCATGTTTCTACCTCTGTGCGTCTCTCATGAATAAATAAATAAAATCTTAAAAAAAAAAAAAGATAACCTTGAGAATATGAACTATATCCTGAGATTTTTTAAAAATCATGTTATCTAGTTGAAATTCAAGTTTGAATGAAAGATTCAATGTCATCTGTTGCATTTATTTATTTATTTATTTATTTATTTATTTATTTATTTATGAATGATAGTCACAGAGAGAGAGAGAGAGAGAGGGGCAGAGACACAGGCAGAGGGAGAAGCAGGCTCCATGCACCGGGAGCCCGACATGGGATTCGATCCCGGGTCTCCAGGATCGCGCCCTGGGCCAAAGGCAGGCGCTAAACCGCTGCGCCACGCAGGGATCCCTGTTGCCACTTTCAAAACAAGATAAACTTTAAAATATATGCTGGCAAATAGCTGGAAGGGTGAGCCATCTAGTGTCAGAGTCAAATATGCTTTGAGACATACACATGCTGATCCTAAATGTCTGCCTCCCACTGCCTACTCTGGCCTATTTTAATTACACTGAAGAGTCTGAATTCTTGCAGCTGCCCGCAAGACCTTGCAGGGCCAAGGAGTCAGCAGCAGGAGGGGGAAGAGGGAAGGAAGGAAGGAGTGGTAATTAAAAGTGATTCTGCTACTTTGTGCCAGATGGTTCCAGTTTGAACATTACAAACGTTACAGGGCTAAGAGGATTTAAAAAAAAAAAAAAGGAAAATAACTGGGCTTTACAGTTTAGTTGGGATCCTGAAAAGTTATAATGAGAAAAATATTTAAGGTGAAAATTCCCTGAAGAGGAGTGTTGGCAAGGATGTGGAAAAAAGGGAACCCTTGTTACCAATGGTGGGACTGCAAACTGGTGTAGCCACTACAGAGAACAATGTGGAGGTTCCTCAAAAAATTAAAAACAGAAATACCAAGTGATCCAGCAATTCCACTACTGGGTATATATCTGATGGAAATGAAAACAATACCTGTAAATGATATCTGCACCCCTAGGTTCACTGCAGCATTATTTACAATAGCCAAGACGTGGAAGCAACCTAAGTGTGTACTGACAGATGAATGGATAAAGAAAATGTGGTGTATATACAGCTGACTCTTGAACACAGGCTTGAGCTGTATGGGTCCCCTTATATGTGGGTTTTTCCAATAAATACTATATGGTATTGAAAATATATTTTCTTTTATTTTAGTAACATTTTCATTTTTCTAACTTAATTTTAAGAATACCACACATAATACACATGACATACAAAATATGTGTTGTTTATGTTATCATTAAGACTACTGGACTATTTGTAGTTAAATTTTGGAGAATCAACAGTTATTCATGGATTTTTTGACTCCATAGGGGGTCAGTGCCACCAACCCCTGCATTCTCCAAGTTCATGTTTTTATCTTTTCACACCTGAGTGTCCTTTGCAGAGCAGAAAATTATTTTTTTATTTTTTATTTTTTTTATGATAGTCACAGAGAGAGAGAGAGAGAGGCAGAGACACAGGCAGAGGGAGAAGCAGACTCCATGCACCGGGAGCCCGACGTGGGATTCGATCCCGGGTCTCCAGGATCGCGCCTGGGCCAAAGGCAGGCGCCAAACCGCTGCGCCACCCAGGGATCCCGAGCAGAAAATTATTTTAATGAAGTTCAGCTTATCAATCTTTTCTTTTATACACTGTACCTTTGGCATTGCACCTAAAAAGCCATTACCAAATTCAAGATCATCTAGATTTTTTCCTGTTTTTTCTAGAAGTTTTATATTTATAGTTTTGTGTTTTATATTTAGTTCTGTGATCCAATTTGAGTTAATATTTGTGACGGGTATAAGGTCTGTGTCTAGATTCTCTTTCTTGTTTGTGGATATCCTAGCACCATTTATTGAAAAAACCTTTTTCTATCTTCACTACATCATATTGCTTTTGCTCCTCTGTTAAAGATCAGATGACTGTATTTATGTGGGTCTACTTCTGTAATCTCTACTCTATTTATCTATAAATAGATCCACTAATCTATTTATCTGCTCTTTGGCCAATACTACACACTACCTTGATTCGTGTAGCTTTATAATAAGTCTTAAAGTCAGGTACTGTTAGTCCTATGAGTTTATTCTTCAAAATTATCTTGTCTATTCTAGACCTTTTACCTCTTCATGTAAACTTTAAAATCAGTTAGTCAATATCCATAAAATAACTTGCTGGTATTTTGACTAGGATTGCATTCAATTTATACATCAAATTGATATGAACTGACATCTTGACAATACAGAGTCTTCTTATCTATCAACATGGAATATTTTTCCTTTTATTTAGCTCTTCTTGCATTTCTTTCACTAGTTGTGTCATTTTCCTCAGAGATCTCATACATACTTTGTTAGATTTATACTGAAGTATTTCATTTTGGGGGGTACTTAATATAAATGGTGTTACATTTTTAATTTCAAGTTTCATTTGTTCATTGCTGGTATACAGGAAAGTGACTGACTTCTGTTGTACTAACCCTGTATTCTGCAACCCTGCTATAACTGCTTATTAGGTTTAGGATTTTTTGTTAATTCTTTTGGATTTTCTACATAGAAAATTATGCCATATATAACAAAGATAGTTTTATTTCTTCCTTCCCAATCTGTATACCTTTTAAGTCCTTTATTTGTCTTACTGCATTAGCTTCCAGTTCTTTTTTTTTTTTTAATTTTATTTATTTATGATAGGCACACAGTGAGAGAGAGAGAGGGGCAGAGACACAGGCAGAGGGAGAAGCAGGCTCCATGCACCGGGAGCCCAACGTGGGATTCGATCCTGGGTCTCCAGGATCGCGCCCTGGGCCAAAGGCAGGTGCTAAACCGCTGCGCCACCCAGGGATCCCCTAGCTTCCAGTTCTTCTATGATGCTGAAAATCAGTGGTGGTGAGAGGGGTCATTCCTGCCTTGTTCCCAACCTCAGTGGGAAAGCTTCAAGGTTTTCATAGCTAAGTATGATATTAGCTGTAAGCTTGTGGGGTTTTGTTTTGTTTTTTGTTTTTTTGTATATTCTTTATAAAGCTGAGAAAGTTCCTCTCTTCCTAGTTTACTGAAGGTTTTTATGATTGGATTTTGTCAAATGCTTTCTCTGTATCTGTTGTTATGATCATGTAGCTTTTCTTTTCAAGATTTTATTTACTTATTCATTAGAGAGAGAGAGAGAGAGAGAGAGAGATAGGAGATGCAGGCTCCATGCAAGGAGCCTGCCTGATATGGAACTCGATCCTGGGACTCTGGGATCACATCCTGAGCCAAAGGCAGATGCTCAATCGCTGAGCCACCCAGGTGTCCCTCATGTAGCTTTTATTACTTAGCCTGTGTATGATGTGTTGGAACTCACTAGTTGATTTTTGAATGTTTTATCAGCCTTGCATGCCTGGGATAAACCCCACTTGGTTGTGGTATATAATTGTTTTTATACATTGCTGGATTTGAGTTGCTAACATTCGTTAAAAATTTTTACAGCTATGTTCATGAGAGATACTGGTGTCTGGTTTTCTTGTAATGTCTTTGGTTTTGGTATTAGGATTATGCTGGCCTCACAAAATGTGTTAGAAAGTATTCCTTCTGGATCCCTGGGTGGCGCAGTGGTTTGGTGCCTGCCTTTGGCCCAGGGCACGATCCTGGAGACCCAGGATCGAGTCCCACATCGGGCTCCCGGTGCATGGAGCCTGCTTCTCCCTCTGCCTGTGTCTCTGCCTCTCTCTCTCTCTCTCTCTCTCTCTCTGTGACTATCATAAATAAATAAATAAATTAGTTAAAAAAAAAAAGTATTCCTTCTGCTTCTATTTTCTGAAAGAGATTGTAGAGAATTGGTAAAATTTTTTCCATTAAATGTTTGGTAGAATTTACCAGTAAACCCATCTGGGTCTGGTACCTTCTATTTTGGAAGGTTATTAATTTAATTTCTTTAAGAGATATAAGCCTATTCAGACTCTTTCTGTGTAAGTTTTGACAGATTACAACTTTTAAATAATTGGTCATTTCATCTAGGATATCAAATTTGTGTTTGTAGTATCCTTGGATTGTCTTTCTAATGTTCATGGGACCTAAAGTGATGTCTCTTCTTTCATTTCTGATATTAGCAATTTGTGTCCTCTTTCTTCTTTTTCTTAGGCTGGCTGAAGGCTTATTGATTTTATTAAGTCTTTTCAAAGAACTAGCTTTGGGGTTCTTTGATTTTCTCACTTGATTTGTTTGCAATTTCATTGATTTCTGATACATTTTTAAAAAAAGATTTATTTATTTATTCATGAGAGACACAGACTGAGAGAGACAGGCAGAGGGAGAAGCAGGCTCCTTGCAGGGAATCTGATGCGGGACTCGATCGCAGATCCCAGGATCACGACCTGAGCCAAGGGCAGGTGCCCAACTAGTGAACCACCCAGGCATCCTGATTTCTGATATAATTTTTATTATTACTTTTCTTCAGTTCACTTTGGATTTAATTTATTGTTTTTCTAGTTTTCTAAGGTGGAAGCTTAGATAATTAGTTTTAGATTTTTTTTTTCTAATAACGGATTCAATATTATAAATTTCCCTCAAGGGCTACTTTTGCTGATTCCCACAAACTGTGATAAGTTGTGTTTTCCTTTAGTTAAAAATATTAAAAAAATTTTTTTCTTTGACCCATGTGTTATTTAGAGATGTGGTGTTTAATCTCTAAACATGTGGGGATTTTCCAGCTCTTTCTGTTACTGATACCTAGTTTAATTGTACTGTGATTTAAGAGTAGACATTATATGATTTATGTTCTTTTAAATTTGTTAAGGTGTGTCTTATGACCCAGAATGTGGTCTGTCTTGGTGCATATTCCATGTGAGCTTGAGAAGAATGCATATTTGGGTGTTGTATGAAGCAGTCTATAAGTGCCCACTATATTCAGTTGGTTATGCTGTTGAGTTAAACTTCATTCTTATTAGTTTTTTTTCCTACATGTTGTCCTTTTTGTTATTTTTGTTTTCCACTCTTTTTCTGCCTTTTGTGGTTTTCATTTTTTGATAGGATTCCATTTTCTCTTTCTTACACATCAATTATTTTTATTTCTCTTTTTACAAAAGTGGTTGCCTTAGATTTTGCAATATACATTTACTTTCAATATATCACTTTTTTTTTTGAGAATCAAGATTGTGTTTTATTGCCAAGGACCTTTGGATTTTTCTCTGGGCTTTGTTTGAAATGGTTAAAATAACCTCAATAAAATAGCTATGTTAAACTATTAAATTATTAAATAAACATGAAACCAAATTGTATTTTAGGAGAAGCTGTCAGCAAACAAATACCTAGTGAGTTAAATGTTGAGTTGACTCTTTTTTTTTTTTTTTTGGTTTAAAACAGTAATTTATTTCACTTATAATTCTGAGTAAATTGTGCTGGGTTCTGATGAGTAGTTTTTTCTTTGCTTTGTTTTGGCCTTGGAATATACCACTTTCAAATACTACACTAGTCCACAGTAGTGCAAGTACTTTATAATAATGAAATAATCCAAATTCCTCCCAACCCTTTTGTCATTTCTATCATTCATTTTACTCATACATAAGCATACATATAATCAAATACATTGTTGTTATTATTTTCAAAGATATTGTTATCTGTTAGATTAGTTAAGAATAAGAAAAATAAGTGTTTATTTTGACTTCACTATTGTGTTTTTTTAATATAGATCTGAGTTTCTCACCTATCATTTTCCTTCCCTCTAAAGAATTTCTTATAACATTTCTTGCAAGGCAGGTCTATCACCAACAAATTCCCTCAATTTTTGTCTGAGAAAGTCTTCATTTCTCCTTCACTTTTGGACAATAATTTTTTAGGGTATGGATTTCTAAGCTGGAGTGTTTTTCTCTCAACACTTTAAATATTTACTACATTCTCTTCTTGCATGTTTCAGAGGAAAAGTTGGTTATAATTTTTTTTATAAAGATTTTATTTATTCATGACAGAGAGAGAGAGAGAGAGAGAGAGAGAGACAGAGAGAGAGACAGAGGGAGAAGCAGGCTCCAAGCAGGGAGCCTGATGTGGGACTCGATCCGGGGTCTCCAGGATTACACCCTGGGCTGAAGGTGGCGCTAAACCGGTGGGCCACCGGGGCTGCCCTGGTTGTAAATCTTAATCTATGCTTCTGTACAGGCAAGATGTTTTATCCCCTGTCTTCTTTTAGGATTTTTATTTTACTATTGATTTTCTGTATTATGAAAATGAGCATTTATCCTGTTTGGTGTTCTTTGAATTCCTGGATCTATGGTGTCTGACATTAATTTGGGGAAATTCTCAGTCACTACTGTGTCAAATATTTTTTGTTCCTTTCTTACTTCTCCTTCTGGAATCCCTAACTGCTATATGTAATAGCAATTTCTGTAGTTGCTCCAGGGTTAGGACATTCTGTCCTTTTTTCAGTCTTTTTTTCTCTTTGCTTTTCAGTTTTATCAGTTTTGATTGAGATTTCTTCAAATTCAGAGATTCTTTTCTCAGCCATACCTAATCTACCAATAATAAGCCTATCAAAGACATTCTTCATTTCTGTTGAAGTGTTTTTGATATCTAGCATATTTCTTTTTGGTTCTTTCTTAGTGTCTGCGTGTCTCTGTTTGCATTGCCCATCAGTTCTTGCATGGGTGTGTGTACTTGATCCATTTAGAGCTCTTAGCATCCTTTTGTTTTTGTTTTAGAGTTCTTAGCATTCTAATAGTTGTTTTAAATTTGCGGTTTGAGAATTCCAACATCCCTGTCACATCTAAGTTTGGTTCTGATGCTTGTTCTGTCTCTTCAAATTCTGTTTTTTGGTTTTCGGTATGTCTTATAATTTTTGTTTTTTTTTGGATAGCTGAATATGATGTATCAGATAAAAAGGACTACTATATATAGGTCTTTAAATGGTGGTAATCTGTGGAGGGAGGGGAAGTATTCTATAGCTCAATGAGTAGGTCTTGTTCTTTCAGTCAAACTGTATCTCTGTGGACTGGGGACTTTGCATGTGCTTCTGGTTTTCCCCCATTTTTGGTGGGACAGGATGTTAGAGTGGGCTGGCATATTCCCCTTCCTTCACACAGAAGACAAGAGTACTTGGAGCTGGGTATTTTCTTCCTCTCAGGTTAGTTAGGCTCCAGTTAAATAGTTGTGCCTGAAGGCAGATCTTGTTAAGAAAAGAATGCTCTGGTGTATTTCAAAGTGGCTCCTTTCCCCTCCCTGTGCCAGAAGCACAAGGGAATTTCTCTCCTGTGGGAGAAAACCTGTAAGAACCTGGTTGAGCTCCTAGAGGTAAAATTCACAAAACTGTGGAGGTCCTGATGACTGGATGCCCTGGAGTCTTAATCTCTCAGACTTATCCAAAGTGAATTTCCAGCAATTCATCAGTTATAGTTCAGATTTCCTGAACAACATGGTTCCTGCAGAGGTTTGTGCTCTTGGGTTTCTGTTCTTGTGAATTGTGATTGCTTGTATTTACCTGTTGGACTCTTCAATTTTGGGGGTAGTGGTTTGCCCTGTGACCTCATTTCTAAAGAAGAGTTGTTGGATTTTTCAGTATGTTCAGCTTTTTACTTGCGGAAAAAAAGTGGAAACTTTGAGCTTCTTACATGCTATACAGGTATTTATAGTTTATTCTGCCCATTATGTGCTGCGTGGGGACTTTATCCTTCCATTGCTTTCCCCTTTTGAACTACTACGAATAAAATGGTATAACATGTTCTGGCTTTCATTTGGCATAAAAAGATCACCAATAAAACAAGTCTACTCTATTCTCAATCACTAGGTAAGTTACTGTATTTCTTTGTCACACTATATTGTATTCATGTTAAATTAACGCCCTAATTTAGTAAATAGCAAAAATTAGTCTTATTCTGTGAAAAATGTCTTTCAATTACAACTACCTCTGCAAAGGTTTCGCTTTATATCTATTGTACATTAGTAAACATGGAATGTTTGGTCATTCTGACATTTGTAGAGGCCAACCTAACATCAGATCTGTCAATACGTTAAAATGGAATTAATTAGTACAAAGGATGTAAGCACTGCTATTAATGTGGCACTAAAATCTCATGCTAATAATTTGCTACAGTATGCTCATCTAGGTATGTAGAAATATGTATATGATAAGGAGTTCTCAGAGAAAACCCCCAAACCCCCAATATCCTGTATGTATGCATGAGAAAAACTGATCTTATGTCATGAAAATGAAACTCTAGTCTAAACAAAACAAAATACTTCAATGAATAGATATTCATTTAATGCTGCTAAGTCTCTTGGAAAAAACTACAGCTTTGTATCACTTACCTCAATGCATGGCATTCTCCCAGAAAAATTCGCAGCTGTATAGCCAAATGTGACATTTGCTATAAGCTTAAGTCCTAGTTGACGTGCATCGAGCATTCGTGAAAGGGCTCTGTCTTGCTTGTAAGCCTTCATTGACTGTTTCACCATGAGTCTAGTCTTCAAAATTTCTTCAAGCATTCTTGGTAGCACACCCTTTCTTACTGAAGGCTATCATAAAGAAAAAAAGAATATTTAAAATCCCTTAAAAGTTATATATTTAGATAATTAAGAAGGAAGCACAAAGTTTAACAATGGCCAACTGTCATGAATTGAAACATACTAGCAACTGAGTGGCCACAGGGCCAGTGGCCATCAATACAAAATCATCACATTTTCTTTCTTTTGAAGAGGACTTTTCTCCTAAAAGGTTCCTATAATGTTTATAACTCTAATGTAGCACTACTATGTGAGTTCAGAGACCTCCAGGAAGGAGGATGTCGACTAGTGCATAAGAGACCATACAACAAGTTCAGAGGGAAATTTTGTGCAAAACTTTGATCAAACCCCCACTCTTTCAGAAAGACACACGGGATTTGTATCACTCATAACAAA
This sequence comes from Canis lupus familiaris, assembly GCF_011100685.1. NCBI lineage: Eukaryota > Metazoa > Chordata > Mammalia > Carnivora > Canidae > Canis > Canis lupus. The sequence goes on from NC_049233.1 coordinate 68,214,355, forward strand.
CCTCGGTTTTTAAAGATCTCGTCCTAATGACCCCACACAGTAATCTGCATGGAACTCCATTTATCTACCTTGGAAGAATGATGAGCTGGGTTGACTCTGCTGACATTCAAACCTGCAGTTCCAGGGACTCTAGGTATTTCAAATGTGATGCTTAGACCACTAAGCCATCCCCTCCGGCCTATATTTATTAGCAATCTGGAAGAGGGGATGAATAGTGAGGTGATAAAATTTGTTGATGCCAAAAAAAAAATCATTTGTATTAATCAAGACTAGGGAGAATTTATGAGAACTCCAGTAGGAATGAAAACCACAAAACAGTATTAACTTTGAAGATGATTCACAGACACGTGCAAGGTAATGCATGTCGGACTGAACAATTAAAACCTCAAATATAGGATAATCACACTTCTGAATATTAAAAAATCTTAGTTTTATTAAGCTTTACATATTGGGTCAAAATGTAGATGCAAGTTTTAAAAATGTTGTTAAAGGGAGATAATATAACAAGCCACTACATATGTGACAACAAAAACATATTCTAACCTCTAATTCATTCTGTGTACCTTATGAAGCAGTCATAATGTTAAGATGTAATATATGTTATTAGGTTAAAGAGGTAGTATTTTCCAAAAGGAATAGGTCATGAAGTCTCTGGTGAGAATTTTCCTCCTATCTAAATAGCTAATTTTAGGGTAGTCTTTGAACACAGCATCTTCTTATTGGTAGAAAATGATGCTATTTTTGCTAAGTACACCAGAATGAATCTGAGGGCTTGTGGGGTCCATGCTACCATCAACCACCCTACTGTACCATGATCTAGTCAGACTCACTGCTAAGGAAATAGAGGAAAAAAAAAAAAAAAAGGAATGAAGTTGGCATAAGAGAGGCAATATAATCTTCTCCTAGATCTCTCTATTTGTCTTTATTCATTTATAAGGCTCTCCTTAGTCTCTCTTAAGGGGAGATAAGGAAGAAAGAAAAGAGATTCTATTATTAATCTGGATATCTTAAAAATGCAATCAATAAATGCATGAGAATATCACTTCTAAGATGGTCTTAATTTAAAATAATGTAGAAGAACAACTAAGAGTTTACACATTAAAGCAATTTAAATCTTTCTGTTACCATCGTTGTGATTGTCAAATAGCTATTTAAGTCTCAAGATGCTAACAGAGGTCAGAAGGTATATATGCACATTTCTTTCAGTATTTCATTAAAAACTAAAATCTAACAATTAAAAAACTTTAAATTCATGCAAAACAAGATAAATGGTTTTTAAAAAGTAATTTCTTAGATTCCCATATCTTTATTTTTAAAGATAAGATATTCAAGAAGACTTTTTTTTTCTTTATATTACATGCCAACAGCATCTAAATCAACTCTTCAAAGGTTAAGCCACAGTCGATACCTTTCACTTACAAGAGAGTATTACCTTGACAAAAGCTATTCCATTGGGGGACACTGTGATATCATGCCTAATTTGGTAAAGTAAATCTGGAGGTACTCTTAGAGAGGTACAGCCAAATTTGAACTCATCATACCTATTAAGAAAGAAAACATTAAGCATATACTTTCTCAAGTCATACAATAGTGATACTAGACAATTTTAGGAATCTTTAGTAGAAAGAACTAAAGAACTCCAGTAGAAATTCATTTTTAAATATTTAAACATGAATTCATTTACTTAGTAATATATATGTCTAATTTCCAAACAGCAGTTCTTCAAATAGTCACAATTTATTAAAAGAAACATTTTTTATTTGGGATTATCCTAAAACTTATGGAAAATCTATACTTAAATACCAGATTTCAATTCAACATATGACCACTTTACAGGAAGTTCCTTAGAGAAAAATTTAAGCTTTAAATAAAAATATTGTAAATAACTTTTCCAAATTTCTGTTCTTAATAAAAAGACAGGATTACCAATATAATTTCCATGAATACTATGAAGGAAGGAAGTATACTCTAAGCTAGCACTATAACTTGGTTTTAAATACACAAAAATCATTATAAAGGAAGACTCTGTATTTCTTATGAGAAAAATATATACTCCTTTGAACATTAAAGATATTATTCTCATGCATTTTATAAAATTCGGTTGACATGAACAGCTAAAACCTAAGATTAAGATTTAACAATTTAACTTAAAATATCTCTAAGAGAAGTCAAGAGGAGGTTACAGCTGGAGGGAGATAGATCATAATCCTCAAACTATTCCAATGAAAAGTGGTTTTTATCAACAAATTAAATATAACTCTCATTTAAAGAGATTACAAGATGTGGAGAATGAAATAAGTTGCAAGACTGATTTATTCATGATCTTCTTCATTTGAGTCATCCATTCATGATGCTGAATTAGTCCTACAGTTTTCCACATCCACATCAATTAGTAAGGTAACTACAAAGAATGAATTAGCTGTGCTACAGCCCATTCATCTTGCTCAAAAGGACAGTATCAAGTGCAAAGAGACACTCAAAATCTAATTTTAGTAACAAGTACAAAGCACAACAACATAATTATGAAAAAACAAAACAAAACAACCCTTACTTTCCCAGGTTCTCCACATGGCCAAGGCAGGTGGAAAAACAGTAGTTGTACGCAATCACAATCGAAGGATATAGTGACTGGAAATCCAAAACGAGAACAGAGTTGCTATAGAAGCGAGATTCAGGCTCCATAATTAGGGGAACACACTGTGGGGCTCTCATTTGGGATCTTTGCTGTACACTAGGTGTCACAGGAATATAGTTCATTGGTTTAGCAATACGCAACATCATTGATTCCACACGGTACTGCAGGCAGAGAGGTGGAAGTAAGAAGAAAAGAAGAAACAGTTTAAATTGTTAAATACATTGGTCTTTGAATATGATAATCATTAGGGGACATTCTTCTGAATAAAGCTGCATTCTTATAGGTTTTTTTTTAAATATTTTATTTAAAAAAAAAATAAAATATTTTATTTATTTATTTATTCATGATAGACATAGAGGGAGAGAGAGGCAGAGACACAAGCAGAGGGAGAAGCAGGCTCCATGCTGGGAGCCCGACGTGGGACTTGATCCAGGGACTCCAGGATTGCGCCTTGGGCCAAAGGCAGGCACCAAACCGCTGAGCCACCCAGGGAACCCCCTTATAGGTTTTTTAAGTAGGCTCCATACCCAGAGTGGAGGACCCCAACATGGGGCTTGAACTTACGATCCTGAGATCAAGACCTGAGCTGAGATCAAGAGTCAGATGCTTAACTGACTGAGCCACCAAGGCGCCCCAAGGATGCATTCTTACAATATAGTTATATACTACTTGTTATTTAGTCAGCTTTCAGGTGTCTGTAGAAGACGTTCATAAATCCCTTTTCTGTATTCTTATAACTTTTATAAAAACTGCAAAATATATCAAATAACTTATACAATATGCAATTTTGGAAAGACAAAATTAGATTTCTTCTTGTATTTAAAAACATCTGTAATAATAATAAACAGCTGTAGGAAAGACTGTACAGTTTAACAGTTTCATTTGAAAAGTTGGCCAATGACCTTTGAGAATTTTTTTTAAAGGTTTATTTATTTATGATAGACATAGAGAGAGAGAGAGAGAGAGGCACAGGAGGAGGGAGAAGCAGGCCCATGCTGGGAGCCTGACGTGGGACTCGATCCCGGGACTCCAGGATCGCGCCCTGGGCCAAAGGCAGATGCTAAACTGCTGAGCCACCCAGGGATCCCCTCCCTTTGAGAAATTTTTTGAGAAAATTAGAGAATGAAAGTCAGGAGACTTGAGATGGATAAATTGTATTCCAATTTTCCAAGATGGAAACAAAGATTCCAGAATTGAAAGGTAGTCAGATTAATACCAATCTCTCACAAAATTGAATCAAGCTATTACTGATTGTTTATAATAACCATTATTAAGCAGACAGTTTGGAGTATTAGAAAAGGAAAGCACAAGAACCAGCATAGGTTTATATATTCTCATGTTGTTTTAAGGTATCTTTACCTTTGATTATAAAGCCAGCTCAAATCGCTTTTAAAACTTGATGGGGTATAAATAGCTTATAAGCAATATAATTAAATAAATATGCCAAAATAATTAGAATGCAATTTTTGCCATATTTACTGAAATAGTAGATTGGGGGATTGTTATAAACTTACAGTAATTAAAGTAATTAAAAATTTTATGAGGTTAAAGAACCTGAGTGAATTAATGTAGTATCTCAGATGCCTAGCACAGTGTTCAACACACTAATAAATATTTGTTGAATGAATGCATGAAATCTTTTTGGGTGATGCATTTGACAAATCTCTCATATTCTTGGGAAATTAATTAAAAAGTTATGAATTAAATTATTTCTAAGGTCCTATTTTTCTTTAACTTCTTAAAAAAGTGATACAGCCACTTATATTGGTTACTAAATTTTCTTCTTCCTTTTTACATGAAACTTATTTGTTGGGAGTTAGATAGAGTATGCTGAAATTAAGAATATAAAGCAAGAGAGGAAGGCTTTCTTTGGGGCCTCTTCCCTAGTTTAAGGGGCCTTTGAAGGTATCTCTAATCACACGGACAGTATTCAGGAGCAAAATATCACCCCAGGGACATAGCCATTTGTTTTTTTTTTTTAATAGCATAAAAATTTAGTAGTGGCCAGAAAGTTGGTATGGAGAGAAAATAAAAAGTAAAGCTGTTAAGTGAAATTAAAGCTTTTCTAGAAAATAACAAGATTTTATTAACCAGCTATATAATGGTACCACATAGAAAGTTCAAAATATTAAATCACTTCAAACATCTCAAAAGTAAGTATGTCACTAACAGAACTTTCAAGTATGTAAGAAACTGATTTCCTACCTGTGAACCCCTTGTCAGTACATGTAAAAACTGGATGCCAAAGAGTCTAGCCATTTCACTGGTTTTCCCAATCAGGTCCAACTGTTCTAACATTTGGAGATTTCCACGGACACGGCTAATGTAGTGATCAACCATTTTCCATCTGTTAAAAAGAGAATACGTGCCATGAACATTATGGAAAAATGTGGACGTTGGAAACTAGTATTAATTCTGCCAAAACCTACATATTAAAAATGAGGATTTAAGAAGGTAATCATGATGTGAGCCTTCAGCAAAATATGTACAGAAGTTAAACATTAGAAAATCTCATATATTTCAAGGGCATAAAACTTAGTGAAAATATACAAAGTTTAAAACAGTACTTGTGATAAGGTAGTAAGTCTAATAATTATTTTCAGCATTTCGTTTGATGTTACTCTATTTTTATTATAAAAAATTAACACCCTCTTAGATGCTGCTTCTGATGCAATAATTATACAATTCTAATTTATCATATCTATGAGTTTTTAAAGAACATGGAGATTTTGGGTTATCACTGTAAATACCAGTCTAAAAGTATGCATTATCTGTTCATGGGGAAAAAAAATCAGTAATCTGGTAACTATTTTTTTTTAGTAATTTGGTAACTATTTAGGAAAATAACTTTAATGAGGTTATACCTGTGCTAAGTGTGTGTCAAATCAGTATTTTCTGTGTAAATACATTCTGTTCTTTGATTTAAATCTTTACACAAATTAACCTCTTTACCCTGCCTTTTTTGTTAAGAAAATAAGCAAACAACAACAAAAAACCTTCCACCAAAGCCATGAACAAAAGTTCTGATTGAATACTAAAATGTAAAAACAATCCAAAGGTATATCATAAAGAATAATATTTATTCATTTAAAGAATATTAAGGTTCAAATACATCACAACCTTTAATTATATGGCTTTTAGAATACAGTCACAAAATTTTCGATAAAAAAGTTTTAAAAGCCATGATACCTGATTAATTCACAGAGAAAAACTATAGAAAATGAACTCACCCTATAATAAAAGGGTCTGATAATAACCAGTATTAGCAAGAGTGTGGAAAAATTATAACCCTCATACAATGCTGATGGGAAAGTAAAACAGTATAGTTGCATTGGCAAACAGTCTGGCAATTCCTCAAATTGTTAAACAAAGAGTTACCATATAATTCACTGATTCCACTGCTCAGTATATATCCAAACATGGAAACATACATCTACACAAAAACCTATACCCAAATGCTCTTAACAGCACTATTTGAAACAGCCAAAAAAGTGGAAATAACCTGTGTCCATCAACTGATGATTGAACAAAATGTGGTATATATCCACATAATGGAATATTATTTGGCAATAAAAGGAAATGAAGTACTGACACGTGCTACAGTATGAATGTATATGGTCAACATATACTAAAAGAAGTCAGTCACAAAAGGCAACATATTATATGGTTCTATTTATAAGGAATGTCCCAAACAGGTAAATCTATGGAGACAGAAAGCAGATTCATAGGGGTGGGGGTAGAAAAGGGAAGCCTGGAGGGTGATGGCTAGTTGATGCAGGTTCCTTTTTTAGGACAATGCAAATACTAAGATTTACTATGGTAATGCTACACAACTGAATATATGAAAATCAATGAATTGTACACTTTAAATGGATGAATTATATGGTATGTGAATTGTATCAGAACAAAACTGTTAAAAAGAATTTAAAAAAAGCTATCCTAAAAACTTTATATTCAATTTTTAAATAAAATAAACAGAAATACTGTCCTATAAAACATGTTTCTAACAATATATTGTGACTATTTCTCTATACTTACATATTTTTATAGCTGAGTATACTATTATATAATTATAATTTAATGGCTCTGTTACTGAGTATCTTCTATTACTATATGCAATGCTGTGATGAACATCCTTATGGCTATGTACTGATGCTGAAATATTTCCTTAGGATAAATTCCTAGATATGTTCAAAAGGCTTGCTATGATTTAGTTTTTTTTTTTTTTTTTAAGATTTTATTTATTTATTCAGGAGAGACAGAGACAGAAAGAGAGACAGAAAGAGAGAGAGAGAGAGAGGCAGAGACACAGGCAAAGGGAGAAGCAGGCTCCTTGCAGGGAGCCCGACGTGGGACTCGATCCCGGGTCTCCAGGATCAGGCCCTGGGCTGAAGGCAGGAGCCACCTGGGCTGCCTTGATTTAGTTTTTAAGATGTAGTAACACACTGCTTTCCAGAACATGTTACCATTGAACACTACATCTGAAACTAAATATGTACTTTATGTTGGCTAACTGAATTTAAATAAGAAAAAATTGACATTCAAGCTAGTCATGATAAAGTGCTTGTTTGCTTTTCATCTTTGTCAACTCAATAATTTTTAAGTTATTAAGTTATTACTAGTTTGATAGGCAAAAGAATTATATCACATTTTAATGTATTTTTGTTTTAGATTATTAAGGTAATTCTTCAATAATATAGATTTGTCAATGTGAATCTGAGGTAATGTTATGTGTCGATTTAGTCAGTCCCTTTAAAATAAAACAAAATGGATCTAATGACATCCTTTCTATAGACCACATGGATGGTCAATGACCTGTTTTGGGAGTTCCCTAATTCCTTCTTCTGCTTAATCTGGCCTACTGCTGAACTACTCTAATAAATTTTTCAGTTCAGTTATTGTGTTCTTCAGCTCCATGATTTGTTTAGTACTTTTTAATATTTTCTATCTCTGATAAAATTCTTATTTTGCTCATGTACTGCTCTCTTGACCTTAATGAGCATCTTTATGACTGTTATTTTGAATTCTTGGTCAGGTAAATCATATAACTGTTTCATTATGGTCAGTTTCTAGAGATTTAACTTTTTCTTTTGTTTGGAGAATCTTTGCCTGGTTCTTCATTTTCTTTGACTTTTCTATGTTGGTGCCCTACATTAGACGAAGTAGGCATGTCTCCCAGTCTTCATGGACTAGCCTTATACAGAAGACTTCCACCAATCATTTTAGTTAGAGATTCTGGGAGCCTTTACCAACTCTTTCCTTTCCGAGGAAGAAGCAGGCAGCTGTGGTTTCTGTTCACCCACTCTGTGTTGAGCAGAAGGCAGAGTTATGGTGTCTGCCAGTCCAAACCACAGTCTTTGTTCTCCTCTAGGCACTTAGACTGTGTTGAACCTGTCAGAGCTCCAAGACTAGAAAGACAGATGGCAGTTTTTGTATAGCTGTGGAGTTGGGGTACTGGATGCATGGATTTCTCTTTCCAGAGGTAAGCTGAGAGGTGGGATTTTTCATTCACTCATTTTGTGCTGAGGAGGATGTATGGCATCTACCAGCCCATGCCACTGTCTCCATTTGGCTCTGCCAGCTAGACTGGGCTAGACTTGTGAGAACTCCTTTGGAAAAGTTGGGGTGCCAGACATGCAAATCACCCCCTCTCCTCCTCTGGGAAAAACAGAGAGCTAGGGGCCTTTTCCTGATCATATGGCTCTGGGCCAGAGGCAGGGACTCTGGCAAGAGGGTGTCCTAAATCTTCCTACCAGCTTTGGTGAGTCTGGTTCTGTATTTATCATCCAGGGTGCAGGATCTTTCAATTAGTTTCTGGGTTTCTCACAAAGGGAATCTGCGAATTGTTGCTGAATCATTGTTTATAAAAAAAAAGGAGGATCTAGGGCTTCCTACTGTACCATCTTGCTGATGTTACTCCATATCTTTCTTAACATTTTTAAAGTATTTAAAAAGCGGACTTTTTACATTAAAAAAAAAAATCTTTTAAAATAAGATCACCTTCATGGGGTGCCTGGGTGGCTCAGTTGGTTAAGCGACCTACTCTTGGTTTCAGCTCAGGTCACGATCTCAGGGTCATGAGATCAAGCCCCGTGTCAGGTTCTGTGCTTAGCTTGGAGTCTGCTTGGAACTCTCTTTCTATCTCTCCTTCCTGTTTGCTTGCTCTCTCTAAAATAAATAAATAAATAAATCTTTAAAAAATAAATAAAAATCAGATCACCTTTGTTCCTACTTTCTGGTCCTATTTGGCTCACCACATGGTATAAAAAGAGAATGGAAAAAAAATGTGACAAAGTAAAATTCAGTTAGATAATTTTGTTGTTAAAGAATTATGCCATCCTCCTAACACTATGAAACTCAAGTATAATAAGCAAATACAAGTTTTTATTTGGGGAAGAGAAAGAGAAATACAAAGCATAAGCTACTCCTGATAGCACATCTAAAAAGAAGGTTACAAAAAAGGAGACTTAAGAATTCCAAGTAAAAACTCATTTATTTTGAAGTTTATTCCTTGGATTGGTGCTACATCCAGGAAATGAAGAAAAAAATTTTTTTTTTCTTTTTTAGTAGAAGCTACATCACCTTCTACTATCAACACATAGTTCTTACCTCAGAAACTGGAATAGTATTAAAAAACTATTGCTTGGAAAGCAGATGAAATCAGAATGCTACTATGAGTTCCCTTGATCATTAATATTAGGGACTAGGAAGTTTTTTTAAAGCTGATTGAAGAATCTAAACAAGAAACCTAACATTTTATGAAAAAATACATTCTAACAACACAACTTTGAGAACATAACTCATTTATAAGAATTAAGGGCTTTCAGGAGACCAAATCTGAACTTCCAAAAACAAAATGATGATAACGAGGCTACTTCATGCCTTACAAACACATTAAATATAAGAAATTCTTGATTGGCAAGTTACTTTAATTCCTGAGGCAATTTATTAAAAAATGTGTCTTCTTACTTAAAACACTGTACAAAGCAAATGCCAATTACAAAGTATGACTTACTTTGTAAAAATTCACTTAAATTTAAAAATAAAATTGTGTGATCTTCCAAAGTATCTCCAAAGAAAGAATGTATGGTCTCTCCATGTAACACTAGCTAACTAACATAAATGGTCCAATGTCTAGTGCAAGTCCTTTATGTATTATGTTAGGTCAGTTCTCTAGTTCACTTGGCAAAAGCAATTATTTACCCCAGATAATGCCTAATTAGGGTAGCAAAATATACATTTAAACATCCCAGGGCTTATAAATGAACCACCAAATGTAGTTTTCAATGTTCAGTTTAGTATTAATATTAAAATATTCATTTTGGGGTGCCTGGATGGCTCAATCAGTTGAGCATCTGACTCCTGGTTTCGGCTCAGGTCATATGATCTCAGCGTTGTGAGATCGAGCACTGCAATGGGCTCCATGCTCAGTGGTGAATCTGCTGGAGATTCTCTCCTCTCTCTTTACTCCTTCTCCCACTAATGCATGCTCTCTCAATAAAATAAAAGTTTCATTTTATTTATTGATAGATTACTTCTCCTAAACTTCTATTCTATAAGGCTTTGATCTTAAGCTTAGTGCTTTCTGTGACTTCACTTTACTTCCTTGAGATTCCTCAAAAGACAGGCTCAGAAAGCAGTGCCCCTAAATATATCAAGTTGTTTTTAAGGCTCTATTTCCATCCTCACTGTCATGTGACCTTATTATTCAGTAAGCAGAGTTTCATTCATTTCAAACATCAGACACATTAATTTCAAGGTTTTATTCTTTATATAGCTATTATCTAAGCTTATTACTATCATTTTACCTTCAACTTAAATAAAAGTAGAGGTGAGAACTTTCACTTCTATGATGTAATAAATGGTACTGGACTAGCTTTCCTACTTTGATAAAACAGTAGGTAATTGTTTCTGGGCAACAAACAATAGGCAATGTAAGGCCGTGCTCCTTGAGGGAAAAAAAAACCTGTGAAGTGAAGCCCAGCCCATGCAGAGGCAATTTCCTAAATATACTGCAGCATGCTAGAATCTAAGTAGAGCATGGCCATCTTGCTAAGCTTAGGAGGCAAAGATCAGAGTGCAGGCAGTTCGTAGCTAGAATCTGTGGGGCAGAGTTATTGGTGCAAGCAGCAGAGGTTAGCAGTTAGGAACACTGGTGGGGATTTCTTGTGAGTGACTGGCCCAGGGCTGTGCTGAAAATGAGGAAGATGAGGCTTCTAAAGAGCAGCTGCTATGAACTTGGATTTGGAATAGAACTATTTAGACGGTGCTGGGGTTGAAGGCCTAGTAATGCCAGAGAGGACAGACCTCATTACCTCTTTGTTAACAAGTTGGGCATCCAGCTTAGGAGGCCTTTGCTGTAGAGTCAGGCCTACTATAGACAAACCTAAAACCAAGCACTAGCAATATGCAATATTCTATTTATAATATGCTATATTTATTTATATGCTATACATATTTATATGCTATATATAGCAATATGCAATAGTTTGGAGATTGAGTCCTGCCAAGTTTGAGGGACTTAGAAAACACCTTGGCTTTCCAGATAATCATCTTAAAAAAGGTATAAAAACCAAGTTTGTGTAAGTTCAAGGTGATCAGCCAATAACTAAATTGCCAATTTGAGCAAAAATAAACATGCTTCACAGGAAGATAAAATCCAGAATTTGCACAAAAGAACATCAACAATATCCATTACATAATCATGCAAAGAAACAAACAAAACATATGACCTAGTTAAGAAAAAAAAGCAGTTAAACAACAATTAACACAGAGATAGCCAGATGTTGGATTAACTATTATAGATATGTTCAGGAATCTAAAGAAAAAATATTCAAAATATTAAAAGAAAAATATAGTCTTAATGAGTGAATAGACAGAACAACAAAATATAGAAACTATAAAAAGAATCAAATGAGAATTTAGGAGGTAAAAATGCAATAACTGAAATACAATATGTATCAGTTGGCCTTAACAGGAGACTAGTGATGACAGAAGGAAGTCCAGTAAAAGACTGAGGAAAAATGTACAGAGCCTCAGAGATTTGTATGACACTGTAATATAGTTTAGTACACATGTAATTTGGAGTCTTCGAAAGAAAAAAGTGGGGGGCAAAAAAAAAAATTTAAAGAAATAGCCAAAAATTTCCTAAATTTGATGAAAAATATCAATTTAAAGATCTAAGAGGCACAGCAAACACCAAGAAAGCTAAACAAATTCTTAAAAATCCACATCTAGGAATATCATAGTAAAATTACTGAAAACCAAGGCAAAGGGAAAAACCTTGAAACCAGCCGGGGGGGGGGGGGGATCACAGAATTCTGTTTCAGATTAAAAAAAGCTGCAAAATGACAACACTCCAGTTTAACAAATAGCTGCATAATCTACAGAATCATGTTTTCCTTTTTAAAGATTTTACTTATTTATTCATGAGAGACACACAGAGAGAGGCAGAGACATAGGCAGAGGGAGAAGCAAGCTCCCTGTGGGGAGCCCGATGTGGGACTTGATCCCAGGATCCCGGGATCATGACCTGATCCAAAGGCAGATGCTCAACCGCTGAGCCACCCAGGCATCCCTAAAATCGTTTCCTTGAGGCCATCAGAAAGTTGAGGTTACAAGAGAATCAGGTAAACTTAATTTTACAGGGTGACAAATACATCTAAAGATAGATAGGAGATATAATTTATTTCTTCTTTGGCAGAGTACTGGCAGCAGAGGTAGCTGCCATAAAAGCACTTAGGAGTGAAACAATTAAAATGTTAATAAATTCTTTTTTTCTTTTTTAAAAAATGTTAATAAATTCTTAAAGGTCATGAATAGCCCAGCATGGCAGTTTATAATTGCTGGGAAATCCAGATACTGGGAGTGTTTTTTCCCATGCCCTCCCCACCCCCAAGACTGGGTGGGAGGGCAGGGCACAAAAGAATGAAATCCTGGATCTTCCTCTGACTTTTTCTCTCATATGAAGCAAAGGCTTGAGCTGCTGTGGAACTGGAAGGAAACTCTAATACTCAGGATTTAAGCAGAAATCCACTATCTCTGGGGAAACAACAATGCAAAAGATGTGTGCTTCTGGGAAAGGAGTAGAAGCTAAAGCTGCACCTGAAGGAGGGACAGGCAACCTCCCGTTCCAACTGTGGGCTTTGTACTAAGTACAAGCAACAGCTGTCTACTACTGAAAAAGAGGCAGGAAATCTTTCTATCATAGATTCCAGGCAAAGAAACAGCACTGCTAAGGCAGGAATAGAAGCAAAGAACCATCTTCCCTTGGGGTAGTCAGGAAACCTGCTTGGGACCAAGACCTGCCAATAGTACAGAGCAGAGGTCTAATGCACTGTGGGAAGTACAGGACTGTTGAGAAAGCCTCATCCCTGAGCCTGAGGAGGACATAAACCTCTAAAGACTATGGACCAGGAGAGCTGAGTAATCCCCCTGCCTTCATTATAAGCCTTACAAAGAGGAAAAGCAGTCAACTGTTCATGAAGCTGGACTTTGAAAAAATGCACTGAATATATTGGAAAAATGAGAATGACGGTTGATTTCTCATCAGAAACGAAAGCCAGAAGAAAAGGAAGTGAAATCTTTAAAATGGTAGTAGAAGAAGAAGAAAAAAAATCTCAACCCCAGAATTAGACACTGAAATATCTTTAAAATATATATCTTTCAAATATAAGGGTGTGATAACGACATTTTAAGATGATTAAAGGCTGAGAAAATTTGTTGTCAGCAGACTTACAGAAGAATTGCCAAAGAAAACAATTTAGCAGTTTCTTAAAATATTAAACATACTATCCATGTGACCCTGCAATTCCACTTCCAGAGAAATGAAAATGTATGTTCACAAAAAGACTTGCATTTGGTTTTATTCATAACAACCTCAAATGAGGAACAACCCAACTGTCCATCAGTAGGTGACTGGATAAATATATTGTGGTATATTCATACAACTGTTACTGAGTAATAAAAACGAACAATTTACTGGTCTATGCAACAACATGGCTGAATCTCAAAAAAATATTATGCCTTCTTGAAAGAAGCCAGACAAAAAGGTGTAGATTGTAAATAATTCTAGAGTGGGCAAAACTGATCTATAGTAATAGAAATTCAATTAGTACTTACCTGGGTGGTTAAGGGATAGGTAGGTTGACTGCAAAGCTTACAATGGGTGTTTGAAATGATCACTATCTTAGATTGGGGTAGTGGTTACAAAATGTATACATTTTTTAAAGTCATGACAATACAATTTAAATGTGTCCACTTCTTTCTATGTAAATTATACTCTAATAATAATATTGATTTTAACAAAGAGCTATTATCCTCTTCAGGGTTATAAAACATTACCTGTACAGATCTGTCTTGTTATCAAACCAATCTGATAAGACTCGAAAGGTAAAGAGGGGAAAACGCTGATGAAGAACATGAAAGCTCACATTTTCAAAGGTGTAGTTAGTTAAAGCCACCTAAAAAAAACAAAAACAAAAACAAAACAAACAAAACCAAGACTTTAATAATGCTTGCATTTATGTGCAAATATGGTTCTAAAAGATCCAAAATATTACTTCAAACTTTTCACAGCAGACATGAAAGCTATCCATAAAAATGATGTTACAACTGAATCAGAAATAATTTAAAACTATGTATATACAACCTTCTAGACAGAAATACTTATAATATTTAATTAGAAAACAATCAGACCTGATGAGTTCACCTTTGTCATGACATGCTCGAGAGATCGGTTTTTATCATTTCTTTTTATACTCTATGCCAATACAAACACTGACAGAAGCATTTAAAAAAACTTTTTATAAGTTATTTTTTTTTCTTTATAGTAATCTCTATATCCAACGTGGGGCTTGAACTCATGACCCTGAGATCAAAAGTCACATATTCTTCTGACTGAGCCAGCCAGGCACCCCCGACAGAAGCATTTTTAGAGTATTACAATCCTTTTAGTATGTCTTAAAGACACCTCCTTTAATATCTGTTGGGAAGGAAAGCCCAGACTTTTCAAATTTTTTATTATAGGTTCCCTTTTTTGTTTTTGAACAATTTTTTGAACAATGTTTATAGTTGTGTTATAGTGGGGGTCCTACAATAAGTATATATTTTCAAACAACTTTTTAATGATTTAACAATTTTTGTAAGTCATTTTCAGGGTTCTGCAGCTATAGTCTCACTGTGAACCCCTTGCTTGCTCATGCATAAATGTATTTGCAATATCAAATATTCAGGTTTAGTATTTTTGCCTATTACTGTTTCACATGTACAACCATTTTGGCTGAAATGTTAAATGGTGGAAAAGTATAATGGATGTGAATGTAGGAAGTAATTTTAATCATATATAATTGGTCACAGGCCTAAATTGCATTAACTATCGCTGTTTTATTCAACAATGCCTAGTTGTTTTGTATACATTAACCGTTTGGGTGTAAGATTGTGTGTCAATCCAACAGGGAGCCACAGTATTTAAACAGACCAACCTAATGTTACAACTACTTTGAGGTGGCCAAATGTAAAGTAAAAGCCTTAAAGTGGTGCAATTTCAGGACGCCTGGGTGGCTCAGTGGTTAAACATCTGCCTTCCACTCAGGGCATGATCCCAGGTCTGGGATCGAGTTCCACATCAGGCTCCCTGCGAGGAGCCTGCTTCTCCCTCTGCCTATGTCTCTGCCTCTCTCTGTCTCTCATGAATAAATAAATAAAATCTTTTTTTTAAAAAAATGGTGCAATTTTGTATAACTTAGTATATCAGTAGTTAAATAAATGTGGATTGCCATGGGAAAAAAACAAAACACTTTTAAGTAAGTTAATTTTCTGTTCTTTCCATACTTACTTTTTGGTTGGTAATGGCATAATGATTAACAGAATTCCACAGATTCAAAAATGAGTTATCTAGTTAAGGGCAGGCACTCACCCTGCTTTCAAGAATTACACTGGTACTAGGACCCAATACGTTGACATTATGGACATTAATATTATGGACATTATTATGGACATTAATATTATGACATTAATTTCATTCCAGAGGCAAAAGACTAAAAGTAAATAGCAGAAATGTTTTCTCCTTCCTCAAAATATGTAGGAAAAAGGGGCACCTGGCTGGTGCAGTTTCAGATAAGGTAGTGACTTCACGGGTTGTGAGAAGGAGCACTGCCTTGGGCTCCATACTCAGCAGGGAGTCTGCTTGAAGATCCTCTCTCTCTCCCCCGCTCCGCGCCCCCCCCCCCCACTTGTTATAGAGTGTACATGTGCATGCTGTCTCTCAAATAAACAAATCTTAAAAAAAATATATGTAGGAAAAAGTATTTAATGGAAAAAGAATACTAAAAATGGGTCTAAATTCATAAAATATACCTCTACCTAGATGCTGTCTCAGAAATAACTACAAGACATAAGCAATCTAGACAATGGCAGGCGTGTCTATGCAAAATGGAAACTGAGGAATCTGCAGTCCTCATTTTTAGGTCAGCTTGGGATTCTGAGGAATAATTTAAAAGCAGTTCACATTTGTACATTGTAATTTTAAGATCTTTTCTTTTCCATTTCTACAATCCAGCAGGTATAAAACAAGGATTGAATTTTAAAGGCTCATTTCAATGCAGTGACCCAAACTGGTCTTACTTTATCTACAATTTCTATCAATCTCCAAAACGACAGCACTGCAATTAGTATACTAGCAAGCACACGACATGCATACACTCAGAGTTTTAAACTTTGGAACAAACCTATTCTAGAGTCACCAGTATAAAGCAGGTACTAACCCATTTTCTCAGAAGTAAATCATCATTTTTTCCCAACAATCACTACTGGTCTGGAGTACTTCCTCAAACATAAGTGAATAACTTGTTTTATTATCCATTCCTTATATTTGAGTGACTCTTCTACCTGCTAATGAATATTTTTATTTGGTTGGTTTTTTGTTTTGTTTTTAATTTCCGTTTAGTGTTATAGAAAATGGAGCCAAATACCTGATCTTTGGTAGTTACATGACTACCTAACACAGAGTACAGCACTTTAGATCAAAGCTAAACTTTTGCTGGAGTATACATCCTCATTAACACAAGCAATCAAAAACAAAAAATAACAACAACAAAAAAACACAAGCAATCAAAAAAAAAAATCTCTACAGAAAAGGTCACCTTATTGTCTGTAGCTCTCTCATTAGGGAAAATTGTGAAGCTTGCCACGTAAGTTCACCCATAAAGATTAACTAGGGGATTTTTGTGACTCAAATCAAACAATAAAATCTTAAGAAACTGGTCCCCAATATCTGAGACAGATGGCAGATCTATAGTCTGGGTTGATTTTATTTCAAACAGAACAATTTCACAAATTGGACTAAGACTAAACATAGTATAACCTTATGATATCCACTCTAAGTCCTCTTGGTGTCACAGGAGCATAAATATAATTTCAGCTGTGAGTAAAACTAAAGGAAGGAAACATGAACTCTAAAATTAACATGATCTACCTTTAGAACGTTTCAATTTTTAGGGAGTGATTTACTTTAGAAATTGAAATATGAATCCAGAAATATGAAGTAGGAGTTTGTTGCTTGTTTTCAAGGGAATTTTTTTTTTGTATTATAAAATTTTAATACTTTGGTAACTGTGCTTCTTTATTATTATTATTTTTTTGGCTGTTAAAACGTGTTTTTTTTTCATAGTTACAATTTTTTAAAAAAATAAATTTATTTTTTATTGGTGTTCAATTTACCAACATACAGAATAACACCCAGTGTGCTCATCCCGTCAAGTGCCCCCCCAAATTTAAGTTAAACAATAGATAAATGTACTATGTAGATCAGAGCCAGAATTGATATAAAGTGTTACAATGCTTGTACATTTATTTATTGATAAAGGAATGGTCTGACAGAGGTATGGTTACACTTTCCATTCACAGCTGTAGTCAATGTGCAAAACACAACAGTTAATCACTTCAGTAATAAATTTATACTCAGAACTGGGAGAGGTGGTCAGAATTAGTGCAGCAGAACAGAGAAAATAAAGATGAAATTTTAAAAAATGGAAGGAGATTTTAACTATCTGTGCCCTATATCCTTCACCACTTTATTCCCTCAGTTGTCCTCATTACCTGAGTCTTCAATTAAAAATTTTTGATTGACACATACTTTACATAAAAAAATGGGGATCCCTGGGCGGTGCAGTGGTTTAGCGCCTGCCTTTTGGCCCAGGGCACGATCCTGGAGACCCAGGACCGAATCCCACGTCGGGCTCCCTGCATGGAGCCTGCTTCTCCCTCTGCCTGTGTCTCTGCCTCTCTCTTTCTCTCTCTGTGACTATCATGAATAAATAAAATATTTTTAAAAAAATGTACAAAAATTTAAGGTGAACTTATGAATTTTTATGTATATGTACAACCATATAACCACCACCCATATGAAGATAAGAAATTTCTAGGACACTGGAAGACTGTCAAGAATATATCATGTATTTATATATTTATTTTATATATACTTATAATAAAATATACACTAAGCTCTCTGAAGACAGACAGCATGCCTACAATGAGTCTGAGTCTTGATCCCTTACTAGCTAATGAGGCTTTTAATAAAAGTCACTAAATCTCTGAGAAGGCGTCCCCCTTCAGTTTTCTCTATTTGGAATAGTACCTCACTACTTTGTGGTTTTATTTATACGCTGCAAGTTTGTATCAAAACTTAAATGACAAGTCTGGGGGCACGGGGGTGGCTCAGTGTTTGAGCATCTGCCTTTGGTTCAGGGTGTGACCCCTTTGGTTCTGGGATAGAGTCTCACATGGGGCTCCCCACAGGGAGCCTGCTTCTCCCTCTGCCTATGTCTCTGCCTGTCTGTCTCTCTCATGAATAAATAAATCTTAAAAAAGTGACAAGTCTGTAAAAGTGCCTTATAGATGATAAAACAATATATGAATGGGCATGAGTACATTATTCTACTTCTACATAAGCTTCATTGCCTACAACACTGTGGAGAGAGTGTTTATTATTTGTTAAATTTAAATAAATTTAAAAACACCTGACATGCTTATTGACAGACTAAAATTGTAATAGGGAACATTAGAAACAGATTCTGATGTAGCCAAACTGAGATAATGGGAGGTTTACATGCTTGTGTGGAAACATCTGACTTTCCTAGAGGCTCTGTTGGGAGTGTTCTCTTCTGGTTCTTCATCTTATGACTGATTCTTAGGATCTGATTCCTCTGTCTGCTCCTTGAAACATTTTTGTCCACAAAAATGACTTTTGGCAAAATCCTGATTACTCTCTCCATTAGCTCATTGACGAATTCATCCACTTTCATGTGACTTCCAAGGCTCTATCTCTGATTTAGACCTTTACCTCATATTTGGGACTTTCCTATTTATACCTGGTTATATGATTGATATTTCATGCTCTAGATTTTTCCACCTGTGATCTTGTATCTATGCCAGAACCCTAAAAGTTATTCTTGACACTTTCTCCTCTTCATCTTTTTGTACATCTAATTCTTGTGGATTTATCTTCTAAATTGTTTTTTGAATCCTTATACAACTGCCAACTTTCATTTGTGCTACCCCAATAATCTCACTCACTGGTTTCCTTACCAGTCTTGTCCTCTTTCATGCTGCTACCAGAGAGTTTGAGGATCTCTAATACGAAATTCTCAGAGCCAGTTTCTTTCCAAAGTCATAAACCTTAAAGTTACAAAACAACTTGAGATATAAGACAGTACTTCCCACAACTTCATTCAGGATTTCCCAGAAATTTCCAGGAATACTTTGGGTTAGGGAAAAAAAAAAGTGACTATTCAATTTGGCCCATCTAGGTAGGGGGGAGGTGTGGTAAGTTATCCAACTCATGACTTTCTCACAGTTGTTTCCATATTTACAAATAAAGATCAGATATTCTGTATATTAAACCTAGAATTAGAGAAAGGCTTTGACCCTGAATTCTCAGTAAGGATTAAAGAAAGCTCTAAACTTTGAAAAATTTACTCCCCAATTTGTGACTTTAACAGTGGATAAGTGTACAGCTGGCTTTGGATCTTCAGGGATGAAATTTAGATTCGATAATTTAATTCTGTGTTTACATAATCAATTAATGTGTTCATCACAGACAGTTCAGAAACTGCAGTTTGAAATATATAATAGAATGTAAAAACCAAATACACCATAGTTTCTATACCTTCCATTTCCTATGCTATGTCATTAGGAACTATTTTGAAGTCACTAGGGATTCCTGTGCTCTGATAATATTTTAAGGAGAAAACAATAAAATTATCACCAAGCAGTATATATGATACATTTTCAAATTAGATGAAATGGTATTATAACTTTAGACTCATGGTGTAAAGAGGAATAAAAATAAGGACTTCTGAATTTTATATAAAGAACATATTTCCTTATGTGAAAGAATTACTATGTGCTGTTGCCCAAAAGAATTGCAGAGGAATGCTTGGAAAGTCCAATGTTTTACATAAATCTAAAAGATCAAGAAAGATCATACTGTATCAAATAGGAGAAGAATACTGTTTTCTTTTAAATATAAACATTTTATCTAATTATCCCAAGTCCAAAATCTGAGAATGGACCAATTTACAGTGGGTGTTTTTATACATTTTAATGAAAGAAATTAGGCAACTTCAAGAATGGAAATATGATGTAAGATCCTATGATCTTATATCTTTGGTAAAATAATTATTTCTCTGAGTGATTGCAAATAAGATAATTTATTGAGAATTATACTACCAAAAATCCTTATCTGGACCCCCAAAGCCTCAACTAGAAGCTGCTATTAACTATTTCCAAGTACTGTCTTTCCAATTTACCTTCTTAGTCTGAATCAGTTTTTAAATGTCCTTAGTTCCCTTCTATGTGTAGACTAAATTTTTCTTATTTAATAAATCAGAAAGACCAAGCTGAATTCATCTGGCATTAAGTACAAAAAATACTGAAATTATACATTTGACACATACAACATAAAACTTTGATAGTTGTAGACTTTTCTAGCTACTGCTAATTAGACACAAATGAAAAAAATTAACATACATCAATAACATTAAGTACTCCTGTGGCTTTGAATTTTAGAATGTAGTGTTTATTTTTGTAAGTATAACAAAAATAATTCACAATGAAGCATAAATTACATAGTAGGCTATACTTAAAACTCTACGATAACTAAAATACTTATACCATCCTAATCTCTTATTTCCAATAAAATTTTAGATGAAGCACGTTACCTCATTTCTCATGATTCTCCAAAGATTTAGTGTAATTCGGCCAACAATATTTATTTCACTCATTGTTTCTGATCCATAGTCATCTCTTTCAGGTGCAAATCTATTCTCAATTTTGTCATCTACAGAAATGAATACAGATTGCATTACTCAAAGAAACCAAATTTCCAAGCAAATTATGCCAAATAAAATGAGAATAAAATTTTAAAAGATTAAAGATGAAATATAATCATCTATTTTGTATTAGAGAATAATCGTTATTTTGATTAAAACAATTTTTCCCTCTAAGTTATGAATTTTGTGAAATGTCTCTGAAAATTATATACTTTTTAAATAATAAAAATGTGTATAAACACATTTTTTAAATAATAAATCTTTTGCACTTTAAATTTGGTAATTTCTGGTGCTATTTTTATGAACACCTAACACTACAGCATTTCTTTGGTGTTAGGATGAATATGTTTATTGTTATACTGGTCATTTCTTGGAAAACATAGTAGAGTTTTTAACCTAAACAACTCTCTAAAAATTTATTGACATCAGTTGATGATGTTCATATTTGGAATGAATTTCTCCTTTGTATGGATAACTAGATGAAGAGTAGAGTTCTGAGTCTAGTTTCTTAGATGACTTTACCTAAAATATAAATTAAAATGTGTTTCTCTTATATAACACTGGGTATATACAAAAGTTAGAGGATCTATAATAATATATATGTCTATATACATATATATACACATACACACACATATATATATTTAGCATATATTGAATGTCTACTATCTTCTAAAAACTTTATTATTTCTTTTATTTTAACCTAGCCACTTTATAATGTTAGTGTAATCTTCATTTTGCATTGTAGTAAATTCTACTCAGAAATCTTATTATCTTGGCCCAGGTCATACAGTAACAGAACCAATATTGTAAACCAGGGTTACTTGATTCCGGAGAACATTTACATATACTCATCCCTCTTTCTTTAAAGAGATGATGTTTAAAAGTTGATTTCATTTAACATTTATATAATGTTTACTATGTTCTTAGGCACTGTTCTAAGTACTTTACAATTGCTCTATGAGATAAGTTCTATTTCATCCTCATTTTACAGATGAACAAACTGAAGTGTGACTAGGTTAAGTAACTTGTTTGACATCACATAACTAGTGAGCAGGACAGTCAGGAATTGAACCCTGGCAATCTTTCTCCAGCACCTGTGCTCTTTACTGCCTAACCATTCCCTTTTTATTATACCATGCTGCCTCATAAAAATGGTTTCAGTAGTGTTCTATAAGGCTAGAAGTTGGGAGTGCCTGATTGGCTCAGTTGGTAGAGCATGTGATTCTTGATTCCAGGGTCAGGAGTTCAAGCCCCACCTTGGGAGTGGAGCCTACTTAAAGACAGACAGATAAGTAAATAAATAAATGGACAAGAGCTTTCATTCACTTTTCTTTTCTAATTTATTTATTTTAGAGCATAGAGAGAGAGCACATGTGCACATGAGGTGGGGAGGGGAAGAGAAGGAGGGAGAATCCTCAAACAGAAACCCTGCTAAGCAAGGGGACCCTGAGATCATAACCTGAGCCAAAATCAAGAGTTGGCCACGCCACCAACTGAGCTACCCAAGTGTCATTCACGTTTCTGATCTGAAGTCATATACCTTACCTGTTATAGCTAATTAAACTGATTAATAAGTAGACCTGAACACTCACACTGATGATCCTGAGTATTCAGAAACCTACCCCAAAAGAAATGTTGAAAAAACCGAGGGGTGCCTGGTGGCTCAGTCTTAAGGAAGTGCCTGCCTTCGGCTCAGGTCATGTTCCTGCAGTCCTGGGATCTAGCCTTGCCTGGAGTCAGGCTCCCTACCTCTACTGCTCCTCCTAACTCATGCTCTCTCTAGCTCTGCTCTCTTTCAAATAAATAAAATCTTAAAAAAAAAAAAAGTGTTGAAAAAATGGAGATATGCCACTATTCCTAGCACTCAAGGGACACAGAAGCTATGAAAAATTTGTGCAATGAAAAACTAAAATTATTTCCGCCTTTTTGTTCCAAGCTTTTTGCAAAGCTCAAAATACTTCTTGTCCTTGAATCTTCTAGCTTCAGCTTCAGCCTTTCCCTTTAAAGTTACTACCACTTAAGATACTGTATTGAAGTCATAACCTCTCCCAGGAGTTCTCTATTTTCACCAATATAATCAAAGTAAATGCTTTTGTCCTAGTTAGATCAGTGACTTTATTTATTTTTTATTTTAGGTACAAGTGTGACAAATATATTTCTTTTTATGGTTATTAAAGTTCTCTCCTGTATTTCAGTAAATGAAGCATTTTATTTTACTTTATTCCACTGTTGGTCATAGTTTGATCAGTGACTTTAAAACAAAGTTATTAAAAATTCTGTAGTTATAAAGAAAAACATAATTCTGAAAAGTGCTTTATAATTATGATGTTATTTTTGCTCCTGTCCTTCAAACAGAATCAGACTTATGGGAAACAGCCTTCAAAATTCATGCAACTTTTCAGCCTGATACCTAAATAAAAATCAAGAGTGTTCCTCTACTATCTTCTCCTTCTTTATAATAACCGGAAGGATAAAACATAGAACCAGACAAAATAAAATTATACGTTTTGTGTTTCATAATGATTATAAAGTCTACCTCATAATGTAGAAAAATACTTAATAAGATGCAGGATGAAGGAAGCATAACAAAAATGGGATATATGTGTTATTAAAGTTATATAATAAGAGGCCTATATATATATACACACATGAAAAATGACTGAAAGAAAAAAAACCCTACATGTATATTAACAGCATATATAGTAGTGAAATGGGGGTATTTTTTCTTTTACTTTTGATTTTTGAATTTGTCCATAATGGAGTTATGATATATCTAGAACTTACACAATTTATATTAAAAATTAGAACAGTACTTTTTAAACATCGTCTTTATTTACTTTGTAATTTGCTCTGGTATTGAGTGATAAAATATTCACAATGCTTCGTACCTGGCACCCGAGAGATCATCTGACCTAAGTCAACACTTAAGGCAGCAGCCCTTTGTAAGAGGTAACCCCAGGAATGCATCTGAATTTCATATCCTAGCAAAATATCAGGATCATACCTAAAAGGAATGAAAAAGTTAAACGAAGACCAAACACTTGAATCTTTAATTATTTCTTCATGATGAAAAATACAAAAAATAAAAAATCTATTAGGCTTCTCGGTTGGAGAAGGGGTGATATAATGGATACAGGAAGGAACAGGGCAATTAGAGTGCCGGATTTTAAGCTACTTTTGTAAGGCAATTATAGTTTTTACTGAGGCTATATTTGATATGACTTAGGGAAGAAGCTGATTGAAATTGGGGTGGGAGAGAGGCATTACCACTCAAGTATAAGAGTGAGCATATGATTGAGATTATATTGTGCGCAGGGGCAGAGTGAGGTGTGAGGGCATGTGTGGATACTGTTTTGAAAAAGATTCCCCCTCCCCCCCAGGTTTTGTTGTCACTTCTCTACCTCTGTAACCTATACTATCTTACACAGTTTTAATGCTGAGAGAGAAAATGAAAATGTCTTCCTTTTCTCAATTTTAATGACTTGGTCCTCACATGAAGTAAGGCCTCAGTAATGACAAGTTTGTCCTTTAAACTTAAGAGGTGACTCAGTTTAATGGAATCATGAAATATTAATAGAGGTGAGATTAATGTGGGGAAGTTAAGCATTAGAAACTAGAAGAAAAATGAAAAATGTGCTCATTGCAGTCACACAGTTGCACTGGTAAAACTGAACTGACAATGTGCATCCAACCCAGAAATAGCCTTCTTGTGGCTCCTCTTAGTACTTTCATGGTGACCACCATAGAAATATGTTTGGTTATAGTACAAGGGAAAATATACTTGAAGATCTGCATCAATGGAAAAATTGTATGAGGAAGAGAGAAAATGATTATATTCACAATTTGAGAACAAAACCTGGAAAGCAAAACAACAATAATGCTCCAAATTATTCTGTTGTCTTATTTATAAAAGCCAAAAAGCAGACTGAAAGATTACAAAAACTTATAAAGTTAGGTTTTACATCGCTGGTTGTAGTCACTCTGAACTGTGGGATATGCAGCCTGTCCAAAGTGTGTCATTTAACACTTGAAGTATCATCCAAAGTCTGTAGGGTAGGATTATACTAATTTACTGATGGAAGGTATATATGGCTACTCTGCAAGTCTGTGGTAGAACAATGGATCATAAGCAGAAGATCTATTTTTAAAACCAGCTTGCTAATATTTTATCATACTTTCATAGCTGCTTTCTTAAAATGATGGGGCTGAATGGCTTTAGTTTTCACTTAGTTAACAAAAATCAGAATGCCACAAAAATGTGTCCTTACTTTTAATCCTGAAGGTTTAAATGGTGATGTCAAAAGAACCCGGTTCAAATGTCTGCAATAGCATTCTTTTTATTATCTTTATTCCTTAGAGGCCCTATCAAAATACATTCTAGAATATAAATTTCAACATCTAGTAATCTGCTTGTGATCCACTATTATACTACATGCTTAGAGAGTGGCCCTCAAACTTATCAGGAGAAAAAGATAATGTCCATATATTTTTCTCTATACAAATAGGGTTGAAATTTCTGGGAAAACCACTTAATTTAATGATCACCGATGGACTAATTTAATAGAACAGCCAAATGGACCTTTTCACCAACCTATAAAAAGTACTTTCTTAGCATAAAGTGCCACATGGCTGGTAATTCTGGAACAAAGAGTAGGGGTAATGCATGATCATGGGGAAGCAAAAGAAAACAAGGCAATATGCAACAATGAGGTAAATAGTCTCAGAGATCAGAGGCTAAACAGGACACTAATACTTAGTTCAGAAAAATCCTAGGGCACTCAAGAAAAGAAGAGGTTTCCCACACTCTTCCTGCTTAGTCTTCTAACATAGTATCTAATATGTTAACATAACTTTGTGGATAGCAACTTCATCAATTCTTCCAATAAGGTTAAAGTCTTTACAGGGCAGTTATCTGAATGACAAGTGCATCTCCCTGAAAACTATATACTGTCTAAATTTGAGAAAGTGAGGCAGAAATATCATACCAAGTGACTCTATGGATCATCAGGGATAAAAGATTTGAAGGATTCCCATACACATACGAAAGAACAGAGGCAGCTGACTGCTTTAGTACCAAGAGTAACTCAGACTAGGCATTGCAATGTGGCCATGGTTGGCCTTGATCTTCAGAGAAGAATCTGGAAGATTGTTGGAGTTCCTACTTCTTCTAAGCACAGGTACATGAAGAGGCTGCAAGACGGTTACAGAGCCCTTCTTTGATAAATCTTATTTTAAAAATTTATTTATTAATGAGAGACACAGAGAGGCAAAGATACAGGGAGAGGGAGAAGCAGGCTCCCTATGGGGAGCCTGATGTGGAACTTGATCCCAGGACTCCAGGATCACAACCTAAGCCAAAGGCAGACGTTCAACCACTGAGCCATCCAGACGTCCCAGATTTTATCCCCTTAGAAGAACTGGGTAGTTGTTTCAATATTTTCCAGATCCTGTTATGTATATTTGTTTTTTTAAAAAAGATTAATTAATTAATTAATTAATTAATTATAGACCTAAAGAGAGAGAGGCAGAGACACAGGCAGAGGAATAAGCAGGCTCCATGTGAGGAGCTCGATGCGGGACTCGATCCCGGGACTCCAGGATCGTGCCCTGGGCCAAAGGCAGGCGCTAAACCGCTGAGCCACCCAGGGATCCCTGTATATTTGTTTTTTGAATTAGAGGCCATTTTGTCTTAAGAGACTCCAACGCTGATAAATCATGTCTCAAGTTCAAAATCTCAAGGATTTCATTTCTTCTATGAAAACGTGTGCTTACAGTAACAAAATCTTTGTGACTTGTTCTTCAATTCTGGTGAATTTAATCTACTTTATCTAGTTTCTAAAAGTTATGGAAAGAATAAGGTTGGGTAGATGGGATTAGTGGTGAAGGAAAAAACTGGAGAAAAAGCAAGTAGCAGAAATATGAAAATGATTTATTTGCACAGGTAGATAAAAGCTGCTTCACAACAGATTTTAAATAACCTTTTATTTCTGTACACAAGAGAGATAAAGGGGTTCTAACTAGGGTAGTGGCAATGGGTGGGCAACGGGGGAAAGGGATGATGGGATGATCTTGAAACATAATTCTGAGGTTAAATGGATAAAATGTATGGATGAGGGAAGAAAAAAAGGAGAAATCAAAGCTTATATTTAAGTTAGGGAGACTGGGGAAAATGTAAAATTATTAATAGTTCAAGGAAAAACAGAACAATGATTGTGACCAGAAAACAATGGATTTGGTTTTATTTTTTTATATCACTTCATAAGACTTTTTATGTTTGCCATCTGAGGAGGTAAATATTAAGAGTGTAAAAACAAAGACAATAAAACTCTGAAGATATGCTTCTAATATGCATTTATATTTAGTACCTAAAACTATACCTTACACTCAGAGTTAACATTTATGTATTGACCTGGCTAAGAGTTTTACGTGCATTATCTCATTTAACTTTCTTTTTCTTCTTCTTTTTTTTGGGGGGTGTGGCAAGGGACAGATGGAGAGGGAGAGAGAGATCTTAAGTAGGCTCCACACTCAGGGCAGAGCCCAGTGAGGGGCTTGATCTCACAAACCTGAGATATGACCTGAGCTGAAATCAAGAGTTGGCCACTTAACCAAATGAGCCACCCACACACCCTTCATTTAACTTTTATATCTATTATGCATTTTACAAATGAGGAAACTAAAGCTTAGAGAGATAAGTTACTTGCTCAAGATAAAAATATAGATGGAATGACATGGGCAGAGCTAGAGTGTATTATGCTAAGCAAAATAAGTCAGAGACAAATACCGTATGATTTCACTCATATGCAGACTTTAAGAAACCAATGAGCAAAGGGGAAAAAAAAGAGACAGACAAACCAAGAAACAGGCTCTTAGGTATAGGAAACAAACTGATGGTTACCAGAAGGGATGTGGGTGAGAGGACAGGTGAAAATAGATGAAGGTGATTAAAGAGTGTAGCTGCTGTGACGAGCACTGGATGTTATATGGAAGTGTTGAATTACTATATTGCACACCTGAAACTTAATATAACACTTAATATAACACTGTTAACTAACTGGAATTAAAAAATCTTGAAAAAAAAAAAAACCCACCCTGTCCTTCAAGTAACATCTTCCATTCATAAAGATATACAAATTTTCTGGCACCTGGGTGGCTCAGTTGTTTAAGCATCTGCCTTCGGCTCAGGTTGTGATCCCAGGGTCCTGGGACTGAGCCCCAAGTCAGGCTCCCCGCTTGGTGGAGAGTCTGCTTCTCCCTCTGCCCCTCTCCCTGCTTGTATGCTCTCTCTTTCTCTCAAATAAATAAAATCTTAAAAAAAAAAAAGACATACATGTTTAAAATATAGATGTAGAAACATATAATAAAAGCCATGTTCTTTAAAAAAAATTACAGAGCTGGGTGACTCTAGTCTATGCTCTTTTTTTTTTTTTAAAGATTTATTTATTTATTTACGATAGACATAGAGAGAGAGAGAGAGAGAGAGAGAGAGAGAGAGAGAGAGAGAGGCAGAGACACAGGAGGAGGGAGAAGCAGGCTCCATGCTGGGAGCCCAACGTGGGATTCGATCCCGGGTCTCCAGGATCGCGCCCTGGGCCAAAGGCAGGCACTAAACCGCTGAGCCACCCAGGGATCCCCAAGTCTATGCTCTTAACAAAGCCTGTATTGTGGGGCACCTGGGGGGCTTGGTGGTTAAGCATCTGCCTTTGGCTCAGGGTGTGATCCGGGGGGCCTGGGATTGAGTCCCCAATCAGACTCCTGCAGGGAGCCTGCTTCTTCTTCTGCCTGTATCTCTGCCTCCCTCTCTCTCTCTCAGGAATAAATAAAATCTTAAAAAAAAAAAAAGTCTATATTGAGTAGGTATTCAACAAATGAGCTGAAAGAATGAAATAATCTTTTAGGGGTTATTTAGGATAATATATAAAAGATGATACAGAATCGAAATGCCGATATTTAAGCACTCTTCTCTTTATAATAATATGACCTTTTAGAATAAGAACCAGAAATTGCTTTTATTTTGTTTACCATATTTTTCCTAACGACTAATATAATTCACGTTATGGACATGAAGAAATTTACTATACTTGCAAATGATTGACAAAATTCTCAATGTTGGCAGATAAGCCTGTTGGGAATATATTTAACAAGGAGAACACAAGCATAACAAAGCCCAGAGACATTACTGGAGGTGTGCTGGTACACAAAATGGTATTGACTGAAACTCTTCATGTTCTTTTTGCTAAGTTGATTGCGAAAATAAAAGTGTGGGCACTAGGAAGCATCTGATATGTTGATGATAACCTCTGTGAGAAGATAAAAGGTAGGAATGACAATGGTAACACTCAAATGGATAGGAATCCATCTAGTCATCAGTGCTATAAGTAGTAAAAACACTTTCCCTCTTTTTACCTCCCTGGAGCAGTGGGTAGCAGTATATTATTTTTGATGCCCTGACATTTAATCTTATTTTGTTTAAAACATTTTCTGGCATTCTAAATTTCAAAATGGTTTATTTTAACCCATCTAGTAGGATTCAGATATTCGGTCTGTAGAATATCATCTTTATCTTTCATGCAGAATATTGTTTCAATTTTATTTATTTTTTTTTTTTATTTTTTTTTATTGTTTCAATTTTAACAGAAAGAGTTCAACTATAGAAAGCAGAACAGGGATGCCTGGGTGGCTCAGTGGTTGAGCGTCTGCGGCTTAGGCTGTGATTCCGGAGTCCTGGGATCGAGTCCCACCATCGGGCTCCCTGCATGAAGCCTGCTTCTCCCTTTGCCTAGGTCTCTGCCTGCCTCTCATGAATAAATAAAATCTTAAAAAAAAAAAAAAAGGCAGAACAGAAAGGGTTGAGTGTAACAACATGCTCAAGGACGGATTTTATTCATACATTAAGACCCAAAGAGTATTTTCTAGCCTGCTTTAAGTATTTAAAAACCTAAGCCTAGCAATGGGAAGAAATCTTAAGTTTCTAGAAAAGTGAAGCATTTAATAAGAGGGTCCATAGCTACCAAAAGTTATAATCTTGAGGAAATGCAAGATTTACTCACTATATTTTTTAAATTAAAATACTTTTGTTTTAAAAAATCCTTTTCATAAATTTTGACAAGATTTTACTATCAAACATCCAGGCCAACTATCAAATGATCAACAGAGATTTTTAAAGATCCATGTATTACAAATGAGTTATGTATCACATAGTCCTATATTTATGAACAGATTGCGTGCCAAAGCTTTTTGGAAACTTGGTTTATAACTCAGAAAACATTTAAGAAAAAACAAAAGATAGTGAAAGGATGGCTCATTCCCAAGGTAGATACCTACTTAATGAATAATACAATTTAAATTTAGTATAGTTCCCAATTATTTCACCACCATAGAAAAGTCATGCTAAAATCCAACTGGAAAAGCTAGAGGTTAAGCCAGTATTTCTTTCATCAACCCTTCAATCTTGAGAATAGAATATTCTTTTGCCACCTCTAATCTGCTGGAAATGCAATGGTGGTGGGATGTATGGGCAAAATCTTTCCAAGGATAACCCTACTTAAGGGCCATAGGAAGAAATTCTCTTCCTTTTTCCTACCTTTGCCCATGTTAATCAATAGCAAGAAAAGACTCTGAACAAAAACTGGAAAAATCAGAAAATACAGAACAATACCTCTTTATTATATCTGCAATTTCTTGAAAAAGTGCCTTCTCATCGGGTGCATAGGTAACTTCTAGTCCTGTAATTCCAGATCTAATCAGCAATGGGGTCTGATACCTGATATCTAAGAAACAAGCAAAATGTTTATTACATATAATTATAAATCTCTTACTTTTGGGTGAAATTACGTTACTGAAATACTTCAAATTAACAGAGTATTCCCCAAAATAAATACACAATTAACTCAATTTCTTGAAAGCTTTCTTAAAGGTTTTCTAGTTTAATATGCAACTGAAAATTCAAATTTCATTTTTTCAGTTATTTTCCTGAAAAGTCTACATTTCTCAAATTCCTCAAATAATAACATGTCACCCAAAAAGAAATTTTATTACCTTGCTTCTGT
Source organism: Canis lupus familiaris (assembly GCF_011100685.1). Classification (NCBI taxonomy): domain Eukaryota; kingdom Metazoa; phylum Chordata; class Mammalia; order Carnivora; family Canidae; genus Canis; species Canis lupus. The sequence goes on from NC_049233.1 coordinate 68,245,371, forward strand.
CTTTACTCTTCCTATGGAAAGAGTTTTGCTTAAAAGAGAATATTTTAATCAGTGGTAGGCTGAGATTTAAGGAATTATGTATTACAAAAGATTATGTACCATATAGTCCTATTATTTATAAACAGACTGCACACCAAAGCTTTTTGGAAACATTGGTTTAGAACTTAGAAAGCATTTTATTAAAAAAAAAAGTTTACAACTACCTCTCAAGTTAAAAAAAACCCAAAACAACCCTGCTTTGTAGTGCTTGCCTATTTCCATTATGTAAAGACTCCCCACCATGGCAGATTTCAAACTACCAATGTGACATGAGCTAGTTCAAAAATTTCATAAAAATTTAACAACTGAAAAAAAAATTTAACAACTGGCTTGTGAGCTGGTACAAGTCTGCTGAAGTACACCACTGATTAAACTGCAAATTCCTCAATGATTTTGTTCCATGCTAAGACTTCCTCCTCAGTTGATTGAATTCATGTATTACTATTCAAAACTGCAGGACACTTCATAGTTTATAAAACGCCTTTATGTGGTATATGTGGAAGGAGCCTCGGTGTCCATCGAAACTGAGGAAGGAGCCTCGGTTTATGAATCGATAAAGAAGATGTGGTTTATGTATACAATGGAATATTACTCAGCCATTAGAAATGACAAATACCCACCATTTGCTTCAATATGGATGGAACTGGAGGGTATTATGCTGAGTGAAATGAGTCAATCGGAGAAGGACAAACATTATATATTCTCATTCATTTGGGGAATATAAATAATAGTGAAAGGGAATAGAAGGGAAGGGAGAAGAAATGGGTAGGAAATATCAGAAAAGGAGACAGAACATAAAGACTCCTAACTCTGGGAAACGAACTAGGGGTGGTGGAAGGGGAGGAGGGTGAGGGGTGGGGGTGAATGGGTGACAGGCACTGAGGGGGGGCACTTGACGGGATGAACACTGGGTGTTATTCTGTATGTTGGCAAATTGAACACCAATAAAAAATAAATTTATTATTTAAAAAAATGTATATGTTTAGGAAGAGATATAAACAAAATTGAAATATATCTGAAAAGTCTCTTATTCTCCACTAACTTATAGTAGTAACTTCTTAAAAGCAAAGTAAAACTCTATATTAGGAGCAAAATACCAGCAATGCATACATAAGATAATCCACCCAACCTAGAGATAGTCATCTTAATTCAGTATTAGCAATATTTTATAAAATAATATTTAGAACAAATTAGATATGTTAACTGGAAATTTTATTAATATCTATTAATTGCTTCTGACTTTCAACAATAATTCAAGTGAGAATAATGAATCCAGGACAAAGCAATACACAATACTTCCTACTATTACATTTTAAAAAGGAGTTCCTGATACTTGCTTGGTTTACATCACCAGCACAGAAACTGCCCCATTAAAAGGTTCATCCTAGAGTGGGTAGGTATAAAATTAACAAAAATGAACAATACCTTGGCTGGAGACAGTCTTGTCTTTATCAATTACTATTACACCCGTGAGTTCTGTTTTGTCTGTATCTGGTAGTGGGGTGTCAGAGGAGATGCAGTAAAACAGAGCACAGATGGGGTCAAATTCAGGATCTGGTTCTAAGTCTCGTCTCGTTCGAGCATGTAACTCCACACTGATTAGGGTAAGATTTTGTATCTGTAAAAGGAAATAAAAATTATGATTTTAGATAACTTTTTGAGACATGTTGAAAGAAATGTTTCCTAAGACTCCAAAGAACTATGTGTAAAATTACAGAAAAAAAATGGCCATAAAGGAGTCATAATTTAATACTCCACAGAAAAAACTAAAGATTTTTACTTTCAATATCAGATTAAATCAATTCATGTTTTTATTTTAGAAACACTGCTTGTGCTATAATTTCTCAGTGACAACATAGACCTAAAATTGTTTCTCTAAAATACATGCAGTGCCACCTCTCAATTTTCTCAACCATTTGAGAAAAAGAATGACTAGTCCAGGTGGTTGGACATTCAAGTCAGAGTCTGTTACCTTTTACTTTCTACCTGGTTAACCATGGTTTCACTTACAGTTTAAAAAGAGAGATGTATTTTCTTTTGAAGCTCTTATTAATTCTCTATTACAAATTTACTTCTGTATGTACTAGGCAAGTTTTTTTTTTTAATTTATTTATTTATTCATGGGAGACACAAAGAGACAGAGAGAGAGAGAGAGAGAGAGAGAGAAAGAGAGAGGCAGAGACACAGGCAGAGGGAGAAGCAGGCTCCATGCAGGGAGCCCGATGTGGGACTCGATCCTGGGATTCCAGGATCACACCCCTGAGCTGAAGGCAGACGCTTAACCGCAGAGCCACCCAGGTGTTCCACTAGGCAAGTTTTTAATTATAGTTTTTCCTGAAAATATATCTTAAGAATTATATGGCGTCAACTACCAATAGGTAGATTTTTGCCCATGTATATTTTCTCTTTTAACATATATGCAATAAAATACGTTGCTTTTTATACTTATTTTCCTATGCTAATAAAACTGAGATGTAATCCTTAGTTTTTTTTAAAAAAAATCAAGAAAAAAGCAGAAACTCTGGGTAAAAAAAATAAGACATAGATTGGATTCATGATTACATTACAGCCATCACTGACTGTACTGGTAATGTACATATACCTGGCAATGGAAAACAGGAGACTACTGTTACAGTACTGGTAATTACTGAAATCATATAAATTTAATGAAGGACTGTATTCTGTATTTATTTTGCATGAAGAAATGTAAATACAAGGCTCTCACTAGTGATGGAAGTAGAATTTAGAAAACCTCTTTGGAGGACAATTTAAAAATATCTATCAAAATTAAAAATGGACATATCCTTTGATCTAGCAATTCTACTCCTGAGAATATATCCTGCAGATTTATTCACATGTAGCCAATATTTAGTATGAAGATGTTCATTAAAAATTATATTTCTAGTCTTTTTAATTCATAAAAGACTAAAAACATAAATGTCTATCTGTTGGGGACTGGTTACATAAATTATATGACATCTCATAAAGGCTACATTCAATGGAATACTCTTTATAACCTTCAAAATTTTCAAAAGAATGAACAAGATCTAAATGTCATAATATGGAAAGATCACCATCATACACTGAAAAATGGAACGAGTGGTATGTGTTTATATATACAAAAAGTGTTAAAGCACATGCATAGAAAATTTCTGCAAAGAGACATAAAAACAAAGAACTGCTATACTGCCTTTGGGGAAGGAGACTGCTTAGTCCGAGGTGGCAGGGAAGCTTAATTTTTACTGTAAATCTTTTTGTCCTGAATTCTTTTCCATATATGTGTAATAATGCATGCATTCATTAGTAAATTTATAATTAAGTACTTTTTAAAATGTAAAGAACATTAATTATTCATATATAAATAATAGGAATAAAACAAATATCCACAAATTTACCACTTTCCTTAAATATATACTGCTATTTCTACGTATTAAAAAAAGAAATCAGGGGCAGCCCAGTGGCTCAGCGGTTTAGTGCCGCCTTCAGCCCAGGGCCTGATCGTGGAGTCCCATATAGAACTCCCTGCGTGGAGCCTGCTTCTCCCTCTGCCTGTGTCTCTGCCTCTCTCTTGCTGTGTCTCTCATGAATAAATAAATAAAATCTTAAAAAAAAAATCAAACCAAATAAAATGGGGAGCTGATGGGAAGAACTTTTTTTTTTCAAGATTTATTTATTCATGAGAGGCAGAGAGAGGGAGGGGAGGGGCAGAGACACAGGCAGAGAGAGAAGCAGGTTCCATGCAGGGAGCCTGACGTGGGACTCGATCCCAGGTCTCCAGGATCATGCCCTGGGCTGAAGGTGGCACTAAACCGCTGAGCCACCCGGGGTGCCCAAGAACTTCTACTTTTAAATGTATGCTCTTCATGTTTTTGTTTTTTTTTAAGATTTTTATTTGAGAGCACGAGAAAGCACAAGTTGTGGAGAGGGAGAAGCAGGCTGCAAAATGAGCAGGGAGCCTGATGTGGGCTCAATCCCAGGACTCTGGGATCATGACCTGAGCCAAAGGCAGCCACTTAACTGACTGAGCCACTCAGGGGCCGCAGGTTTAATTTTTTTTTTTTAAACAATAATCACATGTTGATTTGGTAAATAAAAAAAAAGGAAAACCTCTTCCTAAACACAAAACAAAATCCAAAAACAGTTTAGTTAGAAAAGGATGAATATGTGAAAAGACTATGAAGAAGACTGAAGACAATTTCAGGTCAAAAGATTTGTGGAGGTTGATTTATTTATTTAGTAGGTCAAACTGAGCATTCAAATTTTACCTTTCTATTCCTTGATATAAAATGCATTACTGATCTTAGGGGCATTTTTTTTTTTTTTTAAAGCAAACATGAAATGAAGAGATGGGGAAGAGATTCACTGAGAGTGACTAAGAAAGAGGTAGGTGACAAAGGGGGATGAAGATTATAACCCTTCTCTTCTGCTCTGAGCATTTATACGCAGAAGAGAGGGAAATTAGCGCAACATAACAGGACACAGAAGAAAAAATGCTATGAACACAATTTCCTAGAAAAAGGAACAGCATACATAGTGCAGACATTTTTGGCTCATTCCCTATGTGACCACCAGGTGACTGGAGTATGCCTTGAGATGAAGGTCTGCATAGGGAAGAATCTCTGAGCAACCCACCAGTCCTCCCAAGTGATTTTAACTTCAGGTGGGCCCATGATCCTCAAAGGGGTTATGTAGAAATAAAGTAAGAGCATAAGGAGAAGATTATGTTCTTCAAATAATTAAAGGATAATTAAATTTAATAAGTCTTTGCTAAGGTCTACCAAGTTTGCTTTAATATATTTATCACAGGATTTTTTTCTTCTAATTTTGGATGTGTACTTCGTAAGATATGTATTCTTGAGTTTATTACTTAATTTATCTAGGCTTCAGGGGATAGTACAGGGCAATGTAGGTATAAAGCAGGAACTAAATGCTGTTGAATGAAAAAATGTTCGAATAATTAGGGAATTAGATTATGTTCCAATCTACTTCTAATAAAGTACAAATCTTAGTTCAAACTTAGGGTAAAAATTAGGACAATATTTCAATTTTTCTCTTAGTCTATGCTCATCCAATCCTTGGAACAGTTTAAGATAGAAATGACTTGAGAACAAAAACACAAAAATTAAAAAATCAACTTTTGTGTTCTAAGGGCAAAGCTCTAACCCAAATGTTCAACAGAAATAACATGAAAGTCACTGTGATTTTAAATTTTCTAGTCGTTACATTAAAAAAAAATTAAATAGGTTAATTTAAAAAGAGTTTCATTTAATACATCTAAAATGTTACCCTTTCAACATGTAATCAATGTAAAAAATTACTAATAGAATATTTTACATTCTTTGTTCCTATTAAGTCTTCAAAATCAGTGTGCATTTTTTACATTTATAGTACATTTCTGGGTCAATGCTAAATTTTTATATGAAAATACCTGGTCTCTATTTAGATACAAACTTTATAATTGAAAAAGTAGTTTTAAATATGTAAGTTGTTCCAAACGTACTGAAAAATTTTCTAATAAAGAAGTGTCAATTTTTAAATCTAAATTATTCAAAATTAAGTAAAATTTAGAATCCACTTCTAAGATGGATAAGGCAAATTTTAAATTCTCAATAGCCAAAAAAAAAAAAAAATCTCAGTAGCAACATCATTAGTGGTAGTCAGCAGGGGTATAAACAATGAACATATTGACTGCATAGATATAAACAATGAAAATATACTCAATTTCTACCTTACTGCCTGTCAAATATATGCTCTGAGGTGTGTTTTCTTTAATACAGATAAATTTTCAGTGACCCTTTCACACATATTCTCTAGTCTACCCTATGACTGATGTGCATTTTTACAAGACGACTACTTCCTACTCTTTGGCATATGGTCTGTGCTGTGAAGGTAACTGGGTTATATGGAGATTATGTGAACAATGAATCATAGCAAATGAATTAGCAAACACTGATGCAGTGAACCAACCAAAGAGAAAATACAAGTAAATATCTCATTTAGGATATTATATAACATCTGAATATAATAATCTCAGAATAACACAGAGTAGTTATAAAAACTTTTCTAATTTTAGCTTCTATAAACCAAATTTCAGCTACAAGATTTGTGAAAATTGTGAAATCACAAAGCAGTCTTAATAACTGATGGCTGCTTTAAAGTTTCTTTATTTTATAGAGATAAATAAAATATTAACAAAATGAAGATTGACAGGTACAGAATTCAATGTATTCCTCCCTCAGTAAATTTTCATACCTGTTCCATAGAATAAGACATGAGAGTTAAGTAGGGTTATGTGTCCTTACTGTTGCAGTTTTACCTCATGTAAAGCTTTTGCCTCCTGTAAGTTTTGTACGCTGACTTTGAAACCATAAGTATTGTTTAAAGATGGTCCATCAATCTGAGAAGTTTCTTTCTTTGGGGTATTTACTGCTGCAAATTGATTCTATTAAAAAAAAAAAACAAAAAAAAAACAACAACACATAGCCAGAAAAAGATAAATGAGCAATCATTTTCTTTCTTTTGATCACTTATTCCTACTTAGATAATCTGCTTTTTGTGTTTAAGTAATACATGATAAACTAATACCATCTTTTCGGGTCCAAGAAGAAACTAAATATTTTAAGAACGTTCTTTTCATGCCAGTAATTCAAGATATCAGAACTGGGTATATGTAAAAATATCTGATATAACCTGTAAGCAAACCGTATATTGATCTTCCAGTTTATAAACCCCAAATAATGAAAATAAGTCTTGTTAGAGAGTTGACATTCACACCACATGAACATTTATCCTGACCTTTCTTGGAAGCATGGCAAAAAAGCAGACAATATATTTGGAACCAGTTTGTTAAAGTTTATAAAAGATTTGAAATTGCGGGTTTGTATTTTACCTTAACTCAACATGTGTCTGAAAGAAAACATTAATCTTGAAGGGCTTAGAAAAAATAGAATATATTTTTTCTTATTTCCAAATCCATTAACCATTTCCCCCAAGTGTTGATTTATGTTCACAACACACTTGTACTTATTTTTTAATATAAATAGCTTGTAATTCAACAACACTGATTTTAAAATGAAAGTTTTAAAAAATTATTTAGTGTTAAAATAGAAATATTGAAACATATTTTATGTGGTTAAAATTAATGAGACATAGCCAATATGGAAGTGATTTCTGTCATCTATTTTTAAGGATACATGTCTAACGTATACTTCTTTTTACATAATCATATATTTCTAAGTATTACCATATTTTTAGTATTTGAATAAAGATATATATGATTTTTCAGTTTCAGTAGTAAATAGTGTTGTTTTCCTTTGCTACTTAGTAAAATGAACTGAAAAAAATCAATGTTATATCTGAGAAAAAAAGTAATAAACCAAGAAAAAGGATATATTTTTGGTGGGATCAAAAATCACTTACTTGAGCTCTGCTGTCATTGGATTGTTCTGATTTTGCCAGTAATCAGTTAATGTATTTGTATCCTCATAATCCACATTTTGGCTATCATATTCACTTTCTCTGTAATATTTGTATTTACATATAAGAATCTTTTAGATCCCAACAACAAAAAAAACTAAAAAAAATTAGGCAATTTCTTGTTGTCTCAAAGATATGTAAATAAAATGATGCAAAAATATAATAAAATTTTTAAAAACTGAGATACAATGTTATCAATTATCTAACTGAAATCTAAGATAAGAATGGATCTTCCATTGAACATTAAATATGTTTAGCTTAGTTACCTTTGCTTGTGTTAAGAGTATTCTTCTAAAAGTGTCAGTATTACTTCCTTTCTTATGACTCAATTTCTGGGTTTTTGGTTCTGTAGAAAGAAAGGTCATATTTAACACATTCATCAAAATTGTCTGCTTTTTAATTTGCTTTTTAATTTTTATCATTCCAAACTCTTGAGTACCATTTGTGAGTACTATCCTATTAGTTCCCCCCAAAAAACTTCATAATTTAAAAATAAAACTAATTCAAATCTCTGATCCCCACCAAAATAACTTTAACATTTTTAAATAAAACATTTCTATTTTAATTATTGAGTTTTATGCCTCAGTTATATCCTAGGCAATCGTTTAACTCATTTATTTACTTATTTATCAAGTATTTATGATGAGGGAAAAATACAGTCTTTTCCCTTATAGGGTCTAGAGTGAGAATCAGATATTCATCAAATGCATACAGGAAAAATAAAATTATAACTGAGATAAGTACAACAAAGGGGAATATAATTAGGAGTTTTTACTAGTCAGGGAGATTAGGAAGGCTTTTTTGTGCTAAAAATCAGAAGAAAGAGTAGTAATTTACTAGGAACAGAGTAAAGATTTTCTGTGATGACCAAGCAAAAGTGAAAACTGCTTCCTAGTCAGAAGGCTAGGATAGAAGTCCAGGTGAGAAATGATGATAGCTTGGCCTAAGGTTGTGGTGGCAGAGGTAGAGAAAATAGTAGATTTGGGTAATTTAGGAAACAAAAGTGACAGGACTTGGTTGGTAATGGACTGGGAACCACAGGATGGGTGGGTGGTGAGGGAATCAGGTGGGTGTTACAAATTAATCCCAAATTTCTGACTTGTGTAACTCAGCAACAGAGAGATGGTGGTACTATTCACTGAAGTAAGGAAAACCAAAAGAGAACACATGGGTTTCTATGTGTGGGCATGTATGTTTGTGTGTATATGAGTACAGTGGGTGACTGGTGGCAGGTGTACAGCTGTGAGATTGTGAATGGAGTTTTAAAAATATTAAGCTCTGCCGTCATTGGATTGTTCTGATTTTGCCAGTAATCAGTTAATGTATTTGTATCCTCATAATCCACATTTATGGGATTGAATGGCTCAGTCAGTTGACATCTGATTTGATTTCGGCTCAGGTTATGATCTCAGGGTCTTAGGATTGAGCCCTGCCACTGGGCTCCTTACTGGGTGTGGAGCCTGTTTCAGATTCCGGATTCTCTCTTTTCCTCCCCTGCCCACCCAAGGGGGGGGAAAAAAAGAAAGAAGAAAATATTGACCTTGTGGTGCCTTTGAGCATTCAAGTAGAAATGCCAAATAGACAGCTAGATTAGAGGTTCTTCTGAGCTAGAAATTTAAATTTGTGAGTTATCTGTAGTAATCCTGTGGACAGGAATTCATTCATTTATGGAGAGAATAAGGCTTCAAAGGAAAGCAAGCAAGCAGAAATCCAGGAGTAAGAGAAAAGCCAAGGGGAGAAGCTCCAAGAAGAAAGGTATGGTTGACAGAAATGGCTGTTTAAAGAGGGCATGTGATGGGAACACCAACAAATATACACTGGCTTTAGTTACATGAAACTTACTGAAAATTTTTACAAGAGCCATACTAGTGGAATGATCGTGGCAGAATCCAGTGCTGAGTGGGCTGAGAAATAAGTAGGAGGTAAAGAAATGGAGTTGTCAAATTACAGAAATCTTTAAGGTATCTGGCTTTGAAGAGGAAGATAAAGAGCAGAAGCTGCAGATATAAGGTCAAAGCAGGTTTTGGTTTTCTTTATATCTTAAAGGGTGGGAGAGACTTGGGTATGTATTAAAGCAAGTTGGAAAATTCAAGTTGAGAAAAAGTAAGGTTTCTGAGAGTTTTTTTTTTTTTTACCCAGAAGGCAAGAAGATAGGAGGGAAGCATAGATAAATAGATTTCAAAGCAGAAAGATTTAAAAAGTTTCCATGTGATAACTGATGACTTTACAAGATATGACCAAATAATAACAACTTCTCATTAGTGGAGTTAAAATTTCATTTAAAAAAAACTCTGATTTTCATTACATGGTCTAATGTTTTCATTTCTAATCTTTGAAAAAGAATTTTGAAGCTTTCCTATTATTTGTAAACTCACCTGTTGATAAAGGGCTCAGGCTACTTGCTTCAGGAAGCCTTTCCAGAAATTTCCTCTGGACAATTGGTGTACTATGAAGGCAAAGTGATTCACATATTCCAGTTCTTGCCCTAACATTAATTGGAGATATCACTAGAGGCTCTAGTGGCTCACTGCTTGGACTTTTCTGTATACCATCTTTTACTGGTTTTAAGAAGTTCTCAATATTCAGGGAATGCAGTTCCTTTACTGGTGATATGGGTCTCTCATCTCCATTTAATATTTTGGAATCTGGGGATGTTGCTTGTTGCCAAGGTGGAATTACTGGAGAATCAGGGGAGCTATAACTAACATAATAGTCGTCATTATCATCATCATCATCATCTTCACCTTTTTCAGGATCATCTGCAGAAGCAACTGGTGGCAGTGTCTGACTTTCACTTACAGTTTGACTACATCCTGTGGTTACGGCTTGTAAAGCAAACTGAGAGTTATCAACATCTTCCTTGGTATGTGCTGTAGTGGGGAGTATATGTGGAGTTGTACTCATTTTTGGAGGCACTACAGGTTTGTCATCTGGGTTAACTGAAGAGCTGAAGTTCTCAGCAGATTTTACAACTCCAGTTGGCTCATTTTTAGACAGTTTCTTGGAACGTTCGTATTCTTCTTTGGCTTGAAGCCATGCTTGAACCAGTTGTCGACTTGGGGCACATTTGCAAGGCATAATCACAATTTTTTTATCTTCAGCCATTTTAGAGCTATTACTTGACCCTTTATTGACCACTGCCTGGCCATTGCGAAGGGGTGACCCTGGTCTTGGATTCTGAGTCATTGCTGAGAATGCTGTTTTCCACAGACGAAGTCCTTCCAAGGAAAAGTCTCCCTCAAACTCAGCCAGATCATTTGGAAGTCGAGTCTCTACCATGAGAAGCCGTCCACCGATCTCCCTATAAACAACATATTTTAGAACAACTGTTTTGTCTCAAAGAACAATTACCAAAATATTTAGCTCCCTATCCCAGAGATTTTCTTAAAGTCGCTTTTGGATTCTTAAAAATGCCCATTTCTTCCCTCTCTATTCCCTTTCCCTATGTGTTTTATGCAGGTAAACTCTCTTTAGTCTTAATATGTTTTTTGTCACAGCTATATGCTACTGATTAATTTCCTTTAGAGGGAATCATCAATACCAGGGAAAAGGTATTTTTTGTTTTAAATTCCCCATGAGGCCTTCTCTTCTTCAAGATGGCACAAACTGATCACATTCTTTTCCTCTACTCAACTTTCCACCGTCACCACATATGAATAAAAACAATGGAAAAATTTATCATTAGAAATTACATCCCTGCATTTATTTTATCTATAGCCTCTCTAAACATTCTCTATAGCTACAGGAGTCTAATAAAAATCAGTCAGTTCAAAAATATCTTTGTACTCCCCCTTCTCCCCTCAAACATTAAAAAAAAAAAATCACACACAATTAAGATAAATTACCTTAATTCTTTCTCCCCTTTACGTGGTAAGGTTTAACACTAACATAAGAACTTTAAGTTGGGAGAGCCCATGAAATACATAGCATAAATGTTGATAATGTATGTGTACCTGGGGAACCACTATTAAAAGGTAGCCTGGTTTAGTTTTCAATAGTTATTAAGTATCAAACTAAACCTCTTTCTCTAACATATATCCACTGGCACGATTTCTGTCTCCTGTAGCAAGAGAAGTCTACTTCTTTTTCCTTATGGTACCTCTTTCATGGATATAAAGATGAGTTCTTAGTTTTTTTCAATTACTTCTCCTAGGGCATGTTTTTTCCAAACATCCTCGTCATTCTGTACATAAAACTCAATGAACTAGATTCACGTTTTCTGATTTGGAGCTGAATGAAGGGTTGCCACAGTTCCTTTTCCCCTTTACGTGGCAAGACTTTGGTCTTTATTAGCTAACTCCGTAAGTAAAATCTAGCACCTTTCCTGCACCTACCTTCCACCTATATGAAAAATTAGAAGCAGAATTATCGTTACTAAAGAAAATGAGTACATGTTATGGGACACAGCCAACTCTAATATCAATTATACAGAGATCATAATGAAGTAAAAAATAACAAAGATTGGTGAGGTGTGGTAAATTTAGCTCTCTCAAATTTTGTCAGCAGCGTGGTAATTGCTATAACTCATATCATAATATATATCAAGTGCCTTAAATTTTTTAGTAATCCTACTCCTAAGGCTATATGGAAAAATGCCAAAATACAAGAAATGTTTCATAAAGAAAACAATAATCACATAATTATCTATCGTGGCAGAATAGGGAACAAACTTTGTCCAATAATATATACATATGATTGTTATGTAGTCATTAAAATGTTTCAAGAAACTCATACATTTAGTTATTCATTCATTAAACTCATTCATTAAACTCATACATAATAAGTGAAAAAATCTACATAAAATACTATTACTGTAGTAAGATCACAAAATAAAAACTATACACTTAAAAAAATTAAAAAACACATTAAAATATTAAGAGCAGTTGTTGTTAAGTAGAGAAATGGCATGATTTTTATTCTTTTATAGCTCCTAAATTTACTGTACTGATTAAATAGTCTTGTATGAAAAACTGTTTTTCAAAAATAATGACTATCATCCTTTTATTTCAGCTGCAGGAACAGTCTCAAAGTTGGACAATAACTAACAGCAACACAGTTAATGACTAACACATGGCAAGTTAACAGAGAATTAAAAATTAGATGTGTAAGGCCAAGGCAGAAAAAATAGTTCAATTAAAAAATATACCATAAGCACTACTGATAAAGCCAAAACCCCCCAAATAATGGAAATTAATGTCTAAGGAATAGACATTCATACAACCTGGAGTTAAATAAAGAGAAAGAGTCCAATTTGTGTTAAAAGATCACATATAGGTACTAAACAAAATAAAACAAAACTGTAAAACTGTGTATTAGGAAGGGCAGGGAGGAAATTGTCTTCAAGTTTTTAGAGGAGGAAACTTCTACCCTATATTTCCTGATCACTTTTTCTCAACCCCTTCTTAAGCAGACTCCTACAAGAATTACTGCTGATCTGCTGGGTAAAAACCTGGCATTCACTGTGTCTTTTTTACTAGGATCAGGAACATGGTGCTGCTGAAGGGTAGTGTACACACATCGTATGGTTTCTTGCTTTAGCTGTCTCTTCGTATCTCTTCCATCATTTAGACTAAGTTAAGTCGGCCTCCTCTGCTTCTGACTGGATGGCTGAAATGAATTGCCCTATCCTTGCAACTGGTTAGGTAAATGAGATCACAGACACAGGGGGGCAGGAACAAAAATCATCACTTAAACGACCTGGATTAAGTCATGTTCCCTAACTTAGTTCCTATCAGTTACGTTTTACCTTGGTGATGCAAGAGGTACAGAACACCTACTTAACTACTGGTTTATAAATAAACCAGAACTGATGCCTTTGCATTTTGCTATTGGCTGTGTGTGCGTGTGTGTGTGTATGCATCTGTCTGTTGCCTCTCTGAAAAGATTCTTTAAAAAAAAAAAAAAGGAGAGATAAGGGGAAGTGAAGTCCATCTTGCATCCCTAATAATTCTACAAAATAATAGTAACAATATGATTGAAGATGTGGCAACATGAATAGAAAGTGATGTATTCTAATACAAATTTAAAATAATCTTCATTTAGAGATATAGCATAGAAGTACTTAAAACATGTATGCTCATTTTCAAACATGTTTAAAAAATCAAGTTCTTTTGAAAACCGTAAAAGTTTACAATTTTAGAAACAAATATCATTTTAAAAACAATAAATGTACTTTTCAAGTATTAGGACATCCTTCTTAATCTGGCATCATGTCACAGTGAGCACCTGCATCTCTCATCCTTAATGCTGACACAGTGTTAAGAGTAGACTAAGACCAACACTCATCAACTTAAAGTTCTCACCATCCAGCTAGTTTGTGAATTTTCCCAAAAGTCCGTAATTATGAACAGCTTTTACAACAATTTACCTATAAATACAGTCTATTACAGCCAGAAAACTAGCAGTTGGGTACCAGTGTTACATTCATTATAGTTATTCAGAGTGACTCAAAGGAAAAAATAATTCTGATTACCTGGGCTTTTCTGGTACATCTGAAGGATTACTGCAAAATGGTTCCTGGTAAATAGTTTCTGAGAGGTCATGATCCAACAAAGTTGCCATAATTTCTTCCCTACTTGGTGGGGACATAAGTGGTTTCAGAATGTGAGCAGTTCGAGGGGTGAAACTGCCGTTTTTAGATTGTGAGGGAGAGCTGGTAGACCTTGGGGAGCTATCAGGAGTTGGTGTTAACATATCATTGTTTCTGGACACATACAATTCTAAATCTTCAGAGGCTGCATCCACAAGTTCACCATCAGGGGACGATAGTATTGTAGTAAAAGAGGTATTGACTGAGTCAAGAGACTGTTGCATCTCTTTTCTGGTATGACCTTGAATCCAGTCTGAAGTACCTGGCTGTGAGAGGCTAAGAAACACTTCTTTGCTTACTGAACTCCTATTCAATCTGGACTTTTCATTTAGACAATCCTCTGCCTGCTGGACACAGAAAGAATCCATTATTGAATTAGAGCGAGTTGTTAGAGGATGAAAGCTACTTTTCCACTGGTTATGGCGATGATTCTCATTGTTATCTATGGATGATTTCTCAAATAGTTCAGGACTTAAAGTACTAGATCTAATCCACGAGGTTGAGTCGGAGGCATGATGTTTGTCTTCATCACACTTCTGGTTATCATGACTTAAAAACTCATTTTTTTCTATAGCTTGTCCTGGGAAAAGATCCTGAACTGCATCACTTAGGAACTTCTGAGGCAAATTCTGATCAGCTGGGACAAACTGACTTCCAGAATAAAAACTACAAAATCCAGTTTGACCTATTGTATTAATATCAAAATTATAATTATGTTCAGGAGACAAGCTATCTTCAAGTGAATAACAACTCTCAAAACCTGGATCTGAAAAAAAGATGGGACTATCATCTGATAGAGAATTATCCAACTGGACAGAGTTTTGTAAATTTAGAGAGTCTACTTTAATAAGTTTGGGAATTTTTTCTTTAGGTTTCGTACTTCTTGGAGTTCGAGGTTTTCTTGAAGATGTTACTGATCGTGTTCTTTTAACTGTTTTGTTTTGCTCGAGGGAACCAGAAATATTTTTGTTTGGTTGATGTTTATTAGATAATGGGTCTTGCATAATATTTGCATTTTGTGCTTTCTGCTGTCTTTTCTGTAACAATTCTTTTAGAACTGCCAGTCCAGACTGGCCTTCACCAAATGCTGAAGGTGTTGACACATTTCGACTTTTACACTGAGAAAGTGCTTTGGTTTGTGAAATTGCTTCTGACAACGACCTCTGTTTTACCCTTTCAGGTTTAAAATTTGACATATCTAAAATAAAGCCCCTTTGTTTTTGCTCCCATGCTATTTGTTTGATTGGACTTCTTAAGGAAGTTACAAAGCAATTATTAGGCATTTGGCTTTCCTCTGCAGCTGCATTTCCTGGAGAACAAGTTTCGTTGTGCTTTGACTGTTCTGACCCGCACACAATCTGCTGCTGACTGTCTTTGCAATGCAAAAAATTAGGGGCATATGCCTGGTCTGGCTTTGATTCTAAAGAATTACGATATTCATTTAACTTTCCGATAGATGACAAATAGTTTTTTTGTGTATTTGCATTCTCTTCTGTCTTTGGAGATGTTATACCCGAAGATATCTGTGTATTCTGTGCTACCTGAGACAAGTGGTTGGAAAGATCAAATATATTTTTTTGAATCAAGGTTGATTCCTTTAGAGTAAACATAGCACTTTGATTATGAGACCTCTGAACATTAATTTTTGAGATTCCAGGTCCCAAAGAACTACAAACAACTGATGAATGCAAATCATCCCGTGAGCTGGGGAATGTTTGCAAATCTACAGGCTTCTTGCTTTCTAAAAAAGAAGAAAAGCAGCCAGACAAATTCTGTTGTGCATGAATTCCAGTGGGCAGGGGAGCAGAAAGGGGATGATCTATAGTAGAGCCCATTAGTGACACATCTTTCTGTTTGAAAAGTAGTTGAGAGCCTCCAGAACTATTTGAGGTCTCAGACACATTCTGATGTTTCAGCACAAACTTAACTTCAGCACCAGGCTGAGATTTTATTTTTTCATCTTTAATTGTTATATGCTTTCTTGACATACCTTTCTCATTTGTTTTTTGTTTCTGTTTTGCTCTCGGTTTCTTTTTTCCATCATCTCCTACTTTATTTGTCTGATTTCGTTTGTTCCTTTTCTTAGTAACTACAGAGGGATTAACAAGTTTAGTTTTCGATTTCTTAACCTGCGCTCTTGCTCGACTATTTTTTTCCACACGAGAATTAGCAGTCTTGTTAATACATGCATTAGGACCCTTAAAAAGCATTGTTTCTTTATCTACAGCAGCCATCATTTCTTCAGCTCTTGGATCTGTGGGAGACCAGCAGCGAGGGGGAGAAGAATTTATGGGACTTGTGCTTCTTTCAGAAAGAAAACCTAGTTTAGACATAACATCACTATAATTCAAGTCACAGTCTTCGGTTTCAGCGTTGTAAGATGGTGAGGGAGGAGACAGGATAGCATGTGATCGTTTTCGCCTAAAAGACAAAGTTCTTTTAATATTTTCACTATTTGTCCTTTGTTGCTTACCAGTTTTTTTCTTAGCAGACTTATGTTTTGATTTTCTTCTGTGACTTTTCTTTGGTGTTAGTGGATAAATGGGATATTTGGTTGCAGGAGAGTCAGGAACTTTTGGCCAAAAATCCTTCAAAGGTGCAAGCTTCTTATACAGTTCCATTTTTTCCTCTGTCAATATAACTTGTTTTTCTTTAGAGTCTATTTTTCCTAGCTTCACAAGCATATTTTTTCTCCCTCTAAATCTGTTAATAATAATATACTTTATGATGACAGGGGGTAGCTTTTTAGACATTTTTCTTCGTTTTCGAGATTTGAGAGTTCCATCTAAACTTTCACCAATTTCCATGGAATGAGGTAGGCTAATTTTTGAGTTGTGTGTTACAAAACTTGATTCACTATCTTCAGTCTCATAATTTACCTTGCGTTTGGCTCTAAGTGTATATTTATTTCCATACAATCCAAAGGACTGCTCAGTTTCTAAGGTTCCATCTCCAAAGTGACAGTCTATAAAACTGTCTATGGGTGTTTTATTTTCAAAAGCTCCGCGGGTGACTTTAATTAAATCACTGGCCAATACATTATCCTTCTCAGGATTACTATTACAAGGATTATTTTGTATACAATTATCTTTTGTGGATACAGTCTCACTAGTTTTGGTAGAAGTCTCTTGATGACCTATAAGCTTCTTTTTATTAATTTTTAACCGGGACTGTTTACTGCTGGGTTGTAGTTTGTATGTGACAGGAGAGAGTTTCTGTGGTCTACTCAGACAGTTAGATAGAACAACACTGGGAAAAAACATATAATGTGCTGCTTGCTGGCTGAGGCTTGGCTTTTCTGTTTTATGTTCCTGAAACTCTTCATATCTAATTTTAAGTTTATTTAGCCCACTTTCATCAGCAATGCTATCAAGAGAATGTACCATAGTTCTATTCTCTCCTGAGCATGATAGCAATTCACAATTTTCAGTTAATGATGAAGGGAATAAACTATTCAGAGCTGTGCTGTTTCCTTTTTCATTTCCTTCAGAGGGTAATTTATTTTTTGGATGACTTAGGTCAGAAAAGTTGAAAGAATTTTTGCCCAATGTATTTTCACTACTATGACGGTTCATGTGTATAAAAGGGGTATCCTTATCAATTTTTCTAATATTCGTATACTTTCTACTTGGTACTTGTCTTGGAACAGATGGAATATCTTCTTCGTAATCAAAAATACTACTTTCACAGGAAGATACTGGGAGGATATCTTTCTTACTACTTTCTTTATGAGAGTTTTCTGAATGGACAGAACTGCTCAAAGATCCAGGGTATTTCATAGAGTAAGTGCTTTCATTCGTAAAAGAAGCAACTGAATGATCTATACATTTTTCTATGTTGTTTGGCTGTGGAAGGTCTTCAATTAAATCTTCCTTGTTCAAAACATGGGAAGAAAGGGCACTTGTGTGTTTACACTGAAAGGTAATCTTAGCAGAAGATGGGGGTTCTAATGTAGCAGCATCTTTGTGAAAGATGGAAGGTTTTACTGATAGCTTGCTCGTTGCAATCACAGAAGAGTGGGTCCTAGAATTTTCGTTGTTCAATGGATTGTCTGAAATGGGGAAAAGAATTTATTTCACTTATGTACTTTTAATTTTTAAAATATTTTCCCAACTATCACATGAATGAAACTGTATGAAATTAAGTTTCTATATTTAAAATGGTTATCTCAACAAAAAGGTCACTCCTATCATTAACATAGTAACTCAATCTAAAATAGTCAAGAGTCAGTTACACTTGATTATTACTCATTATTTTAATTACATATTCCTTTGATCAGAAATAAATTATATTAGGGGTGCCTGGGTGGCTCAGTTGGTTGAGCATCTGACTCTTGATTTCAGCTCAGGTCATAATCTTAGGGTCCTGGGATGGAGCCCTGCATCAAGCTCTGCATGGAGTGTGGAGCCTGCTTGAGATTCTCTTTCTCTCCTCCTCTTGCCCCTCTCCTCCTGCTCATGCTCTCTCTCTCAAAACAAAAAATATTTTTAAAAAAGAAATAAATTGTGGGGATCCCTGGGTGGCGCAGTGGTTTGGCGCCTGCCTTTGGCCCAGGGCGCGATCCTGGAGACCCTGGATCGAATCCCACATCAGGCTCCCGGTGCATGGAGCCTGCTTCTCCCTTTGCCTGTGTCTCTGCCTCTCTCTTTCTGTGACTATCATAAATAAATAAAAATTAAAAAAAAGAAATTGTATTAATATTCAGTGTCTTTGTGAGGAACAGGGAAAAATACTATCAGCTTGAAAAATTTTCATAAAATATGCTTCTTTGTATTATCACTTCAAATAAGCTGAGCATTTTTTCAACTTTTTATTTAAATTCCAGTTAGTTAACATTTGAGCCTATTTCTTAGTTTCTTATGCTACTTAAACATTAACATGATAAACTATTTAAAGTTTATGAAGTTTTAAATCAGTGATTTACAAATGTTATCCTCTTAGAAATGAGAAATAATCATATATCCACATTCTTTAAAAAAATAAAATCTTGGAGAAAGATAAAATGTAATAGTATTATCAGAGCCTCACACTTAGCCAATTTTATAAATGTGATTACAGTTTTAAAATCAAATACATTTTTAATCACTAAATCAAGAAATGCCCTCAGTATATTAGTTTACTTACCACTATTTTCATCTGCAGTTCCATCTAACTGAGGTATAGAAAGATTGGCCAGAAGCAAACTGTTATTACTCCATTCCATTTCTTCTTCTGAGGATGAATCATCTTCTTCAGTTGAGCTTCTACGGGTATTTCTACACAGTGATCTAGAGAATATTAAGATTCACTAGTGATTATGATCATAGAAAAAAGATTAAAAATTTTGCCTAATTTGAGGTTATAATAGTAAAATTGAAAAGATCTGAAAATTATAATTTTCAAAAGAAAAGCAGATTTATTTTGCTTTAGTATCATGTCCTATAAAAAGTTATTGCAGACAGACTTAGAATTCTTTTCATGTGACCTAGAAGATACCATCATTCCTGTATCCAAAACTACACAATATCCTGGATTATTGTACCTAATCATGTTCTTCCTTATAGTCTCCCCTTCATCCTATCATTAGATATAGACATATAATAGCTTGGGTGAGATCCCAATAACTTCTAAAAAGGTGGCATCCCCGTATATTTTTAAGAGGTGTCCACAAATATACTATCTCTACACTGTGACTGGAAAAAAACAAAGAGGTAAGCAAGTGGGTACTTAGGTCAGGCTGAAAGAGAATACGGGGATCAGAGAGGGGCTAGGAAGTGGTACAAGTGTTGAGTCAACCCCAGCAGTGGCTATGAGCGGGTTCCTAAGGAATTCAGATGCACTGTGAAGTCCAGATAGATACTCTCTTCAGGTTTCATCTCTTATCAATTTAAATTTTTTCACTAGGTCCTAGCCTGATACTTTCCTTTCTATCTGGATGGGCGCACTTAACTTTCTATCCATACCTAGGTTTTTCTCTCTTTCATCTCAAAAACTTGAAAATGTCCCTTAATTATACATACAACAGTTTCTCCATTTAGCCTTTACAAAATCACAATTTGTCCCAAAAGAATTATTAGAGGTCATCTAGTCCACCTTTCTACTCAATGCAAAAATCTTATTTTTAACAAATAACAAAATCTCTACTTTTACATTCTCAGTGCAAAAGGCTTGCTGTCTCATAGGTTAATCTCCTCCACTGTTAATTATTAGTGATTTTCTTCCTTTATTACACAAAACTTTCCAACTTCCACACATTATTTGTCCTTTGTTGCTATATGTAGCCTGTCTATGCTATTTTCCACACAACTCTAAGATATTTGAAGGCATTTATCATTTGTTCCATAATTCCTCTCTAATTAGACTAAACATCATCTATTCCTCCTCCTGTTCTTTAAAAGTGACGGTGTTCATAGATCCTTTTCTTCCTCTCCTTTCCCTTTCCTGTCCTTTCTTAGGATTCTTAAAATACGGTACTCAGGTCAGAATATAACATCCAAATACAATTAATAGACTCCTCTTTTTAGACCCTATAGTTCTATTTTTTAATCTCTAATATGCATTTATGAAATGTTTCGGTTTTCTCAAGGCTGACTTGGGCATGGTTTTCACAGAATTGGTCTAATCAATAAACATATAAACATTAATTAATCATGGGACAAACCATGCCTATTATTTTAAACAAAATGACACTACTGATAACAAGTAGATAGTGACTTTCTAAGAATTTTATATATTTGAATGCATATCTACTTAATACAGGTATAAAAGTATAAACAGCTTAAACAAGATATCTAAACTGTAGAAAAAAATGCTAATGATACATTGAAGGTAAAATCAAAGAAACAATACCAAAATAAAATAATCAAGAAAGAGAAAAACTAATGGAAATAAGAAGTGAAATGCCACAAGATCAAAAAGAAATATCAAATAGTCAATACTTTGCTAAATATGAAACAAGCGATCCAATTTATTACAGCAACTTAAATATAGCAAGTAATACTGTAATTATTTCATTAATAAAATCCAAAATCTTTAGAATAAGTGTTATCCTAGGTACAGCTGGTAGCCAATAATTAAATTCACTATTTTGGCAACCATACAACACTAAAGACTTATTATGCCCTTAATAAACTAAAACCATGGTTCCCATAGAAATTGTGAAGCCAAGAATGAAGGTCTATGTAGTCTGTATTTATAAAGCTGACTGCCTGAATCTAAACATGACTCTATACTTTATTGGGCATCACCTACTTAGTTTATAGGTATTTTTGAATCTATATTCTGTCATCCAATGAATTACCAATCTCTAATATTTGTGACAATCTCAATCCAACCTAGCATGATACATAGCATTCAAGCACTGAAGTTGTTTTTAAATGCAATGCAAAGTCATTTAAGTTCTTGTGAACTCATCTAATTGGTCACAACTGTCGTATATATTCTTATCTACAAGGATGTTACTTATGTAAGACTTTACTAAATGTGTGGTTGAAATTAAGACTCAATATAATATTCCCTTAATATTTAAAAAGGATATAGAGACTAATGAAGGTTCCTGATATTCTCTGCTTCCTTTTTCTAAGTGCCCATAAAATGTTTATTTAATAATCATAATTATTACCCCTATTATAAAGGAGGACTGGAGGCAAGGAGACCAGTTAAAAAATGAATCACAGTATTCCAGATAAATGATTAATGAAGTCCCAAACTAGGATATTACCTTGGGAAGGACGTGGGGTGGAAGGACAGAACACAGGGGGGCAAGTAAAATACAACACTGAAGTTGCAAACTTCCAGAAGTTGGGGGGAGGGGAGGGGAGGGGAGGGAATTTAAAACAGAGAAACAAGAACAAAACCATTTTATAGGTAGATGTAGTTGAGTCATTTTCCAGTAGTACATTTCATGGAAAGACTTACTAAGTTTACACTACAAAATTGAAAAAACTTACAGAAAAGCTACGAAAATTTTGTCTTTCACCTAATTTTTTTTAACAGATAGGAAATATGGACTAAAGACATTTTATGACATTGTTGAGAGTCAAATCTATCAGGAAATCAAACATTGATTCTGTCTGGTAGCATTAGTTCTTCAAAGGTCAAGGGCTGAGCCTTTGAATGATTCTCACTGTTACAGCAAAGGAAACGGAGTACATGAACCTAGGATAAGTATGAAATAGTATTTTGCAGGTTTGGAATTCTCCACTCATAGAATGAAAATTGGAATTCTTTGTAGGAGCATACTATGAAAATATAGAAGGGTTCTGATCTATGCCCTGATAACAAAGAAGGGATAAGAAACTTTATTTTTTATATTAAGCAGTATTGAGAAACTAGAGCAAATACCACATGTATATTTCACATTTATGGATTAACCTCTTTCACCCTTTAAAAATGACTTTGGGGGTGAAAATTTCAAACAAAGAGTTCAGAAGTTTCAGTACTGTCTGTATAAGTTTAAAGGAGAGGTATATTCATTATTTTGGGTTCAGACACCTAATCTTTTTCTACACACAGAGCCATCTTATTCATTTAGCTTGAGAAATGAACCAGAACACTGGGGTCTGTTTCTGAGACTCTTATTTTTAATATTTAATTTCTTCAGTCTAATCAGACCTAAAAGCTATTCCTTGTCTTCAAGCTGACTCTGTAACTGTTGCTGTAACCTGTAACAGTTTAACTCTCAAAGGGCATTCTTTTCCTCAGGTTCAGGTATAAGGAGGCACTTCTACTTTGCCCCATTTATTATCCACATATATTAATACTACATCTGTAATTTCTAAAAGTTAGATTTATAGGGGGAGAGGGAACTGGAGGAAGTGGTCAAAAGGTACAAACTTACAATTATTAGATAAATACTATGGATATAATGTACAAGATGAGGACTATAGTTACCATTCTTGTAGGATTAAAAAGGAAAGTTGTTAGAGGGAATCCTTAGAGTTCTCATTACAAGCAGAATTTTCTTCCCCTTTTTCTCTCCATTTCTTTTATTTTATCTATATGAAATGATGAATGTTAACTTCTTTGTGGTCATGATTTCATAATGTATGTGAAGTCAAATTTTTATGCTGTACAACTGAAACTCAAAGTGATGTAGGTCAATTGCATCTCAATAAAACTTGAAAAAAAAAACCACTTTAATCTTTTAATAAAACTTGGAAAAAACACCTAGATTTAATATTTTTAAGTGTAGCAAAATCTTATTTTGCTTAGAATATGAAGTTTAATGCCATATGAAAAACAAAGCACTACTTTAAAGGGATTTAAAAGAAGACAATTTAGTTTACAAGGTATTTATATTATGAATAATAGTAAAAATAATTTCTAATTAAAGAGCAGTGATAATTACAGCAGGAAATGATTAAAGTAACTGAAATAGCTAAAAAGTTACCTCTTTTTGGCACAAGGTTCTTCAATATTGCTGTCCCATCTCTGAGACATCACCAAACTAAGCTCCATTTCTTCTTTTTCAATCTGTGGTTCATTTTCTTCATCATCACTATTTTGGGGATTTTTAGTGTTTCCAAAGAAATGACATGGTGATGGCATCCTATTTCTTCCCCCCTGATATCCATCATTTTCCAAACCAGCAAGAAGACGTACCAGAGCCTCATCAGGACTACTGTCCACTATAAAACAAGTGAAGCA
Organism: Canis lupus familiaris; assembly: GCF_011100685.1. Classification (NCBI taxonomy): domain Eukaryota; kingdom Metazoa; phylum Chordata; class Mammalia; order Carnivora; family Canidae; genus Canis; species Canis lupus. The sequence goes on from NC_049233.1 coordinate 68,269,102, forward strand.
TCACTAACACATAACTTTTCTAAATAATACAACAATTCAGATCAATTACAAAACAAAAAAAAATTAACAGATCCTGGCACATAATGAAAGAATACAGCTATTGTAAAGACTTTTGTGTTGATGTAGCTCTTTTAACAAAGTGTGATTATCCTTGGACTCTGCATTAAGAGGGTTTTGTGTCCTTGTTAAAAGAAGATTCCCAGAACCCATCCTCTATCTCTTGAATCAGAATTTCCAAATTAGGACCCAGGAACATGCATTTTAACAAGCTGTCCAAGTTCTTACTGCACAATTAAGCTTGAGGAGGCACTAAACTAAATAGGGTCAACAGTGTTCAAAACAAAATTAAAATACATGATAAATATATGAATTAATGCTAAGGAAGAAGTGCCTTAAAAACAATACATATGAACACTTTATGGTCACTTAAGTTTTATTTAGCTCACAGGATGGCTAAATGAAACCTATGGTTGAAAACACAAGAGGGCTTTACTTAAAAAACCTTGAAGACTACAATGAGATGCTACTTCATATGCACTACACTTGCCAAATCAAAGACAAGTATTAAGTATTGGCAACAAAATGGAAGACACTGGAACCTTCCTACATTGCTGGTCAGACTATAAAATGGTACAGCAGCTTTGGAAAAAAGTTTGATGGTTTGTTAAAATGTTAAACATAGTTACCGTATGATATAGCAATTCTACTCTTGGTATATAGCCAAAATAGCTAAAAACATGTCCACATAAAAATCTATACATGAATAATTACAGCAACATCATTTGTAATTGCCAAAAAAGTGTAAACAACTCACATATCCATCATCTGAAGAATGGATAAATGAACTATGGTATATCCATATGATGGAATATTATTCAGTGGTGAAAAGCAATGAAGTACTGATACATGCTACACTTGGATGAACCTTGAAAACATTATGCTAAGTGAAAGAAGCCACAAACAAGAGGTTATATTATTCCAATTATATGAAATGACCCAAATAGGTAAATCCAGTAAAAAAGAGAAGAGATCAGTGGTTGCCAAGAGCTGAGAGGAGAGAATGAGGAGCGACTGCTAATGGCTATGGGATTGCTTTTTAGGGTAACAAAAATGTCCTGGAATTAGACAGTGGTAATGGTTGCAAAACCAAAAATGGTTGTCAACATGATAAAAATCAATGTACTGGGAGTGCCTGGGTGGCTCAGTCAGTTAAGTCTCTGCCTTTGGCTCAGGTCATGATTTCAGGGTCCTGGATTGAGCTCTGCATCAGGTTCCCTGCTCAGCAGGGAGTCTGCTTAACATTCTCCCTCTGCCTCTCTGTTCTTCCTCTGCTTGTACTCATTCTTTCTCTCTCTCTCAAATAAATAAATAAACATATAAATAAATACCTTTTTTAAAAAGTCACTAAACTGTACACATTAGAAGGTAAATTTTCTGGTATGTGAAATATCTCAATAAAAGGTATTATTAAAAAAAGGTGGGGGGTTATGCCTGGGGATCTCAGTCAGTTAAACATCCTACTCTTATTTTCAGCTCAAGTCATGATCTAGGAGTAGGGAGATCAAGCCCCACACTGGGCTTCACACTCTGCAAGGAGTCTGCTTGAGATTCTCTATCTTCCTCTCCCTTTGCTCCTTTCCCCCTGTGCACACACTCTCTCTAAAATAATAAACCTTAAAAAAAAAAAAAAGACCATGAAGATAGAGGTTTTTTTTTTTTTTAAGTTAATACACAACATTTTCAGGTTTTCCTCATTGACATTAAAGAAACTGCTTACATTATGCTACCAAATATAAGGCAAAAATAAAGATATTTGCTTAAAGAGCCATTTTGGCAAAGAGCTCTTCTTAAACCTAAAACTGCAGTTCATTTTTCCTATTTTATTCTTTTTTTAATATTTATTTATGAGAGAGAGAGAGAGAGAGAGAGAGAGAGAAGCAGAGACACAGGCAGAGGGAGAAGCAGGCCCCATGCAGGGAGCCCAGTGTGGGATTCGATCCTGGGTCTCCAGGATCACGCCCTGGGCTGAAGGTGGCACCAAACCGCTGAGCCACTGGGGCTGCCTTCCTATTTTATTCTTAAAATAAGATTAATATTAGCAGGGACGCCTGGGTGGCTCAGCGGTTTAGGGCCTGCCTTTGGACCAGGGCATGATTCTGGGGTCCTGGGATTGAGTCCCACGTCGGGCTCCCTGCAGGGAGCCTGCTTCTCCCTGCAGGGAGCCTGCTTCTCCCTCTGCCTGTGTCTCTGGCCTCTCTCTCTCTGTGTCTCTCATGAATAAATAAAATCTTAAGATTAATATTAACAAATGAATTATAGATATTTGACTCTCAGGTCTTTGACACTGAGATTGCACTTTTGCAACCTTAGGCAATGTGGAATTTATCTACTGATGAAACATTCTATTTGCCTAATGTAATGAAATAAGGATATGTTTCTCTCAGCCTTTTTTTCAATTCATTTGCTTTCTCTGTCATTTGTCAAATGTCCTTCATTTTCTTTCAGTTGCTTATTTTTTCTTTGGATCATTGCTTTCTGCACTTGCCATTCATTTATAAAGGAAAAAAGTTTTCTACTCCTGTCTCAATTTTTTTTTTTTTAAAGATGTTATTTATTTATTCATGAGAGACAGAGAGAGAGAGAGAGAGAGAGAGAGAGGGACAGAGAGGGACAGAGACACAGGCAGAGGGAGAAGCAGGCTCCAAGCAGGGAGCTTGATGCAGGACTCTATCCCGGGACTCCAGGATCATGCCCTGGGCGGAAGGCAGGTGCTAAACCACTGAGCCACCCAGGGATTCCTCAAATGTTCTTAATATAGGACTGTATACAATAATTTTGGTATTGTTCCTAGTCAGTCAATCTGTTTTCCATTCAAATGAAAATGAAGATAACAGAGACGACATTGTAGAGAGCTAAGAACAACATTTGATACTATCTCTCATTTGATACAATAAAAATGAAGAAATAGTTTACAAAAAAAAGAAACAAAATCATTAAAACAAGCAAAACAAGAGACATGAAATTCAATGACATCTCACTTTTTGCAATGAAATTTTAAATAAATTTCTGAAAAAGATGTCAATAATTTAGATTATATTAATGAAATGAAATCTAGTAAATGCTTTACGATACTAATGAAAATGCATTTAGGGAAATGTAAAGACATGCAGAAATAACTGTCATGGTCTACATTAGCCAAAAATTAATGGCATAAAAAGATTGTCCAGGGAAATTTCTGATACTCACCAAGAAAGAAATATGGTATTTTATTAATATACTCAACTTTGGAGAATTTTAAGTCAAAACAAATGCATTTCCCCCCCTAAAGCAATAGGATTTTCATCCAAAGTTAAAAAAAAGGGGAGGGGGGAAGGGATTATTTTCTTTCACAAATGTTTTTTAGAAAAAGCTGTGTAGAAAACAAAAAACAAAGCTACTTCATTTAATTCAAGGCTTTATTTTATACTTACAGTAAGGATTTATTGAACATGTAACACTAGCCTCTTCAAACCAAAGGAAAAATACTGCCTCACATAACATACTTTCATTGATTAAAATATACTGAAAATTTATGGTAGAATTGTTACTTACGGAAAACAGGTGACTCACTCAGTCTTTGGGTCAAAGGCTGAAAAGTCTGACTATTTTCCATGAGGTTCAAAATTGCTTCTTCATTAATGAGAGCTTCCTCCACTTTGTACACAGCATGACCTTAAAACGACAAAGAATACAGAAACATTAAAGCAATCACTTAAATTTAAAATTTATTATTTAGATTTGTATAAATTAGGAAGCATGACAATACAAACCTATTTAAAATCTTCAAGTGTTAGTGATATATATTAAATAAGAACTTAATAAAACTTAGTAAAAGCCACAGGAATATCTAACCAGTCACTTGGAGTAATTTAAAAAACCAACCAACCAACCAACAGCACCGGGGTGATACAGTCTGTTAAGTTTCTGACTCTTGGTTTCAGCTCAGGTTATGATCTCAGGGTTGTAAGGAGACCTGCATTGCTCTGTGCTCAGTGAGGAGTCTACTTAAGACTTTCTATCCCTCCCCCCCCTCCTCTCGCTCACATTCACGTGCGTGTACTCGCTCTCAAATAAATACATCTTTAAAAAAACTTTAAAAACCCTCCAAGCCTCCCAATCTGCAAATCACTACATATTTTATAATCTTTTTAGCCTCTTTGGTCCTACCTAGTTTGTATAGTTAAATTACTCTGATTAAAATTATCACACATTAAAATATATAAAAGGAAAAGAGTAGTACAATTCTTTATTCTCTATGGTTTAAAAATGACAAATTAATTTTAAATTTCTCGGCTTTCAACTCATGATCTAAAAATTTGTCTTTCAACATGTGATTTTTATAAGTCTAATTTGAATAGCTGGATTAAATAATTTTAAGAATAGATAAAATGAGTCTCAATCTAGTGAAAGGAGAGACAAAAGGCAAACAGGAAATAAAACTCTATAGCAGGAAATGGAAGTTAGAGCTAACTGGAAAACAGTTCTATTTTTTCTGCTTCTGATATTCCAGACTTTTAAAGAACTAGGTGCTTTCAATGGTTTTTAAAAGAATGAAAAGCTCCAGGAAGAAGTATTCTTAACACATTTTAGGACATATTGGGCTAATAAAGAGCATTTAATCAAAACAAAAGAATAAACAAACAAAACCTGAGAAAAACAGCTCATCCTCAAACAAAAGACAACGGAAAGAATCCGTAAAAACAAGAGCTGGTTCTGAGAAACTAATAATAAAATAGACAAGCTTGTCAGGAATGGTCAAAACAAAATAGAAGGCATAAATAATGCTAGAAATAAAAGGGGAAGTACCAAAAATAAAAGAAAGATGTTAAACTATGAACAACTTGACATCAAAAACATGGAAAAATCAGATAAAATGGGTAATTTCTTAAGGAAAATAGATATAAAACCTAATTCAAACAAACAGAAATCTTGAGGGGTGCCTGAATGGCTCAGTAGGCTAGGTGACCAACTCTTGGTTTTGGCTTGGGTGGTCATCTCAGGGTTGTGAGACTGGACCCTGCTTGGGCTTCACAATCAGCGAGCGGAGTTTGCTTGAGATTCTTTCCCCCTTCCTCTACCTCTTCCTTCACCCATGCCCTTGCTCAGGCACACGCTCTCTCTCAAATGAATGAATGAATCAATGAAGATTGAAAGAAAATAGAAATCTTGAGTAGACCTGCAACAGTAATGGAAATCCAATTAGTATTTTAAAATCCTCCCTATTTTCCGTTCCCTAACACAAAATTCACCTAAAAGAAACTATTTATAGTCTGGATGTTTTTATAGATGAGATACATCAAATCTCCAAGAAATAGATTATACAAATCTATAAATTCTAGGGTTTTTTTTTTTTTTGGGGGGGGGAAGTACAGTTGACATACAGTATATTAGTTTCATGTGTACAATGTGGTGATTTGACGATTCTATACATTATTAAAATTCTTGAAGGATTCAAATAGAAAACTCCATAACTCATTTAATGGGGCAAAGTATGGCTGAGAATAAATTCCAAACAAAGTAGATATAGCAATGATTTAAAAATATCACATTGTGACAAAGAAAGGTTTATTTCAGGAGTGCACAGTTTAACATTAGGAAATAAAAAAATAATTTTACTGTAACTACATTATCAGAGTAAAAGGAAAAAGATGCAATCATTTCAATAAATCCAGAAAAGAATATCTAGTAAAATTTAACTTAATATCCCTTTATGCCTTTTAAAAAACTAAATTTCATAGTAAGCAAGAAATAGGAAATATATTAACCTAATTAAAGTTGTCTATCAACACCCTGTAGTAAATTTCATATGTAATGGTGAAATATAGAAGCACTTCCTTCAGCCAGGAAAAAGACCATTATCTGAGTTCTTAAGCAGTGCCTTAAGTTTTTTTTTTTTTTTTTTTTTTTTAGAGTATGAAGAGGGGAAGAGAAGAAATACAATTATTTACAGATGATGACTCTATACCAAAAAAAATCCAACAGAAAAGACAAACTATTAGTGCTAATAAGAGTTGCTGTATATAAGACTGATATGCAAAGGTCAGTGAAGTTCCTAAATACCATCAATTAGATGTAATTTTTGAAAGATAAACTTGTAATTGCAACAATTACAAGGCACCTGGAGTATATCTAAGATCACATTTTACAAAGAAAATGGCAAAACTCTACTGAAAGATATGAAAGAAGACCAAGTAAAATGAGAAACACATCATGTTCATAGATGAGATGATCTGGCTTTATTAAAGATTAAAAAAATGTTCTTAAATCAATCTATAAATTCAGGAAATTCCCAATAAAACCTGAACAGGATTCTTCCCAGAAATGAGCAATCTGGTCCTAAAATTAATATGGCAAGAGCTTCTTTAAAAGATCAAAGGTAGACAAGACAATTTTGTAGTTGAACAAGGTAAGATCTGTCCCTGATATATATCAATACTTATAAATCAATAGTAATTACAAAAATATGATATTGACATATAGGGGAACATGACTGAGGTAGAAGAATGCAGTGGAAAAAAATTTTTTGTAGTAAATATGCTGCACTACTAGCTAGTTAGTAAAATATGCAGTGCCCGGGTGGCTCTGTTGGTTAAGTGTCTGACTCTTGATTTCAGCTCAAGCCATGACATCAAGCCCAAGTTGGGCTCCATGCTGGGCAGGAAGTCTGCTTAAGATTTTCTCTTTCCTCCCACTGTCCCTCCCCACTCCCCTTCTTAAAAAATTAGATATAATTAGATCCTTATTTCATATACAAGTAAAATTTCATATAAGCATTACGACCTAAATGTGAAAAACCAAACTGTAAGCACACATAAGCTATAGGGATAAAAACTTGCACTATATCACTATAGGGAAGGACCCACCAGAAAATGAGCCAAGAACATGAATAAGCAATTCTCAGATAACAAAATACAAATACTCAAACTTATTAGTAATCAGGAAATACAAATTAAACTAAGGAGGTACCATTTCAAAGAATCAGAATAGCAAAAGACTTTTACATTTGATATTATCAAATGCTGTTGAGGATATAGGGGAAATATAATCTAGTACACTATGGGAATATAAACTTAGATATGATCATTTTACAAAGCAATTTTATAATATGGTATTACTACTATAAAGTGTTATTTTTATTATTAACATACTTCAAAACCTGAAAAATGGAGCTCTAAAAATAACAGGATTTATATAGGAAAAAAGGTTAAAGCAAAACTTATGCAACTTTGTAACCAGAACACTAATAAAATCAGTAATTGGTACCTGAGGAGATAACTGATCAGTCAGGCAAGAGGCCAGTGTGGCTAGAGACTGTCATAGTGGATATTAAAATGCACAGGAAATAATAACATGGAAATGCTGGATACATTTTGATTAGAATGGGGCTGGCAGATGCTAAGACAAAGCAAATGCAAGTAGAACTCGGAGCCAGTAGGTTGCCAGTGAGGTGAGCAATGCACCTAGAAACCTCAGGTGCAATCTGCCATGAGTCAGAGATGGCACAATGCTGGGATGCAACTCCTAGGGAGAGAGGAAGCCCTGGATGTAGATGCTCATTTTGAATTGTAGTTTAATATAGTCAGAAGAGCCTCTGCTGCTAAAGCTATATGGTAAAGGAGGCTTTTTCATTCCTGCTGAAAGCTGTAATTCTACTCCTGCTATTCTGGTTCCACTTGCCTAGAAAAATTGCATATGAAACTATGTGACTTTGGAGTAAAACTTTCATCATTCTTTTATTTACCAATAGCGTAGAAGCTAACTACATTACAGAGATCCTGTGAGAACAGATGCTATCTAGGGAGAGTACCTACACCGTTAATATCTCGCAAGTTACACTTCTATACATTTTCTATAGAGAAACTGGCCACAAGATGATAGAAATAACATTATTAATAACAGTGCAAAAGTGGAAGCTATCTAATAGTTGTAGAAAGCAGCTAAACATGTTTAGTCCTACAAAAGAACACTAATCAGCAGCTAAAATGAGGGAACTAGAAACATGTATGAACAAGGACAGATTTCAAAGTTATGTTAACATAAAAGATATTCAACACCATTAGTAATGAGGGAAATGATAATTAAAACCATAAGGAGATGGCATTTCACATGCACGAGGATGGCTATATAAAAAAAACAAATAACAAGTGTTAGTGAGGATGCAGGGTCACTGAAACCTTCACACACTGCTGGTGGTAACCTTGGAAAACAGAAGTTAAGTACAAGTTTACCAAATGACCCGCAATTCCACTCTTGATGTCTCTCAAAGAAAAATGAAAATATACATCCACACAAAGACTTACATATAAGTGTTCACAGCAGCATTATGTTTAAGAGCCAAAAAAGTGAAACAGCTTAAATATCCATTAACTGATGAACAAATTAACAAAATATGGTAATATCCACACAAGGCAATACTGTCTGGTAATAAAATAAAAGCAAATGAAATATTGATAGATACTACAATATGGATAAACCTGAAATATAACACTAAATGAAAGAAGACATAAAAGATCATATATTGTGTAATTTCATTTATATGTTTATCTAGAAAAAGCAAATCTTTTTTCCTTTTTTATAATTATTTTTTTTATTGGAGTTCAATTTGCCAACATATAGCATAACACCTAGAGCTCATCCCACCAAGTGCTCCCCTCAGTGCCCATCACACCCAGTCACCCCAACCCCCGCCCACCTCCCGTTCCACTACCCCTTTTTCATTTCCTAGAGTTAGAGGTGTCTCTGACTTTTTGTCACCCTCACTGATATTTTCACTCATTTTCTCTCTTTTCCCCTTTATTCCCCTTCACTAATTTTTATATTCCCCAAATGAACGAGACCATATAATGTCTGTCCTTCTCTGACTGACATTTCACTCAGCATAATACCCTCCAGTTCCATCCACGTCAAAGCAAACGGTGGGTATTTGTCGTTTCTAATGGCCGAGGAATATTCCATTGTATACATAAACCACAACTTCTTTATCCATTCATCCTTCAAAGGACACTGAGGCTCCTTCCACAGTGTGGCTATTGTGGACATTGCTGCTATAAATATCGGGGTGCAGGTGTCCTGGCGTTTCACTGCATCTGTATCTTTGGGGTAAATCCCCAGCAGTGCAATTGCTGGGTCGTAGGGCAGGTCTATATCTAACTCTTTGAGGAACCTCCACACAGTTTTCCAGAGGAGTGGCTGCACCAGTTCACATTCCCAGCAACAATGCAAGAGGGTTCCCCTTTCCCCACATTCTCTCCAACATTTGTTGTTTTCTCCCTTGTTAATTTTCCCCATTCTCACTGGGGTGACATGGGATCTCATTGTGGTTTTGATTTGTATTTCCCTGACAGCCAGTGACACGGAGCATTTTCTCATGTGCTTGTTGGCCATGTCTATGTCTTCCTCTGTGAAATTTCTGTTCATGTCTTTTGCCCATTTCATGATAGGATCGTTTGTTTCTTTGCTGTTGAGTCTAATAAGTTCTTTATAGATCTTGGATACTAGTCTTTTATCTGATAGGTCATTTGCATATATCTTCTCCCATTCTGTAGGTTGTACTTTGAGTTTTGTTGACTGTTTCTTTTGCTGTGCAGAAGCTTTTTATCTTGATGAAGTCTCAATAATTCATTTTTGCTTTTGTTTCCCTTGCCTTTATGGATGTATCTTGCAAGAAGTTGCTGTGGCCAAGTTCAAAAAGGGTGTTGCCTGTGTTCTCCTCTAGGATTCTGATGGATTCTTGTCTCACATTAAGATCTTTCATCCATTTTGAGTTTATTTTTGTTTCTGGTGTAAGAGAATGGTCTAGTTTCATTCTTCTGTGTGTGGTGTTCAATTTTCCCAGCACCATTTATTGAAGAGACTGTCTTTTTTCCAGTGGACAGTCTTTCCTGCTTTGTTGAATATTAGTTGACCATAAAGTTGAGGGTCCACTTCTGGATTCTCCATTCTGTTCCACTGATCTATGTGTGTTTTTGTGGCAGTACCACACTGTCTTGATGACCACAGCTTTGTAGTACAACCTGAAATCTGGCATTGTGATGCCCCCAGCTCTGGTTTTCTTTTTTAATATTCCCCTGGCTATTTGGGGTCTTTTCTGATTCCACACAAATCTTAAGATGGAATATTCCTCCAACTCTCTGAAGAAAGTCCATGGTATTTTGATAGGGATTGCATTAAATGTGTAAATTGCCCTGGGTAGCATTGACACGTTCACAATATTAATTCTTCCAATCTATGAGCATGGAATATTTTTCCATCTCTGTGTCTTCCTCAATTTCTTTTAAAAGTGTTCTGTAGTTTTTAGGGTATAGATCCTTTACCTCTTTGGTTAGGTTTATTCCTAGGTATCTTATGCTTTTGGGTGCAATTGTAAATGGGATTGACTTCTTAATTTCTTTCTTCACTCTCATTGTTAGCGTATAGAAATGCCAGATTTCTGGGCACTGATTTTGTATCCTGCCACATTGCCGAACTGCCGTATGAGTTCTAGCAATCTTGGGGTGGAGTCTTTGGGTTTTCTATATACAGTATCATGTCATCTGCAAAGAGGGAGAGTTTGACTCCTTCTTTGCCAATTTGAATTCCTTTATTTCTTTTTGTTGCCTGATTGCTGAGGCTAGGACTTCTAGTACTATGCTGAATAGCAGTGGTGAGAGTGGACATTCCTGTTGTGTTCCTGATCTTCGGGGAAAGGTTCCCAGTGTTTCCCCATTGAGAATGATATTTGCTGTGGGCCTTTCATAGATGGCTTTTAAGATGCTGAGGAATGTTTCCTCTATCCCTACACTCTCAACAGTTTTGATCAGGAATGAATGCTGTATTTTGTCAAATGCTTTCTCTGCATCTATTGAGAGGATCATATGATTCTTGTTTTTTCTCTTGTTGATGTGATCTATCACATTGATTGCTTTACGAATGTTGAACCAGCCTTGCATCCCGGGGATAAATACCACTTGGTCATGGTGAATAATCTTCTTAATGTACTGTTGGACCTATTGGCCAGTATCTTGCTGAAGATTTTTGCATCTGTGTTCGTCAGGGATATTGGTCTATAATTCTCCTTTTTGGTGGGGTCTTTGGTTTTGGAATTAAGGTGATGCTGGCCTCATAGAACGAGTTTGGAAGTATTCCATCTCTTTCTATCTTTTGGAACAGCTTTAGTAGAATAGGTATTGTTTCTTCTTTAAACGTTTGATAGAATTCCCCTGGGAAGCCATTTGGCCCTGGACTTTTGTGTCTTGGGAAGGTTTTGATGACTGCTTCAATTTCCTCCCTGGTTATCGGCCTGTTCAGGTTTTCTATTTCTTCCTGTTCCAGTTTTGGTAGTTTGTGGTTTTCCAGAAATGTGTCCATTTCTTCTATATTGCCTAATTTATTGGCATATAGCTGATCATAGTAAGTTTTTTAAATTGTTTGTATTTCCTTGGTATTGGTGATGATCTCTCTTTAGAAAAAGCAAATCTTGGAAGACAAGAAAGTGGATAACTGTTTACTCAGGGTTGGAGGTGGGAACTGATGTGATTGCAAATAGACACAGGAATCTTCTGAGGTGAAGGAAATGTTCTAAAATTGAATTATGGGGATGTCTGCATAACTCTAAACTTACGAAATCACTGAATTGTACACTTAAAATGAGTGCACTTATGTTATACAAATTATACCTCAATTAATTAAATTTTATTATTATTTTTGTTAAATAGGCTCCAACATGGAGCTTGAACTCATACCCAGAGATCAAGACCTGAACTGAGATCAAGAGTTGAATGCTTAACTGACCAAGACACCCAGGTGCCTCCTCGATTCAATTATTTTTAAAAGGCTGAATGAAAAAAGCAAGTTGCTTAACTTACCATTTAAGGATAAACTTTACCATTTATGTGAAATTTAAAACCTAGAATAGGGACATGTGGGCAGCTCAGCAGTTGAGCATCTGCCTTTGGCCAGGGCGTGCTCCCTAGGGTCCTGGGATGAGTCCCATATCCATCTACCCGTAGCAAGCCTACTTCTCCCTCTGCCTAGGTCTCTGCCTCTCTCTGTGTCTCTCATGAATAAATAAATAAAATCTTAAAAAACCTAAAATATCAGTATATATAATGACACACATACATAAGAAAATATAGAATCATGTATCATAACAATTTACGCCAACTTCAGAATAGTGTTTACCTCTAGAAATGAAGAAAAGGTAAAAGAATGGAAGAAACCTAACTAACTCGACCAAATACTAATATCTCGGTGCTAGGTATACAGATGTCTATTTTTCTCTGTATACTTGATAACCTCACCTTTGCCCAACTCTGTATCTTTGTGGACTTCTACCATATTAGCCGGTGTACACTGAAGAGTATCAGGAGACAGAACTTCAGAGTGCAGTGTTAACTCAGCAGAGAACTCCTGAGATCCATCGCTGTAGTCCACTGATCCTGATAATGTTCTGCTTAATTAAAACATATCCTTTATAACAAACTACATTACAAAGCAATAAAATTAGTTCTGAGATATAATAAATAACCACTTACACAGAGAAATCATTCTGTTTGAGAATTTCCTGAAGTCTCTTCTGAAAATTTTTTTCACTTTCTGTTGCTGGCACAAACCTGCGATCTTTGAATTTTGAAAGTGCATTAAAAAATGCAGATGACAAATGAACGAAGTATTTTCCTTTCTCTTAGAGTAGCTTTTAAAATGGTAACAATTTCCTATCTTTCTCTTGACACATATAATACTACCTAAAAGTAGCCTATTATAAAATTAAGGAGAAATGGTTATTGAAGCTATGAAATTAAGTACTTAAAGTCAGCTCAAGATTAAGTTCTATAATTATAACCTATTCCTAAAACAAAAACACTGTTCTCTACCTATAAATGTGTCATACACTCATACACTCTGAACCCAGAAATTCTCCCCTTATAAGACATGTCTATTTTAGAAGGCATTCAAAATTTATCACAGCATTTTTAATGTCTAACACATAATAAAAATTTTAATTGGACTTTCAAATATATTTACCTTCTGAATTATGTCTTTGATTCTTTTACTTTTATTTAAAAATTTTTATTGTATTCACAGCATTTAAGCCCTCAAATTTTTTTTGAATGTAGCAGAATTTAATAATACATAAAATGAGTATTTTCTTCAGAGCTGTACAAGATGATCAAAATTAGAGTTTATATGACATGCTCAGAAAATAGTTTAAGGGCAGTATTTCATGGGTTACGTTTTCAAAGCTTAATGAACAAAATATAGTTTTTCTAAGTTGGGACTCATATCTTCTGTATTTTAGCTCATTTGGAAATACAAAAGGCTAGAACATACTAGGAAAAAAAAAGGAGCAAAGAAGTGAGCAAGAGACAAGGCAAGGTGAAAATGAAGGATAACGAAGATGCTAATTTCTATGGGGATGGGGCATGTGGGTGAAGGGAGAGAACAATCAGTGACACTTTGGAGGTAAAGAATTACAGTTCAGAGCAATGACAATAGGAAATAAACTAGAACACTTAAAGGCAATTTGAAAAGTAAAATTTAATGTCAAGATAAAAACTCAATGGCTTAAAACTTTTCCATTAGAGTATCTAGTGTGTAAAAAAAAAAAAAAAAAAAAAAAAATCACCAGAGTACTATTAGGTTGATACCTTGTGATTCAGGTTGGTTAATTTGAGAGGTTTCATTTCGGTTTCTTCGCCGTTGCTTTTCATCTTCCCATATGGCCTGCAGTCCAGGGTTCCCACCAATTTGAGCTATAATCAAAACAATATGTCAAGAGTCAAAGTGAAAAATACTTTCTCAAAAAAAAAAAAAAATTTCAAACTTAAAAGAAAATAAATACTGCCTTAAAAAAACCAAAGAATTACCTGCTTTGTGTAATAAAATGACCAAACACTCCCAACCTACATTATTACATTATTCCTTTTTTAGTTTTCTTCCTACTGGCTCCCCAAAACCCAGCAAATAAGATTCAAACATCTGATGACAGCCAACATACTTTAGAGTCCCCTCCCTAGTATATAACCTGAAAATTAAAAAATTAAAAGGCAGAGTATATTAAATTCTCTTATGATGGCTAATGTATTCAGTGTCACATTTACTTTAGGCTCATGTCTATGCTAACATATTGACATGAATAAAAATATTAATGAAAAAATGACCATCTCATCAGAGGTACAGAAGAAATCTTTGTAACATTTTGCATCTTCCTGCTATATAGAACATGTTACTTCTCTACTAATGTTTTCTTCCCTTTCTCCACTCTACTTCGGTCGTTAAATTTTAAAAATAAAAACACATATTAATAACTATGTATATACCTTCAATATCCAGCCGATTTAAGATATCAGCAGCTACGGCATCCACTTCTAATTCACATGTACTCTGAGGTTCAACACCTTCCAGTATTAAAGAGCTGTATTAAGAAGATATCAAAAAATATAAAATCAGGGCACCTGGGTAGCTTAGTCGGTAAAGCATGCAACTCTTAATCTTCAGGCCGTGAATTCAAACTCCACATTGGATAGTGATTACTTAAAATACAAATAAATAATAGAGTCACAATATTTATATGTGTATGTATCTTAATCATGTAAAAGCAAATTTTTTGAAGATTTTTCTTATTTTTTCATGTTCAGTAATATCATAGTAAGTCACAATTATTCATGACACAATTGATACTGTGCATATACATATAAAAAAATAAAAAACAGGAAGAGAAAAATACAAAACCTGTTGTACTGACAATTCTATTGAGATCCTTTTCCAGTTTATTTTATATATTTTGGTTCATTATATTTTATACACAAGGAATGTATAATGTTTTAGCATGTGGGTCATATCTAGGGTTGAGTGGGATCAGATAACAGAGAGACAACAGAGGGATATAGAAACCATATACCTTTGTAATCACTTGCCCAGAGACATCTTTCTCAGCAATCATAGATGTAAAAAATGAGGATGGAATATGCAACAAGAGGTAAGGGAAAGTGAGCATACTAAAAAGTGGGCAGGGACGCCTGGATGGCTCAGTGGTTGAGCGTCTGCCTTCCACCCAGGGTGTGATCCTGGAGACCCAGGATCGAGTCCCGCGTTGGGCTCCCTGCATGGAGCCTGCTTCTCCCTCTGCCTGTGTCTCTGCCTCTCTGTCTCTCATGAATAAATAAATAAGTCTTAAAAAAATAAAAAAAATAAAAAGTGGGCAAATGATACTGTTATCCCCGCCCTCAATTACTGCTGAGCTGAGGAACGCTTTAAAAGTCTCTAACTATAGAGCTAAGAAACAACAGGAGTTCAACAGTGGGATCATAGCTAAGAAAAGTGATACCATTAGGCCATTAATTCTTATGACAACTACAGAGGGTTGTTCCCCACCAATGCTCTTTTCTCAATAGCTTTTTTTTTTTTTTTTTCATCAGAGCTGCAAAAAAGATTAGGAAACCATCCATTTTAGAGAATGAACGTACAATATCCAATATGGATACCAGTTTGCTCATTCCAAAATTTAGATCTCCTACAAACACAGATCCCAAATGAATTGGAGAACTTTTACCAGAAAGTGGGTGATAATGGATTTCATTAACATTTTTAGTTGAAAGATTTTTCTTTTGTTTTAAGAGAAACATATTAGCAAAATCTAATTTTCCACTGTCTCTCCCTAAGGAAAAATCACTGTATGTATGTACATATACATGTAGATAAAAAATAGACACATATATCTTTTTACCAGTGATATGGAAGGGACATAGTAGCCAACGTATCACAATATATCCCTTTTACTTTCAGAAAAAATAATTATCAATGTGGTTTGTCTGTTTTATTCATAATAAATAATAAAAGCAGTTTTGCCACGAACTGAAATAGTAGATAAAGAGTCTTTTGGTCAATAGTTTTCTCCTTATACTGAAAAGTTTCACAATTTTTGCAAGAATTATAGTGCAAATTTGAAGGGTGAGTTTTCCAGGATTAGTATATTTTTTGCCTTTTTTTTTTTTTTAAGATTTTATGTATTTATTTATGAGAGACACAGAGAGAGGCAGACACAGGCAGAGGGAGAAGCAGGTTCCTCACAGGGACCTGATGTGGGACCACGCCCTGAACCCAAGGCAGATGCTCAACTGCTGAGCCACCCAGGCGTCCCCAAGATTAGTATATTTGTGATAAAGGAGGGAAACAATAGCATTAAAAAAATGCAATCTCATAATAATAATTTACAACTATTTTTTATCCTTATTACAAAACTACTTTAGACATTCAGAAAAGGAAATGTTCCTAGGGAAAGGAAGTAGTTTTTACAATTAAAAATTTGTTTCCAGTAGATAGAAAAATTGTAAGTAAAAATTTTGAGTCAGCAAAACATGTAAACTATTCATTATAGTCATGAAAAGTAGATAAGCAATATGACAGTAACTAGACAATTGTGCCTCTCTGAACCTTTCTGTTTTTAGCTTAACAAAACAGACACACTATTTAGAATCACTAAATAGGTGATTCTAATAGATCCGAGGGTGGAGCTCGGACACCTATAATTTAAAAAGTCTCTTCAGATCAAATGATGGGCACCCAGGGTTGAGATTACTCCAGTACACTTGACTTTTATGGATTCAACACTCTGGCGAAGGATCTTGAAGGTCCACAGTATGTGGTAATTTACAATGAGTTAACAAGTTGGATTAGTAGAAACTGCTAACTCAGCACTCTCATCTCCTATGACTTTGTTACATGGTCCTTTCAATGTTTGTGAAGGAATATAAAACATTTCTTTCTTAAAAAAAAAAAAAAAAAAGGTACCCAGCAAGAAAGTGCTTGCAGCACTGCGGACAGAAATGAAACTAACAAAATCTAAGAGTACTAATTCATGGCAAAATTTTTTTACATTATGGTATTTGCACTTGGTGAAACAATAGATTCTCATGTTTATTACAATATAAGTATCCCCAAAATACAAAAATGTGGCATAATCTGAGACAAAAATATATAGCTATCATTCATTCATAGATTTTATTTATCCATGAGAAACATAGAGAGAGGCAGAGACACAGGCAGAGGGAGAAGCAGGCTCCATGCAAGGAGCCTGATGTGGGACTGGATCCCGGGACCATGGGATCACGCCCTGAGCCAAAGGCAGATGTTCAACCGCTGAGCCACCCAGGTGTCCCACTATCTGCTATTTATAACTTCTAACTTCAAGTACCTTGTCTAATTTCACTAGTTTGCCTACTCATATCTTTGCTCATAATTTGTCAGTTAAGAATACTAAAATAAGCTCCCCTAAAACATTCTAAAATGCAAACTTCTTACTTCTAACAAGTGAAGCTTTACTATGACCTAACTAGAAAGGTGTTTGCTTATAAAAGGATTTCAAATATTAATAAACTCTAGTCTTAATCTGATCAAGCAAAACATAAGTTATTAAATATAGACCTTTGAAAACTAAGGGCTCTAGTGAATAGGTAAAATCCTTGGATCAAGTTGATCTCAAATTTCAGAGAGATAGAGGAACTTATCACAGACATAAAAAATGAAGGCAGCAAGTAGCTTCTTGGTCACTTTGCTCTGGATTGATTAGAATTTGAATTTGATGTGGTAAATAATACTGTCTAAACTCAATACCACTTCAACATGATTATAAACAATTCTGCTGTATCTGAGAAGGAACCAAGAGGTACACATGTATTATGTGAAAAGAGGAAAGCTACAATGACCCTGCCAATACCCAACAGATAAATAGAATGATCAAGAAAGCTTGGGCAAAACTTTGTGGTGTAAAAGATAAACCTTTCTGAATTCTATGTATAAAACTGTTATTATTAATATAGAGACATAGTAATTATATATCTGTTTATGTTAGGGAAATCTAAACATTTGGAATATGTTACCTCCCCCAGAAAGTTTAATAGTAATACACTTGGTCAAAAGAAATCACAAACTACATTATTTATACAGAGTATGTCAACATACTTTTTCCCATAAAAATATTTAGAAATTTTGGGGTTATTTTTATTAAAAATATTTGCTATTTACATTTAAATTACTATTTTTACTATGTGATTTTGATGAGTTCTAGGATATCAATAATGCATCATGAAGACAAATGTTGGAGAGAAGTATAAAAATTTATACCCAAATTACTTTTATTAATTATGTAATAACTAGTTCTATTTTCACCCTATTTTCAAGGTCTGTTTTTAAAATTTGTGATTCCATGTGGCATACTGATGTTGAGATTTGCTTTTCTGACATAGATTAAAAGAACAAATTTAATGTTAAAATTAAATTACAGTAACCATTAATTTCTGAATACAGTAGTATATATGTAAAATAGGGTTTTTTTTCTTTTACAACATTAACTAACCTTGGTATTTCATCTTCTTCCCACCGAAATAAGGTACCAGTAAGAGAATTTCCTGGTAGCCGATCCTTGCAAGATCCAGTTGTATGCAACTGATTACCTAAGAATAGAAAGGTAAAAGAAGATAAGTTCTATTTTAACTTGCATATAATTACCCTTTAACTAAAATAATATATAACCCATGTAACTAGTTCCTAAAGCTGTGCCCTTAAAATTCATACACACAAGGAATATTATGCACAGCTGAGAATAATGGTCCCAAACTAAGAGAGGAGAAAAGTATCTGTAATATGGATGTGACAAACAGCTACAATACTTACATATTAGAATAAAAGTATAACACATTTAAGTTGTGCTATTGTGGTAGGTATGATTAAAATCTCAGTTTGAAAATAATGAAAAATTAAGAATTTTTATGGACTTTAAATTCCTAGAGTATCCTGTAGGAGTCTCATCTAAAATTCTAGTGGAAATCCAACTCCAGGTAAGATTCAAAATATACTTTAACATTAATCCCTGAAAAAAAAATGCAACACATTCCAGAAGTGATGGCAATTAACAGTGAGTGGAAACCTGGGGCAAATGCAAATATAATTTGACTAGCAGTAGCTGAATGGACTATGCATGTTGGCTTAGTTGTCTGGGTTTCAGGAACTGAGTCCTGGGGTCATACTTTAGTCTCTATATTAACAACTTTTCTGGGATCTCTTGTGGGAATTTAAATTCTAAGAGAAAGCTTAAATGAGTAGCATTGAAAGAATCCTAACATTAAGAAAGATATTAAATTTGTAACCTTCTCCAGCTAAATTTAATACGTTTTTAAAAAAGATTTTCAAAATTTATTTATTCATGAGAGACACAGAAAGAGAGGCAGACCTAGGCAGAGGGAGAAGCAGGCTCCCCACAGAGAGTCTGATGCGGGACTCAATCCCAGGACCCCAGGTTCATCACCTAACCAAAGGCAGATGGTCAACCAAGCTACCCAGGTGCCATCTAAAGCTTTTTTGTTGTTGTTTTAAGTAGGCACCATGCCCAGTGTGGAGCCCATCATGGGGCCTGAACTCACGACCCTGAGATTAAAACCTGAGCTGAGATTAAGAGTCGGATGCTCAACCAAATGAACCACCCAGGTGCCCTAGTACTTTTATTTTCTTATTTGGTTAGCTTGATCACAAAATAGTGTAATTAAGACTGAGATCCGGTATTAAAATCTTTGTTATTTCAACAAAACACATGCCAAAACATGTAGTAATGTAACTAATTTTACATACCTTTATAAGTTTTTAGACTTTGCTGTTAGGTGTCTAGAGCATTAATAGGACATTACTTTGTAACTTGTAAAATTACTACAAATTTATTTTCTAATAAATTCACATGAAAAAATCTACACAAATTTACTGAAAATTATTGATATTATAAAAATTCACATTTTACCTTTTTATGCATTTTAGTATATTTCCTTAAAGAACATGAAAACTCCCTAATTAAAATATGTATGCGTGTATATGTATATGTATATAATTTTTCAATTACAGATGGTAAAAAATGTAATATAAAATACCTCTGTGGTCCTCAAAATATTTACTTTATTTACTTTATATACTTCACCTTAACAGCTATAGTAATTAGCACTTTTCATCTGATACCTGATCATATAACTGAAACACAGAAAAAAAAACTGTAATATGGATACAGGATATTAAAATTTCTAAATCTTTTTCACTTTTGAATGTACTCCATTTTCAGAAGTAAGACATTATGTATATTAACTTGTCTTATAAAATAAAAATCTTAAATTATGTGTGTATATATATAATATATATTAATTTACCATAAAAAGTTAACCATCAATTTACCTAGTATCTCTGAGAAACGGACAAAATAAAATATTAAAGTAATTCACGGGGCGTCTGAGTGGCTCAGTCAGTTAAGTGTCTGCCTTTGACTTAGGTCATGATCCCAGAGTCCTGGGATCTAGCTCTGCATGGAGCTCCCTGCTTAGTGGAGAACCTGCTTCTCCCCTCTCCCTCTGCCTGCCACGCTCCCTGCTTGTGCTCTGTCAAATAAATTAAAAAAAAAAAAAAAAAAGTAATTCACTTATTTTTCCATGATTTCACTACAACCTTTTTTATACAAAACAAGCAAAACACAACAAACCAAAACCTGAGGGCCATTTAGTATAATGAATTAAGATATAAATTTTATTTCATCATACTTACAGTGATTTCCTTGCTTTTAATTTGTCCCAACTAAATTCCACATATTCCTGCCTTCAAATTGTAAAAATTTTCCATATCTTGAAAAAAATTCCTTTTTAATTAACATTCTAATACTCATCTAACTTCTATAACTAAAATAAATGGTTTACCTGTATTTGGGAACTCAAACTTTTCTCATGCTTTTTACCTACTGGAAATAAACTTTTGTGAAAATTACCTTCTTTTCCTATAAATACCTCCTGTTCATAGTCTAGAATCTTTTCCATTTCTCAATCCTAATTGAACACTCTTCTATATTTGATACTGATAACCAACCTGTAATATTCTATTTTTCCCCAAAAAATCCTTTTGTTTTGGAATAATTTTACATTTACAGAGATGTTGCAAGGGTAGTACAGAGTTTCTGTGTATTCCTTACCAGGTCTCCCCTACTGTTAACATTTTACATTACAAGAGTACATTTGTCAAAGAAACTGACACACATTAACTAAATTATACATTTCTATTTCAATTTCACCAGTTTTCCCACTGTTGTCTGCTTTCTATTTCAGGATCCAATCAAAGACACCATACTGCATTTAGTTCTCCCATCTCCCTAAGTCTCGTCTGGTCTGTTTCTCAGTCTTTCCTTGTTTTGCATGGCCTTGAGAGTCAGGAGTATTGGCCAGGTAACCTGTGGAACATCCCCCCCCCATGTCTGGGTTTGTCTGATGTTTTTTTTTCATCACTAGACTGTGGTAACAGGTTTTTGAAATACCACAGAAATGAAATGTCCTCCTTATCACATCACGTGAGGGGGTACACAATATCTACATGACACCACTGAGGAAATAAACTTTCAGCATTTGGGTAGGTATAGTTCTATGGGCTTGATAAATACACAAACCCATGCCAATACCATACAGAATAATTCCTTCACCCTAAAAGTTCCCCTGTACATTTGCTTTGTAGTCAATACTCCCCTCTCCTCCAATCCCTGGCAACCACTAATATGTTTTCCATTTCTGCCTTTTCCACAATGTTATATGAAATCATCCAATTAGTAGGCTTTTGGGTTTGGCTTCTCTCACTCAGTAAAATGCATTAAAGATTACTCAGCCATCAGTAAGGATGAATACCTACCATTTACATCGACGTGGATGGAACTGGTGGTTATTACACTAAGTGAAGTAAGTCAAATGGAGAAGACAATTATCATATGGTTTCACTCATATACGGAATATAAGAAATAGTGCAAGAGACCATAAGGGAAGGAGAAGAAACTTAATGGGGAAAAGTCATAGAAGACAAACCATGAGAGACTCTTAACTCTGGTAAACAAACTGAGGGCTGCTGAAAGGGAAGTGTGTGGGGGGATGGGATAACTGGGTGACAGGCATTAAGGAGGGCATGTGATGTGATGAGCACTGAGTATTATATGCAACTGATGAATTACTGAAAACTACATCTGAAACAAATGATGTGCTATATGTTGACAAACTGAATTTAAATAAAAAAGATTCAGGCAGCCCGGGTGGCTCAGTGGTTTAGCGCCACCTTCAGCCCAGGGCCTGATCCTGGAGACCTAGGATCGAGTCCCATGTCGGGCTTCCTGCATGGAGCCTGCTTCTCCTTCTGCCTGTGTCTCTGCCCGCCTCTCTCTCTCTCTCTCTCTCTCTCTCTCTTTCTCTCTGTGTCTCATGAATAAATAAATAAAACCTTTAAAAAATAAATAAATAAATATAAAAGATTCATCAATATATGAATCAATAGCTTGATGCTTTTTATTGATAAATAGTATTCCGCTGTATTGTTATATCACAGTTTATCCATTACTCCGATGAGTAGACATCTTGGTTCCTTTAGCCTTTTAGCAATTATGAATAAAGCTGCTATAAACATTTGCATACAGGTTCTTGGGGAGACATAACTTTTAAATCACTTGGGTAAATGCAGAGGAGCGCAATCAATGAGTCATGTGGTAAACCTATGTGTAACATTATGAGAAACTGCTAAAATCGTATTCCAAAGTGGATGCACTATTTTGCATTCCCATCAGGAATGAATGAGAGTTACTGTTGTTCCACATCCTTACCAGCATGTATTGCTAGTTTTTGGATTTTAGCCATTCTAATAGGTATGAAGTGGTAGCTCTCTGTGGGTGTATTTTGCATTTCCCTAATGATATGTTTTTTTTATATATATATATATATATATAATATATTATATATATCATATATATATATAATCAAATGATACATATTATATATGTATAATATATAGTCAACAATCATCTTTTCATGTGTTTGCCATTCTTACATCTTCTTCTTTGCTAGAATCTGTCCAGGTCTTTTGACCTTTTTTAAAAAAATTACTTATTTGAGAGAACATGCATTGAGAGAGGGTCAGAGGGGAGAATCTTCAAGCAGATTCCCTGCTGAGCTCAGAGTCTGTGGTAGGGCTCAATCCCATGACCCATGAGATCATGACATGAGCCAAAAACAAGTGTCAGATGTTCAACTGACTGAGCAACCTAGGCACCCCTCTTTTGACCATTTTTAATTGGGTTGTTTGCTCTCTTAAGAGTTATTTATATATTCTAGATGCAAGTACCTTATCTGATATGTAATCTGAAAATGGTTTCTCCCAGTCTGTGGCTTGTCATTAATCGTATTTTCCACACAACAAAAGTTTTCAATTTTGACAAAATCAACTTAGCAATTTTTCTTTTCATGGATATTTTTTGTATTCTACCTACAACCTCACTCCCAAATCCAAGGTCAGGCAGATTTTCCCTTTGTTTTCTTCTAAGTCTGATAGTTTTATATTTCACATTTAAGTCTATTATACATTTTGAATTAATTTTTATATAAAATATGAAGTATGTGTCTGTGTTCTTTTATTTTTATTTTCTGGCATCCAATGATTCCAGTACCATTTGCTGAAAAAACAATCTTTTCTTCACTGAATTACCATTGTACCTTTGCCAAAGATAAGTTGATGTTATTTGTGTGGGTCTATTTCTGGGTTCTCTTCTGTTCCATCAGTCTATACATATGTCCATCCTTTTGCCAATACCATGCCGTCTTGATTATTGTAGCTTTATAATAAGTCTTGAAATTGTGTAATGTGATTCCTTTACTCTTGAAAATCTCTACATTGCTTAAAAAAAAAAAAAAAAAGGATCTCCCAGATAAGAAATAACACAGTCCTCATGAAAATTTGAGGAAACAATTCCTGTAGGCAAGAAAGTTAAGCAGTGGAGTTATCTCTCTCCTATCTTTCTTGTATCTCCCTTTCTCTGCCTTTATTTTCTAGTCTTTTTCTCTGGAGAAAAAAAGAAAGATATTAGGCAGATAGCTTACTTCATCTTTTATTAGAGGGCTTCTCTCTTGGGGATCCAAAGGATCATTTACACAGCTTGGTTTATTTAGAACTTTATAAAATTCTATGATTTTGACATGAGAGAAAGTGGCATTTAGTTAAACTCTAAGTTGTCATCTAAAATTGAGATTACTGGGCAGCCCGGGTGGCTCAGCAGTTTAGCGCCACCTTCAATCCAGGGCCTGATCCTGGAGTCCCGCGATGGAGTCCCACATCGGGCTCCCTGCATGGAGCCTGCTTCTCCCTCTGCCTGTGTCTCTGCCTCTCTCTCTCTCTCTGTGTCTCCCATGAATAAATAAATAAAATCTTTTAAAAAATAAAAAAAATAAAATTGAGATTACTATCTAATACAATTAGTTATGAACAAATGAATTATTTTGGCCTCTCAAAAGGGGAGACATGTTTAGTCTCAATGCTTCAATCTTTGTGCATTTAAAAAAATGTAATATTTAATATAAGTTGTCAATACAAAATATTCTCTTTTCAGAAGAAGCATTATTGCATCAATTCACATAAGGGTATTATTAGCATCATGGAGAGACACTCTGTGAAACTTATTCACTTATAAGTGAATATAACATTATATTACAGCATTATAAATAGCACTGTATTTGATAAGGATTCTGAATTATAGTTTTTTAAACTATATCTGTAATTCCAATATTTGAATTCTTTGTAGGTCTGGGGGTGCCTGTGCATGTGTGTACACATTGGTGTTCGCTAGGTTTTGCCCATAGAAACAGTTTTCTTGTATGACTGATATATTCTAAATTGTGGGACTATATTATATTTGAAATATTATTTTTAGGAATAATTAAAAACCTCTACTAAGTAAAGAAAGAAAATTCCTCTACTAGAAGAATTTGCCTCTACTACATCTGAGCATATGACCCTCAGATCAAGGGAGAGATTTCAAAGTTTAAAGATCTGGCAATCTCTTTTAGTTCCAAGGAATTCAAACTGGGTTGAAATGTCTTCAAAGGTTATTCCACTTCCTATTTTGTAAGGAAGGGCATCTTACAAACTCTATCAGATCGTAAGACAGTAAGACCCCTATATTACTCTGTGGAGGGTTCCAACCTATCTAGGAGACCTTGGGTTTTGTTTCTGCCTCTCCATTTGATATGGTTGTCTTAATGGAGACTCCAAATTTTCCAGGATTAGCAAACCCTTCAGGGCAAGGGTTGATTTTCAGCACTCTATTTCCTCTTTTGGCCAGTATTTTATTGTTTTGTAATCTCTTTGATCCATTTAAGATATTTTTTTAATCTTCCTAACCCTTAAAATATTTTTAATAGGAAAGCTGATTACGATAACTAATCCACTATTCATGGGGGAAGAAAATCCTCCCTGGTTACTTTTCAGAGCTCAGTTTGGGTATTATGGAAGAAATATAAGAAGTTAAATCAAAAAAGAATAACTAGTAAACTATGAGATTAAAAAATAAAAAAAGTTAACCTCTGGTCTAAGAAGTTTGGCAGTGAAAGGAAAAGGAAAAAAAAAAATCCTAACAGTTAAAAAGGACAATAGAGTTGGCAGAAAAAAAGTGTTGGGTTCATTTTGTTTCAAGCAGAAGAAAATGAATTCAATGAGAACAAAAACAAAAGATGGTAGACCATCTGATCCCAGAAATTATATTCGTAGGTATGTGTCCAAGAGAAGTGAAAATACATGTCTACACAAATATTTGTACACGAATGTTCAGAACAGCATTGTTCATCATAGCCAAAAAGTGGAAACCCAAAATTTCCATCAGTTGATGAATGAACAAAATGTAGTATGTTCATAAAATAGAGCATTATTTGGCCATAAAAAGGAATAAAACACTAATATATGTTACAACATGGATGAACCTTGAAAACGTCAGGCTAAGTGAGAAAAACACCCCATATGATTCCATTTATGGAAAATGTGCAGGCTGGCAAACATATAGAGACAGAAAATAGATTAGTTGTTAATTTAGGGGTGGGAGGCATGGGAGGAATAGAGGTGACTGCTAAAGACTACAGGGTTTCTTTAAGAGGTGTTGAAAATGTTCTAAATTTGACTGTGATGATGGTTGTACAACTCTGTGAAAATTCTAAAAGCCAATGAATTGTCCATTTTAAATGAGTTGTATGGTATGTGAATTATATTTCAATAGTTATTACCCAAAAAATTTCTTTTGAGATTCTTTTTCGAATAAATCCTTATACCATTTTGTGTATTTCTTTTTATTCTTTGTCCAGCAGTTATTTCCTATATATATGTTGATTTTATAAATCATCAATTACATAATCCTTGTTTCAAAGCTTTAATTTGAACTTGGGAAATTAACCTTACTTTTCCTTCTCGCTTTTCGGAACTTGACAGCAGCCAGATTTATTAAATTCATTCCATAGAGATTGTAGTCAATGAACAGCTGTAGGAGGTAGGGAATATGCGCTTCATGAGGCTGGTAAAATTTATTCATTATGGCTCCACTTTGCAAAAGTTCACATATCCTAAATTAGAAAAAAAAAAGGTTGTATCACAAAATTATGGTTCCTAAAATGTTAAGTGAAACATTACACTACTATAGAGAATGAAATCCATTGTATTAGCTTACAAATTTTTTATTTCAATTTCACTGGAAATGTGTACCTTGTTAGAAATTACTAGTTTAGGTTAAGTTTTAAAGTAAGCTGCACACTCAAAGAAAATTTCAAAAAACTTCGTGGATGAGTATTTTGACTTCTAAAACTAACTTGTATATATTAGTTACTATATATATTAATATACTAAATATTAAAGAACCAAAATGTCAGAAGTTTTTAAAATATGAGCTTTTCCTGGGGCAGCTGCCTGGCTCAGTCAGTGGAACATGTGACTCTTGATCGCAGGGTTCTAAGTTTGAGTTCCACGTTGGGTATAGAGATTACTTAAAAATAAAATCTTAAAAAACAACAACAAAAAACAACAACAACAAAAAGAGCTTTTCCCTTTTAAAATTGAGAAAAACATTTTAAAAGATTATAAAAAGTTCCAAAAAAGGATTTATGACCCAAATCCACCACTCAGAAATATTACCATTTTTCTTCTCTTGAGTTATTTTTCCTTCATGATGGGGAATACAAACAATAGGCAATTATAAAAAGTGTAAATGCTATACAAGGGAAGTATAGGAAACATCTAGAAGGGATATTAATAAGATGAAGGTATAGAGGTTGTTTCTGCGAAGTCTTCTTGAAGAGAAATCTCCAAGAGGAGACTAAATGACGAATTAAAGATACTTTTCTGAAGAAAGGGAAGAGTACTATTTTTCACACAAACAAAATTAGACATGTAAAGGGTCATAAGAAAATACGGCTTACTTGGGAACTGAAATCACTGAGTGGGCTTAGTGACAGAGGTTGTGGTATGTCTCGGAGTGTGGGCTAGAGAGCGAATGCAAAGTCAGGTCATGTAAAGCCTACTAAGACATTTGAAGAGATAGCAGAATTTGCCTTTGAAGTACACAGCATGAAAGAAAAATGACCAAGTTAGCTAGAAAATACACAGGACTAGAGACAGGAAATCAGAAGGCTACTGTGAAAAAACTAAGATGATGGTGGCTTGATCATAGCAATATGTTGATTCAGGGGACATACACGGAATGAGACAGTCAGGCCTCGATGACTGACTAGATGTAGAGGATGTGGTAGAAAAGGGGTTGAGGAGATGCTTAGATTTCTTGGTGGTGCCACGTTTACTGAAATAGAAAGGACTGGAAGAAAACAGGCTTCTTTGCAGATATTTTTAGAGGGGGAATAAGAATACTGGGGTTTAGGTATTGTGGGGTATCCAGGTAGATTTCCATGAAAATACTGACCATGAAGGACAGTGAAAAATGAGGGTAAGAATAACTTTATTTACACAGCAGAGGTAGCTAACATATATTTAAGGAGTATGTACTGGACATTATGTTAGGTGTTTTAAATGTTTAATTTCAAGTAATCCTCACTACACCCTATATTATTATTCCCACTTTATAGAGAAACTGAGTCTTAGATTAAAAAGTTGTCCAAAATCATATAAATTAAAAATGGAAGAGCTAAAATTAAAATATTCTCTGCTTTGTGAGCCTTTACTTTTTTTTTTTTTTTTTTTGAGCCTTTACTTTTAAGTGTAGACCTATTTTATTTACCCAGCAGATGGTCTGATACATTGATCCAGAGCCCTGAAGGAAAATTTAGGCTATTGATATATATATCTGGATATCGAATGCATAAAGATTAACAAAAAGAAAAAACTAAGCCATAAGAGTAGATAAGGCTGGACAGTGAGAAGAGAGGATAGGGAGAAAAGATAAAAGCATAAGACATATAACCCCAAGCACAGCTGCAGATGTTAAATGAGGAACAAAATGGAATATGAATGCTCAGACAGGTAAAAGGAAAATCAAAAGAGGCTTACAGCAAAGAAATTTAACACCTGGGGTTATTTTAAACTATTAGCACAGACATAAGGTCAAAATTAAGGACAAAAAGGTGTTAACTGGATTTAGCAACATAGGAGTCTGATTTTGACCACACAGATCCTCTGAAAGGGTCAAAGGAATCCCTGATGCACACACTTTGACAATCACTTTTCTAGACTGATGGGTTCCACTTTCACTATGAAGTAGGGAGGCAAAGCCATAGAAGGGGCTTAACATTTGAGTAAGAGGGTGGAGAAAGATGAAAAGGATTAGAGAAAAACAGAAATAAGGCAGGGCAGGGCCCAGGTGAAGTTGAAGACCATGAATTCATAGTGGCAACAATCTGTAGTGATTTCTCTATCCTAGAGAGAATGCAAGATGTTTGCATTTAAAATCTCAGAGGTAGAACAAATTCCAGGGTGTAGTGAGTAGGTAGTTTAAGAAGAATGGAAGTAAAGCTCACAGGAGATGAGCAAGTAGAGAAAGCAAGAGGCCAGTCTCTAAACAATATTCATTCTACAAAAAGTTATTGACTACTATATACTAGACATACATTCTAAACATTGACGATTAAGCAGCAAATATAGCAGAAAAAAATCTTTGTAGACTTACATTCTAGCAGGACACTAATTATATGTCGAAATTTTTTTAAAAGATTTTTATTAATTTGAGAAAGAGAGAGAGAAAGAGAGAAGGAGCCAGAGGGAAGGGCAGAAGGAGAAGCAGACTCTCTGCTGAGCAGGGAGCCTGACTCAGGGGCTTGATCCCAGGCCCCTGGGATCATGACCTGAGCCAAAGGCAGATGCTCAACTGACTGAGCCACCCAGGCGCTCCTGTATGTGGAATTTTTTTTTTTGAATCTTTTTAAAGATTAAATATGTGCACATATGTACATATATTATGTATGAAAAGAAGGGCATACCACATTCTTAAAAATTTATCTGCCTCTAGGAAAAAAGTTAAGACCAAGGGTAAAGGTAAGTTGTACTGTAATGTGTTGCATATATAGTATAGCCAACACAGCACTTATAATATGCCAGGTACTGTTCTGAGCGATTTACAGATATTAAGACCATTTGATTATCAGAACAACATGCATTAACATCAATCCTACTTACAGATGAGAAAATATGTCACAGAGAGATTAAATAACTTGCCTAAGGTCTCCTAGCAGGTAAATAGCAGAGCCAGATTTTGAATACAGGTAATCTGGTTTCAGAATCTACACTAACCACTGCATTCCATACTAGTTAAATAGTATAACATAAATGATTCGTGTATAAAGGTATTAAAAAATAATCAAAAGGGAGGAAAATATTTTCTGTCATAGAATCCTTTTCCTTCATGGCATGTATCACAACTTCCTGTTATATATTTGGGTTATTTGTTTACTGTTTCTATCTTCTTATATGCTATAAGATCCCTAAGGGCAGGAACCATGCAAACTTTGTTCACTGTTTACCCAGCAAACTCCATAGTGCATTAAATAATGTAGGCATTTTACAAATATTTATTTTGAAATGAATGAATAAATAAATCTCTCAATAAATCAGGGAATTTCAGATTGGCACAGTGATAAACTATGTTATTTAAAGCAAACTTACTGGAAATAGTTTAATAAGTACTTGATTGCTATAGGCATAAGGAAGAAAAACAGATTAGATTTATACTTCACATAGAATTATTTTTAAAGATGTAAGCAAATTTTATTCATGGCACCCCTCTAGCATACTTGGGAATGAGAAAGATTAAAAATGATTAATGTTTACTCTCTTACCACTGTGTGTGCAAGAGAGGGTAAAAATTCACAGGGATTGATCTTTTGGACTCCATGGATATGTGAAAGTGTGACCAAGGGGAAGTGGTACAAGACACATCATTGCTTGTTAAGTGCCTATTCTGAAAAAACTGTTTTGGTACCCTACATAATAGAAGCTGTTTGGGATAAGGGTAGGAGCAGATTATAGAGAAAACTAGTTTTCACTGGTTACTTACTTGAAGAAGGGCTTAACCACTGGGATTAGGGCAGTGCTTCAGTGAAGCATTCAGTTGGCCTAATTCAGAATAAACCTCACATCCTTGGTTGTCGTGCCTCTCTTAGTGCCTAAATTCACTCTGGGAAACATTCACTTTGTGTCTCACAGAAAAAGGTTACCTTCTGAAACCTAGTACTTACTAGCAAAGAGATCTTCCAAAAAAAAAAAAAAAAAATAGCACTTCTCCAAGGATGCTTTTACCCTAGCTCATCACCACACAGAGTGGAAACCCTTGTTTTGAGCCCCAGAGGATGACTGAAGTCTTCTTTATATATTGCCCTTCCTGACATCAATAACTTAGGCTCCAGGACCATTAACAAAATAAGATACAGAGACTTACTGGGAGAAGGAAAAAACAAAACAAAACCAGAAACATAAACAAAAAGCCTGGGATATAAAATTTCATTAATATTAATAAAGAGTCAACAGGATTTTGAGTTATCTGAAGCCCTTACACTCTGGCCTCACTCTCACACATTTCTTTTTGCTTTGAAACTAAATAGCAAGTTTCTCCTGGTACTGAACATTTGCTCTGGCTGGCAGGGCATCCTACAAGGCAGCCATCATTTTTTATCTACTTGTACAAGCTTTCTAAACATAAGACAAAAAAGCAGCAGTAAGGGGCTATAAAGCAAGGTCCCTTTCACTCTTAAAATATCCTTCCTAGAGGCCAAGCCATAGCTCTCTCTTTGCACGCACATAAATATACACATATTATGAGCTCTTTCTTTAATAATGCTACAAATGATATAATCCTGTCATCTAGATTTTTCTTTTCATTATTAAAATACTTAAGTGACAGCTATCCACATTTTTCTCTTTGTACCTTTTCACCATTGCAGGATTGTAAAGATAGATCTTCATAAAGTGTTTTTCCTTCTCATGATAACCATAAAAAGGCCTGAAATAAAGGAAAAAGATATTTCAAATTATTTTCAGCATTAAGAGATGAAGTAATGCAACTTACTGCCCTAATTAGATTCAGCTGACCTAATTCACTTATTTATACATATTATCCAAAACCCCAAAAACCAAACAAACAAAACCATTCCAAAACCTTTCAATTAAACCTACATAAACCATATGTATAATACGGAAATTAAAGTTTAGAAATACTACTCTCAAAAAACTAGAGACAAAAAGGGTGGCAAACTATTTATACCTTAATTTCAATCATAAGGACTATTAAAAAATAGATCTTTTCTCTTTACTCTAACCATGTATGAGAAAAACAGATCTTTTAAGCACGTTCACCTATTTCCCATTTCTTTCTGTCAAAAGCGATAAATTCTTCATTAATAAAGTCCTTAAATTAACAGCATTCATGTTACTTTGCTTATTTGTTTCTGTTTATTATTAATTTTGCAAGTTCACTAGCCAGAGATAATTTACCTATCATATATGTACACATGTGAGTGTGTGTACATAACACATATCCAAATCCAACAAAGGCTATGAAAACTGTGTAGACAGGAACTTAAGAGATTGAAAAGACCATAGCCTTACTTAAGGACCCTAATTATGTTGAGGCTGGAATTTTCTCAAGAGCATTAGCTGGAATGGAAAAAGGAAGAAGGAAAAATCTACATGGTAAGGTACCAGTCTTCAGTGCAAGATAAAATAAGTTGGAATATCATGTTACATCACTGCAGGAGGATATGAAACCATACTAGTACTTCTGATATACAGACTACTATTTTCTTATTCTTTTTTTTTTTAAGTATGCTCCATGCCCAAAGTGGGGCTTGAACTTACAACCCTGAGATCAAGAATCACACGCTCCACCAACTGAGCCAGCCCTAGACTATCCCTCTCAAAGACAATAGAATTAAAGTATAAATATAAACAAGTATGAATATGCACAAAAAATAAAAAGTTTTGTATCTCCCCGGAGTTTATCTGTAAATAAGTGGCTGGTTAAGCCTTTAGGTAGATAAACCCATTCAACTTTCATGTAAAAAATATTGTCCCTTTATAATGGACACTAGATAGAACTTACCCTCATAAGGACATCATTTCTGTCATGTCTGACAGAGTAGTAGACATCAAATACAGAAGTAATTTGGCAGTAAAGTCATTATTTGGAGTATAAACTTTTTTTTTTTTCACCCTAGCTATTTTAAGCTTTTAGGTAAGAGCCAGCTATACGATTGTTGTAAAGCCATTTCTTCTTCTTTCTTTAAAGACTTTATTCAAGAAAAAGAGAACACGAGTTGGGGGAGGGGCAGAGGGAGAGGGAGAAGCAGGCTCTCTACTGAGCAGAGAGCCTAATGGGGTGGCTGGATACCAGTACCCCGGGACCATGACCGAAGCCAAAAGCAGATGCTTAACGGACTGAGCCACCCAGGCACCCTGTAAAGCAATTTCTATCCAAAAAAAGTCCAACTATTTACCAAGGCCTAAAAAGTTATCTTGTTCTTGCTACTCACTCCAATCTTAGGTCCTATAACTCTTCCTTTAGAAATTCTAAACATTTTAGTTCCTCTAACTTGATCCACTCTCAAGTAACTTGCCATCCTCTCTGCCTGGAAAGCTTGCCCTTAACCCTGGTATGGTTTGCTTTTGATCTTCATTCAGATTTCTACTCAGACTCACCTCCTCAGAAAAGTCACCTCTGACCATAATTCCTAATTCCTTGCCCTTCTTTTTCTCCCCCAAAAAGGGTCCACCCTTTAAAAAAAAAACAACAAAAAAAACACAACCACTTCCCGTCTACTTTGCTGCTCTTTATCTCATTTCTGTTGCCATGAAACAAAGACACATTACATGAATGATTTCATTCTCTCTCACTGGCAAAATTCAACTATTTAGTCCTCGTGCTATGGTATTTTTCATGTAAATATAGCTAACTGGAGACATGAGTTATTTTTAGCCAGATAAATAGGAAAAAAAAGTATGTAGTGTAGTACATGCTATCTTTGCTTTGGTTTTACTAACAATCTTTAGGGTTTTCCAATTAAAATTTCATAAATTTCAAAAACTGAATATAAGTTAAGTCTTTATAAATTTAGGATTCTGGTGCATTTTAGATTAATATTTTTATTAAATATTTTAATATTTTTAAATGTTAAATTTAAATATTTTTAAATATTTTAATATTTTTAAATGTTAAATTTAAATATTTTTAAATATTTTATTTATTTATTCATGAGAGACAGAGAGAGAGAGAGAGAGAGAGAGAGAGAGAGGGGCAGGCAGAGGAGCCCGATGAAGGACTTGATCCCCGGACTCTGAGATCATAACCTGAGCCGAAAGCAAATACTTAACCAACTTGAGACACCCAGGCACCCTAGGATTCTGTTTTCACATCTACTTCTCCAAAATATAGCCTGGAAATTCTATAAATTCCATTTTATGCTTCTATATAACTTAACCTGCAACCCTTACTTCCTGCTGTTGGCTTCAGCTGATTTTGCCAAAAGTATTCCTCAAGAGGGAGACCCTTTGGACAGAAGAAAGTAGAATGGAACAGAGTTTGTATAGATATTTTATGCTTAAAATTATATCTGATAATTGTTTTTTAATATAACAGTGAGAAAGAAAATGAAAATGGATAGCAAAAGATCCCAATAAACTTAGATAGATTAAAAATCTCTTTATAGGAGATTTTGAGAATCATGGTAGCTGAGTGGTAAGGAATTCCAGAAAGAGCCTAAGGTCATATCCTATCTCTTGACCTAGCCTCAGGATAATGCATTATCTAAAAAGACTAGAATTAAACCTGTAGTTTAATTTGGTAGCTAGATGCAACACTGTCTACCTTAAAGTAGGAAAAATTGAAGGACTAGAATAATAATAGAAGCTAGAATGTATGGTAAGCAAAAAGAGATCCAGTTTAGGAAAAAATTAGAATAAAAGGAAAAAGAGAATGGCAGCTATATAGAACAGCTCATCTTTTGCCTCGGGATTCAGATTCTTAAAAATATGATGACGTCTTTAAGAAAATAATCATCAAAAATACAGAAAGACTGGTGACTGGGTTGTCTGGCTGGCTCAGTTGGTAGAGCATACAACTCTTGATCTCAAAGTCTTGAGTTTAAGACCCACATTGGGGGAAGAGCTTACTTTGGGGAAAAAAAAGAAAAGAAAGGACTGGTAACTATTTATTTTACTAGGTTGCTTGGAAATTCAACTTTGAAATGAGAATATGCATATCAAAGTTCCTAGAAACTATTAAACACAAAAAAATTGGAATATAAAGTTGATAATTATCTTTAATCTAATTGTGACTCTCATAGGACAAATGTGAACTTCTACCTCATTCATTTATGCAACCAAAATAGTTACTGAGCCATACCTACTAAATGCCCAACACCATACAAGTACTAAGGATGTAACGGTGGACAAGACAAACACGGTCCTTTTTCTTGTGGAGTTTACATGCTGGTGGGAGAAATACATAATTAAGTGAACAAACAGAACAACTCCAACTATATTAGTGCTGAAGGAAACAAAAAATGGGCAGACATCAGAATAATAATAATGACACCTATTTTAAGTAGGGAAGTCAGAGAAAACTTCTCTGGAGAGGTGAAGGATTTGAAGGATTAGAGACGGGTAGAGCACCTAAGGAAAACAAATTGCATGTACAAAGCTGGGAAAGAGCTCAGTCCATTAGAGGAACTGAAAGAAGACCTATGTTTCTAGATGGAACATAATAAACTAAATTACAGAGGCAGGAAAGGGTCAGATCATATAGGCTGTGGTTAGAAGCTTAAATTTATTCTATGAGCAATATGAACCCATTTAAATATTTTAAATGATTTTTAAAGGATTCAATGTATGTTATACGAGGAGTATTTTTATGGCTCTAGAGCAAGACAAAAATAGAAGAAAATTCAATTAAAAGGATACTGTGGTGGTCCAGAGGAAAGCCTAAATTAAGGTGGAAGTAGACAGATTTAAGATAGATTTCATATGAACATATCAATTCAGAGTGTTCTAGTATGAGCTCCAAATCTTTCCTGCCAGCATGCTCTGCCTGCCTTCCATCCTTTTAGCAGCATGGACTCAAAATTTTATAGTCATCTTTGACCCCTGGCACAACCTTCATCCAATCAGATAGCAAAGCTTATTAACCCCCAAGAACAGACCCAGAAGCTGACCACATCTCATTATTTCCATTACTACTCAAGTGCAAGCTACCATATTTTCTCATTTCACCCATATTAATCAAACAGAGTCCTAATGCTCTCTCTTGCTTTTATCTTTATCCCCCAATGATCTACTCTTCACAGAACTGCTAAAGTAATCCTTTCAAGTTTAAGTTAGAGTGGATATTCAAATTCCTACAGTAGCTCAGAGTAAAAGTTAAGTCCTCACAACAGCCTATCGCAGTGGTTCTCAAACTGCATCAGAATCATTACAAAGGCTTATTATTAAAACAAATTGCTGGGCTCTATCACCAGAGTTCCTGATTCATTAGGTCTAGAGTGGGACCCAAGAATATATTCTAAATAAGTTCCCAAGTATGTTATTCTGAATCCTCTGAGAAGTAGATGCCAATATGTACAAGAAATTTATTAGGGGAAACACTTGTGAAAGAAAATGAGGAGGGACCCAGGAGAAGCTAGGATAGCCACCAAACTTACACATCTGATCTCAAGTGAATGAGAGAGGGACAGAGCGAAGATCAGTAGAAATGTCTTCTATTGCAGTGTGATTTTAATCAAAGCGCAGAAAGGCCTTCAGAGTCTTCAAGGGTCTCCCAGAAACAGGCCTGCCTTAGTATCCTTATTAGGCTTAGTCACTGGCTAGGAGTCATCTATGAAAAGCAGCTTCAGTTCAAATGGAATAATAGAAAGATTTCAGGGTGGTAGTGGGGCCATTGTTCAATTACTTTCCCTGTATTTAGAGAACTGACAGGTACATTCTCATAGTTGTCAAATCAGGTAAAGCTTATGTTGGTGATCCTGGAAACCATACTTTAAGAACCACTGGCCAGAGCAGCCCAGTGGCTCAGCAGTTTAGTGCCGCCTTCAGCCCAGGGCCTGATACTGGAGACCAGGGATCGAGTCCCCCATCAGGTTCCCTGCATGGAGCCAGCTTCTCCCTCTGCCTATGTCTCTGTCTCTCTCTCCCTCATGAATAAAGAAATAAAATCTTTAAAACACAAACAACAACAACAAAAAAGAACTATTGGTCAACATATAATATCCATCCATTCATCCCTCTCTAACCACATTTTGTCCTACTCTATTTTCCCTCCCTTCAAGTCATCTCCATGTTATTCCTACTTCCTTACCTTCAAGTCTTTGCTCAAATGTCATTTACTTTGTCAATGACACCCTCCCTGATTACCCTATATAAAACTGCTACCAGTCCACTTCCCTACCCTTCACTCCTGATCCTTCATATACTGCTTCTCCATCTTTGTTCCATAATACAACCATGTAATAAATAAATGAATCTATTTCATATCTGTTGGTTATTTTCTGTTTCCCATTATACCTTCATGGGGGCAGGAATCTTTTTGTTCACCAATATATCCCAAGCACCTAGAAAAGTGCCTAGCACATGGAAGGTGCTCAGTAAATTATGTGATAAACAAATTACACGAACTTCTACAGTTCTAAGAAGTGGAGAAATGGAAAAGGTTAAACCATCTATCTTTTACTATCATAAAAATTTACTTTAAAAAATTACAGCATAAAATTTGCCCCATTTCCATCAGATTAGAAGAGAGAGTATCTTTGAATCAAATAGGTTTCCTTTACTTGAAATAGTACTAAAAATACAGATTTTTAAATACAGAAATTTAAAAAGATGTTAACATATACTTACATTCCTGATACTAATGACACTTTGAACACGTGCTGAGCAGTGGAAGATGGATTGCCTAAAGCCACATTAAGTGCTCTGTCGATACTGAATGCCATCTGAGAAAGATAGCTTTCTGGCTGCTGTCCATAACCATCGTATGGCACATAGAGGTAAGGAAAGATGCCATGCAGATGAAGACATGTCTTCTGACCTAAAATGTAACACATTATAAAGTTTAGTCTTGAA
This sequence comes from Canis lupus familiaris, assembly GCF_011100685.1. Classification (NCBI taxonomy): domain Eukaryota; kingdom Metazoa; phylum Chordata; class Mammalia; order Carnivora; family Canidae; genus Canis; species Canis lupus. The sequence continues at coordinate 68,306,512 of NC_049233.1, forward strand.
ATGCATTTTAAAATTTTAACATTATGAAGATCAGAATGCAAATCATTTTAATGTTCTAATGATAACACAGCTTTACTTAGGATAAGAGTTGAAGAAAATTAACCCATAATTAAAGCCACCTATATTAACTACATTTCACAACAGAACATTTAGAAGCATTTTGTAAACATAAGCATTACAGTATGACTGAAATAGTAGTTTGGTGAAAATATGTTTGAATATTTTACCTTACAATCTAACCGGCTTTATATTAATATACTTCACTGATTTACCCTATAATAATACCACTTAGCACAGTGTTATGAAGCTGACAAAAAGTCACTGAAAGTTTATTAAATAAATCAATGCATGTCTGTCTTGGCATACAGGTTTTCAAACAAGAGACTTCCCTGAGACAGAGACTGCTCTGGGAGAAAGGAGAGGGTAACAGCAGTTCTAGTATGTGGAATTTTTGCTAGAAGGGTGGGAAGAAGGATTTTGGAAAGGGTAAACATGACATTTTGCTATTAGGGAAAAAAAAAAAAAAAACCCAAGACAAAAATAAAAAGAAAACCCCTACAGATCATTTGTCTGTAATAGATTTCTAGATATCTAAATTGCACATTTGGTGGAGTGGCAGAGGAGGAGACACAATGAGAGGTGAAAAAACAAGCATGCACACTTCCCAGGAAGCTGTTATATCAGGCAAGGGTGCAAAAGGGGTAAATGGTGCTGACCTGCAAACAGACAATCAGGTACAGCCATGATAAAGAAAGTAATATGGGTAAGAACCCACAAAAGGAGTGCCACAGAAACAGTAACACATCCATGACAAGGTTAAGTAACACCAGCAGCAACAGAAAACAGATGCACCATTACTCTCCTGAATCTGGCAGGGCTGTATAGAAGTGGCTCCTGTCCTCAGAGCTCTGTCCCTAGTTCCTCGGGGGTACATGCCATTTGTCGACTTCAAACAGAGAGAATGGCAGTGATGGAAGAAGATACCATTTTCTCATGTGCTATCACTATACTGCCTGCTAGCACAATCCTTACACTCCTTCCCCAACCCTTATCCCACTGTTTCACTGGGCTTTTTCTCTTTTTTGGTAGGAAACTATTTGTTTGCGTACTTTTTCCTATTTATAACTTAGAATGATTTAGATAAAATACACAGAGACTAATTCTAAGTTCTACTGTTATATTTCATACTTTCTACAATGAACATCAGTGTATCTTACTTTTAAGGTACAGCTGTAACAGAATTAACAAATCTGGAGCAGTTATTAGATACGGCATAGCAAAATTGGAAAGACCAATCATACAATGGAATAAGATCTATACCCTCTAAAGTGTGGTAATCCGATTTCAACTACCAACTTTCACACCTCTGAAGAATTACAAATTGTGCTGCTGTTAGACCAGTTTCTATTTTTAGCAGCAGTTATGTTGCTTAATTTCAAAGGAATGGGGAGAAAAAGACTTTCAGTTAAAAGCAAATTCTTTGATTATTTTGTTTCATTTCAAACATGGTACCATCTCCCAAATACTGTAGTTTCTTAATTCTTTTTTTTTTTTTAGTTTCTTAATTTTTAAAATAGAAAAAAATAAAATTGTAACAATGAATGAGTCTTTAAAAATATATTAATTTACTGATGATCTACTTGAATGCTTTTTAAACATTTCATGAAAAAATGTTATACCCATGATCACTGAGGACACTAAACCAAGCCACAATTTAGTTAAGAGCAAGTGGCATGCTAAACATGGAGTAAGGAAGGTGGGGAGACAGAGAAGTATTCTCTTTTAAGTTGACAAACAAATCTGAGACCAGTGATTACGGAATTAGTGTAATAGTGGGGTGCCTAGGTGGTATAGTCGGTTGAGTGTCCAACTCTTGGTTTTGGCCTAAGGTCCTGATCTCAGGGTTGTGAGATCCAGCCTGGCATTGGGTTCTGCATTCAGTGTGGAGTCTGCTTAAGACTCTCTCCACCCCTCACTCCGTGCATTCTCTCTCTTGAATAAATAAATCTTTAAAAAACAAAACAAGAGTTAATGTTATAGTTTATTTTATAAGCAATTTTCTAAGTTCCTAAGATAATAATTTTACAGTCCATATATCTCAATAATGGAAATTTGGAGAAATTTTACAAGAAATAATTATAAAATCTGATTTCTTCTAAGTTTCTTCACAGGGCGGATGTTCAAAGTTCACAGAATTTTTTTTTTTTTTTAATCGCCACTTTTCAGGTCTCCTATGAAGCAGTGGCCAAAGATAGTATCTTTCTATGGAGGCTTTAAAATTACAATAATTTGTGGTGTATGATTTAGGGGAAAAAAGCAGAAATGATTTACTCAGTAGACAGTGAACTAAGTGCTTTACATACATTTATTTCTAAAACATTTAACAACCTTTCAAGTATCATAAAGGTTAACTTTCCTAAAATCACATATCTACTAGATAACTGAATCAAAATTTAGAAGCAGATCAATAAAATCTAACCATGCTGCTTCAATTATTTATTTTTTGCTTCAATTTTTAAAAAAGTAAATGTTGGTTTCCTTAATCTTTAACTCCTCAGTTCTTATTTTGTAATATAAATGCCTGTTTTATTTGACTCTCCCATTTGAAAATTCTTTGGAGTTGGTACCCTGTTTGAATGATTATAATATCCCCAGGACCCAGCACAAAGCACCTAACATGTGATTAATATTTATTAAATGGATGAACAAACACTTAGCAAAATAGAGTAACTCCTTAAGGAGAAACAAGCATGTAAAAGTCTTGAGTATCTGAAAAAATGAATCTGTGAAAATAGAGGGACTTTGATACAACTAAGGATAACACAATTATAGGGGGACATGGGTGTTGGGAAGAGTCCCTAGCTTATAGCACCTTATTACCCTGAATAACCCACAGTCCCAGGCAAAGCTGCAATCACTACATCAACACAGATGTACCTCCCTCTGGTTCTCCAGCAGCTAGGGATGGCTCAGTGCCTTACCACCTTTCCCTAAGAACAACCTCCTGAAGAACACAGCACGAATTGTTGGCATTGTACTTAATGGCTCTAATACAGAATGAGTATCACAGAAAAGAAAATGATGAGAAACAAGATAAAATAAATTCAAAAAGTTAACAAGGAATAAAATACATAAAAATGAATGTGAGAGTCAATTTCTCTTTGGCAACAGTGGTCTCTTATTATTGTAAAATTTGTAGTTCCATAATAGCACTGCTTTATTTTTGACAAGATACAGACCACTTCTATAAATTTCCCTCCATCAGCTCTACCCCAACACAAATGTGTGGGGCCACACATAGTAAAGTCCCTTCGAGATAAGCTATCCTACCCCTCATCAGTTAGAAGTAGATTCAGCTATAGAGAAAACACCCTCAAATCAGTGGCTTAAACATTCAATTAATGGTTTCTCTCATAAAATAAGTTCAGAGGCAGGTCGCTGGTGCTGTGTACTCAGGTTTCTGCAACATCTAGTTAGTGACTTGTGACTTCAATCCAGAGGCTCTCTCACTATACTCCAAAGAGCTCCACACACAGGATTAAGAATGTTTTTATAAAATTAGTGAAAGTGGGACGTCTGGGTGGCTCAGTGGTTGAGCATCTGCCTTTGGCCCAGGGCATGATCCCAGAGTTCCGGGATCGAGTCCCACATCGGGCTCCCTGCAGGGATCCCGCCTCTCCCTCTGCCTCTGTCTCTCATGAATAAATAAATAAAATCTTAAAAAAAAAAAAAAAAAGAATAAAATTAGCAAAAGCTTTGCTATTTTGAAACCTTGCTAAGTGATTTGGGATTCTTTCTTAAACAGTTTAGAACATTAAGCTCTGGGGCGCCTGGGTGGCTCAGTGGTTGAGCATCTGCCTTTGGCTCAGGTCATGATCTGGGGTCCTGGGATTGAGTCCATCAGGCTCCCCACAGGGAGCCTGCTTCTCCTTTTGCCTCTCTCATGAATAAATAAATAAAACCTTAAAAAAAAAAAGAATATTAAGCTATGTCTAAGTAACATGTGGATCCAAAGCAAGCAAGCAACTGGCATTCTTCATGTCTCTAATTTCTGAATGTCCTCTCTTACTGTCAGGTCAAACTGAATTAAGGCAGCACACTCAGTAGGAATGGAGACTGTGGTTGGGAGACTAAGCCTACACACACAGGTTTCAAAAGTTTTGAAGAGTTTGGGCTTTCCAGTTTGACTGCTGTTGACTAATTCAGAAATTGCAATAAAGCTGTTTCAGGAAAGCTCCACACAGACTTGTCACAGCATAACTGCTGGCTTTTAAAGACGCCATGGCAAAACTGTGTGGAGCTGGCTACTTACCAACTCTATGTAAGCAGGGCTTCTCTAACTAAGGTAGGTGTCTCTATAACAGCCAGGACTTAGGTACATACTATGAATCTAATCTTTTTTTTTTTTTTTAAGATTTTATTTATTAATTCATGAGAGACTGAGACAGAGAGAGAGGCAGAGACCCAGGCAGAGGGAGAAGCAGGCTCCATGCAGGGAGCCCGACATGGGACTCGATCACAGGACCCCAGGATCACACCCTGGGCTGAAGGCGGCGCTAAACCTCTGAGCCACCCAGCTGCCCATGAATCTAATCTTTTATAGAATTTAGGTGTACACTAAACATTAAGTCCTCTGTATTTCAACATTTCTTATGCCATTTTCCCACATTTTCTTCTGCATTTTAAATGCCTAGGTTTGGTCTCTTCATTAAATGGTGCATCTAAAATCTTACTAGTTTATCCATAGGAAAATTACCTGTATTTTTTGCAGATACATTTTTGATAAACAGACTAACATGTACCATTCCTCTAGTTCTAGGTCTGCAAAGTTTTCTGTAAAGTAACATATTTTAGACCTTATGGGCCATACTGTTGTGAAACAACTCCTTAACTCTGCCACTGTAGCCCAAAAGCAGCCACAGACAGTATATATGTAAGTGAATGGGCATAACCATGTTGTTCCAATAAGATTTCATTTATGAAAACAGGCAGTGGGAGAGATTTGGTCCATGGAGAGTAGTTATGCCAATCCCTGCTCTAACTGATTAGCCTTCACCCAGAACAGAAAAGCTTAACATCTTCTTTTTTCTTTTCTTTTTAAAATAAGATGACTGGTCACCATAATCAAAATCACACTGGCTCAAGAGTATCCTAGAAAACGGAGTAAGAAATGCTTATTCTGTAACTTGCAATCCCATCTCCCAAATCTCAAACTCAATATACACAAGATTTTAAACAAAACTCTCCAGAGCTATCAAATAGAAAAACTTGGTGTGTGAACAGGAAAGGTTTATTTATCGAGTTTTTCATATTTTCTTCCTAGAATATCTTTTTAAGTTTTATATCACTGTCATTACCTCAGTCTGTATCCCTCCAAGCAAAGTCTGTCTTTGCTTCTTTCTAAAGTTTCACTCTTTCTTTCCCCATTCCCATAAAACTGCAAAATGAACCAAGCAAAACTCAAAGTCACTTAAGAAAGCAGTGTTATATCACCCATCATCTAAGAAAAAAATTAAGAATGTACACAGAGATTTAAATATTAAGATGCTTAGACAATATTACCAATAGTAAAAAAAATTGTAAATTTTCAAAAATAGGAAATTATGATCTATCTACATCACGTCTATGACTCTCATACCAATTTGCTTACTGCCTGTTTTTGTAAATACAAATTTATTATACCACATCCATTTGGAATGGTCTCTTGCTGCTTTGCTACTGGCAGAGTTGAGTAGTTCCAACAGAGACCTTCTAGCTTCCAAAGCCTAAAATATATACTATATGCCCTTTACAGAAAGTTTGCCAACCTCAGCAACAGATGGTGTTGCAGTATATTTCTTGGCATGAAGAGATATTTATGATATATTTATTTCAGGTGATATTCAGGCTTATTTCAATTATAAAAATATGTATAACACATTAAGGGAGATAATTTAAAATTTTCTTTTTGTATATGTATTTTTTCTACATATTATATAATTTCTGAAAGAGAAAGGCAGGAAGAAGTCACCTACTTCTAAATGACCTAGAAATTAAAAAAAAACAAAAAACAAAAAACCCATCCACCAACAAAAACCTAAGTATAATAATTAACTTTACAAAGGGCATATGTATATAACTTTCTGTTCTCAGTTTCTCTTCATTTTCTCTTTTCATTTGTAAATAATGCTTTGGGGTTTCATATTTATTCATGCCATTTATTTCTCCAACTAAAGCGTACATGGCTTTATTCAGGATCATTGGCTTTGGGGTGCCTGCATGCTTGAGCATCTAACTCTTGATTCTGGCTCAGGTCATGATCTCAATGTTGTGGGATCAAGTCCCACATTGGGCTCCATGCTCAGGATGGAGTCTGCTTGTCCCTCTCCCTCTGATCCTCCCCCCACTCTTTCATTCCTCTCTCAAGAAAATAAAATCTTAGAAAAAAAGAATCATTGGCTTTAAGTTACCAATCCCACATTACTAACAGAACTATATCTCTCAAGCACCAGATGTTTCAAAGGTCTATTTTATTTATACATTTGTCTAACACATCTTTGTTTTTCCAGTGCTAAACACAATTGGTTTTATTATTCATAAACACAGGCATAAATTCTCCATTCTTCAAACTCTTTATTAAAGTCCAATATTAGGTGTTAGACCTGGGCTGCTCATAATCATAGTCCTTGAACTCATGAACTTTTTACATTCTACTCAGAGATAGAGATGAGTAAACAGGCAATTACAGTATGACAAGTCTATGTTCAAAAGTATCTCAGATTTGTAAGAACATAGAAAGGCTTCCCAGAGGAAGCAACTCAGAAGAGCAAAGTGAGAAAGAATGTTGCAGTACATACAAAATCTGAAAGCAAATGAGAATATACATGGTATGGGAACAGGAAAAATGTAGTTAGGAAGGAGCAAAGAGTGCAAGGGAGAGAAAGGACAAGTATGCATGTGTAAATGTGAGTGTGAGTGTGTGTGTGTGTGTGTGTGTGTGTGTGTGTGTGTGTGTGTGTAGATTCTGTGACCTATGTGAGTTTGCATTTTATAAAGTTCCCTGGTGGACACACTGTGGAGAAACTAGGGACAGCATTTTAATAGGAAAATATGTTTAGGAGGTTACTGGAGTAATTCAGGAGAGAAATGTCAGTATTGATGGAGAAAACACCAAGAAGGACTTAGGGCACAGAATTTAGAGATAACTGATTGGAATTTGGGAGTAGAGTAAAAGAGAAAGAATCAAGGATGATGCAAACTTCTGGTTTAGGCAACTGGATAGATTATGAATGTCATTCAAAGAAAACTGAGAAAGGAGAGTAGGCTGATTTCTATTTTGAACTTGTGGAATTTTACATGTTTAAAGAATTTCCAAATGGAGATTTACATTAAACACAATTAGGTACACAAATGTAGAGCTTAAGAAAGAGATCTGGGTAGAGAAGACAACAGATTGGGGAGTCTGAATAACAGATGGATAAAAAAATGCTCAAGAGAATACACAGACAAAAGAAGGGGCATAGGTCAGAAACTTGAGGAATACTAATATTTAAGGAAGGAATAAAAGGATTTTGATTTATGTAGGATATGAGAGAATGAGCCCCTGGGAGGGCTGCCAGTCAAGAAAGAGAAGTAACAGTGAATACCTGAAAATATAAGTTTGTTAGCCATGGAACCAGAGAGTTCCAAGGGCCAGGAGAAACGCACAAGAGAAATGCAAGCTATGAGAGGCTGGATAAGAAACTGGAAGGACACAGATAAACTATATAGAAACACTTCAGAATGGCAGAAGAACAACCTTAAAAAACCTGCTTCTCCATAAAGGCAACAAGAACACTGGCATATTCTGTTGAAATCAACTTTTTTCAGCATTTTGGAAATAAACTAAAAGGCTTGTGATAATCCAGAGTGTTTATTCAAGAAAAGCAGGTGAATCTTAGCAAGAACAACAAGTTTTATGGTGTTCTAACTTGCCCTGGTAATCCAATCTCATCTACCTATCCCTACCCTGCCATGAGCTCCAGAACAGCTGTGAAAACAGCCAGGCAAGCAGGCAATGGAGAGACCAAAATAGATTTGCAGTTCCCCAAAAGCCCAATCACAGAAAACTGTCACCATGTGACCTGCCTGGCAGCTCATTGAAAAGCTCCATTCTCAGGACTTTATTTGATCAGACTCAGAGCTTACTCCCTGGGTATAGTCCTATCTGCAGTATCTTTATGGAAAACAATTAGCAGCAACTGTTTAACATCACAGTTACCTAAGGCAGTTTTTATCAGTTGCAGCTAGTAAGAGGCTGAACACAAACTTAAAAGGAAAAACTGAGGACTAACATGTCCATGAGAACTTACAAGGTTTTGACATAGCCCTGGAAATTTAGAAGGCTATGCACATGTTGGAGCTGTCTGCATGCTCAAAAAAGCTGAAAAGGCCCTAATCTTTCAAGATGGCTGAACTTGAGGCTTTGCACTCACACACACACATATACAGAGCTCCTCAACAAAAGGTGGAAGGATGCCTATTGGCTCAAGGTATTTAAAAGAATCTCTGGCCAACCATTAACTAACCAATAGGTTGGATGAGTAGGGTCTTCAAAGAATAGACACTGTACAGGATTAATCTAAGAAAGGCACTAAATAAATAACATCACCAACAACAGAGCAAGAACAAACCTGGGGATAGGGAAGAATATGATTTCCTTAACTATCAAAATATTTAAAATGTCTAGTTTCTAACAACAAAAAAATGATAAGACATATAAAAAAAAGAGAGAAGCATGACCCATACACAGGGAAAAAAGAAGTCAATAAAACTGCCTCTGAGAAAGCTCAAAAATTCATCTTACTAGACAAAGACTTTCTTTTTCTTTTTTTTTAAAGATTTTATTTATTTATTCATAGAGACACAGAGAGAGAGAGGCAGAGACACAGACAGAGGGAGAAGCAGGCTCCATTCAGGGAGCCTGACATGGGACTCAATCCCAGGTCCCAAGGATCACACCCTGGGCTGCAGGCAGCACTAAACTGCTGTGCCACCGGGGCTGCCCTAGACAAAGACTTTAAACCAGCTATTAAAAACATTTCAAAGAACAAGGGCACCTGGTGGCTCAGTCAGTTAAGCAGCTGACTCTTGGTTCCAGTTCAGGTCGGGATCTCAGGGTTGTAAGATTGAGTCCTGCATCAGGCTCTGTACTCAGTGAGGACTCTACTTGAGAGTCTCTCTCTCTCCCTCTCCCTTTGTTCCTCTCCCCATGCCTAAACTCTCTCAAATAAAATCTTAAAAAAGAAATTTTAAAGAAAAGATTATGTCTAAGAATTAAAGGAACGTTTGACAATCATGTCTTACCTAACAGAAGATATAAATGAATAGACAAAAATTATAAAAAAAGAATTAGGGGCGCCTGTGTGGCTCGGTTGGTAAAGTGTCTGCCCTCGACTCAGATCATGAGCCCAGGGTCCTGGGATTGAGGCCCGGAACCGGCTCCTTGCTCATTAGGGAGCCTGCTTCTCCCTCTCTCTCTGCCTGCCACTCCCCCTGCTTGTGCTCTGTCAAACAAAACAAAATAAAAAAGAATGAAATAGAAATGTTGGTGTTAAAAAAAGAAATTTTGGTGTTAGAAGGGCAACATGAAATGAAAAATTTACTAAAGAAAGTAAAGAGCACATCTGAACTGGTAGAAGAATCAGTAAACTTGAAGACAGGTCAGTTGACATTCTCCAATCTGAGGAACAAAAAAAAAAAAAAAAAGAATGAAGAAAAAGTAACAGGGTGTCAGAGATTTATGGGATTCTGTCAACATATACATAACATGAGCTTCAGCAGAAGAGGAGACCGAGAAAGATGGAATGAATATCTGAAAACAGAATGGCAAAAAATTCCCAAATTCGATGGAAACAATCTGTGTATCTAAGCTCAAAAAATTGCAAGTAGGAGAAACTCAAATAGATCCATGCCAAGATGCATCATAACCAAACTGCCAAAGACAAAATCTTGAAAGTGACAAAAGCAATTCATCATGCACAAAATTTCCTCAATAAGGTTAAGAGCTGACATCTCATTAGAAAACATGGAAGCCAGTAGGATGACATAGTCCAAGTAATGAAAGAAGATGTTTTTTTTTTTTTAAGATCTTATTTATTTGAGAAAAAGAAAGAGAGAGCACATGCACAAGCAGGGGGAGTGGGAGAGGGAGAAGCAGGCTCCCCACTAAGCAGGGAGCTCGAACCCAGGACCCTGGGATCATGACCTGAGCCAAGGCAGACAACCTACTGAGCCACCCAGGTGCCCTGAAAGAAAAAGACTGTTAAGCAAGAATTTGATATCTAGCAAAACTACTCTTTAAAAACAAAGGAGATATGGGTGAGATAGGAAGAAAGAAGAAATTAAGATATTCCCAGCTAAATGACAATTGAGAGAATCTTTCACTAGCAGGCCTGACCTATAAGAAATAGTAAAGGGGATTTCATTCCAGGCTAAAACAAAAGGATAATAGACAGACAACATCTTAAATCCACACTAAGCAGTAAAGAATACCCATAAAGATGACTATTTAGGTAAACACAAAAGATAATAAACATGTATTTTTGTAATTCTTTCCTTCTATCTCATTTAAGACAGATGCAAAAGTTATAATTATAAGATTGTATTGATGGGCTTATAACGTGTAATGATGTTATTTGCACAAATGATGTTATAATGGAACAATGGTTTTATATATACAGGCATAGCAATATTGTGGGTTCTGTTTCAGACCACTGCAATAAAGCAAATACTGCAATAAAGTGATTCAAATGCATTTTTTGGTTTCCTGGTACATACAAAAGTTATGTTCCACACTATAATATAGTCTATTAAATGCGCAATAGCATTATATTTTTAAAAATGATATATGCACCTTAAAAAATATTTCCTTGCAAAAAAAAAAATATTTCCTTGCTAAAAAATACTAGCCATCATCTGGGCTTTCAGCAAGTCATAATCACTGATCACGGATCACCATAGCAAATACAATAATGAAAGTTCAAAATGCAAGTTACCAAAACGTGATGCAGATACCAAATGATCAAGTGCTGTTGGAAAAATGGTGCTGACAGACTTGCTTAATGCAGGGCTGCCACAAACCTTTAATTTGTTGAAAAGAAAAAAAAAAAAAAGTATCTGCAAAACACAGCAAAGTGAAGGACAATGAGATATGCCTGGATGAAAATTAAATTGGGATTAATCCAAACTAAGATGTCTTAAATTAAGATGTTAAGTGTAATACCCAGAGTAACCATGAAAAAAGTAACTAAAAAACAGAAAAAGAGAGAGGGAGGGAGGGAGGGAGGGAGGGAGGGAGGGAAGAAAGGGAAGAAGGAAGAAAAATGGAATTAAAGTAGTATACTAGAAAATATCTACTTAGCATATAAGAAGACTATAATGGAAGAATAAAACAAAAGAGCATAAGACACAGAAAAAAACAAATAACAAATGGCAGATGTACAACTACCCAGAACTGGCAGGTAGTCAAAGGACACATTATTTTGCCATATCTCTCTCAACTCAATGGGAAAGATCAATTTTCCCATTTTACATTCACCAGTACAATTTGGGGTGCTACGCAAAATGAAGAGAACTTATACAAGCATCATATAAGCCAAAGAAGACACAGGACTGGAATCCTTTGCCTCAGTCATGTCTTAAACATGCTCAATATATTTCCTTGAATTAATTAACATACTCTGTAACCAGAAGAATTCTTCACTGAGGAAAAATAGGAAACGGGCTGATTTTTTATTATCTTCAAAAAATATTTATATGATTAGTATTTAGATGGAAAATACTATAACTGCTTCTCATTCTTTAGGGACCAGCTAGCTCCCTTGCTATTTCAACTTTATACACCTTCCTTTACCTATAAAAGTAAGTGCACAACTTGTTTCCTCATTTATGTCTTCAGAGCACTTATAAAAATATATTATGAACTTGTTATACATATGTTTATATACAGTGGAATCACATCATATGAGCATTTTATTCACTGTATAGGAAGGAATCAAGGGACTCAGGTGGAGAGAGAATGAATGTGGGAACACAATTAAATGGTGCTAGTGTGCCCAGTCAATAAACTTATCTAGCATCATGAGATAGGGTATATAAATCTGTTATTCCTTAGTGTCTCTGAATTCCTTGGTATATCTAAAGTGGAAGTATCTTGTATTGAGAAGAGGCAACTGAGTGTGCTTCTGTTTAAAAGATGAAGTTCATAGTTTTCATAAACCATGGCCCTGATCATGGGCCAACTATTTCAACTAGAGCTCAGCTGAAGAAAAGTGACTAGTGTCTGGGTCTGTAAGTCAGGAAAATTAAGCTGCTGGGCTTGGTGAAAGATACTGAGGTAGAATTCATGCAATTCAAGAGACTATCAAGGGAAATACTGCCTAATTCTAAAAAAGGTTTTAATCTCATACTTTTGCTTCAAATCTACTTCCCACGTAAGATGCAACTTCACTGTCTCTGTCTCCATACCTACAGTGTGAGTTCCATGAATACATGCATCATGTCTTCTTCTTCCTATTCTCAATGCTTGGCAGAGAGTCTAAATACAGAGGGTGTTTGATCCACGCTAGATAAGCATATGTGGCATAATATATATATTTGGTCTTTGTGTCTTATTCCCGGCACAGAGCTCCTAAAACCCTTGGTATTTCCTGAGCAATAGGAGTATTTTGTTACTCATACAAACCCCTTCTATCATAACTGAATTTACATTAATGAGGTGACTCTTGATCGGGTCTTAAGACAGCTTCAGAACAGAAGTTGGTTGCCAGAGGAATCAATCATATCATTACAGGGTTGGAGTTTTCAATCCCATGGCCTACCTGCCACCTCACCTCCAGAGAGTGGAGAAGGACTTAAAATTTAGTTCACCAATGGCCAATGATTTAATCATGCATTTGTGATGAAACTTCAATAGAAACTCTGGAACAATGAGGTTTGGGAAAGCTAACTGGTTGTGCATACACACTTTTCAGACACATCTGAGGCTCAGGACCTTTCTAAACCTTACCCTATGTAGGTCTTGACCTGGCTATTCATTTGTCTTCTTTATAATATACTGTATAAATACAGTGTTTTCCTGAGTTCTGTAGATTGTTCTAGTAAATTATTGAACCTGAGGGTAGGGGGAGGATTGAAAGAATCCCCAAATTTGTAATTGGCCAGGCAAAAGTGCAAGTAGCCTGGGTATCCATTTGTGGCTGGCATCTGAAGCAGGAGCAATCTTATAGAACTGATCCCTTACCCTATGGGGATCTGCACTAATTTCAGGTAGTGCCATAACTGAAATGAGTTACAGAACACCCACAGCTGATGTCAGAGAATTGAGAATTTATTGCTGGAAAACCAACATAATGATACTACCTTTTGAAGAGGGCTTTCATCTTAGTCTTTGACTAGTCTTAGTCTTTGACTGCCTTTACTTTTCTCTCTTTATAATTTCTTTTCAAAAGCTAACAAAGATATTTATAATATCTTCCTATCTTTTCCTATTTGAAAGGGGATGAGAAGGGATGAATTAAGGATCAACTTTCCATATTAAACAGTAAACTAACAGCAAAAAATACAAATGTTTCTAAGATTAAGAATGTGATGAAATGGCATGTCCAAAATTCATGTGTAATTTAGTTTGCAATTATTACTATAGAAGGGAAACCAGTAAGGGACGCCTGGGTGGCTCAGTGGCTGCGCATCTGCCTTCAGCTCAGGGTGTGATCCCGGGGTTCTGGGATTGAGCCCTGCATCGGGGTCCCCTCCCTGTGGGGAGCTGCTTCTCCCTCTGCCTCTCTCTGTGTCTCTCATGAATAAATAAAATCTTAAAAAAAAAAAAAAAAACAAATAAACAAGGAAAGGAAACCAGTAATTACTTTGAGTTTCACAGTGATTGCAAATGTCAGTTCAGGTACTACTACTGGCTTACACAATATGGTATACCATCACATTTTTCTAAAAAGTCTAGCCTTAAAAAAACAAAAAAACAAAACAAACAAAAAAAAACTAAACTGTTTTCAAGCCAGAATCTCCAAGAAAATGTTTACCTTTCATAAATGTCATAAAAATAACTAGTGTTTATAACCTTTGCTAAAAATAAAATTCTGGCTTGTAAAACAAATACTGCTTTGGGGCGCCTGGCTGGCTCAGTCTCAGGTTCATGAGTTCAAGCCCCACACTGGGTGTGAAGCCTACTTAAAAAACAAAAAAACAAATATTGTTTTAGTTTCAGATGTTTTACAGCCAGAATAGTCACACATGTTAATCTTTGTGGTATTTCAATTCAGAGGTAAGTAATCCAAGGTTGAAGTAAAATTAATAATCCGATTACTATCTGAAAATTCACCTCCAGTGATATAAAACAGTATTAATAGCTAATCAAGATAAAGTTACTATCCAGTCAAATTTGTATGTAAATGCCTGAATTTTCTTTTAAAGACACATCAATAAAATGTTACAGGTAATTAAATTAATGCAAATCTAGTAAACTGTTCAATCATACTTAATGGTAGTTGAACACTGAAGGACTTTAAAATTTTACCTATACAAGAAAGTAAAAAGACAACACATGGAATAAGAGAAACTATTTAGGAATCCTGTTTGATAAAGGACTTGTATCTAGAATAACTCTTTCACCTCAATATTAAAAAGACAACCTAATTTTAAAATGGGTAAAATAAATAGGCATTTCTCCAAGAAGATATAAAAATGGCAAGTACATGAAAAGATGGCTCATTATCAATAGCCATCAATGGGATAAATGCAAATCAAAACTACAATGAAATACACTTCATATCCACTAGACAGCTATAATAAAAAAAAAAAAGTGAGGCAATAACAAGTGTTGTTGAAAAACTGGAAACCTCATATATCGCTGTTAAGAATGTTAAATGTATAGCTGCTTTGGAAAATAGGCTGGTAGTTCCTCAAAAGATTAAACACGAAGTTATCATATGATCAGCAATTCTATTCCTAGTTATATGCCCAAGATAAATGAAAATATATACCCACAAAAACTTGTACATGAATGTTCATAGTAACATTTTTTCCTAACAGCCAAAAGGTAGTAATAACCCAAATGTCCATTAACTGATGGATAAATATAACATGGACTATCCATACAATGGGATATTTATTCAGCCATTAAAAGGAATGAAGTACTGATACAACATGGATGAACAGGCAAACTGTAAACTGTATCTGAATAAAGCTCTTAAATAATTTTTTTAGCCCATTCATGCTCACTGGATTTTCTTTTTTCTGGAGGTCTCTAATGAAAAGACCTAATTTTGAATATACCATTAAAATCAATGCATTCGGGATCCCTGGGTGGCGCAGCGGTTTGGCGCCCGCCTTTGGCCCAGGGCGCGATCCTGGAGATCTGGGATCGAATCCCACGTCAGGCTCCTGGTGCATGGAGCCTGCTTCTCCCTCTGCCTATGTCTCTGCCCCCCCCCCCTCTCTCTCTGTGACTATCATAAATAAATAAAAATTTTTAAAAAATCAATGCATTCATTAAAATGAATTATTAGATTTGCATCACAGAAATAAATTATGACTAAATTAAGAGAAATACAAACATTAGCTTCTAAAACCACTTATATGTCTCTATTTCCACTTGATGATGCACTAAGTATACTATTTTAAACATTCAATCACATTAAGATATGTTGTCAATTAGCAATGTTCTACTTAAAGTGATCATTACCAAAAACAGATAAAGCAATTAAAGATTAAAAACTGTCAATGTAAGAAAGTTTTTAGATAATAAAACTTTCAGACAATAAACTTAATAAAACTGACCTACCATACACACTTAATAGTTGCTCTGTCGAAAGGTAGAAGCAGCATAGCCTCCTCGCACCCCTCAAACCACCCCATCCAAAAATATTGTACAAGAATTCAATGGAAGTTTTCTTAGAACTACATTCAGTTACTTAACAGTATCAGACCGATATGGCCAGTTAGCTCTACTAAGCATAAAACTGGTTATAGGGGAGCCTGAATAAGGCAGTTATAAGTCATGAAAATTATGAAATGTTGGACAAAAACATATTGCCAAACATATCAAAAACAATGCAAACCAGAAGTCAGTGGAGCGTCATCTTTAAAGTATTAAAACTGAAAAAAAAAGTATTAAAACTGAACTTTTTTAGTGGTTGCTTTAGAGGTTGCTGTTTACATTTAATCTACAACCACTGTCAAATAGCATTATATTGCATTTCACAGGTAGTACCTTAAAACAGTATTCCAAATTCTCTCTCCTACCCCTTGTAACATTGCTTCAAATTTCACTTAACTATAAGCTATAATCACCCAATACATTGTGTGTATTATCTATTATATCCACTTAGGATAGAAAACAAAAGGTTTTATTTTACACCTTCATTTATTCCTTCACTAACTCTCCTTTTCTCTGAAAAGCTTCTTTTAACATTTCTTGCAAGGCAAGTAACAGCTCTTATTGGTGACAGTTCCCTCAATTTTTATGCCTGAGAAAGTTTTCATTTTTCTTTCACTTTGAAAGACCATTTCAATATATATGGAATTCTAGGTTGGTGATTTTTTTTCTTTCAACACTTCTACACTACCAGGTGTAGATTCGGTATTTGTCATATTTGGTGTCCTCTGAGCTTCCTGGATTGGTAGTTTGGAGTTTTCAACTCTTAGCTATTAGCATTTCAAATATTTGTTTTGCTCCTTTCTCTCTTCTCTATCAAAGGCATTCCTTACTTGTTACAGTGCTTTTGATTGCTAGTATTTTCTTTTGACTTTTTTCTTAGAATTTCAATCTCTCTGCTTACATTACCCATCTGTTCTTACATGTTGTTCACTTTTTCCATTAGAGCCCTTAGCATATTGATCATAGTTATTTTAAATTTCCAGTCTGACAATTCCAAAATCTCTGTCGTATCTGACTAGGAGTTAGGCTGTATTTACTGTAGCTATGGGTATCAAAACTAAAATTTCCTCTAACGTCCTTGTCTTTGGGTTTCCCTAGAAACTCCCTAAATAAAGTACAAACCCTGCAGTTCTTTCGTCTGTAATCCTCTATTATTATACAGGAGCCCTGTTGATGTAGAGGTAAAGTGTGGGGAGAGGGGAACTATTCCATAATCCAAGGATGAGGTCTGAGTCTTTTAGTGGGTCTGTATTCCTGGCTGTGGCTTTTGAAAGTGCCTCTCAGCAGTTTTTCCTCTCTTAGAGAGACAGCAAGGCTAGAGAAAAAGTTGGTTTCCCCAAGCTGGTTGGGCTCTGGTGGTTTCCCTTTTAAGCAGGGAAAAAACAGAATGCTGTGGGCTTATTTCAAAATGGTTACTATTCCTCTCCTGCGGGAAGCATGAGGAAATCCACCTGCCTTCCGATCTTAACAGTGAGAACCTGGTGGAGCCTGTGGAGGAAAAACTCACAAGAGCGTGGGAGCCATCCTAAAACTGGACCCCCAGGAGTGTTTAACTATCAAGCTAATCCACACTCAGCTTCTGGCAGGTCATCAGTTACAGTTAAGTTTTCCTACTAGTTCCTGGCTTCATTAGCTTATGCTCCCAGCAAGCTGTGATTCTTTGTATTTGCCTGTCTCTCCAGTTTTGGGGGCATTAGTTTACTCTGTGATCTCAGTTCTCTGATGGATCTAAGAAGAACTGTTGCTTTTTAGTTTAACTTTGTTCCTACTATAAGGACAAGAGTGACAACTTCTAATTTCTTTCATGTCTGAGTGGAAACCTGAATTCAATGTCCTTTAGATTCTCATCATTCCTTGAACACTTTTTTATTTTCTGAAACAAGAAGGTGTTCAGGTTCATCTTGCACTTTTCCCAAGGGAGTCTTGGTTACTTTTAGTGGAGAATATTATTTAGAAATCAAGATCTGGACACAAAGTATCCTCAATGCTAAGCGGGTATCATTACTTCTAGAATCCATGAGCACATACTAGGAAATTTATATATTTATATACATACACATACCCTATATTTATTTCTCTATCTATCCATCCATCCTTCTCTGTATATGATAAAAACTATACTCATACCTCCAATTCCTTTTTTCATTTGATACCTCCAATTCCAACCCAATATCCTAGAAACATTCTAGTTGTCCCTATGTCCATGTTTCTCTTTTGTTCAACAGTAAGAAACCTGGTTCCCATTTTCCTTACTGTATTGTTTGCACAATCCTTAAAAACATAAAAAGTAGTTTCAGAACTCCTATCCACTACCACTGAGAAAAGTACATCTAATAAAATTGGAATGATAGATTAGCATGGTCCTTGCACAAGGATGACATGGAATACTTGTTTTTTGTTCTTTTCAGGGGAGGGGGGTGGGCAAAGAGAGGAGGAGTGGTAAAATTTCCAGATAATAAAATGCACAAATACTAACTGCATCTTATTAATTTTGACAAATGTATGTAATTTGATGAGTTATGGAACAATTCCCACTTTCATCACCTCCAAAATTCCCTTGTGCTGCTTTTTAGTCAATCCCCACCTCCTCTGAAGCAATCACTGTTCTGATTTTTCACAATAGTTTTGTCTAGCACTTCATAAAAATGGCATATTCTTTTATGTCTGATTTCTTTCACCCAGCACTATTTTAATGTTCATCCAGGATACCACATTATGAGTAGTTCATTCGTTTTTGTTGTTCCATAGTAACTCCTTGTATGAAGATATCAGTTTGTTTACCCATCTTATATATGAGATAAAAGATTCAGGAGTACCTCAAGTCACACAGTTAACTGGATAAGAATTCCAAGGACCTCAGAACCAGAAGTATTCTAAACTCTTGATTCTTGGTTTGGTGTTCTTTTCACTTTAGCAAAGTACCACTCAAACAAATTTTAAAAATAACTAAGGCACCTGGGTGGCTCAGTTAGTTAAGCATCTAACTCTTGATTTCGGCTCAGATCATGATCTCAGGGTCATGAGATCAAGTCCCACATTGGGCTCCATGCTCAGCAGGGAGTCTGCTTGAGAGTCTTTCCTTTTCCCTTTTCCTCTGGCCACCCCCCCCCCCAACCCACTCACAAGCACACTGTCTAAAATAAATCTCTAAAGGGCAGCCCCGGTGGCTCAGCGGTTTAGTGCCACCTTCAGTCCAGGGGGTAATCCTGGAGACCCGGGATCAAGACCCACATTGGGCTCCCTGCATGGAGCCTGCTCCTTCCTCTGCCTGCATCTCTGCCTCTCTCTCTGTGTCTCTCATGAATAAATAAATAAAATCTTTTAAAATAAAATAAAATAAATCTTTAAAAAATAACAAAAACTCCAGGGATATATTTTTATCATATTTAGTGATAAGGAACTACCTATATGTAATCACATCACAGATGTGATATTTTTCAAAATTATCACTGTGATACTTTCCAATGAGTTTTTTTTTTTTTTAAAGATTTTATTTGACAGAGAGAGAGTATGCGTGCATGCACAAGCAGCAGGAGTTGCAGGCAGAGGGAGGGGGAGAAGCAGTTTCCTTACTTGAACAGAGTACTATGTGGGGCTCGATCCCAGGACCCTAGGATCATGACCTGAGCTGAAGGCAGACACCTAACTGACTGAGCCACCCAGGCACCCCTCCAATGAGTTCTTAACAGGAAATGAAAAATATCCAAAATTATTATTTTTTTTAAATATCCCAAATTAAAAGGTTATTGAATCAAATGCAAATATTTTTAGTATCAGACCTTTAAGAATAACAGTTAACACTGGCATTTCTTCTATAATCCATACTCCTTCCTAATCCTTCTACCAATGCTGATTTCAAATTTACTTGACATTTCTTAAAGATCTCTTAAACATTTACCTTATAATCAGTTTTCAGTGAAAGTAATTTATACATTCATTAATTTCTTCAGTTTAAACCTATAAACTACCAAGAGGAGTACTCGCCTAATTTTAGCATTTCTAGGCAATTTTTAGCCTTTTGAGTCTCTCAAGTCTGTCAAATCATCTAATTCCCTATTTAGAAAACCTATCAATCTCTCTCTCTTTAAAACATAACAAAAAAGACAGTTTTTCTTCAACCCATAATCTTTAAGCTCCTTCTCAAACCACAATTAACTTACTAATTCTGATCTAAGGACAGTAATTTTTCTGTACTGTGAAATGCTGACTACTTACCCCTCATGATAAAAGTGTATGGTAGTACCATTCAAGGTGACCTTAACTCACTGCTATGAACTGAAGGGCCAAAAGCAGAACACAAAGAGTGAGACTGCCATTAGGCAATGTTGTCCCACTACCTCTCCTACTGCCCCAAACACCCTGCATGTTGGCCCAATCTAGCTGAACTTCCCGAAGATGAAGTAATAGAGAGAGTAACAGAGAATTTGAGAGCTCTTTGTCAAAAGCTATGAACGAATCTATGGATCTGTAATATTTTATGTAACCTCCATTGTAAGGTTCCCTTCTAATAGGTTTTTTAGATATCTCATGTATTCCAAAATAACATCCATCTCACAAGAACATGGTGAAATATAAAGTATACCTTGATGCTCCCACAAGTTAGGGGTTATTATTTAATTTTCCTTATGTGAGAGAACAGATTAAATTTAGACTTCATCAATCTATCATATATACGATGACCCAAGAACTTAGTCTGTAACACAAACAAGGTAGATGAGACCAATTGACTTATCCTATATTTCATTTACAAGTCACAATCTTTAGCTCATAATTTATGTAAACTAAAATGCTAATTATTATTTGGAGTGAAGAAAATGAAAGGTTTCACATGTGTTCAGAGCACTGAATACAATTCTATAACAAAACTTCCCAACTGCCAGTCACTACATCAAGGACAAATGATGGTTTGATTAACAGCTATGGCAAAGACAGCTGTTTAGCACTTGGCTTCACCTTTTGGTTTAGGTTCTGAAAATTCCTGTGAACTTCTTCTTTCATCCAAACAAAATAAAAAATTTTGATATAGCCAAGATAACATGCCTAAAGAGCTACACTCCAAGTCTAATGATATTAGACTTGAAAGAAAAAGAAATGCCAGGGCTGTAATGTCACCTGCTCATTTTTCCTTTGTGCCATTAGAAAAATTTTACAAAGTAGGTTAATGTGTAAGGTATACTTTCCTGAACTCCTTAATACTTTTCATCCTTCTTCTTCCTTAAAAATATAGTGGCCAAAATAAAGGAAATTTGTGGAAGGCAATGATTAATCCAGAGAACTAATGTAAGTAGTCAGACAACTGGTCATCTCATCATCTTCAAGAATTAGCAGAAGATAATAAGATGGCAATGGGGAAAGAATGTAAGAAGGACGTGGAACCTGGCAAACCGCCTTGGAAGGGAAGGAAAAACAGAAACTTTTGGTTCTAGTTAAAGTGTCAATGAGAATATACTCTCGGAAGGAAAAAAAGTGTTAACAAAAATCTAGATAAAATAAAGACAAGTAAAAGTAGTAAATAAACTTAGAAATTGGAGTACTAGAGTTACCCTTACAAAGCTTACGAAGAAAGTATCTTTTGAAAATATTTTCTGGCCTAGTTGTCCTAAAGAAATTAGGAGAATAAGCCAACAATCAACCATATATTTTTACTGAACACCTAGTACATAAATGATGTTGTATAGGTACTGTGATTTTATTTATATTTTTAGAAGACTTTATTTATTTGAGAAAGAGCAAATATGCACACAAGCAGGGAGGTAGGGCAGGGGCAGAGGGAGAACCAGACTCCCTGCTGAGCAGGAAGCCCAATGTGGCTAGATCCCAGGACCCTGAGGTCATGACCTGAGCCGAAAGCAGAGGCTTAATGGACTGAGCCACCTAGGTGCCCCAATAATGTGATTTTAAAATGAATTTAATATAGTCTCTTGTCTCAACTCTAGCCGGGAATAGGGTTGGGGCACCAAGTCAAATATATAACAGATGGAAACAAAATGCTTAGGGAACCTAGAGAAAAGAAAAATTAATTAGAACACGGGTATGGCAAAAAAGGTTTCTTAGAAGTGATATTTGTACTGGACTTTAAAGAATGGGCAAGAATTTAATAGGCATAGACAGGAAAAGGTAGTGCAAAAAAAAAAATAGAAGGAATACTATAAGAAAGGTATGTTAGAAAAAAGTGTAGGATATATTCAGGAAAATCCAAGTGTCTAAGTGAGATGGAAATCTAGAGTTCGTGATAAAGAGAAAAATGAGAAAAGCCTAGAGAAGCAGATTGGAAAAGAGACTGAGGAGTCCCTAAACACTACACCATAAGTTCATTTTTAGCAGTAAAGATTCAAATTATTTTGAGCCTTAGAAACACAATCTAGGTTCTTAACTATCAGATAAGCCTGCACACAAGTTAAATTTCACTTTAACAACTGTGCTGTCTTGCAGTCATCAATTACCAATGGTCCTTTGAAATTTAGAATCAGAATAAATGTAAAAGCTGGGTAAATGCTAAATTTTTTTTATTTTTTTATTTTTTTATTTATGATAGTCACAGAGAGAGAGAGAAAGAGAGGCAGAGACACAGGCAGAGGGGAGAAGCAGGCTCCATGCACCGGGAGCCCGACGTGGGACTCGATCCCGGGTCTCCAGGATCGCGCCCTGGGCCAAAGGCAGGCGCCAAACCACTGCGCCACCCAGGGATCCCCAGTAAATGCTAAATTTTAAAGCAGATCCAGCTGCTCAATGGTCAACATGATTATAGATAAATAGGGTGACCATTTGTCATCTAAACTGGGATTTTTCTGAATAAACAGAGGCACTATTAATAATTATGCTAGTATAAATTAGGAACATTCCAAGCAAACTGGGATGAATGGTTAAACTAGTTATAAAAACTCCCAAAATCAAACGGACTCCTTTCTTATATTCTTTTCAGTGGCAAACTCCTACTGTGGAGCAGGAGGAGAATCTAGCATTTGATATTGAGATTCGTAACTATGGCATTTTAAAGAGACACATATTAAAAATGAATAACAACTATTTTTATAGTAGCAGAGACTTGAAGGGTGAATGACTTCATGCAAATCTGTGTCAGACTTCTTTACCTTAACTAATGATAACCATGAACACAAGAGGAACTATACATATTGGTTACTAACCTCACAAGCACATGTAGACCTTAGATGGTATTCCCTGAGTTTCTGTGTTTAATTTGAAAACTAGTTAATTTTCAACCATTTCAAAGCATATTGCTTTTGTTTTAATATAGTACGAGAGAAGAAAAATCTGTTTTGCTACAATTACAGAAAACACTTGATCGTTTGCAAAAGATTGTTATGTGGGTGGCTGCAACACTTGGCCTTTGACCTCTTGCCAAATACCATACCGCATGTGTTCTGAATCACCAGTAAACCCAGATGCCCTCATGTGAGGTACTCCAAATCCAACCAGAAATTAATTAAGAGACAAAACAATCCTATGGTTTTCATGAATGAAGCCAAGACCTTCTTAAAAATGGGGGAGAGGAGGAAAGAGCTTTAAATGGCTAATGTCAGGACTGTAGGAAAATAATTTAACTTTTTTTTTTTTTTAAGATCTTATTTATTTATTCATGAGAGACACAGAGACACAGGCATAGGGAGAAGCAGGCTCCCCAGAGGGAGCCCAATGTGGGACTCCATCCCAGAACTCTGGGATCACATCCTGAGCCGAAGGCAGACAGATGCTCAACCGCTGAGCCACCCAGGCATTCCTTTAACTTCTAAATATTCATTCTGGTCAAAGTCTAAGACCTGATAAAGAAGGTCTTGACACTGCAAAAAGAAATCAAACTTTTGATATTAAAAAATACTTGTAACCACCTAATACCACAGGTTGGCCAACTTTTTCTCTAACAGGACAAATAGTACATTTTTAGGCTTTATGGACCATAGAGTCTCTGCTGCAAATATCTATACCTTCTAAAGCACAAAAACAGCTACAGGTAGTATGGAAATAAATGGAAGGGGCTGTGATCCAATAAAACTTTACTTACAAAAACAGGTGGTGGGGCTGGATTTGGTTCTATGGGCTGTATGAGAGTATAAGCTCCTTTGTATTATTCTTGTTTTTGGCAGTGTCTGGTACATAATATGTGCTCTGAAAATGTTCACAGATGAACCATATTATTTAATCAAAAAACATAAGCGAAATGTCTGAGCTATCTTGGTACATTGTGTTTACTCAATATTATTTGAGACTAACTTCCTAGTTATTTTGCGTGAGAAATACTTATTTCTAAAACTTTTTTTTTCATTTAAAACACATTAATTGTAATATTAATCATGGTCATGTCACTACTGAACTTTGCTTACCAAAGATTAATACTAATTTTCTGGCTCCTTGGGGCCATTTACATAAATAGGTAATCTGATTACACAGTATAAGGACTAGAGCTGAAAGGTCATGTTGAGTTAAAGCCAGAGTTAATACCATGGCAAGTGAGAGTCAAAAGCAGGTGGAAAGAACCCTGCAGAGAAGACTGGTGTGCAGAGAAGAGAATGGAAGAGAAGACAGACCTGTTTGTACCATGCAGTGAAGATCTAAGAGATTTCTCTATTATAATAATAAATCTCCTTTTTATTAGAGCTTCTTTGAAAGGGCTTCTGTTCTTTGCAGTTAAACAATTCCTGACTAGAAAATGGATTATGAAACATTTTGGAGAGGAGTTAGTATTTGAGCTGAATTTTTTAAAAAAATGAACAGACATGGAGATTCCAGTCTACATGGAGTAATAAGGAACAGATTTACCCTCCTGCCTGAAACAAAAACAACAACAAACCCCAAGTTTTCAGACATTAGACAATGGCTGGTAAGAAGAGTAATCCCTGACAGAGGGGAAACAAAGTGAGCCCTCTTCTAATAGCTACCTGCTTAGAGGGAGCCTCCAGGGAGCAGAGGTAGAAGGAAGCCGAGTGGAGACCAGCAACCTGAGGAAGCATGAGTCCAAGTTTGCTGGAACATGCGTGGTCAAGTACCAGAGAGGAGACAGTTGCAGAGAGAGAGTAGAGTAGACCTGGGGAGGGCTCCCTGAAGACTTACTGAGTAGTATCAGCACATGCTTGTGAGGAACCTACTCAAAGCAGCAAAAGAACTAAAAGGAGCAGAAGGAACAATTTCAGGGGGTCAGTGGCAGGAATAATGTGTTTCATCCAGAAAGGAAAAAGTCTCATCCTTCACAGGACATCAGGCAGGATAATCACAAGGTCACTCCATCAGTAATGGAGCAAAATTAGCCCTATATAAAGTCTACTCTGGTTTCACCTGAACAAGCATAAAAATAGCACTGAAAGTGTCAAACGATTTCCAAGTAACAGCGTCCTGGAATAAAACTCAAGAATATTTCTAGAAATACAAAATAACCCAAACATAAGGTTAAATTCATAATGTCTGACATCTAATAAAAAATTATCAGGCATGGAAATAGAATAATATGGCCCATAATGAGAAGAAAAAGCAGCAATAGAAACAAGCCAAGAACTGGTAAGTACTGGGATCAGCAAAGATACCAAGATAACTCTCTTGACTATAAATCCATACGCTGAAGGAAGTGGAGGAATGCTTGGACACATTAAGCAGAGATGCAGACAATATAAAAAGAATGTGAATCAAAATTTACATCTTACCAGAGATGAAAAATGTCTGAGATGAAAAGTACAATGGATGGAATTAATAGCACATTAGAAATGCCAGAATTAAAGATTAAAAACTTAAAAGCAATAGAAATTACCCCAAATGAGGCACAAAATAAGCCTGAAAAAAAAAAAAAAAGATCAAAACATTAGTAACCTATGCAACAACTTGAAACAGACACATATGTGTAATAGGAGTCCTCAAGATGGGAGGATAAGTGCTATATAAAATTACAAAAAAAAAAAAAAAAGAGGAAAGTATGGGCTTAAAGTAGTGCATAAGAGCAAGCTGTAACAGATTATGGAGAAGAGGAAAGAAATGATAAAAGCCGTACATCTGGCTATAAATCTGACAATGGCAGACAAGTAACCTAGGTAGAAGCTGCTGACTCTAAGAAAGGACCAGGATTAGTATGTAATGGTAAGAAAAGAAGAGAGAAGTGAGAATATTTTAAAGAAATAATAGGAATTCATGATTAACTATATACTGGAAAGGAGAATGTTAGAGGTTGAAGTTTTGAAAAGGATAAGACTAAGTTTGAATCTCAGCTTCTCTATTTACTATTTGAACTTGGATAGGTTATTTAATCTCTCTCTGCCTTCATTTCCTCACTAGTAAACTGAAGATAATAGCAGTACCTAAGTAACAGGGCTGTTTTGATAATTAAAGGAGTTAAAACATGTAAAGTACTTTGGCACGTATTAAGTGCTTAATAAATACTGGCTACAGCAGTTCTCAAATCTTTTGGTCTCAGGACTGCTTTTCACTCTTAAAAGTTATGGTGGACCCTGAAGAATTTTACCTGGGTAATATCTGTTAATAATTACCATATTTAATTTCTTTAAACCTGAGAAATATATAAAATATTAACATTTTCATTCATTAAAAACAATAAACCTATTACATGTTAACATGAATAGCATTTCATTTTATTTTTCAGAAGAAAAAAATTGGTCGGAAGATAGAAACTGTTTTACATTTTTGTAAATCTCTCTAATGTCTGGCTTACTAAGAGAAAGCTGGGTTCTCGTATCTGCCTCTGCTCAATCTGTTGCTCATGTTGTTTTGGCTGGGAAAGACAACCAACCAATCTGTGTTATGTAGAAGTTAATACACCCAAAAAAGCTAAGATAGCATCTCCTGGGTAAAATGACTAAGTTTAAAAAAGGAGACAGCATAGTATTGGTTCTGTAACTCTTGAGAGTACTCAAGAGCAAAGTAAGAGATTACCTAAAAACTATTCTAGTCAGCTCACAAGAGTAAGCGCCCAAGAAACTATTAAATTTATCCCACATGGGTTTTAAGGAGCACTGTAGAAAGGATGGAACCATAAAGAATTCTCACGTAAGATAATAGAGATTCATAGTTCTACATGAATAGTAAGGAAATGCCTGGGCCTAAGCTGAGAGTTGGGAAAGTTCTAAGTCTAAGCCGCCAGATGTCCAAAGAACACAAAGGGAAAGAGAGTAAGGCCAAGTAATGGAATCTGGGGCAGGTGGGGAGTCTAAGGGGGTGCTGGTGCTCAGCAGAAGGAAAACAACTCTTTTTTTATGGCAAAAGATTTAAACAGATACTTTATCAGAGAAGATATGTGAGTGGCAAATAAGCACATGAAAAGATGTGCAGTATCCTTAGTCCTTAGAAATGAAAATTAAAACAGTAAGGTAGGATTTCATTCCCACTAGAAAGGATACAATTTAAAAAAGACTAAACCAGAACCAAATGTTAAGAATATGGAGAAATTGGACCTCTCATACACTGTTGGAGGTAATGCAGAATGAAATGCTACTTTGGAAAAGAGTTTGGTGGTTTCTCATGAAGTAAACTATATGACCCGCCATCTCATCCCTAAGTATCTGTAAGAGAAATGAAAAAATACATTCACACAAAGACTTGTAACATGACTGCTCACAGCAGCTTTATTTGTAACAGTCCAAACCAGAAACCATCTAAATGTCCAGATCCTTGTGAATAGTATATCCACATAATGGGATTGCTATATCCTTAGCAATATAAAGGAACATACTACTCATACATGCAAGAATATGGAGGAGGGTACAAATGACTACATATTCTGATTCCATTTACATGAAATTCTGGAAAAGGCAAAACTATAGTAATTATAATGTATATTGTAATTAGATGTAGTAATTATAGCGACAAGGCGGATGTGGTTGCTGGAGGTAGGAGGGAGGGAGGTTTGATTGAAAGGGACACAAGGAAACTTTTTAGGGTAATAGAAATGTTCTATATATCATGATTGTGGTGATGGTAGTTACAGGATTGCTACATTTGCCAAAACTCATCTATTTATATACTTAAGATTGGTCAATTTTGTTTCATGTAAGTCATACCTCAATAAAATTAAGGAAAAAGAACCAAAGAATGAACAAATCTTCATCTTATCAGTCACTCACCAGGATTTCTCAATGCGTCACAGAAAATGGCAGTAGGTAGGAAGTACAGATATGGAAATCATTGACAAGAACAGGGAGTTGATAGGAATGATGCAGTCATAAGAATATGCCATTTTTATTAGATTTCAATCATTCCAAAAATGAGATTTGCTTCTAAAATAGATCTTTATCAGTCCAAAATATGTTCCATTGTAATAGTATTTCTTTATGTTCTAAGACTATCTAGAAGAGAAGCATTCCAGACCTTTTCTGTCAGAAACTCTAGGTGCAAAGTCCCCAAATCTCCCTTTTAAATTGCTCCCAAAGAAATTATTTTGTGGAGTGCATGGCTCAGTCAGTAGAACATATGACTTGACTCAGGATTGTGAGTTCGAGCCCCACGTTGGGTGTAGAGATTACTTAAAAATCTTTAGGGGGCACCTAGGTGGCATATTTGGTTAAGTGACTGACTCTTAAAATTTCAGCTCAGATACTAATCTCAGGGTTGTGAGACCGAACCCTGCATGGGACTCTGTGCTGGGCCTGGAGTCTGCTTAGGATTCTCTCTCTCCCTGTCTGCTTCCCCTCTTAAAAAAAATTATTTTGCAAACTGAATCACAGAGAATCACTGTACTAGAAGGAATATACACATACGCACGTGCTTGTGTGTATACACACACACAAGGTTTGCAACTGCTCCAAGTGAATAGTATTAAATAGCATATGTGATTTCCTTATGAAAACACAGAATCATCATTACTTCATGGAGATGTAAGCAGCTCAAATGAGATCATCTGCAAAAACCACTTAGGATACTGCCAAGGTACTCAATGTATTGCTTGCCAATCATCCTGGACTTGAGTAGGGAGACAATTCTAAGTAAAGAAAAAAAAAGATCCTTTAACCATATCAAGTTTGAAGTTCCATGATTCTATATTGCTTCTGTTTCACCACTATCTACCTGTTAGTAGTAGGTGATAGCCACTTCAATTTTAATTACTATTTGTAATATCATGATATTTTCTTTAAATATGTGATTTTTAGAAAGCAGTATGCTAGGTTTTCCTCTTTATAAATTCTGTTGACTTGTTAAAAGATTTCCTATGTGCTTTCTCTGTACATTTGACTTAATTTCAAACATCTTTAAAATCAAGTCAAAATAAGACACAGTGAAGCAAAACAACATTAAGAACTATAGAGAACAAAGCTGAGTGAACAGCCAAGGTCTTTACCTTCAAGAGGTGGTTTGTGTATCTGTGTGAGACAATATACATAAAACTTACCATTTTAACTTTCTGAGTGTATAATTCAGTCATATTAATAAGCACATTCACATTGTTGTATAACCATTATAAGCGCATTCACACTATTGTATAACTATTATCATTATCCATTTCTAGAATATTTTCATCAACCCAAACTGAAACTCTGCACCCACTTAACAATAAATCCCCATCTCCCCTTTCCCCAGCCCCTAGTAATCACTAATTTACTTTCTCTATGAATTTAACTATTCCAGATACCTCATACAAGTGGAGTCATACAAGATTTGTCCTTCTGTCATAAGTTTTTTCCTACTAATTTTTACTGCATATCTAGGCACCAACCAAGCACTGAGGACACAAAGACTGGCAAACATACTCACCTGTCCTCACAAAACTTACACTCCAATAGGGAAGTCAGATAAGTCAAAAACAACTACTTGCATGTCAGTGTGATAACAGCTCTAAGAGAGGCACAAAGTACAATGGTGGCACAAAGGATTAATTAACTTTGAGGAAAGTCAGGAGCGTTTCACAACGGAGGTGATGTCTCAGGGCATTTTAAAATAGGAAGAATTCACTGAATGGACATTGTCATTTAATCCAGAGGAATGACATTCATTCATTCATCAAACCTTTAATGAGGAGCAACACTATCACCAGTGCTCCATACCTACCACAGCCAGGGTGTCTTGGCTTTCCTTAAGCTATAAGTAAATACAGAACCATGAGATATACCTCTGAGGAAGAGCAAGCAGTTCAGACTAACAAGCAAAGTGCCTGGGGAAGAAATGAGGCTGGGAAGGCATTCAGGTAGCAGATCATAGAAAAGTCATCTAGTGTTTTATTCTATACTGTAGGCCAGTTTCAGAACTTAATGGTGGCATCTGCCAGAAGTACATATTCCTAGACAACCGCAGAGGTTTTCGTTTCATGTCTGGGATAGACCTCAGGAATCTGAATACCTCCAGGTGATTCTAATACAGTCATATCCATGGACTACTTTTTGGGAATACCTCTGTAAAATACAGAAAGCTAATGATGGCTTCAAAAGAGAATAATATGGGATCCCTGGGTGGTGCAGCGGTTTGGCGCCTGCCTTTGGCCCAGGGCGCGATCCTGGAGACCTGGGATCGAATCCCACATCGGGCTCCCGGTGCATGGAGCCTGCTTCTCCCTCTGCCTATGTCTCTGCCCCTCTCTCTCTCTCTATCATAAATAAATTTTTTAAAAAAGAATAATATGAATAGGTCGTATGTTTTGGTTTATTAATTTCCCCCTTATTTATAAAGTAATATATGCTTTTATAATATATGAAAAAGCACAGAAAAGAAAAACATTACTCAAATCTACCATATTCATACTGTTTCATTATTTCTGTTTATATTATATGCACTTTTAAACAGAAGGATCATATTATACAGACTATTTTGAAGCCTATTTTCTTCACTTAGCCACACAAGGGAACATTTCCCCTCTATATTCTTTCTTAGATTTTTGAGGACTATATGGCAGACCATATGTAACATATAGATGGAACTACTCTTCATTTTTTAACACTTAGGTTATTTGCAGTTTTTCACCTACTTTCTCCTGTACCACTGTCAATATGTCCTCATTTGGACAAAATCTGGGTTTTAGAAAGATCACTCCAGTGACTTTATACGGGCTGAATTTGAAAAGAAGTGAATTCAGAGACAAGCTGAAAGACTATTATGATGGGCCAAGCTAATATAATGAGACCTCAATTAAAGTATTAACAATGGAAATGGACAGAGAATGGATTTGAAAGTCTACAATCTACATGTAAAGATTTGTCATCTGTGTAAGACTATATACAAAAAAATAATTCCTTTTCTTCAATAAATATTTACCAAAGCACTGCAATGTATCAAAGAGTAATTACGGAGATAAAACATATCAGGATAAAAAGAACACTATGCATATGTACTTCTCTGTGTGTACATGTACGTGTAGGATCAGGGTTCCAATTGCATTTAAGGAATTCAGTCTTCCTTTTTATCAGAGGAAAAACAATTCCCTGTTCTGATTCTACAACTGCAGAAGCAGAGCCAGAAAGTGTCATAGTCGTCAACAAAAGCTTGACCCTCTGTTCTCAAGTTACATGCTGGGGCTGTGGTGGGAATTTAACACACTAAACAAGAAACTGCCCATGATCAGGTTTACTTCAATTTTTTAAAAGAAAATTGAAGCATATACTGGGGCTTTCTGCCAAAAAAAGCAAATGTTTCATGCATTTGGCTCCTTGTCCTTTTATGTGGCTAGTGTCCAATATCAACTTGGAGATGTCCCCATTTCAAAATCTGCCAGCTACTGAAACATGGGTCAAACAAAACATTTTTCCTTTCTATGAAAAAGTATAATGTATCATGACAAGGAATCTTACTAGGTAAAGCGGAGCTCACATAAAAAATGCTTACAATGAACCAGTTCCCCCTACTATCTTTTTTTTATACTAATACCATTAAGCTTCAGATTTCAAAAAGAAGGGCTTTTTTTATAATTAAATATTAGGTTCTTGAATCACACATATCACTAAGATTCTTTAGTAAATCTGACAATCCTCAATTAGTGTAAATGAAAAAAATTAGAAGCATATCTTACTTTCCTTTTGAGATAACATTCCTTTATTCATATATCATATTTTTTCAAAACCAGAGAGATCTTATTTATCACTTCTGATCATTTGAAACATATGTATATATTCAAAAAACTTTCCCACGCTATGAAATTTCTAAGTTTCATTTATATTGGTTGGTTTATTAGTTTTTAGTGATCTCAAAGCTTACATGCATTAAAAAAAAAAACCTCCTTAAAAAAAAAAAAAAAGGCATCTCATCTATACTTCCAAAACACCTTCTCAATTAATAGACCACAAAAACCCAAAATACTAAAATTGATTACTTACTTGTACTTTACTTCATGTCTAGTTAATTCTACATAGTCCTAGGAGATTAAATGTATCTGGGTCTAGCTACTGGATAATACATAGTATTAATTTTTAATTCCAAATTAAATATATTCTACTACAATAACTTAAGGTATAATTCAGAATGAAAACCAGTAAATTTCAAGTGATTAACACAGAAAAATAAGACATAAAATTAAAATGTACTTTAGCTGCCAAGTCACTGAAATTATTACATTATATTCTATCTTCACAACAGTAGCCATAATCTTGGGCCATATCTCATTATCCTTAAATCTAATCAGACTGCTTTTTAGTTGGTACAAAATATATCAACATATTTTACTAATAATCAAAGATCTCAGGACATGCCCAAAAAAGTACATGCCTTTATAGGATAGCTTCGCCTTCTAAAATAGCAATACTTCGAGCAGCCCGGGTGGCTCAGCGGTTTAACGCCGCCTTCAGTCTAGGTCAAGATCCTGGAGACCTGGGATCGAATCCCACATAAGGCTCCCTACATGAAGCCTGCTTCTCCCTCTGCCTGTGTCTCTGCCTCTCTCTCTGTGTGTCTCTCATGAATAAATAAATAAGATCTTAAAAGATAAATAGCAATACTTCAGGAATAGCAACAATGATTATGATCAAGGAAATCTCCCTAAAAGATAATCTCATATCAGAAAAAAAAGATAAAAAGATTGAGGGGGAAATAAGAAAAAACTTATAACGAATCGTATAAAAGCTATGAGACAGCATCTTACAGTCTAACATCCATTTAACTAAAATTACATAGAGAAGAGAGGACAATTCAAAAGAAATAACATGAAGAGATAATGGCTGAGAGTTTTCCTCATTAAATAAAAGATACCAAACCAAAGAACCAAACAGTTCAGAGAACACCAAAAAAAAAGCAAAAAGACCAAAAAAAAAAAAAAAGAAAAAAAAAAAGGCAAAAAGACATCATGTTCAAAAGCAAAGGCAAACTGGGGTGCCTGGGTGCCTCTGCCTCCAGCTCAGATCATGATCCCAGAGTCCTAAGATCAAGCCCCACAATCAGGCTCCCTGCTCAGTGGGGAGCCTGTTTTTCCTTCTCCCTCTGCCATCTCATTCTCTAATAAATAATAAAATCTTAAAAAAAAAAAAAAAGGTAAAGGCAAACCATATCCAAAGACAAAGAAAAAAGAGGGGGGGAAATAAAAAGATACTTTATACACAGAGAATCAAAGGTAAGAATTACAGCAAAACTACAACGAGCCAGACAACAGAGTGGTATCTTTCAAAAGAAAAAAAAAAAAGGCAATCTACAATTCTATACTCAGCAAAAAAAATATTTCATAAAAAGGAAAGATAAAATTTTTCAGAAAAACAAAAACTGAGACAGGGCACCAGTTTTGCCCTACAATAAAATAAATGTTAAAGGAAGTTCTTCACACAGATGGAGTATGATACCAGACAGAAACTTGGATCCACACAAAGAAATCAATACCACTAAGTGTGACATAAATGAAAGTAAATACAAAAACAAAAACAAAAAAACAAAAAAAGTAAATACAAAACTTCATTTATTTGTAATTGCCCTTAAAAGATAACTAAAGTAAAAATAGTACCAACATATTGTATGTTGATAGCATATATAAAAGTAAAATGTATAACAAAAGTACAAAAGATAATCAGAAAGAATTGGGAGTCTTCTAAGTACATAAGAAACAATGTACAATTCTATGTGATAGAAGTCTTTGGTTAGCATTTACAAATGTATATTTCAAACCCTAGGGCTGCCATTAAATTAATTTCAAAAGGTATAAATAAATAAGCAAATATTGGAGAAAAAGGAAATATATAATATCCAAATAGTCCAAAAGAGGAAAAACAAATCAAAGAACAGAGACAATAGAAAACAGCTAGCTCAGTGATAAATTTTTAGTCCAATCATATTACCAATTGCATTAAATGTAAACAATCTTAACACAAATGAAAGATAAAGATTATTAGACTAAATGAGTAACTCCAACGATACGCTTTCTACAAAGGAAATCCATATAAAAACATAAATGAGTTGAAAGGAAAAGAACAAAAAAAGATATTTTGGGAGGCAATTCTCCATGGGTCTCTGTTGTGGTAGCAGTTTTTGAACCTCCTTCTAAGTACTTTAACCTGAAACCATCTCCCATCTGCAGTTCTTCCTTATTAATAGTGAATAATATGGAGATCCAGGAATCTCATGTCTACTGCCAGGATCTATGAAATTTCTGACAAATTAACTCGTTAGCTTGCAAGAAGGTAAAATTTCAGGCCCTTCAAATTCTTGATGTATTCTGGGGCACCTAGGTGGCTCAGTGGTTGAGCATCTGCCTTTGGCTCAGGTTGTGATCCTGGGATTGAGTTCTACATCGGGCTCCCTGCAGGGAGCCTGCTTCTCCCTCTGCCTGTGTCTCTGCCTCTCTGTCTCTCTCATGAATAAATAAATAAAATCTTAAAAATAAAATCTTGATATATCCTGTTAACATTAATATAAAAAAAAAAGCTGGAATGGCTATACTAACAACAGACAAGGAAGATTTCAGAATAAGGAATATTACAGGGATAAAGAGGCCACCTCACCACCAAGAAGACATAATAATTCTAAATATATAAGGCCCTAACAAAACTTCAAAATACATGAAGCAAAAACAGACAGAACTAAAACAGAGACAGACAAATCCACAAGGTGGAGAATTCAACACATCTCTCTCAATCTTTGCTGAAACAAGAAGATGATAAAGATATGGGAAAATTCAACTTTACTATGAGAGAAAACATACAAACTCATAATGAGATATCATTTATACCTGTAAGAAGTAATTTAGAACTTAAGAAGTCTGACAATTCTAAATGTTGGTGACAATGTAGAGCATCAGAACTCTCACACTCTGCTGGTGGGAATACAGTTTGGTAGAACCTCTTTAGAAAATAATTTGGCATTACTTAGTAAAGGAGAGGTATGCACACTCTACCCTCAGCAATTCTACCCCTAGTATAAACTTATAAATTTTTACAGACATGCACAACAGTTTTCATAACAGCATTGTTTGTAACTGGGGATAAAGAACAGGAAACAACTCAAATGTCCAAAGACAGGCGAATGAAAAAATAAAATTATGGTATTTCATACAATGGAATACTATATAACAGTGAAAATGAATGAACTACAGCTATATAATTCCACATGGATGATGTCCAAAAAACAATGTTGGGAGGAAAAAAAAAAAAAATCACAGAACAAGCATAAGTTCCAAAAAGATAAAACTAAACAATATAATGTTTAGGGATATATATATACACATGAGGTAAAACTGTAAGGAAAAGCAAAGAAATGATTAACCAAAATTATTAGATAGGAGAGGAGGAAGCAATCAAATACTTCAAAGATATCTGTAATAGTCTATGTCTTACCCTAAGTATTAAAACTGATATATTCTATTGTTATATTCTTTACATATATTAATCTATATTATACATAGAGAGTATCTATATGACATATTTATAATTTGAAATGCTTACAAAGAATAAGCAATAAACACAGATTCACTCAGCAAAATATTAAGAACAAGCCAAAAAAAATCATGAAATACAAATATAACACATTAGGCCCAACTAAACATTCAGACTCACATAACTTATAAAAGCCACTTGGTTTTATAACCAAGTGGATATAAAACATGAAACAATGTGCAAGCAAAGCAGTGTGAGGTAGTTTCTTTTCATCAGGAGTCTTCACAGCAATTCAGGGGATATTCCCTTTGGCCTTCCTCAGGTAACAGGTAAGTACAAGAGGATGAGATCATGAGGACTGGTGCCATAACTATCCTAGCTTAGGAATACCAAATAGCAACAACTATCTCCAGTCCGATGGACAGTTTCCTAAGCCACAAAACAGACTTGGTTAAGAGTTATCACACCCAGGGAATGTTTTACACCTAAAAACTTAAACCCATGGAGCATAGTTCTCTCCATTCTGGATGTTAAATTAGTTTCCATCATTGATAAAATCACCGAAGTCCTAAGGGCCTTTACAATCTGGAGACTTTCAAATAATGAATGCTCTGGTCAAAAACAAAACAAAAAATGGGGACACCTGGATGGCTCAGTGCATGTGCTGTCAAATAAATAAAATCTTTTAAAAATTACAGAATAGAAAATAAATGAAAACAGAAACATCATCTCATATTATGCAGGAATAAGTTTTCTTCCACATGACAGAAAGGATGTGCAGTAAGAACAGGGGAAAAACTTAAACCTCAACCCAGGAGAGGCATACATGATGAATGCTTTTATCTAAGTGGGCTGTGCACAATTATTAATTCTAAGTATCTGGAAGGGTGATTCTATCAGCTTAGCAGTGGAAAACAAAGACAACTAAGTAGACTTTCCATACTCTGCCTCCTGGCAAATACCAAGAACGGATAAATAGCCTCTTGTTCATAGATGGATAAGCATGGGACCTATACATTCAGCAGAATGGATAAAACATCTTAAATTGTCAATGAAAAGAATCTGTGATAATTTACATTAAGAAAAAGAAGAAATAAAAAAAGAAAAAGAAGAAATGTAGAAAGTATCTGCTGTGTGTCTCAGGAAGAGACAAGAAAATTAATTTCCTATAAAGCATCTTTTATAAGGAAAGATACTAATTAAAAAGACCAGGAACAAATAAAAACATAATAGACATATGCAGAGTAAGATATAAACCTATGGAACTCTAAGAGGTAAGAAAAAAGAAAGGAATAAACAACAAAAATAAATTCCACTAGTGATAAAAAAGAAAAGACTCAATATTGCAAAAACCTATCAGTAATGTAGAAGATGAAAATAAAAATGTTCACCAAGAATGCAAAAAGACAAAGTTAAAAATAAGAAGGAAAACAGGTATAAAAAAGAAATGTGAACCAATCCACCAATAACAAGTAATTAAAAAAAAAAAAAGCCTTAACAAATGAAAGCAATATTCAAAGGTATAATAGAAGAAATATCCCAAAATAAAAAGCACCAGCATCTCTACATCAAAAGAACCTTCTTGTCTCAAAGTAAAAGAGACCAGAATAATGGTCAGAGAATTGTAAAGGGAAAGTCTGGGACTTTCATATTGAGCCATGCTGTCATTAACACATGCAGGCAACAAAAAGCCATTTTCAGATATTCAAGGACTCAGAAAAAAGTAATCCACATGAATATCTCCCAAAAAATAGTACCTGAAAACATATTTGTGGCAAAAGAAGGAAATTTAAATTGGAACTCAAGAATGGGTATAAGAGGTATGGTATAAACAGATTTGTGGTAGTACTCCATATCAAATTAATATGTAGAGCGGAGTCCAAATTGTTCTACTGAAATTTAATACAGAAGCTTAATTTTTTTTTGAAAGAGGAGATACACAATTTAAAATAATCAAAATTTATAAGTTAGTCTTAAAGATTAACTTGGGAAGCTGAGAGTGTAAAAAAAAAAAGCTAAATTCCTTGTATTTCATAAAAGAATATTTTTATTTGTTCTTAAATTTTTAAATTACAACTACATTTCTATATATATGCTTTTAAGATGATTTCTGATCTGTTTTTTTAAAATCTATACTGCAAACAGCAGAGTAAAACAAAATTATTAGAAAATATAACATTATAGGAATAAAAATCAAGCATATCAATTATAACAAATTTTTATTGTCTAAAACCTTTCTATTGGAAAGAGCCTCAGATGGGGTTAAAAAAATGAAATGACATAAAGAAAGGTTAAAAATAGTGACAGGCAATGATAGTATCATGGAAATAATAATACTAAGAGGAAACAGGAATAACTACTTTTATGTGGGACAAGAAGTAAGATTCAAGAGAAAAAAGAATTAAAGGGTCTCTTTAAATTGAAATAAAGATGTTTATAGAGTTACTCAAATATAGTCCAAGACCTAGCTAGCTGTTACAGGTCTAGAACAAGGTAAGTATAAAACTTGGAAGCAAGCATTTAGAATACTCTTACAGCAATTTGGCAGAGGAATTGTATATCTGTTTAATACAATAATAATAATAATAATAATAATAATAAAAGCTTGTATTTCGCTTATTGGTTTTTCTTTGTTTTATTTTTCTAGTAATTCACTTCTAATGTATTTTATTAAAAGTATCAGGAAAAAGCTAGATTCTTTACCACAAATAGTTTGAAAAGCACAGCCATAAGAGATCTGTTATGAAGTTTTATGTGCCAAATAACTCAACATCAAAATATACAAAGTTAAAACAATGAAAGATGCAAGGTAAAAATGAAGAACAAAATAAAGTGGGAAGCAATTTCATTCCATGACATATTACATAAAAAAAATAAGTGCACAGAGGATAAAAACAAATTATGAAATGTCAAATTTTCTTTAGGAAGTGATATATTACAAGACACCCCATAAGTTTAACATCAGCTTTTCAGAAGGGAAAATTACTGTATTAAATGTATACATTGTAAGATGTATTACAACCTCAGAAATGTTAAAATTTCTTTTAGTCAAGGAAATAGTATGTCCACAATTTATCAAATAAATGAAAAACTTTTTTTTTTTTTACTGTATAGTTGACATACAATATTATACTAGTTTCAGGTACACAACAGTGATTGAACAATTATATACATTATGAAATGCTATCATTTAATTATTGTTACCATCTGGAAAACTTTTTAATTATCAATGAAACATTTATAAAGATATTGATGAGATAACAGACCCTAAAGAACACTTCAACAACTTTGAAAAATTAAAACTAAAGCATGGCAAAAACTGGTATTCTACCATTCCCCACTAGAGATCACTTAAGGATTTCTGTTTGTTTTTGGATGCTGCTGGGCAGAATTATGTATGAAGTAAGGGCTTGCCAACTTTAAAAACTTATGAAAACTACATTAAAAGACTCAAAACACACTCATCTCTACAGCCTTGTGGTTTTCTAATCCCCTTTTATACAGAAGGGGTGGGGTGGGAAATCAAAGTATTTCACAATGTTAGATGCCGCACAGGAGGTCACAGATGCTTTTGCTACCTTCTTCCTAGCTCCCTACCACCTTACCAAAAATGTAGGACATTGTTTGGATTGTGGGCAGAATTACTGCCTTCTCAAAAAAGGTCAGAGTCCGTTGTTTTTCCTCTGTTTGGCCCACTGGGTAAAGGCTAGCCTAACCTAGGCACCCTAATACAGCTATCTGGTTGATTAGGTAAATGAAGCCATCCTAGACCAACCAGCTTCCAGCTGACCTCTTGGCTGAATAGGTGAAGAGTTATATATGAGTTAGAGCACTGCTTGAACCACTACTACCATATATGTATGTGTTGTATATATTGCGCACACGTGCGCACGCGCACACACACACAAACTAAACTAGACAAGACTCAGAGCAACAGGATTCACCAGTTATCCTAATAATACAAAGTTTTTTTCCACCTATGCTACACGGTCTATTCATCTTAAAATAACCCCAAGAGGGGTGGTGGTCTCAGGATAGAACACAACTTGAGAAGAAAAAAGTAAACAAAAGATAAGATCCTTCTGAAACTATTCATTTTAAGTCACAGCACTTTAAAAGTTCTCTAAATAAGTGATAGTATCTTTTTCTTCCACTCTCATACCCAATATTTAAAACTCAACTAAATGTGATCTAAAGTCTCATTTGAGATATAAAAGTTCTTTATAAAATGAAAAAATATTTAAATAAAATGTATTTACCATAACAATAAACAAACTGGGAAAAATATTCAAAGTCAATGCATAGAGACCAATTTTCTTATTACATGAAGAGCTCCTTGGAATCAATAAACAAAAGACCCAAAAAAGTGAATAAAAGATAAACATGTAGTACACTGAAAGGGAAGTACAAATGGCTCTCGAGCATATGGAAAGACACTATATTTCACTTGTAATAAATAAATGCAAATTAACTACACAGCGATCCATGTTTTTATCTATTAGATTGGCAAAGATCAAAACATTTGAGAACATAATCTTGGTGAAGAGATGGAAAAAGTCTCATATTGCTGGTGGGAGTACAGATCAAAACAACCTCTGTGTTACACTTTTCCTTCTCTTGAAGATATTCTTGTAAGACATTTCAAAATATAGTACGCAAGATATATTTTGTCTTGTGTGGGCTGTTGGTCATTTTCAGAAAACTGCTCTAATTGCCTGCTTTTATAGAATTCTATTCATATAACAGAGCAGATAGGTAGGGAAGTTTAAGAAACTTGGATGATGAACATAGTAATCTTGTTCCATCTGCTGCCCACCTGATACCTTATTGTGCACTTAGTGAGTGCTCAGTATATATTTGTTGATTAAATGGGACCAGGAATAATGCTGAGCAACGATGAGAATGGAATAAAACAAGAACAAGGGATTAGCTAAATTTATCTGAATTATTGAATAAATTTTTAAACACTATCTTTTTCAAGGGTAAGGCACTGACACAGTGACAAATGTTTCCTGAACATGAGTCAGCTGGCAACAGTGGTATAGATTATTACAATAATGAGTCACATACTCTTAGGAAACCTCTTCCACACTGCTCTGGGCTTGGCCATGTGATATGCTTTGGCCCATGGGACAAGATAAAATATATGGGGCTTGCCTTCACTTGCTGCTTCCGTAAACCCTACTGCTGCCTCCAGCTGAAGGCTAGCCTGCGGGAGACACATGGCCAAAGCTCGCACCAATACCCATACATATGAATGAAGCCATCCTAGACCAACCAGCTTCCACATAAGCACCACGTAAGCAGCCCAGCCAGCAGCAGGGGCAAAACTGCTTACTTGAGCCCATCCCAGAATCATACGCTAACAAATAGTTTATTTTATACCACTATGTTTTGGGAAGGTTTGTCATGCAAAAACCGATACGAGTGGATAGGGGAATAGGATTGGTGGTGATAAAGGAAAATTTATGTTTTACCTGTTTGTTAAATTTCACAATGAGAATATATGCTACTTGTTTAACCAAACTAAACTTATAGAGATATTTTATATCCGACTGATATTAGAGTCAAGTCCCACTATCACCTTAGGAACACATATACATAAAACAAAACAATCCAGTCCAAATGGGAACATGAATTTGAGAGGAGACATTAATATTGCTCAGGAAATAAAAGGGTCAGTACAGAGTAGCAGGGTATACTATAATACACACACAAAAAAGTGAGTAAGTATGTATTCATGGTCACGGTCATGTCTCAGTAACAGCCATTATCAAATTCCAAAGTGTTAGGTCACATACATCTGAGATTTTGCTTTCCTACTTCTTCTGTTTAGGCTAATACACATTCCCTCATTTTAAACCTCACATGCTATGAGGTAAATATATGCTGAATAACTTTAGGCAAAAGTTAATTAACCTCTCCAAGCCTCATTTCCTCAACTGTAAAATGGGGATAATAGTACCCATTTTATAGAGCTGTAAAAATTAAAATACGTAGAACTGGGCACATAGTAAAGGGTCAATAAATGGCCTATAATCTGTTAATAGAATGATTTAAAAGTAATGTCTTTTGACTGACCTGGTTTCTATTTTAAAATCATTAAGCATCATCAACAAAGGTGTGATTCATCAAAATTAATTTAAAAATCTTTCTAATGACTTCATGAAAAAAGTTAAAAGACAATGTTGTTAAAAACCAAAACAAAACATACATATAGGGAAAATATGAAGAAATTGAAACTCCAGGCAATAATGAATTCACCTGGCCCACATTCCACAATCCTAAATAGGTTTAAAAACCAAAAGCTTCAATTTTTGTGTTTTATGAATTCACAAGAGGCAAAAACAAGAGAGCAATAAATCCTATTGTCACTTTTGTGACCTCTGGCACACATACTTTCAATTCTTTCTACCACCATCTTTAATAAAGGCGGCACTGCTGAAGGCTTTGGAAAACAAGGCTCTTTCTGAAGAAATAAACATAACCTAATCTGCAGTATTGGAAAATTTTAGTTATTCCTTGGATCAATGGCTTAACATTGCCTCTTAAACAGGTTAATTACCTAGCCTGAAGACATATGAGTTAGTGACCAACAACAAAAAGCTTTATACCACAATGTGCAGGTATTTTCGTTTGCTCTATTGTGAATAATTAATAAATGCTAAAAAAATTCCATTTTTCATTTCAATTCAATTATTTTAAAGAGTGCTTAGTATATGTGAAATAATGTGGCAGATTCTGGAGTTAGAAGGGTAAAGAAAGTAACACATATTGATATCATGCCACACATTTGCTGATTATTGTTTAATCATAATAATCCAATGAGGTAAAACTTATTACCATGTCGGATTCCCTGCATGGAGCCTGCTTCTCCCTCTGCCTGTGTTTCTGCCTCTCTCTCTGTGTGTCTCTCATTAATAAATAAATATAATCTTTAAAAAAAAAACTCATTTTAGGAACATCTGGGTGGCTCAGCCAGTTAAGCGTCTGCCTTCTGCTCAGGTCTTGATCCTGGGGCCTGGGATGGAGCCCTGCCCTTCTAAGTGGGAGTCTGCCTCGTCCCCTGCTCATGCTCTCTCTCTCTCAAATAAATAAAATCTTTTAAAAAACAAAACAAAACTCATTTTACAGAGGAGGAAATTAAGGCTCAAAGAAGTAAAGTAACTTGACCAGAGTCTCTCAGCAAAAGACAGTGTAGGAGGGTATGGAGCAGGGGCAGGGAAGCACACAGGGCAGTGCCATGTGACTATCCCTACAGGCAAACACAACACTAAGTGTAGTTAAGTCCTTCATCAGCAATGTGAAAGGGGGCTAAGACTATGAGAAGCCAAAGAGATAACCTTTTGGGAATGGGCAGAGGAGTCACAAAAGGCTTTAAAGAGGTTAATATCTGAGTTGTTACTTTAAGGATGAGTAGGATTTATCAACTTCAATGCCAAGGCTTACCCCCAACCCCCCTCATCCCCAATATATTAACCAAAATAAATTACTTACTTGAAATTGAGAAAAACAATTTTGAGAGAAATCTTCCTCAGATATATTATTCCATAGTTTTAAAACAAATAATATGATGACTGTTTAATTTTTAGGTTGCTTTTATGTGGCTTGTCTTGGTTTTTATTCTGAAATGAAATTTAGATTAGTCATTTTCTTGTTCTGAGAAACTAAGAGTATGCCAACATGTTTTAACTTCACATTTTTTCACATATCAACATGTATTCTTACTTACAAAACCTTTCGTTTCACCATCTCAAACAAAACCTAATTTAATATATAAATTACTTTGAAGTGTAAATATATATGCAAAATAAGATATTTCTTTTAATTATTGTTATATTTCCTTGGTAATTGTAATAAATGGAAGAAAAATAGAAAACTCTCGGTATATTGTTACTTATTACACAAGCATTTTTGAGGTAACACGCTCTCTTTTATTGTTGGAGTCGTTTATATAGTAAATGCTCTCTCAGCCCAAAGAAAATTAAAAAACTACCCCCAAGGAAATGGACCTCAAGTTCTTAGTATTTCCCACAACTATGGTACTAAAAGAAAACATAATTGGACCAAAAAAACCCTAACATTTACAACAACAATTACCACTCTTTTTTTCACAGAATTTCTTTGCTAGGCATACATTCAATTTCTGCTGCAGAAAACAGTCCAGTTTGCCAATACTCATTAAGCAACAAAATAATTTTCATTGAAAAAAAATATTTAAAAAGCTACAGAGAACTGGAACACAGAAGGTCATCTGAAAAACTTAAAAAGAAATGACAAAAAAACAAACAAAAAAAAACAAACAAAAAAACCACCCACACACCAAAAGATTAAACAGACTTATTAAGAGGGTTTTATTTTTACTTATGATTTGTTTTATTCTCAAAAATGTATCTCCTTTATATTTAAACAGTGGAGTTTAATTGCCTAAGACACCTATCCTGCTTTATCTGTATCTTACCTGGAACCTATAAGTTAACACAATTTACCCAAAGTTTACCTTACCTCCCAATATTTCCTTTCTTATTTATTCTTATTATTTCTTATTATTATTGGTGTTAAAATGACAGCCAGGTACCAAAGTAATATACAACATACTATATCCCACATCTTAATAAGTTGCTAAGTATTTCTTTGAAATGTCTAGGGCTAATGACAATATCCTTTGAAATCTGTTTAACCCCAACCTCCTTAAACCTGAATCGATTTTCACTTTTTTTATTGAACAAATTCTCATCCAATCAAAAACAAGACAAGAGAAAATTATAGCACTAGAGGAACTTGAAAGATCTCCTGGCACATTCCCTTTCTCTTTGGAAAACTATATACGTTCAATCCTAGTATCAATTTTTGTTTATATCTGCCCTAAATTCCACTTGCTATACACTCTAGCCTTTGTTTTGTTTAAGGAAAGAACTACGGTCAACACAAAACAAATCCTGCTACAGCCTATCCTACAAGAAGATTCTAAGCACTACTGGACAGAGTATGACC
This sequence comes from Canis lupus familiaris, assembly GCF_011100685.1. Lineage (NCBI taxonomy): Eukaryota > Metazoa > Chordata > Mammalia > Carnivora > Canidae > Canis > Canis lupus. Next base: position 68,351,131 of record NC_049233.1, read on the forward strand.
TTAAAGATTTCTAAACTGTGTACGTGCAGGTCTTCTAATCATTCCTCTAAGATTCAGTACATTCACCTTTAAATTATCATCAATGTCTTCTTCCAATTCTTCCTCAGGTTTGGGGGGCCAGTGTGAAGCAGAGAGAGCTAAGAGTCATAGATCCTTAGTTTTCATACCTAGCCCACACAACCAACTATAGGACACAGGACAAATCCTTGCACTTTCTTATCTAGATTTCAGTTCTCTTTACATAAAATGAGAGGATTTGACCAGAACAGTGTTTCCCAACTTTTTCCATATTGTAAATAATATTTGTTCAGCACACAGACCAACAAAAGGACATTTAGAAGCATCAACATGGTACTTGGTAAAAAAAAATTTTTTTTTAAATTATCATTTTCCTTATATAACTACAGAAGAAAATTAAAACTTAAGTGAGATTTTTAATAGTATGAATTTCAAATCCAACCTTTTTCACATAAGGAATAATATTTCAAAATAATAATGATGTTTATTTTTGTGGAATATACATGCACCATTAGGCAACCACCTTGCAGCAAGCTAAATGACACATCAGATGCACATGCCTAGGAGATCCAATACAGCAAATACAGAAATTCAGGCCTAGAACTGTGCTCCCCAGGGCAACCAACATCCCTGCCACCCTGTGCTCTCAATATCAGTGGGCTACACTCTGCACTGGGTGACATATTCCTCAGGCACTCGGAATATAAACTCCAGTAGTAGCTCCATGGTCCATTCTCCACAAGAGGCAGCTGCATACTCTGTGGCTAACTGAAGTAGATTCCAAGTAATAAAGCACCTCCTTTAATGGACTGAAGATATCAAAAGGAGCAGTAACTGTAAGTTATTGCTCATGATGTTATCTGCTTAAAGGAACCCACAGCCTTCCTTTAGCCTCCACTCCAGGGCCACCCTCCAGTGAGCCACATAACATCAACGGGAAGCTCTGAATCCGACCTCTAGCAAAATCTAAAATTAAACAGTACTGGAGTAATCATTTGATAATTGTTCACAACTATTAGTTTTTTTGCGTGTGTTTTTGTTCTTCTTTACCAATTCCTTCAAACACAACTTAAAACTTTGAATAGGTATTACATGCACATAGTAAAAAAATATCCCAAAATTACCAAACGATATACTAAAAAAAAAACAAAAAAAAAGATTCAGTCTCCCACCTTTGTCCTTTAGGCCACCAGTTCCCCTCACTGAAGGCAACCACTGTCACCAAACTGTCATACATCCTTTGATATTTATACACACACACACGTACATATATATTTTATATATATATATATATATATATATAAAACACATGAATGGCAGCATACTATACCTCTTACACATTTTTCCCCCTCTTTAATATATCTTATACATGGCACAACAGGAGTGCACATAGTGTTGCTTCGTTACTTTAAGAGTTGCCTAGTATTCCATTGAATAGATATACCATTATTTACTTAACCACTCCCTTAACGGATTTATGTTTAGGTTATTTCCAGTTTTTTGCAATGACAAACAATGCTGCCACAAATTACAGGTTAACACGTACATAAAATATTTAAAGATAAAATCCTTGAATGAAATTGCCAGATCAAAATATATGTGTATCTTTAATTTTGAAAATGATTTCCAAATTGCTTTTCCATAGAAAAAGAACATTTTATATTCCCACCAGCAATATGAGAATGCCGATTTCCCCTTCCTTTCCTTCTCTCCAACTCTTACTATGTAATCAATTTTTCCTAATTTGATAAGTGGTAAATAGTATGTTGTAGATTGAATTTATATCTCCTTTATGAATAAAATTATACCCCTTTTCATATGAATTTTGCTCGTTTTTTTCTATTAGATTATTTTCTAGGAGCTCTTTGTATATTAAGAGGACATTAGTCCTTCATGAAAAGTATACAAGTTTTACTAGTCTGTGTCTTTTCACTTTATAATTTTCTTTCTCTATACTGAATTTTTTATATTGTGAGGATCTCTAACCTGGCTCCAGTTACTGTATACCTTGAAAGCTCTTTGCCATTCCCAGATTATACTAAAAATATTTATCCTATGTTGTTTTGTTCTCAAATTTAAACCTTCTGATTCACCTGGAAGTCAACTTTTTATTTTTCCAGATAATTAACAGGTTATCTCAACACTGTTTATTTTTCTTTCCATACTAAGAGGTACAGGTAGCATCCATTTTCATATAGTAAATTCTTATCTAGTTTAAGTCAGTTTCTAGCCTCCACTCTGTTTCATTGTTGCTATGAGCCAAAACCACACTACTTTTCAAAACATTTTAAAATTAAAATCAGTTTACATATAAATGAGTATCATTTTTTTAAAAAGCCAGAAATTACTGGCTTGCTTTAATTTAAGAATCATTCTGTAGTTCCTAAATTGAATTTATATAATCAAGTTCAATACTATCATCACACAATCATGCATTCGGGTGGATACTTATTTCGGGGCCCAGTATGAACTTCAAGTCTCTTTTGCTGTATTTCTGAACCGTACCTAGAAAGCCAGTTTTCCCTTAATTTTGTACATAGCTTTTTCCCAAATTATAAAATCAATACATTCTCTCCATAAGAAAATCTAAAAATTTCAAAACACACATCTTAGAGATAACCAACCTTTATATTTTTGTATATTTTTATGCATTTTAATACATGACTATTTCACAAACTGATTTTTTTCACATAATATACTGAGCATTGTCCCATATTTTTATATTCTTATAAAATTTTATTTTAATAAATTCTACTGTATGAATATGCCCAATTGATGTAACCATTTCCCAGCTGTTGAATATTTGAGGTTGCGCCCTGCTGATGACTATTATCTATTGATTCCTACAAAAATGCTTGAGTTTCAAGCACTGTGGTAGTATCGATTGTATAATGGTGAGCAAAAATGAACACATTACCAGCATTTATGGAGGTTATTGGGAAAAACAGACGTTAATCTCCAACATATATAAAATTACAATTACAGCCAAGTGTTATGAAGGAGAGTTTTATGGAGTTTTGAGAGTCTATGATAGGGAAGGCTTCCCTGAGGAAAGATAAATCAGAGTTTAGGTGAAGGAAAAGGAAAAACATTCTAGGCAGAGGGAACAGCATGTACAAAGGCCTCATTGTGGAAGGGAGCATGGCAAGAAAAGGGACTGAAATAAGGCCAATATGGCTGGAACACAAAGAGCAAGGCAAGAAGAACATGGCTCAAGCCATGACTAGATAGAAAGGTAGGGGCCAGACTATGCAAGACCTTGTAAGACATGTAGACGCCACCACATAAGACATGTAGTTTTGTCCTTATCCTAAATGCAATGGAAAGCTACTGAAGCATATCAAGTAGTAGGGTGATATAATCAGGTTTGCATTTTGAAAAGATCCCTCTGATTACAGTGTAGAAAACAGATTAGAAGGGAAGAGAGTGGACTGGGGTAGGCCAAGATTAGGAGGCTATTGTAAGTGCATCCAAAAATGCTAGTAGTTTAGACTAGGGTGGTGATGGATAATGAAAAGAAGTAGATGGATTCAAAAGATAATCAGATTTTGCCAAAAGATTTACATTCATAGATTAAAATCTCTAAAACTAGTACTGGGTCAAAAAACATTTTGAGAATTATAATATGCATTGCCAAGCTGCCCTGCCAAGAGCAGTTTTCGTTTGTGAATTACCTTGTATCTGTTCCTCCATCAGAATTTTGAAATTCTTTTGAAATTCCTTTAAAATGACTTAATCCATACTTCCTTCATGAAGCCTTCCCTGACTCCCCTTTTTGCCTGCTAGTTGGTCACTGACATGTCCTCCTTTGAGCCCTTGTTTTCTTATACACATTTCTGTCATACTCCCATCAAACTATGCTTGACTTACGTCTGTGTCACCTCTACTATACTGTTAAGAGTCTGGAGGGCAAAAGTTGTTCATAATGACACCAAAAATAGCTCAACATACATAGTAGGTTCTCATTAAGTGTTCACTGAATTCTACTATGGACAGATTTAAGAGGGTCCTGCTTCATGCTCTGATTTACTAATTGTGATTTTAAACCAAATATAATACAGAGAGCTAACAGAATTTGCTACTCGGGGCTTCAAATGCCTACTAAAAAAAGTGACTAATTTTGTTTGTGGTAAATCACTAAATTTCTGTAGTGCTCCTGAAAAACCTTTCTGGTAATTGTATCAAATAGGTTTTATGAGATCTTAAAATATTTTTAAATGGCTTAGCAAAAAAAAAAAAAAAAAAAGGCTATGAACAAACAAGAAATTACTTGTAATCTGAGTTGCTGGTAAATGCTATAGTTTTCAAAACTGTATTCATTTCAAACTTAATCCAATTTACAAAAAAATGAAGTTATTAACCAACTACATAAATTTATACAGCACTGGAGAATGACCAATTTCTTATGTTGAAAAATTCAATTTTATGTTTAACAATTAGCATCTAGAACAATCTACTAAAATTTTCACTACCTGGAGGAAGACTAGAGGGGGTAGTGGCAAGAGTTCCTTACAGTAATCTTAAAGACAAGCAGCTCCCTCTATAGTCTGTTTGGCCTACTTTAATTACTTGCTGTGTGAACATCTCACTCACACTCTTCTATTTACTCCCACTCTGCATCTCAGCAGGGAGGCTTTCTGAGAGGATAATTCTGTTTAACCTGGTGCTGAGAAAACTGAGAGCTTTCTAAACTCCACGTGAAGTGAGTTACATCAAGCAACCAATAAGCAAGGGTTGGGATGTGGAAACCCGACAGCTTCCCAGATCCACCTGAGTCGGATCTTCACGATGAAGCCTTAGGATTTTATTTGAAGTGAATTCCCAGAGCAGTTAACACCTGTATTCAAATCTAAGTGAAAAAACACCGCCCTGTGCTTTAGTCATCTATAACCTTGTTTCTCTCCATTAAAACAGGTTACTGAAACGTTGTTACACCACTCAATACGTTGTTATAGCAAAACAGCATTCAAGACATTTTTAAATGAGTGAAGAAAACGCAAAAGAGGTTTTTTAAAAAGTAATTCCATTACTCACATGAAGAAAATTTAAGTGATTCTCTCAGGAATAACATTATCCTCAATCAGCAAGGGATTAAATCAGTCAGGATTTACCGTTCAAATCTGAATATGCCACTTTTTAAAATACCTTTTCAAATTTCACCAACTCAAGATATGAGAGCTTTTAAATCTAAGACAATTTCTTATATGTTATTCAAGATATGCCCTCAAAACACAGGACAATCAGAAGTCAACTGGACTGTTTTCTAAAGCAGAAAAATACCTTTTATGAATAGAAAAACTGAACTAGTAAAAATGTAAGAAACCTAATCAGTTCAGAATTTATAATACCAATATGAAACACCCTCTTTGAGAAACAATTTCTTCTGCTGCTATTTTTCAGGACTCATTTACAAAGCAAACTCAGTTTAAAAATACCTTTTCTTTAAACCAAGATTAAGAATTAAGGACTTCCAAAATTATTATATATGAAAGGCTTAAAGTTATGGTACTTTATGTAACATAGATTTATCATGTTACTATTTTTCACTAATTTACTTTACTAATTGGTAAATATATAAACATAGCTGTGCTTTCAAACAATAAAACTGTTCATTAAAAATTCTATCACTCAGATTTTTACTAAGTCAGATTGGCCTATATTTTATATTAATTATTTTCAAATGTATTTTAATGGGTGAGCTGGACTAGTTTTCTTTGGGGAGAGAATTCAGAAGCAGATAATTGTACAATTTTGTTTACATTTAATTAATGCTAACTTTCCTGGGAGTTTCTAACATGTTAAAATGCTGGCTTTCTGAAAGCTATATACTCCCAAATGTATGCCAGTGACTTCAAATTTTTTCACCTGTTGAAAAAACACAAAAGTCTTTATATGTGAAACTGTGAACTCTATTTACGGTAAACTCAACTTGATACTTCTTAACAACTTCAAGTTTCAGTTTCTTTGTATCGTTGTATATCCTTTAATGTACAAAAATGTCTTACTTCCACATTCATTTACATTATACGTTTCAAAATATATCCTTTAAGCTTTTGTTTTTTGTTTTTGTTTTTTAAGGCAGAAGGGGGAAGCTGGTGATCTACTGTAACATATCCAGGAGGGAAGAATAGATTTATCATAGAATACCCGTGTGTTCTTTTATACTGAAAAACACAAAAGTACCTCCATCATCTTTTTTAAAGAATGTTTTCTTACGTTATAGGCTTACTGCTAGCTCACAGTGAAATTCACCTATTCCACAAACAAAACTTTTCTATAAGCCTGAAAATCATTCAGGGATACATATTTAATGACTTGCGTGGGGGGGGGGAGGGGGGAACACATCTGTGCGTAGAAAAGTAATCCAAACCATACAAACGTTAATACACAGAGATGCCACAGTATATCCTATTAGCACGTCACTTTAGAATTCCGAAATCTGGCTGAACAGAGCTCTATCAACCTTCTAATTCTTTCTCTGTACTGGAAGTGAGAACAAACGGTGTGCGACACTGAAATTGCAACTGGAAACAAAGAGTCACCAATATATCTGGAAAGGGGAGGGGGAAAAATCTCTCAGAACTTTATTGCCTCTATTTTCCAGCCTCCAAAGTTTCAGGTGTTTCTCCTTTCCCCAAATCAACAGCACTCACATTTCTCATCTTCCCAGGTCCCTATCACCAAAACCATCATTTCATCACTCTGGGAGGGGGGATACTGCATCAAAATCTCACAACACTGAAATTTGCAACAAAGAGAATTGACGTTAAAAAGGGAACTGCTTGGGAAAAAAAAAACAACAACAACGAGCGCCTGTGTTGGGTAGAGCCGTTATCTCGCGTGGCCCCGCAGAAACGGGAGGAGGAAGACCCAGCGCGACCGGGGCGCGGAGCATCAAGTGGGAAACGCTGCCCCAGACCCCGCAGGCGCAGGGCAGCCCGCAGCCCGCAGCGGAGGGGAGCGCGGCCTCCGGGAGCTGCAGGCGGCTCACAGCGCGCACCCCTCCACGGCCACGCGAGGCCCTGCCCATCTGGCCCCCGCCCTTAGCGGCGTGACCCCACGTCCCCAAGAGCTCCCGTCACTGCCCCCCCCCGCCGGCCCGACCCCACTCGGGCATCCGAGCGGTTCTTGCGGTCAGGATGACGTGTCTTTACACGCGGCCCCGCGGCTCGGCGTGGGGGGCACGTCTCCGACGGGGGCCGCGGCTCCTCAGGCGTTCGCGCCACCGGGCGCGAGGTGCGGCCGCCGGGCGAGCGACGACGCGCCCCTTCCCTCGAGCGGCCGCCGCCCGGGGCCCCGGAGGCTCGGGTCTCCGAGGAGTCGTCCCCGACCCGCGCTCGCCGCGGAGCCCCACGGTCCCCTCAGGGGGCGGGATTCCTCAGGCGCCGCGCTCCGGAAGGGGCAGAGGCGGGCGGCGGCGGGCGGCGGCGTGAGGCCGCGCGGGGAGCGCTGACCCTTCCTCGGCCCCTCAGGGCCCCCTCCAGACGGGGGAGGCGGCGGGGCGGCAGCGGGGCGGCCACCGCAGTCCCCCCGGCGGGCGACCTCAGCGCGTCCCGGAGGACACGGCGCGGCCACCTGCCCCCCCGCCCGCCCCCGCGGCCCGCGCTGCGGCTCCGGCTCCCGGCCGCCGCGCGCGCTGCCAACACCCGGCGCCCGGGAGGAGGGGGCGCGGCGGCCGCGCGGACCCACGTCGCGGCGCCTCTTGTCACGCACCCGGGGAGAGGCGCGGAGGGAGGGAGGGAGGGAGGGGAGGCGGCGGCGAGCGCGCGAGTGCGCGGCGGCGAGGGGAGGGCAGCCCGGGCGCCCCGCCGGCTCCCGCCCGCGCCCCGCGCCCGCTTACCTGCCGGGGTCGCTCCGAAGACTCGCACCACCGGCACCTTCTTGACAGGGGCCTGGGTGAGGGGGCACAGGCAGGTGTCCAGGCCCCGCAGCGGGCTGGCCATGTAGTAGTCGGCGGTCACTATCCTCACTGAAAACATGTTCGCCGCCGCCGCCACCGCCTCCTCCTCCTCCTCCTCCTCACGGGCGATCTGGCGGCGGCAGCAGCGGCGGCGGCGGCGGCGGCGGCTTCCTCCGCAGCGACGGCCCCACGGCGGCGGCGCCCCCTCCCCGCTTCGGCTCGGCCCCCTCCCCTCACACACAGACGCGGCGAGCGGGCGGCGGGCGGCGGGCGGGGCGCTCGCTGCTGGCACTGCTGCCGCCGCCTCCTCACGAGCACCCGGCGACGGGCGACAGCAGAGACGCCCTGGCGCTTCCGTCCGTGCTGCTGCTGCCGCCGCTGCCGCCGCCGCCGGGAATCACACGGGCTCCTCGGTCCCAGGCTGCAGCTCTTGTTGCCATGATGATGATGTCACGGACGCAACCACTGGGGGAGGGGAGGCGGGGGGGCGGGGGGGGGTGCGCGAGTGCGCGCGCGCGTGCGTGCGTGTGTGTGTGTGCGCGTGGGGGGGCGGGGGGAGGGGACGCGGCGGGAAAGGGAGGGAGCGGGGCGGGCACCCGAGCGGGACACCCCGGCGGGGGCCGAGGAGGTGTTTTCTCCCCCGCCCCCCCGGGCTCGCAGCGAGGGAGGAGGCCGCGGGGGGGGGGGGGGGCGGGGAGGCTGGGCCCGCGCCGGGCGCGGGGATCGATGACTCGGCCGGTGGGCACGGCCACCTGCGTGGGGGGGGGGGGGCGGAGCGCCGATGTCATGGATGCGGGAGGGGGGTCGGGGCCGCTCGGGCGGCTCGGCGGGATTGGCCGGGGATCGCTCGCGCTCGCCTAGGCGACCGCCATTTCACATCCTGCGGAGGAGGCGGGGGCGGCCGCCGAGACGGCGTTTTACGAGGTAAGAAAGCCCGCCCGCGGGAGGCGGGAGGCGGGCGGCGGGCGGCGGGGCGCAGATCTCGTGCCGCCGCGGCCTCGCGGGAGGGCGGGCGGGGCCGGGCGCGGAGGCGGAGGCGGACGCAGCCGGCCCTTCTCAGGTATCGCGGCGGCTCCGCGCGTGGCCCGGGGGCGGCGCGAGGGGCGGGGGCGCGCGGGCGCGGGCCTCGGCCTATAGGAGGGCGGCCCCGGCGCCCCCTCCTTCCCGCGGCGCTGCGGTGTCTGCGCGCGGCCCCCCGGAGGGACGTGTTCCCGCTCGGCTCCGCTTAGCTGGGCCGGGCAGGGCCGGGCAGGGCCGGGCAGATCCGGGGTTTCCCACCGCGGCGTCGTCCTCCCGCGCGAACAGATCCTTCCTCGGGTTCCTCCTCAGCGCCTCAGGCTGCGGCCCGGGCGCGCGCGTGCGCGGTTGTGTGCGCGTCCGTGTGCGCGTCCGTGTGCGCGTCTGTGCGCGTGCGCGTCCGAGGAAGCACTTGTCCGCGCTGGGTGACCGACCTCCCCCCGCGGAATTCAGGATTAAGAGCCTTTCAGAGAAGCGTTCGGCCGGAGGTGTAGAGCCCCCGTGAAAGTCACCGCGTCAGACGCGGACACCCGTTACCCATTACCTAAAGGCAAAAGGAGGTAGGGAAGAAGTGTTCAACAAAACAACTTCCCCCCCCCCCCAAAAAAAAAGGTGGGGAGGGGTGCAGTTGTGAAATCGGGGAAAAAAAAAAAAAAGGTAGTAACGAGCCGCTGGGTTGGCCCTCCTGTTGGAACCGACGGGTTTTTGTCTGACTCGGTCACTAAATACTGGGTGTGACCTTGGACAAATAATTTGGTTTCTCAGGACCCGTTTCCGCCTCCGTGGAACGAGAGTGGCACAGAACAAAACCCGAAGGTTTCTTCCCAACAAAAAGATTGACGCAGTGGGAGGCGTAAACCGTGGTTTCCAGTTCGAAGTACGGCACCGAATGGAGACTTTGGACATTTTCAGCCTAATTAGAGATCGGTCACGCTCACGTAGGATACAGGTGTGTTTTAATGGCTTAGTAGGTTGCCGTGTATTTTAAGTGGTGTGAGGGGTCCTCCTCTGGAACCGTTGTGGTTCCTCAAATAGGAAAATCAGGAGGCTCCAAGGTGGGGTGGGGGGACAGGTCCCTGGTAGGCAGCGTCTATGAATTCCATAACATATACTGCTAATAAGAATTTATGCTCCAAGGGATTTGAGGCTGATTACCACAGTAAATTAGCTTGCAGTTTTCAACCTCAGAGCATGATTATAATAAACATAGGTAGCAAGATTTCTAATATAAAGGAAATTACCTAATATTTTTAAGAGGCAAATCTCAAATTGATTTAAGTTTTAGAAGGCGATGGAAGGGATTTAAAAATAGCATTACTGTGTTAAAATGCATTTTCTCATAAAACAGATGTTTTTGGGCAAGCTGAATGCCAGATGCACAACGCCAGTGATTCTCATAATATTCCATGGCACTAGAGTTGTTGTTGTTGTTGTTGTTGATTTAATATTTTGGCCCTTACTAAGTCACCTCTGTAGGGATGAGGCCTCGAAATCTGTCTTAGCAACCTCCCTCACCACTCATGATTCTAAAGTCCTATAAAATTGAGAGTCCCTGTACTATATTATAATCCAAGTACACCCATAATACTTAAATTATACTAGTCCTAACTAGGAAAAGGTAAAAGCATCAAATTCATGGATTACTTGTCTCTAGAAAAGGGTTTCCTTCCCCCTACTTCTTGAAACAGCATCATTGACTAAGAAAAGGCAGTTGCAACCACAACTCACATCTTTCCAACCCACCAAGGAAAGAATGTTCAGTCTTGGGAAAAGCATCTGCAGCATGAAATTAGGATATTTTGTCCATTGCATGTAATTGAGTTTAACTTGTTGCTGAAATTGAACACCTGACAATACTTCCCTAATTAATCACTATCAAATGTGTAAGTAAGAAAGAGTTCTGGAACTTTGAGTCAGAAAATGAAAATTTTAAGCCATCATTTATTAGCTAAATGATTTCGGATAGATCATTTCATTTTCTGGAGTCGGTTTCCTCATCAATGGAATGGACAGTAATTCCTTCTTTAATATCTCAGGGATGGTACAGGCTCATATGCGGTAAGGCATGTGAAAGTATCATCATATACAGTTGACATCCAGAAGTTTAACTCATTCAAAAGGAGTAAATCATTTGAAATTGTCTTTTCTACGCAGTAGGAGAGAAATGTCAAAATTGAACTCTGTATCCTTAAGTATCTCTTTTTTTGTTGTTACTGTCCAGTGGCTTCTGTTTGCCTGGTGGTTTGAGAGATAGACAAAACAGGTGACTTTATACTTTCAGACAGACTTGATAGTTTCTAGTCTACCATCATAAGCATCAATTGACATTTCATCTCTTCTAGTCCACTGACCTACACTCATCATGTCATGCTTTTGGTAAAAGCCCACCAAACCTTCTGTATCAATACTGTTGAGTGTCTATCAGTATTTGCCTATTAGCAATTTATAATAGAACAGAAGGCAATGGCCACCATTATCTTTCACCAGGTATTGTAAAATGGCTTACCCAGCACTCATCCAATCCCCTCCTAGCTTGCTTTTCTGCACTTTAGAAGCTAGAAAATTAAAAACTACAGTTTCTAGACTCTCTTGCAGCTAAATGATGGTGTGCTGGTAAATGTTTACTAATGGCTGGGGGAGAGGGATCCCTGGGTGGCGCAGCGGTTTGGTGCCTGCCTTTGGCCCAGGGCGTGATCCTGGAGACCCGGGATCGAATCCCACATCAGGCTCCCGATGCATGGGGCCTGCTTCTCCTTCTGCCTGTGTCTCTGCCTCTCTCTCTCTCTGTGACTATCATAATAAATAAATAAATATTAAAAAAAAAAAAAACAAAAACTAATGGCTGGGGGAGAGGAACAACTGATTTGTTGTAGCCAGTCTTCATGGTATGAATATTCCCAGGCTACCAAAAATGACTTCACTGAATGTGGAGTTACTTGGAAAAGATGCTAACAATCAGTAGCTGGCTTCCTTCAGCATACCAGTGCATATGACCTAGTTTCCAGCAATCAGATGCACCCATTCAAGACATAGGTATGAAAGTAAGCAACATGATGCCTCAGCTGCACTCAGGGAGATGGGATTTTTCTGGCAAACACTATATGGTGGAGATACTTGGTTCTGGGTAGCTGGGGGAAGAGTTCTCACATCCATTTTTAGAGTCATGGGCGCTGACTGGCAGGTGGTATTGGAAGGGGTTTCCACTAGAATTGCCCTGTGATGTGGGATGAGGTACTTTCTGGTTTGTTTTTTCCTAGATGTTGTTTCTAGCAGTGTTATTATCCAAGCCTGGTTCGCTCAGAGATCTGTCCTTTAATCCCTTTCTGCTTAAACTAGCTCAGTCACGGCCAGCTACATAATTTGCTGAGCCCAGAGCAAAAGGAAAAATGTGGGGCCCCCTTGTTCAAAAAGCAGGAAAAAGGTGCCATTATACTTACTAAAATATAAAGCTTTTTCTTTCTTCTGTCATCTCTCTCTTGACTTGTAATGATGTTTTTTATTTGGTTTTTAATGTCATTCTAAGGAAAATTAGAATTTTAAATTAGAATGAATTTTACCATTCATCTTTATTTTGTGCAATGCCATTTATAAATGCAAATATAAAAGCATTTAACTCCTACATAGACTCACCAAAATTACACAATTCATATTTCCTAGTTTATACATGCATATGCATTTTGTGCTTATCAGAACAGTGTAAACGCTGCACAGAACCAACTCAGCTGTTTTTGTTTCCCTTCTTGATAGGCACACATCCTCACAATTTGAGTAGGGAAGGAGTGAAAAGAAAGGAAACCATGAGTTGCCCTACCTTTCCCCTTCCTTCTATGTCATCATTCTCAGCGTAAATGCTAATATGGGGAAGTAAATGCTAATATGAGAATATGATAGGGTTCATCTGTCGCTTGTATTTTTTAGGATGCCACTGCCTTCTTTTTGTAATATGCTTGCCTGTCGTCACTGTGACTCCCTGAGTTCCTACACCTCATAGGTCTATCAATGCTGTGTTTATGACACACCACAAAGACTATATGCAAGTAGGGTGGCAAGGAAGAAAAGATGCACACAGTGCTTCCTGTGCTTGCTTGTATGATCCATTGTGCCACTGGACTTCATTTATTAAACTTTCAAACATAAAAGTATGAAGATTTTCAAAATGGCGATTGCAGAACACTAAACCAAGCACGGTGCCCCTTAGAACTGCACAGTTTGCATGCCCATGAAGTTGACCCCGAGCTCATTGTTTCTCAAGGGGCTTCTCCTGATGTGTTAGGTGAAGCAGTTCTACATTGTGCAGGATATTTAACATCCCTGGCCCCTGGGCACTACATGCTACTCTGACAAAAATGCCCTCCAAGAGGAGTTACTGAACTCCTGGAGTGCACTCCACTGTCTGTAGCTGGGAACCATGGTCATTACAGATCCAAAAAAGGTCATGTACAGTTTCTGCTAGTGATTCTCAGGCAGGAAAAAATACAGAGTTGAGTTTAAAAGATTTCAGAAGTCTCATACCTGAGAGAATTATGGTGACCTTTTTCCCATGGTCAGAAAAATAATACTGTCTGCATTGGTGATGAAACAGGTATTTGGGATGAAAGTTTAAAAGTGATCAGTGGGGAGCAGCCCGGGTGGCTCAGCAGTTTAGCACCACCTTCAGCCCAGGGCCTGATCCTGGAGACTCGGGATCTAGTCCCACATCGGGCTCCCTGCACGGAGCCTGCTTTTACCTCTGCCTGTGTCTCTGCCCCCCCCCCCCAATCTCTCATGAATAAATAAATAAATAAAATCTTAAAAATATATATATATTAACATCATAACATACTAGAGTTGAAATAAGATATTCTAGATCATTTATTTCCTTTATCCCTATAGATTAAAAGCTCTAGCTATATAGACCTGGCCTTGCCTTTGCTAATGCTGAATCTCAGTTTTCTCCTCAATACAATGAGGATAATAGTATATTATCTTAGGTTGGAAGTCATTTTACCAAAAGCCAATTCACTAAAAAGTAGTTTTACCAAAGAATATGTTTGTTAAATTCAAGGTGAATTTTCTGTAAAATAAGTATTTGGTAAATTTAACTACTTGATTCTTTGGCAAATTAACTTTTAGCAAATTGAACTGTTTTCCCATCCCTGTTAGGCTTATAATAAGGATTAAATGAGCTGTTGGATACTTTCAAAAAGTCCTCAATCAGTCTTAGCTATAATCCCTCCAACATTCTGACCTCAAGTTTTACCCATTCCCTCTCTGAATATTTAAATAGTTCCCATTGCTGTCCACATAACTGGCCTTCGGTAGCCTTTCACTACCTTTAGTTGGACTATTATTACAATAGTCACTTGATTGGCCTTTTGCCTCATTCCCTCCAAACTTAATTCCTACACTATGGCAAGAGTGGTCTATCACATAAATTTTAAATTATCATCTACAATATAATAGTTATATATTGTAGATGACTGTTTCATCTTTTTCACATATCCTTTCAGCACCATTGGAGTACTTTTAGTTCTGCAAATATACTTTTTTTTTTTTTTTTGAGAAAGCATCAAATTTCTTTGCCTTGCCTTTCTAACTGGAATATCTTCCCTTTTCTTGTCTCCTGCCAAAATTTTTGTTCATCTTTCAAGTTTTAGTTAAAATGCTGCTTCCCTTCTAAAGATCTCCCTGATGTCCTCAAAAAAATGTAGGTGTTCTTTCTAGGCTTCCACTTTTTTTTTGGTATATGCTTCTGTTATAACTCTTAGATTACTGCAGTTGTTTATTAGGTTATCATTCTGATAGACTATAATCTCCTTGAAGGTAGGGACCTTGCCTTTTTAGTTTTTATATATTAGTTCCATGTATAATGGCTAGTATATGAAGACATAGCCTATGTCTTCAACATTTATTGAATTAAAAATTTTAAAGATTTATTTACAACTCTTCTCTATGCTTTCCCATGACACCTCCAATTTACAGGTCAGGACACTGAGGCCCAAAGAAATGAAGCTATTTAGTGAGATCCCAAGCCTTCTAACTCCACATCTATTACTTTCACTCCTTTACTATAGAGAATCTTCTGAGTAGTGTCTATATGCTAGTCATTTCTGTTGTAGGAAACGGTCTTATCAGTGTCTTTCTATTCACTTAAAATCTAGAGAATAAGCAGAAGGGCATAGTGATCCAGGAAAATTTGTATGTTCTTTCTTACTCAATTATTTGGTTGCTTTTGTTGGTTTTCTAGGTAATTCAGTGAAAGTCAAGGTAAATTATTTGTTCCTCCCCACCCCTGGAGGACATTTGGTAAAATGTCTGGAGACATTTTTGATGATCACAGCTGAAGGACTGCTACCTGTATCAAATAGGTAGGAGTCCTGGGATGCAGCTAAATATCTTACAATGAATAGGGTAGCTCCCATAGCAGAGAGAATTATCTGACCCAAAATGTCAGTAGTGCCAGAGTTGAAAAGCCCTAATCTAGTCTAAGGGAAATTTTTACTCAGCCTTTCATCCACTGTGTTGTCTCTATGGTACCAGGATAGAAAAGAAACTCATTGCCCCCCAAGAAGGGATTTGGAACCCCTGTTTGGTAAACTCTAGAGGCAATTGCTATCAACTACACACTCTCAAAAGACTTCATGCAGGTTTCCCCAATGGATTCATAGGGCCTGCCTGGGTGTAAGATAGGCACACAAATATGTATTGCTTGAGTGATTAATAAAATATATTTTAACTTAAAGAATGGGGCTTTGTTTCTTTTCTTTTTTTTTTTTTTTTTTTCAAAGCTAAAGGGAAGTCCAATTAATCATCATGGTGAGAATTTCTGTTCTTATCTTTTTATTTCAGTTACAGGAAGAAGCAAAACTTCCTAAAAACAACTCTCAAGTCACCCACTTCCATAAATTATCAGTAATAGTTTTAAGGGAGAGACCAATGAGCCTGTAAATTAAAGATGATGTTTGAGGAACAAAAAATAAAAGAAGCTTTCAGAATAGAGTAATATTAGAGCTGATGCATGAGCTCTCCAGGACCCTCATTTAAATTATGTATCCAGAATTGAAACCAGAGCATTTCTGATGAATTATGGCTAGGCAGGAAGACACCAAACACATGTGGAGTAAGGTTAGATTAAGTTCCCAATTTAAGTAACATAAGATGCAGAATCTCAGAAGCAAGGTGTCTATATAGAACAGCATATCTCACGGTAGTTTTCCTTGGCCCCAATGTCCTCACTGTACTTTTATATCTACAGTTTAAATCACATTCCAGGAAAGCTTCCACTAATAATCTGTGTATTAATAGTGAACTCCCCTGGGCTTTGCTCCTCATTCCAGGGTTTAGGAAAGAGTATTCTCAAATGTGTAGATAGAGATTAACACTTATTTTTATTTTCTCAATAAAATGTATTTTTCCAATCTTAAAAGTTTTTAAGAAATACAGCATAGGAAATACAGAAAACCATAAAATACAGGATTGCAATCCCACCCAGAGGCAGTTATAATTAACATTTTAGTCTATTTTTCTTTTAGAAAATTTTTCTATAAATATATTAGTGGAAACAATGTCCCACTTTTTTTTTTACTATACGTTATAGGAGAAGCATTTTCCATACAAATTAAAATTCTTAAAAATAAAATAAAATAAAATTCTTCATATCCATTATTTTTAATGGGTACAGAATATACTGCGCTATGGACATATGATAGTTTACCACTTTCCCACAGTAGGCCAATAACACGGTGTTTCAAATTTTACATTGTAAGAAATATCCCACTAAGCAATTGTTCCATTTTGGATCCTACCCTTAACTTTTCAAGGAACTTACTTTATAGTTCATTATTACTTGACAAGAACATTAACCCCTAGAATGTGCCATGTTCCTTCTCTCCACCTGTTTGCCCACTTAGTTCATTCTTTAGATTTCAGGTCAAAGGTCACTTTCTCTAGGAAGTCTTCCCAAACTTTATATTTGATTATGGTTTTCTATGACATATTCTAATTGTACAGTGTTCCTTTTTTCCTTAGCCCTTAGCTCTAGTTGTAATAAACTATTCATTTGTATTTTATTTGGTTAATTTCTGCCCCCCCCCCCCCCAGCCTGAAGTAGAATACTACAATCATTATCTGGATAAGCAGTGATTAAAATGTTATAAACACAAGCCAATTAATGTGATCTCATTTGTATTACTGACAAGATGGGTTATAGCTTGAGATTGAAATACAATTAGTCCAGAAATACTTACGTGTCAGGCATTACTTGAAGTGCTAGGAATTTAGAAATGAGAACAGGCATGATTTCAGTCTTCATGGTGCTTATAGTCTAATGCAACAGTTGGCAAACTATTCCTGTAACAGGACAGATAATAAATATTTGGGGTTTTCAGGCTGTGTAGCTTCTTACAACTACTCAACTTTGCCATTGAAATGCAAAAGCATTCGTCAATCATAGAGTGTGTCTAGATTCCAATAAAACATGCAGTGGGGCTGAATGTGGGACAAGACAGCCATTAAACAGATCATATGAGATGTCCTTCAAAAGAAAAGGACAGGATGCAATAAAGTCACATGGCAGAGCTGTCTAACCTAGTTTAGGGAAAGGAACAAAGACTTCTTAAGGAATAGGACTTTAAAATTTAAGGAAGAAGAAGAATTATCCAGATAAAGGAGGGGCAACAAACTGTGAAGACTTAAAGTATAGAAAGAACAAGAATAGAGATTCATTCTTAAGCTTGGAGATTGACAGGGAGGAAATTGTAAGAATATAGAGTGAAAAGACAGATTTAGAAAAGACAAATTTGTGAAACCTAGTACTCCCAGGAGGAAGAGGTGACAGTAGGAAAGACTGAGAAGGGACAATCAAGGAGGCATAGGAGTAGCAGGAAGTTTAAGACCTTGCAGACACTCTAACCTCTTCCATCAGTATGTGTAGGATATGTTGGTTGGGAGATCTTAGCCTAAGGGCTACATGAACCTCAGTGAAATGATGTACTTTTTGAAGGATAAAACATGTAGAGAGAGAGGGAGAGAGAGGGAAAGAAGACTAGAGCTGAGGGCTGAGTAAGAATTGTTGGGAATGATAGGGTAGAGAATGCAGACGTAGTAAAGAAGTAAAAGAGATAGAAACAATTGCTGCTATGTAGTAGGTGCTCAATAATTTTTTTGGTGAAAGAAAGGATAACAATATAAAATCAAAGAATCCAAGAGGGAGAGAGTTTCAATAACAGGTTGGTCAATAGTTTTGCATACTTAAAAGAGCTATTGCTCAGCATTAGTTTCCTTGGCCATCTGGGAAAAGATACAGGTAAGGACTCATCCACTCTTGATGCCCTGGCACAGAATAAGCCTGACCTTCCAATTTCTACTTGTAGGAAAAGCTGACCTATTTTTTTTTTTCTTCCTAGAGGTTTCAGTGAGTAGGAATAGGGACCTTCTAATGTCAGGACCTGCTCAAAATACAATAGGAACAAGATTTTTTCATAGATTACATTGACACTGGCTCAACTGTTTTCTCTCACCTATGTTAAGCGCATTTTATTACTTAATTCTAAACTTTTTGTATTGTTTTGTTATTAACTTGTTGGTATCTCTAAAGTCCTATCTTAGATGGTGTGAGCAACTTTAAATAATGTAAGACACAGCTCTGGGCTCAAGTATTATGTAATTGACCAATAAATTGTAAGCTTCTTGAAATTAGGAATCATACTTGACATTTCCTTTTTTTCCTTGCACAGTATCAGACATATGGTTGGTACTATAGAAATAATTTTCCCCTGCCCTCTGCATTGCACCATTTGGTGACCAAATGGTGTCTGTCTAACTACTTCTGTATGACTTGGACAAAACATGCCGCTTTCTGAGACAATCATATTCTGAAGGCATCAGTAACAGTAATTTCAGCTTGTTGAAGGTGGAGGTTCTTTGTGTAAAGGTCAGCCTGTCAGTAAATAGCATGCCAGCCTGTTCTTTCAAGATTATAAGAAACCTTTGTACATGTATTTTTTACACTTAACAAAAAAAAAGTAATAGGAAGCTGTACCCAGGGTCTCAGGACTGGGGCAACTGAGTTGTAATTTATTTTTTAAACATTTACTTTTACAAATTTATGAGAGCAGGGAGCTGAGATTTTTCTTGCCTACATTAGCAATAATTTCATTCTCTATTCAACTTTAGCAAAAATACTAAGCTAGCCCTAAGATGAAAATGTGAAATACAGGTTCTTACCAAGTCAGAAAAGTGGAGCAAAGATTAGTCTTAAGAATGAAGGGAAACATTACTCATTTTTCTTAAGCCTGCTTGCTTCTGCATTAGTATGAACTGTTTTTAGACTGAAAACTCATAGATGAGGGAAGGATCCCCTTTCTAGAATACCCAGCTCCCTATACTAAGCATATCCAAAGACTCAAATTATTAAAGACTGACACATGGCTTACAGTCTTCCTGTTTTCCTTAACTGCTACCCTCATTCTGAGTGAATTCATTACCAAAGTAGACACAATACCATCCACCAGAGTTCCTTGACCATCTCATCTCCAGAGATCTTAGCCACTCATTTCTCTTGCCACACCCTAGATCTTGTCATATACCCAATCTGTTTCACCTCTAACTCCATAAATGCAGACTTCACCTTCTCCAGCCACAACATGCATCCTGGCTCTCCACTCAGTACCTCCCAATACATCATTCTCACTTCCCTGATGTCTCCAGTGCTCTTCCTTTCTTGATGTCAGTCTTTCGTCCCTCTCAGATTTCTCTGATGTGGGACTTCCAATCCATACTTCTCTTTTTTTCTCCTTATCAGCCTTCTCCTGCCTTCACTTCCTTTGATTTTTTTTTTTTTTTTTTGCTGCATTCTATTTTAAATTACCACTCTCTTGCCAGAAACCACATCACCTTTGCCCTGCTTGCCCTGCCGTCAGTAATCTGGCAAAACACCAGCTCTAACTGGGTGCCCAAACCCAGATTGCTAAGTGCACCCAGTTAGAAAAAATAGCACTGCTATGTAGGTGGGCATTTAACATTGTACATTCAGGAACACAGACCAGTTAGGTCACTCTGTTCGTATTATTG
This sequence comes from Canis lupus familiaris, assembly GCF_011100685.1. Taxonomy (NCBI): domain Eukaryota; kingdom Metazoa; phylum Chordata; class Mammalia; order Carnivora; family Canidae; genus Canis; species Canis lupus. The sequence continues at coordinate 68,371,115 of NC_049233.1, forward strand.
GGAAGAGAAGGGAAGGTTATCCTTATAATGCACTAGACTCTACTCCATATGCCAAGGTATAGTTGTTACAAATTCTCCTTTGTATACCCAAAATTAGTAATAGGCTGGATAATTTCAAATGTCGTTACCCTCTGAGTCTCTAACATAAGCTTTTGTACTTTACTTTCCTGTTTTAACTTTATAGTTTGGGCCTAGTTCACCCAACAAGGTAAATTTCTAAAGTTTTTTAAATTACTATTTGATCAGTCAAAAAGAACATGTCTCAAACATTACTGAATGTAGTGACAACCAAAGGAAAATCACTCCTAGGGATGATTACCCTTTTTATAGGGGGCTTTTGTGAATCTAAGTAGTCTTCAGTTGTTGTAACTCAGGGCCTGGGCCTTAGGCTCAGCTCCCTTGGGTCATTTCATTCTTGCATGTCCAGCTTCCCGCTTCCCTCATTTCAGCTACAGATGCTGCTTTTTTCCTAAAGTAACAGAGAAAGCAGTGCCCCTCAAGTGTGAAGCAGTGCAGAGTGCTGTTTGCAGGTGTAAGTCACATGTATTAAATGGCAGTAGCGGGATCCCTGGGTGGCGCAGCGGTTTGGCGCCTGCCTTTGGCCCAGGGCGCGATCCTGGAGACCCTGGATCGAATCCCACGTCGGGCTCCCGGTGCATGGGGCCTGCTTCTCCCTCTGCCTGTGTCTCTGCCTCTCTCTCTCTCTCTCTCTGTGACTATCATAAATAAATTAAAAAAAAAAAAATTAAATGGCAGTAGCATACTGGTTAAGGGTGTAGGCTCTACACCCAGTTTCCCTACTTCCCTGCTCTGTAACTTTGGGCAAATTACTCTCTGTGCCTCATTTTTCCCGTCTGTGTTATATAGATGATAATACTAGTACCCACCACTCAGTGTTGGAGGATTGAATTACATATATTAAATGAGTTAATACTTTAGAACTGGTAAGCACTCAGAAACTGTTAAGCTATTATTCATAATTTAGAGGCAGCTTCTCTATTTCCTAAAATACATTTATTCGTTACAAGAAGAGACTAATGATGAAAGCTAGAAGCTATTAAAATTCCATTGATTGGATATAAAAAGTAGACTTTTAGAATTGCAAAAGACTCAAGAAATTATTTAGACCATTGGTTTTTAACCAGTACTATGCATCAGAGTCACTTACGAAGTGTTGTAAAGCTGCAAGTTACCCAGGCTCTCCCTTCTTACATCTACCAAGTCAAAATAAAATGTCCACAGGCAATCCCAATGCAGTCTTCCTTGCAAGAAACACTGAAATAATTCAAGTCTTTATATTTTATGATAAGGAGAGTGAGACTTAGAATAAATGAATGACTTGACTAAGACCCCACAGAATAGGTAGGATCAAGGTCACCTAGCTGCTTGGTAAGTGATCTTCCTATTCTTCTATGTGACCTGCCAAATATATTAACTTTTCGTGGAATATGGGAGTTTATCCTCCTCTCAGTACTATCAGGAAGAATAATATAGACTTGAAAAGTGTACTTTACTCATTTTTTAATTCAAAATAGCAAAATCTATTGTACAATTCATGCAAAGGACTATTGCACATTTACAATAAGATTTAAAGTGAATTTTGCTGTGCTTGTCATGTGGACATTAGTCTTTGTCCACAATACTTGCACTTTGGCACAATACTTGCTGCCAATTAGTACAAGGAAAACACTGTGTGTGTGGCAGAGAGCTGCTTAACCCAACCTCACAGATTGAAAACAAACAAATGCTTTATTGGGAAAGGTAGCTGTGGGAATTAAACTTCGTACAGCTCTCAATAATAAAATATGCATTTTATATAAGTAGGATTTTTTGTTTTACATCTTAAGTTTTTAAATTTTTAAAAAAGATTTTATTTATTTGAGAGAGAGCATGAGCAAGTAAGAGAGCATGCACATGTGCTTGTGTGAACCCGGGGAGGAGCAGAGGGAAAGGGACAAACAGACTCTACTCTTGAGCAGGGAGCTGGTAACGGGGCCTGACCTGGGGCCAACCTCATTACCCTGAGATAATGACCTGAGCCGAAATCAAGGGTTGGACGCTTAACCAACTAAGCCACCCAGGTGCCCTCTTTTAAGTTTTTTAAAAACAAAACAAAAAACCTTTGTAAATGGTTCTTTGAATTTTCCAGTCTATAAACAGTTAATGTAAAAAAAAAAAAGTTCAGTGGTTATTAGGTATAGTGTTCTTATTGTATAGCTTTATTGATTGGTAAATTGAAAGTCTAAAAAATATAGCAAAAACAAATTCTGAGTTTTTGTCTTCAGTATTAGGTACTATGATATTATATCTCCTAAAATGTTTTTCTTTATCCATAATATAGAGGAATTAAAAAAATGCATTAGAACTTGGCTGTGAACTTATACAAATGTGAAACATTAAGATGACAGAGCAGAGAAAGAAAATGGAGCTCAAATGAAATCTACCTCTCAAAGTAGGCCTATTTATATTTCACTATGTTTGCTATTAGACATTTATTTCTTTGCTAGAAATGATAAATGGAAAAAAAAATGATAAATGGCTGCCCACCCAACTTCTGAGTCTTAGGCAACTCCATATTACCAATAAACCACTCATTTTGATTCTATAAATGCTGTGCACAAGGCCCTAAAGGAAGTCTACCATTCCAGATCCCCATCAACCTCTCAGTAAACTACTTTTGCTTATACTGTGTCTTTGCCTGATTCTAAACCCTTTGTTCTACACTTCATCTCAGGTTTGGCCTTTGGATCTTTTTACTTAATGCTTATTTTTGGTTTCTTGGCACTTGACTCTGCTCAATCTGATCATCTTTGGTTTAGACTCTCCTACTTCCAAGCTACCAAGATTTATACCACTTGATTCTAGCAGTTCTGGAATTGCTAGCACAGCCATTGGCTGCTGGCTCAAGGAGACCAGTCCCAAATACTAGTCTCATATTATAAACATCTGATTATTCATCTATTTAACAGATTTCATTCATCAGTACTATGTGTAAACCACCAGAGTAGTTTCTGGAGGAATAGAGAAGATTAATTAGTGATAGAAACCCCCCTAAAAATCTGGTTGAACAAATAAAAAGTATATTGTGATAATTTAAGATAGTATGTGTTCAACTCTTATGAAGTATGTATACATGCAAGACATCAATTAACAAAAGCTTCAAATAGAAAGATTTCCTTCAGCAAGCCTTTCTGTAGGCTCCATGCCTAGCGTGGAACCCAATGTAGGGCTTGAACTCACAACCTTGAGCTCAAGGCCTGAGCTAAGAGCAAGAGTTGGACCGTTAACTGACTGAGCCACCCAGGCGTCCAAAAGCTACAAATAGGGCAGCCCCAGTGGCTCAATGGTTTGGCAATGCCTTCGGCCCGGAGCCTGATCCTGGAGACCCGGGATCGAGTCCTGCGTCGGGCTCCCTGCATGGAGCCTGCTTCTCCCTCTGCCTGTGTCTCTGCCTCTCTGTGTCTGTGTGTGTCTGTCATGAATGAATAAATAAAATCTTAAAAAAAAAAAAAAAAAGCTCCAAATAGAAAGATTTCTAACCAGGGAGTTAGGGATATAGAGTATAAAGGGACATGACCAAAAGAACCTAGGGTAGTGGGTCATGGATTTAAAAAGATTGAGAATACTGATAGGTTAAGTTAATAGACTTGAAGGTAGGGTGGGATAAACACCATGGGAGAAAGGCATTCCGAAAAGTAGAACAGGAACAGAAAAAGTAAGTTATGTTTTAAGAATCTTATTTATCTAGATTGCTTGACGGTATAAGTAAAAATGGAAGAAAGCCTAAAAAAACTGGTTGGAACCAGATTATGGAAGGCTTTGAGTATAGAGAATTTAGAGTTGGCAAACATACTGGGAAATCAGAAAGTTTTGAGCAAGAAATAATAATTGGCTTGATTTAAACAGTGATATACAAGAAAATGTTGGTAGTGAGGAGATAGGCAGAGACTGCAGACCAGGCAATCAGTTAGGAGACTAATACAGTAATCTAAAGTAGGGAGGGCCTGGAGATGACGACTATATTCATTTCATTAACTGCCTGCTGTGAGTGAGGTGCTGGTGATGCAATAAAGATGAACTCCTCGTCATGCAGGGGTGTTCAATCTAGTGAGACATTGATCTGTTAAAGGCTCCTAGAGGAGTCTCTATTTTGGGACCACTTCTGACCCTTGCCTGGTTACCAAGGGATAGGTCCTCATTTAACAATGAGATATATTACCTACCTTCTAAAACTACTTTCCCATTTCATGAGTCTGCTAAGGCGAAAGTATCCCATCCACTTGCACATAAAGAAAAGCAATTTATTACTTAAAACAAGATAAGACAGGAACACTACCAGACAAGGCAAAGAAGAAAATGACATGTGTTTTAAAGAGATAACTGAAGATGATGTGGAAAATGAATTGGAGGTTAGGTTAGGAGCAAGAAAACCAGTTAAGAGGTTGTTGTAGTTATCCACGTGCTTCATTGTGAGGGCCTGAACAAAGAGAGTATGAAACAAGAGCAATCATTGGTGGCTACTTCCACTATAACCCTTTCTATCCCTGCCCTGGTTCAACTAAGGGATGGGTAAGGGACTCTCATTTAGAACTGATTTTTTTTTTTTTTTTTTTTTTTTTGAGAGAGTGATTTGAGGGTGGTGGTGGGAGCAGAGGGAGAGAGACTCCTCAAGCAGACTCCCAGCTGAGTGCCCAAGAGGACACTGGGCTTGATCCCAGGACCCTGAGATCACGACTCCGGCCAAAATCAAGAGTGGGACGCTCAAATGACAGAGCTACCATGTGTTCCTGGAATTGAATCTTGAATGGAGGCACTCAAAAACACAAGAAACTCTGTTCACTTTTTCAGATTAGAGGTAATGCTCCTATTGTCAAGTAGTCTGTTTTCTAGTTTCCTTATTTGGAACATGGTTCACCAGCCTTCACATGGATTCCCTGAGCTCCCTGATAAATTTTTGGTTTTGCTTTATTTAGCTAGCCCAAATTGGTTCCTAGGGCTTACAATTAAAAACAAACAACACTACAACAAAAACCCACCCTAATTGACACTGTATGCAATGTCTGAGTCACCTGTGGATAATCAGGAGGCAATTGTTAGGCAGTAGGAAATATGAAACTAGAAGAGTGGTTCTCAAAGTCATGCATCAGCATCACCTGAGAACTAATAATGTAAATTCTTAGGCTTCACTCCAGATTTACTGAATATGAAACTCCAGCAGTGGGACCCTAACAATCTGAACATTAGTATGCCCTCCAGGTGATTCTAATGCCAGTGAAGTTTGAGAACCAACTTAACTAGAAGGGAGATTTGGGGTGGAGATAAAGATGTGTGAGTCAATATAATTAAATTCCTTCAATTGCTATTGAAGGAATGAATAAACTTCAAGAATAGAAGAGAGAATAAGGCCCTGAAATAGATGAAACAAACAATCAAAGAAATTGAGACTAGTGCTGTACAATCAGGGAGGGGGAAATGTAACAGGTTGCAGGTGATCTACAGTTTCAAGTGCTATACAGATCAGGATGGATAAGCGTAGAGTTACAGCTATAGGAGTCCCTGTTAGGTTTTTGGTGTCAAGAGGAGTGATACAGATAACAAGAATAAGTGATGAGAGAACACAGGCAAAATAAAAGATACTTTTTGCAGCAGTTTGGGAGTGCAAGAAAGAAAGGATAATAAGGTCAAGAAGAGCTTTCTCAGGGTAGATATTTCAGTTAGCTTTTGCTGCATAGCAAACAGTTGAAAACTCAGAGGTTTAAGACTGTAGTTATTATTACGGCTTGTGTCTGAGGGTTGGCTGATCTCAGCAGGGCTTGCCTGTGCATCTATAAGGCCACTGGAGAGCTTTGTTCCACACTGGACTCTATTCCACAGGTCATCCTCCTCCTGTCTGGCTTAGCTAGGCATCCCTTCCCATGGAGATGAAAGAAGAATTTTAAGAGAACAAGCAAAAACATACAAGGTCCCTTGAATCCTTGACTCCAAACTGACAAACTGACACTTCTGCCTCATTCTGTTGGCCAGATCAGGTTATGTGGCAGTTTTAAGGGGTGGGGAAATAGAATTTACCTTTGCAGAGAAATGGCAAAGTGACATGGCAAAGGGTGTGGGTGGGCTCATGGAGGGGTATAGAATTGGGATCATGCATACCATAGTAGGGATGACCTGAGCATGCTTGAAAGTAGAAGGGAAGAAACATGTAGAACAAAGAAGAAAGTGAGCCAAGAAGAAAGATCTGTACCATAGCTCAGAGAATTAACCTTTGAAAAAAGGAAGGATACTTCTGGGAATGGAAAAAAGGGAATTTGATTGGATTAGATTTAGCAAATTAAAATGCAAGATGTCTAGTAAAATTTGAACTTCAGGTAAACAATACATTTTTAGCGTTAAGTATGTTCTGTACAGTATTTGGTAGACTCTCAGTACATAGTTTGCTGGAGTTTATTATTTTAAATGCTACTTAGATATTTCTGTAATGCAATATTTGAGACATACTTATACTAAAATATGATTCCTTGTTTATATGAAACTCAAGTTTAACTGGGCATCCTGTATCTTATCTGGCAACCCTCCTTTGGTTAAATTTTAAGTAAATATATAGTAAGATAATCTACAAAGGGATAGATGGGTGCATTTGGGGATTTAATCATGGAAGAAGTTGGGAACAGCTGCTATGGATACTGCGAGATGTCAAAGGATTGCTGAGCAGCATTGAAGGCCCACTTAGCAACAGGAAGCATCACTTTTTCTTGGATTAAATCAACTGTAATGTTTCACTGCTAGGAAGCAGTAGTAGTAACAGAGATTGCTGGTGCAGGCGACCACCTTGGTCTGACTTCAGTAGAAGAGATTGGGGCAGGAGTTTGGGGTATAATTGAAATGATGGGGGATCCAGATTGTATAGGGAAGCAGGTGAAACCAGAAGGTGAATTGGGAGACAGAAGGTGAACAGTGAGTCAGAGAGGTATTAAGAGGTGGAAGTTCACAAAGAAATGGAATTTACAATCTTGGAAGAATAGTTTTGTGTGATAATGGAGGTTTAAAAATCCAATTTCACATTACAGCACTGGAGCTAAATTAAAAGCAAGAGCTCTGCAAACAAGGCACCTGGTCTTGAATCTATTTGTGTGATCTTTAATTTCCCTGTGCCTTAGCTCTTTGTAAAATAGAAATAATAATAGTTCTTACTTCATAGGGTTATTGTGGAAATTAGGTGAGACAAACCAGCTGAAGTACCTAGAACAGTATGTCTAATACACAGTAAACCGTCAAATGTTGGCTATGTTTTAGTATTTTAAATACCACCTTCCCAGTGCCCGGGTGGCTCAGTGGAGTAAGGTCCTGGGATCGAGTCCCATGTGGTGCTGGCTCCCTGCTCAGTGGGGAGTCAGCTTCTACCTCTCTCCCCAACCCCTGTTTGTGCACACACGCTCTTTCTCCCTCCCGCTCTCTCTCAAATAAATAAAATCTTTATAGATGCATGGAAAGTAGTATTTATTTAATCAGTAAATGTGAGTGCTCTGGAGAATATTAAAGACAAATGGCAAGCATACATAGTATGTTTTCCACCATAGCTAACAAATGCTATCTTTGGTAAATATATAGACAATCAGCTAGCTACCTGTTAAATATGAAGCCCACAAAATCTTTACCATTTAAGGCTGTTTTCTTTACTGTTACAAGAAAATAATTACCATGCTCAAGTCCTATCTGTCTCATTTCCCCATAGGTGACCATGCATTGGGATTTTCATAGTTTGAGTTAATTCCTCTGGGCTCCACCACCCAGTGAGTTACACAGGACAAGATTCTTCCCAGGGGACTGTGGTTCTGGGAATGTGAGCAGCTTGTTTTCATGAGATCTGCACCCTGACCTGGCCTACTGTTAAGAGCTGTTGTGTTGGTGGTCATGTTGTCTTTAGTCGTTTTTTTCTATCTTACACAGTTATTTGTATATAAATATTTTTGAAAAGTAAATGTTCTATGCCACTATTTTGCTTATACAAAGAAAAATTAAAACTATTTTGAAGTAATTACATGTGTCATATTTTTCTCTTTCAAAATAAATGGAAGTATTAATTCGTATCTTCTGGAAAGAAAATGAAAATGCAGGAAATGGTTATGCTCTTAACGTTTGAAAATAAGGTAATATTCTCTTTTCGAATGGAGCCTTCTAAGGAATTACTAGAGTCTCATACACAATCGACTTAAATGCATTCTTTATCTTTAAAAGGAAGCAGAATAGGATCATTGAGTAAGTCACATGTGTTCACAGCCTTGTCTGGTGTAATCATATCCTACACAAACACATTATTCTCTAGTCAGAAGGGTAAGGGGACATTTGAAACAGGACCTGCCCTTGCGGAGACCTTTTTTTGTTTAAAGAACGGTGCAGCTAGAGACCACACAGTAGAAGATAACAGAAAATATCTTCCATGCCTTCCTCTACCTGTATATTTTCTCATTCTCTTTTGTTCTCTAAGGACATCTGTTGTAATGATTATTCTGTAAAACTCATAGGTATATAGCAGACGGCATATCATATTTCATTTATTATTTTGTCTACTGTAATTATTACTCTTTTATATCATGCCATTGTAGGTCTTTAAAATATTTTGTTTATAAAAGATATGAAAGGATATTACAGAAAATTAGGTGACTAGAGATAGCTAAAGAGTAAATGTTTTAACTCTGAATTTAATATTATATCTTAGGAAGTCTAATCAACTTGTATTAAGCTACGTTTTAAAGAGATAAATGTGGTTAAAACAGATGCTTAAACTCTGAATCTAATTTTCCTCTTTTTATATTAATTGCAATGATTTTTTACAATGAAAAGATATTGAAAGATATTCTTAATTATAAACAACAGTAACGTGAGATTTGGAGGCTTTAAAATAGGTCCATTATTTGAAATGTTTTCAGTGTTTTGATAGCTGGTTTGCTGTCTACACAATGGTTGCAATTAAAAATTTAAGTTTTTTAAAAAATAAAATTTTAGAAATTAAAAAATTCAAGTATTTACTTTTTTATTTAAATACTTTTATTTTAAAAAAATAAAGATTTTCTGTATTTATTCATGAGAGACAGAGAGAGAGAGAGAGAGAGAGAGAGATGCAGAGACATAGGCTCCCCACAAGGAGCCCAATGTGGGACTGGATCCCAGGACCCCAGGATCACACTCTCAGCCGAAGGCAGACACTCAACCACTGAGCCACCAGGTGTCCCAAGTATATACTTCTTCTTAGGAGTTTTTATATTGCCTCCCAATTTTCCCCTTGGTTAATCCTTTGGGAATTTTGAAATTTACATCTGAAGGGTTTGGTGGTTTTTTGTTTTTTTTTTTTTAGTCTTTTTAGTATAAAAAATTTCAAACATACTTAAGTAGAACAAACAGTATAATGAACCCCCAAGTTATGTTTGAGCTTTAAGTGATATATTAATATAGGTGTTTCACTTATTAATACAACAGATGTTCAAGAACTCCGAATAGTTGTAGCTTAATGCGCACTTGAAAGAATTCATATAAATCAAATTTTTAAAAGTATCCAACCATTTCCCAACCTATGACAGATTGTTATTTCAAATGTTTGTTGATGGTCAACCAATTTTTGGACCTACAAATATGATCCTCATAGAAATAATCTTAAAATGACTTTGCTATTCAGGCCAACACTCAGTAATTTATCTAATTCGCGTTAAGTGAAGCCCATGCACCTCTTTTAACATTGTTTCAATGAGATAATGCCTGTCTTGCAATTGGAATACTACAGAACAACTGCTACCCATCTTCCCTTTTACTAAGTATGGGGGACAGAAAAGTGGAGAGTCAAGGTCCTGTGATGGAGATTCACATCCATAATGTGTTTTGATTCTCCCAGCAAAACCATGGGAACTCTGACAGTAAAAGGGTGTAGGGATAGGAGTGCATTCTGTACATACCATTCTGAAATTATTTACCTTTTCTTCAGCTAGTTGAGTTTTTGGTGTGCCTTTTTAAAAAAGATTTTATTTATTTGACAGAGCAAGCACAAGCAGAGGGAGTAGTAGGCAGAGGAAGAAGCAGAGGCTCCCTGTGGTCCTAGGTCCCTGGGATCATGACCTGCACTGAAGGCAGACACTTAACCAACTGAGCCACTCAGGAGCCCCATGTTTTTGTGTTTTTTAAAGGCGTTTTTGCTTTTAAAGAAAAATTAAAAGCTCAGTTAGTTAAGCATACAACTCTTGATTTCGGCTCAGGTCATGACCTCACGGTCATGAGAACAAGCCCTGTGTTGGGCTCTGTGCTCAGTTGGGAGTCTGCTTGGGATTCTCTCTCTCCCTCGCCTCCTGCCCCTCCCCCCACTGGCACTCTCTCTCAAAACAAATAAAATCTTTTTAAAAATATTCTCCTTCTTGCTTCCCCTCCTGGAGCACACTCTTGCTACAAAAATTAAAAATGCTTGCTTAAAAAAAAAAAGAAAGAAACCTTCCTTTATAAGGAAGGTTTATCTTCCTTTATTTGTATGGATACAATACTCCATGTTGTATCTAAAGTGTACATGTTACAGACTTTTAAAAGTAGGCTTCTGATTTTCTTCTTTAAGTTTCTGACATAGGAGAAAATTATTTTCACTGCTGAGATATACCTAAGACAATAAGAAAAGATTCCTGACTACTAAAACAGAAAATTAGAATATAAACAGAAGTATTAACTTGCCTATAAATCAGACTGTTGCAATAATGTTTGTAGTGAACCTATAAATATTATTAACCTTTTAGAGTATCTGGGAATGATGAAGAAAGATGTGCTCTGATGCTTTAGTCATGCCATCCTATACTCACACTGTTTCAAATTGACCTTAAATTCTTACTCTTCCAAAACCCTTCTCTAAGCAAGAACTTGGAGCCACAAAACTGTGTTCATCAACTTCTTTCCATTTTGTTTGCAAACTGATTGAAAAAGGGAAATAAAGCAAGTGCTTTATGGGTAGAGCAACAGGGTCAAGATCCAGAAAGTGTGGAATAGCTGAAAACAAGGCCAGCTCAGAGTTAGGAACTCCAAACATTACAATTGTCTGTGAGCCAGAGACAGCCACTTAACCTACTAAGGTAGTGAAATGAATTAGCCCTAGTTCTAGTTCTAAAAGTCCCATCTGTGAATAGTCACCCTAGATCCTGCGAAGTCTCTAAAAGTGCAGTAGGACTGTTACCCTCTCAGCTGTTAGGTTCCATGTTATGCTTGTGAGTGCTTGATAGCAGGCCCCCAAAGTTAGCTAGCTTCATTTTCCAGAGGGAGCAATGCCAGGCATTGTTCTTTCCTAAGTACAGAAAGAACCAGGCATACTTTGTGATGTGTCCAAAGGTCCTGCAGCATGGTAACCATAGCCTCACTACTGATCCATGCTCCCATCAGATAAGGAGGGGCCTACTGTGGGTTAAGTAGCACAGTAATGAGGTCCTTTACATGTTACTGTAGGAATCCCCACAGTAACCCTGAGGACAGAGGTATTGTCTACATTTTACAGATGAGAAAATTTCCTAAGAACCTTAGTGATGGAGCTAGTGAACGGTAAAACTACGTTCAACTCTGCTATGAGAGAGTTGGACTACATACAGATCCCTTATTTAAACCTGTCCACAAAACTAAGGAGAAAAAAACCAAGAGGGCTTCTCTGCAGTTAGCTTTATACTCACCAGCAACCCTAAGAACTCTGGCTCCTCTGCCCGTGGGACCTGGACCCTTGAAACTCCCAGAGGTAGCTCATTTTCTCAAGATCTCCTCCAACACCACCGCCCGCCAGCCCCCCCGGCCCCGCCCAAATCCAGGGTAAGCCTGTCCCTTCCCAGCTCTTCTGAAATCTCATGAGGATGGCCTGCTTCTCTCAGAAGGCTCCTGCAGCTAGAAACCCAATCTTCTCTAACCCGGATGAGTAAACTCTGGAGCTTGATATCAAGACACACTGTTTCAGAAGAACTCTTCAAGTGTGAAGCCCCTCCCTGCTGACCAGTGGTGTTGAGAGTGCCAAAGGATAAGTTCTCCCACCAACCAGTGCAACCCAGTGAAGAGCCTGCATGAAGGTAGTAACTCAAGAGGAATAGAAATAAAATGCGAGGAACTGGAATCATCAGGGGATCCTACCAGGAGCTTCTAGGTGCATGAAAGTTTTTTCTGCATCAGTAACTTCTCTAGTAACTGTAAAGATAGCTACTTCTAGATCTCTGAATTCTAACTGCTGATGAAGGAGAGTCCAAACTATATCAGAGTCAGAAACTCCCAGAAATAGCAGGGGGCTGTTCGCAAGCTATGTTCCTGGGACCAGCAGCATTAGCCTCACCTGGGAACTTGTTAAAGATGCAAATTATTGGGCCCCATCCCAGACCTACTAAATCGAAAGTGGGACCCAGAAATCTGTGGTTTAACAAACCATTCACATGGTCCTGATGTAAGCTGAAGTTTGAAGACCACTGGCCTAGGAGGATGAAGGATAATCTCAGGTTCTCCACATTAACCTAGAGTTAACCTGCAACACCTGCCTGGGACTAGAGCTCAGTAGTCAGAGTTCAGTGACTCGTCCAACCAAGACTACTGCCTCATTACTCATTATTTTCTTTGAAAACTCCTAGGAAAATTTTGGGCAAATAGCAGATGATCCGTCATGACCGAACTGAAATTTTAAAACACGTTTATGATAAATCAGAAATAACTTCAATGTCTATTAATAGGGATTCGATTAAAAACAAACTCTATGAGGACTGGGTCCAATACTGACCAACACTAGGTTCACTATATTCTTATGGCCTAATACAGTGTAAATATCTAGTATTTGCTGATTGAATGAATAAATATATCTTCATGTATATTCAAGTCCTGAGGTACAATGCAGTATTAAAAAAAAAAAGATGTTTTTTAATAGCGATCCCACTCCTGTGTATTTACTCCAAAACCTAGAGGCCAGTTTATAGCAACTGTATTCATAAATGCCAAAACTGGAAACAACCCAAATGTTCTTCACCTGATGAGTGGCTCAGGCAGAGACTGCATTTCGGGAAGTAGTTTAAGAGACCTTATTTTATATGGTACTATATGATTTTTTTTGTAAAAATTTATGTATTATTAAGAAATGAACAATATTTTAGATACCAAAAGGATAAACACCCATAAATGTTAATAGTAATTATCTCTAGTTGACGGGATGACAAGTGGCTTTTTTCTTATTTTTGTAGTTTCTAGTTTTTCAGTATAAACAAGTCATGCTTTATAACTAGAAAAAACGAGTTACTTTTTAAAAAGGGGTGACAGAGACCTGGAAGCATATCGACTCATTAAAAAATGTATTAAAAATGTATACAAATTAGAAATGTGTACCTTATAAGAATATTCAAAACTAAGATTCACTGAGAAAAGAATTTGAATATACCCTCCAGAATAGTGCTTCTTAAAGTCCATACAAATCACCTGGAGTGCTTGTTGAGATGCAGATTCTCATTACAAAAATTTGCATTTCTAACAAGCTCCCACATGATCCCAGCGCTCCTGGTCCACGGAGGACTTTGAGTATCAGGACTCTAAAAGTACTACTGTCAAGAAAGCAGCCACTAATTAGTCACATGTGGTCTTAAGTAGTTGAAATGTGGCTAGTCAGAATTGAGATGTACAAAGATAAAATACACACTGGCTTTTGAAGACTTAACACACACACACACAAAGAATGTAAAACATCTTAACAATTATTTTATATTAAGTATATGTTGAAATATAGTCTTTTGGACATATGGTGTTAAAATATATCATTAAAATTAATTTCACACGTTTCATTTCCCATTTTAATGTGGCTACTAGAAAAATTTGAATTACATTTGTGGTTTGCATTTTTGGCTTGTATTACATTTTTATTGGATAGCACTGATCTAGAAGAACTATGAACAGGATTTTACTTCACTCTGGGTCTTAAATCACCAACATAATACAGGAAAAGGATTAACACTCCCTTAATGACCAAACTGGCAACTTTTGTGTATTCACATCAACATTCATAGGAGTCCTGAAAATCTAGGTAGAGGTTGAGGCAAATGAAAATCATAAACTTTTAGATAGGAAACTGAGATCATCAAGTCAAAACTCCTTGTCTTACGGAATTATTCATCAATTTGACAAAGATGGATTCAGCACTTCAGCTCTGTAAATGTTGAATAGGTGCTTCCGTGATAGGTAAGTGACTGCAATGGGGCACATCCCCTGAAGAGGCTGAGGATCACAGCAGCGGGTCAGCAACAGAACCCCCGGAGTCCTGTTGACAGAAGATTCACTAACGCAGAGGCCAACAGAGGCTCCATTTTCCTGAGGAAGAATCAGAGGAGCTCCTCACCTGAAGGGTTGTTGGGCTGGCTCTGAGTTTCCCCAGGTCTTATAGCTCCTGTTTGGCATTCTAATGATACAAATAAAGCTTTAGGATTAATTTATTTAAATAACCAATGTAAGGAATGTTATCCTCTCTCACACAAAAGACACTATTATCAGAAAGCAAAGACGTCTAGAGCTGAGAAACTTTGGAACTTTGAACATGGTTGATGGCAGCAGAATGAAATTCAGAGTGTGGCAGCAGCACCATCAACCTTCAATTATGTGTGCAAATGAGGGGCAAGAGGTGCTGAGGTGATTAAAAGCTATGAATAAAACAAAAAGCTCATTTTGGTGATTATTTTTTAAACTTATTTATCAAGAATATCTTACACCAGAGGCATCACGACTAAAATTTGTTCTTATCGGCATTACATTTCCTTCTGTGAGGGAATGAAAAGACAAATTTGGAATAAATAATAAAGCTTTTCAGGGAATTATGAAAATTCTTTGACTTCAAGAGGCAGTATAGGCTGAAAATATAAACAATCCATTACAATTTTTTTTTTTTTTAGTTAAAATCTGGGTCTCCCCCTGCTCTCCTGCTGTAATGTTTCAACCACTTACAATATAGTATTAAAGGAATCTAGGTTGCTTTGGTGTGCATTCTTAACCTGTCCCTCACTACATGCACAGACCCAGTGGCCCATGTGATCATGGGTTGGATCTAATCTGAACATTTGTACTGTTCATTTTCAGCCAGTATTTTTTAAATTGCCCATCTGGAGAAAGTCAAAGCTACCTGAGAATGGCTGAATGGGCCTGCCCAGGAGTAAAAACTGCTTTTAGCCATTCAAAACTAAAACTTGAACTAAGCAAAAGAAATAGTTCTGCCTAAAAATTATAACTGCTTTCCTCTGTCTTTAAGAGTGAGTGGAACAACAACAACAAAAAAAAAGTGAGTGGAACAGCATTTCTAGAACCTTAAATGTTTGCTAGCAAGCAGTGAGTTTATTTCACTGATTTTGCTTCATTCATACCAAAAAGTAGAACATATTGAGTCTTCCGGTTGGCTTTGAATATTCCTAATGATTTTTTTTTTTTTTAGGATTTATTTATTTGAGGTCGTGGTGTGGGAGGAGGGGCAGAGGGAGAGAATCTCAAGCAGACTTCTGGCTGAACATGGGGCTCATCATGGGCTCCCCCGGGGGATTGACATAGGGCTCAACAGGGGACTCTACTCAGGACTCAATCTCAGGACTCGGACCCTGAGAGCATGACCTGTGCCAAAACCAAGAGTCAGACCCTTAACTGACTGAGCCACCCAGGTGCCACTATTCCCAATGACTTTTTTAAAAGATCTCATTCCCAAACATGAACAGTAATTATTTATAGGAAGTGGCCTAATTTTTTAAAATAATAATTTGCCATCCCCCCTACACAAAAGGAAAATTTGTTATTTCCCTGTTAAAAATATGTCTGTGATGGGGCTCCTGCATGGCTCAGTTGGGTTAAGCGACCAACTCTTGATTTTGGCTTGGGTTGTGATCGCAGGGTCCTGGGATGGAGCCCCCTGTTAGGCTCTGTGCTCAGCATGGAGTCTGCTTGTCTCTCCCTCTGCTCCTCCTCTTGTGTGTGTTAGCGTACACTCTCTTTTTCTCAAGTAAATAAATCTTTAAAAAATATATATAGCTGTTGTAAAGATACATGTCCTTCAGATCCCCATGTTGCAGAATGCAGGCAATTCCTATCTTGGAATACCAATTATAAAGATCCCCTAATGGAGGGATTGGGGATGATGAGACAGTTACAAAAGGTTTAGATTCAGGAAAAATATGTACATGTAAATGTAGTCCAGTAATGTAATTTAAGTATGATTTTTGTCCCCCTTCAAATACAGAGTTTTAGGGGAAAAAGACGTTTTAGGAGAATCAACACACTGCTCATGTCTCCTAAAACACTAAGATTGCTTTTCTCTTTTCCTGAGGTGCATCAATAGAAAAAATACAAAATGATAATTAGTCTTCTTGTCACCTCATCATTAGGTTTTCTAGATTAATAATTTTGATGTAAAGCATATATTTTTTAAAGATTTTATTTATCTATTCATGAGAGACACAGAGAGAGAGAGAGGCAAAGACACAGGCAGAGGGAGGAGCAGGTTCCATGCAGGGAGCCCAACGTGGGACTCGATCCTGAGTCTCCAGGATCACACCCTGGGCCGAAGGGAGGTGCTCAACCACTGAGCCACCCAGGCGTCCCGATGTAAAGCATATTTATGACACAACTTGCACCCTTATTTATTTGAGATGAACTATTAGATGCTATCTGCAGACTGTCAAAAAATGGCCACTCATTTTTTTTTCTAAGCTTTTGATATCAGGTGGTCATTAGACAGTTTCATGGCCTGGGACACCTGGGTGGCTCAGTGGCTGAGCATCTATCTGCCTTCGGCTCAGGGCGTGATCCCTGGTCCTGGGATGCAGTCCCACATCCACCTCCCCTCAAGGAACCTGCTTCTCCCTCTGCCTGTGTCTCTGCATCTCTCCCTGTGTCTCTTGTGAATAAATAAATAAAAATCTAAAAGGGAAAAAAGAAAGTCTCATGGCCTTTTTGAAAAAACTTCTAATAATCCAGCCCTTTAAATAAGCATTTTCCCCTCTATGACATTGACTTCTCCTTAAAGTGTTTACTTCAGTTGTAATTTTAGGGGAATAGGGAAATACACTGATAAGTACATTTATGTTTATAATGCTAATTCTCTTTTGAAAGGAGTCTTGTATTAAAGAAGGAATTCAAAACAAATGCAATCTAGTTTCTGCGAAAGCACAAGAAAGCTACAAATCTGCCAGCGTTCTGTTCACACTGAGCCATACATTTCTGAGGCACGTCTACCCTTCCTAGAGGACAGAATTGTCCCCCTCTCTCTCCGGAGACTAGGCCTCATAAGGGTGGATAGACATTGCTGATTACTTGGCCTCAAAATGATGCTTTCTTTATGTCCGTAGATTTAGGAGCAAGACGTTGAGAGAGCTGTTTCCCATGTACGTTGGGTTAAAAAGACCAACTGTGGCAAATCCAAACTTCATTTTCTTACTCTCCTAATCCACTGTTTTATACCTTCTCTTTGTCAAGTCACCAACACCACCCACCCTTCCTTATTAGCCCTGATTTCCTATTTCCCTGAGAAATAGGAATAACCCGAAAGAACTTTCACAGACCCCACCACTGGTGTCACCGTCACCTACCGGCATCTGTGCCCATATCAGCCACCTGCCCGTTACTGTGAACGAGATCTTTCCTAGCTCCACTTCTCTGCAGCCTGTCCCATCCCTTCCCCTGCTCAAAGATGTGAATCAGCAGCTCTTTCCTCTCCCCTGCGACATCATTTCCACCTTCTCTACCTGGTTGTTCCCTTTGGTGTAAACGACTACCCCGTTGGGGGAACCAATCATCACTCTCTCCTGGATCCTCTAGGCGCCTCCTAACTGGCCACCCTCTTTCACCTTCTGCGCCCCTTTAGCCTGTATTTATCTCAACAGCCGGCATGCTTCTGTGGAAATCTAAGATCTTGTCACTCCTTTGCTCAAAACCCTCCGGAGGCTTCACCTCTCACTGAGCATGAAAGCTGGAGTCCCCGCGGAGGTGTGTGTGGCCCTGCTTGGTCCTCCCTGCCCACTCCCTCCCTTGATCACTTGCACTTCACCTCCTGCTTCTCCTCCTGGCTCTTCCAGCACCAGCCGCGCTGATGCTACATACCACGCGCACCAGCTCCTCACAGAGATTGTGCCCTTCCTTTCCTGATCTTTCCTCTAACATCACCTTCTCAATAAGGTCTTTCCTGCCCACTCTTGAAAATTATACCTCCCCCCACCTCCTCTGCTCTATTTTTCACTTATCTTCAGGTGGTGATATACTGTATGTTTTCACTGAATTGTTGTTTATACAGTCTGTTTGCCCCTAACTGCCACCCCAGGTAAGATCCATGAGTGGGTGGGATTTTTCCCCTTTTTACCTACTTACCATGTTATAGATATATTCCCTATACATAGTAAATGCTCAATAAATATCTGTTTAAAAATGAACCTGTCTTTATGAAAGTGTAACTGGAAAATAATGTGGGTGTAGTATAAGCTCTGATAGCTGTTTTTTGTTTTTCTTTTTTGGTTGTTTGGGGTTTGTTTTTATAATGCAAATACCTGATTTAAGCTTTGATTGCATCCATTTCAAAGATGGCTATTTGCAGCAAACACAGGGCCAGCCACACATCTAGATGGCCGCCTCCCTCACATTGAGTGAGGCTCCTTTGTTTTAGAGATCTTGGTTGATCTTGATAACTGACCATTTGGGCCACTTGTTTTCTTTTCTCTTCCCAGGCTTTAAATTCCTGCTTTTACATTTTAAAATCACCAATAAAGAGTGAGGTGAAACCTTAGACTCCCACCTTCACCCTCAATAAAAGCAGAACCCCAGGTCCCTGCACTCACTGTGCTCTCTTTTTCTAGCCAAGACCTCCCTGTGTGGCCCCCAAGTGTGCTGTGTAATTTCTAAGTCCTCTAAATAATAAACCTTTTTTTTTTTTTCAAAGTTTCCTGATAATTATTGCTGAAGGGCATCTTGCGATGGTCAGAACCACAACAACCACTCTAGGCACAACACTGGCTGACAGGCTGAGAACAACACACAATTGGCCTAGTTGGCAGGATTGCATGGCTGCCCTTGCAGTTAACTGAGGGAAATGCCCTTACCTGCAACTTACTTACTAACCGCCAAACTCAGGTGGGTGACAGCATCTGAGGAAGAAGCACAGCTAGCGGGGGTCAGTCATGCTGCTATATGTTTTCACATACTGCCTCTGTCGTGTGTTGCCTACAGTATCCGGTGCAAAAGGTCAGGACTGCCATAACAATCCAATAATCCTCCCAGAGCAGTGTGATCAAGGCCATATGGTCTAACAAGATGATTAGACCACTAGTTCTAAAGACCTTAATTGACTATTAATGTGCAGAAGGGTCCTCCACACTAAGGAGAGTTAAGGAGGATGGATTAGATTGGAAGGCTGTTGTCACTGCCCAAGGAGGGCTCTGGGCTAAAGGCACAACGAAAAGATTCCTACAGGTGAGGTGAGGAGGATGGGAGACCTCTGCCTGCAACCACTGAGTCAGTGGGTTGTGCCTGGACTCCATGTCCTAACCCAGAAAAGTGAAATAGCCTTTCAATTGGAAGCCAATGCCACAACAAGGGAGCATATAACAGAGGCCTACCGTCTCTGTGCCACTGCTTCACTCACTATTATTGCCCTTTGTCCCCTGACCCAATGAGATATTGGGGGTTTAATTCCTTGGTGTGATGTTGCTAAAAGATTAATGGACACATATAAAGGTCCTGAACATCTGGTGCCAGCACCTCCTAAGAACCTTGGGGAGGCACACCAGCTCTTTGATAAATGCAAAACCCCAAGGGTTCTAACTAGGTATGATTCAGTGTCATGCATGCCAACCTGCCAAGACTCTGGCTTATGCTCCAGAGGCCTAGGGACTTGTCCCAAAGACCTTGTGCACATCACACTACTGAAGGCAGACTCTGATCCTAGAGAGGTCTCTTGGGACACCCTGGAAAAGAAAGCAGCCACCTATAAAGAGGACTTACAGTAATGTCATCCCAAATTTTCTGGTAACTGCACATAAGATTAAGGAAACAGGAGAAAAACAAGTAGAAACAGATTAAAAAAAACAAAAAACAAAAAACAAAAAAACCAAACTATACCTTAATGAAATTCAAACATTTCTTAAAGATTTTATGGCTAATTATAGCTAATTGGCTATCGTTTTCTTGTTTGGAACCAGCTCTAAGTCCCTCGCAGTGGCCAAAATGCATTAACTGGCCAGTATCTAAAGACATGAAAATCCATAACTTTCTCAGAGATCCATCCAAGCTACATGCTCATTCTTTTTGAGATACCACAGATTCTGAGCACCCTTGCTTTCCACAGAAGAGTTTTCCTCTACCAGCACGCCTCATGAGGTGCCCTTGCCACCAAGGAAAGAGCTGACAGGTTATGGAGGCCTTTCCTGAGGAGGAGGAGGAGGAGGAGGAGGAGGAGGAGGAGGAAGAGGGAGAAAAAGGGAAGACAAAGGCCCCCAGAGCCACTGAAACTCCCACCCGAGCCCTCCCTCTCCTCACTTGGACATATGCTGCCTGGCACTGTACCCATCCTTCCAGCACAGTGATCTTTGCTAAGGCTCACAGAGGAAGCCCATCTCCAGCTGCACAAAATTGTTGTGGTCCAATTGGTTCATCATTTCCATGACCACCGTGACCCCTTCTTCATTTCTAACCTGAAGAGGCCCCATGTCACCCCAAGAATTGTTTTTACAGGGTGCTCCCCCTAATTACGGAGTGATTACTACATTTTGTGGATATTGCCAAAACCATCCAAAAAGCACTGGAACTCCTTGGAGAAAACTTACATTCTTTCTCTGTCCCTTGAAGATGTAAATCTCACTGTGTCTTTGTAAGATAAACACCCCAGGAAGTAGCTAAAACTTTGCCAGAGACCAAAGGAAAAAAGAGGGGCAGAGGTAAAAGGCCTTTTAATAATTTTCTTTTTTTTTTTTTTTTAATTTTTTTATTTATGATAGTCACACAGAGAGAGAGAGAGAGAGGCAGAGACACAGGCAGAGGGAGAAGCAGGCTCCATGCACCGGGAGCCCAACGTGGGATTCGATCCCGGGTCTCCAGGATCGCGCCCTGGGCCAAAGGCAGGCGCCAAACCGCTGCGCCACCCAGGGATCCCATAAAAGGCCTTTTAAAATAAAAATCGCTGGGGCAGCCCGGGTGGCTCAGCAGGTTAGCGCCCCCTTCAGCCAAGGGTGTGATCCTGGGTCTTGGGATCGAGTTCCGCATTGGGCTCTCTGCATGGAGCCTGCCTCTCCCTCTGCCTGTATCTCTGCCTCTCTCTGTGTGTCTCTCATGAATAAATAAGTAAAATCTTTAAAAAATAAGAAAATAAAAATTGCTGTGAAAGCTCTCTTGTCCAAACTCTAGTCTGCAGCCTCCCTAAGATCAGCAAGATTCTTAAAAGTCTCCTCCATAAATAGTAAAAAAAAAAAACAAAACTTCAGCCATTTGAGGGGTAAGTCACCTTAGCTTGTTCCTCTGATAGAAGTAGTTTATAAACTACTGAATATTGTACCTGACTCATGGCTAAAATTTTGAAATGGAAGCTTTATAGGGTTTCTGTTTATATCTGTGTGTTTATGTATGTCTGTGGATGTAAGTTATGTACGTGACTTTCTTTTTCTTTCTTACTCTGGATGGAATTGCTAAAATGAATTAGTAAAGGAACCCTATTTAATTGGCTTAAAAATAAGCACTTATGTATTAGGTATTTCTAAAACTCAGAAATATGGAAGCTAACCCAAATGTTGTTCAAATTCATGCAATCTGGCATATTCCTTGGTAAATAAAAGCTAGTTTAATTTTGGTTTAATTGAAATAGGTTTGTCTCCAAGGATGTCAGCATTAAATATTATGGAGATAACAGCTTTTATCCTGCCTGGGTTTACTAGTCAAATAAATTCATGTTAGCTCTATTACAAAATTTGTCAGCAAGAAAAGTAGCTTGGTATGATGACTGACTTTGTCTAGAGTCTGATGAAGTTTTCATGGGTGGTCTTAACATAATTGTTATGTCTACTTAAAACTAGTCCCCCACCCCCACCCCAAAGAGTTTCGCAAACCTTTGGTAACGTCTATCCTTAAAATTTTGCTAAGTTAAATTAAATGATGGGAATTCATTGAATGTCTTCATCATTTCCAAATAAGATAAAATACCAAAACACTAATTGCTAAACAAGTCTAAGTTTACCTACATTTGACCTCTTATTGCAGAGGAAATAAAGATATTTGGGTCTGTTACTAAACATGTGTTGTGCCACATTAAAAAAATACTATGAGGAAATGTGTGCTTCTAGAAATCATGAAATGTATTAATAAATTTGCCAATCTAAACAATGCTGGTGTAACAAGTTCACAATTTCTACTTGGTTTTCACTAGAAATTAAGTTTTCTAAAGGTTAAGAATTCTAATATATGTAATTAAAACTACTAGAAATTATACAGGAAACAACTCTGTATGTAAGAAAAATAGGGGGACTGCTGGGTGGCTCAAGTGTCTGAGTGCCTGCGTTTGGCTCAGGGCATGATCCTGGAATCCAGGATCAGATCCCACATCAGGCTCCCTACGAGGAGCCTGCTTCTCCCTCTGTCTATGTCTCTGCTTCTCTCTGTATGTCTCTCATGGATAAATAAATTAATCTTAAAAAATAAAAGTAAGATGTGTGGGGTTTTATGTTGGTTTTTTCCCCCTTTTTTTGGTTAGAAAAGGTATGAGATATGGAGATGCAGTTTTGTTGAGGGAAATGAAAGTGTTTGTTCTAAAATAAAGCTGGTTATTTCAGAATGAGAAAGAAGAAAATGAAGGACAAACGATAGACATACAAAGAAGGGAGGAAGGGAAGGGGGTGGTGGGGACAGAGAGAAGGAATCTTGTGTGGTCAAGTTGGCTAAAAATTGAATTCTTATTATAAGGATTTTAAAATTCAGCTTTAATACCAATCATGTTCTTATGTAAAACGAATTTTTATTTCATCTGCCAAAAAAGACAGTTTTCTTAGATTATTGGTCTGCTCTTAACAAGAAATTTAAACAAAAGCTTTTCTTTACCTTATAAGTAATCAGTGTGGAAAGCAAAGATTTTGTGTCTTCACTCTGTCTCAGTCAGATCTTTGATTACCTAAGCCATGTCGCCTCTATTAAAAGAGCTAAGTTTGGGGGCGCCTGGGTGGCTCAGTCAGTTAAGCGTCTGCCTTCAGCCTAGGTCATGATCCCAGGGTCCTAGGATTGTGCCGCACATTGGGCTCCCTGCTCAGCAAGGGAGTCTACTTCTCCCTCTCCCTCTGCCCCTGCTCATATGTGCTCTCTCTCTCTCACTCAGTCTCTCAAATAAATAAATAAAATCTTTTAAATAAATAAATAAATAAAAGACCTAAGTTTTGCCCAGAACTATGTAACCTCCTATATTTGCTTTTGAAATAGTTTTTGTCTCCTGAAATGGATATTTAAGTATTGCATCCAATACAAAATATCAAAAAACATCCTTTTTGATATTTTGACAAATCTCACAAAATTCAAATTCTAATGGAGTATTTTTAATTTCATACTAACTTGGGAGTTTTTTTTTTTTAAGATTTTATTTATTTATTTATTCATGACAGACACAGAGAGAGAGAGAGGCAGAGACACAGGCAGAGGGAGAAGTAGGCTCCATGCAGGGAGCCCGACGTGGGACTCAATCCCAGGTCTCCAGGATCGCGCCCTGGGCCAAAGGCAGGAGCCACACCGCTGAGCCACCCAGGGGCCCCCTAACTTGGGAGTTTTAGAGAGTCCCTGGAACATCTCAAAAGATTTGTTCTCTCATGCTCTCTCTCAAAACATTCGTAATTCTAGTTACTATCTTAAAATGTATGTCATAGAAATAACCAAATTTCTCTGTCAGTAACATAATGAACTCTCATCAGATCTTAAACGGGCATTTTTAAGTCTTTTGTCATTTACAGACTTCTATTGTTCTACTCTGATGCTTTTGCAAAAGTGGTTCATCTTCAAGGTGATTCATGGAAAGGACTCTGACAAGTATAGGTTTCCGATAATTTTCAGATCATACACCAAACAGGGTAAGAATTTACAGAACACTAAGGAAACACTGGATTTATAAAACTGCTTACAAAAGATCAAGATCAAGAATTAATTACATAAGACTGAATGAGAATGGTTCTAATTTTATAGGATTCTTGTTTGAAACATCGCTGGTTCTTTAATCTTTTGCTTCCTAGATTTAAGGAAACTTTTTCATTTCTTTTAGTGAGCTAGCTAGCTAGCTATTACTTACAGCAATTTGGTAAAGTATCTTTGTGAACACAGATGAAACAATTACTTTTTTTCCCCCTGCCTGATCCCTCTGGGATTCAGAAACCCTCAGCGAGTATTCTTATTTTCATGGCAATATAGTTATTTGCATAAGCTCAATGAGAATCTGTTCTCCTTGTAACAGGACATACTTAGAAACATTCTTATATCACCAAGGCTTTGAATGAATTGTCATATTTGAGAGAGATATGTATAGACTTAGATGTGACCAGACCACTTTCAGGAACTAATGTTGATTTTATGGAGCCACCAAAGCCCCTTGGAAGCATTGGCCTGCCACCTTGCTTCTACTGCTCCCAGCAGCCTTGCAAGGTAAGGAAGGCTACTTCCTGGTAGGCACAGGAACCTCAAGATATTTGGGGGGACCTCAAAAAGGGAAGAATTCACCCAAATCAATAGGTATTGCAGACAAAATCTGATGATGAGTCCTCGGCTTGGCTTCCTAGTCTTGAGAGGCCTTTGAAAATTCAATTTGAGATTCCTTGTGAAAAGTTCTAAAGAAGCCGACTTAAGACCTCTATGGTCAATCACTATTTTTGTTGTACTTAATGTAAATAATCAGGCCAAGTTTATTGAAACCAGACTTAATCGGAAACAAATTGGTCTAATTATGATTATATTTGACAGAAATGGGAGTGGTTGTAGAGAGAAAAATTATGTTTCAGTAGAATAATACATACTCATGGATATTAGATTCTATTCCAGTTCTGTTCATTGTGTCTGAGGTTTCGTTTTATATTAGACCCCAAATTCTTCTTATTTCCTCCAATACTGGGCTACAACTCTTCAAACTAACATTTTCATTTTCTCGCCCACCCTTCTGGCTTGGGAGCATTGAAAACTAAAACTGCCCTTTCCCTGAAGCCATGAAAATTAAAGTGGGGCTTTATATAAATTTAGGAGAAATCACAACAGCTGATGTATGGACAGTCCTCGTGCCTGTTGCTGTGTAGGCCACTCAGACAGGTCGCCAGAGGCATGCAAACTGCAAACCAGGGAATCTATCAGATTGCCGCTGCCTGCCCTCACTCCATTTGAAGATACTTCGAGCCTGACGTCTCGAAATCTCAACTAGCTACCTTCAGAACTCAGAAACTGGGATTATAATCTGTTCCAATCATTAACTTTTCTTTTTTTCTTGTTTCCATAGAAATGAAATTTCTTGGATCTGTGAGTTTAAAGTTCTCACCTAATTTGGGAACATTTCAACCTTTATTTCTTCAGATATTTTTTTCTGCTCTTTCTCTCTTCTTCTGAATCATACTCCTTGGTATTGTCCCTCACCGAGGCTCTGTTCTTTTTTACATTTCTCCTCTGCGCTCCAGGTTGTAAAATTCCCATTGCTCATTTTTCAGGTTAACTGCCCTGCTGTAGTGTATAATCTGCTGCTTTTAAGCCCATCCAGTGAAATTTAAAATTTTTATTTTAGATCATGTATTTTCAGCTCCAAAAGTTATAAATAGTACTTTTTAAAAATTCCTTTCCTGTCTCTGTTGAGATAACCTTATTTGTTTCCAAATTATTTCATGCTTTCCATTACATCCTTAAACACATTTATAAGAACTGCTTTACAGTCCTTTTCTATTAATTTTACTGTTTCTATCGATTCTGAGTCTGTTTCTATTGACTGATTTTATCCTGATTATGAGTCACATTTCCTGTTTCTTTACATGTCTAATAATTTTTTTATTTGTGCTGGACACTGTTTAGCATGCTGCTGAATTTCTAGATTTTTTTTTTTTTTTTTGGTCTTTTCAAAAATACGTTTTTTCAGCCGGCAGTTAATTTACTTGCACATCAGTTTGATCCTTTCAAGTCATGTTTTAAAGCTTTGTTAAGATGGTTCTAAAGTAGAAGTAGACAACATTTTCTTTAAAGGGCCAAGTAGTAAGTATTTTAGGCATTACAGGCTATATACAGTCTCCTGCAAATTCTTGGGTTTTTTTTTTTTTACATCCCTTTAAAAATGTAAAAAAAAATTTTTTCTTTGCTCAAAAGCTATAGACAAAACCAAGCTATGGATTGGATTTAGTTTGTGAGGTAGATGGCCTTTTTGAGGGTGTCTATTAAATGCCTGCTGTCAGGTCAGGGGTTATATTCAGTGTCCGAGATTTTACCCTACTTGCAAGCCTGTAGTGTTGCCTAGATGCTGGCAGAAGACATGAGACTCCTGGGTCAGAGACAAAGGACTTTATTACTCAAAGCATAGCAGGCAGCATGGGCTCCATTCTCATTGGTTTCCCTTGTCCCCCAGACCTCATGGAGGCAAATGCAGGGTGGATCCAAGTGGACGTTACACTCACAGAGGGTCTGAATCATAGCTGAGGAATCTTGAACTTAGAAAACCTCTCATTTTATAAGATAGCTGCTAGCAAATCTGCCCAGACTTTGCCCTGGAAGGAGGCATTTTCTATTATCCTGGTCAGGAAACAAATTTGCCCTTTCTCCTGGAAGGCAACACTATCCTATACCTTCCAAAGGTTATTGACCATACAAATATCCTTGGAAAGAGAGTTGGGGCAAAAGTTGTCACAAGACATGACGACATGTCACAGAAGATTGTCTCTCTCTTTTTTTAAAAGATTTTATTTACTCATGAGAGACAGAGAAAGAGAGAGAGAGAGGGGCAGAGACACAGGCAGAGGGAGAAACAGGCTTCATGCAGGGAGGCTGATGTGGGACTCAATCCTGGGACCCCAGGATTATGCCCTGGGCCGAAGGCAGGCACTAAACTGCCGAGCCCCCCAGGGATCCCAGGAAGATTGCCTCTTAGCACACAACCCCCACCCTGTGTTTAAGAAGACTCGTCCCTGGTTGGAACTCAAATGCTTCCCAACCTGTGAAAGTGTTGCACAAGTCTCAGATCCCCAGAAATTCTTTCCCCAAGAGTTTTTCATCTTCCAGGAGTTTTTTTGCCTGGGTTTATGGGGTCTTCCCTTATGCTTATGCATTTTAATATTCAAACAAATACTCAAGATGATCCTTATACAGATTTCTGGAACTCTGTTTCTGCACATCTTTCTCCTCTCTGATACATTGTTACTCAAATTGTGGTCACCTTCCTGAGTTCCACTGGCTCTTTTTTTCTTTAAAAAAAAAAATTTATTTATTTATTTGAGAGAGAAGAGAGAGTGCACAGGGGAGGGAAGGGGCGGAGGGAGAGAGAGAGAGAATTCCAAGCAGACTCCCCACAGAGCAGGGAGCCTGATGCAAGGCTTAAAACCCCATGACTCCCAGGGGATCATGACCTGAGCCACTAGCTTTTAAACCACTGTGCTGTGCTTGAGTTCTCTTTCTTTCTTTCTTTCTTTCTTTCTTTCTTTCTTTCTTTCTTTCTTTCTTTCTTTCTTCCTTCCTTCCTTCCTTCCTTCCTTCCTTCCTTCCTTCCTTCCTTCCTTCTTTCTTTCTTTCTTTTCTTTCTTTCTTTCTTTCTAGATTTTATTTATTTATTCTTGAGAGAGAGAGAGAGAGAGTCAGAGACACAGGCAGAGGAAGAATCAGGCTCCATGCTGGGAGCCCGACGTGGGACTCGATGCCAAGTCTTCAGGATCATGCCCTGGACCAAAGGCAGGCACCAAACCACTGAGCCAACCAGGCTGCCCCTTTCTTTCTTTTAAAGATTTTATTTATTCATTTGACAGAGCAGGAGAGACAGCAAAGGCAGGGAGAACAGCAGGCAGAGGGAGAAGCAGGCTCCCTGCCAAGCAGGGAGACTGATGTGGGGCTCAATCCTAGGACCCTGGGACCATGACCCAAACTAAAGGCAGGTGCTCAACCAGCTGAGCCACCTAGGTGCCCCTGAGTTCTGGCTTTCTGTATGTCAATCCACAGAGAGCCTCCAGGCAGAAAACTAGGGCATTTGGGGAACTCATTTGTTTTTGTTTCTCCCAGGAATCACAGTCTCTTACTGCTTGTTGTTCAATTTCTGAAAATGGTTGTTTACATATATTATATATTTTTATAACTTTTTATAGCAGAAACACTGGTCTGGAGCCACTTATTCCATCATTGCCCAACTGTCTTTTTTAGCATTAACCTTGTATTTTTTGGAATTTTGATTTGCATAATCACTTTGAGTGGGGGATATTTCTGTCATCCTTTCTTATCCCATCTCCAATTTCATGAATATTTCCACCTGCCCTTATCTCCATGCCATGCCCCAGTCTAGAACAAGATCTTAGAATGGCTTTAGAGGCCACTAATGCTTCTTAACCATTTTAGGAATATGGCTAATCTAGTATCTAAGCCAGCTGGTATCTCAATTCATTTGCTGTTGTGTTGTTAGTCTTTCATCCTTTCGCTTTCCTGGGTCCACTGCTCCACATAAATCCACCGTTCCAGGCAGTATATTGGCAGTTGTTTTATTTAGGTTCCTTTCATGGGGCTAGAGAAAGTCGGGTGACCAATCATTGCTGTTTGCCCAGAGCTAAGGGGTTTCCTGGGATTTGGGATTTTTAGGGCTAAAACAGGGAGAGTCTTGGGAAAACCAGGATGCTTGGTGTGCCCCAGTTCCTGGCTTTCAGTAACCTTGCTGGTTTGGGTCTCCATCTTAAGCAGAGCGTTTTAACCCCAATATTCCACCCTAGTATTCCACTTGCCACCAGCTGCTTTAACACTCAGAGCCTGATAGTCTCAGCATGAGCCCAGCTCACTGCTTTGCATTTCTGTTGCATTTCTGGTCCACAAAGATGTTTATCTCATTTTTTGAGCCCAAAAATGACCTTTTTGTTTTCTCTTTTTCTATTGTATCTGTCATTACTGTGTGTGTAGAGCATACAGGATGAATTGAAGCATGAATTTACCATGCCACCTTGACTGGAAATTCTGCTGATTCTTTTTCAATTTGATATTTAGTTTACAAAATAATGTAATATAACAGCCTGCTTTATTTAGAAGCTCTCATAGCCCTTTCAGTCATTTTGAGGGATTCCCAAATCATGGAAATTCAAGCGAAATGCAGTCATTGTCCATACAGTGGTTCAATTCTTTTTCTGAAGGCATTGTAACTCAGCATTTGAGTTAGAATAGAACAAAAAAAGAGATCATATTCTAAGTGCTCTAACCTACATCATCTGCTTAATGAAATAGTATAAGTCCGTGCCTTACCATCACCTTTACCTCTGCTTCTAGATACTTTCTTTTGCTTATTCCTCCACTCCTGAAGAGCAGACGAGGAAAGTCAAAGGGAGGTGAAGGAGCAATGATTGCCAACCTCTTTGAAAACGAGAGGTCTTTTCCTTCCCGGTCTAATAAGTTCTCTCTCTCTTTTTTTTTAATTGAAGTACAGTTGACACACAATGCTACATTAGTTTCTGGTGTACAAGATTGTGATTGAATAAGTTTATACGGTAAGCAATGCTCACCACAAGTCATTTACCACCAGTCACTGTACAACACTTGCAGTACCATTGACTATATTCCCTGTGCTGTACCTTTTATCCCTAATACTCATCCTTTTCCATAACTGGAAGCCTGTATCTCCCACTCCCCTTCACCCATTTTACCCATTCCCTTACCTCCCTTCCCCTCTGGCAACCATCAGTTTTGTTCTCTGTATTTATGGGTCTGGTTCTGCTTTTTGTTTGCTTATTTTTGTTTTTTAGATTCCACATATAAGTGAAATCATACAGTATTTGTTTTTCTGTCTGACTTATTTCACTTAGCATAATACCCTCTAGGTCCATTCATGTTGTTGCAAATGGCAAGATCCCATCCTTTTTATCTCTGAGTAATATTCCATTATATATATAATATATATATTAACCTTTCATCTATCTATATATATATCTGTCCTTTCATCTATCTATATATATCTATCCTTTCAACTTGGGTTGCTTCCATATCTTGGTTATTGTAAATAATGCTGCAGTAAACATAGGGGTGCATGTAGCTTTTCCAGTTAGTATTTTCGTTTTCTTTGGGTAAATAACCAGTGGAATTACTGGATCATAAGGTAGTTCTATTTTTAGTTTTGTGAGCAACCTCCATACTGTTTTCCACAATGGCTGCACCAATTTACATTCCTACCAACAGTGCACAAGAGTTTCATTTTCTCCATGTCCTTGACAACACTTGTTATTTCTTTTCTTCTTGATTCTTAGCTACTCTGACAGGTGTAAGGTGATATGTTAGGTTCTTTTTAATGAAAACCTCAGTCTGGTTTTGGAGAACATCAGGATTTTCAGATTCTCTGTAATAAATTTGGAGCCCTCCCAAAGAGTTACTACCCCTGAAATTAGGCAAAAGGAACAATTTTTTTCAGTATAAATATTTCAATTGATACAAAATGGCTTTTACATTGACATTAAAATAGTAAAGAGCCACAGGGCACCTGAGTGGCTCAGTCAGTTAAGTGTCTGACTCTTGATTTGGGCTCAGGTCGTGATCTCAGGGTCAGGAGATCAAGCCCCATATTGGGCTGTGCTCAGCAGGGGGTCTGTTTGAGATTCTCTCCTCTCCCTCTCCCTCTCCTCTGCCCCTTCCCTCCCTCACATACACACACATTTGCTCTAAAATTAATTAATTAATTTTAAAAAATGGTAAACAGCCAGAAGAGAAAAGCATTTTGGTTATTTAAACTAGTTTTTTTCTTTATAGAATTCGAAGTTTTATATAGAGAGAAAACTACAAGCTATACAATGTTTTTGGAAAATAAACTTGTTTGCCTCAAACTATGCTTTATCTGTATTCTTTTAGATATGAAGATTTTTTAAAAACAATTTTCAGTTTTTTGTTCTTCCATTCTGTTAAAAATAGTAATTCAATTAATTGTCTTGCAGATTTGTATTGTGATTTATAGTGAATATTTAAAATATTTTTACTGGGTTAATAAGTTTTTGAAAATAAGGATTTTTGCATTTTAAACCCAAGTATCTAAATTTTTATGCAAACTGGGGTTCTTGGCTGGGTCAGTCTGAAGGGCATGGCACTCTTGATCTCAGAGTTGTGAATTCATGCCCGACATTGGATGTAGAGACTACTTAAATAAATAAACTTAAAAAAATGTTATGCAAAACGAGCCTCTGCCATAGTATAAAACTAATGAAGTAGCAAAAATATTACCTAGAGAGAAGTAGCTCACACTAACCATTTTAGCTCTATATAGAAAAATTCAGCTTTGGTCTTTTGTTTTTATTTTTATTATTTTCTTACATTTATTTGTTTATTTTTAGTAGTCTCTACACCTAGCGTGGGGCTCAAACTCATAACTCTGAGATCAAGAGTCTCTTATTCTTCTAATTGAGCCATCCAGGTGCCCCTGGTCTTCTGTTTTTAATTAAAGAGGGAGTGATGTTTATGTGGCCATTCTCATTGTGACATTTAAAAACTAGGATTATATGGTATCATCTTCTTTGAGAAGCAGTCTATTTTTGACAAAAATAAAGTAAATACGTGCTCACACATTAATTCAGTAAATAACTGCCTACGTGATGGAATGGAATATTTTCTGGGAGATAATTTAGTGAAAACTAAATGATTCAAGAAATTATTACCTTATTGTTTTATTTGTTTCTTTGTTAAAGAACCTAGTTGGAAAAACACATTGTTTGGGTATTTAAAAATATTTCCATAGGTAGCTGGTGTATGATTCCTAACTGGTGGTATGGACAAGTTACAAAATGAAACGAAGAGCTATCATCTAGCAACTAAGAACACAGTTTGCTTATTTAACTAGGACTAAGTACCACTGGAACAAGTTCAGTGCTAAAATTAGACATTGGGGTTCGTCCAATAGCAGCACAAGTTATAATCCTTTAGAAATCATAGTCTGTTGGTTCAAATCAGGACACTGCAATGTGAGAATATAATCACTTATGCCATGTTCTTATGAGGCCATTATACCCTGGCTGTATCTATTACAGCACAGGAGAGTTACCAAAACTAGGATTGCTTCTATCTGAAGGTTGGGTTCTACTTATTTTTTTTTAATTTTTTATTTATTTATGATAGTCACAGAGAGAGAGAGGCAGAGACACAGGCAGAGGGAGAAGCAGGCTCCATGCACCGGGAGCCTGACGTGGGACTCGACCCCGGATCTCCAGGATCGTGCCCTGGGCCAAAGGTAGGCGCCAAACCGCTGCGCCACCCAGGGATCCCCTTATTTTTTTCTTTTTTGTTTTTCTTTTATATATGGGAAGACCCTTTGAGAATATTTAATTTTCTATTGCTCTGGGCCCATGATTCCTAACAAATAAAACACACACACACACACACACACACACTGGAAAGCACAAATTAGGTGAATACCGTGGACAGCATACTAGAACCTACAAGTTGTAGAAAAATTAATGGGAAAGGTAATCTATAGCATGGAAAGAGAATGGGTCTTGGAGTCAGGTACCCCTTCCTACAAATCCTATCTCCGTCATACTCTTTATAACCTTGGAGAAATTACTTAATTTCTAATTTCTATCAGGATTTAAACACACACACACACACACACACACACACGCACGCACACACACACACCCAAAGCAGAAAATGTCAGGTCCTGGGGCATCTGGTGGTTCAGTCAGTTGAATGTTTGCCTTCGGTTGAGGGCTTGATCCCGGGGTCGTAGGATTGAGCCTCACGTTGGGCTCCCTGCACAGTGGGGAGTCTGCTTCTCCCTCTCCTTCTGCCTCTGCCCCCACCCCCACTCATCCACTTTCTCTGTCTCAAATAAAAAAATAAAATCTAAAAAAGAAAGAAAATGTCAGTCCTGAGAAAATGTTTTCCCTGTTCTACTACCACTGCTATTAAGAGAATTTAAATAGATAGTTAGATAGACAGAATTTTATTAATTTAGCATTTCTTATGTGCCAGGCATTGTGCTATATATTCTCTCATTTACTCTTACACACCCACGAAGTCCTGGAGCTCATACAGTCCTTACATATGTGTCTAGGTTGTGTGCCTACAGGTATATGGCCAGAAAGTGGCAGAACCAGGACTAGAGCCCAGTGCTCTTGTTTTTTTTTTTTTTTTTTTTTTTAAGATTTTATTTATTTATTCATGAGAGACACAGAGAGAGGCAGAGACACAGGCAGAGGGAGAAGCAGGCTCCCTGCAGGGAGCCCGACATGGGACTCGATCCCGGGACTCCAGGATCACGCCCTGGGCTGAAGGCAGACGCTCAACTGCTGAGCCACCCAGGTGTCCCAAGCCCAGTGCTCTTAATCACTAGGTTTCAGCCTCACAAAAATCAAAACCTTTTAGAGATATCCTACCAACTTCAATTATAATGACAGTCCATTAGTTTCTCATCATATTTGATTAAAAAATTTTTTTTTAGTAAATTTACTTTTGATGCAAATGTGAGTTTGTTAGGGCTCCTATAACAAAATACCACAGATTGAGTGGTTTAAACAACAGAAGATTATTTTCTCACAGCTTCGGAGACTGGAAGTCCGAGATCTAGGTAGCGGCAGGTTTGGTTTCTTCTGAGGCCTCCCTCCCTGGCTCGCAGATAGCTGTCCTCTTTCTGTGTCCTCACTTCGTCATCCCTCTCTCTCTGTTGTTTGTGTCATAATCTCCACTTCTTATTGAGGACTCTAGTCATTTTGGATTAATGAGCCCATTTGAACTTAATTACCTCTTTAAAGGCCCTATCTCCAAATACAGTCACATTTTGAGATCCTAAGGGCTTGGGTTTCAACACATGAATTTGAGGAGACACAAGTCAGCCCATAACGGTGCACTTGTAGCATAAACCCTGCGATACCAAATAAAAAAGAAAAGAACCCCTATGTAGTGTTTAGTATGGGTCAAACACTTTGTAAAACCCTTTACACATGTTCATTTAATCCATATGAGCTAGGTACTATTCTTACCCATATTTGTTACTGAGAGTTAAGCAGTTGGTCCAGATTCACATATGTACTAAGTGGTAGGACAGGATATGAATCCACACAGTCTGATGTCAGAGCTCCTCTCAACAAGAAGCATCCCATTTGGAACACAGAAACGGAAACACACATATCTACTTGAGGAAAAATTATAATTAACTTCAAAAGTCTGTATATGTTTAATTAGCAATTACTAGGATGTCCTATATGAAAAATAATGAAGCAGCTTTCATTTATTTTTTTGCCATGGCACAAGAAATAAATCAGTCACTTAGAAAATGGCAAAGAAAATTCTAGCATTCTACGCTATGCAATGAAGAGTTAATCAATACAAAGTTTTTTTCTTCTAAATCTTCAAAAGCAAATAGTATGTATAATGTGAAGTATCAATATTTAGAGACCTAGGACACATGTGCCTCACTTCGGGTTTTTCTCCCAAGGGGACATCACTCCTGCTTTAGCCCATTTTACTGAAGCAAAAAAAGGAGCTGAGTTCCCTCTCTGGAGATATTGGATTCAGAGAGAGCAAAACACTCATTCCAGCCACTGAACTAAGTCCACAGAAGGCAAGAACTCAGAGCCAGAGGTGACCACGCAAAGAAATTGTAAACTACCCCCACCCCCTTCCAGAATCCCCAAAAGGAAGGAATTTGGGGCTCCCACCACACAAAGGAACAGGATTTGAGCCAATTTAGTTGAGTCTCAAAGGACAGCATTCCTCAGCTCACATCTGGTTTAAACTCAAAGAATAGATTTGAGGTTAGGAAACGCTGCCCTGGTGCTTGCTTTGCCAGTCATTTTAGTAGGTCAACAGATGCTTACAGTTTGGCAACTGGCAGGATTTCCAAAGATGAGTTAATGAAAGTTTAGAGAGCCCCTCACGGCCACATTCGAAGTTGGACATAATCAGATATGAACATGGGAGTGGAGATCCTGTGATAACTGCTCGGCGTTGGGAGGCCGCTGCGGACTGGAGCCACCAAGGCAGACTCAGTGGAGGAGAGGTGGGTGTGACACGGGCCTTGAGAGACGGCAGGATCGGCTGGGTGGGGCGTGGGGAAGGCATTTTGGCCTGAGGACTCCTCAGCAGCTGGGGCATGAAGGCAGGAATGAGGGAAGCATGTGGGAACAATGAAGAGACATCCTCTCTGGCACAGACAGCGGTGGGGGAGTCACGGGACAGACTTGGGGATCAGACAGGGGCTCAGATTAGGACTCTGGCTCCGTGCTGGAGGCCAGCGTTACTGGTCTGTTAGCTGAACTGCTCGTCGAAGTCGTCTCATTTCCCTTTCCCTAACCATGTTTACAGGACACATCTCCACAGAACTAAGTGCTTTGCATTTAGTAGCATGGTTGTTTTCCTTGAGGCTGCTCAGACCACAACATCCTCGGAGGGCTGCTCTCCCTTCTGGGGACGGGTCATGCCTAGTTGAGCTGGGAAATCAGGCAGCTGTTGGCCCTCGGCCTCCATGGACTCAGGGAGAGCCCCCTGCCCACCAAGGCAGAGAGCCTGAGAAATAGCTGCACCCTTTGGAATCGGTGACATGCTCTCTCTCTCTCTCTCTCTCTCTCTCTCTCTCATAAACCCTATGAGGGAAGAGCTCTGCAGAATTTTGAGATCCTCCCCCCCAACCCCCATAGCCACCTTCACTACCCCTGCCACCCCTCAGGCCTTCTTGCAATCGTAGAAGTTTGGTGTTCACAGATCTTTATTGACTTCTGACCCTCACATGTGACTTTAATTACTAAACTTTACGAGACTTTTATTTTTTTTAATCCATAAAACAGCCCAGGAATCAAGCAGTTACTATTAACTCTCTCCTCTTTTGTGACTTCTCTCGGTCCCTGACATTTTTGAGGAACATCTTTTTCTGATTGTAAATGCTCTCTGTTATCAAGAAGGTGCACACCCTGTCGTTTAGGACGCCTGTGGATCCTGAAGAAAACATGCGGGTAGATGGAGTTGGCCGGGCCCTGACCTCCTTTGTCCCCAACCGTGTATTTATTTCCTGAGGATAGGATTTCAAGTCAGCCACAGCCAGTCCTTCAGATAGTCCGGAGGGCCAGGAGTTCTTGGAAATCATCTCAGAGTAGGGGGATCAACTACCTTTATTCGCGTTTTAAAACAAGAAATAATGGCTTAAAGCCAGCGTGTGCCCTAAAGCATCTAAAAATTAAGGCTACATGTGACAGAGCATTTTATGAGTTCAGAAATAGCCGGGCAGGGCCATAAACTATCATATTACTAAATTGCTACCATTTCTAATGTTCAGGGCTCCAACTACAAGTTTGCCCTTAGAAATTGCAGCGTAATTTGGGCGTACCCAATTGTGTTTGCAGCTAAGAAGCACATAGAGTGTGCTGGTTAGTGTTTTGCCTATATTTGAATCCTAAAAATAGCCTCCTCATGAGAACAGAGTGAGCTTTGTGAAGAATATACTCCAGTTGGTTAGAAATGGAAGGTACATTTTTCCTATCCCCTCTTGCTTTCATTTCTAAACACATTTGCCTCTATTCTGAAGCCGAAGAGGCTATTAGAACAGCTGCAGCAAGCAGCTGTAGAATCTTCTGTGTCATCTGCTCCCTTGCTTAGCAGACAGTCCCCTCGTCTGCTCCCAGTTGTCTTTTCTTCCTCCCAAAATGGCCCACTGCCCTCTTCTGACCAGTGCCCCCACCTGAGTTCAGGCTCTGTCCTTGCACTGATTGCAAGGGACTTTGCCTGGTGTCCCCTTGCTTTTACCATCCTATACGGTAAAAGAAATCACCAATAAAAACATTTTTGCCATATGAAGAACAACTGGAAGGAAAAAAAGCAAAGTCTATCAGCTGCTTGCTGCTGCCCTTCAAGTTCGGCTTGTCATTTTTGGTGGAGTTTTTTTTTTTTTTTTTTTTTTTTTAAGATTGTATTTATTTATTCATGAGAGA
Organism: Canis lupus familiaris; assembly: GCF_011100685.1. Taxonomy (NCBI): domain Eukaryota; kingdom Metazoa; phylum Chordata; class Mammalia; order Carnivora; family Canidae; genus Canis; species Canis lupus. The sequence continues at coordinate 68,408,176 of NC_049233.1, forward strand.
CACACAGAGAGAGAGAGGTGGAGACACAGGCAGAGGGAGAAGCAGGCTCCCTGCAGGGAGCCCAATGTGGGACTCGATCCCAGGTCTCTGGGATCACACCCTGGGCCAAAGGCAGACGCCCAACCCCTGAGCCCCCCAGGCGTACCTGGTGGAGCTCTTCTCAACACGCTACCATAGCAGTGTACTATAAAGCCATAATTTTATGTTGCATGCAGAGCCCGGATGATTGTGACTCTTTGAGGGGAAGCCCTCCGCAGGATTACCTTGAGGAAAATGATTTATTCATCCCATGCACAGTAAACAGCTATAGCAGAGGCCAGTCCCTGTAACTCTACAGAGTGCTTAGGGACCGTCTGAGGCATGGCCCGCATTGCTCCAGGTGCATGATCACCTGTAGCAGCTTAGGGACCGTCTGAGGCATGGCCCGCATTGCTCCAGGTGCAGGATCACCTGCAGCAGCTATGGAACTTCTATTTTTTCAATGTGTAGTTGAGCCTAAGCTTCTCTCTAAGGTAGACTATAGGAGCTAGGGCAGGACAAGTTCCTTTGCATAACATGTTAAAGTAATTTATGTTCCATGGCTCATAGGGAAGAGCCAGCTCATTTTGGCTGGTCCTTTTAATGTTGTCTGATTTTGAACGCTCAGAAAATGGGCTTGCAATTCTTTTTCTCTTTTTTTTGAAAAAGCTATTATGTTGTTTTAGAACATACATATTTTAGACCTCAGGTAATATATTATCCAAATACTAATTTAAAACAAAATATTTTTAATATAGTTGATTTATAACACATTACATGCACCAAGCATAGAAAGCAGGTAAAAACAAATTATATGTTTTATTTTACTATGTTACTAACAGAGGAGTCTGCCTCACAAAACAATATAAATCATCTTTTACCACTGCTCTCTGAAAGTAATTCGGGGTTAACAAAATCTAAATTGCACCTGTCAGAACTGCCAGTAATATCTTCAGTTTTCACTGACTACACTCTCCCTTCTCTCTCCATATCTTTAGACTAATGAAGCAGTGGCACAGTTTCCACAAAGAAAAACAAAGGTGGGAGAAAGGAAAGGAAGACTTGATAAAGTTTCCTTTGGGTATGGAACACACGATGGACCATAGCGTGAACAGCATGTATGGACAGCGATAGAATACACCTAAAATAAAACAGTACCCGTGCACCAGACTGGATAGGTGCGTGTGGTACACACGCGGGCCAAACTGCCCATTTCCTCACATAAATATAGCAGTTTCACTACCTAGCAGTATATATATATTAATGCTTTATGAGGGGGAGGGGAACCCCACTAAACTGCCTTCTTAAATATCATACTACACGATAAGTTTTTCTTTGCTCGGAAATGTAAAAAATAATGTGCTCGCAAATGTTAATTAACTAGAACTAAGAGTAAATACTTTGTGAGGAATAGATAAGAAACTAGAACAATTAGACCTCAGTTGGCCTGGGCCAACTGTGAAAATGCAGAAGCCCCAAGCTGGAAGGATTTGACTAGACCTCTATAGATCAAATCCTATGTCCCCTTTGTAACATCCCAGTGAAATGGTCATTCTGCCTTGTTTTAAATACTTTAGGTGGAGGGACATCCATTACTTAAAAGTGCATCCAGCCTCAAGTTCTTTTCATTTAGGGAAATATACTTACCTGTACCTATACATTCATTTGATTCTTATTCTTCCCTTTCACCCCACATGGCATAGATCTAATCCCTCCTACAACCCTTTAAATATTGGAAGACAGTCCTCATAGGACTGAGCTGTTACTAACCAAGACTTGTCTCCTGAACCAGTCACAGCAGGAGCTGTATCCATCTACACTATTCCGCAGCTGGAGGAGCCTCATCCCTAGAGCAGATTGGTGGTGGTGTTTCTCAGTTGATGGGCCTGTGATGTGGTTGTGTTGATGAGTTACTGATGAAGACACTGGAGCCAGACAGGGGAGATCCTAAGCCTAGAGAGCCCAGAAAGAGCCCTGAATCTTAACTCAGTTGGTGGCAGCAAAGGCATGCACTCTAATGTTTCACCTAGCCAAAAAACCCCACAAAAGCTATTAATTCATGTCATTGACAATCAACCAAGGCTATAATTTGGAGGTTGGGGCCTTGAGCTCCAGCACTGCCACTGGCCAGATGCATGCCCTTGGGCAATCCTCCCCACTATTTCAGAGTTCCCCCTGTAATATTTAAATACCTATGCTGCTTTTCTGCCTAGAAAAGTGGCTCTTCTCCTGGTCTTAGCTTAGATGTCACTTCTCCAGGAACCCTGGCCTGACTCCCACCCCTTCCCCACCCTGAGACTAAGCCTCTGTCATTGTACCCTCTCCTCACCTCTGCTGTAGCACTTTCTTCATTGTGTGTTAATAACATGCTTACTTGTGCCTACTGTACTGGAAATTCTTTAAGACCAAGGACTCAGTCTTGGTTTCCAGCACTTGGTTCAGTGCCTGGTACACAGCAGAACTTAGAAAAGATTTCTTGAGGGGATGCCTGGGTGGCTCAGTGGTTGAGCATCTGCCTTTGGCTCAGGTCATGATCCCCGGTCCTGGGATTGAGTCCCACATTGGGCTCTCTGCAGATATCTTGCTTCTCCCTCTGCCTATGTCTCTGCCTTTCTCTGTGTGTCTCTCATGAACAAATAAATAAAATCTTTAAAAAAGAGAAAAAAGATTTCTTGAATTTTAAAAAGAAAAAAGGAAAGAGAAGACAGAGAGGGAGAAGATAAAATGAGCAAGTTGGAGTACATTATCTAAATAGCCTCGTACAGCTAAAAAGATACAATTTCTGGTTCTTAAGTTCCATCCTTAATGTCAACCTCAGGTTTTTAGAAATTCACATTTTCTCTAGTAAGGGGATGTTTCAAGTGGTTGTAGCAAATTAGAAAAACTATAAGTATATATTCATACATAAAATATAATTTTAGGACTGATACTTAGAATTTATTTAATGAGCCCAAACCTTAATATATAGATGAAGAAACTGAGGCCTAATGAGATTATGCTCTCTGCCTAAATTCACTTGGTTAGTGGGAAGACCAGTTTTCAAATCCCGATCTCTCTTGCCTCTGAACCAGGATAACTGGTTCCTCATCTTCTTCCTTTTTGAAAAAGCTGCTAGAAACCTGGCTACAAATGGAAGTGACAGATGTTTTCCCTTTTATGCGATGGTGACATCAATCTGTAACTTTCTGGTTATATATTAAACTTTGAGATCGCCCTTCCCTGATCCTAGACAAACTACTGAAAACTAGTCCTCTTTTCTTCCAGAAATGTCAGAGGGAGCTACAATGTTCCACGAGATGACTCCTGTAGGTTGTTTGCTAAACAGAGTTGTAGTCATGTGAATTGCTTTCAGCCGGATTGGGTATCGAGGCTCAGTGTTCTGGTAAGCCATAGGGTAGTGCTGCCATGAGACCAGCTTCTTGGCAAATAGCCCTGAGGTGCAGCTGTAAGGTGACCCAGTGCAGGCTTGAGGCCAAGGCCCAGTGCTCAGTGCCAGAAACCTTTGCCAAACATTGGAACTAACTCCCAGGGCACTGAATTGGTCTCAATTAAATTTTTAGATGAAAAGATTTTTTGTTTATCCCAGAGAACCACTTCAATTTATAAGCTCATAGGAAAACTGAGTGCTTTGCCATTATAGTTGGAATACTTTCTACAAGCCAAACCTTTAAAAGAAGAAGAAAAAGATGATGATGATGACAACTTCAGATTATTTAAGAAGTCATAAAAATATTTGAAAGCAACATCTTTTATTAGATATGCTGACTGGAGAAATATTTTTCTGTCTTTGATTATGCTGTGTAAATTGTAAATCTTCAAATATAAAGTGGTGTTGGAGTGGAAATGGTAGAAGTACTGGTCAAGGTGATGATGATGATTGAACTAAACTCTGAGTCCATACAGATTTGAATTCAGAACCCAGCTCCACTACTTACTAGCAGCTGGTCTTGGGTGGTGTACCCTAGTGTAAGCATGGAGACATGGAGACTATGTTATGTTGAGGTTTTCAACCTGCCTGTGGTAGAGTCACCTAGATGCTTTTGAAAGGTATCCTGTCTGGGCCCCAACCCAGACCAATTAAATTATTAGACTGTCTGGTGGGACCCAGCATGAATATTTTTGGAATGCTCCCTGATGATTCTAATGTAATAGACCAATGATATAGTGACTAAAACTTTGGTTCTGGAGTCAAATTGCCTGGGCTCACCCTACAGATATGCACATCATGGCATTTGACCTTAGACAATATATTTAAGCTGTTTGAGCCTCAATGATCTCAACTGTAAGATATGTTAATAAGAGTTTAATGTAGGGGCACCTGACTGGCTTAGTGGGAAGAGCATGAGACTCTTAGTGAGTTCAAGCCCCATGTTGGATGTAAAGATTGCTAAAAAAATAAATAAATAAATAAAAATAAAATAAAATAAATAAAAACTAATTAAAAAAAGTTTAATATAGGGTGGTTAGAGGATTGAGTAAGTCATGTAAAATACAGCACAGTGCCTATGATGGAATGAGTGTTCAATTATAGCTGCTATTTTTATTTTTATTATCCATGATTCCTTTAATTCACCTTGGGTTTAAGGCCCAATTTGATTCTGTTCATAGTCCTACAGAGAAGACTAAAAAATCAGAAGTAGCTTACTAATGAGCATGAAAATAAGTGGAAAATTCAACAGGGATAAATATCTGCATGCAACCGTCTTGTCAGATTTTGAGTGAGAGGATAAAGTTCAGGGTCTTCACTGACTCGAGCCCCAGTGGGACCTACTATTTATCATTTCTCCTCCTCACAGAATCTTGTATAGAAAAAAAAAACAAAACACCCTGAAAATACGGAAACACAGAGGCGATCAAGGAAGATACATTTTGGGAGGCAGGCAATGGCGGCTGGAGACACCAGCTAGGAAGGGAACTCAGAGTTAAACAGTATGTCTCAGTAGCTGTCAGACTTTACTATCAGAGAATCATCTGGATGCTTGTGAAAACAAAGATTGCTGGGCTGCATCCCCAGAGATTCTGGGAGCAAGGTCCTGGGACAGGACCTAAGAATCTGAATTTCTAACAAGTTCCCGGGTGACACCGATAGTCCTGGTCTGGGGACCACACTCCTAGAATCGCTGGTGGCTAAGATGTGTAGCGCTTGGTAATCTGGGTGTTCTTGGACCGTGTTGGCTGTTTTGGTTCCTTTCCCATCTGAACCCAGGCAGAATTGGTAGACACCCCCCAAAATCTCTCTCTCCTGACGACACACGACTGCCATCAGTGTTGGTTTGCTGCCCAGGAGTCCTTTTTCAGCCTCGAGTCTTCAGTTTCCTCTGCCCTCTTGAAGATGGCTTGTTGCGCAGTCTCAAGTACTGATAGCAGAGCTCCATCGTTCTTCTCAGGGAGCGGTTGGGTGTTCATCTTTGCCCGTGGGCCAGCCACACACCACCTGGTTCCCAGCGCCCCCGGGGCTCTTGCATATCAAGACAGAGCCCAGGCCCAGCAGCACCCAGTGAGTGTTCTTCCATTGAGGCTTCTTATTCCTACCTAGCACAGGCCAGACTCGAGAATCCGGGATTTGGGGAATAATATCAACTTCTTTTATTTAAAGAAGAATCGGGGCATAGAGGCAAATTCCAATCCCCAAGGTACTAATCATACAGACCAAACTCTGTAGCCATCCTGGGTCACATATGTTATCAGAAACTTGAGATGATAAAGGACTGTAACTTGATATGCCCATACTGAATCTTGCTTCAAGACCATCTTATGCTTCCAGTTTCATGATTTGTTTAATATTACTTTTACCATAGTTACCCAGACTCAAAACTTGGGCATACAGATCTCTAATATTTGTTGAGTACTTAATCCTCACAACAACCATATGAATGGCTACTAGTCCTTCTACTTTATGTCTGAGGAAACAAAGGGTTATTAGCAAGGTTAAGACATAGCTAGAATATAAGCTCCAGGATCTTTGCCAATTTTATTCTCTGATGTAGCCCAAATGACTAGAACAATGTCTGGCCCATACTGGTGTTCAATATTTACCGAATGAACAGAGGGTCATAAAACAAACACATAGGATCTGGTATTTGAAAACAGATCCGGCTTAACCACTACACCATACTTGCTCTTGCTTCAACTTTGACTTTCCTTTCATCACCCCATGAACTTATTATCGCCCAAATCAGTTATGAGTCCTAGCAGATCCATATCATGATGTTCCTTGCATTTGCATTTCTTTTTCCATTTCTGCAGCCACCAACCTAGTTAAGTGATTGCTATTTTATTTCCTGAACTATTGCTATTCTGTCCCCACTGCTGTCTTTGCAGAACCCTGTGCTGCCTACACAGCTTTTACCACATAGCTTTTTTTTTTGACACACACACACACACACACACACACACACACACACACACACACACTACAGGGGGTGGGAGGGGCAGAGGAAAGAGAGAATCCCAAGCAGGCTCTGTGCCCAGAGTGGAGCCCAACATGGAGCTTGATCTCACAACCCTGAGATCATGACCTGAGCCAAAATCAAGAGTCAGACGCTTAACCAACTGAGCCACTGAGGCACCCCTAAAGCTTTTTTCTTGAAGCACATTCCATTCATATTGTATTTCTGCTTAAAGACAAGGGAGATAGTGCAGTATAATGGAAAACTAAGGAACTAAGAAAACCAGGGCTCTGGTCTCCACTCTGTGACTTTGACCAAGTTACATATCCTTGCTAGGCTTCACTCTTGCCATTAGTAGCATCAGGTAATTAGAAGGGGTGATCTCTTCCCACTCTAACATTGTCTGGTGTTGGATGCAGGGGCTATTCCCCCTTCCGGCAGTGGAATCTTACCTGGCATCAGGTAGAGGGGAGCACTTGTGCCCACCAGGGGTTTAAAATAAGATGAATACATACATTTTTATCAAACAAAGCAGAGCAGCATAAGTGCCATCAAAGAAGTAAAATGAGGAGGGAGGGAGAGATCACATCTGGTTACTAATGGGAGGCACAGCCGCTCTTCCTCTGACGTCAGCCTGTCCCTGGCGTGCAGGGTAGGTCCTTGCCTCTCTGATGAGAGGAGAAGCTGCTGAGATCCCAATAGCTTTCAGCTGCTGTGAAAGTCCATCATGAACACTAACTTTCTAATTCAGAAGTTGTTGGCTCAAGACCCACAAATTGGTCTAATGCTTAGGAAACGGCTTACAGGGGCAAAGAGAAAATGTAAGTGGTTGTCATGTTTCTGATAAACGCTCCGTCTTGCTCTGCCACTTATTAGTCAGGTGGCCCCGAGCAGGTCCCTCACCCACTCTGTACCTTGGTCTCACCTTAGTTCCTTGTCTAGAGATTGGGGCTAATAGTATCTCCCTTGTAGGACCATGTGGAGGGAATGCGTTAGATGTAGTATGTGAAGCCCCTGGTGTAATGTCTGGAGCACAGTAGGCATTCAGGAAATCTTACACTCCATCTCCCTGCCTGATTCCCTTAGCAGGCCAATGTTTAGCAATACTTTAAAAAAAAAAAACAAAACCCTTGTGGGGTGAGGGGAAGATCAAGGGAGGGAGGGAAGGAGGATGAGGGGGGGGGAGAGAGAGAACTCATAGTATTTTATATACTCTGCCCTTGCACACCTTCAGATTTTGGAAATAATGTGCCATATTTACATAAGCATCCTCACTTAGCTAGTAAAAGGACAAGGTAGAAAGGGTAAATCAGACCTTGTCCCTGGTTTATCTGTGGATAAAGGACTAGGAAATAGGGAGGTCCAGCAAGCAGCATCATCGCTTCCTCCAGGTGAACTGCTGGAGACTTAGAAAAACAGCTGCGTCATGGCCAGGGTGGTCTAACCTGGCACCTTTCACTTTCCATATGTAGTTATCAGGCCTCTAAGGGGTGGTTGTCACTGTACTCAGGGTTAAAAGTCATCATCACAACCAAGAAAAAATTATGTGGCAAAAAAATTACACTTCATTAAACTTCGGAATGAGGAAATATATGTGTGGGATAGAATTATTATTTTTTTAAGTTTAGTTTTTTAGTAATTTCTGCTTCCAATGTGGGGCCCAAACTCATAATCCTGAGACCAAGAGTTGCACATCCTTCCAACTGAGCCAGCCAGGTGCCCGTAGAATTATTACTTTTCATTTTTATTTTTTTAAGATTTTATTTATTTATTAGAGACACACACACACACACAGAGAGAGAGAGAGAGAGAAAGGCAGAGGGAGAAGCAGGCTCCATGCAGGGAGGCCGACGCGGGACTCAATCCTGGGTCTCCAGGATCACGCCCTGGGCCGAAGGCGGTGCTAAACTGCTGAGCCACTGGGGCTGCCCAAATTGTTACCTTTTGGAAACTAAGGGACATCATTCAGCCTTCAAATATTTATTGAGAGTTGCTACTGTGACAAGAACAGTTCTAGGCACTACCGATGCAGCAGTGACTAAAACAGAAATCCCTGCATTCTTGGAGTTTAGGTTCTGGTGGGAGATGTAGAAAACAAACAATATAAATTAGTTATCTAGTATTATTAGGAAGTAGTGCTATGGGGAAAAACAAGGCAGGAAAGAGGACCATAAAATATCAGTGGGGTCAAGCTGTTGAAATCCTAGATAGCAGTCTGAAGAAAATTTCATAGAAGGTGTTTTTGAAGTAAAGACTGGATGGAAGTGCCTCGCCAGCAATGAGAATGTCCAAGGGACAACTTTCAAGGCAGGGGAGCAGTATCTGCAGAGGTCCTGGGACGGAACGCTATCTTCCCCATTTTACAGGCCCAAAGAGGTTAAGTACCTTGCCGGAGATCACACAGCTAGTAGGGACTTGGCCAAAATTTAGACCCAGGTCACTTTTAACCACCTCATGGTCCTGACTCCACAAATGCTTAAGAGATTGAGACCGAGTTCCTTTTTCTTCCTTCCTTGGTATCTGCATTTCCAGAGCACGCGTACAACAAAATTACCTCATACTCATTCATAAATACAGAACTTCTTCACTTAAACTGATAAATATTCCCAGTATTCTGCTTTGTGATTTCAATTTTTTTTAAAAAAGCCGTCAAGATTAGCATATTAACAAGCATGTTGACATGTTGCTCTTTAATTATGCAGATAGCTATTTCTTTCTTGCTCCTAATATAGAGGTTGATTGGGAAAATTTTTGTTTTATTGCTTACAACCTTACCCCAGTGCTACTTAAATCACTACTATATGATTTGGCATCTATAATTTATCATTTCCCTGTGCTATTAGATGAAATGCCCTTTAAAGCATTCCACAGCAAGGTGAACACAAGTCAAGCTTGCAAAGTTTGAGAAAAAAGAATTGCAAAGAGTCATTAAAGAATAATGAAAGTTGATTTATATAGCAGACAATATCAGGGCTGCCCAGTTTAACAAACATAATTATTCCAAGTCATTTTCAGAAGGCATCTAAATTTCAGCACCTCGTTTTCATCATCTTGTAAGGAATAACAACAAAAACATCTTACTGTTAAAAAGACTCTGAAACCAAGAGTTTGGATTTATTCTCTGGATTTCACTAAAGCTAAGACTGAAACAATAGACCATTTTAAATATAGGAAACCCAGATTTCTTTTACTGCTGTGTGGCTTTAACATTCTACTCCTGTAGCCAGGAGTCCTTGGCTTCTGGGGCCAACTGCCTTTTGCATGCTGATTTTCCAGGGAGAGACTCTGGGGAGTCATTACTTTTGAGTACTGTCTACCATGACTTCAGTCCCTTAGGCAGCGGGGGTGACAAAGTTTGGGAATGAAAACACAGGGAAAAAAATCTCTCCCAGTAGAATCATCAACTCAACCTCACTTTCTGTTGTAGCCAGACCATTTAGCCTTACCCCCTGCTGCCTGCAAACATATGCTTCTCAGGTGCCCATCAGTGAAGGGCTGCAACCAGGACCTAAAGACTAAAGTTTTCTGTCATAGTATTTTTCAATAAAATAGGGGATGTGTGAGGATGTGTGTGTATGCATGCAGACGAGCATACGCCAACCATGTGCATGTACACGCACATTCAGAACGAGGGAGATGGTCCCAAAGGGTTTTCTATTTTTCATAAAGTCTACTTAATTTTTCCTTCCAAACCCTCAGAACCAAAAGACCTAAACATCCTGGCCTCAAGAACCTCAGAAACCATATTACTGAGTTATGGGGAACAGGAATACGGGGCATTTTTGGTACTGACTTTTACATGGAAGTTATTTTGATACAGAAACAATGACATCAAATCTAACAAAGGTCTATTGAGAAGAAATGGTTAAAGGGGCATGTTTTGTGGCCAGGAAAACCACAGCAAAATATTCCAATTAGGAATAAATTAAAGAGTGCTATACTTTTCTGGAAGGGTCAGGAAGTCAAACTGTTGGCCTTGAGCCGCCTCTCACCCCCACCCTCGCTGACCCTGAGAACACATCACTCCCGACTCTCTGTGAACACAACAGTTGCTGCCAAGTCTTGCCACTCCTCTGCGGAAGAGCGCCAGGGATTTTCACCCGGGGCTGCCAGCCAGCATCAAAGTCAGAAGGAAGTAGCTGAGGTGCCAGGGGGGTTTCTGTAGTGCCCCAGTGCCAGCTTTCTGCCAACAAAGGAAAATTCACTCAACTTGCTGAAGCCAAATCTGATATTTAAAGGTCTCCAAAAGAAGTTTTGTAAGCTGTTTTTCTACTAGAAGAAGAGTAAGCTTTCATTTCCCAGATTATGTTTTCTATTTTCTTTAAGTTCAGCAGCGCTTTTAATCCATGACACTCATTGGTATATAAAACAATTTTGCTGTCTTCATCATCAATTTAAAGCTTACAGCTGTGACATCTTGGTACTTTATGTTGTGATTAATTGCCTACGCTAACACCTGATGACTATTTGTTGCTAACATTCGTGAGATAACCTGCACAGCTGCCATGTATGGTTACTGGGGGAACCAGGGATATGAAGTGAGGTGCCCCAGACAGCTGAATTCGATCAAGATGTCATGCACTCTTGACTTCTTTATCATACAGTATATTGCTCTTTTGATGGCATCCTAAACCTTACCTGTCCTTCAAGGTCTAGCTCAGTTCCTGCCTCCAGCCCAAAGCCCTGCCTGACAACCTAAGTCCTCACTGAGGTCTTCCTTCTGGGACCACCCAAAGCCCTCTCAAGTGTGCAGCTGCCACGGCATTTGGATATATCATGTACACCATCATTGAGTCACTAACTTTTTTCCAAGTCAAGGGTCACATGTTCTCTTCAGCTCCCTGCACGGTGCCTCGCATAGTGGTGAATGCGTGTGAACACTTTATGGTAGAAGCCAGTGGAACTGACACAGCCTTTTTCATGATTTCTTCTATTATCCTATTGAAAGCTGGGGTTTTATTTCTCCATTCACTATATGTCCCTCAGTGACTCACAAGCATCCAGAGTGAGCTGCAAGCTGGATCACTCCTGGAATAGGCTCATCATTTGTGTTTTTTGGCTTGGACATCACCATTCTCTACCAACCATGGAGAATGAGAGACAAATTACATCCCTTATGATTGCAGTCATTAGGGAATTACCAATGAGAATAAAGAGGAAGAAATAAGTAATGGAACAGAGAAAGAAAACAAATATAGAAAAGGATGAGAGGAAAAGAGATGGGGAAGAGACAGACAAAAAACAAAAAAAAGAAAAAAGAAAAAACAACCCACCAATCCTACTCTCTGATGTAAATACATTTCCCTTTTTAACGACACAACATAAAGACTCCTTTGCATGTGTGGTTTAATAGATGATGACTTGCACATCCTAATAATGTCGGCTTTTTAGGGTATTGCGTGCGGAAAGAAGCACCTTTCTGGGGTGAATTGGGAGTAAGCTGGAGAGGCAGTTACTTTGGGGGAGCGTAAAAGCAAAAGCCTAGCAACACTGCTGCATTGTGTGCGGCAGCAAGAAATGACAGCTCAGAATGAGGCAGGCTTCTCTCATGTGATCAGCTTGCCATGCCCTCAATGAGGCCAGGAGATTTCGTGTTTTATAGGCTGCGCTTCCCACTGGCAGCAGCTGAAGCGGTTCATTATGCACGGCAGTCACGTGACCCACTCCATCAACCAAATGCAACTGGGAGAATAAGTCACCCTAACAAGATCCTTCAGTAGACTCTTAAAAACTACTTACAGATGTACTCTTCCTCTGCAGGGACACAATGAGTTTCCTTGTGCGGTGCTGCATGATACAGGAAACGCATTATCCCCGTCCAAATTCAGACATACCAGGAGGAAGCACGGAAAAAGAAAGCAGCTCACAAAAGCACACACAGCTTTTTGCAAAAGTCCTGAGAGGGGCTCACATGCCGGTTTGTGATGATGGCAGATCAAACCCCGGTGCTCCGAAGCCCGGTGCATCGCAAGCGCTAGTGTCCACGCGGGCAAGGGAGCAGCACTGGGATTCAGCACCGACACTGACTCTGCTGATGCTTGTTACTTATGGTTGTCGCCGAGTCCCCTCGGCCATGGGCCAGAGCTCCATTGGCCTTGTGACTTTAGCTGCTCTCCGGGCTCTTGTGCCTCGCTGTGTTGCGGTTTGTGCGTGCAAACTGCTCCCGGTGAGAGCAGCAGCTGCACTTCTGCTCTCGAGGCCGGGCAGCTTGGTTCACGTTCAGGGCAGGCACCATGCAGGCTCTTTAGGTGAGGCCAGGATTAACTCGCCTGTCTTCGCTAAAGCTTCCTATTCCAGGCGGTGCAACCCAGTCATCACTCATTCGGTCAGACGACAAATATTCCCAGAGCCCCTCCCTTGTGCCAGGCCCTGATCCAGGCACTGGAGGTGAAACAGTGGACAGACAGTCCTGGCATCACTTAAAAAAAAAAAAGTACATTCTAGAAGGGGAGGGGGGAGGCAGTAAGCCAATACGTGAGATGTCAGAGTGTGTCGGTCAGGATAGGCTGGTTATTTGTGGCAATAATCAACCCATCTCAGTGGCTCAAAAGCATAGTTTCTTTCTCACAGGCACTGCGTGTTCATTGCAGGTGGGCTGGGGCTGTGTGCGCCCTGGCCCCGAGCCTGGGTCGCCCGAGAACCACTCCCGGAGCAGTGAGTAACACACTGGGCCTTCACGCTTATGCCTGAAGGTGACACATGGCACTTCTCCTCACATGTCACCGGGCAACGCAAGTCACGCGGCCGCATCCAGCCTCAAAGGGCCAGGAAGTGCAGTCATGCCAAATGTCTGGGAAACTCAGACACGCTCTGTGCACAGAACTGGCCCAGGTGGTAACAATTGCTGCGAAGCTAAAAAGCAAAGTGGAGGAGATGGTGTATGGATAGGTGGTTTCTGCTTGGCCAGAGGGTCAGGAAAGGTCTGTCTGATAAGGTGACATATGAGTTTAAGAGAGAGAAAGAGAGGGATCCCTGGGTGGCACAGCGGTTTGGCGCCTGCCTTTGGCCCAGGGCGTGATCCTGGAGACCCGGGATCAAATCCCACATCAGGCTCCCGGTGCATGGAGCCTGCTTCTCCCTCTGCCTGTGTCTCTGCCTCTCTCTCTCTCTCTGTGACTATCATAAATAAATAAAAATTAAAAAAAAAAAGAGAGAGAGAAAGAGAGAGCCATTTGGGTGGGGGTGGAGACTGCTTCCTGCAGAAGATGCAGCACAGGCTAAGTGCGCCTGGCATGTGTGAGGGATTGCAAATTGAGGTGGCTAGTATGAAGTGAGCAAGGGGAAAGCTGTAGGAAATTAGGTCAGAGAGGTCACAGGGTCGTAGGACACCAGGTAGCGCCCTATGACATGGGCTGTGGCCATTGCAATTTTTTGTGTAAAGACATGGCCTGAACTGGGTTTTAAAATGATACTTATGGTTGCTATGTGGGTCCAAGCAGGGAGCAGTTAAGAGGCTTTTTTCAATAATCCAAGTGAGGTAAGGGATGGTTGGGTGATGGTCAGATTCTGGGTAGAGTTTGAAGGTAGAACCAACAGAATTTGCCAGCGTATTGCTAAAAGAGAAGATTCTGGAATGACTTCAAAGCTTTGTCTCCTCTAGAAATCCCTGGATATACATGAGGATTACCTTGTGTGGTTTTTTTAGAACCTTCACGTTTGGCAATATCACCATAGTGTGTAATCTCCTCCATAAATGAATTGAGAGTTGGACAGCCAAGTGGAGATGTGAATCCTGGGCAGTCAGCTTGAGTTAGGCATCAGCTAAGGGACTTATTTCCCCACAGAGGCCAGATACGTGCTGTCCCTTGAGGTTTGTGATCCAAGCTCATTTGTAAAACCAGAGAAACGAACTTCATAATTACAAGCAGAAAAGGAGCTTATGATTGAGTCATCCTCACCTCATCCCACCCCCTCATTCTGCTGTGAACCTTAGATATCACTCCAAGAAACCCACTTATTGCAACATGAGGTCTATCCTCAGTGGACACTAGTATGGTGATATGTCACCCCCAATCCTCTGAGAAATCATTTGAGTAGAAATCTTAACAAAACAACATTGTGACGTTCTTCTGAATGGTGTGACCCCTCTTTCTGCTCACACTGTCTTCCTGTAACATGGCTCTCTCCATCGCTACCACCCAGTGAATGGCCCTAGAACTCCCAGCAGAAGAGACCACAGGTTGAATGCAAAGTTTTCAAATACCATAAGGGAAGGAATAAGTAAAGGTCAATGATATTTTTAAAAACCGTATAGTTGGAGTATTTGCACTCAAAAGCATTCATTCATTCAACAAATCTTCTTGAACTCCCATGCGTATGCCAGTGCTTCTAAGGTTCTAGGCACTGAAGACACAGCCATGAATAGAATATATAAGTAATTCATATCTTTGAAAACTGGGAAAGCATAGAAAAGTATTTTTAAAAGATAGAATTTCCACTAAAACATAACTGCCATTAATATTTTGGTGCCCAGTCTTTCTCTAAGCATACATATCCTTCCTTTCTGCTTTTTTGAATAAAATTTATGACTTTGGACTTCTATAATACATTAAAAATTTTTTTTCTTATAAAAATAAATCATAGCAAATGTTCTGTATTTGCAGAATGAATTAATTATGGAAACAATAAATTACAGAGAAGCGAAAAATTAAAACTGAAAGTCACCGATAATACCACTACTAAAAGATAATATCAACATTTATAGTTTGGGTTATTCAATATGGTAGTGAATAATCAGCATTTTTACAACATTGCTCCATAACAAAGGATTTTTTTATTTTATTTTTTAAAATTTACTTTTAAAATGAAAACTTTCTCTCTCTCTCTTTTTTTTAATTGCAAAAGCAACATGCCATTGTAGATATTTTGGAAAATCCTGAAAATGACCAAAGGAAACACTAAAAGTCACTCATAGTCCCACTGCCCAGTAGCAGTTCTGTTTCGAACTTTTCCAATTGTCAGGAAGCAAGAATTCCTGTCACCTTCCATGATCCTTCTAGCCAAACTAAGAATCAAACTAACACAAGACAAATAAACAGGAGAAAATCAAATTTAATAGCATACGTACAAGGAATCCACACAGACATGGAAATTCCAAAGGCGGGCAAAATGAGGTCTCCATTTTTGTCATTCTGATCTAAGAAGTGGGTAGAGGTCTGGGACTTCAGAGGAAAGGAGTGTACTTCACAGGGTGATAAGAAGAGCAGACGATTGGTAATTAGATGTTGGCCCTGTCGTACAGATGGGTCACCCAGGTAAAATTTATCTCTGCTAATAACCCTTACTCTGGGAAGGACCCCCAGTTTAGATTCTTCTATGTAGTTAGGGAAGGGACAAAGGCTTCTCTTGAGCCTATAGGGCCTTGACTGCCTTCAACTGAGAATAATCTTCATGCCCAAGTGACCCATATGAGGAGGACCATGCCTTAGTCCTTAGACCATGCTTAAGACCATGCCTTAGATTATATAATCTTTTAATTTATTTTTTATTTATTTTTTTAAAAGAATTTTATTTTATTTTAAAGACTTTATTTATTCATGAGAGAGAGAGAGAGAGAGAGAGAGAGCAGAAGCAGGCTCCATGCAGGGAGCCCGATGTGGGACTCAATCCCTGGATTCCAGGATCATGCCCTGGGCCAAAGGCTGGCTCTAACCTGCTGAGCCATTCAGGGATCTCATTCCCTATATAACCTTTTTAGAAATTTTTTCCCAATCTTTTCTCTGAGCAGTACAATAGTTTAGTTAAGAACCTGGGCAAGTTACTTAACCTCTCCAAGCCTCAGATTCCTCATCTATAAAACAAACTAGTAACACCCACTTTGTAAGATTGGTGTGAAATTTAAAGGAGATAAAACATACAAACTACTTCGCCCAGTATCTGACACATAATAAATGCTCCATATGAGAATTCTTACTATTTTGCAAGATATTTCTCCATAGCTGGTCATACTTCATAGTAGATTTTTATCCTTTTAACTTAACATCGTATCATTAAATTTTAAATTTTGAGACGATGTCAGATTTTCGGAAAGGTTGTAAGGTACAAAGACCCTTCTTCCCCAAACCCTCTTTGAAAGGACCTTGCCAATCTGATTCCCCCCATCACTGCTGAATATCATAGCACACATTTCCTCAAACAGAAACATTTCCTTCTAGAACTCCAGTCCAAACAGCAAAATTGGAAAATTAACACTGACACATTGGGGTCTAACAGACAGACTCTAGTCAAGTTTCTCCATGGCCCAATAATGTTCTTTACAGCAAAGGAATTCTAGTTCAGAACCACATGATGCAATTATTCCTCATAACTCTTTAGTCTCCTTCAGTTTAGAATATTTCCTCCTTCTTTCTTTGACTTCTATATTCTTGACACTTTTTTAAAAAAGATTTTATTTATTTATTCCTGAGAGACACACAGAGAGAAGCAGAGATACAGGCATAAGGAGAAGCAGGCTTCCTGGGGGGAGCCCAATGTAGGACTCCATCCCAGGACCCCTGGATCACGACCCGAGCCAAAGGCAGATGCTCAACCACTGAGCCACCCAGGTGCCCTATTCTTGACACTTTTAAAGACTACAGACCAGTCATTTTGTAGAATGTCCTTCCATTTGTTTTTGATGTTTTCTCATGATTAAGTTCTATGTCTTTGTCAAGAACACCATGGAAGTGATGCTGTATCCTTCTTGTTGTGTGTTATTAGCTAGCACACCTGTGTTGCTGTAACAAGCCATGCTGGACCACCTTCCTACAGATGACTCTTCTCACCCGTCCTGGGCTCTGAAATTCTATGCTGAGTTATCTCTCTGCAGGGATGTCCTCTTCACCCTGCCTGGACTCAAACACCCCATTACATGAGGCTTCCCTTGGTAAGAACAATCCCCTTACCCTGTGCAGGCTCTGAAGCCCCATGCTGAGCTGCCCCCCAACCCCCAATTCCCAATCCTCAACCCACCTGGGATCCAGCAACCTGCACTGGGCCATCCACTCAGCCTGCTTTAGTTCTGACACTGAGCCAAGCCAACCTTCTGCAGGAATGCACCCCTTCCTCCCCCTGCCTGAGTGGCTTGGGCCCAACACCCAGCACCAGGCCTCCCTCTCATGAAGATGCCCTCCTCACCCCAAATTTCTGGTGTTCTAATTCTGAAAAGATTTGTATTATCTCTCTACATATCAGTTTTTCCTCAAACTATAGAAGTCTCTGTATATATTTTTGACGGTCCATCAAATACTGTTTTCATTTCAGCAACAATCTAGAAACACTTAGATAATAAAATATAAGCTTATTTGGTTCAACTGAGATGTTTATTTTATAGCCACACACTCTTAGCGTCGGTGCTTTGTGTTTAAAATTGGATTGGCACCACGTGATTGCTTATGTGGCCGTATTCAACTTCTGATGAGTTGGTGATCTTTAGATTGGCATTCCTGACATCAAAATAAAAAAAAAAAATCTTGCTTTCTGTTTGATGAAAATCATAGTGAATTATCTGACTAATTAGGAAGGCAAAGTTGCTCTTTTTCAATGGTAAGATGCAATTAAGTTGAGTCTCTTAATGTATTTAATAAATTAATTTTGATTTTCCATCACAAACATAGCCATGCTACTTTAATTGTCACAGGCTAATGAGAAAGGAGCTGGGCTGGCTTAACCCACAAATGATGCGTTCATGCAAAGTGAAGGCCAAAGGAATCGTGGCACCAGCATAAATGAAGTTTTACAGTAGTTCAAAGAGAGAAAAATGGAGAGAAAATTGAGTCATTACAGGTCTCATGGTAACATAGGCTGAATTCAAAAGAAGTCAGGAAAAGCAGTCACTTAATTCAGATTATAAGCAGATGTGTTGGTTTGATTCCGTGTTTGTATGACATACCACCAGCTTGCAAATGTTCTCCTTGAAGGACTTTTTGTTAGGAGCTTTTTTAAAAAATGATTTATCAGGATTATATTTTGGAGCAAACCATTTTTAAATCGGTTGGACCAACGAAAATAATCAACTGATAGTTTTCAAACGAGTAACCCAATGGGAGGAAAAATTATAATAACGAGAATGATTGTGAGTCAGACTGTCCGTCACTCTCGCCATCAAATATTTAAGTGAACAATTGAAAGGTAAAATGCGAAAAAAAAAAAAAAGAAAGGTAAAATGCGGAAAAAAGCATCTTCATATGGTTTTATGATGACATGTATAAATTAAACCCAATTTTGGCTAATTGGTTTCAGCAGAATGTTACCACTTTTACACTACATTACTGTTATTTGAATTTATCCCGTGATGTCAATTTTATCTAATTTGTAAGTTTGACTTGCTCTTATAGTTTTTTTTAAGTCGTAAAAAACACATAACGTAAAATTCACCATCTTAACCAATTTTAAGTGTACCGTTTGGTAGCGTTAAGTATATTCACATTGTCGTGCAGATCTCTAGAACTTTTTCATTCTGTATTCTCATAGCTTTTAGTGAGCTACGAGTACAAAAAACATTTATACCTGATTGCATATTGGTACATATTTAAGGAACCATATAATGAAAATTGCTTAAGCCAACATGGGAGAAGTTTCAAAGAGAACTTATTCCTTTGTGGGGGAAAAAGAAAAGGTTTGAGAAACACTAATCAATACGGCAACTATGTTTCAATTTAAATGTTTGATTACCCAACTCTCCCCACTTTTCCTTCCAGGCTAGATAGCGAGGAGTGGGCTGTTTTGGAGGTGACAGTGATACCTCATTTCTTGAGAAAGGAGAGCCAAGGGAGAGGGTAGCAGTTTTCCCGACCTGAATTCAAAATCTCCTTCTTAATAATAGGTGTAATATGAACACAATACTGCCTTTCAAATTACTTTTCAAAAGTTTTTCAAATCCATTATCCTATTTTTGAGGGCCCATTGTGAATCTCTAAAGTCAGTTTCCTTTAAAGTCAAACATCACTGCCAAATCTGAGATGTTACACCTTTCATCATCCCAGCCAGTGCTGCCGAGAGTCTTGCTCCTTAGCAACCTGACAGAGGGAGGAAGGCCGTTTCCAGAAGCCGTGATTGGTCTGGGAGTCTGCTGTGGTCCAGGCCTTAGTAAGAAAACAAACTAATTATCTCCTCTGAAAAACTAGATGGAAGGGTTTTTTAGCTTAAAAGCTCATCTATTGACTCTCCTAAGACTTCATTTTTAAAACGAGAGACTAAATTTTCTTTCTTTCTTTCTTTCTTTCTTTCTTTCTTTCTTTCTTTCTTTCTTTCTTTCTTTCTTTCTTTCTTTCTTTCTTTCTTTCTTTCTTTCTTTCTTTCTTTCTTTCTTTCTTTCTTTCTTTTCTTTCTTTCTTCCTTTCTTTCTCTCTCTCTATTTTGGGGGGGGGGTTAGGATTTGCTCTTTTACTTTTCAGAAATAGGAAAATATTCCAAGTCCCCATAAGTAATCACCGGTTGTGAGGGAGAAAGCAAGAAGGAAAGGGCAAGGAAGGAACATTCACTGAGTCCTTACCACCTGCCAGGCGCTGTTCTAGATTTCTATCATCCGTCTTACCTTATCCTGACAGTCTTCCTGGGAACCCTTTCTGTCGTCTTGACTTTAGAGCTGAGATTAAGTAACATGCCTAAGGTCACACGATTGTCCTCAAGTGACCGGGGCCCACGCTCAGGTTGGACGGCAGAGCTACTCGGTGCAAGGGACACCCTCGTTAAGACGCTTGCTAATAAGCTTGTTAAGACAGATCCAGCGCGCTCAGCGCTCCCGCCACATCCTTCGCTCGGGAAATTGGACAGCGCCAATGTTCATTCATGGAGAGGGCGTCCTTGCCCATTTCAGCGATTTACCATTTTCTGCTTTCCCACTTGGTTGTCTGTAGAGTTAGCCTCCAGCCTCGGCCTCACTCGTTCCCACTCCCACCGGCGGAGGGTGGAAGCCCAGTTCCTGCCTCCCAGTGGGTCCCAGCGCCTACGGGGGCCGCCCTCCCAGGCCAGGGGAGGGTGCAGGGTGAGGAGCGTGTCCTTGCCTTTCCCCTCCCGGCTCGGGCTGCTCTAGAGCGCGGGTGGCCCTGCAGACTGCATCCTCGCCGCTGGAGACATTCGTCCCGCACTGCTTCTCCACTTTCCTGTTTCTTACATCGTGTCCCCTCATCTTCGATCTCATCCATGTGATGGATTTTAGGGGGACTTTTGAAAATTATAATCGGTGGGGGGAGGAGGAATGAGCAAGTCTTCTGCTTATTCGGAAAAACATCCAGTCATCGGCTTGTTGGAGGATCTGACCTTGAAACTGCATGAATGTGGGCTCAGTCCTGGGTCATAGTGAGGGTCAGGGAATGGGGGCAGCTGCCCCCTCGCTAAGCATTTACCGTGTGCTGTCTTGATTTGGTCTTTTCACGTGTCACATCCTATCCTGGGTTTTCAATAATTTTGTCTATATCCCAGATTTTACTTTGATTTCTTCATTTAGTTTGTAAAGATCTATTTATTCATTAAAGAGAAGAGTGCGCGCTCCTATAGGCTCCCGCTCAAGCAGTGGGAGAAGCAGAGGGAGAGGGAGGGAAGCAGACTCCCTGCTGAGCACAGAGCCCCATGAAGGCCTCCATCTCATCTCACCCCCCAAGAGTCGGATGCTCCACCGACGGAGCTACCCAGGCAGACGCCCCCCCACCACATCCGAGATATTAAAAAATTTGAGGGCAAGAGCGTATATCACCCATCTTTGTGCCAAGCATAGTACCTTGCACACAGTAGGCATTTAATAACTAATTGTAGACCGGTTGCTGAGCTCTGGCTGCTGCTTAGCTCCCACTGCGTGTAAACTGTCTGGGACCAGCTTTCGAATAACCATCTCATCAGAAATGGTAGGTGTGGAACCAGAACCTTCATGCTCACCCTGGGCCGCCTTCTGCTTCGTGTGCCTCTTCAATGAATAACTGCATGCTGGTAGCCAAAGACCTAGTTTAGAATCTTGAATTTTAAAAAAGGTGGATGTGGAAAGGCCCCTGTCCACCCGGTTTGGGACCCCCCCGCCTTCAGTCACCGCCCAGCACGGGTTAGCGCCTGAACTTTGTGAGGCTCTTTTGCTGGGGGGGGGGGGGGGGGGGAGGGGGGTAGTGCATGAGACTTTCCCCACCACTGACACCAGAGCTTAAATTATTTCTCCAGACATTCATTTTTAAAATTTATTTTATTTATTTATTAGGGTCAAAGGGAAGGTGACGTGTGAAGGGGCCACCAGGGCATCGTCTGGGGGCCTGGGGCCTGACGAATGGGGCGGGAGCACCCTGGGGGAGGACGAGCGGGAGCACGGGCAGGGGCAGGGAGGGGGTCACAAGCCGCTCAATTGTCAGCTCGGGGGCTTTGCCCGAGTTCTCCCCAGCTGGGTCATTTTGCACGCGTGGTTTAGAAAGTCCCGTGTTCCCGGAGTCTGCGGTGGATGAGCGGCCTGGCTGGGACGCCGACGAAGCTAGAACAGGAGAGGTTTTCTCGTGGTGACAAGGTGGGAACAATGAAAGTGGGCCTGTGCTCCTGCCGCTCCTTGCGGGCGTTGTAACAGTAACAGAGGGTCAGCCGCTCGTTGGAGCCGGGGAGGATTTTAGAGACCCTCCACGTTTGGGGCCCGTGTTGGGCTTGAGCACCTTCCACGGCCCAGCCCATCCCAGGGGGGTCCAAAGCCCAGGGAGGCGGCCAATCTGCGAGTTTCTGAGCAACTGAGCCCCGTAGAGAACAACAGATTGGAAGATAGAATCAGTTAATCCCTGAACTCAAGGCCTTGGCCCGCGTCCCGGCGGCCCCAGGATGCTGCAAATGGGTCAGGCCGCAGCCCCACCTCAACGCTTTTCTCCTTTCCTCCTCCTTTGGCCCCCGCCAGCACGAGAGCCCAGCCGCCCCGGCCTCCCCGCCCGGCCCGATGGGTGCGCGAACCTTCTGGGGGGCATCGCCTGCCAGGTGGCAAAGGCCGGGCGGGTACCTGCGGCCCAGCTGCTGCCGAGCGGCCCACGCCCCGGCCAGGCCCCGCGCCAGCGTTTCCAGAGCAGCCCTTTTGATAACACTGATTACGTTTCCCCCACCAGGGCCTTGGGCTGATTGAGCGACCGCCAACTTCTCCGGGTAACAAAGAGGAGGGGAAAGTAATCCAAACACAGGTTTTATTATAAAAACCGGGGAGTGAGAGAAGTATGTTTATTCTGTAAGATAACACACCTGCTCAGTGCCCGGGAGGCTCATTTCCATCAGTTGCCATGGCAAACTCGTTATACTTCAAGGCCATGTGGCTTTGTTTCCTTTTGAGATCTGGTCCTTGTCCTACCTTTCCTAACAACTCCGACACAATGACATGGAAGCCTGCGACAGCATAATTGATTTCTCCTTCCCTCTATCAACGGTTTACATTTGTTGGGCGGACGACTGAGGCTCCCTTCTCCTTTGAACTCCTGGCTAACCGCGAGGCACGCTTCAGAGAGCCGTCCTCATTAACATTCCAGGTCCCCGTTCGCCTGTCGGCGATAAACAAGCCCTGCATCAATGGCCTCCTTCCTTCCAGTTTTACAAATGAGTGGCTCAGTTCCACGTTTTGCTGCCGATCCAGGTGCCCAGGCGCTCAGTGCGAGGCTAAGAAGCACGCGGGGGAGGCTAAAAATAGAACAGCAGTTTGGACGCATACCAGAGCAGCTACTTCATCTCAACTTGCTTTGCACACTAAGCCTAATGGGATCCATCAGGCCTGAGTTCTCTCGCTCGTCCCCCCCTCCATCAGCGCCTTCCTGGCGAAGGGGGCAGAGGGAGGTCAGGCCAGGGACAAGACATGGGTGCCCTCGTGGTTTCAGTTACAAGTGCTGGGAGATCTGGGGGGGCTGCGATTCTTCCTTCCATTCGAGTGTTTCTGGAAAAGAGCAGGCCGGCCCAGCGCACGGTCACCTTGGCCCAGGTCCACCGTGGTCCACGACTCTCTCCTTGTTTAGCAGAGGCTCGAATATCACTTCCTTAAACACCCTGGTGAACAGGACGGGACCCACGCTCCTATGCTCCTTGAGAAGTGAGATAGGGATCTCAGCGACACTGAGTGTCCCTCTCATGGGTCCCACCTGTTTGGCTTGAGGCTAAGGACAAGGACTTGGGAGCAAATGCACAGGCACAGAGGGAGGGGTTGTGGTGCCTGACAGGGGGGTGAGTGGGCAGCTCGTGAGTGCCCAGGGCCCCCCGAAGCTTCCCTGCTCCCACCAAGTATCCTGTGACTCTATCTGAAAGCTTTTTCCAATAGAAAATGGAACAAATCAGAACAAAGTTAGGAAGATGCTCTCCTGCCTGGGTGCAAGGCCTCCCCAAATACCAGCTCTATGAACTGGGCGAGGCTCTTGGCATTATTGATGTACCTCCTGGTAAAGGGGACCTTTCCCGCAGATCCCCCCCCCAACTCAAAGGAGAGTTATCATGACCCGTACCTTTCTCATTTCTTCATCTGAAAGGTACTGCCGATTTCCCAAACACCTTTGTATTATTCCAACGAATGCTACTCTTGTAAGAATCAGAAGCACGGGGGGAAAGATGAATATTACAGTATTTAAAAATAAAAGCATTTTCCATTGTTTTTGATCTGGAGATTAGCCAGATAAAACTGAAACAAAATTGACCAAAGAGCAGATTTTATCTGTAAGCTTCGGGGAGGTGCCAAAGTCCTTTAGGTTGTGCTTTGGTTTTCTATAATACTAGTATAAAATAAATAGGCCAGACTACCTCAAGAAAAGTCACACTCCGTCTAATCACAGCAATAATTAATTCCCCAAAGAATTTCCCCTAGAACAAGTTGCAACATGATCATTTAATCCTCCCGCTGCCAGAGGACAGAGGGGCATCTTCCCTCAGGCCTCCTAGGTTCCTAAGGCTCATTTTACCCTCTGGGAGATCCTAGGTCATTTGTTGAGCAAATGTACCGTCAAAAGCCAGAACGTTTTCTAAGTTTGCCAAATACATGTCTGCAGACCAGAAGCCAGGATATCTGGGTTCTAGTCCTGGGGTGAATTTAAACAAGCCCTGGTTTCTGTGGGCCTCAGCATTCCCACGGGAGGAACGATGCTGCAGAGGTGCATGATTTCTAGGGGCCTTTTCAGGTTGGAAATTCCAAATGGTCCCAGAAACAAATGATTTAAGAATAAAATTTATTTTAGTGCCTTCTCTCTTCCTTCCTGGTTTTTGTTTTTACTTGGCGGGTGGGCTCACATAGAGCTATTTATCTCGAAGAGTAACGCATCATTCTTCGGGATGAGAGGCATCTCTTCCTTGTCGTATTTTCCCACAGTCTAACTAACCTTCCTTCTCTTTTCACTCGCCACGAGGAGGTGGGGCTCACTGATTCTTTTTGGTTCATTAGGAAGAAACAGAAAGATCCTGTGTTTTGAGAAACTCTTTCTGGATCATTTCCCAATGATCACAGGACTTTGCAATCCCTTTGGCAAAGGTGATGGTGACAATGGGGTGTTTGGCAAAGTGGTGGAGGTGGATAATGAAGTGGCTGAGGTTAAGAAAAAAATGCTCTTGGCAAAACATCTCGAAACAAGGTCTGGAATGCCCAAAGCGGAGGGCTGGCCTCCCTTGCTGAGATGACTGAGAAAAACTCCATATCTTTAAATAGGTAATTCATTTCATTGGGGAAAAAAAAGGAAAGAGTATCAACAACAATAATTTTTTCTGAGCACCCAACTGAGAAATAGTCAGTCTAATACCTACTTAGATCGTAGCCAGGTGCCGAGATGGCTTTGGGTGATATAGAGGTTAAGTCAAACTAACCAGGCATATGTAGGTATATTCATTAAAAATTACATCTCAAATGTTAAGTCCGTCACCAAATAGTAGACAAGAATCTAACCTTGCATTCTGCACACCTCTCCCTGGAGATCAGTTTCGGTCTAAATAAAGCCTTGAGGCTAAGAGGTTATTTTTACTGAGTCAGCCCTACCCAACTTCCACCCCCAAAATATCTGCAGATGAATGCACCAGGGCAGGGATAACATCTAAATTAACCAAGTGTTAATCTTGGTGTCAGTGCTCTCAAATAGTTGTTAAAATTCCTTTGATGTCCATGGTCATCAGATTTCATAGAAACTTCAAGGGTCAGACTTTTCATCACCTGGCCAGGTGTTGAGTGTGTGTGTGTGTACTTCTTGTTTTCCTTTTTTTTTTTTTTTTTTTGCTACAAGTGCCACCAGCTGTAACACTTTAATGACTACTTGCGGAACACCAGGGACCTTCCTTTGGCATGCCTGGGGGGTGAGAACGGTGGCTGAGACCTCAGGACAGGTCTCTGAAGGGAGGAGGGGTAACACCATCACATTATTAAACCCTTGCAAACTAGAAACATTTCAGAGAAGTAATCGCTGATGTCATTTTACTTACAATCGGGTGAATCCTTAATTCGGTGTCACCTCCAAAAAAAGATAATAATAAAAAAAGATGGTGTCGCCTCCAAAAAGGATAATAAAGAGAGAGAAAGAAGTTTGTGTCTGGGGCATTTCTTAGGCATTTTGAGTTAATCACACAAGATAGTCCCACCAGGTCCCAAATGCTACAGTGCGAAAGATGCTTGTGATAGTCTTACTCTGGGTAATGATGACTTCAGGTATGCTAGCTTTCCCCCCTTTCCTGTTGTTGTTGTTTATTTTTTTAATTAAATTTTTAAAGGATTTTTATTTATTTATTCATGAGAGACACAGAGAGAGAGAGAGAAAGAGAGGGGGAGAGAGAGAGAGAGAGAGGCAGAGACACAAGCAGAGGGAGAAGCAGGCTCCATGCAAGAGACCCAACACGGGACTCGATCCCTGGACCCCAGGATCATGACCTGGGCCGAAGGCAGGCGCTAAACCGCTGAGCCACCCAGGGATCCATGTTGTTGTTGTTTTTTTTTATTTTATTTTTTATTTATTTATTTTGTGCTGTTTTTTTTTAAATGAAGACATTCACCTTTACCACCCAGTAGACTCTCTAGGTAGCAATGTAAATGAAGTTGTGTTCTTTGCAATTCATCAGCAAACTTTCCTGTTTATAGTTGGTGTTTGTCCTTTCCCTACAGTCACATCCGAGGCCTGAACTAGCTCACAGCACAACTGAGCCTAGTTTCAGAGATTAGGTGGATGGGTAGCAGGAAGCAGTAACCACCCCCCCTCCAAATCTTCATATTAGCTTACTACTTAGGCCATAACTAACGTCAGCCCACTTTGTGCTATAGCTTATGTAGATTTTATACACACACACACACATATGTATATATATTTCATATACAGATATGTTTATGCTTTCTCAAGATCAGATGAACAAGGTATCTATGTTTCTAAAATTACAAATGTGAGGGTGCTGTTGAAGAGACTTAAAAAAGAAGAAAATGTCTCTGTTAAGGAAATGTAATTTTATCCTCTGGGAGATAGAATTATGAAAAGTCAGTCATCCTTCTAAAGAGTATCTAGGGGCACCTGGGTGGCTCAGTGGTTTAGCACCTGCCATCAGCCCAGGGTGTGATCCTGGGGTCCTGGGATCCAGTCCCACATGGGGTTCCCTGCAGGGAGCCTGCTTCTGCCTCTGCCTGTGTCTCTGCCTCTCTCTCTGTGTCTCTCATGAATAAATAAATAAAATATGAATTTTTATAAAAAGTGTCTAGGACTTCGGTCCCAGACCTTAAGCCATTTAGGACCCTAGAGATATTTTTGTCCATGTCGTTTCAGAAGCGAGTCCTCAGGCTTTCAGGCAAGTGAAAGGACCTGCTTAAGGTCACACGGCTAGCTGGCGGTAGGAGCAGGACCAGAGCGCAGAGCACCACCACCACCGCAGCCCCCCCACCTGCCGCCTCCTCTGCTCCCATCGCAGGCACGGACCTGCAGAGCCAGGCCCTCTTATGTAGAATCACGGTTGTGCGTTGTACAGAGCGGTTTCTGTGGAAGAGAGTAAAGCTTTGAAGATCACGCTCAAAGGGGCTGCGTAACTCTGGCTCTAATCTTCATAGAGACCAGTCGGTTACATGCATCTGACGCTACATCTAAGCAGCTTACCTGAAGCAACTGCCCGCGCCATGAGGAATTAGCGCCCATCTATCTCCTTTGAGAGAAGTAAAAAGCCACCTTACAAAAGACTCAATATTTTATTATTGGCACAGGAATCAGGCTTGGTCTGAGGGCACCCGGGCATCTGGCTGAGTCACAGAAGTAGCTCTAAGCAACGGAGGGTGTTTGTGCTCCTTCCATCTACTGCGGCGTCAGTCATGTCGCCTACGAGCCAAGCAGGGCGAGGCCCAGAGCGGACGCCGCAGCCGGTCAGGAGCAACGGACTGGGGGGGGGGGGGGGGGCGGGTAGGGGGGTCAGAAATCGCAGAGGAGGACAGTCCCCTGGGGCCGCACAGCCTGGGCCTGAAGGGTCTCGTGGGAGCGGCATGGCCCCGGGCCTGGGGTGAGGGCCGCGGGCGTCACAGGGGCACCACCTGGAGGGTGGGCAGGGGCCCCCGGGGAGGGGCTATGTACTCCTCCTCTCGGAGCAGCCGCAGCAGGATGTTCTTCTTGTTCTTGGGCCAGCTGTAGACGTGAGTGTTCTGCAGCCAGGTGGGCACGTGCTCCTGGGGGCGAGAGGGGGCCCGAGGGGCGGCCTTTAGGCAGGAGCCTGGACCCCGGACCCCAGGCTCGGTCCCCAGCCCGCTGGGCTCCTGGAAGGGCTTAGGCCGAGGCGCTCGGGTGCGAGCCGTGCCTCCCCTCAGGGAGGCCTGGGGGTCCTCGCGGCTTGAGGAGCAGCATGCTGACCCGAACTCCGCATCCTTTATCCTATGCCCCTTTATCCTTTTCCCCTTCGGGGAAAGCCGAAGCTGTGAGCCGGGGACCCCGAGGGCGCGCCTCACACCGCCCTCCCGGAGTGGACGTTCTGCTGGGGGACACATAACAAATAAGCGACGTACAGGGGTGTCTGATGCCCGTACACGCCAGGGAGAAAAATAAGACGGAGAAAGGGGAAAGGGAGGCGGCGCCGGGGCGGGGCTGAAAGGTCGGCGGCTCTCACTCGCGTGTTTAGGAAAGGCCTCGCTGAGCAAATGAGCCGACACCTACGGGAGCAGAGGGGGCCAGCTCTGTGGATGTCTGGGTCCGGGCAGTGCAAAGGCCCTGTGGCGGGGCCGTGCCGGGCCTGTTCGAGGAGCGGCCGGCCTGTGTGGCCAGAGAGGAGGCCGTGAGACAGCGCAGGCGAGCAGGCCTGGAAGCAGAGGGGCCCGTGCCAGATGGGGCCTTGCAGGTTTTTTCTCTGAGCGGATCGGATCCCTTTGGGGATTGCAGAAGAAGCTCAGAAGCAGCCTCTGCTACACGCCAGGCATCACGTCACACTGGGTGTCGACGACACCCAAATGAAAAAGACACAGTTCCTGCCTGGAGGAGTCCAGCATCTAAGATGGGGTCTAAACGAAAATGTAAAGAAACCGTGTGCTAGGCAGCAGTGGGCCGAAGGGGCGGGAGGTGGGAGCAGTCGGCCCCGAGCACAGGTGACAAGGGGATTGTCGGAAAAAGTCTTAAAAACATGAATAAAAGCCAACCAGGAGCCGGTCTCCTTTTCCATCACCACGTTCCCGCCAGTCTCCTCCCCGAAGCACGTCCTGGGGGAGCCAAGGCCCTGTAGCCAAAGTGCTCAGCAGAAGGATAATCCGGTCTATTGGCAAAGGGGACGGGAGGTCAGAGGAGTCTAGGCGGACGGGGCGGTAGAAGGCTGAGCGGGGGTGGGGGCACACAGACAGGGAAGGGCATCACGAACGGGGAACAGACAGTGCGAAGGCGCGGGAACGAGAAAGATCGCGGCGGGGGCGTGGGCAAGGGCGCGGGCGAGGGCGCGGGCGCGGGCCCAGTCCAGGAGGACCAGAGCACAGAGGCGCTGCGCCTGCCCGGGGCGGGGAGGCCGGGAGGCCGAGCCGTGGGCACAGCCCGCTGCACAGCCGGGGCCCCGTCTGTGAGGCGGGGAGAGGCGTGCTCGATCTTTCCCACCCCAAGGCCTCTCAGCTGGAGAGAGACAGACCAGGTCTCCGGTTCAGACGTTCCTCTTTGAGGGCAGGGAGAGGACGGCTAGTGCAGGGTCAAAGGACACAGGGAGACCAGTAAGGGGGCCCTGCAGCGGGAGCAGCGAGAGCCCAGAAATGCATGCTGTCGCACAGGGTGTGACCCTCGGGATCCCCACATCCCTCTCATGTCAGTGGGCCTCTGCCCCCTTCCTCGCAGAAGACCTGCAGCCCTGACGCTCCGGGGACCCCCGCCCCGGGTGCAGCTGGGCCCGAGGCAGGGTGCGGTGGGACGAGGCAGGGTGCTGTGGGACGCTCAAGACCTTTATCACACCTCTGTCTTCCCTCTGCCGAGCCTGGAGCATGGCCTCGGGGTGATTCTTTGTCCCCCTCCCTCCCCTGCCAGAATGTTCTTCTGGTGTAAAAAAACCTTCATATGAACCACAGCAAACCCTCACTTTGGCAACTCTGTAGATCTAATTGCTGTCATCTACAGATTTGGGAGCTGAACTCTGCAGCAAAATACTTCTGCGGACAGTCAGCAAAAAAACCCTACACGTCTTGACTTTTATGTATGAGAGATAAGAAGTATCAGATGAACAGTCTTTTTTTTTTTTTTTCTCTCTCATGAGTTAAAACACAAACGACTGCTTTGTGTGTAATGGCTGTTTGCACAATTAGGACAGCGATGGTCCATCAGATAACACCTTAAAACCTTCCTGATGCATGCTGCTGAGTTGAGCGCTGCAACCTGTGGATCTTTCCGGTAACACGGTTATCTCTAAGGACTGAGAAAGGGTTCACCAGCTCTGCACGTAACATCCCAGATAGCAAGCCAACCAAAGCTAGAATCGTAAGGTGGTTTTGTTTGTTGGTTTACCTTCTTCGCATTTGGGAAGAGCACAGGGATGAATCTGAAGTTCATGCTTCCTTGTTTTATGAACTCAATCTGCATCTGGAACACAGAGTCGGAAGGTTTGACTTGGGGAACGAGGAGGAGTTCATGGCACCCCCCACCACGCAGGCCCACCCGGCGTTTTTATTCCGATCTCCTTTGTTTTTTTTTTAATCCGATCTCCTTTGAGGGCCACACACACACCCGTGTTTTTAAGCGCTCCCCATTACACACGCACGCCACTCACTCACTCATTGTTTATTGAAGGCTACGAAAAGTCACGCTCTGTGCGGGACCTCGGGTTTCAAGGATTCGGACAACCTTTCGGGGTGAGCTGGGCTGGCTCACATCGGCTCACGAGAGCCAGTTGTGTGCATCCCTTCCCAGTTCTGCGTTCAGTGACTTTACACTGGTAGCTTGGAATTGGCTGTAAGGAGAGCATCTATACCATGGAAATGGGAAAATCCTACAAATCAGTATTTTTGAGAACCAGCTCACCAGAACACTACCGTCACCATCACTATCCTCTCGAAGCCAGCAGACTGGTAAGCAGGGAGAAGGATAGACCGCCCACCACAGGGCAGTGTGAGAAGTAAGAACAAATTGCCGCGGAAGCCCAAAATGAGGGCCATCCATCCTCATCGGTGATCTGAAGGACGGTTATGAGGGAGGGGTCACTTAGATACTGAACGACAAGAAGGATCTGGTCAGGCCGAGGAAGTAGGGGTGAGGCGAAGGGCATTCTCAGCAGAGCCAACAGCACAAGCAATGTCTGGAGGTGCCCGCGAATGTTGGCCGGGGTTGGGACCAGCAAGCATCGCTTGCAGGTGGAGCAGCTGGGCTAGGGAGGCAGCGGGAGATGAGGCTGGGGGTCAACTGCGAGGAGCTCTGCGCGCCACCCTGTAGGTTCCCCACACAGTTCCAGCTCGCTCTGACACGTCGCTCAGGCCTCAGCCGCCGAGCACTCTATCACCCCCAGAATCTCCAAGGTGAGGGGGGCTGGAGTCTTCCCAATGCTGTGACCAGCACCAGGCTTTCAGTCATCGGATGACAAGGAGACGAGGAATCATGTGTTCCCAAGTACCTCATCTTCCAATTGATTTTTATGACTGAGAAGTCTTCGCCGTGCAGGGGAATAAAAACAGGACAGAGAAGAAAGTGACAGCGGTGACAGCTGGTTATTGAAGTCACCATAGAAACCCCCTCATAAACACACACACACACACATGCACACTCACACACAAACGCTTCACGAGGTTTGTTTTTTCTTTTTTCAGAACCACTGTCTTTTAAAATTCAGAGGCCCAAATGCGTATTTTCAGAAGGATCCGTGCCCCGTGCACCGGGGAAGCACCAATCACCAGGACAAACACGTGGGAGGAAGGGCCCGGGGTTTGCAAGTTGTAAGTGAAGAAGTGGACGTCGCCTCTGGCGTCCAGGACCCTGAATCCGTAAAGTCTTGCTCGTGCAGCAGGGTGCCCGACCTGCCGGCAGGCCCCACGGCGGCCGTGTGTTGTCACTTCCTCTCCTGGTCCGACACGGGCTTCTGGCCAAGTCGGTGGCCCTCGGGTGCGGTTACTCGCGGCTACCTCCTCGCCGCCTCGGGCCTCGAGGCCTCTGCTGCCTGGAGGGCGCCCGGACGTGGTCTTAGCTGGCCTCGTCGCCCCTCCAGGGATAAGGAAGGGCCCAAGCACCGTTGTCCCCAGGAGTTCGGAGACAGTCTGGTTCGCGGCTGGGTGGCGTCGGGTGAGCGCCGAGGCCGAGCTGCTCCACGGCCACGCACGCCGACAGCGCTCGACGGCTTTCCTCGGGGGCTGGTGGGACCCGGAGCCCTTCCCACACACCAGGTCGCCTCCCAGGCCTGGCAGCTTCCTAGAGACACCCCGGGGGACACCGAGGGCTTTGGGGCCTTGCAGAGGCGAGCAGAAGCCGGACCCTCCCCTGGGCCCCGGGAGAGGACGGAGCGGGCTGCCTCCTGGCCCGACGCTCCGCCTGCACCCCCTGGCCTCGGCTTTGACTTTGGGTTGGTTCTAAGCTCAGATCAGTGGTCGGCGGGTGGGGAACCCCGTCCACCCACCCATCAGGCCCCTTTTCCCGAGCTCCTGGTCCGCCGGATGGACCCGGACCTAGGCTGGCCCCCCCGAGGTGAAGCGGCCTGTCCCGCGCTGGCTGGCGTCCTGCCCTGTGCCGCTTACGGGGTCCGTCCGGCCCTCTTAGGCGTCCTGCCCCACTCTCCTGTCTTAGTCCCTGATGCTTTCTGCCCATTGCCGATGCCTGTGGACCGTTGCTGTTGAAACGGAGCCTGCAAGTTCTGGTCCCATGGATGTCAAGCCTTTTTAAATCTCAGAATCTGGGCCCCCGGGGGGCTCAGTGGTTGGACACCTACCCTTGACCCAGGGTGTGACCACAGGGTCCTGGGATCGAGTCCCGCATTGGGCTCCCCGCAGGGAGCCTGCTTCTCCCTCCGCCTGTGTCTCTGCCTCTCTCTCTCTGTGTCTCACGAATAAATAAATAAAATCTTAAAAAAAAAAAAACAAACCTCAGAATCCTTGGGAAGCACACAAGCCCAAAAGGGCGAGCCAGCTCTGGCTGAGATGGGCTGGGAGGCCCCGAGCCGCCCTGGCCCCAGCACCTGTGAGCACCCACTGGGGGCTCCGCGGGACATTTTGCAAGTCACACGTCTTGTCCGGCGTTCCAGCCAAGCAAGTAGCGTCTCCCCGCAGCGTCTCTGTCATCCCGACAGGCGTGGGGATCGCAGACCCGCAGAGGAGCCAGTTCCAAAGCTGGGTGATCTTTCCGGTCCGAATGTTCTATCAGGCTCCGAGCAAGCCTGGCTCCCTGATACATTTGTCCCACGGGCTTTGGCCTGGCCGAGCCCCGAGGTCAGCTGTGGCCGCGGCCGGACTGCACGGACGAGGGAGGATCCCTTCCCGGGACCTGAGCACCGAGATGTACCCTGCGCTTCACAGGCACCATTTCACGGACTCTTCGCAACAGCCCGTAAGTGTCAGCGACCCGTCGTGTGATCAGGGACACAGAGGCACGGCGAGCTTCGGGCGGTTGGCCCGGTCCCACCACGACGCGCGAGGAAGCAGGACTTGAGCCACGTCCATGTGACACAACAGCGTGCGGCGCCCGGGGCGGCCTCCCAGCCCGCGGGTGGACCGCAGAGTCAGCAGAGCCCCGTTTTCTGGGGCCCGGGAGTGAGAGATCTCACGTGAACCCCGCCCGGCCACAGGCAGGAGGCGAGGCCCGGGGCTTGGTCACCTGCCCGCCCGCCAGCCCCGCCCGCGCGGCCTCCCGCGCTCTGCCCGCTCACCAGCCGATGGATGTACTTAGTATGTAGGCCGTGCTCGTCCTCGTCCAGCTGCGACTCGGCACCTTCCACATCCTGTTTGTATTTGGGGCTGATTGCTACAATTATCATCACTGTCTTCTGTTAATGAGAGAGAAGCATGTTTATGGGAGTGTAAAGTGCGGTCCATTTGGTGCAGGCGGGCTGGCAAGGGGCCAGCGGGGCCGGGCGCGCTGACAGACTCCCGGGCTGTCTGCGGACAGACGCACGGACAGTCTCGGGCACCGGGGGCCCCCGTCGGCGGACTCCCGTCTCCCCCGCTGCCCCCTGTCTCCCTCCCGCTCCCTTCAAACACAGAGCAAACGGCTCTGCTACATGGAGGCACTTTGGCCCCTCTTTCCCCACAA
This sequence comes from Canis lupus familiaris, assembly GCF_011100685.1. Classification (NCBI taxonomy): domain Eukaryota; kingdom Metazoa; phylum Chordata; class Mammalia; order Carnivora; family Canidae; genus Canis; species Canis lupus. The sequence continues at coordinate 68,442,137 of NC_049233.1, forward strand.
GCATCCCTGACAAACGTCTCATAAGCCTGAATCACGAAGCGCTTCTGCATCGTGGCAAAAAGGCTGTGCAACAGCACCGCTCAGGCCCCCTCCCTGGGGTGCTGGAAGGAGGCCTCAGAGACTGTGCTCCCCGCTGCCCTGCTGGCCTGCAAGCCCCCTCCCTGGGGCGGCTGCAGGAGGCCTCGGTGACTGTGCTCCCCACTGCCCTGCTGGTCTGCAAGCCCCCTCCCTGGGGCGGCTGCGGGAGACCTCAGTGACTGTGCTCCCGGCCGCCCCCCTGGCCGTGGACGTGTGGACGTGTCTGCACAGCCAGGAGCGGCAGCCTCTTTAGCACAAAGCAAACACCAGGCTGCAGACACAAGGAAAAGCCACAAACCCCCAGGCTGCCGAGACTGTCCCCCACCTCTCCCTCCAAAAGAAGCGGCTGAAGCTGCCGACACGGACACACTGGCAGCAATCAATTTCTATCTTGTTAAAGCACAAAGTGTCCCAGTGGTCAGTATAGATTCTGTCAGTGGAAAACAAATCACAGGGCTGCGAGAGGGCGCCCGGGCGGGGGCCGGGGTGGCGGCCGGGGTGGGGGGTGCACTACCCGGGCAGCCTCCCGGGACAGCTCTTGAGCCCAATCCCGCAAAACGCTTGGGGTGGCTTCAGATTAAATTGAATTCTGTCTCTGCCTCCCTACTCCCTGCCTTCATTTCCTCTTTTCCTTTTCTGCTCAAAAAAATTGTTTGCTCTGATTGTTATCAACCACCTGTGTCTGGTTTGACCGTTATTTCCTGCCGGTGCATGTCCACGAGGGTGACCCCATCCTTCCTTTCCAGGTCTTTGCACGGCTGCCAACAAGGGAGGCTTTGTTGGGACTTTCTCAGCTTTGGACTTGGTGCGCCTGCCAGTGCTTCTCTCATAAAATAACTCTGCAAGCTGATGGTCTTTTTCACCAGAAAACAAGCTCAGAATTTGGGAATGTACTTACATCTCTAAGGTAGCGTTCCATCCACTTAATGATATCAATGCCTCGGATTCTATCCTCAAATATGTCAATCTACGAGAAAAAAGAGGTGGGAGGTGGCTCTTAACGAGAAGCTTTCTCTAGTTGCAGAGCAAGAGAAAACACAAGAGACTCTATGTATTTAAGATTGGAGAAATCACGAATTCTTTCTGCAGGGAGGAACATACAAGTCTGAAAAACAAAAATGCAATTTTTCTTAAAGTGTTCCCTGTTTCAACATTAGTAGGCATTTAAGCATTTCATATCCATAATTAGGATACAGTGGTACCCACCAAAATGTACCTATGCTTACGCAATAATTACGTCTAAAAAAAAAATCTGAGACACATAGTGAACCGCGTTGGATAGAAGCCGGAAATATACATGTATCTGTAATTTGAAAGGCAAACACGATATGATGCTGGAACATTTTAATGAGTGTGTGGTGTGCAAGTACTGAGATACAATTCTGGTGCTTTCCTTGCCTTAGCCAGGTCATTATTATGGTATCAAGTCCCGTTTCGGTCTATACGTTTAAAAAGCATTGTATGAAACTTGGGGCAAATCCAAGGAAACTGTCATGGAAACAACTACGGAGTTGGTGGGAACGGGTTTATGATGAAAGTCAAGAAGCAGAACTCTCAGGCCTCGAGAAGACATATTAAATGTCAAGTCTTCGGAGGAATATCCGAAGGGGAGAAAAACCAGCTCTTTCCTATTTTTCAGAAGGCCAAATCGGAAGGCCTTGCTGGGGCTCAGGCCTGTCCTGCAGCCAGAGGGGAATGTACCTGCGTACGAGGTGTTCTGGTTTACAAGGTGGACCATATACTAGAATGGGTAACTCGGGGAGAGCGACCTTGAGGACGGCTTATTTGACGCAGCCACACTGCTCTGAGATCAATTGTCCTAAACGTCACTCCACCATTTGAGACGGATCGAGTCCTAGCCATTGGGCAAGCTCGGCACGCCGTCCATGGCCCAGGCTTCCTTCCCCCTTTCCCTCACGTGCCCTGTCTACTTGACTCCCTGGCACCCTGAAAGCACAGCACGCGCCTCCCTGCCCCCTGTGAATCCTCCTCACACGCTGACCCCCTCGTCCTCACCTCACCCGCCTCCGCCCCATTGTGGCCAGTGGTACTGGACAGTCCACACATTATTACAACATCCTTTCATTTGCTGGATATCTCATTTATGTCTGCCTTAACTCTTCAGCCTGGCTCCACTCTTCCTGCAGAAGGAGAAAGTGCCTCGAGTGCACCAAACTGTCCAGTACCTACGGTACGCAACACATCGCTAGGTCAGAAGATGTCTCTTTACTGATGGCATATCGCAAATGAAACAAATGGCTCTCCTTTTGGTTTGGATGATCTTTTTTTTTTTAATTTTTATTTATTTGTGATAGTCACACAGAGAGAGAGAGAGAGAGAGAGAGAGAGGCAGAGACACAGGGAGAGGGAGAAGCAGGCTCCATGCACTGGGAGCCCTACTTGGGATTCGATCCCGGGTCTCCAGGATCACACCCTGGGCCAAAGGCAGGCGCTAAACCGCTGCGCCACCCAGGGATTCCTGGATGATCCTTTTGGTTTGGAGGATCCCTGCTTTAAAACATCTATGGCGGGTGCCTGGGTGGCTCAGTTGTTGAGCTTCTGCCTTTGGCTCAGGTCGTGATCCTGGAGACCCAGGATTAAGCCCCACATCGGGCTCCCCCTGCATGGAGCCTGCTTCTCCCTCTGCCTGTGTCTCTGCCTCTCTCTCTATCTCTCTGTGTCTCTCATGAATAAATAAAGAAAATGTTAAAAAAACAAAAAATAAAACATCTATGGCCAAAGACCACATGAGGTAATCTTGCGAAAGCTCGTGCGGATTTCTGCGACTGGGTCCGTAATCCACTTCTATTACATGAGACAGAAGCAGTACGGGGTCAGGGTTGAGAAGACACAGACAGCTTGGCTCTACCCTTGGTTCTACTGTTGGCTTCTGCACTTGCCACTTGCATAACTTTAAAAACATCACCGAAACTCTCTAAGTCTTATTACCCTTATTTGTAATATGTGGTTACTAAACCTACTTCCCAGGATGGTTGTGAGGATTAAAACAATTGGACATGGAAAAGGTGTACCATAAAGCCACGTTTGAAGAAAGTACTCAATACATGGTTATATTTATTGTTACCCTAGCACCTAAACCATTCCTCGTTACTGAGGTGGATGGACTTCCTGGGAGGCACATGTGCTGGACATCTCTCATTGGTCTCTCCAGATCTCCGCCAAAGTCTACAGCTTCTATAAGGCCAACTTCTCCACACAGCGACTGTTACAGGCCAAGCTGTGTCCCCCCCACCCCCACCCCCAACCCCAAACTTGTTACTTGAAGTCTTAACCCCCAGTGCCTCAGCGTGACTGTATTTGGAGACAGAGACTTTAAAGAGGTGAGATAAAATGGGGTCATCTGGGTGGGCCCTGATCTGATACGACTTGGTGTCCTTAGAAGAGGAGATTAGGACACACACAGAGCAAAGACCAGGTGAAGACACGGGAAGAAGACGGCCGTCTCCGAGCCGAGGAAGCTGTGCTCACATACACAAGCCAAGGAGGAGGCCCAGAAAGAAACCAGTGTTGCCGACACCTCAGTCTTAGATGTCCAGCCTCCAGAACTATGAGGAAATAAATTTCTATTGTCACCGTAACCACTCTTCTTGCCTCTTTAGACCTGGGGTGGTAGCGATCCCTGTGGTTGCCGGTCCCAGGATATTGCTCTGTTCCCTGTGGATTTCTTGAAATTTACCCAGAGCTTTGAAAAATAGTCCTTTCATTGAACTTTCCTTAAATTATCCATTAAGTGCTTTCTATCTTCCCCACTCCTCCCCCAACTAAGGGGCTCTCAATGTATCAACATAGTAATGTAGCTGTCCAGGGCGGGCTCTGCGATTCTACTCCAAGGCTTCACAGTCATCAGGATCAGGGACAGATTTAAATTCTAAGTAGCCACCTGATTGTTAAGGTCATAAAAACCTGTCCTCTCCTCCAATCAGTATGCTTATTTGGAAATGACCAATAAGTAAGATATTTCTGAAATGTGGGTCTTATAACCTGTAATTTGATTTTATGTCATGGTTGCCACGGTGCTTTCTTAATCTAGAAATGAGAAACTGAAATGTTGGTTTCTACACAGTCATATAAGTTGGAATGTATACAGCGTAAGCATTTTAAACTCGCAGACACTCCTGTTTAAAAAAAAAATCACAGAATAAAGAAAAGAATTCGATGAAAACTGTTAAATGATGCTACGCAATCATTAAAATGGACACGTAGCTACTAAGTATTCCTTTTTTTTTTTTTTTTTTTATCCTTCAACATTCCGATTCCTGGATATTTTCCTTAGTTTTTCATCACCTTCTAGAATTCACTGTCACCGAATACCCAGAGCGGGTCTCTGGGAAGGGAAAGAAGTGATCTCAGTGTTTTAGGAAAGCCAGCCCCCTGAGCGGCCTCCCAAGGTATTTTATTTATCCTACAGAAGAACGCACATGACTAAGCTGTGCTGCTGGAAGGCGCTGCAGGCGACTTGGGCGTGTGCTGGCTGAGATCTCTGGGGCCGGGGTCACGGTGGATGCAGGGCGGGGTCGCCCAACTCCCCGGGGCTGGACGCCACCAGCTGAGAACCTGGCCCCTGTGTTCCTGGCCCCGAAGCGCCGCAGCCGCCCCAAGGCCTGGAAGGAGGCCAGGCCCGGGGCCTCGAACCCCAGGCCTCCCAGGCCACCGCCCCGCAGACGGGCCTGGTGCAGCAGCAGGTGGCCGAGGAGCCTGCGGCCTCCGTGTCACAGGAGTCCGGGCCAGAGCACTGTCGGCTCGGCGGGAAAGGGCGAAGGAGAGCCCGGCGTCCTCCTCCGGCGGGGGCCGAGCTGCGCTGCTGGTCAGCAGGGAGTAACCCCGTGCTGGCCTGTTCGCAGGTACCCGGGTGGGCAGCCCAAGAAGTGTGCAAGAAGGAGCGCCGGAGACTCCGGAGGGTTAGAGGTCTAGACGCAGTTACCCACATCCTTAGGCTTTTAGTCCATCATCACAGAATTCGGGCAATACCGTTTAAAACCTCAACAGTTACATACATATATATATATATTTTTTTTTTTTTTCCCCTCCCTCTGTTTTTCTTCTCACTATACTCACTTTCATTGTTCCGTCTTCTCCCTGGGTAAAATACTTACTGCAGTTTGGAAGCCATTGACCAGCAAAAAGTTCACAAACTTCACCACCTCCATGGCTGTGTCCATAGAATAAGTGATAAAGACTTTCCCTAAGAGAGATTTTTCACATTTAATAGAGACTCGTCAAATGATTCTATTCCAAACACTTGTAAATCACATGCAGTGGCTTTTGTCTCTCTAGAATAATAGAGTGAAACTCTGGGATGGGGGTGGTCCCAGGGCTTATGCCTGCAGCTGTGGGAATTGCTGTTCTCAGGACAGAGATGTTCAGGTCCCGGCGGGCCGGGGTCCCTGGAAGGGAACGCAGGGAAAGAAGAATGCTGGCAGCCCGAGACAAGCCAAGGAGGTCTGCTGAGAAACCACATGATGCGTGAACAAAATCCGTCACCCAGAACCCGCCGGTCCTTAGGATCAGGCCACCTCCCGGTGACTTAGACACACTTGGCACAGGGCCTAAGGAGGACTCACAGCGGGCCAAGAAGCTGAACCTTGCTAAGGGGCCACCCAGCAGTGTCCTCTTCTGCTCGATGCTCTCTGCTGCCCCGAACCCTTGCTCGACAAGGCCAATTAGGGGAGAGGGAGAAAGTGGCTCCTTGCCCCCTCCCTCCCCTTATCCACTTGCTGGTGGGAGAGAGGCCAGGAAGCTGGGGCGCACTAAAGCACAGCCCAGAACCCCGGGGGCTTGAAAAACAGATGCCACCTCTGGGCACCCAGCGGCACCGGCTCCCTGCCTCCTCCCTGGGTCAGCCTGGAGCAAACAGATGGCGTGGTGCCCACAGTGTGACCCGGGCAGGATGCAAACCCGTGTTTTCTCGGGCTGAAATCTTCTGGGACGTTATCTGGCTAGCGTGTTAATGTGATAGATGGGTAATCTCGGTGTTGTTGGCTTTTTGTCGGTTTGGACAGGCTCAACCTCAGGAAGTCCCTGGGGCAGAGGCTGGGGGAGAAAGGAAGGCTAGAGAGAAAATACAAGTGCGTATGCATTCATCTATGCTTGGGCTCTGGGTTTTTTTTGAAGCAAATATCTCAAATAGCCGTGAGCACCCGGTCACATTGACTCATTAAAGCAGCCAGGCACACTGACAGCACTCACTGTATTCTTAACACCTAACACTCATCCAGTCCCCGTGTAAGAATTTGGGGACTCCTTTACAGATTATAGTAAGATCAATATGATCTACAGACGGACATCCGGCTTAGAGCCCATGCCAGGCAACATCCATTCTCCAGAAATGCTCAAGATTAAAATGTGTAAGATTTCAAGAAGATTAAAAAAAATATATATATTTTGAATGATCCTTGCCATACAAATCTTCCAGAATCCTAAATGACTAGCGAGCACAGACTCCCCGGATAGGCGTTAGCAAATGCAAAAGGCTTAATTTTCACGTCTAGTTCAAAGAGGCACCCGGGTTTGCAAAGGGCTTCTTGGAATCACCTGAACTTCTCTAGCAAGCACAACAGAATATTACAATTTCACAAGCAGTGGCTCTTTTCATAAGATTTCTGGAACTTACTGTCCTGCCTGACCTTAATATGAGAACATCTTGGTGATATTTCAACATTTCTGGTTCTGGCTGCAAAATATGGAAAAAGAATCATCACCTGACACTTAGTCGAATGTTTCTTTAAATAAAAGCCTTACTTTGCATTTGGTTGTAAAGCAGTATGGAGAATGTGAGACCACTTTTTCCAAACAAGATTGCTCATTCCTACAGGAAATGACCTCGTTCTTGATGGCTGCTGCTAATTTATGGCGAAACGCTAGGTCCCTGGCCAATACCACATGGACATCCAATCAATTTACCCAGGGACAGGTCCACTCAAGAGCATCATTTAGAAGAGAGAAGCACTGGGGTTACTTGTCGTTGGAGTTTATGTTTAAGAAAATCTCGTGGTAAGCATTTTGTGAGTATGGCTGGTACTGTCAGGATCCTAAAAACATCCACACAAAATGCCAATTACTTTGTTTTTTTTTTTTTTTTTTTAGCAAAAAGTAAAAAAGTAAAGTTTATTCCACTGTGTGTATGAGAAATCCCCGAGATCATAGATGAATAAACATCAAGTACTCTCAAAGTATAAGACCTGACAAAAAGAAGGAAAAACAACATTGCAAACAACTTACGTAATTCTTCTGGCAAGTTGCTGGTTTTCAGAGTTCCTCTGGCTGGAAGGTTACTAGGGGGTCTAGGGACAGCAGCTGGGGGTGGAGCCTGGGGACCTTGTGGTCTCAACTCGGCAGGACACTCCAAGGACTCCTCAGGAACTCCGGCTCGATTTGGTGGCTGGTTATACAGTTGGTCCCTGGAAAAGAATACACTTATAGTAGAATTTTCGTAGGGTTTTTAAAAAATTAATTAATTACTGAATTAATTATTTTTTGTTTTACAAAGGCAGACCCAGAGGGAAAGAAAGCCTTTAAGATACCGGTGAGCCAGCTATCTCTCCTCTGCCTCCGCTTCTTTTCTGAGCCAGAGGGATGAGTGTTGCTTCATTGAATTTTAGTCAATAAGTAATCCGGGCTGGCTGCCATATGTAAGGACCCGTGCTAGGGGTCGAAAGAGGGAGCGGGATTCGATTTCTCCATTCAAGGACTGTCTAATTGGGAAGATAAGTGGTGTGTACAAAGGCAGACATGGTCACCAATAAAACCAAGTAGTATAATGGGTGACATACAGGTTGATGTTCTAGGCATTCAGATGGAAAGACAGGACTTTTAGCTCATGATAGATAACATTTAATTATGTATCAAAAGGTAGAAAAGGACTTGCGGGTTTCAGGTCTTTATGTTGTTGCTAATATATGGATCAAAATCTGATTTGGAAGACCCTTTAGAGAAGTTTCTACCAACTTGTTAAGTGGCATCTTTATTATTTTTTTGGTTGCCAGTGTTCCCATGAACACTGTGCTGAGAATGACCAGAAGCCCTCGTGTGAGATTTGGAAAACCAGGAGAAGTGGAAGCCTCGCTCCTGCCACCTCCGGGGCTTCTGTTGGTAAGTGCTGCCGTAAGGTGCTGAGCTCCTCAGGAAGCATCCCAGTGTCCTATTAACCAGCTTCCCATGTCAAGGGGAGGACACAGGCATCCATCCTTGGCCAGTGCAGAGCTAGCAGGCATAGGATGGATCCAACACCTCCAGCGGCGGTGGCTTCCTGATTCTAGACTGTTCCCTGGCAGCATGGCCTCACATGAAGAGCTCTCTAGGGGCCTTCTGATCTTGTGCGTCTCTCACGGTGACGGAGGAAGCAGCTTCTTGGGTGTCCTGTCGTGTGGTGCTGCTCTGGGGTCATTCCTGGAAGCCTGGCCTAAAGCTTGCTCCTCCGACCTCCAGCAATCCTGTAAGTGCCCTCTTCCCTGTGTGAAATCCCTTCTGCTGAAAATAACTCGAGTTGGTTGTTTTCTGTAACTGAACCCTGACTGATAGGGGGACCACCACTCAATTTATAATGTTTTATTTCCTTAAAAAAAAAACTCTGAAGGACATGTGGCAAAATGTTAACGTTTAAAACTCCAGGGAGCAGGAACATGGATGTTTGTTATTTGTTGTATGTTTGAGATTGTGTTATAATGTTTTTTTTTAAGATATTATTAATTTTTCATGAGAGACACAGATAGAGAGAGGCAGAGATAGAGGGAGAAGCAGGCTCCCTGTGGGGAGCCCGATGTGGGACTTGATCCCAGGACCCCGGGGTCACACCCTGAGCAGAAGGCAGACGCTCAACCACTGAGCCACCCAGGTGTCCCTATTTTATAATTTTTAAAAAAGACTTTATTTATTTATTTCAGAGAGAGCAAGAGAGCATGAGCAAGTGGGGTGAGGGGCAGAGGGAGAAGCAGGCTCCCCACTTAGCCGGGAGCCTGACATGGGGCTCGATCCCAGGACCCCAGGATCATGACCTGAGCCGATGAAGGTGGACGCCTAACCGACTGAGCCACCCAGGCGCCCCAAGGTTGTTTTATGTTCTAAATTTTAAAAACTGTTTTGATTACAAAATCGATGTGCATATGACCCAGTTTTTATAGATTGTTGCATATGCTTATATTTTTACCCAAAAGAGCAATAAATACAATTTTTGAAAGTCTTATGCAACAGGACTTAAAATAAAATTGCACATAATCCCAAGTGTGCTATATTTCGAAAGTGTGACTGTTTGAGGACATTATTTTTATTTTAGATTTTTATTAATATATAGGGGAAAAAAGCCCTATAAAATATGCCTTCATCTAATGGGGATCCAGTTCCATATCCTTTTTGCATTAAATTCCATTGTACTGAGAGTTGCTTGGTTGTTATAAAGGACAATTACTCATTTGATAAAAAAATGTTAAAGCTTCATTAATTTAAAAATCTTCTGTGTAAAAACAATATCATGGATGTTAATGACAGTAAAGTTTCCGTGTCCAGGTTCCCTTTCAAATTTATCAGTAAGAGGAGGATTGGCTTCATTACCTGAACTTATTTTTCATTATTCCTAAAATGATAAAATAAACCCAAGGAGACCATAGCAGGCTTAAATTGATCTTACAAGAACAATTACTCTGTACTAACTTTGCAATTCTTCTGTAAACCTAAAAATATTTCAAAATAAATGTCCTAAAAGAAATTACTATTGCTTCCCCTGTTCAGTGCCAGTGGGCGTGTTTCATAAAGATGCTTAAATTTTGTTTTCTTGGACATTTAGATATTTCTTATGCAAGAGTTCTTGCCTTACCTGGTCGTAAAAATCACATTTTCTTAATTTCATTATTTAAACTCCATGTGATTTTTTCGAAGTTTATTTAAATCTCTACACCCAATGTAGGGCTTGAATTCACAACCCTGAGATCAACAGTTACATGATTCTGTGCTTGAGCCAGCCAGGCTCCCCAATTCCATGCGATTCTGTTCTCAAAAAATAAAGGACCTTTCTGGAAAGAAAATCTGGAATGTGTGGGCTTTTGAGGAACAGGGGAAGAGGGCGTGTGCCTTATCAGCCATTGTAAATAGAATGAGCTTTTTTCTTTTAATGGACTGTCTGAGCTAATTACCAACTTTTGCATTTCTGAAAAATCTGCTTAAATAGGACCTTTGTATCTCATTCTGTTCTTAAAACAGAATATAATTTTGCACTGAGCGTATATAAAAATTGTGCTTCAGCAAGAGCAAACATTTCATCTACTCTTCGATTTTGTCTTAAATTAAGAAGTTCCATTTCTAGGAGTCCCTCCTCTGTATTTTAGATCTGTAAATCAAGAGAAAGGGAAAATGTGAAGAAGGGATCAAAGGAGAACAAGGAGGGGAGAGATGCCTGAAGGTCAGATTAGACAACTGGTCTGGTCAAGCAAAACCAGAAATGGTTTTCTGGAAGAAGGTATAGGGAAGACCTGACAATGGCATCCCATGCAAGTGGATGCTTAGATTATAAGAGATAACAATGGGCTTTTAAAAAATGCTACTGAGAGCTAACAGAGGGTACAATTCCAAAGTAAAACCTGGGTTTAAATGAGTGTAGCAACGAGGGATAGAAGCAAGAATTTCCTACTGGTGGAAGTTAATCACAGTAAAAATAAAAATCTCTTTCTGGGCTCAGAGGCCAGGTGACCTGGCAGCAAAAGGAGGGGGTGTCACGTGGCATCTTAGGGGCCTTTTCTTGGAGAGAATTTTGCCAAGTAACCAGTGGTTTTGTGTGTCTGGTGAACAGATTCTCATCCATCAGCTTCCATTTCGACCTGACTCAAAGAGTCTATGCCCCTGTGGGGCTTGATCTCTACCCTGGGTGGCAAACCAACGGAGAGTTTTGACACATCTTGATCCCATTGGCGTCATTCTTTTTCCCATTAAAAAAAGTCTGAGGGGCCCCTGGGTGGCTCAGTGGTTGAGCGTCTGCCTTTGGCTCAGGGCGTGACCCCGGGGTCTTGGGATCGAGTCCCACGTTAGGCTCCCTGCAGGGAGCCTGCTTCTCTCTCTGCCTGTGTCTCTGCTTCTCTGTGTTTCTCATGGATAAATAAATAAAATCTTTTAAAAAAAGGAAAAAAGTTCTGAACGTTGGCCCTGTCATAGCAGTACCTCGGGAGCCCCGGGGAGGAGTGGTCTCTCTGCGTGGGCCTCTGGTCCTGGTCCCAGGGGCTGGGGTAGTTGAGGAGGACCTTCTGCACGGGGTGCGGGCCCCTGACGCTGGCTCCGGGGAGGGGCTGCCCACGCACAGCCGGCTGGACCACTTGCTGGTAGGCCGCTCGAGGGTGGTCGGGGCCACCTGTAGGCGAAGACAGCAAAGTGATCAGGGCGGAATAACTCCAGCTCCTTCGTGGGAAGGACTAAGCTCACTGCCAGTGTTTGTCTCCGTACGGCGGGTTCCAGATATCACTTACCACCTCTGTAATGTTTGCCATATTTCTGTACTATTATTTACTTGATAGTTTTTGTTAAGTCGAGTCATTTTTTCCCTAAATAAAAACATCTGCGAAATCACGAGTTTGCTGTTCTAATTGGAAAGCACAGAGCTCCACGCAGGCCTCTATTTTAATAAGATACTTAAGATAATCCAACCATGGAAATCCTCTCTCACACCACCATCCCTACCATAATTTTCCAAGTTTCTGGAATCTGAGACTAGGAGAAATTATCTCCAGAGTAGATGCTTCAGCTACTCTTCTTCTTTCCTTCCCCCCAACGGGACATCTCACACACACACGTAAACCATTGCCTTAGGAAAAAGTAAATGAGTGATGAAAACTTGGCTCGTACCTCTGGGAAGTCACTAACCAGTTGGCAACACCTCCCAACTTACTTGGTCTTCTCTTGTTAAAATTGACACGCACTCCAGGCCATAGCAGAGGGAACAGGGCAGGCCTTGGGGCACAGCCAGGGCTGGTGGGGACTTACGGGAACATGTAACCTAAGAGAAAATGGGTCCCGGCCAGGCCCTGGAGCAGCAGGGTCCCAAGGGAAGAAGGGCGCCTGCCTGAGCTCATGAAAGAAGAGAACCGAAGGCCAGAGGAGGAATGCAAGACAACCAGGAAGGGTGAGAGGGCTTCCCTTGAGGGAACTGCCCAGGTCCCCAGGGGCTCAGGAGTGGGAAGGCTACGCATGGAGATGCGCCTTAGGGGTGGGTCTAGCCTACACAAGGGTTGGAGAGAAGCAAGTGAATGGATAGTCCTGCAGTGTAAACCCTGAGTACCTCCTAGTGATCCAAGCACTGCCACCTTTGCCCAAGAAGTTGGATGACCCAGGAGGCTTAGCAAGTTACAACAAGAAGGAACCTTGCATTTCAAGACAACATTTACTGGCCTGTATCCTTTTTCTGATAATGATGATGATGATGATGATGATGATAATATAGTTTTCTTGCTGTGAGGGTAGGACACATGCAGGAAGGTAAATCGAAATAAAACTAGCAACCAAGCAAATCACAGACAAGGTAGGTGGGAACCAGAAGGTAGTGGGGGTGGGAATGTGGCTGAGGATTCTATTCTTCGAGTGGCAGCCAGCAGCCATTGACGTGCCTGGGGACATAACCTCAAGTCACTGCCTCCGGGTCTCCACCATCTGACTCAGGGAACTGGGCTGGGTGGGCCTGGAAATGTGTCCAAGCCAGTCTCCCAAACGTGGTCACGTTCCCTGGGTTCAATCTATTGTCTGCTTTGACACGGGACACCAGCCAGGTCCTTCCTGTCCGTCTCTCCAACCTGGGCTGTGTCCTGGTGCTGCCCCCGATGCCTGCCCTGCAATTGCTTAGGCCTGGCCTCAATGGTAGGGGCTGAAGGAAGGGCAGGAGGATGAAGGGATGCTCTGGGATCCGTGCCAGCTCCCTGGCTTATAGAGGACGTGGAGAGCACCTCCAAGAGTGGGGAACACAGGACCACAAGATGAGATAGCCCACAAGAATTTGTTTCCTGGCCTTCCCGGGGGGTGGGGGAGTGGGGGGGGGCAGGTCACATACATTCCAAGAGGTCCGGATGGTCAGGTGGGATTTCAGGGCAGCAGGACAGGTTGCTAGAAAAGGGGAAGAGTGCCCCTGCCATCAGGTCACCTGGTGGAGGCCCAGCCCTGCTTTTAGATGAATCTTGGACGAGTGGACCACTTACAAAACCAGCTGCAGCTACAAGGAGATCTCCTCGTGCATTTAAAATCCTCCCTGCACGATTGGATCCCTGCCCCTGCCCTTGCCCTTAGCCCCTCATATGCTTACCAAGCCCCAGCTATCCTCCCTGGTCATCCTTCTTCTTGAGCACCCCAAGCCTGTCCCTACCTCTGGCACCAGGAGATGGCCATCCTCTCCGCCTGGAATGAGTTTGCACTCTATCTTTACAGACCAGCTTCTTGTGGTTCTGGGCTCAGCTCAGATACCACCTGTGCAGAGAGGCTCACCCCCTCACCCAGTTGCCTTATCCTACCCACCCCACCATCCCCACTTTATTTCCTTTATAGCATTTCTCATATGTTTGAATAAGCAGGACTCTTGTCACCTTTTTGTCCGCCTTCCCTACTAGCCTGTAAGCTCCGTGGAAGCACAGGCTGTGTCCGCTGGCTGCACGTCTCCGAGCACCGCGCTGGCCCACAGGGATGCTCCACCAACAAACCAACGGACACTGAATGGTTTCAAAGCCAACTCCCCACACACAGAGAAGACACGAGATTGGCTACTTATCTGCAGTCCCCACTTTTTTTTTTTTTTTTGGTTTTTTTTGGTATTTTTCTCCCTCCAATGTAGGAAGGAGAAAGACAAGGTAAAAGAGGAGAAACTCTGCCAGTGGCCTTGGAAGTTTTTAATGTTTGCAGCCATTTTTTAAAATCCCCGTATCCATTAATAAGTGGCTAATAATGTTTTATTTGCTTTAAAAAGGACTACCAGGCTCTAATCATAGGGTTTGTTTCTTTTCTAGAGAGCGGATGTTCATGCTCTTAATCAAAAGCCTTTGAATCAAGGTCATATGATTTCTAACAGATTATTTCCCGCACAACATGTTTTTGTCTCATAGCAACAAATCGTGTCATTAAAATCACTAAGGCATGTGGGCTAAGGTTTGATTAGCTGTGACTTTCATTTCTGAAATGGCCACCTGCGGTAGCGACTGCACCGGCTTACTTAGGCGAGCAGATGAAATGCTGCACCTTACCAGTCTTTAAAAAAATTGACAGTAGGGCCCCCGATGCCGTGGCTTTGATTGTTTAAAACAAAGAAATATTGAACCCCAGAGGGTCCATCAAAAACCAGCCTTCCCTTTTGTAAGTGAAATCTGGTTGCGTGGGGAATTGGCTCAAGGGAAACGTTTATCAGATGAAGGAGTATCTTTTCGTTGCTCGTGTTTTAGTCATTCTGTTCCACGATTTTGACCAAACCTCGCCCGTTTGGTCAAAACCGCCAATAGGCCATCGTGGCTGGCACTTCCTGAACACTCGCCACATGCCGGGTACTGGGCTAAGTTCCTCGTTTGGGATGATGGAGTTCACTTTTCTGTTTTCCGGAAGCCTGACTTAGACCCCAGCCCGTGCCCGAGCGCTGCTCGGTCCTTCACCGCTGCGCAGCTCGCCTTGCTCCGGGCCGCGGCCTGCTCCTCGGGCCTGCACCAGGCCAGCCTCCCGGTTTCCCGCCCCTTCCTACCCTTCCGATTTCAGCTCACATGCGTCCTCCCAAAGGGGTCTCCTCTCACTGTCCTATTCGTGCCCAACAGCCGGTTTTTTCCTTCCCAGTGCTTCCAACCGGTTTTCTTCGTTGCTCCCTGCTTCCTGGCTCCCCAGGCGACTGCGGCCTCTGGGAAGGGCCACCTGTGCCTTAATTGCCGCACCCCCGGGGCCTAGCGGCGGCCTGAGGACATAAATATTTGTTGAATAAATTGATAAATGAATGGACGGGTGCTGTGGCCAAGTCCATTCACCTCTCTCCTCCTCCCTGAGATCATTAAAGACGGCCTTTCCGGGCCTTGACATCACGAGGGCCGTGCTCCCCATTAGGGAGGACTCCTCTCCCCGGGAGGCAGGGGACAGGCTTCTTTGTGTTCATTCAACAAATATTTGTTGAACTTCTCTTGCTAGCCATGCAGTGAACATAGATAAACAGGATACAGTTTCTCTGAGTAGCTAAAATAGGGAGAAAGAGAAAATCTGTGTGTCTGTGGGTGTCTGTTTTGAAACACAAACCCACACTTGTTAGTATGTGAGAAGGGGAGGCGTGCAAGTCGGCAGCCGCCTACTTGGTAGACTGAAGAAACACGGCCCCGAAATATCTCCCCCACTGACTCTGTCCTCGGTCCCTACGATCCCATCCAGAGACTTTATCCTGCAGGAGCTGGAGGATAGAAGGTGGGACGGACGGTGGGACAGTGATTGGCGAGCGCGGGGGCTCCTCCACCCGGGCAGGGTTAATCACAGGACAAAAACCCAAATCTTGCACACTCGTACATGGGTGCCCAGAACTGTGTGTCGTTCACCAATCCCGTGATCCTCCTGGCCTGGGCACACCCGGTCCTCACGCTACTAGCCTCCTCACCACTTGGAATTTGTAAACCAAATCCCAAACGAGGTTTTCCACTTACCAGTCAAAACATCCCACATTTTTCTTCCTTATTAAGAATGGTATTAGGGGAGTGCGAGAGGGGAAATAAAAGCCGATGTTCAAGTTGTCAAAAAGCACGATGATAGGACGCAATCAGTTTGGCCAGGAAACAAAATGACCAACACACACTGTGACCGGAACAGCCACAGCTGGTTACAGCTGTGGTTCCTGAAAGGCAGCTCCTTTCTTTATCATTTCTTCCATCTGGGTAAATTTTTTTCCCCTTACTTGTAATTGTACATGCACTCTGGCAGACAAATAATCACTTTTTCGGGTTCCTATGAGCAATAGTGGGCGTATGCCCACAGTTTTATTTTATCCAGTCTTCTTGGTAGAGAAAGCAAACATTTTTATAGTAAAATAAGGGCTCTTTAGATTTAATACATCCTCCCCCGCCCCCCGCCCCCAATTATTTGCATCATGGGTTTCATTTGATTGCAGAGCCATGATCTCCATTCTGGTGACCTTCAGTGGAAGGATTCCGAGACAATCCCAGGATTCTGAGACCCTTCTCGGGGGGCGGTCGGGGGGCAGGAGGGAAAACACGAGCTCATTCTATTTCTGCTTATTCTCTGCTCATTTTCACCGGCTTTGAACTTTTTTTTTTTTTTTTTTTTACATAAAAGGGGTGACCAGGAACCATCTCTGCTTTAGCTTGCAAAGACGAAAGTATGCCATTTGCATGGCGATCATTATTTATTTATATTTTCATTAACGGATGAGGAAGTAATGCTCTTGTAAAGCCAAGTAGAACCACGTAGCCATGGTTTCCAAGGGCACGAGCATCCCTTAGGTGAACAGCTCTTTTGAAGTGGTTTTGTTGGCAATTAAGTGCAGTTATAGTCCTGACAGGAAACTAAGCATTTGTACACCTGCCTCGAATGCTTAAAATCTGTGTCGGCGGGAGGGACCTGGGAGGGGGCTGCAGGATCCACGTAAGTGATAACAGTAATAAGAGGACCGATGACCCTGACCCTTCCCATCCGGTGCCTACCAGCATATTATCTCATTTAATCTTCAGAGTGACCTTCCCGGGGGCCATTGGTGCCCGAGGCCTCATAAAGCTTTCCTGGCTTGCAGTGCCCTGAGGAAAAACTGAAGCCCGGGGCTTCCCGGACAAAGCTGGCCCAACCCTGACCCCCCTCCCCTGGGATTAGATGCTTCTGGCAGCCAGGCCAGGCCAAAGACAGGCTCAGGGGAATGAGGCTGCTGCACACTCTCATTTCCCCATATTTTTCTTTCTTCAACGTCTACTTATTTTTAATTATAAAAAAATAATACCTTTTTGCTGTAACCAATTTAAGAAAAGTATATAAAGTTAGAAGGAAAAGCCTGAATCCCCTGCCCCTCACCCCACGCCAGGATCACTGGCAGCAGTTGAGGCCATCCTTCCAGACTTTTCACGGTGTTTAAGCCTCTATAGCTTTTAAAAATAACACATATGGAATCAGCACTGCATCTTGCTTTCCCACTTCATCTTTTTTATGTCAGAATTACGTATTTTATTCTAAGTAACACCGGCCTAGCAGTCCGCTGTATCAATAAACCACAACCTACTCGTCTGTCCCCGACTGAGTGGCATCTGAGTTGTTTCCCTTTTCACTCTACTACACCGATGCTTTACCAAACCTCCTTGTTCATGGTTTTTTTTTTTTTTTTTTAAGATTTTATTTATTTATTCATGATAGACACAGAGAGAGAGAAGCAGAGACACGGGCAGAGGGAGAAGCAGGCATCATACAAAGAATCTGACGTGGGACCCGATCCAGGGTCTCCAGGATCACGCCCTGGGCTGCAGGCGGCGCTAAACCGCTGAGCCACTGGGGCTGCCCATGGGTTTTTATAGGCCCATTTAGGGTTTCTGAGGGAGAGATCCCAGAAGTGCGACTGCTAGGCCAGGGAAGCAGAGTTAGAATTCTGATAAACAGTGAGACTGCCTTCCAGAAGATTGTACCAATCAACCCTCCTACGAAGAATAGGTGGGGGTGTTCGTTTCCCCATAACCCCAGTAACTGTGGAGGTCATCCGAGGGTTCTTTTTTTTTTTTTTCTCTCTGTTTTGCACACCTCATTAGGAAAAGGATATCTTAAAAAAATTTTGCATCCGTACATTTTTCTTAAATTTAGTAATTAAATTAAATTTAGCTTGGTTTCACATGCTTAATGTTCGTATGTCTTCTGTGCATTATTCCCTTCTCCTGCCCGAATTCTCTCCTCTGCCTTTCATCAACTCTCCTCCCTCCCAGGGCCCCCAGCAGCCCTCTCCTCCCCACTTCAGTGGAAGGGAATAGGGTACCCGGGGAGGACAACACAGCTGACAAGAGAGAAATCTCATAGCAGATATTAGAGCCTGAAAGAGTCTCCAGTCAGGGATGTTTGCATTTTCAAAGAGTCTGCCCAGAGGGGGCAATTTGTGCTCACCTCCCAAGACTGGACTGCTCATGGTGTCATTTCAGGCATCAACACACACACAAAATATTTGCAAGTGGGAAGATCTATCTGGGATCCTCAAATCATACTGAGTTAATGCTTTCTTTGTCTGTCACAATGAGGCTTTCTCCTGTTAGCGGATAAAGGGAACTGCCTGGGACTTAATAGCACAAAGCCCTAAGTATTCAGACTTCTACACGTTAATCTAAGGAATTAATCGGAAATGCAGATAAAAAAGTATGTACCTGATGTTCGTCCTAGCTTTGCTTACTGGATCAGAAACTGGAAACTATTTACATTGTCCAGTAACAGAGAGTAGCTTCAAAAACAAGTTGATGGAATCCATCCGATAAAATACGGCGCAGAATTTTTAAATGATGCTGGAAGAAGTGACGGAAAGTCACTGGGAATTATTTTAACTTTACATCAAATACATATAATCTATTTATATATATATATATATATATATATATATATATTTTTTTTTTTTAAGTCAAATCCCAATAAGGAATTATAGTTAGGAGATGGAAATAGGGATGGGACGTTTAGGCACATTTCAATTTTGCCAGCAAACATATATTGTTGCGGATCAGGAAAATGATCTTTAAATGCAGATTGTAGAATGTTAGAAAGTAGTTTATGGCATTATCCTCACAGAATTATCCCCTTTGAACCTGGAAATCATGGAGAAATAAATCCGCCCTGACGCTACCAAGGTTCACTCCTCAGTGATTCATCCCTAAGGAACTCTGCAACCACACCCGTCCTATTACTGGGCACTTAGAGCAAGCAGTGGTGTCCACAACCCCCAACTGGTGACTTCCCAACCTCCAAGACTCAGGGTCCCGGTTTTAGGCCTCAGAGGCTCCTTCTCCCTGAGCCCTGCTGCTTCCACAGCTCCTGGCCTCACCCTTAACCTCACATTCATTCCTCCTTTTTTCTTGCAACCTTATCTTCTAAGTTCCTTTACGACTCAGCTCCAGGGTCCCTCTGGAAAGCTCCCAGACCCATGCCTCCTTCAGGCTCCATTTCCTCGTGCGCTGCCTGTCACAACGCCTGACGTCAGTATGGCATCTGCTCACAGACCGCCCAGGCCTACCTCTCCCTCCAGAACGGAAGCTTTCGTACATCAAGACAAAAATCTCTCCCTCTTTTTTAAAAAAAAATTATGAATTACGCTGCTGGTCCATTCACTTTAGGAAGCTCTATATGCATTGTACATGGACCAATATGTAAATAATTGTGATGGTTACAGCATTTTGGGTTATTTCTATAATTTATTTTAAAGCCAGGCATCAGGCCTTTGGTCAGATTCTGGTCTGACCATTTGAACTGCTTTTTGTACAACATTTATTTGTTAAGAAAACTATCATATCTCATAGCCCTGTTATTTCCCAGTGGCCTCGGCGGAGACTTAACATAAAATATGGGGATCCCTGGGTGGCTCAGCGGTTTGGTGCCTGCCTTTGGCCCAGGGCGCGATCCTAGAGTCCCGGGATCGAGTCCCACGTTGGGCTCCCTGCATGGGGTCTGCTTCTCCCTCTGCCTGTGTCTCTGCCTCTCTCTCTCTCTCTCTGTCTATCATAAATTAAAAAAAAAAAAAAAAATCAAAAACGGACCAGAGCACCTGGGTGGCTCAGTCCGGTAAGTGTTCTCCATCAGCTCAGGTCATGGTCCCAGGGTCCTGGGATCAAACCCTGCATCGGGCCCCCTGCTCAGCGGGACACCTGCTTCTCTCTCCCTCTGCCTGCCGCTCCGCCTGCTTGTGCTCGCTCTCTCTCTCACTCTCTGTCAAATAAATAAAACCTTTAAAAAAAAAAAAAGGAATTGTAATGGACCTTTTGTCTCAATCTGAGACTTGATCACTTTCAGAAATGCTTACTGCAATGACACAATGTATTTACCCAGAAATAATTTACTAAGAGTCTAGTATATGCTGGTCACTGTGCTAAATGCTGGAGAATTATGGATTAAAAATATACCTTTGCTGGGGCACCTGGGTGGCTCAATGGTTAAGCTCCTGGTTCTTGGTCATGAGACTGAGACCTGCTCTGGGTTCCAGACTGGGTGTGGATCTGGCTTAGGATTCTCTCTCCCTCTGCCTCTGCTTCTGCACCCTCCCCTTCCTCACTTCGTGTGCACGTGTGCTCACTCTCTCTCTCTAAAATAATAATAATAATAATAATAATAATAATAATAATAATAATAATATACCTTTGCTGATATGCTTGATGTGCTGGATGGAGAGGTGGACAAGTCCATGACTAGATGCCATACTGATACTAGGTGTTCCAAGCGGTAGAGCGCCAGGAAACTGAGAGCCTGAAGGAGGGATTGATCTGAGGAGCTTTCCAGAGGGACCCTTGAACGAAGTCTTACAAGGTGTATATGATGATGGTTGGATTAGGTCTGCAAGCATACACTGAATTGTACACCTAACTGGGTCAAAGGCGAACTTCACAGTTTGTAAATTAGATCGCAATAAAGCTGTTAAAAAAAGGGGGGCGTAGAGCTGGGTTAAATGTGCAAGGAGGGGAAGAACATCCTGGATAGGGAAGAGCAAGGGCGAGCACTTGCAGGTGTGAAGCAGGTAGCCGGGGTCTGGGGACTGTGGTCCTCGGGGGTGGGGGTGGCCAGGGTGTCAGGTAAAGGCTGGTGGCTGGAGCATCCAGAGGTATTTAAGCAATAGCATCTCAGGAGCAACTCAATCTCCAGGTAAAGGCATGAATCCAGAGCATCAAGAACATTCTGGGAATTTTGACTGAAGGCCTCTTTGCCAAATCTCAGATAGGTTAGAAGCACGCAGTGAAGGAAGAACCCGGATGCCCAAGCATTAAGATGACAAAAATATACCCTAGAAGCCGCTTGGGCCGTCTCCCCACCTGTAGGCAGGTGTCAGCTAAACTAACCGAGACGGAGGGGTCTGTTTCCCCTGGAAGTTTCACGGAGAGTAGGTTCCCAGTGGGGCAGGCGCTGGGCTAGGATGAAGCATCCTCCTAAGGCTCCCGGCAGGTCCAGGCGCTCGGGGACAGTCGCCCCCGGGAAGCAGAGCCGGCCTCGCTGCCCCGACCGGTCTGGGCCGTCTGGGGCCCTGGCACCGACACGAAGCCCCGGTTTCCTTAGTGACCCAGCCCGGAATGTCCAGAAGGGTGGCGTTCACTTACATGGCACCTGGTGATAGGGACCTCCGGGACAGTGGTGGTGACAGTTCCACGGAGCATGCGGGGGAGGGTTGGGAGGCAGCAGCTGCGCACACGCCGGGTACCTCTGAGGTTCGAACTGAGGGAACTCCCGGGACCTGAGCGGCCCGGGGAGGTCCTGGGGGTAACACACGGAGGTGAGGGGCAGGGGCCTCTCCAGCTGCCGGATGCCCAGCACGTCCTGGGGCTGGGAGTCGTAGCCCGTGTCTACCGTGGGCGGGTCCCGGGCCGCTGGGCTCCTGCGGGGCCGGGGCCGCTGCACCGTGTCGTGGCTGCTGGGCCAGGCGCCGGCCGAGGCGCTGGGGCAACTGTGGTCTGAGTGGTCGGAGTCATGGCCAGTGTCAGGGGAGGCCGCTGAAAGCTGAGATCCTGGCCATCGATTCCGTTCTTCCATAAATGAAAACTGCTGCCCGGGAGGGGACGCTCCGACCCCAAAGGGCCGGTCTTTGCCCGGGGCCGGGTGTCTCCTCCAGAAGCTGTCTTCCGTCTCCTCCAGGATTTTAGTGCGCAGGCAGGTGACCTGCTGGGACACAGGCCGGAGGTGCTTCGAAAGTTTCAGGGGTGGGTGGGCCTGAGAAAAGTCTCCTGCAGAGCAATGAGGGGCCGGGGGCGCAGACGAGCCGTGGGGGGCCATGTCCCCTCGGTCTGGAGCAGGTGGCTCCGACTCCTCCTCCAGGGAATCGCCGGGGATCGGCTTCAGTGACTGGCTGGGGTATGGTTCGGATTCATCGACCTCCACGGGGACGCTTCGGTTCATTCTAGTTTCTGGAACAAGAGCAAACATGCCACAGCCTTAGAAGACAGATCATTTCTTGGAGTCTCTACTTTATGACCTTAAGGGACCTCATTCAAGATGTGGTTTCAATTTAATGGCACTGTGACACCAACGTGCTTCAAAGCCCCGGTCAAGGTCACACAGGGTTGTTCACTCACTCTCCAGGCAAAGGCTCAAATGCTTATTAAGATATTTTTCTACGGAAGGAGACTCAAAGGATGTGAGCGACGGTCACGTGGTAGACGGCACGGCGGGAGGACAGACGGAATCAACCGTTAGTATGCAGGGGGCGTCTGGGGGCGCACGGCTGAGCGGCTGCCCTCCGCCCAGGGCGGGACCCCAGGGTCCCGGGATCGAGTCCCCCATCAGGCTCCCCGTAGGGAGCCTGCTTCTCCCTCTACCTGGGTCTCTGCCTCTCTCTCTGTGTCTCTTGTGAATAAATAAATAAAATCTTTAAAAAACAACAAAGTATGGAGGAAAGAGACATTATCACGTGGGCTGCCTCGTGGGTGGGTGTAGATGCAGAAGTCGCGTGTGGAGGAGGATACACAAGACATCGGCATGTGGGTTGCCCTTGAGGATGGAGTGAAGGAGGGAGAGAGTTTTCACCTTTTAAACATCAACAGTTTTGCTGTATGGCTATTGCCTCATCACACACACACACACACACACATACACACACACACGATCTAAAAAAAAATAGAAAAAAGAAAGCGTGAGTTAAAAAGCATTGAGAAAAGGTCATAGTGACATTTTCCACTTAACAACTGTAGATGGTTTGCGCGACGTCGTTCCCTGCGGCGCCGCGCCCGCAGTCAGGGTAGCCGGGACCAGCTGGTCTGCGGGGCTCCAGCCCGGCCCCTAGCCCGCAGGCCGGGGATACTGATCTTACCTATAAAAATAGAACTTTTAATCAACACGACAAACCGAGAGAGAGCATTGGCCTCCCCATCGGCTGGACGATGCCCCAGGACACATGGGCTCATTCCACGTGGGCCTTGCTGGGGGTTTGCCTCGAAACCCAGAGCACACACGGGGGGTGCTGCATGCAGGGGTGTAAATGCACAATCCGCTGCACGTGGAGCTCCAACCACACGCTCGCCGAGGGCCTGCTGGGCCTCTCATCCTGCCCTTACGGCTCTAAGAACTCCCCTTCCCTGGAGCCCCGCACCCAACCCCATGGCATCCCGAGCGCGCTGCCAAATCATCCTCAGTGCCCAGAGACCGGCACCCCCCACTGCCCCTCGGCTCCCGGCCCAGGAGCGAACGCTAGCCCTTCTCTGACCCTCGCCCGGCACCAAACCTACCCACCTGCTGCCAGCCACCTTCGTGCTGCACTCTGGCACAAGAGGAAACCCCTTTAGCTTCTCATTCCTGGCTGGCCCTCCCTCCCTGCCTCAGGCTACCTGCCTCCCCCCTGCCACCAACCTCCCTTCTAGGCAGCTGTTAGCCCGTGGCCTCTGCAAAAAAAAAAAAAAGAGAGAGAGAGAGAGGAAAGATTTCATCACCTCCGTGGATTAGACCTTGCAAAATTGAACAGGAATCTACCGCAAACACAAGTGTTTTCAGCAAATAGTTGAAACCATCCATGAATATTTTTGAACGCTTACTGTTGGTTTTCCTCTCTTTCCTCTTCTGTAGCTATGGCAGTGGGTACGCCACCCAACACGCTCTTCAGCTGGCCAGGGACGGCGAGTCTTTGCTGAAGGCCTGGCCGGGGGTGGTGTGAGCTCCTGCGAGCACCCGGGCGGCCCCGCTGCGGGGGAGGCAGGGGCTGAACGGCGCCAGTCAGCCAGCAAAACGGCTGCAGCGCGTCCGCCCTCTCTTGTCCTGTGATCCACTCCCCTCGGCCCCACACTTCGGGTGTCACTGTTTGCGTTGTCCCTGGGCTTTTAAAGGCCTTACGAGTATTTCCCTAAAAAGTGGCAAAAGTTGCAAAGTCTCTTCTGGCCAGGGAGCCTGCAGGGGCTCAGAGGGAGCTAATGGAAAAGGTGACAGGTGGGGTCATCTCACAGAGCTGAACGGCTAAGGTCTACCTTACGGTGGGAATTCTACAGTTAAAACCGGGCTGAGGGGGAACAAACGGCCCCTCCGAAGGTGGGAAGGGCCACGCGGCAATGAACGGCCCCTCAGGAAAGCTCCGGGATTGGCAGTCCATAAAGATAAATCTGACCCTCGTGGTGCATACGTGTCACTATCAAATATTCAAACGGCACATGATTACTGAACCCTACTGTCTGTCCAGCTCTGGCCTGTGCATCCTCCTCCTGAGGCGTGAGCCGAATGAAACCTTTTTTAAACAATAGGTGACACCTACAAGTGACGTGAAATTCAAGAGTACAAAAGGGTATACGGTGAATGGTAATCCAAAGTATTTCTAAAGACTTAAAAAGCATTATTCCTACCTCCATGTTGCTTGTGATCCAGATCAAGAGCAAAAACTAATACAGGAAATCAGAGACCCTACCTCAGGGCCTTTGCACTTGCTGTTCCTTCTTCCCTGAACACTCCTCCCCCCAACACATCTGCATGGCCTGCTGCCTTTCTCCTTCAGACCTTTCTTTACTCAGCTGTGATCTTCTCTGACTGAGGTCGCCCTGGCCACCCTCCCTAAAATGTTTACATGCCCTTCTCACTGCCCGTCCTCCCTTGCTTCACCATCCTCTCCAGCAATCACCACCATTCCACATATTACAAAATGCACATCATAAATACAGATATCTAACACATTCCTTGGCAGGTAGCAAGGAACATTTGGTCGGCCACGTGCTCAGAGTTCTTGAAGTCGCAACACATGGAGGAGCCCTGGGTGGTTCAGTCATTGAGTGTCCAGCTCTTGATTTCTGCTCAGGTCATGAGCTCGAGCTCCATGCTTAGGATTCTCTCTCTCTCTCTCTCTCCCTTTCCTTCTGCTCCTCCTCCCTCACCCACTTCTCTTTCTCTCTCTCAAAAAAAAATAGGGGTACCTGGCTGGCTCAGTTGGTTTGGTGTCTGCCTTCCACTCAGGTCATGACCCCAGGATTGAGCCCCGAGTCGGGCTCCCTGCTCAGCGGGGAGCCTGCTTCTCCCTCTCCCTCTGCCCCTCCCCCTGCTTGTGCTCTTTCTCTTTCTCTCAAATAAATCTTAAAAAAATCTTTAAAAATATGTATATACTACATGGGAACCCTTCCCCCTTCCTTGCTTCACTTGTGTTCACTACTTGTCAGGCTCCAAGGTGAGTCTGGGCCATGCTGAAAAGGTCCCACCCGCGGGCAGAGCTGACCATGACCCTCATTTTGCAGAATAAAGCTGATTCTACCACCCAGTGTAATAGGAACATTTGCTATTTTGTTCCAGACGGGGAGCTGGTCTGTTCTGCATCCTGAGGGCTTCGCCCACAACAACAGAGGGTGGGCAGGCCTAGAGCCACCCCATGGGCTCCTCCCGGCCCCAGCCGCCCTACCAGAACTGGCGCGACAAAGCCCGCTGCCCCCCCCCCCCCTGCCCCGCCACGACGGTGTCACAGAGGACAACTACACACAGATGCCACATCAGAGGGCCAGGGGCAGGTTAACGGGTGGTGTTGGAAACGGCAGCTTTGTTTTTGGTCTTTAATGTCAATATTGTGAGAAATACATTAAAAAAGAAAATCACTCCATATCTCATCACTCCTGGTGTTTCCATCTCCCCCTGTTTTACCCCAGGGCTTTCCCACGTGGTGAGCACACGTTACAGCGCTGGCCTGGGCTGCGCTCTGGCCCCTAACGGGGGGCGACACTTGGAGGAAGCGGAAATCGCGGTTTCCTCCCAGGGCCCGAGAGGAGAAGGCTGTGCCACGGGGGCCCGGGGGCTGCAGGGGGCTCAGCAGCGTCCAGCCCGGCTCAGGAAGCCTGGGGAAGGCAGAGGCTGGAGGCCGAGGAGACTCAGCTCAAGGGAGTCCTGGCTCAGAAGCTCTTCTGGGGCTCACAGGACAGGTGCTCAGGCCCCCCGCCCGGAGATTCTGAGGTGAGCTCAGGGCTCCTGTGGATCTTAACCCTGCAGGTGAGCACAGGGTGTCAGCTCTTACCAAGGGGAGTGTAGCCTGTGCCCTGCGGCAGGAACGGTCAGGCTCGCTCAAGCTGACGCCCTCTGACCTGCTCCGTTCACGCCCAAGGATCTCCTCCAGGGGCTACTTCACTCTGTGCGAGATGGAGAGGCTCAGAAGAGGGGCGATGCAGCCTCGTGTGCAATGGCAAAGGCCAGAAACAACCCACCCGCCCAGAAAGGTTCTGCTTTTGTAAGACGGTGGTCCAGCCAAACGATGACTTCTCTGTGTCTTAAAAAAAAAAAAAAAAAAAAGGGACGTCTGGGTGGCTCAGTGGTTGAGCATCTGCCTTTGGCCCAGGGTGTGATCCTGGGGTCCCTGGATCGAGTCCCACATCAGGCTCCCTGCATGGAGCCCGCTTCTTCCTCTGTCTGTCTCTGCCTCTCTCTCTCTTTGTGTATCTCATGAATAAATATATAAAAGCTTAAAAAAAAAAAAAAGGACTGAGGGAATGCTGCGTGAGCCAATGTGGATGCATCTCCAGGATTTATCCGTGGAGGTAGGAAAAATAAAGAGCAGACAACGTGCAGCATTTGCTGCCCCTTGTATGGCCTGAGGTCGTGTGCGCTACATGGCGCCTCGTCTGAGACCTGGAATAGTGTCGCTCTGCAAAGGGAACCACATGGCTGAGAATGGGGATGGGGGGAGGCTTGCTTTCTGGGGGCATTTTACACCTTGTAGACCTACTTGAACAATGAAAAGGGAGAAGGAGGAGGAGAAGAAGGAGAAGGAGAAGAAGAAGAAGAAAAGAAGAAGAAAAAGAAGAAGAAAAGAGGAAGAAATAGAAGAAGAAATAGAAGAAGAAAAAGAAGAAGAGAAAGAAGAGAAAAGAAAAGGAATAGCTCCAGAAGAAGAAGAGGAAGAGAAAGAAGAAGAAATAATCATAGCTCCAGAGTACGTCTGAGGTTCACGAAGATGAAGAACCAAAGAGAAGGAAGTAGGCATTCCTGAAACCGCTCAAGGGAAAGAACGTGTCCCCTAAAACACAAAAGACCAGCGCATGCCCGGGGTGGGGGCGGGGGGTTGGCACAGGCCGAGGGCGGAGGGCTGGTCCGGGGCGCACGGCTGGGCTGGGGCCCTTGTGCACGGGAGCCTGCTTCTCACTCGCTCGGAGTTGACCCGAGACACACGACTTGCCTCCTCTTGAACCTCGTTGCCCCTCGGCCGGGAGCTGTGGTTCCAGCCCTTGGATTCTGACCGCACTCGTCCCCGAATCTGCCGGGTTTTGTCTGTCCACGCCTCCGGTTTGGGGGCTTCCTTTCTGTCTCCCCCAGCCTGAAACCCTCCTCTTAGCAAACCCACTCTACCAGCAGTGGCCTGATCTTGCAGATAGGACCTCATCCAGATGGCAGCAGCTCCCACTTCCGATGTGACCGTGCTCCCTGGGGTCCCCTTCACAGAACTTCCCCTCTCCTCCCCCCTTTCCAGCTCGCAGCTTCCACTCAATCCCCCTGAGTGCTCGTTTCTGTTCCCAGCAATCTTTTTCTCCCCCAGCGCATCCCGCCTTAAATTCTTCGTTTCTCAAAACAGAGCCTGTGAAGTCTTCACGCACTAACTTTCTGATCTCACAGGCCTGCCAGAAAGCTTCTTCTCCTTCCATCCTCCCCGCCTCCCTTTCTGCACGTCCGTGACACCCCGCCCTGGCCCGTCTGTCGGGCACACGCAGAGAGATCCAAGGTGACCGGCGGCCTCGGCTTCCCAGGCGGCCTTACCCTGGAGCCGCACGGAGGTCGAGGATGTAGGACAACGTGCAGTGTTCAAATGCACAGGCTCTGGATTCAAACTCCCTACGTTTTAGTTCTTTCTCTGCCGGCTCCGTGACTAGATGTGGGACCCTGAGAAAATTACTTCTCTGGGCCTCCTTTTGCTAACGCGTGAAATGGGAGAAATAACATTTGCTTTACAGGCATCTCGTGGGGATAAAAGAAGATGTACATAAAATGCTGAGTGCACGGGCGCCTGGAGGGCTCAGTCACTTGAGCGTCCCACTCTTGGTCTCGGGACGCTCCAGTCATCTCAGGGTCATGAGATCAAGCCCCACACGGGCTCCGCACTTAGAGGGGAGCCTGCTTGAGATTCTCTCCCTCATCCCCTCCTCCCACCCATGCTTGCTCTCGCTATCTCTCAAAAATGAATAGATAAATCTTTTAAAAAATACTGACCACATCAGGCTCTCAAAAACCCAAACCCATCTTGTTATTATTATTTTCCTGAAGATCTTATTTATTTGTTTGAGAGAGAGAACATGAGCAGAGGGGAGGGATAGAGGGAGAGGGAGAAGCAGACTCCCCACTGAGCACTGAGCCCAACACAGGGCTCGACCCCAGGACCCCGGGATCATGACCTGAGTCAAAAGAAGATGCTTAACTGACTGAGCGACCCGGGCGGCCCATCGCTTTATTATTATTTTTACAAGTGACTCGGCTTTAGAACTTTCTTCTACACTATGTTCTAGACTATGATAGAATGTTAATGCTATCATATGAAC
Source organism: Canis lupus familiaris (assembly GCF_011100685.1). Classification (NCBI taxonomy): domain Eukaryota; kingdom Metazoa; phylum Chordata; class Mammalia; order Carnivora; family Canidae; genus Canis; species Canis lupus. The sequence continues at coordinate 68,470,816 of NC_049233.1, forward strand.
CTAGTGAGTGGAGATTAAATCTTTTTAACTAACGTGTGTTTCTGGCACATTCGATGCACATGGCCTCTTGTCTCTCGTCTTTAAACAAGCTGGGTGTGTGCTATCACTCTCCCATCCCTATTTCACAGAGGTTTAGATACATTACGTAGCTTTCCAAAGTCACAGCGGAATCCTAGCTCTTTCCATTAAACCACAGAGATCAGAGGCTTGGCAAACATTTTCTGTAAAGGTCCAGATAGTAAATAGTTCATGCTTTATGGACCACATATGGTCTCTGTCTCATACTCTGCTTTTTAAAATTTGTTTTCAAACATTTTAAAAATATAAAAACCATTCTTAGCGATATGCTGTAGTAAAAAAAAAAAAAAAAAAAAATCCACCGGCCACATATGGCCCAAGGGTTATAATTTACAAACCGCTGATATAGACTACACTGATCAAAATAGAAAGAAACCTTCAAAAAAATAAAAGAAAGAAAGAAAAGAAAGAAAAGAAAAGAAAAGAAACTTCCCCCGAGGGTGTCCCAGTGGCTCAGTCAGTTAAGTGTCTGACCCTTGGCTTAGGTCATGATCGCAGGGTCACAGGATTGAGCCCTGCATGGGGCTCAGCACTGGGCGTGGAGCCTGCTCACGGTTCTCTCCCTCGCCCGCCTGCCGCCCACTTGCACGTTTTCTCTCTCAAAAAGAAACCTTCCCCTTCATTAGTAGTAATTGTTAATATTTACTGAGTGTTTATAATGTGTCAAATATTGCTCCAAGTACTTTTCACGTATGATTTCATCCTCGCAGCTACCTTATTTGGTAGGTACTGTTGGCAATCTCCTTTTACAGACGGGGAAACTGAGACCCACGGAGGTTAAGCAACTTTCCCAAGATCACATGGTCAGTAAGTAGCATAGACAGGATTCAGATCCAAGCAGAGCACCAGAACCTGTGCACTTAACAATTCGTTGGTTGGTTGGGAATCCTGACTGATGCAGCTATATGAAGGGAAGAGGAAGGATGGGGATTAGGGGAGCTGAGTAACCCCTGGAAGCTTCCAGAATGAATATGTTTCGGAACCATTCACCTTGAAGCTAAGGAGGCATGGAGACAGGCCACCCGTGTTTTATAAAGGATTACCAGGCGGGAAACCTGCGGTGGCTTTCCTTCATGCCGTTACAATAGAGGACACGGGTGAGACTGCAGAGGCATCTTGATTTGAGAAAAGCAGTTGATTGGATCTCATTAAATTTTAATCATAAACCGAATTCAAAATAAATTGAAAACTGGTTGACAGAGCACAAACAAAGGGTGATGATAAATGGTGATGCATCTAGAGAGGGGATATCTTCCAGGGGACGCCTCTGAGGCAAGGACGGATGGGATTTAATGAAGGTGTTATGTCCCTGGAAGAAGACAAATAGCATAGCAAGAAACAGAGGAAGGGCAGGAGTGAGCAGCCTGAGTAATTAATAAACCACATTACCAGCTCCTAAACAATCAAGGCTTGCTGTTCACCAACTGCTTGATTTTTTTTTTTTTAAAGGATTCTTTGGGTCAACAATAGGGTTAAAGAGTCACACAACATGAATATTTCAGGTGGACACAATAAATAAATATATAAATTTACAGCTAGAGAGATCCTCAGATCCAATTTGGATCAGATACTTTCAGTTACCAATTCTCAAGGTCTTACTTCATTCCTCGGGGAGTATTAAAAAAAAAAAAGTCTGAAAGTCACGTATTAAAAAAAAAATCTTTAAACTCATTAATGTCCTTTGTTTACTGCCAAATGCATGCAAACTTTCACAATGTCAGTTTGCTCAGTGGAAGCTGGTTTGGAGTGAACTGTTTGGCTCCCGTTCAAATTCCAGTGAGTAAATACTTCCAAGTTTACTTGCAGAATTTCCCAGAGAAGCTCTTCCATGTGGTTTGCCAGAGGACTGGAAGCAGCGGTGAGCCCAGGAGACAAGGGGGCATTTACTGGCCCTTGTTCGCCCCCCGCACGGTACGGCTCCCACCAGGCTCCAGGCAGCACGGCGTGACCTGACCTGCTTCCAGGTCGCCCTGGAGCTCCTCTGAGCTGCCCAACCAGGAGACCGCGGACTGATGGGAACGGACGGATTCCGCTCTGCTGCTGGCTGGTGGTAAACGTTTGGAGAACCACCTCAAACCAGCCCAGGGTTTTGTTCCTTTGGTTTCAGATAAGGTTTCTCTAAGCGCGTATCTGTGATCCCGAACGTCAGTCCAAGCCCCAGCGTGAAGGACAAGGGGGCAGAAAGGGCAAGAAGAAGGGACAGTAGGCAAGACAGGAGCATGGAAAAGGAGAGACACGAGAAAGTGGGGACGCCTTGAAGGCCACTGTAAAAACTGGGCCCTGTGTTGGTGCAGGAGGGAGATTTATTTCCGTTGTGATTGTGAAGGATCATTGGCTGTGAGAAGGGGCAGCTGCAGGGGGCGGGAAAGAATGAGCACAGGTGAGCGGCAAGAGGTTGGAGGTCAGCCGGTGGGCCTCGAAGGGTCTAGACAGCCGCCCAGGGGAGGGAGACACATGAGGCAGGGCAGGGAGGCCCGGCGACCCTCGGAGGGGAAGATGGAAAAACGCTGGAACCCCAGAGGGCAGGGAAACAATGAGGCAGAGAAGAGCCAAGTTTCCCCCATCTTGGGGGGGGCAGAAGGGGGTGCTGGCAAGACCCCGGCCAGCCTCGATCCTCGGGGGGGAAGGATGGGGGGCACGCAGGCTGGGGGCACCCTGCCGTTCCCTCACCCCCGAACGGCTCCCCTGCCTCATCAGGGGAGCCCAGCCAAACTGGCACAACTCTAGGGGGGTCACTCGGGCGACGAAAGGCCCCCCCACGTCATCCAGCTTACAGCTCACAGCCCCCCAAGAAGGCCTCCATCCCTGAGGCCCGTAGAGGCCTGCTCGTGACAAGACGTGAAGATTTTGGGGCGGGGGGGGTGGTGAGAAGGGACAGCTGGGGTTTCATGAACTAAAAATATCTCGGTGACAGCACTGAGAAGAAACCGGAGAGGCCCAGGGGGAGAGCTGCTGGATTCCAGGCCTCAGATGCTTTCTCACGGAGGGACGAGGGACGGAGGGGCGGATGGCAGGGTTGTTTTGATAAGGAAATGTGATCAAACACGAGGGGTCATTTCATTGGATCTGAAAGGAATTTAAAGTTTAATGTGCCTCATCTGGCTCATCTGCATCCCCCCCATCACCACCCCCTCCCCCACCCAGCAACCGCCTGCGATCCTTACACGTTTTTTACGGGCTAATCTGAAATTGCCTGCCCTAGAAAAATGGTTGAATTCAGGGTGTTTCTGAGCTTTCGATTCTGCGCCGTGTAAAACAGATTTCATTTAGACAAATTACCCACATAATCCATCTTTTCTGAATGCCTGTTAGAGAGCAGCTGCAAAGAGGACTGCCTTCTCCTCCTGTTTTCAGAGCATTTGAAAGTCACTGGCTCCTTAATCCTGGGAGAAGCAGGCTCAAAGCCTCCAAGCGTGAGTATCCTCCAGTTAGGGATCTTCTTCCCAACCCTCCCCCCTACACGTGGGTTCCTTGCCCTGACTTCACTCCTAGTCAGCCCACCCCGCGGCCCACCCCACAGCCCACCCCGCACCGGAGGAGCAGGGAGCAGTCCCGGCACCCCTTGGAGCTGCAACACCAGATTAGGAATGACGGTGGGTGGTCTTTCTGGGTGAAAGCGAGGCTGGCCCCGCAGCAGCGAGCCTCGGTTCCGATAATGGGGCTGCGTTATTTGAAAATACTTATTTGAAAATACAATCGGCAACTCGTCGCAGTTGAAGCATCTTGACATTTCTGTCCTCTCATTCCGGGGGCGGGGGCGAGGGAGGGAGAGAAAGCCAGTGAGAACATGACAGTGACTGTACCAGGGCCTTTCCAACAAACCGGTTAAGCAATGCTTAATGCCCTGAGTCAGCCCGTCCCAGTCGCCAGAGCCTGTCTGTATAGACAAATACAGAACTGCCCCAAAGAAATAATAATAAAGTAGTGGTTTGGAAAAGGTTGAGGCGCCTGTGTCTGTCATCTGACGTGTCGGATCACGGTCATCACCCTTACATGGTATCAGGGTGGGCTTTGCGGCTTCCTTTCACCTCCCATTAAAGTTCCCCCAGCCTCCCCCAGTGATTGGTCTCGCCCACGCCCACAAGTGGTTTTCAGCTCCAGCTAAGTGAGGATTGCAGCCTCCTGGAGACAGGCCGGCCTGCCAGTCCTCCCGCCTGCCTGGACTCTGTGGGCAAGAGCACAGGATGGTTTTTCCTGGGGAACTCAATTGGGACATGAACTAATCCAAGAAACCCCCTGTTTTATTGTAGCAAGAGCCAATAAACACGCCTGGATTCCGGGCAGCCGTCACGCAGAGCCACGTGGCCGCCCAGCCACCCCCGGTCTTTGGCCCTGACCGTGCTTTTTACCTTGTGCCTTGGGAGCAGGTGAGTGAAATAGAAATCAAAGCAGCTTACGTTGCTGCGAGAAAAGAGCTTGGGCACCTATGAAGCGTTTGATCCTATACTGGGTGGAGGAGGGTGGAAGAGGATTAAGAAGCAACAATCCTGTTCCTCAAGGAACTAACCATGTAGTAGTAGCAGGCGGTAAAATTAATATATTTGAATAGTCAGTAAACAAAACAAGTCTTCCAAGACCACCCATTACGGCTCCCCCTCTGTGACTCCCACGACTCCTGCTTTATTTTTGTTAGAGGGAATTCAGACAAAATCATGTTGGTCCACCCTCACACACATTTTATTGTTGACGAAATCCAGGCCTAGGGAAACCAAAGTGAACTAAGTCACAGAGCCAGCAAGGAGTGGAGTGAGGACTTGAAACCAAGTTCCCTGTCCTCTTTTTGAGATATTTGTTTAATAGGAAAATTAGTATTTTTCCCCTCATCCCTTAAAAAGATTTCCCCTATTCTAGGGATGCCTGGGTGGCTCAGTGGTTGAGCGTCTGCCTTGGGGGGCTCCGGATCAAGTCCCCCCCCTTGGGGTCCCCACAGGGAGCCTGCTTCTCCCTCTGCCTGTGTCTCTGCGTCTCTGTGTCTCTGATGAATAAATAAATAAAATCTTTTTTAAAAATCCCCCTATTCTAAGAGATCGTTTTGGACTTGGAAGTCACCCAAAGCTTGATTAGCTGCTGAGATCAAGAACAAGCATTTCTCCCCCGGGTTTTCCTTGCCAGTAAACGTCGGGGCTGCTTGGGGGGGGTGGGGGCGGGCAGCCGGCAGGGAGCTGGCCTGAGCCTCCCCGCCCGGGAAGCGGGGTCCAACTCTTCCCTGCAGGAAACGAGGTTCCAGAAAACTGTGCGTTTTCCTTCCATCTTTGCCACTGACGTGTCCCGGGGCTGGAGGCCAACGACTTAAGTTTTGCCGGGCCGGGCTCCCTCCTGGGGACGTGGGGCTGGATCCTCCCCGGGGCTCGCGGGGACACTGAGGCCTGCCCCGGCCGGCTCCCGGGTGGCTCCCAGGTAGCTCCCAGGTGGCTCCCAGCCAGCACAGCGGGGGGCACCGACCCCTCCTCCGAGAGTCCCTCTCGGCCCCTGCCGGCCCGAAACCTCAGCCACCAGCACGGTCTCCTCCGGCCTGGACCGTCGGCCCAGGGCGGGCAAGTTCAAGGTGGGGAGGGGCAGGTGGGGGGAGCAAAGGAGGACACAGGGTGTGGGGAGAGGGTCAGCGGCCAGGAAGCAAGGCGAGGCCGGCGACAGCTCTGACGGCTTACCTTGGCGCCCCCGGGGACAGACGGACGACGAGGGCCGCGGTGGTCGGCTCCCTCCTTCCCGGGCTCCACCTGGGCGGCTCCCGCCTCCCGCTCCCTCCCGGCCAGGTACGCGGCCGAGCAGGCTCCGCGGCAGGAAGGGGAAGTTGTATGCAAATTTCTAGAGAGGCTCGGAAGCCTCCGCTGAAAAATCTCCCTGCGGGCAGTGAATCAACAGCCGAGAAGTCACTTATTTCTTGAAACAGAAACCTCCTTCATTCCCTAGAAAAGGCCCCGGACTGGCCAATTAGGGTGCATTTGTGCTCCCACCACCCAGCTAAGTAACCGTGGAGGAATGTCTACACGGCCCGCACGTCGGGGCCCTCGCCCCAGCCAGGAGGGGGCCTGGGAGGATGGGGTGGGGTGAACTTGGAGGTTACGGAGGTGGAGGCTGGGGGCAGGTAACCCGGTGCCCTGCGAGGCCAGGGCTGCTCACCACCGACCTCTGGCTGGGCTCGCCCCCCCTCTCCCAGCCTGCACACACGCGGGCACACGCGCCCTGCCGTCGACAGGCCTGAAAAGGTGACACCTTTTAAGAAAACACACCTGCACGTATATGCGCACTGTCCTCCTCTGGCTGTGTTGTTCACGACCTCACTCACCTTTATTTCTTCTCTTTCCTGCTCCTTGTTCAACTTGCAGAAGTGAAGGTCAAAGGGGATGCTGGAGACGGGATGACCGGGGCAGCCAAGTGTGATGGGAGCTGTGGCCGCCAGGGCTCCGGAGTCACAAGGATGTGGCCGGGCCCTCCAGCCAGGTGCCTGGGCAGGGACTGCGTGCTTCTGGGGCTGGCCCTGCCTGCCCGTGGGAGAGGCCCAAGGGTCAGCCCGGGCAGCTGGCCGGCTCTCCACCCTCCTGCAGGGGACAGACCCTACAGCACCCCCTTCCAGACTGCCGGCTTCTGCTCGGGTAGGTCCCGTGCAATGGGCTGCTCTTCATTCTGTGAGCAGAGGAAACACGGCTGGTTTTTAAAATAACATAACAGGCTGTGTGTGTGTATATATATATATAAATATTAATGTTACATATATACATATATATTCTTACAACGGCATATTATGCAGCTGTGAAAAATCATAAGTACGTATGCATGTGTTTCTACATTCTAACTCGGAAAAGTGGCTCTGGGATATTATTTATTGAGAAACGTGATCTCATTTTTGCCAATATATATGCCACATACACATGTCCATGTACTTACATACGTAGATTGGTGTTTGTTTTCTGCTGCTGAGGACCTGACACAGTGCCCAGAAGATAGTAGGCAATCATTCTGTATCTGTCGAATGAATAAATCATAAATGTCTGGAAATATGCATGCAAACTGTTAAGCGGTTGTCACCTCTAGGGACTGAGATTGAGGGGAATGCGTGAGAATGGAGGACTTTTATACTATTTACACCTATGGGCTATTTGATTCTTTTTTTCTGCAAGCATATTTCTTAAAAAATAATATTTATTACTTTGGCCTTGAACTTCATGCCTCAAAATTATTATGATGATAATCTTTTTTAGCTTAGGGAAAAATAGTATACTCTGTTGCAGCAGCTGGCACCAGGATACTTGGAGAACAGAGAAGAAAAGAATGTCAAGGGGAGGAAACAAGGAGAGCCAAGGAAAGAGGCGGGGTGAAAATCATTTTCGTTTCTCTTAGATCCCTTCAATGCACTGGGAAAAGCCCGGAAGATGCTTTTGTCAAGTGTTAACCTTTGGAATACGACCCGTCAGGAAGGATAGGGAGAATTTTTTTTTTCCCTATTTCTCCTACCGTTTCCCCAGATGAGAGGCCTGAGGGGCCCTGTGGGAAGATAACCAAGAGCTGACCTGGGTGCTCTTAATTGCTGTTAGCTGGGCCTTCCGGGCCTTCCTCGTTTATCCTGAACAGAAAGGCCTGCACTTGGAAGAATGGGTTAATGCTTCCTCCCTCGGGCCTCTGCTGCGGCCCTCACTGAAAAGCAGCCTAACGCTGTAAACTGTTCAGAGAGAGTGTTTGAACAGGAGAAAGTCCCATCTGGGGGCATCTGGGTGGCTCCGTGGTGGAGCGTCTGGCTTTGGTTCAGGGGATGATCCCAGGGTTCTGGATTCGAGTCCTACATGGGGCTTGCCCGCCCCCACCCCCAGGGATTCTGCTTCTCCCTCTGCCTGTGTCTCTGCTTCTCCCTCTGACTCATGAATAGATGAATAAAATCTTAAAAAATGAAAAGGAAAAAGAAAGTCCTGCCTGCATGTGCCGGAGCCAGTTATAGTGAAATGTGGGTGCCGGAGAAGTGTCAGGGAGTCTGGGAAAGGGGCACCTGTGTCCCCCAGGAGTCCCCACTGGTGTTTTCAGACTAACACCCACACCCTTTAGCTGCCGTCACAGGAGAGGGACGCTTCACTGAGGACCTACCTGCACTCCCTGTCAGCACATTTAATCCTCCGGCGGTCCTGAGAAAGGCATTTACTGTCATTCCCACTTTGCCTTTGAGGACTCCAAGGCTCAGAGACGTGGAGTAACTTCTCCGTGTTTCCACTGCTAGTCTATGGAAGAGGATTCCAGAACCGTCTTACTTCAGGGTGGATGTTCCTTCTTGTCCCTTCTTGCCCGTGTTGTGAGCATCCTTCCTACAGGCTCGGGTGAGCACAGGTGACTTGCTTCCTTTGCACAACTCTTGACAACGCTCAAGAAGGGAAAAATGTAAAAAAAAAAAAAAAAAAAAAAAAAGGAAAAAGGTGTAGATAAGAGGGTGGCGCTGAGACTGCCAGTTGATGGCACCGCGTGTGTGTGTGTGTGTGTGTGTGTGTGTACACGGTGCTGGCTGCTGGGTACTTAGTAGGTAGGGTGGCCAAGGTGTGGGGCGGTCCTCTTCCCCCAGTTAAATGTCTAGGAGGGGAGGATTTGTGTTTGCCAGCTTCTAGAGTTGCTCAGGATTCTTGCAAAAGGCATAATTAGATGCAAGTCAGCTCTCCCCACCTCCATAAACAAGACAAAATACAGCCATTTGGACCTGGTGTTCAGAAACTCTCTGTATTAATCCCTGAAAAGAAAGGAAAACGGAAAAGACTCATTCCTTGGACGAGCCTTGATTTTCCATTTTTAGATGGTACCATTTCAAATGCTGAAAGGGTAGAGTGAAAGTGTGGCACACTGCGAGGACGCTCCCGGAGGATGGCCCTTGTTCAGAGGGTGTCTGGTGCTCACGCGCTGCTGGCTAACAACTGTGCAGCATGGCTCTTTGGACGATGGCAGGATGATGGGAAACACCCAGGCTCCCAGGGCCTAGTCCTGCTACTCTGGGTATTCCAGTGCCCAAACCTTTAGCGGCAGCTTGCCTTATTCCAGACATACACTAGGGCGTGCAAACTGAAAGATTCTCAACTTGTTCTTCTATTTTTTTTTAAGATTTTATTTATTTATTCATGAGAGACACAGAGAGAGAGAGAAAGAGAGGCAGAGACACAGGCAGAGGGAGAAGCAGGCTCTATGCGGGGAGCCCGACGTGGGACTCGATCCTGGGACCCCAGGATCACACCCTGAGCTGAAGGTAGATGCTCAACCACTGAACCACCCAGGGGTCCCCTCAACATGTTCCTGTGTGCCTTTCAGAAGCAAAAACTGTGTAAGTTGCATTTAATAATTAGGATGGTTACCGCAAGGAGGAGGAGGAGGAGGAGGAGAAGGAGAGAGATTGAGTGTTGGCAAGGATGTGGAGAAGAGGGAACCCTCGTGCACGGTCTGTGGGAATGTTAAGTGGGGCAGCCACGGTGGAAAACAATATGATGGCTCCTCAGAAAAGTAAAAACACAGTCGCCACATGATCTAGCCAGTCCACTTCTGGGTGTACACCCCAAAAGAATTGAAAACAGGATCTCAAAGAGATGTTTGTATATCCATGTCCCTAGCAGGATCATTCACAATGACCAGGAGGTAGAAACAACATAACCGTCCATCAGTGGATGAGTCGATAAGCAAAGTGTGATAAATCCATATAATGGAATACTATTCAGCCTTAAAAAAGGAAGGAAACTCTGACACGTGCTGCGACATGGCTAACCCTGGAAGATTGTATGGTGAGTGACGTACACCAGTCCTAAGAGGACAAATGCTCTGTAATTCCATTTGCACAAGCTACCAAGGGGACGGGAATTAGGATGGTGGTCGCCAGGGGCTGAGCAGGCGGGGAGCGGGGAGTCACCGTTTCACGCACAGACTCGCGGTGTTGCAAGATGGAAAGAGTCTTAGAGATGGATGGTGGGGACGGTCGCACAGAGGCCTGGGTGCACTGAATGCCACCCGACTGCTCCCTGGAGAATGGTTAAGATGGGAAGTGGTGTCTTCCGTGTATTTCACCTCAGTAAAATACAAAATGAAATAAATAAAAGTCCCCAAAGCAGTTGTGCACACAACGGGTTTTATTAACCTCGTTTAACGGGCCCGGAAATGAAGGTGCAGAGCAGGTAAGCGGCTGCCACGGCCCAGGGCCCCTTGAAGGAGGCCGCGCTGCTGCCCCATGAGCCGCCCGTGACCCGCAGGCCCAGGCCGCGGAATGTGCTGGAGCCCAGGGGCTCAGCTGCTCTCCTGCCCTTTGCTTTCTCTAGACCACCCTTCTTCCAACGCTGCTTCTCCTAGTATCTTATTCTCTCCGCTGCCTTCCCCACATCAAAAGGTGCCCGCAGGAAGAAAGCCCCCGAGCCGCCTTCACACCTGAGTCGCGGGTGGGAATTCAGACCAGCGTCCGCCTCGCCGACGGGGGCTCGCATTCTAAGCCTCGTCCCCCTCTCCCAATGAAAGCCTTTGCTCCGTGTTAAAGGGGGGTGTCTCGGGGGCCTGGGGGCGAGCGGGGAGGACGTGCGGGGCGGCGGCGGCCGGGCCACCCTGACCCAGAGGAACGCAATACGGGGTGCAAACGTTAGGCACCCGGGGGGGCGGGCAGTCCTGCTTCAGGGCCACACGGATCTCCCAGGCCCCCAAGGGTGCGGACGCTGCTTGGTGACAGTCCCCGCCTTCCAGCGACTCGGCGGCCAGGCCCTGCTCAGGGCAGCATCTCCGGGACAGCTCTCCAGGCCTGGCCGCTCCTCGCCGCCGCCCGCAGTCTAAAGCAGCCGCCGCAGCACCTGGAGGGCCCGGCCCGGGGTCTGAGCCATCATTCCTTTGGGGTCAGGAATGCACTCGCGCACGTCCTGTAGACTCGACGGCAAATCCTGTGGATGCAAGAGACTGTCTTCCGGGCGCTCACACCCCGACCCTGGGAATTCCCAGTGTCCACCTCCAGCAAACGGGTTAGGAGCCTCGGCTCCGAGTCCGGCCTCCTCGGATTCGGGTCCCTGCTCCGCTGCCGGCCGGTTGTGCGACCTTCGGGAAGTTTCTTAACTTCTTTGTACCTTGGTTTCTTCATCTCTGGGATGGGACTAGTGGGGCATCTCTTTCGCAGGAATCAGGGCTCCAAATAGAGAAGTTCTGGCTGCTGTCTTTGCATGAAGAACACACTGGGGTTGTTTTTGCTCCAGGGCGTGGAAGGCGCCTCGGTAAGGGCGGACCAAGGGTGGATTTCTAGCCCGACGTGCCTGCCCAGCTGGGCACACATGACACAAGCGGACCCTGCAGCCCGGGGGGTTCTCACGAGGACGAGGTGGAATCATCTGTGCGGCGGTGTCTGGCATCGCGCTCAGGAGATAGTCGCTGCTGTCATCATCATAAACGTGAACCACCGAATAAACGCGTGACTCAGTCAGTTACGGGTCAACCCCCTAAGGGGCAAGACTACAACATAGGAGAGAAAACAAAAGTCACGTGCAGCAGGCCGACTACCTTGACAGTAACCATTAAACAAGGGAGCATGAGTGTCAGAGAACGTACTACGGATCACAGCCTCCAACCACACGTGAGGACCGAGGTGGAGAAAAACCGAAGGTCTCACCGCGTACCTGGTGAGGGCTTTTGTCTGCCCTGCTCTGCACCCTGTTCCGGGCACAGACTAACCACTTGACCTCTAGGCCCCTGAAAGCCGAGTTGTCTTGTCTCTGAGAGAGCTTAGAGCTTGCTGCCTTGGTGACACACCTTCCTGGCAGAGAGAGAGAGAGAGAGAGAGAGAGAGAGAGAGAATATGGATTCTTTTCATTTAAAAGCTCATCCCTTTCAGCCTTGCCTACTTGGCAGGACGCATTAGAGAAGTAAGAGTGAACAGCGGCAGTGATGCTATCTACAAGAAAGATGTTCTTAGATTTACATCTTAAGAACCATAAGGTCAGGAAATTGTGTGTGTGTGTGTGTGTGTGTGTGTGTGTGACAGAGAGACAGATTTCATTAGTAGATTAAGCCAAAACACAAAAGAAACCAAAACCCTGCAAGCCCTTTATTCCTATGATCTAGTCGGTCCTCACGAGCTCCCGTCCCACTCCAGAGTCGGGAAAGCCTCATGCTTCCAGTCCGAGTAATTCAGACTCAGTTCACTCTCTTCTTGGCAATTATTCAGTCTCTTGGCATTTCTTCCTCTTTCCCTTCAAGATAGGGTCTGGAGGTCGAGGAGAGCCCGCGTGTCTTCCTGGTAGTGGAGCAGGGCCTCAGGCCCCCCGTTGGGCTTTCCTGTTCTCTGTGCAAATAGTCTGTCTCGCTGAGCCCCTTGCTTTCATCTGAAGATGATGAAGATGCATGACAAGCAAGTCCCCCCTGAATGCTCCCTTTGGCTTTCCTGGAAGGGTAGGCTGACCTGTTCCTCCCCTTCTGGAGGACGATTTCTCAAGGAAATAGACCTGATTTCAGCTCAACCCAATTTGGGCTGTTGATGTTTGCAGCAGCGCCGGAGAGTGAACCTCAATCTCTTCTTCTGCCGCAGTAAGAGAACCTTCATTTGGGCAAATGGCTGCTCAGCATGAAGACTATGCTGCCCAGCCTTCCCGGCAGATCCGTGTGGCCGTGGGGACTAAGTTCTGACCCGTAAGGTATGAAGGCGTCATGCCCTTCAAGGGAAGAGGCATGCTTTCCTCTTTTTTCTCCTTATCATTGGCTAGGCCATGGATTTAGCTGTGGGTGTAAGCTTTGGGGGACCATGTGGTTGACAGTAACATCCCACGAATGGTAGAGCAGCAAGATGGAAGTAGTCTGGGTCCCTGGTGGCGCCAGAACCTTATATTCCAGGTATGAAATAGTGTAGGACTCATATCTGACTTTGATTTGCCTTTTCTCAACCCCTCATCCCCTCCAACAGCCTCAGGTAGGAGAACGACTTTTCTTGAGTGTTGTGGGCATTTCCATGATTAATAGTCTCAAGAGGATCCCTGGGTGGCTCAGCCGTTTAGCGCCTGCGTTTGGCCCAGGGCGTGACCCCGGGGTCCTGGGATCGAGTCCCACATCAGGCTCCCTGCATGGAGCCTGCTTCTCTCTCTGCCTGTGCCTCTGCCTCTCTCTCTCTCTCGGAATAAATAAATAAAATCTTTAAAAAAGAAAAGAAAAGAAAATCTTTAAAAAAAAATAAGTAAAAGAACTATTACCTGACATTTGGGTGAGTGGGCGGAAGGCTGGTGAGAATAACACCTGGGAAGGAGGTGATGTTTGTCTTCAATCCACCCCCCCCTTTTTTTTTAAGACAGCACCTAAGCCCCAAACTAGTGGGTGAAAGCTGCGCCTAGGGACCGGGGAGGTCTGGTGGCGGGCGGAGGGTTGCCACACCGTCGCGGAGCTCGGCAAACAGCTGCAGAGTCCAACGGGGCCCGACGGCTGCAGGCCCATCCCGCTCTCACCCCTTCCCATGCTCCTCCTAACGCCAGCTGCTCCCGGGGGGCCTCACGAGTGGACACCCTGGCCGGGTTTAAACTCCGTACCACCCCCTTGGAGAAGAGGCCTGCCCGGGATCAGGCGAGTCTACGGCCTCGGAGGAGGGGAGAGGCTGGGGGCGGCCCCACCCCGGTGGCCCCAAGCCCGTGCTGGCTGCGCAGGTGCCCGAGAGCCAAGTCGTGCCTCCCGGACTGCGCCCTGCGCGCTCGTCCTCACAGCCTGACATCAGCCGCGGCGTGGTGGGAGCACACGCACAAGGACTGGCACCTCCAACTTTCAAACTTTGTAAGTCAGGTTTTGTTTGTGGTTTTTGTTTTGTTTTTTGTTTTTTTGTTTTTTGTTTTTCTCTGGAAAGCCTGTGTATCAGTACACCACTGGCCTTTGGACACGTCACCCCAGCACAGGGGACGCAGCCGGCGCCGAAGCCTCTACAGCAGTGGTTCTCAGGTTTTGCTACAAATGAGAATCACCAGAGAGCTCTGGTACTGGGCTGCCAAAACTTTAAAAAGTTTCCTAGGGGGATCCCTGGGGGGCTCAGCACCTGCCTTCGGCTCAGGGTGTGATCCTGGGGTCCTGGGATCGGGCCCCACATCGGGCTCCCTACATGGAGCCTGCTCTCCCTCTGCCTGTGTCTCTGCTTCTCTCTCTGTGTCTCTCATGAATAAATAAATAAAATTTTAAAAAAGAAAAAAATGCATTAAAAAAGCCAGTTTCCTAGGTAATTGCTACGTTACGGCCGAAGTTGCAGACCGGGACTCCAAGGCACCTCTGGTCAAAATCGAGTGGGCGTGTGAGTTGCCTGGCGCTGTTTTAAGCGACAGAATCTGGTTCAGTCCGCGCTGAGGCCGGGGCCCCTGACTCCTGACAAGCTCCCGGGAGCTACTGATGCTGCTCCCGTGTGGACCACAGTTTGAGCAGCAGGATCGGAAGCACCGGGTCCCAGGGCGGGACTGCGATGCTGAGGACACCGGCTTGGCCTGCCATGGAGAACTTCTCTCTGCAGTGACCTTTCTCCATAAGCCGTGACCTTAGCCATTTTTTGGAGCCTATTCTGACCCCTTTCAACATATTGTGGGTAATGGGGTCACAGTCTCCCTTGGTGCCTGGGGGAAATCCCCAAATTCCTGCCATTTCCTTATGTGGGTCACTTCAGCTCTCCTTCCAGACTCTGCTTGGGGTGGGGGGGGGGGGGGGAGGGTGGCTCACCTTTTAGAACCAACAAGAGTTTTCCTGAATGAACCAAGCCACTTTCTTTCTGCTCCCCCTGCCCCCCCCCCCATGCCTCTAGATATTTAGACACACACGCAGTGATGTATTGTCTGTCTCAGTTGTCTTCCTTTTCCGTTACGTGGGCAAAGACCGAGACCCAGCGCAGGTCCTGATGTGGGTGTGCGTGACCCACACTGAGCGGAGGATGCGGGGTGAGGACGTGCAGGGGGGCCAGGCGAGGAAGCCCAGAGGTTAATCCCTGGGGCACACAGGCTGTTAGCCCCGGGCCCTTGGCGATGCAGGACTTGTCTCAGAACTGAAACAATAGTGAAAGTCTCTCATAGTTTGTTCTGTGAAAGTTGAACCCAAGCGGCGCCTGGGGGTGCTCAGCCGGTTAAGCGGCTGCCTTCGGCTCAGGTCATGATCCCAGGGTCCTGGGATCGAGTCCCGCATCGGGCTCCCTGCTTCTCCCTCCCCCTCTGCCTGCCGCTCTGCCTGCTTGGGCGCTCTCTCTGTCAAATAAATAAATAAAATCTTAAAAAAAATTTAACTCAAGATTAATAAAACCACACCTGATTCTTCCTACAGAGTGTGGGTTCAATCACTGCCAACAAATCTTTTGTTGCCTCAAGTTTTTATTCAAGAAACCTCCCCTGCGCTGGCTCTCTGGACAGGGGGGCCCTATGTGCCTCCGAGCCAACGTTCTGATACCCACGCCGACGGTCCTTTACGCCGTCCTGTCACGGGGCAGGGAGGGCTCTATCTGAGCGAGCTCGCATTTCAAGGCCAGTCCCGACACCGGCACCCACTTGTTTGGGGCTGTTCCTCGTAGAGATGGGAAGTGAGACCTCATCTAGGCTGCCCAGGCTCCCCGGCTCCCTGAAACCCACAGAGTTCTGTTTAACGGGCTGCGCATTTTGATTAAACTTGCCACAGAGAGGGTGAGCCTCGGTTTCCGGCCTGCATGGAACATTCCCTGAGCAGGACTTCTCTTGCTCTGACACCGGGGCTTTACCTAGGGTGGCTCTGGTTTTCCTGCTCAGAGGCACAGCCTCAGTTTAGCCTGGAAAGCCCCAAGTCTTCCACGGTCTGCAACTGCCTATCCCTTCAATATCCACTCCGGGTCGTTACACCCCCGCCTCATCCCCGATGGGGTTTCTGGAGCCCCGCAGCCACCTGGCACTCTGATTTCCTGCTCGCACTGAGTGGGGGGACAGTTCGACGTCCCCAATCTGGAGCCCCCGGCTCACTCCCCCGTCCCTCCCATTCTCCTTATTTGCTCAAAGGGCCACTATCCCAGACTTTAGCTGAAGGTTGGGGGACCATGCAGGGGGATGACAGCCCGGGGCGCACCAAGTCAGCAATCTAAAACCGACTCTGAGGCGTGCTAGCTTCATTGGCCATCTTTCACCTCAGGATCCCCGGTCTTGGCGTGGCTCCCTCTCTCCAGAGACCTCTTCTCTCCCTCCTTTCCCGGCCCTACACGCTTGTCTCAGCACCACCCGGGGAAGACAACAGTTTTGCGACTTTATCAAGGCTGTACCATCTGCCTCTTTTTCTTGGCAGTGACTTTCTCCTTCTGGACCATTGTAAAGGGTCTCCCCTTTTGAGCCAAACACATCCCATTAGGGTCATTCCATAAACAGCCATCTCCCACTGGGATCGATACTATCCCCTAAATGCTGAAAGTAACCATCATTTTATCTTCTTTGTAATGATGGGTTTTTTTTCTTTCTGTTATTTCAGAAATTCCAGGAATATTATACACAACTTAGGAAACAGTTTGGTGATT
This sequence comes from Canis lupus familiaris, assembly GCF_011100685.1. Taxonomy (NCBI): domain Eukaryota; kingdom Metazoa; phylum Chordata; class Mammalia; order Carnivora; family Canidae; genus Canis; species Canis lupus. The sequence goes on from NC_049233.1 coordinate 68,487,329, forward strand.
CCTCAGAAAGAAACATGCTACCTGAAAGAATTGAAATCAGGGACTTGAACAGTTGCCTGTATACACATGTCCACAGCAACACCACTCATAGTAGTCAAAGAGTGGAAACAATCCAATCGTCCATCAAGAGATGAACGATAGGGGCGCCTGGGTGGCTCAGTTGGTGAAGCATCGGACTCTTGATCTCAGCTTAGCTCTTGATCTCAGGGTTGTGAATTCAAGCCCCACATCGGGCTCCACATTGGACATGGGGCCTACTTAAAAAAAAAAAAAAAAAGCAAAAAAACAAAACAAAACAAAAAAAACCCAAAAAGCAAAACAGACAAATGGATGAACAAAATGTAGTGTATCCATAACATGGAATGTTGTTCAGCCCTAAAAAGGAATGAGGTACTGATACATGTTACAACATGGATGAACCTTGAAGACATTAACCTACGTGAAACGTGAAACGAGGCAGACATACGAGAACAGATATCATTTGATTTCATTTATATGAGCTACCTGAAAAGTAGTCATATTCCTAGAGACAGAAGCTAGAAGAAAAGTTACCACAAAAGGGAAGAAAGAGGAGCTGTTGTTCACCGGGGTGCAGAGTTTCTGTTTGGGATGATGAGCAGATTCTGGAAGTCGACAGCGGCGGTGGCTGCCCAATGCCGTTTGCAGGCTTGGACGTGGTTGAAATGGTACATTTTATGTTTATGTATATTTTGCCACAGTAACAAAAAAAATCAAATTAGGAGTCTCTGCTCTTTGATCTTCCACACCCTCAGGCAAGACTCTTCTCCATACACATCCCTGGAGAGCCCTGGAGGGGACAGGTGAGGTCCGCGGCCGGGGCGGGATCGTGGCTTCCACGCGCAGCCCGTGAAGCCGGAGGGGGCGGCGCGTCCGGCTCTGCTTCTCACCGGGACTCCGCATCCACGCCTGGCGCACAGGTAGGCCTTCCCTCTCAAGATCCCAAATGTTGTGCTGTTTTCAGCTTTCACCTGTCTTTTGATTGGGCTGAAGCCAGCTCCCTCCCTGGGATTAATATTCACAACAAGCAGCGAGCGATTAATGTAACCAGTTGAAATTTATTGTGCACTTGCCTTAACTCAAAGGCAGCTTCTGCTGGGTGTTTATTTTTCACCAGTGAGGCAGGGCACATGACAGCCCCTAAGCATCTGTTTTTAAGGCACACCACTGTACGGCATCCCTGCCGCCCCCCTTCTTCTTGCCCGACCCCCGGAAACCTACAGAGCTCTGACTTCCACGCCGGGTCCCAGAGAAGCTAATTCTCACCGCCGGCCTAGGGGGGAGTTGGGAGCCTTGGGGCCGTTGAAGGTTTGGAGTTCGTGCCTGCTGCATCGAGCGGGTGACTCGCTTCGTTTCGGGGGGCTTCAGTCAATAAATTGTGAGTCTGACTTACAAGCACATCCCAGCGCACCCCCAGCCGGAGTCCGAGCTTGTGTCTCAGAGCGGGAACCCTCCCTGCGGGGCCCGTCCCCACTCAGGGCTGCACCTGTGCCTTGGGCATCCCGCGGCCCTCTCCGCCCGCCTCCCCCGCTTTGCCTCAGCCGCTGGCCTTCCCCGCAAAGGGACTGCGGAGGACTCTAACTGCTGGTGCCTAACAAGGCAGAACAAAGGCCCGCGTGCTCGCGCTCGCAGAGTTCCATTTGGAGTGCACGACAATTTCAGAGCACAAATGGAAAAAGGGGGAAAAAAAAAGCGTTTGGAATCTATAGCTGGCTTTTATCAAACCAGAACTTGTAGCTCTCGGCTGACAATCAGCCAGCAGCTCGAGCCCACGAGGGACGGTCGTTGCTCCCGGCGCCTGGCTGGCGATTAGCTGCCAGCAGCCTTCTGACCCCCTTTCCGGGGAAGTAACAGCTGGCGGCTGACAAAGGCGCTGGCGGAGTGGGCAACTTTTGCGTCTCTGGGAACGAATATAAGATTGGCAGGAAGTAAGGCCTTTCAAAAATGACGATTACAGGCATTTTCACTCGCTTTTCTTTAGTATGCGTTTGGGTTCTGGCTCTGATTGCTGAAATGCATTATGTGCTAAGGAGCTTCGATGCTTTTTTTTTTTCTTTTTTTTTTTTTTTTTTGCCAAGAAGATGTCTTAGCTTTTCCCACATTCACCAAGGCTCACCCAGGTAAAGGTGCATCCCCTGAAGGTGCATCCCCTGAGTGTCATCTACTCCGCTCTCTGCAAAGCAGTTTGTTGATAAACAAAGATGCTAGAGCCGCGGCCGCGAGCCTGCAGGAGCCTAGGTGCGCAGTTGCTGCCCAGCGGAGACGGGCTTCGGTTTATTTGGTCCTTAGAGGCAGGGCCTCCCCGGGTGTGCAGCAGCCAGGGCGGGGTGAGGTTGGGACGAAGCAAAGTAGAGACGGGTTAACTGGCAGTGACGGAGGAGAGAGATCAGTTTAGTTTAATTTTTCTCCTCTATGCTCTGCCCAGGTCTCCAGTTGTCCGTCGGGAGGGGCAGACACGGCAGGTACCGCAGGTGGAGCCGGCAGAGGGGCGCGCCCACGGGTTAGCATCCCCGGGGGAGTGAGGACCCCGTGCTTCAGCCACCCTGGCTCCAGCTGCTTTGCCACCGTGTCGCCCTCCCCGGGGCCCAGCACTCTGGACCTGTAGCCAATACATTGTCCGTGACGTTGCTGTTTTTCTTCGGGTAGTAGTACAGCCCGTGAGTGTAACGGTGGGTCTGTACCAAAAGCTTTCATTAAAATGTAGATCTTCAGGCTAATGTTGGTCCAAAGAGCGCCAGACGGATGAGGACAAAAGGCCTGGGTTCTGAACCCATGTGGGCAACAGGATAGAGAAATATCCAGAAGGTCATAAGGACTAGACTAGAGGGAGGGAGTATGTCTGCCTCGCAGGCTTAAATGGCACACATGTGTATGCATTTTGACTTCGTAAGCAGAGAATTTTCAAAACAATGGATCCTGCTTTTTATAGTCTTGCCTAAGGAAAAAAAATAGTCAATGTTGAGAGAAAGGCTTATTTTTCAAGATGCGCACGTGGGTTTTCTAATATGCTCCCTTTCAAGGGCCCATTAAAATGATAATGAAGGAATGTGAAAAAGGTGTAAGTAACCCCACAACATGAAGAGAACTGAAAAAAGAAAAAAAGAAGGAAAACTGAGAAGCAGGAATCTGTGGACAGTGGGAGAAAGAAGGTAAGAAGAAAGGACAGTTGGTTTGCTAAAGAAGTCCTGTCTATTATTTTATTTTATTTATTTTATTTTATTTTAAATTTTTTTTTATTTATTTATGATAGTCACAGAGAGAGAGAGAGAGAGGCAGAGACACAGGCAGAAGGAGAAGCAGGCTCCATGCACCAGGAGCCTGATGTGGGATTCGATCCCGGGTCTCCAGGATCACGCCCTGGGCCAAAGGCAGGCGCCAAACCGCTGCGCCACCCAGGGATCCCAAGAAGTCCTGTCTATTATTTTAAATTGTGTAGATCTATTACTCTGGTAAAAAAAAATAAAATAAAATAAAAAAAATATATATGGTTAGAAGGGATCTTTGTTGTCTTGTTCCTACCCGGTTTTTTTTTTAATTGAAGTATAATTGATATACAATATCTTGTTAGTTTCAGGTATAGATCTTAGTGATTTGATATTTTTATACATGAAACGATCCCCATGGTAAGTCTAGTCACCCTCTGCCAGCACACAAAGTCATTACAATATTATCGACTAGCTTCCCTAAGCTGTACATTACACCCCCATGACTTATTTGTTTTATGACTGGAAGTTTGTGCCTCGTAATCCCCTTCACCTATTTTGTCCTCCCCAACCCGTCCCCTTCTGGTAACCAATAATTCATTTCTTGTATCTATGAGTCTGTTTATATTTTGTTTGTTTGTTTGTTTTAGATTTTACATAGAAGTGAAATCGTGTGGCTTTTGTCTTTCTCTTTCTGACCTTATCTCACTGACCCTAATACCTGCTAGTTCCATTTAGGTTGTTACAAATGGCAAAATTTTAATTCTTTTTTATGACCAAGTAATATTCCATCGTGCGTGTGGGTATACACACGTATACATACATACCAAATCTTCTTTATCCAGTCATCTGTCAGTGGACACTTATGTCACTTCCATGTCTTGGCTGTTGTAAATAATGCAATGAACATGGGTGCATGGATCTTTTCAAGGTGTGTTCTTGTTTTCTTCAGGTAAATACCCAGAAGTGCAATCGCTGGATCACATGGTAGTTATATTTTTTAAGTCTTTGAGAACCCTCCATCCTGTTTTCCATAGTGCCTGCACCAGTTTATGTTCCCACCACCATGTGCAAGGGCTCCAATTTCTCCATCCTCACCAACACTTGTTACTTTTTGCCTTTTTGATAACAGCCAGTCTGAAAGCTGTGAGGTGGCATCTCCTTCTGATGGATTTGCATTTCCCTGATGAGTAGTGGTGTGGAGCATCTTTTTCACGTTCCTGCTGGCCACCTGTATGTCTTTTTATTTAAGTCCTCTATTTTTAAATTGGGTTGTTTGTTTTATTGATATTAAATTGTGTAAGTTCTTTATATAGTTTGGATATTAACCCCTTGTTGTCTGTATGGTTTGCAGATCTATTCTTCCATTCTGTAGGTTGCCTTTTCATTTTGTTGGTGGTTTCCTTTGCTGTGCAAAAGCTTTTCTGTTTGATGTAATTTCATTTGTTTATTTTAGCTTTCGTTGCCCTTTCCTGAGGATATTGGTCCAAAAAACAAAATATATTGCTAAAAATGGTGTTAAAGGGCTTTCTGCCTGGGTTTCTTCTAGGTGTTGTATGGTTTCAAGTCTTACGTTCAAGTCTTTAATCCATTTTGCATTTATTTTTGTATATGGTATAAGAGGGTGCTCCAGTTTTATTCTATTGCATGTCCTTGTCCAGATTTCCCAACACTCTTTATTGAAGACTGTCTTTCCCCATTATGTATTCTTGTCCCCTTTGTCATAGATTAATTGATGGTATATGCATGGATTATTTTCTGGACTTTCTATTTTCTTCTGTTGATTTATGTGTCTGTTTTCATGCCAGTTTGATATGTTTTGATTACTACAGATTTGTAGTATAGTTTGAAATCGGGGAGTGTAATACCTTAGCTTCATTATTCTTAAGATTTCCTTGGCTATTTGGGGTTTTTTGTGGTTCCATACAAACTTTAGGATTTTTTTTGTTCTAGTTTTGTGGTAAATGCCGTTAGTATTTTTTTTTAAAAGAATGTATCTTATTTTGATTAATTAATTAATTTTAAATAAGCTCTATGCCCAATATAGGGCATAGAATGTTAGTTTTTCCAATCTGTGAGACAGCATTTCTTTCCATTTATTCATGTTGTCTTCAATTTCTTTCATTAATCTTATAGTTTTCATTGTACAGGTCTTTCATCTCCTTGGTTAAATAGATTCTCCTTGGTTAAATAAAATAGGTATTTTATTCTTTTTTGATGCAATTGTAAATGGGATTTTAAAAAATTTCTGATAGCTTGTTATTAGTATATAGAAATGCAACCAATTTCTGTGTGTTAATGTTGTGTCCTGTGACTTTACTGAATTCATTTAGTAGTAGTACTAGTAGTTTTTTGGTGGAATTTTTAGGCTTTTCTATATTTAGTATCATGTCATCTGCAAATAGTGACAGTTTTCTTCTTCCTTTCCAATTTGGATGCCTTTTATTTCTTTTTCTTGCCTAATTGCTGTGGCTAGGACTTGCAAAATTATGTTGAATAAAAATAGCCAGCATGGGCATCCTTGTCTTGTTCTTGATCTTAGAGAAAAAGCTTTTAGCTTTTCAGTACTGAGTTGGATATTAGCGGTGGATTTGTCACATATGGCCTTTATTATGTTGAGGTAGTTTCCTTCTATACCCACTTTGTTGAGAGCTTTTATCATAAATAGATATTAAATTTTGTCAAATGCAGATATTGAATTTTGTCAAATGCTGTTTCTGCATCTATTGAGATAGTTATATGACTTTTTATCTTTCATTTTGTGTGGTGTATCACATTGATTGTTGTTTTTTTTTTAAAGACTTTATTTATTTATTCATGAAAAACACAGAGAGAGAGGCAGAGACATAGGCAGAGGGAGAAGCAGGCTCCATGCAGGGAGCTTGATGTGGGACTTGATCCTGGGACTCCAGGATCATGCTCTGGGCCAAAGGTAGGCACCAAACCGCTGAGCCATCCAGGCGCCCCACGTTGATTGATTTGTTAATGTTGAATCATTCTTGTATCCCTAGAATAAATCCCACTTGATTGTGGTGCATGATCCTTTTAATTAATGTATTGTTGAATTTGGTTTGCTAATATATTATGGAGAAATTTTGCATTTATGTTCATCAGGGACAATGGCCTATAATTTTCTTTTTTGTGTGATGTCTTTTCCGATTTTGATAACAAGGTAATGCTGCCCGTGTAAAATGAGTTTGGAAGCATTTTTTCTCTTTAATATTTTGGGAATAATTTGAGAAGGACAGATTCTAACTCTTCTTTAAATGTTTGGTAGACTTAATCTATGAAGATGTCTAGTTTTGGAATTTTGATTTTTTGGGGGAATTTTTAAATTACTGATTCAATTTCATCACTTCTAATTGGTCAATTCTGATTTTCTGTTGCTTTTTTAATCAGTCTTGGAAAGTTGTGTCTTTCTAGGGATTTATCCTTTTTTTCTAGATTTTTAAATTTATTGGTATGTAGCTATTCATAGCAGTCGCTTATGATCCTTTGTAGTTCTGTGGTATCAGCTGTAACTTCTTCATTTCTGATTTTATTTATTTGGGCACTTTTGTTATTGATGAGTTTAGCTAGAGGTTTATCAATTCAATTTTGTTTATCTTTTCAAAGAACCAGCATTTAGTTTTAGTCATCTTTTGTCTTTTTTTAAAGCTCTGTTTATTTATTTCTGTTTTGATCTTTATTGTTTCCTTCCTTCTAACTTTGGGCTTTGTTTGTTCTTCTTTTTTTTAAGTTTCTTTAGTTATGAAGTCTTTTGTTACAATCTTTGTTTTAAAGTCTGTTTGTCTAACCCTGCCCTTCTTTTCATTTCCATTTGGATGGAACATCTTTTTCCAGCCCTTCACTTTTAGTTTATGTGTGTCTTCAGATTTTTTTTTTTTGAGATTTTATTTATTTATTTGAGAAAGAGAGAGAGAGAGAGAGAGAAGGAGAGCACGTGCATAAGCAGGAGGAGGGGTAGAGGGAGAGGGAGAAGCAGGCTCCCTGCTGACTAGGAAGCAGGACATGCAGCTCCATCCATCCCAGGATCCCTGGGATCATGAACTGAGCCGAAGGCCAACACTTAACTGAGCCATCTAGGTGCCCCGTGTGTCTTCAGATTTGAAGTGAGTCTCTTGTAGGCATCATACAGATGGGTCTTTTTTTTTTTTTTTTTTAAGATTTTATTTATTTATTCATGAGAGACACAGACAGAGGCAGAGACACAGGCAGAAAGAAAAGCAGTCTCCCTGAGGGGATCACACTGTGGGCCAAAGGCAGGTCCTCAATGGCTGAGCCACCCAGGCGTCCACACAGAGAAGGGGTCTTACTGTTTGTTTGTTTGTTTTTAATCCATTCAGCCACCCTGTGTCTTTTGAATGGGGCATTTAATCCATTTACATTCAAAATAATTATTGATAGATAGGTACTGATTGCCATTTTGCTAATTGTTTTCTGGTTGTTTTGTAGTTCTCTGTTCCTTCAGATTTTAATCAAGACCACACTTACACCATCTGAGAGACACAAGGTGCCACCCTATTTTAAATAATCCTTAGAGAAAGGCAACACTAACCTCTCCTTAATGGAGCCACTTCATTGTCTGACAATCTTCATGGTTTTGATTCATATTTTCCTTGCAGCCTGAAGGTGCTAATGTCCTGTCTGAAAGAGCTGATGTACACTCAGGGAGTAGACGGGCTCTGTTCAATGAAGTTAAATATCCAGAGCTGTTCTCTTTATGTTTTATATAGCAACATATTTTTTTTTCTTTCTTTATTTATTTATGATAGTCACACAGAGAGAGAGAGAGAGAGAGGCAGAGACACAGGCAGAGGGAGAAGCAGGCTCCATGCACCGGGAGCCCGACGTGGGACTCGATCCTGGGTCTCCAGGATCGCGCCCTGGGCCAAAGGCAGGAGCCAAACCGCTGCGCCACCCAGGGATCCCCAGCAACACATTTTTGTATGTGATTAAGCAACAAAACAACAAAGGGAAGAACGTACTAAGCTTATCAAACTACAATAGGTGCTGCTTCACCAGAAAAACTAGTTTTCATTCTATTTCTGGTGCTGTTAGGCTGACCTTGGGAAACCAAAGATGTTTTGCACTGAAACTAAGATGAACACTTAACAGCTCTAGTGTCAGCCCACGGCAAAACTGTCAAATAGGCAAAGTTTGTCATTAAGATTTTTCCATCATCCCTTTGCTGGGTCTTTCTTCTGTCCCCTCTCTTAGCTCCAGGGCACCACTGCTCTCTAGGTGCCAGGAAACCCAAGCAAACTATTTTACACTAAAGTGTCATTGACCTTTTGTGAATCCTACCCTGAGGACATTTGCATTTTACATCAATCCGGATCCAATAAGGAGAGAGAATCTACGCAGTAATTGGGACAGGGAAAGTGTAATACAAAGAATTACTAACTGTAACAGGGGGTTAAAGTAACAAAGAGTAAGAAGTAAAGAGAACTCTTTAAAAAAACGTAAGAATGGAGGATGAGAAACAACTGCCCTCAGGGCTGAGATGGAGTGCTCCAGCAAGAGGCCTCTTGAGTCAAGATTCACACCTTATTGATGAGGTCACGGCTGTGGCTCACAGGATGGCAGAGGAGACTCTGGGAGGCTGTACTGGTAGAACTTGCTGGAAGTCTGCTTTCTAGGGTGTTAGGAAAGATGATCATAGGGAGCTCTCTCACTGGAGGTGCTCTGCTGCAAAACCACATGAGGGTGGGGAAGTGTCAGGGAAGCTGCTGGCTACTGGGGGCTGAGAGGGCCACTGGGCCTTAGAGAAGCCAAGCACTGGAGACGCTACCAGGGGTCCTGGGGCCTGGTCAAGTGCAGGAGTCTGCCAAGCAAGCCCAAGGAAACTAGGACAGAGAACCCCTTCCTCCTGCAGTATCTCTCCAGTATCCTTGCTGACAAAGCCTAACCTGCAGGTGCCACCTGCAAAGGAAAAATACTTAAAGGGTGCACGTCTGTTTTTGAATAGCAGACGATGAAGGATGAATTTGGAGTTCAGAAGCAATAAATGATAACTGGCACACATTTTAGAAGAGAAAGAAAAGATCAGGGTCAGTTGAGCCCATTGGGCTTCTCTAGTGTTACATAAGGTAGGCCAGGGAAGGTATGTTGGAGTAGGAGAGCCTTCTGACAGTCTGGAAATTACTCTGGGTAGTTGACAGAATCCACATTAAGGGGGATCATTAAACGTTGCTTCTGGGTGGACAGGGGATGCTGGCTCAAGCTCAAGCTCTTAGTTTGCCTCCGTTCTTAGATGTTGCTGGAACTGGCTACATTCCCACTAATTTCACTTCTTCTGGCAAGCACATGCAGAGACAACATTCCTCAGACTCCCGGCTTCTAGGTGAAGCCTGCAACGAGTCCTGATGAATAAATAGAATGTGAGAAGAAGTAATAAATGCTACTTCTAGATCCGGCCCCTAAAATGTCCCATTAGAATATCCGTTCACTGTCCCTTCACTGGTGACCAGCTGAAGGCAGGAGATTAAGTAGCAGGCTCCAGAGAAGCTCGAAGGTATGTATGGTGGTCTCCTAACAGAGAGAGAGCCTGGTCATGGCTCCCAGGTGAGATCCTCAGGAGAGCGGTTCAACTCACATTAAACTAGAATGTGACTATATCGCGTTAAGTCTCTGAGACTTTGGGGATTTTTGTCAGTGCAGGTCGTATTAATTTCCCTGGCTGGACCACCAGGTAAATTAAGACCCCTACCCCCAGGACAGCCTGTCTTAAACTGAAATAGCAGAGACATAATACCCATTATTCCTTTTTTTTTTTTTTTTTTTTTTTGAGCTTGTCACAGTGAAGAAGCTAGAGAATACAGGATCGATATTCTCTTTGGTTCCATTTCTCCCCAGACACTTTTCCATGACCCACTCTCGAAGGCAAGCGTGGCAAGTAGATTTCCCTAACGAACAGGACAAAGACTCGCTGAGGATGGACAGCAGGGCACATTCTCTTCCCACTTCTGGGAGTCAGCTGTGGATACAAACAGGTGTGACAAGGAGGCCCACGGCTGGCCTCGGTGAACGGAGAACTTGTCCTGGTGCAAGAGGGGACCACTCTCCTGCCACGGCTCAGCCTCCGCTGCATCAGGGAACGGCACTCCTGTCCACGCCGTGCGGCCCCGGAAGAGGCCCGGGGTCTGAGCTCCATTGTCCCTGTTATTCACCGAAGGGCAGAGGCAGATTGGTGCTCCCACAAATGCTGAGAAAATGTATTGTCTTCCGTAGTTAAATATACGTGTATGATTACGTAGATGGTATGTGAGTATACATTTTTCCTCTTCATTTTTTCCCCTTTCAGTATGTCTAGCCTCTTTTGGGGTGTGTGTCGGTCCGAAAGGAAAGATCTCGCACGTGGGTTCTCTGCCATCCACAAAAACAAGCGGGATCTACTTCTGAGGCCTCCCCTGTTTTCCAGCTGTCAGGCTTTACAGCCAAACGGGAGACCCCTCTGCCACTTGGGTCTCGGAGAGGCTCCCCCCAGACCTCTGTGCCTCACTCAGAGGGAGTCGCTTAGACTGGGCGGGGGCGTCTTTCTGTGAGGTTCTGTTAGCACAGATCTCCTGAAGGGCCGCCTCCCGCGGTCCCGCACCTCGGGAGCAAATCAGTGTCAGCAGCAGCAAGGTACTGCCGTGTAAGGTGCACGCCCGATGGACGGAAATATGGGCCTGGGGAGAGCGGGGTTCCTGTGGCGACAGGCAGCAAGGCCGGGCCCTTCAGCAGCGCTCACCCCATTAGCAGATCGCAGGTTGTGTCCGCGGGAGGCCTCAGGAGCCAACGGAACACAAACCCACGTGTGCAGGCCGCAGGCAGCCGCTCTCGCAGCATCCATCGCCATCCCGCTACAGCAGCCTCCAAGGGGAGGAGGTCTGGGGGCACAGGAGATCTGTGACACCGAAGGCAGCACCCTGGGACCCAGAGAGGAGGCAGCCACGCAGAGACGACGGCAGGGGAGTCCAGCAGCAGGCAGGGAGCCCTCCATTCAGGCTTCCCCCTCTTAGCAGCCGCCTGACCTTGGCCGAGTCACTCAGCCACCCCGGTTCCAGTTCTCTCAACGATGACATCGGGATGGTAGCCTTATTACACGTAATTAAAAGGGAACCTGGTATCTCAGGGGTTAATTTGGAGTCGGAGGAGTCAGTCTGAGCGGGTGCAGGGAGAGAAAGGGAAATGCCGGCCCGCCCCACCTGCCTGCTTGAGGCCACATTGTACTTCATGAACACACAAACTTTTTTTTTGGCAGACACATGCAAATCAATGCAGAATTAATACTTCTTTGATTGTCCTCTCTCTCTTTCTCTCTCTCTCTCTCTGTCTCTCTCTTTTTTTCCCAGGCAGGTGCTGGAAAGACCCTGGTGGGGAGTCAAGGGACCTGTTTTCCATCTCAGCCCTGTTGCAAGAGGCATGGGCCATATATATATACCAAAGCTTCCTGCCTCTCATTTATCTCTAGATGCCTCCAGCAGCTGACTGGGGCCTTGAGGTTAATCTGGTCCATATTTATAATATCGACAATAGTGGTAACAACTGTTACCCTCAATATTGAAAGCTTCCTATATCCCTGTTCTTTTTTTTTTTTTTTTAAGATTTCCTTATAAGTAATCTGTGCAGCCAATGTGGGACTCGAACTCACAACCCTGAGATCAAGAGTCACATGCTCTACTGACTGAGCCAGCCAGGTGCCCCCTGTGTCACCGTTCTTAGAGTTTTATGTGAAATGGCTCAGAACTACCTTCTGATAGGAAGCGGTTACTACTTTTACAGCTAGTATGCAGATGGGGAAACTAAGGCAGAATGGGTAGATGATGTATTTTGTGTACATTACCTCCTCAAATTGATATATATGGAGTAGGTGTTATCTCTGTTATAGATGACAAGCTGACGCTTAGAAGGTCAACCTGCCCCCTCCAAAGAGAGAGAAGACTTAAAATTAGGTCCTTCTAACATCTCTTTTAATACGAGCAGTCTCTCTCAATTATTTTATTTTCCATTGAGGAACAATTTCCATTCAGTAACGAGCACTAGTATAAAGCGCACAGCTCAGTGGACTTTGACTTACGTATAGACTAATATGAGCACCAACCTGAACCTGATTCAGAGCATTTCCTTCATTCCAGAAGGTTCCCATGCCCTCTCCCAGTTAATATCCCTCCACCCCAAGAAAACCACATGGCGGACTTCTATTACCGTGGATGAGTTCTGTGTATTTTTGAACCTCGTATAAATGGAATCCTAGGCAACATACTCTTTATGTCTGGCTTCTTTCACTCAATATTATAATTTTGAGATCTTATCCACATTACAGCTTATCTCAATACTGTCTTTTTCATTGCTGTGTAGTATGTTCCACTGTATGAATTTAAAAATTTTTTTATTTAACTTCAATTTGACAACATATGGTATAACACCCAGTGCTCATCTCATCATGTGCCCTCCTGAATTCTGCTGTATAAATTTATCCACAACTCACTGATCCCTCCTTGTGTTGATGACCCTTTGGATTGTTTCCAGTTTGGGGCTATGATGAGTAAAGTTGCTTGAATATTCATGTACAGGTCTTTTTGTATGTGGATGTACTGAGGTCTCTTGGATAGATACCCAAGAGTGAGATTGCTTGGATGTAGGGTAGTGGGCACATGTTTAACCTTACTGCTGGTTTTCCAAAGTGGGGGAACCAATTTAGACCCTTATGGGCAGTGAATGACCTTCTAGTTGTTCCTCACCCAGCATTGGTACTGTCAGTCCTTCTGTTGTTGGCTCTTCGGTGCTATTCCACTGTGATTTTATTATTTATTTATATATATTTTAAAAAGATCTTATTTATTTATTCATGAGAGACAGAGAGCAAGAGGCAGAGACACAGGCAGAGGGAGAAGCAGGCTCCATGCGGGGAGCCCGATGTGGGACTCGATCCCAGGTCTTCATGATCACGCCCTGGGCCAAAGGGAGGCACTAAATCACTGAGCCACCCAGGGATCCCCTTCCACTGTGATTTTAATCTGCATTTCCTTGATGAGTAATGCTGTTGAATACCTTTTCCTATGCTTATTGGCCATCTAGATGTCCTCTTTTATGAAGGGCCTGTTCAAGTTTCGTGACCCATTTTAAAATGAATGGTCTTTTCTTATAGATTGGTAGTTCTTAATATATTCTGGGTATGAGTACTTTGTAAAAAATAGATGTTGGGGACCCCTGAGTGGCTCAGGTCGTGATCTCGGGGCGGTGAGATCGAGCCTTGAGTCGAGTCAGGGCTCCCGGCTCACTGAAGAGTCTGAGAGTCTCTCCCTCTACCCATCCCCCTCCCCTACGGGAGCCATGCCTATGCGAGCAGTGCTCTCTTTCTAAAATAAAATAAATAAATCTTTAAAAAATAGATGTGGTAAATATCTGCTCCAAGCCTGGGACTTGGACTGGACTCCAAGCATATTCATTTACTTAATGTTGTTTCTGATGAACATAAGTTCTTATGTTTAATAAGATCCACGTTTATCATGTTTTACTTTAATAGTTGACATCTTTAATTATTATTATTTTAATAATTGAAATCTTTTATTAATTATTATTATTATTTAATAGTTGAAATGTTTTAAGGAAGTCTCTCCTTACTCCAGGGTCATGAAGATATTCTATTCTGTTTTCCTCTAAAGGACTACTATTTTGGGATGCCTGGGTGGCTCAGCAGGTGAGCGTCTGCCTTCGGCTCAGGGCGTGACCCCTGGGGTCCCAAGATCGAGTTCCCACATCAGGCTCCCCACAGGGAGCCTGCTTCTCCTTCTGCCTGTGTCTCTGCCTCCATCTCTGTGTCTCTCATGAATAAATAAATAAAATCGTAAGAATAAAGGACTATTATTTTACCTTTCATATGTATCATATCTTCCATATGATCCAGCTTCAAGTTAATTTTTATGTATGGTGTAAGTGTGAATTGTTCATTTTTTCCCATACAGATATGCAAATGATTTGGCACCATTATTCTGGAAAGACCATTCCTTTCCTATTAGATTGCACTGGTGCCTTTGTTGCAAATCAAATGCCAGTATACATGTAGGGGTTTATTTCTGGAGTCTCTATTCTGTTCCATTGGTCTATTTTTTTATCCGTGGCCCAATACCAATACCAATACTCTGTCTTATAGTTAGTTTTATAGTAAGTCTTCACATTGGTAGTGTAAGTTCTCCAACTTTGTTATGCTTGTCAGAATGGTTACAGTCGTTCTAAGTCCTTTGCATTTCTTATAAATTCTCAAATTTTGTCAATTTCCATAGTTGTTTTGCTGAGATTTTGATTGAGTGGCCTTGACTTGATGGATCAATGTAGAGAAAACTGATAATATTATTAAAATTTTTAATCTATGAAGATAGAATATCTCTTCTCAATGATTTAGTTTGAGTAAGAATAATTTGAGTAAAACAGTGTTTCCAAGTGGCTAAGGATAAAGTACCAATATGACCTAGTAATTCCACTCCTAGATATATACCCAAGAGAACTGAAAACATATGTGTCGGGGCACCTGGGTGGCTCAGTTGGTTAGGCATCTGACTGTGGCTTGGGTCATGATCTAGGGGTCTTGGGGTCAAGCCCCAACTTGAGTCCTGCCTGGAGCCCCAAGTCAGCTCTGTGCTCAGCTGGGAGTCTGCTTGTCCCTCCCTGGTTGCCTCTACTCCCACTCATGCCCTTTCTGTCTCTCTCTCAAATAAATAAGTAAATAAAATCTTAAAAAAATGGGTACAGAGAAATTTGTACCTGAATGTTCAAAGCAGTATTAGTCACAATAGGCAAAAAGTAGAAACAATTCAAATGTCTATCAGCTGATGAATGGATAGGGAAATGTGGTCTATTCATACAATGGGATATTATTTGGCAATTTAAAAAATAAGTACCGTTAGTGGCTCAGTTAAAAGAGCATGTGACTCTTGATTTCAGGGTCATGAGTTTGAGCCCTAAGTTGGGCATGGAGATAAACTTTTATTTTTATTTTAACTAAATGAACTTGTTTAAAAAGTACTAGTGAATGCTACAACATGGATGAACCTAGAAAACATTACGCCAAGTGAAAGAAGTCGGTCACAAACGACCATATATTGTATGATTCCACTTAAATACAATGTCCAGAATAGGCTAATCTATAGAGACAGAAAACAGATTAGTGGCTACCTAGGGGCACTTGGGTGGCTGAGTTGGTTAGGCGTCTGCCTTTGGCTCAGGTCATGGTCCCAGGGTCCTGGGATGGAGCCCGAGTCGGGCTCCCTGCTCAGGGGGGAAGCTGCTCCTCCCTCTCCTGCTCCCCCTGCTTGTGTGCTCTTTCTCTCTCTCTGTCAGATAAAAAAAAAAAAAATAAAGTAAAATAAAATAAAAACAATGAAGAAAAAGATCAGTGGCTGCCTAGGAGTACGGGAACGAGAAGGGATTGGGGGAGTGCTGGCTAGGGAGTGTGGTTTCTTTTTGGGTAATGAAAATGTTCTAGAATTGATTGTGATAATGGTCCTAAAACTGTGTGAATACACAAAAGGCCATTAAATTGCACACTTGAAGTGAGTGAATTGTATGGTATATGAATTCTGTCTCAGTAAAGCAGTTGGAAATTTTTAAAAGTCATTCTGTCCGTCTACTGTTACGGGTTTAGACGGGTTCTAACACATCTTACGTCTGACATGCGATCGTCACACTGAGGTATTGGGGGTTAGGGCTCAACAACGGCACGGATTTATGCCTTAGAAAGAAAAAATTGTATATATTGAAAAATGTTGATTTCTGGGTCTTGCCCCAGGGTCAGGAGGCCACAGCAGTCTGCATTTGACTAAAATTTCAGACCCTGTTCCCTCGGCTGCCTGAGTCAGTGGGGAGCGCAAGGACGCAGCCAGCCGGGTGGCCTTAGGAGCCAGGGCCCCAGACAAGCTACAGGATTGCCCCAGGTGTGGGAGGGCGTGGGAGGGCGTGGGAGGGGGTGGGGAAGGCGTGGGAGGGAGCTGACGACTTTGCCCAAGGGCTATTCAGTCTTCAGGGAGCCCGATGGGCGCAGAAGCCCTGGCGTCATTGGGCTTCTGGAGAAAGTCCCCTGGGCTTCCTGCGCTTCTCCCACCCGCTTCCATCTGCCGCGGGTGGGGTGGGGGGCACCTCTGAATCTCTGGAGGGTGGGGGGGCCCTTGAGATAGTTACAGTATCAAAAGTGGGTATCAGAGGAGCCCGGGGGGCTCAGCGGTTGAGCATCAGCCTTGGGCTCAGTTGGTGACCCTGGGGTCCTGGGTTCGAGTCCTGTGTTGGGCTCCCTGCAGGAGAGCCTCCTCTGCCTCTTCTCCCTCTGCCTGTGTCTCTCTCATGAATAAATAAAAAATCTTAAAAAAAAAAAAAAAGAAAAAAGTGGGCATAAGGAGTGAGGCAGGGCATCCCTCCACAGGGCGGGCCCAGGCCACTCCATACGGCGACCTCCTTCTCGTGCAGAGGACGTGGTCGGGGACATGAATTTTTTTTTTAAAGATTTTATTTATTTATTCATGAGAGACACAGAGAGAGAGAGAGAGAGAGAGAGAGAGAGAGAAAGAGGCAGAGACACAGGCAGAGGGAGAAGCAGGCTCCATGCAGGGAGCCCAACCCGGGACTCGATCCCAGGTCTCCAGGATCATGCCTGGGCCAAAGGCAGGCGCTAAACCACTGAGCCACCCAGGGATCCCCTGACAGGAGTTTTCAATGCGTTCTGGTTTTTGTTTTTTGTTTTTTACCGGTTTCATTTAGAAACCCAGGGCTTTCGCATGAAGGACAGGCCTGTGTGTCCTGTACGTTGGTCATGGGCTTGCGGCGGAGCTGCGCCCATCGACTCTGGATCTGGCTCCCCTGCGCTTGGGGACTGAGCCCAGGTCCCTCGGCCTCGTCGGGCCAGGATGTGCTCTCCGGGGCCACGCTCAGCCGCCCGGCTGCTGGGCCGAGAGGAGGATGGCCTGGCCGTGCCCTGGGTACCCGGCCACCAGCTGCGGTGTCACCCCCCTCCGGCCGGCAGGTGCAGTGTCCCCCCCAGGTCAGCAGGTGAGGTGTCCCCCTGGCCACCAGCCGCAGTGTCCTCCCTGGCCACCAGCTGCGGTGTCCCCCCAGCTGGTGGGTGCGGAGCCTGATGCGGTGGCCCAGGCTGTCCAGCCAGAGCTAAGGCAAGTAGGACTTAAACGGAGCCTTAGAAGGAGAAGCGTGTTGGGAATGATCCGTGAGGAGGGGGGGGGACTCCTCGCCCTTCCCAGTTACCGCACAAACTCTGCTCCGGTGAGCAGTGCGGGAGCTGCTCATATTTTAAATCAAACTAAAGTCCACTGAAGGAGAAAAATTATGCATTTTCCATAAGTGATGTGGGCAAATTATTATTCAATTTTTAACAGGGTTTTTCCATCACTTTACTGTGCACAGCATAATACGGTTAATTTACCAGAAAGCAGTGTTATCCATTCCCTAATTCTCGAGGCCACTGCTCTCCGGGACCTGACCGACCTTCCGGCTCCGTTTGGGTGGGTTGGGTTCCAGAGCCTTCTCCAGAGGCCCTGCCTCCCTGGGGTCTTCCAGCACTCGCCCCTCGGGAAGAGTCTAAAAATGAAAGGATTCACATACCCGGGTTTAGTTTATGAGTGGCTTTAAGTGAATCCTTTTGTAAAGATGAAGACAAAGACGACGACGAAGACAAAGAAAGAAGAAGAAGAAAGAAGGAGGAGGAGGAGAAGGAGAAGAAGAAGAAAAGAAAGAAGAAGAAGAAGAAGAAGAAGAAGAAGAAGAAGAAGAAGAAGAAGAAGAAGAAGAAGAAAGAAGGAGAAGAAGGAGAAAGAGAAGAAAAGGGAGAAGCAGCAGCCTCTTGCTATTTGGTAGTATTTCCCCACGGAATTCCATGTGCGGTTTTCGTTAAAAACACTATCTGACTAATAACCATTTCATTCTCTCCTGCTTCTAATTAGCCACTCATTGATGACTACGTTCCAAACGCTTGATAATGAACCAAAGGGGAAAAAAATTCCAAAACAAAACCACCAGAGAACATCCCGCGACCGGCCCTATATATCTTCTTTCAGGAGTTGACGTGTTGCGCGGGGGTTCAGGCACGACAGCCACGTCACCGGAAGGACAGCAAGGAAGCCGGTGGGTTCACACAGGGACGAAGGCCGCCCCCCCACTGCTGTTAAAGGGGAGCTATCATGAGCCCCTTCCCCTGCCACTTCTTGATTCTCATACTCTGTGAATATATTTCCGGCGCCTGGACCAGTCCAGCTGGGACGCTGGAGCCGATGCCCTGCCCGAGGCTCTCTGTCCTTCCATGCTGTTGTCCACCATCGTCTTAGCAGCTCAGTAATCAGAATAACTGATGCACCTGTAGGTTTTCTTTTCTTTTCTTTTTTTTTTTTTTTTGTGTGTGTGTGTGTGAGAGAGAGAGATTGACTTAGATTTGTTTTGTTTTTCTTCATTTAGATGCATTTGCTGAGCACCTTCTAGATTTAAAACATGCACTAGCCCCTAATGGGGGTTGGGAATCAGAAGGAAACACATCCAAAGGCAAAGAACACTGGTTCTCCCATTAAGCAGTACATAATCCATTTCTACTTGTCCTTTAAGATTCAGTTCAGGCATCACCTCACCTCCTCCAGGAAGCCTTCCCTACACTCTCCATTCCTGGCTGGACAGCACTCCTTTGCTACTACCTTTTTTTTTTTTTTTTACATTTTTTTTTTTTTTAAAGTAAACTCTATCCCCAGTGTGGGGCTTAAACTCACAACCCTGAGATCAATAGTCCAATGCTCTAGGAGTGCCTGGCTGCCTCAGTTGGTAGAGTGTGTGACTCTGGACCTCAGGGTTGTAAGTTCGAGCCCCACATTGGGCATTGAGATTACTTAAAAAAAAAAAAAATCTTAAAAAAAAAGAGTCACATGCTCTGTGGACTGAGCCACAGAGGCGCCCCACAGAGAGCTTATTGCAATGATCTTTTATGGGTCACCATCCTCACTGAACTGGGAATATTCATCGTCTCTCTGACTTTTAATAATATAATCTATTAATAATAACAATAATAAGCACTCAGCAAGTGTTTGGAGAAGGAATGGATGCTGAGTCCTTATATATGTATATATCCATAGTCATTTCTACCATTATCCCACCACCTTGAACAGCCTTGGCAAAGGACTCCTCTCTACCCAGCTCTGGTTTCTTCTGCCTCGTCCAGTGTCTCCATCCTGTTTATTCCCATTTGCTGCCATCTTGGACCAGCAGGTTGGCCAGACCAGACGTTCACTTCTGGTGGCTTTGGCTGGTTTTCTTCTTCCCACTATCAAACCCTCCTGTCTTCTGTCCCATTCTCCGTCAGGGGGCTGTTCTTCGCTGGGTGAAAAAAGGGAATCAGTTAAGAGAATCCACATTAATGGGGGTTAATGTCACCTCTCCCAAATACATTATTTTTATGTTAATGGTAATATTTTATGGACCACATCTTCATGCTGTGATTCTCAAGCAGGGCCCAGGTACCCCTGGGTCATGCAGAAGGGTGCCAGGAATCCTATAAGTCATAGCCTGCTGAACAACACACCACCTGAAGGCCTGGAAAGATAATTTTATGTGAAGATAAGGAATGGATATTGTAGGGACAATATCAAATTTTCATAAAAGGACAAAGTTAGAATGTGACCTTGAAGGCCCCAGGTCCCAGGGCGTACAAGCTTATTCCCATTAATGTTGGGGTGAGCTCTGGGCAAAATTTTGGGAAGCACTCATGGGGTTACTGGGCCTTTGAGTCATATATTGCTGACTGGTGACCACACATTTGCAAGGGGGCAGGGTTATGCCTCCCAGGACGCTCGGCCTGGGGCCTAGGTCACTGTGTCATTTGCAGGTCAACTGTTTGCTACACCTGAAGCCATCACCCATGGAGCCACCATTGTTCCGTCCAACCTCGTGCAGCAGCTCACCATTGCTCTCGGTGCTGGGAGAACGATGGCGAGCCAGTTAGGCACTTACGTTCCCGAGGCGCTCGCGGTCCGGCAGGGGAGATGCAGTCAAAAAAGAGTCATATTGGCAAACCCGGTATTAGAAGAGTAGCAAGTATTCCAGAGAGGAGCAGGGTACTCTGCCCCTGGTGGGATCACCTTCTCCTTAGAATAGTCCCTGCCAAGCTGGGAAAACACTTAATTTCAGTCCCTAGAATTTTAAAAATAGAGGCCTGGCTCCCCCTGCCCCCCAGGGGATCATGGATATTCTGCGTGTTTGAAAAAAAAAATGAGGCATGATTTAGGAATGTACTCTGAAAAGTTTCTGGGAATGGAGGTATGTTACAAATTGGAAAGGTCTGTTTGGTATTTCAAAGGTATCAAAGATGCTAATGTTTCCTTATTTTCTGCTCTGTAGTTGTCATCATTTTGGAGAAATGAATAAACGTATGTTACTGGGCCTTGCTTGGTAAATCTGTGCCCCACAGTGTCATTTGTAGAATAAGACATTTTTGAGCTCCTTTCCCTGTACCCCCAGGTTATTGTCTTCTTTCCTCCCCCCCTCCACTTCCTCCCAGTAGATATTTGGGGCAGCCTAACCGAAGCCCCATGGTACAGCACCTAGTGGTAGAGAAGCCAACCAAAGCCACCTAAACCGATTAAAATACATTTCAGGAACAAACTGCCCAAAGACCATTTTATGCAAGTGTAACTGGTTGGGCAACGCCAGTTCTGTCAAGGGAGGTCCCTTGTCCCTTGGAGCCGGCACAGGCGGCGCCCCTCTGCGTGCTGCTGAGAACCTCACCTCCTGTCCAGGCCGTGGAAGAACCAGTCAGTGCAGGTCCCACAGGAGACCTCGGCTGAAGTTTCGCAGCTAGAGACCCTCTGGGGCCAAGATTTAGCCACGGAGGACTCCTGTCCTTCTCAGGGCAGGTAAACACCCTCTGGCGCTTGTCAGAAAACCGGCGGTCGCGTGGCTGTACTTGAGGGCCTAGGAGCACCCTGAGCTTTCCGGGGGGAACGTCTGGCTTCCCCACAGCCCCTTCTTTGCCACGAACCAAGTCAGAGCCAAATGCATCATTAGCTTTCATCTACACCCTGACGCCCCCACACAAGGCTCCCCCCACCCAACTCGCTGGTCCTTCCGGCCCCCCAGGGCCCAGAACCAGGGCCCCGGAGGGGGTGAGCACCGTTGCATGGGAATCACGTCGGCACATTGGCCAAGTGTCAGCTTCGTCAGATGGTCGTCCGGTAGCTCCGTGATTCAATTAACAGTTGATCAAGATTAATAGTTAATAATAGAAAGAATCGTGTAGCCCCCAGCGCCCCGGCAAGGCGCCCGCTCCCCCGGGGCAGCAGGGGGTGTACTCACTCACTCCCTGGCGCCTGGAGACCCCAAGCCATTCAGCGACACCTGCTGCTAAGGCACCTTGCAAGACCCAGGCGTGCCGCCTCCTGGCGTGCTTCGCTGCACGTCGTTTTTGCACACTGAGGGCTGCGGCACCCCGCGCAGAGCGGAGTCTGTCGGCGCCCCCTCTCCAACACGCGTCGCTCACTTCGCGTGTCCCTGTCACATTGCGAATTCTCGCAACGTTTCATTATCCTATTGGTTATGATGAGCTGGGATCGGTTCTTGCAGCTCCCTGGAAGTTCAGATGAGAATTAGCACTTTTTAAGTAAGATTTTTAAGGTAAGTGTATGTACTTTTCGGACACGCTCTTGCACACTTGCGAAACTACGGGACAGTGTAAGCAGAGGCTTCATGTGTACCGGGAAACCGAAACATTCATGAACTTGCTCTGTTGAGACAGTTGCTCTGCCGGGGTGGTCTGCGCTGGGACCTGCTCTGTCCCTGGGGGTGCCCGTGTTCCTCGTTCCTAACAAGACATCTTTCTGGTGAATTCAGTTTCCTGGCTCCAAACTCCTGCAGCTTGGGAGGGAGAGAGCTTCTTGGGCGGTGTTGGGAACCCGGTGAGCGGTCTTCGTTGGCCTGGCCTGGCCGACCTCGGGACCATCTCCGGGCAGCACGGGCTCTGCCTTCCCCGCGCCTCCCCGCCGGCTCTCAGAGCGGTGCCCGCGCCGCCTTTTCCGGGCGCCCTCGGGTTCCCCAAGCCCTTAGCTCTGCTTCACAGGACAGACTCCACAACAAACGCAGCTGATGAATCAAAGGCTACGCTTTGGCTTGAAGAAACCAAAGTTTTCTCTTAAGGAGTCTCTGTCTAAAGCAAGTTATAACGTTTTCAGATTTTTTTGAATGACCCAGTCAAAAACACAAACAACAACCCTCCAGAGAATGTTTGCAAATTATCCGAGTGGGATGTGAAGATGAAAAAGTTATCTTTAAAAATATCTCAAACACATTAATAAATTGCCTAGTAATTGTAGAAGATCTTTGAAATTTTTTTAAAATCAATTTAGCAATCTCATTAATACCAAAAACCATACCAGAAAGACTTGGCTAACCAGAAAATCCCTTTGTTTCATGATTTTTTTTTTTTTTTTAATGTTGGGAACCCTTTCTAAGTATAAAGGTTGTTTCAGCAAGAAAACTCTCCTGCTGTGGAACTCCACCTGACGGCAGCGATCTCCGAATCACAGGATCTTAGATCTGTGGGAACCTACAGCAAATCTCATCCAACCCCCTCATTTCCATAGACAGTACCTAAAACAGAGGCGCCAGATGGCTCCAAGGTCCCGCAGCTGCATGAGTGTGCAGCCAGGCCCGGACAGCTGGAGCAGTCCACCCCCGGCCCCTACTACCACCAGGTTGTTTCCCTGGTTACAGAGGTAGAGGACCACGGGAAGTACATATACTGATTCTAGGGCAACAAAGTCTTTTTGTAATTGCCCTTCTATAGGTAGGATACAGGATGTTCCAGTTAGAGACAATGTCTGATAAATTAAAATGTTAAAGGATGCTTAATCTTGCTTTAATGATCCTCTGAAATAGCTCAACAACAGCCTGGCCTTTCTAGGGGCGGGGGCGGTGGGGAGGGAACCCCAGTCCTGGTGTTCTGAGTGTTTCTGTCATTTGGAAATCACTGCACGATGGTTAAATTCACCAGAGGATTCCTTATCACCTGGTGTGGGACAGATATGTCACTACTGGAGTAACTTCCATGATTTAAACAAATGAACAAAAAAAATTCAAATGTAAAATGCTCTCTTTTTAATTACTAAATTAAGAAAGTTAAACAATTTAAAAATGTAAACTCACAAATAAATCATAACAAAAAAGGAATTAAGATTTCAGAGTTGCTACCCAGTATTAAAAACTTAATAGAAATAGGCTTTTTTTTGATTTGTTGTTGTTAAACATGTAATTCAAGGTTGGTACAAACAGCAACTAAAAATGTAATACTTTTTTTTTTCTTTTTTTTTTTTTTTCCTTTTTTGGTGCATCCCCATGAAATGTAAAGTAGTGCATAGTTATTCCACTGGAGACTTCTTGGACATATAGAAAGTCATTTCATTAGCAGTACAGGACGTTTAAAACACTTATTTTACAATGGGAAATGTACAACCCCCACCCTCATAAAGTTTTAGTTGCATGAGAAAGTTTAGCAGGTTGCCATGACTCTAATGCTATGGGTTTTAGACCATTTAAATGTGGTTACAAGGTTTATTAAATAAAAAAAAGGTTGAAACATTTCAGCATTCATATCTTTATACAAGAAGCATGTGTGGTATCCATCTTCCAGTTCCCCTGGTAGTATTGGCCATTTGCTTGCTTAAGTATACTTTTAGGTTTCAAGAACGAATCGCAGGAAGTCAAAGCAAATACTGGAAACAGAACTTGTGAATTCAGCTCTGCGGCTGCGGAAAAGAGTCAAAGTAACAGCCATCTATAGGTACAGTCATGAACCAAAAAAGTGCAATCCAAATTAAGAAGAGAGGAAAAAAAAAAGGGATCATGCTTTGCAAAAGCCAAAAAGGAGGCCACTGGTTTGCAGAATAACACCAGTGCTTTTATGCTGATTTGGCAGTAAAATCCTCACTCTGGGTCCCCGAGGCTTTATGGCCCAGGTTGGCCATGGTCTCCACGTTAGCACCCACATGGTGTATGTACAGGGACATAGATAGTATATATATATTTTTTTGTAAAAAAGAAAAAAAAAACCCAAACACCTGTCCTGATTGGTTTTTGTTAAAACATGAAAAAAAATTTTATTGTTTTAGACAAAGAGGCCACTTTTGGAAAATAATACCTTTTTTTTTTTTTTTTTTAGTTGAATCAGGTGAAGACAGTTAAAATCACATAGGATTCGCATTTTAAAAAAAGGAAAGCACTAGGATCGTTGGCACTGGAGTTAACTATTTACACTGAACAGAGGTTTGGCCTTTTACATAAACATCGATACAATGCAATTTTCCAAAGTCTGAGAAATAACAAGGTTCTGTCTCGTATGCTTCACAGAGGAGGTTCGGATTTGGGGACAAGTGTCATGAGTGAGGGCCGCGGAAGTTCGTCAGCTTCGGAGTCACATGCAATCTGGTCCAGGACGGCTCTCACTGCTCGAGCAGCTGCGGCTACGGAACTGAAAGCTAATGGGGGGGGGGAAGCCTGCAGACCCGGGCTCACAGGTTCTCGCCGGGCTGGTACTGGGGCTCCGTGGCCGTGAAGTAGTCTTCCAGGAAGCCCTGCAAGTACTCGAAGGTGGGCCGTTCCTCGGGGTCCTTCTTCCAGCAGTGGATCATGAGCTCGTGGAGGGAGATGGGGCAGTCCTGCGGGCAGGGCATCCTGTAGCCGCGCTCCACCTGCTCCAGCACCTCGCGGTTGTTCATGCCTGCAAGACACGGCAGGGCGTGCGTGAGCCGGGCGTGCTCCCCTGCCTCGGCCTGCCCCTCGGGGGCGCCCAGGACGGCGGGGCCGCTCTAAGCAGGGGGCCAGGCCGATGGGCCACGCGGGTGACGCGCTTGTGTCGAGTTCTGGGAAGGGCCAAGCGACGGGGGTGGGGAGCGGAGGACTGGCCGCCAGGGTGAGCGGCGGGGGCGCCTGCGAGGGGCTGCACAGGATCTCTGCCGTGTACATTATGTATTCTTAAAGATCTTATTTATTTATTCATGAGACCCAGAGAGAGAGGCAGAGACACAGCAGAGGGAGAAGCAGGCTCCTGCAGGAAGCCCGACGCGGGACTCGATCCTGGGACTCTGGGGTCACGCCCTGAGCCCAAGGCAGACACTTAACCGCTGAGCCACCCAGGGGCCCCTGTAAATTTTGATTTAATTAAACTGATCAAAAACGGTGAATGAGGCGGACAGAAAGAAAGAAAAGAAATCGGTGGAATGAAAGCGATACTGTCCCTTGTTTATAGAGTCTATAGCCTCCATCTATGGACTTCGTAAAATGGTTCTGCTTACGCCTGGGCCAGCTTTGGGTGTCCCACCGGCCGAGACCTGCCATCGTGTCATCACGGCGGGACCGTCTGGCCCAGTGACCCCGCGGTGCCCTGCGGTTTGGGGACTCTGACGGGAGCCGGGGCGCCTCCGCGGCTGTGCTCACCGCCCGCCTTGGACAGGCCATCTGTCGTCTGAGACCTGCTGGTGAAACCCCAGGCTGCGCAGCCCCAACAGGAGACGCTGGGGGAGACGGACGGAGCAGGAAGCGCAGGGACCAGCTAGGTGGGCTGAGGCCAAGCCTGGCCCCTCCTCCGGTCACTGCCGGACATGCTCCTGTCCTCCTCCCCCTCCCTTTCCCCACTGTGTCACATCCTGCCACTGCCGCCAAGCCCTTGTGTGTTTTGGCTGCTGCTTGGCCCCAGGCTTGTAATCTGGAATCCTCCCCAACTGCTGACCTGCTTCATTTACAAAATCAAGGGCCTGATTTCAAGCCACACAGAAACCTAGATTTCCTCCCCTGGGTCTCAGAGATAAAAGCAGGGGACCCAGCGTATGCACGCAGCAGCTCCCGTGAGGCCCGCGGCGCAACCCTGACCTGACTTCTGGGGTCTGTGGCCCTTCTCTCTGTTGTTGCTTTTGGAACCGGGCTTGTCCTGGCTCCTGTCCGGACCGGCCACGGCCCCGTCGGTCACATGCTTGCTCGAGCGCTTTCAGGATGCTTGCTTGTTCTCAGCCAGTGAAACTTCTTGGGATAAAATCCATGTATCATCCCTGCTGCTGAAGGAGGCCTTCGATGGAATTATTCTAACATCAGCTTTGCTCACATTTGGGAGGGACCCTCCTCAGTCGGGTGCTGGGTCAGCTCTGTGGCTGGTTACCTTAAATCCTCCACCAACCGCTGAAAACTCATTTCGAAAACCCAGGATGGGGCGGGGAGCTGGAAGCAAGGGGCAGAGAGTGGTGCTGCCAGCAGAACGTCCTGCGGTGCCCTGGACACACCGGGTGAGGGACAGGGCCCAGCGCATCCTTATCCACGATCCCTAAATCCAACAAGCTCTGGGAAGTTCTGGTGACTCACCTGGCCGCACAACTGACCCGAACGGGCGTCACTTGGCCATAAAACCTGAGGCTGTTTACTGTTTTTATTTGTTCGTACAAACTGCTAGGGCAGTGAGAAGGTATCGGAGTATGGAGCGTGGCCTCGGGCCCTCCTAGGACGTCGTGCTAACCGGTCCATGCGCCCTACGGTGCTGTCTACAGAAGCCTGGTCCTGAAGCACATCCGGCCCGAGTTTGGGCTGTGGCCTGAGCGTGGCCCGTGGCCACCAGCCCGGAGGGACCGGGAGGTGCATGAGGACCCGCGTTCCCTAGAGCCTTTGCTTTGGGCCCTACACAGTCCTTGGCTCCCATCTCAGAGGCGGGAACCTCCCCGGTCCTGCACCCCCCCCCACCCCAGGAGCCTGTAGGGACAAAGAGGAAAGACGAGGCACAAGGCCTGCACCTCAGGAGGCCCGCCAGGCCCTCCTGGAAGGCGTTTCACCCCCCACCCCAGCCCCTTCTAATGCTTTATTCTGGCGCGGAGACTGTCCGAAGTGGCACCGCGCAGTTTAATTAATCATTCTCCTGTTGCTCTGTGGAGCTTATGTCAGGAAATGTTTCCTTTCGTTAAAAAACAAACTACTCAAATGGAAAGATTTCACGTATTTTTCTTTTTTTTTTTTTTAAGACTCCTAGTGCAATCTCTGCCAATGGAAAGTTTAATTGGCCACTTGGGTCAGGCCTATTTTTCCAGGGCGCTGCCCAAGTCCCAGCCACGGCAGATAGAGCCCCTTGACCCTGTGCCCGCAGCATCCCCGAGACGGCCGCTTCCTGGGCGGCGGTGGCCAGGGTCCCCCACGCGGGCCCACGGTCACACGCCCGCCGCTTTCCTCGCTCCAGGTCCCTTCCTCCCGCGCCTCCTCTTCGTCTCTTCTCGTGCCTTCCTCAAAGCATGGGGACCATATGTAACCAAGTCTGCTCCCTGGGCCAAGCCGAGACATACCAATGACGGTGTGGCCAGAAAAGTGGGGAAGACAGACAATGCACATTCGGGGGACAATGGACGGCGCGAGCGGGATCAGCTCTTCCCGCCGCGCATGAGCCGTGGCTGGCTGGGCGGAGCCGCAGATGCTCCTCCACAGCACCCCGCGATCTGGAGATGCCGCTGGGCAAGGCTGGGGAGAGTTTTGTTTTTTTTTTTTTAGATTTTACTTATTTATTTGACAGAGAGAGGGAGGGAGAGTGAGCACAAGCCGGGGGAGCAGGAGAGGGAGGAGCAGGCTCCCTGCTGAGCAGGGGGCCTGACATGGGGCTCGATCTGTGACACCCCCGGGTCTCAGGCTTAACTGACTGAGCCCCCCAGGCACCCTGGGCTAGTTTTGACTCTACAAACGACAGCCAGATGAAGCGGATTGTGTTCATATTAAAAAAAAAAAAAAAAAAAGTATTCCCAGCTCTAAGAATTTTGATCAATTGTTTCAAGAATTTCTTTTTTTAGCAAAAGTGGGTTTTACTCTCCACACTACGATAGAAATGAGACTATTTTCCTTTTTTCTTTTTCGACGGTTTCATATTTTTGTTACCAAAAGGACTTGGGAGCTGCCCTCCTTGAGCCACTTTTCCCAAGACACTGGCTGCACCTAGCACCTGGGCGGTGCGGGAAGGGCCCGGCAGGGGCCACGCAGGCCGGCGGCGGGGCCTGGAGGGCGGCGGGGACACCAGGCCAGGGGAAGTGGTCACCATACCTCCTGTGGAGGAGGCAGGGAGGCAGGAGGGTGCTGGAGTGTTTTTTTTCTTTTCCCTCCCTTTTCATGGGGGAGATGCTGGCAGAGAAACAGAAGAGCCAGAGGCTTTAAAACACGGCCTGTGGGCGCGTTTCCGGGTGACACTGCCTTGGACCGCTCGGGCCTCCAGGTTTCCAGTGGGAGCTGCTGGGAGACCGTTTCTCAGCCGAGGGTGGTCCCTGTGGTGGGCGGTGGCCGGCCTGGGAGGTGTCACAGTCAGGAAGGACGCGGGGCTGGGCGGCCAGCTTGGCCCCACCTGGCCTCTGCGGGCGGCCTCTGCCCTCTCGCTGCGTCTGCAGAATGGGCCATTCCCACGGGTCACAGCTCCACGGACGTGGACCGTGCCGGGGTTTGCCTTCCAATCCGTCTTCCCTAGATCCTCCCCGGGGCCTCCCGTCACCATGGATTTCGGGCCTTCGGGGGCGGTCACGGAGAGAGCCCCATTTCCAGCGGGCGGCCGAGCCTCTGCGCCCCCCGCGCCTACTCCCTTCCTGCCGTCACCACCACAGAACCCTTCCTGAGTCATTGGGCTGCCTTGCTCCGGCTTCCCAACCGGGGCCACGCGTCCGACCCTCCCGCTTACACGTGCGTGCGTTCCCTTCCCTTCTCCCCTTGTCTTTCCACCTCTTCTTCTTTTAGATTTTTCCCGTTCCTCTCCTTCGAGCTACCCACTAACTCCACAGAGCCTCATCCCCCTTTTCTTTCAGATTCTTTAGAGAAGGGGAAGAAACCTCATTTCCCCCAGCGGAGCCACTTCACTACTTCCAACTCTGCACCTCTAACTGATGACCTGACCACCCCTGGCCTCAGTTTCTTCGTTTGTCAACATTCACTGTGCTTGCAGCTGTTTGAAACAAAACAAAACAAAACAAACCCCAAAAAACCCAAAAAACGGGTCTCCTATGAAAGGGGAGTGTTGGGTTTTATGGCTTCCCATTTGTGCAGCTTCCTAATGCGGATCTCTGAGGGGCCAGCTCTGCACGATCCGTTGGCGGATCAAGGCCACATCTGGATTAGACGACGGGTCTCAAGAACCTGGATTTTGTGCCACGGGGAAAGGGAGCCTCTCGCAACGGGAACGATGTGAGGTTATCAGACGTTGGGGTTGCTTTTTGCAAGCTGAGCTTTGCATTCAGAGAACTTATGCTCTCTTGTGCAGAAGGCTTTCTCCGGAGGCTCCCCCTGGCTTCTCTGCATAAACCCTGTGGGAAGCTCCTTCTGTTTACTCGCCTGTGTCTGCCAGGGGACCGAGGGCAAAGTTAACGGCGAGGAGCCTGTGGTACCCCAGACCGTCCCGGGCTCTGGGCAGCAGTCGGGAGGTGTCCTGTTAGGTCTGGTGAAGGATCAAAGTGCCACTTTAGGGCAGACAGATGCTCATCAAAGAGCAGAGGCGAAAATGAAGGAGTGACTTTGGGAAGGCACAAGAACGACTAGTTTTGTTTCTCTTGCCTCATCTTCCCTGATAACCTCAGGGCAGCCGGTTTTATTAAGCCCACCGTACTAACGGATGTGGAAAGGACAGCTACTCAGGTGCCATGGTACAGCAGGGCTGTTTGACGTGGATCACGCAGCACCATGAAGAACTGTCCCAGAGGAGGAGACGGGAGGAAGAGCGCCAGGGTGTCCACGGGGAAGGCCCTGGAAACACTGAGCTGACCACGAAGGGCAGCGGGACTGGGGCTCAGGAGCAGAAAGCTTCTCTCTGGCTGCCCTCTCCGGGTGCCTTCTCCTCCCCACTCCCCCCTCTCCGCAGCCAGCTGGCCCCGAGAAACCCCGTAGGGAAGGGCGGCAACTCCAGGCTGGCTTCCCTCTCTGGGGGGCACTCGGGAGCTGAGCAGAGGAGCCCGGGAGGTGGATGGGGGCGGAGGGCAGAGCACCCTTGGCTGAGAGTCGCGCTTCCCTCCTGCTTCCCAGGTTCCTGGCCCGAGAGTCTCCTCTTTTCCTACCCCCAGAAAAATCTGCTCGGTGGGCACGCTGAGCCTAGCAGGAGGTGAGAAGGCAGGTGGTGAAGGTGGCTGCTGAGCACAGAGCAATGTGCGTGGGGTCCAGGGCCGCGGGTGTCCCAGTGGGGCGGTGGGGTGGGCGGCGGGGGACGGGTGGGGCTTGCAATTCTCTAAGGAGGAGACCTGCTGGTTTCCCTAGTTTCCCCTGTCGCTTTAAGTCCCCGTCGGGCGGCTGGATACATTCATACATTCGCGAAAGCCAGGAGCTGCCACTCAGGGAAAGATTCAAAAGTGCTTCAAGTGCAGGGGTCAATGTGCCGGGCTTCAGGGCCCGCTCCTGCCTCTCCGGATCCTGCCGAATTCACGGAGCAGCTGTGCAGGCTAGAGCCGGGGCACAGGACGGCGGGACTGCCTGCCTGGACCGGAGCTGGGACGCGGGCTTCCCGGGGCAACTCTGAGGGCAGAGGCCAGCTCGCGATGGGCCAACACGCGCTGCGTTTCTTTATGGTGCAGGTGGGGCAACAGAGTTAAAAGGCTTTGCAGGCCATCAGCCAACCTGAAGGAGAGCTTGTCTCAAAAAACTCATCGGAATAATCTCCCCTGCCCTCCGCCCGTCTCTTTTTGCTATCCCACCCACCCACCCACCCTGTGTGGGCTTACGCTCACTGAGAGTCTGCATGGGCAGACGCCGCTGGGCCCCGGGTGGCACGGAGGCAAGCAGACGGGGCGGGTCATTTGGGGTGGACGTGGAGAAGGCGATGTCTGGGCTGGGCTCTGAAGGACGGTGAGGCCGACAGTGGAGCC
The DNA here is from genome assembly GCF_011100685.1 of Canis lupus familiaris. NCBI lineage: Eukaryota > Metazoa > Chordata > Mammalia > Carnivora > Canidae > Canis > Canis lupus. Next base: position 68,518,398 of record NC_049233.1, read on the forward strand.
GAGAGGAGCGACTTGGGTCAGCGGGATGGCCCAGGGTGAGGGCCGGGGGTGGCAAGAAGGAACTCGCCGCCAGGTCATGTCACTCTCCCACTCAGGCCCGTCAGTGACCCCCCACCTCACTAAGGACAACAGCCCCAGTCCTCACAGTGACCTGGGAGGCCCTCTGTGGTCTCCCCGGGCCCCTTGGGCCTCCCGTTCCCTCTGCTCCAGCCACGCTGCTGCCGGGAGGGAGGACGCCCTGCCACACAGCTCCCTGGAGCCTGCGTCCTGCAGGTCCTTCCTCAGGTGCCGCCCTCCCTGTGGGCCCTTCCCTTGCCTCTCTCCATCCCCTTCCTCGTTTTGTTTTCCTCTCACCCCCCCACCCCACCCGCCCCCCACACAAACAGAGTTTGCCTATCTTTGTTTATTGTCTGTCTTGTCCAAGAAGAATAAATGCTCATGAGGGCACGGGTCAGTGCTTGAACCAGGCCTGGCATACAGTAGGTGCTCAATAAATATTTGTGGAGCGACTCAAGGAGTCTCCTCCACCCCCCTCCACTCCCCGACCACACTCCCCTCAAAGAAAGGGTTACTAAGGAGGACGCGAAGCTAAGGCTTCTGGAGTTTCTCTGGAAGGGGAAGGGAAACCACACCTTCCAGATGCTTCTAACTAGGAGAGTGAGATAACCGTGTCTCTGTTTTCTAGGATAACAACCCGGCGGTGACAGTGACAGAAGGGGTGAGCGGGGAGGAGAAACCGAAGCAGGAAGTCCCACGAAGGGGTCACGGCACAGCGGGTGGCGGCCTGACACGGGGCAGCGGAGGCAAAGAGCGAAGGAAGGACGTGGCGGGAGGCGCTGGAGGCCAGTGACGGGCAGGGAGCCGGACTCCCGTCCTCTGCAGCAGCCCCGGAGAGGGAGAGCCCCTGCCCGCGAGCGCCGTCGGTCCCCTCGGGTACACGTGCCGCCGCCGCTGCAGACAGGGGCTCTGGCCTTGGCGCCCGCAGCAGCCGGGGACTGTGGGGGGCACAGCTGCCCTTTGGACCCGCGGCGCCTCCGGGACGCGCACGGGCAGCGGCCTCTGCCCGGGAGGGGCGCGTGCGACTCCCCTCTGCTCCCCCACGCCCGTCTCCGTGTCACATCCCAGTGTATTTTTTTTTCTTTTTTTTCCCCTGGCTCCAAAGCTGTCACTCCCAGTGAGGTCGTCCTTCCTGCCTTCCGTTGGGTCCGCTCCTTTCAGGGACTGACCTGCCGACCCCGCGTCTCGCGTCTCCTTGACCCTCTGCTCCTCATGTGGTCCCGCCTCCCTCCACCCTGGGCCCCTTCTCTGATTCCTACTTCTGGAACTTCTCTCGTGAAGGCTCGATGAACCCGGGGAGGAGGCCCCTCCCCTCCCTCGACCTCCATCCTCGTCTACCAGTTGCCTTTCCTCTGGGTCAGGGTGACGGCGGGTCACGCTCAGGTATGAAAGAATCCGGAAAGATACCGACCTGCTGTTCTCGAAAAAGGAATCACTTAAAAGTACGCCGGAGCCCCCTGAGAAATGTCCGCGTGGGTGGAGACGTCCACGCTGGCGGGGGCCGGGGGGCGCCCACGTACACCACGAGCAGGCCGCAGCGCAGCAGGGAGGCAGGGCCCGGGCCCACGCTGGCTGACGTGGCCACACCGGCCGTGACTACGTGGACAGGAAGGTCCTTCCCGTCACCGTGACGTCCGCGGGAAGCTGGGCGACACCGAGCTCGGGAGGCCACGGCTCCGGCGGCCGTTCCAGGTGCGCTTCCAGACTTGGGCCCTCCAACTCCTCGAGTGAGCTCCGTCCTCCTGGGCCCTGGCGCCTCCCCGGGCCTGTCAGCGGCCGCTCGTAGGACAGAGCGATGCAGAAGCAGGTGGACGTAGGTCTCGTTTCCCCCCCGCCGCCCTCACGGGATTCTGAGGGAGGGCCCGCTCTGTAGACCCGAATCACGCGCCCCCGCCCCCATTATCCGATCAAAATTCGAGGCCCACCGTGGGTAGATTCCAGTTAATTCATCCCATGAGGACGATTTCCTCAAATAATAAGTAAGGAACAGAAAAGACTGATTTCTTCCTAAATTCGATGCCTATCCCATCTACCTGACCGTAAGGTCCGTGAGCGCCGGGACCGAATCCGTGTATCTTGCCGTTGCTCTAGCCCCAGCCGGCGACACAGGCCTAGCTCCTAGGAAGCTTCTGACCAGCTCCGCAGAGCGTGAATGTCTTCTTTGTGCTTCCTTCCTAGGTACAGCAAGGCGTCCTCACGGGAGGCTCTGCTCAATGACCCGATCTTAGCCTCAGTTATAAAACGAGGCCATTCTCCTTGGGTACGTAGGACCAAACTTGGTAAAAGACTCTGGGTCAGAAGCGCACACCTGCCGGCCTCGTCCGGGCACCCCCCCCCCCCCCCCCCCCCGCCCCTTTGTCTTGGATCCGCCTGCACCCGCAGGAACAAAAACTGGCTTTGTGTCACTGAGGGGAAAGCCTTCTGAGAAAGGCTAAACAACATTAACCTTTTCCCCTCCGTTGCGTTCAACACACTGGCTGACTGTGACCCTGGGGGACTCAGGGAGAAATTAGTTTGAAATTCAGGCCAAAAAAAAAAAAAAAAAAGGTGCTTTCATATCTTCAAAATCCCAAGGACCTGCGCATTGCCTCCCCCAAGAAGCAACTCAAAAATGCCCAGGCTGCGCTGCAGGCCGCGCCGGACGCCCCTTCGTCCCTGCTGGTTGGCCGCTCTCCGGGCGCTCCGGGCGGCTGGGGGTGCTGGGAGCAGCCGACTTCCACCCGCATCTCCAAACGCCCAGGGCTGGCACTTGAGAGACACGGAATTTTGTCCATTTTGTCTCTGTGCCAACCCGGCTCCCCTAGGAGTCTCAAGGCCACGCCGACCTGAAAAGAGATCCTCTTTGCTTCTCTGCATTCTCCGAAGATGACCAGAAATAATCATAAAAAAACGAACAAAGGGATTACAAATTAATCTGCCCTCGCTGTCTCCTCTGACTGTGAAGATAGAATTACAAAACCCAGGATTTGCAAGAGACCTCGATTCCTCATTAATCTCCACTATCGTTTCTATCGTGGCTTTTTTTTTTTTTTTTAAGCTCCTTTCTTAGGCAGGGAACGAGGGGGAGCTATGTTCTTTCTTCCCTCAACAGTAACTGAAAAATATGTCCTTAACATTTCAGAAAGCAGATCGTCCATGTGCTATAGTATAACCACTAAAGCGTGGAGGTGAAATGGCACGAGTGTCCTTTACGTCACCATCTGTTGAAATTAATGAATTTAAGCGTGGATAACCTAAACCTGAGGTTTCTTTGAAAGGCAGGAGTCTGATAGTCTAGGAAATTTCCAGGGCCTAAGAAGAATCTCCAGTTTCTTGACATTACACTTGCTATTGTGGAGCACATTTTGACTGTTTGGAAACGGGCAATGGGTAGCTTCTAAGCTGCGTTTCCCATGTACCTCTGGCCATCTGGAGCGGGGTCTGCGGAGAGAGCAGGTCCTGGCATTTTCTTGCCAGGCTCACGCCATGGGTCAGTGCTACAGTGTAATCAGAAAGGCAATGGGGGCTCTTCTCCTCCTCTTCCTGGAAGTGTCTGTAAACCCTATTTGGGGTGAGGCTGTGCCAGGACCATATCTATTCCAGGAGCCGAGGCTGCATGCTGACACTGAGAGAGCAGGCTCCGTGAACTGGGGTGGACGGAAGCGCTCATCCGAGCTGCCGTTTACGTGGAGCCTGCACACAGTGCACACAGTGCACGGTAGCTGCTTGTCTCCACGATGCCCACGGTGGCTCCCGGTTCTGCTCCTCCCTGGCTAAATACCTGCCCGTGTTCCTCAAACTCACGCTTGGCAGAAAGTCGAGGATGGGGCTTCAAAAGGCAAAAGCGTTAAGAGAGCATCCAGGCAGGGGCCCATCTCTGCCAGGTCCCACTCTTACCTGGGTATGGCACTCTTCCTTTGGTGACCAGCTCTGTGAGTAAGATTCCGAAAGACCACACGTCAGACTTGATCGTGAACCTCCCGTACAGGGCTGCCTCGGGGGCCGTCCACTTAATGGGGAACTTTGCACCTGCAGAAAGAACACATGGGTTACTCGACTGGCGACTGGCGGGGAGGACGGCGCCCGGTATGGGGTTGGGGGTGATGGTGGGAAGTGCTAGGAAGCCACTTCCACAGGAGCAAGCCCGTAGAGGGGGATGGGAAGGCAGTGAGCAAGAGCGACCTACAACAGAGCAGCTGGTCCTGGCTCTGGGACCTCCAGCAAGCTAGTCTAATTTTAATTTTCCCATTAAAAGATTGGACTGAAAAGCTCCTTAAAAAGCTCTGGCTTCTAGAACTTGAATCTCTGACCACACCGAATGTCATGGGTTTGGTCTGGATGTAGGGCTGACTTGTGACTTAGGAAACTAATTTTATACACGTTTTTTCCTTTGCTTTGAAACGATGTCGCATTTTATTTTTTTTAAAGATTTTATGTATCGGGCATCCCCGGTGGCGCAGCGGTTTAGGGCCACCTGCAGCCCAGGGTGTGATCCTGGAGACCCTGGATCGAGTCCCACGTCGGGCTCCCCGCATGAAGCCCTGCTTCTCCCTCTGCCTGTGTCTTGGCCTCACATTCTCTCTCTGTGTCTCTATGAGTAAATAAATAAAATCTTAAAAAAAAAAAGGTTTTATTTATTTATTCAAGAGAGACACAGAGAGAGAGGCAGAGACATAGGAAGAGAGAGAAGCAGGTTCTCCACAGGGAGCCCGACGTGAGACTCGATCCTGGGATCACAACCTGGGCCGAAGGCAGGCGCTCCACCGCTGAGCCACCCAGGTGTCCCATGATGTTGTATTTTAATTAATGCATAAAGTATCAAATCATAACACTACTCTCACGGATTCCTTGGCACAGGAGACCATGGTGTGCTCTTATGAGGTGCATAAAAACCAAATCAGACCACCATGCTTCTCCCAAGGCAAAGACAATTTGCTGCAGCCCATGTATTTTGTTGCAATGGGCTCTATTTCCACAAGGCCTTCCATACGCACGGCAGAGAAATGATTTTGCCTCTGGCTCCTTCCCTCCACCTCTCCCCCCATCGCTGATAGTGGCCCTCTTTACTCCCGGGGTAGTTTTTTTCTTTTATACTCTAGGATTCCTCGCTTCCCTCCCTACCTTTCTCCTACTGGCCGGCCGGGAGGGTGCTGTTTAATGTTTGTTCTTAAAGAGCAATCTTGCCTCAATGACTGTCTTACGAGTCTGATTTCTCAAGACCAAGCGACAAATTCATGCCCCAGTCAGTAGAACCTTTTCTTTGAAAATTTCTCGGATCAAAAAAAAAAAAAAAAAAAAAAAAAAAAAAAAAAAAAGAAATTTCTCGGATCATTTGGAGAATCCTCTCTCCAATCCAAAAGGAAGGGCGGCGTCCACCCTGCTCTAAGGCTAGATGTGTGTACGGGGAATTAAAATTGATTCGGCAAAAAAAAATAAATAAATAAAATAAAATTGATTCGGCAGCCTGTGCTCTCACATATCAAGCTCAGCAATTATAAAGCAGTTCCAGATATTTCACTGAACAAACCAGAAGAAAAACACAGGGAGTTTTTATTACCGATGGAAACACGATTGTATGTTGAAAGCATGTTAATTTTCCTTAGGAGCTCCTTAAAAAAAAAGGAAAAAATCATACAAAGGCTGATAGAATCAGAAATTTTCATGGTATCTTCTACGAAAAGTCACAATACGCAAAAGTGGCAAATAATTAAAATCCTTAAATTAGCATGGTTTTAATAACAAGAGCTATGATAAATTACAGCAATTAGATTTTTGTTTTAAACACAGTACATGATAACGTCTTTAGCAAATCTACCCTGGCATTTTGTGGCGATGTAATTTTCCTCTCCATCTCTTTTATGCCAGTGTGAAATGAAATTTAAAAAATCCTACTATTTCATTATGTGGCATCTCACATTTACGCTGGAGCGGAGAAGTTATTCTATAGTTTTCCTTTTATGCACTGAGTTATTTTTAATTAGCTGTGTTTCTCAAGCATAATTATTTCTATCTTTTCTTACGTGCTGCATGATTCCACACAAGGCCTGGTATTCTCCGAACAGTCGTTTTGTTTTTAAAGTTTTCTTTCAAAGCGTTCTGCTGTGTGAGAACCTACCCTCGAGCATTCTGTTCACGCAGCTTTGGACTCTGAGCCGCGGGGATTAATGTGATAGATTTTCTTCAGTGTCGAGAACAGACTCTGCCCTGGACCAGACCTCAGCTGGAGTTCTCTTATTTCAGAGAATTAAAGGTATATTAAATTCATTCCTATTTAAACTATCTCTTGAGCCAAATGGCTTGGAAATCCATGTCCATCTCGAAAGCAAAAAGAACTTTTTTTTTTTTTCCCTCCCCCGTGCCGACACAAAGCCTGTAAGTAAAATGACAAGCGAAAGGAGCTTTTCTTCCCTCCTCGGAATCATTCAACATTTGTGAAGGTGTGTGTGCGTGCGTGTGTTGCTGAAAGTAAACCGTTCAAGATTTGGATAAAGTCATTTTGGATTTTCTGAGAGGAGATCTCACAATGTGAGGGTTAATAAAAGCTGAAACAAACATCAATATATCAACCCGTTGTGTTAGTCGGGCTTTACTGTTTTTTTTTTTTTTTTCATTACGTCATCTACAACAAGAATTAGAAGAATATGTAAACCTTCAACAGATCAATTCAAACAAAGGCTGCAAGGGATCTCTGATAGGAAACCGTTGGTGGATATGTGCTCTGAGACTTATTAGCGGGAGCTCCCGTAGATAAATTTATTTTGTGTTAGTTTTCTTTCTAAGATAAGCAATATATTTACACCCAGTACACATTTTGGAAGAAAAAAGAAAATAAAGACTGTCTTTGCCCAATTTCTCCTACTTCTTCTCAGTCTTAAAATAGCAGCCACTGTTGACAGAAGCAGCTTCCCTAAAGATACCTCATATTTTCCTCCTGAAGGCAGGAGAAGGTTAATAAACGAGGGCAGCGATAGTCTGTTGATCGTTAACTATAGTTTCAACAAGAGAACTGATGGGTGTCCGCTCTTTTACTCATCTCATTACCTCTACTTCCCCTTGCCTTGGTTTCCCACCTCCCGGGGCGGCGGGGTGGGGGTGGGGGGTGGACAGCTGCACAGATGCAGCTCCAGACGGTTTGTGGCAGGTGGTGGGTGTGTGTATGTGTGTCTGTCTGTCTGTCCAGGGCCAGGCAGGTTGCACACTGCAAACCCCAGGCTCTGAGAACAGGGTCCCCAGCGCTGGCTGGAGAACTACCTACACAATCCGTGGGTGGCCCTGCTGGGGGCCGTGGTGGGCTCTCGCCTCAGGTGGAGTCAAGAAAGCTCAGAAACCTGGAAGGAGGATCTCCTGGGTGTAAATACTCTCTTTCCCTTGAAAATAAAGTTCTGTCCCTCCGTATATATATAAAAATAGATATATTTTTGAAGACATCATGACAGGCAGTCAAGTCAGGATCAAAGCTGTCTTCTAAGCAGGATGGTTTTGTAGAAAAAAGGAGGCGGTGTCCAGAGGCCTGCACTACAATGGACTTGGGCTCTGGTATGTCACCAGCTGACTCGCTCTCCTTGAAATTCTCCCCTTTGGGAGGAGGATTCAGATGCCCACGCAATGTCCTCCCCTTTGCATTTTGTCGCAGGAAAGGTAGCAGACTCCGCAGGTAGGATAATCTGTGTCACGGGTGTCACGGGCCCTGGAGGACACGGTGACGCTCAGCCAACTTGTTCACTGTTTAGATGAACCCGAAAGGTAAAGGAGTTATCGTCACCCTATAGCTTTTATTTCTGACTGAATTACGTTAACACATTTACGATTCTTCGAGGCCGCTAGACAAAGGCTGTCCATAATATGTGTGTATTTAACGCGTGGACTTGAAACGTCTTTTCCACGGAGTGTTTTCCAGGCGGGGCCTAGGGCGTTGTGCCTCCCAGGGTGAAGCCCTTGCTGAAAGCCTGACTTGGTGCTGTCACCGAGGCCAGCGTCATGGAGCCACAGCATCCAGGCTTCTGCCGTTGACCTTCCTGTAATCATAGCGAGGGCCAGTGAGCCTTAGGCCAAGCCACTTTCCGTGGTGCGTAAACACGCCAGTGTTTTAAATAATAGTCTGTCACCGACACCTCAATCCTGTTTCTCCAGATCCTGTGGGGGTATGAACTGAGTGATCATAAACGCTGTGCACTGACGGGGATTGTGCTCCGTCTCTTGGCTTCGACCCCTCTCCTGACTCCCGCGGCACCTGCCCCGGATCATCCGATGGGCCCTCCCTCCTGGATCCCTGACCTGTAAAATGGATTCTCTCCTCCGTGTCTCCGCGGGGAGGCCTCAGAGGGCCTCTCAAATATAACAGCCAAAATTTACCTTCTCCAGAATTCTGCTTCTCTTTCACGGTTTGCTGCCTAGCAAACCGCCCGGCTGATGAGACCAGAATGCCAAGAGCCCTCCTTCCCTCCTTCCCTGGAGCTGCGTCTACCTGCCCATCACCCGGCCTCCCGGGGCAGCGCAGGGCCTGCGTGGGGAAGGAGCTCAGGACATCCGCCCCGTGTCCTCTGCAGGTCCTGCTGCTTTGTCACTCTCGGCGCTGCGGCCACCTCACTCCTGGGAAGGTGTCTGGGTGTCCGGGCGTCCTCGCCACCCTCGCGCTAGCCCTTCCTCACTCTCTGTAGTCTGCCTGCGCTCCTGGCAAGGGCCCTGGGGCTGGGCCCACGCGCACAGGCTGGTCCTGCCTCTTCTCGTCGTCCTGGGCCTGCCCCCCCCCCCCCCCAGCCTCTCCACTGCCCTCCTCTGAAGGTTGCTACCTGCGGCAGGGCCACCGGGCAGGCTGCTCCCTTTGCTGAGGCGCCCACCCACGGCTAACTCCTGCTCCTCCGTTCTCAGCCCAAGTGTTATTTGCACAGGGAGCCTTTGCTTGACACACAGAGGCAGGGGAGGGGGGGTGCCCGAGCACCGTGCCCCCTCCCCTTAGAGAGCCTCGTTCTGGACGGCCACTGTGTCTCCGGTGCTGAGACCAGTGCCTGGTACGGAAGAAATGAGATAAAGGTGTGTTGAATGACTGAGTGACTGGGCAGCTGATTAGCCCTCCAAGCTTCCTTTCTGGGCCGAATCACCATGGCTCCTTATGAGGCTTATTATTAGTTCCCTGCTCTTCGGCAGGGCCCCTCTTTGTCCTCGGTGACCGGTGTCATCGTCCGTCACCATCTGGAAGCCCTTATCAGGATCTAACAACCACCGACTGCAGTGGAAAAGCATCTGTCACACACTAATGACACTTAGAAACCCCTGGAAACTCCTGTGCTTTTCGGGCCAAAGTGTGCAGTGAATCTGTCCGAGGTGGAAGGAGCACACCCCCCCCCCCCCCCCACTTTGCTCTGTGAGGAGCGGGACGCCTAGATCGCTGGAGTTGCAGCTGGGGACAGGGGTGGGTGGGCCAGAGGCCTTGGTGGGGGGGTTCACAGCAAAAGAAAGTGGAAATAGAATGAGACCAAGCAGGTAACTGGATGCCAATCATGCACACTCACGGGCCCTGGTCCTTCTCAGGTGGAATGAGGTGAACAGTCACCCAGGCTTTCGGTAAGAGAAAGGAGAGGGCTGTGGGTTTATGCAGGCATCAGTTTGGTCACAGAACGACATCAACCCCCACTGCTGCTGGCTGCTTTTGCTCACTCTCGTTTCCCGCCATAAGTCTTTCTGAGCTTTCCCCGCGTGCCTGGCACTGTACCTGGTGCTAGGAGCACAGCAGTGAACTCAATCCCTGGCTCCCACGGGGCGTGCCGCTTAGTCTGGGAAGGAGATATACTAACTGAGTGGCCGTGATACGGGTCAGACGGTGACAAATGCCATGAAGAATAATAAAATGGGCCACAAGGACAGGTTTTATGGGGCTTTCGCCAGCCCCGCTAAAGCCTTTGGCTCCCGTCCTGTGATGGGAAGCCACTGGGGCTTGGGAGCAGAATATGATGACATCCCACCTCATTCCTTCTCCTTGTCTTTCAAAAGTGGAGGATAATATGTCACTACCTTGAGAACAGTTTGGGATGAGAAAGAGTGCAAAGCATTTTGACTTTTCAACACTCTCGGGAAGCATCACGACACCTTCAAGGCCCATGGGTGAAGGAGCATTAGCGTCGGGTGGGCCGGCCTTCTATCGTCACTTCCGACGTCATGTTCGTTTAAAGAGTGGCTCTAGACACATCTGCACTATTTTAGCACACTTCTCATGGTTGAATGATACTAATGATCTCAGCCACAAAGGAGTGAAACTTAGCGTACTCAGGCGCTTTGCAAAGCTCAGACATCTTCGGGAGGAATGAATTAATCATCTCTGAGTCCAAGCCTCCTCGTGTCTCTGAGTGAGGCTCCTCCCTCTCCGTTCATTCCCTGGGGTGGGGGGGCCACACCCTGTCTCTGGCTCCCCCCGCCCCCCCCCCCCCACCCCGGCCCACCACCTCTGGGCTGGAAACACCACACAGACCCTGTTTGTCATCAGATGTCCCAGTTCTTGATTTGCAAACGTCAAAGGGACACAGCCTCTGGGGATCCCCACCTGTCTCTCGATTGTGGCAACTAGGCGTCTAAATGCATTATTTTACCAAATCATCTTACTATGAAGACGACATTTTATCATAAAAGAGATTCCTGTATAAGGCAGAAAATTTTACTAAACGACTGATCTGACTTAAGTTTCTTCTCATTTTAATATTTTAGGATGCGAGTGGAGTGCCTTTTTAATTAAAAAAAAATTTTTTTATGCTATCCCTTTCCCGGGGGTCAGATCATCATTCTGCCGGGGTTCAAAGTGAAAAGCCTGAAAGCCAGCTGGAACTTCTCCTTTTCTTGCAACCTCAGAGCTGATCTATCACCAAGGTTTCTTTCTTTTCCTTTTTTTTTTTTAAATAATCTCTATGCCCAAAGTGGGGTTCGAGCTCATGACCTTGAGATCAAGAGTCATATGCTTTACTGACTGAGCCAGCCAGGCCCCCAGTATCACCAAGGCTCCCTCTTTCCCTCTGTAACAGGCCTCCCACATCTGCCCTTTCTTTTTTTTTTAAGATTTTTATTTATTTATTTATTTATTTATTTATTTATTTATTTATTTATTTATTTATTTATTTATTCATGAGAGAGAGAGAGAGAGGCAGAGACACAGGCAGAGGGAGAAGCAGGCTCCATGCAGGGAGCCCAATGCAGGACTCAATTCTGCGACCACAGATTCACGACTCGAGCCAAAGGCAGATGCTCGACCACTGAGCCACCCAGGCACCCCACATTTGCCATTTCTGGTTTAAGCTCTTTGCTGAAACTTGTCTTGGGGCCTTGTCCCTCTGGTCAGCCTTCCCGTCACAGTTCATGGATCGTGCCCTGCCTTTGGCTCATTGTCCTTCCAATGAGTCACTTAAACCTCAGCCTCATGATACTCCCCTTACCCACCACAGAGCGGGTCCCCCACGGCATTAAGGCAAAATCCCCCACCTGGTTTTCACACCCACGTACCTATCCAACTTGAGCTCTTGCAACCCCAAACACAACTTCTCTTCTGGTTTGCTTTCCCAGAATCTGTACCCTGCACTTGGCATAATCGTGCCTGCTGCTTGTTAGCTTGTTCTAAATGTCTTCTTCTCTTCCACTTGCTAAGCTGAAACATACTCCTCTCCCTTCCCACCTTCCTCATGAAGTCATCTGTGATTACTCCAGCTTTCATCGATCTCTCCAACGCACTTGGAGCCAACGTTATAAATAACCGTCGAATGCTTGACAGTAGTAGCCACAACAACAGCTAAACATGCACTGAGTGCTTGCTAAGTGTCAGGCATCAGGCTAAGTGCTTTACACGCAGGAGGTAGATGCCAGTAATAGTCCTGTTCTCCAGATGAGAAAACTGAACACGGGGAGGTAAAGTGATATGCCAAAGACCGTGTGGAAACGGCGGAGCTGGATTTGAACCAAGGGAGTCTGGTTCCAGAGTCCAAGTCCTTGAACACGATACCCCATGCTGCAATGCCCATGTCCCCAACATGTCCTTCTGCTAGTTCTGCATGTGTTATTTTTTTGTCTCCTTAAGTAGAATGCAAATCCTTTGAGGTTGGAGACCATGTTTAATACTTCCATTCCTTGACAGTACCTCGCCTACAGCTGCTAAAAGAGCAACTGCTCAACTAATCTTTAACGGACTAAAGGCAATTTATTCCAGCAATTTATCCAAAGAAATTCCCTTCTTTCATGCATGTTTAATCAAACCAAAAAAAAGAAAAGAGCAAATACACGGCAGTGTAACAACTAGTGATTGTTTTCACCCCTAGTGTTACAGGAATAAAGGCATCCTTACCCTACTGTAGGATGGTCTGACCAAATGCTCTTGATTTTTAAGTGAAAGCAGGAAGGCCAGTTAAATTCATTAAGTCAGGATGGCTCATCCCAACCCCCAGGATCCAGTCCGGTTAATGAAGGTTCTCTATCCCTAGTGGCCAGGCAAGCTGTTTTCTTCGCCTCAAACAGAAGCGGTTCTTACTTGATTTGGTTACTTCCTATATTTCATGCATCTTCATGCATTAAGATGATGGCAGTGGCCCTGGAATATTCAAATGAAAATGGCAGAGACTTCCACTCCCAAGTCTACACTTAGTGCATGTAAGTTGGCCAGGAATCAGGGAGAAAGTGCTCTTAAGTGAGAGTGCAAAGGGGTGCACCCCATGGGCTGTGCTGGGATCGAGGGGCCATTTGTGGAAGGCCCAGGATGGCTATTTATGAAGGGAGCTTTGGAGTCAGTAGATCTGGGCTTGCACGTCCCATTTGCTGGGTGACCACTTAAAACTGCCCCCAGTCTCAGTCTCTGTGTCTGTAAATCGGGATGATGATAACCTGATGAGGTTGTGGTGAGAATTATAAATAATGTAAGGGGCTCAGCACAGCCTCTGGCACACTGTAACAGCTGAATAAATGCCAATTATTATTCTATTTGTTTTTTGTTTTTTTTAAGATTTTATATGTTTATTCATGAGAGACACAGAGAGAGGGGTACGGAGAGACATAGGCAGAGGGAGATGCAGACTCCATGAATGGAGCCTGATGGGGGACTTGATCTCGGGACTGTGGGATCATGCCCTGAGCCAAAGGCAGATGCTCAACCACTGAGCCACCCAGGCGTCCCTATTATTCTATTTGGACGGTAATGCAAAGGCACTAAGTTGCAGTTGCATCTGGTTAGCTGAAGCTCTTCAAACTTTAAGAGAGGGAAAGAGGATAAAGAAAACCCAATGCACTCATCAATCACTGAGAACTTACTGAGCATCCAGGGAGAGCCCGGCACAGGCGGAGGGCCTCCTGAGAAGACCAAACATGGTCTTGCCTCCTGCCATGTGTCGTTGTAGGCAGCTGGGGAGACAGAGTTCACAGGCAGACCCAACAGACAGCTGAATAGGTTGGGACACTGGTTTTAGGAAAAAAGAGGGCTCAGGAGAGAGGGAAAGAGGAAATGCACAGGGAACGGGGGCTCTGGATAGAGGTGGCCGCACTGAAATGCTGCAATGTGACCCGTGGTTCTCCCTGGGAGAGGCTCAGCTCGGGAGCCAGGACAGGCCGAGGGTGGGGGGGCCATTCACATTATTGGCTCTTGGTGGCCAGTTGGGCTGTCAAACCTTACTTCCTCTGCTGGTGACCAGGCCAATTCCACAGCCCTGTCTCAGAAAACATCCCCTCCGGCTACAGAAACTGGGCCAAGGTGGAGAAGGCAAAGCCAGTATGGAATAAAAGCAGCCAAGTCCTTCTGACAGAGACTCCAGTGGTGCCCCAAGAGCATTTTCAAGGGGGAAAGGCATTAGCGTCAACAACAGACACTGTTTTTCTGAACCAAAGATCCATCCAGGGTCCCCTTTAATTAGGAAGCCACAGACTCTGCAAATTATTACATCCAGAATTAAATAATGTGCAGGACGTCAACTTTAAAGTCACCCTGCGGAATAAAGGAGAAGAAATCACAAACTGTGCCAGCAACAGGAAGCTGATTATGTTGGCGGGGAGGGGTGACACGTCAGGACGAGGACGGGATATCCTGCAGGAGAGGTGAAATCAAAGCTGACCTGACCTGGAGCTCTGCGGTTGTTCAAACAAAACAATGATTTCAAACCCAATAAAAACAGGCAGAGCAAAATTCCGATTTTTCACACGAGGCCAAAGGAATGACTTTCAAGTTCCCCGAATGTGTCTGGAGCAATACAACTGTGTGTTTTCCAGTTATCTCTGGTGACGCATTGTGTTGAAATTTCTACTTGAGGTTCATAAGATTTCAGCACCGTGTTTTAAAAGTAAAAGTAGGGGAGAGGTGAACGGTACAGTGAATTCACATGATGTCCCATCTGAAATGCACAATGGTGAGCAGGGAATCTGAGAAGGAAGGAAGGAAGGAGGTAAGCAGTAGAGGAGGGAGGAGCGCGGTCCCATCAGGGATGTGGGTGGAGGAAGACCAAGCCCAGCCAGAGAAGACAAGAGCCAGGGGCCAGAGGCAGGGCCAGGACACGTCCTACAGACAAGGGCTGATTAGCTGGGCCACGGATCCGAGGTCTGGTGCGGCTAAATGCACGGAAGGGATGTTCAGGCTGAGAGGGTGAGGAGAGTCTCAAGGGAAGCCCAGAATGGAGGCCCAGACAGGGAAGGGGGGGTGCAAGGTCCAGGTCCATCAGTGGGTATCAAAAACCTACTCAGGACAACTGAAGGAGGGAGACCCAGCCCGCGGGGAGAGGGGGATGCGGCTGCAGCCAGGGCTCTGCTCCTGGCACCCTGGAGTTGAGGAGGGGCAGGCAGGGACATTTCTTCTGCGACCTGTGGGGGATCGCCAGCAGGTGAGGGGAGGGTGGTCTGGCTGCCCGTTTCCCCACCACTCTCTTCCCGGTGGTGACCAGTGGCAACGCGCGATAACGGTCCCTGGCAGCTCAAAAGAACGGGATGCATTGGCAGCTCCTGAAACCATGGGTATTTGGTCCCCGTACTTTTCGGAAGGAAATCTAAGACTCCTCCTCGAGAGGACTCTGCTTGAAGCACAGACTGCATTAGGACGGGGGTGGGGTGGGGTGGATTGAAGTGATTCTCTCAGGCAGAGGTGAGGAAAGGAGGGAGGAACCCTGCAGGCTATTCCAGAACACCAAAGCTCTGAACAATTGCAGCGATCCTCCCAGCTTTCCAAGAGCCAGACAGAGAAGTGAAATCAGAATAACGATCCTGATTCACGGTCCCGGGTCGGAGGGACACCTACCTCCGTGGGCTTTTGTCCAGAGTAAAAGACAAGAACGCTGGTGTACGGTTTTGCAGCCACGGGCACGCTGCTGCTCAGGGTGGTGAGAACTCAGACCTCAGTAATAAACGCGTGTCTGGGAGGCAGCTCAACACAGAAATTATTCCAGGAATCCGGCCACCCCCAGGAGGGGCAGTCTGACATCAGGCCACGAAGCATGCGAGGCAGCGGGGACAAGCGCCGGGGCTTGGGGAACAGCTGGTGGTCATATTGAGGGTTTGGCTGCAGTGAGGAAGAAATCAAAGCAAGAGAGGATGTGCGGAAGACAATAGGCACTTTGGGGTTGCTTTTCCGGACTGCCCCCACACAGCGCCGGGGCCTCTGGGGAGCCCAGCACCATGCGGCTGTGCCCCTCCCTCCAGCTGGAAGACATGGAGGCCTCGAAGCGTGGGGCAGTTTTCATCTGCACTGCCTGTCCCTGATTATCCAGATGATGCAAATGAAGGAGTTCCTCCTGCCAGCAAGGCAAGACGAGGAAGCCAAGTGACATTTTTGATGTTTGATGGCAGTCTGCAGTTCCTATTTACACACTTTAAAATCACAGAGGGTGACCATCTGCTTCCTCCTTGCTGATTGCTAAGAAACGCGGGATGCACAGACCAAGGACATGCTCTTGACCATTCAGAAACCACCGCCAAATTGCTCTGCCCGAGACAGCACAAAGGAGAAAGACACCCACCCGGCGTGTAACACGTGACTGGCCGGTGCAGATAAAGAGGAAAGATATTCAGAGGAGCGGAGCGGGCTGTCAGCGACCGGGGCTCGCCGCGGTCCCATCTGTCTCCCCGGGGCCGGCGGGCGGTGGAAGGACCCAGGCCGTCGCCCGCCTGCGGGTTTCATCTTAAAAGAGAGTCTGGGGTGGCCGAGGGTGGGTTAAAGTCCCTTTCTTTTCATTGTGATCTTTGGCTTTCCGCGCGTCCTCTCTGGGAGCGGGATGGATGGTGTGCACAATTCGTGCTCCTTCCCGGGGGCACAATCGGGGTGGCCCCCGCGGCTCCGGGTGGCTCAGCAGCAGGCAGGAGGCTCCCGGGCTCTCAGCAGGGGAGCAGCTCCCGTGGCTCTCAGCCACGGCACCCCCTGGGGCTCTGGGAGGGGGTCAGTGCAAACAAACACGCTTCCTGCTCAGTCCTTAAAACAATGGGTGCTTTGGGAAGGGTTTGCTTTTCGTCAAAGGGTGGTTTGCTTCTCCAGTAGGGGGAGAATTAGATTAAATCCAATGATGAAAAAAACGGGTCCCCGGCCGCCTCCCCGTGGCTGACATTTGCCGTTCGGGTCACGGCGCGCTGTGTGGGAATGGCAATGGCAGTGCTGCTGTTGACAGAGAACAAGAACCCATGTGCCGCCCACGGGGGCGGGGGCGGGGGGGGGCGGGCATCTCCTGGCGAGATCAGCCTTGATGTGCCACCGGATTACAGAGGCCTCGGACGAGGCTGATTAATAATTCTGCAGGAGCCCTTGAGCTGGGAGGCTGGTGTTCGGAGGCTGATAATCCCCAGTCATTGTAACACAAAGGGAGGACAGAAATTGAATTCACAGTTCTGAATCGTGAGATTCAAAATTCGAAAGAAAACCGGGATCCGCTTCTTCCTGGCTGTGTTTGTCAACCTAGCTGCCTCCTTGTTTGTGTTAAATGGCTACTGTGCTTTTTGAATCCAAAATCTGATTATATTTAATTAGTACAGGCATCTGGGATTTCTAATACACAAAGAGTTATTAAAGTAACAAATCTTTCTAAAATATGTTCACCATGAAAGAATGTGTTAATTTATGCAGTAACAATTTTTTAACATGAAATAATTAACATGAAAACTGCAACGATTATGAATTCTTCGCAGTCTAATTTATATGTGAATTTTCCTCCAGATAATAATCTATTCAACTTAAATCTGCGATACTGGGAGCATTTGAACAGACGCATTTTTCTTCCTCTATTTAACACACAAACCTAAACTCACGGCAGGTCTCCCCCCCCCCCCCAAGCAGGTCTTATACAAAGTCACAGGAGCCCCGGTTTCTATCTACATTCCAAAGATCCAGAGATTAAATTGCTTTGACATTCGCTTCCCCACAGTGATCCTTAAAAAAAAAAAAAACAAAAAACAACAACAACAAAAAAAAAACCAACACACAGAGCAATTCTATGTTCCTGTCTTTGTGATGATTCAAATCAGCAGTGGAGAGAGTTAAGTAGGCAGGTGACCCGGCTGGAAAGACGAGAGGGTGTGTGCTCTGCAGGAAGGCAGGCGTGTGTAGGGTGTGCCTGTGTGTGTGTGTGGGGGGGGGGGGGATGGAGGGGAGGGCCGGAGTGAGATACACACAAACAGCTACTATCACCCCACTGGATCAGTAGTAGTGACGTCACTATTACTACTAACAACTGTACAACTATCAGCTCAGCGTCTGCTCTGTGCTGAGCGCTTTACGGATATTCCCAGTCCTGTGATGGAGACCAGGTGGGGATGGAGACCCAGGGAGGTTGGGTAACTTGTCCAAAATTTACAGCTACTTCGAAATGATGCTAAGATTTACACTAAGATCATTTGATTTCATAAGTCGTGCTCTTAACCCATTCAGTCCCTCTCATCTTTGGGAGCATGTGTGTGCGTGTGTGTGTGTGTGTGTGTGTGTGTGTGTGAGAAGGAAAGCGGGGTCGGGCTATCCAGAAAGACATAAAGCAAGGAGCTGCCAGGAGCACAGGAAGGAGTGAAAACCCCGAGAGCTTCTTCCCTGATCCTCACAACCGCCTGCAAGGTGGCCAACACCGGCCCTGGTTCTCCAGGGAGGAGAAAAAAGCTGAAGCTCCCTGAAGCTCGAGCTTATGCAAAGTCCACGAACAAACGAACAAACGAGCAGGAAATGCAGAGTCGGGATCTGCACCCAGACCACCCAACTCCAAGGCTCCTGCACTTCCCATTACCCCAAGACAACCTTGCTGTTGCGTGCAGGGAGCGCTGGCCTAGCACACCGTCCTCTCTGGAGGGTCTTGCGGTCACCAGGGTGTCCGATGCCCACAGGGAGAGCTGTGCCCGCTGCCCAGAGGGCAGGGGAGCAGGTCTGGGAGGAGTGTGCAGAGGGGACAGTGAGTTTGGCTATTTTCGCTGCTGTAAGCAGGTATCTATTAAGTACCTATGCTCAGTGCTGATCTTCAGGCCGAATTACCTCTATGGAGGAGCGGTGAGACTGGGCCCGCAGACACATGGGAGGATTGCTCCGACAGCGCTCGTGCATTTATGTGTGTGCTCACGCACACGCAGGCACAACCATCAGAGCCGCTGCTGGAGCCTCTGGTTTGCAGTTATGCTCGGGCTGGCGGGGGATGGGGGGGACCTCGGGGCATGTAGGTAATACGTGGTGACGGCCCAGGCACAGCTGGCTGTAAAATTAAAGAACTAATTTTTTTTTTTTTTGTCTTAAAAGATTGATTCTTCTTTCCTGATTACTAGTAGTCTTTTTCTTAACTTCTTTTTTAAGGTAAGAAAGAAAGAGACTTTTCAAGGATAATGTACATCAGACACAAGAAGTTTGGGTCATAAGGATGGTTTTTACATTCCACCGCCCTTGAAGAGCTTTCATAGACAGCCTGAGGAGTCCTGTGCTAATTACATGAGGTAGCTATTTTCACTTTTCCATTTCACAAAGGTCAAGTGATTTGTAAGTGAGTTTGTTCAAACCCAGGCCTTGTAACCTCTAGTCCTGGCTTCTTCGAAGTGTCCCACCAGCAGGTAACACAGCAACCTTGTATTACACCTCTAAAGGCAAAGTCTGCAGGGCAGTATCTATAAATGCAAACTAGGCTTGCCCGAGGACTAATGGTTCTTTTTATGTTTTATTTTTTTATTATTATTTTTTTTAATCTTTTTTTTTTTTAAGATTTTATTTATTTATTCATGATAGTCACAGAGAGAGAGAGAGAGGCAGAGACACATGTTTTAAAGATTGATTGATTGATTGATTTTTAAGGATTTATTTATCTATTTATTATAGAGATAGACACAGAGAGAGAGAGGCAGAGACACAGGAGGAGGGAGAAGCAGGCTCCATGCAGGGAGCCCGATGTGGGACTTGATCCCGGGACTCCAGGATCGCGCCCTGGGCCAAAGGCAAGCGCTAAACCGCTGAGCCACCCAGGGATCCCCCTGAAGATTTATTTATTTATTTGAGATATATATATAGAGAGAGTGCATGAGCAGAAGGGGCGGAGGGAGAGAGAGAGAATCTCAAGTAGACTCCGTGCTGAGCACAGAGCCTGATGTGGGGCTCGATGTCATGACCCGGAGACCATGACCTGAGCCGAAATCAAGAAGTGGATGCCAAACCGACTGTGTTACCCAGGCGCCCCGACAGTTCTATTCCTGGGACCTAACCACGAGACAGAGGGACCTTTGTCCTCCGCCACGGCAGCCTAGTCCATAATGACCCCAAATCAGAAATACCAGTAGAACAGATAAACTGATACAATTTGTAGGGTGGAATACGGCTCAGCAAGAGAAGGGAAAGCGCTGATGCACGCAGCAGCAGGGATGAGCCCCTGCAGACGTAAGAAGGTGGGAAAGAAGCTGGACACAGGGGAGCAATGCTACATGGCTCATTTAGACAAGGTGCCACCACCAGAAGAAGGAATCTCTGGGCGCAGGTAGGAACAGTGGCTACCCAGGCAGGCGGCTGTGGTTGGAAGGGGGCCGAGCGGGGTTCTGGGGTGCTGGCGGTGTGGCCTGTGTCTTCATCCATGGGTGGTTTCAGGGGCAGACACGTGTGTAAGAACTTACTGGGTTGTACACTTTGCCGTTACTCATTTTGTCGTCTGTATGTTATGGCTCAATAAAAATAAATAAGTGTCGACAAAAGCAGGCCGTTCTTCTACACAATCCAAGTCGACCCGAACGTGTTAGGTTTAGATCGGGCCTAGTCAGCACTGAGCTTCCTGAAAGCTCAAGAAGAGAATGGGGTCGATCAAGAACTCTTCCTGCCTGTCTGCGTGAGCTCTGAAGGAGCTGCTGGGTGGAGGGGAACTGCACCAGTTAGAAAGCAAGGCTCGGTGACAGCCGCCCACGCTGGTGGTTATGGGAGGAGGTGATGCTGCAGTAGGGACACGGCTGAGATTGGACCTCAGGTGACCCTGCAGGTAGGGGGAGAGGCCAGCGGGAGCCTGGGGGAGGGGATGGAGGAGGGGGTAGAGGCCAGTGGGAGCCTGGGGGGATGGGGGGTGGGGGGTAGAGGCCAGCGGGAGCCTGGGGGAGGGGATGGAGGACGGGGAGAGGCCAGTGGGAGCCTGGGGGCATAGGGGGTAGGGGGAGAGGCCAGCGGGAGCCTGGGGGGGGATGGAGGTGGGGGGAGAGGCCAGCAGGAGCCTGGGGGAGGGGATGGAGGTGGGGGAAGAGGCCAGTGGGAGCCTGGGGGGGATGGGGGGTGGGGGAGAGGCCAGTGGGAGCTTGGGGGAGGGGATGGAGGAGGGGGAGAGGCCAGTGGGAGCCTGGGGGGATGGGGGGTGGGGAGAGAGGCCAGTGGGAGCCTGGGGGAGGGGATGGAGGAGGGGGAGAGGCCAGTGGGAGCCTGGGGGGATGGGGGTGGGGAGAGAGGCCAGTGGGAGCCTGGGGGAGGGGATGGAGGAGGGGGAGAGGCCAGTGGGAGCCTGGGGGCATGGGGGGTGGGGAGTGGGGAGAGAGGCCAGCGGGAGTCTGGGGGGGATGGGGGGTGGGGGGAGAGGCGCTGGGAGGTGAGGACCCGGGGCAGGGCGACGGGGCAGCAGTGAGGGATTGGACGCTGCCTGGGGATCCACCACCACAACCACCTCCAGCTCCGCAAACCCAGAACCAAACTCCTCCTCTTTCTCTGAAAAATGAGCCCCTCTCTCCGACTCCGACTCCCTTATTTCTGTCGCTGGCGATTCCAGTCTCCTATAACCTGCATCTGGCTACGCGGGAACTGCCCTCGCCTCTCCCTGTCCTCCACAGTGTTGGAGCCTCTCCAGGGCGTCTACAGCCCACTCTTGCCCTGGGTGTGCTCCCCAAGGGCTGTCACCACGTACGAGGCACAATGACAAGGGTATGTATTCACCGCCTGCCATGTTCCGGGCCCTGTGCTGAGACTTTACATTGCTTTTAGCTGTCTTGGCAAAAATTAAAGCACGAAGCAGGTAAAATATATTTCCACTTTACAGGGAAGCAAACTGAGATGCAGAGAAGTGAAATAACTTGGCCGAGGCGATGGTTTTATGTGGCTTCAGCGCCGGACCTGTGTGTCCCTCTGCTCTCCTGCAGGGACGCACCCCCACCCCCACCCCTGCCCCCGGGGTGCGTCCTGCTTCCTTAGAGCAGTAGCTCCCAGCAAAATCCCTCTCCCAGACGAGGCATTCACGGAGTTAATGGTGGCGTTACTTAGAGACTCTGATTGCACAGAATTTAGCAACGAGTTTATGACCAAAGACGACCTGCTGTGATGGAGGGAGCCGTGCGGGTAACAGAGCAGCGCCAAGTGATCTCTGGTCGCCTCTAGAAGGCTGTTGGTAGAGGACCACCCTCACCGGCTCTGACCCTGGCGCTGACCTCCTCCCTGACGGGGGCTTCTGCTCACAGTCCAGGGGGGCGGGGGGCGGTAGGGGGAGAGCAACGCAGGGAGGGCTGCTGGACGCGTGTCCAAATCCAATTCTGTGCCCTGGGGAATGTCACTGCATCTACCCAGGGCCGGGGGATGGTGACAGACGCTTCGGTGCGCCCCTAGCTGGGAAACCCTCAACCGTGCGGAGAAACCACTGCCGCTCAGAGTCCCCAAATACCTGTGTTCGGCGCTTGCTTCTGAACTCTGCCCTCACTTCCATAATCAGGATCTCCCCTGGCCGTGGCCTGGGGGTAACATAAAACCCGGCTTGTAAATACTACCAGGCTCGCGGGCCAGCTGTCTGGAGGAGCCGATGAGTCCCCAGCAGAAACCTCAGCGTGCAGCGCATGACAGCTACACGCCGGCCCCTTCGGCCTCTTGCAGAGGCCGGGGCGGGCCAGGCCCTGGGGGCAGCAGGCCCAGAGCTCCAAGATGCAGCTCTTTCAAGCTCCCTCACACTTGCACATGAGAGGCTCCCCCTTAAAAACACTTTCCCACACAATAAAGGGGAAAAGGGACTTATGACTGTTAGTTTTTGTTTTTGTTTTTTAAATCACTGTCTGGCTGAGCGGCAGTGGGCACAGCTGAAGAGAGGGGAAGCAATGCTGCCGGCCACACCTGGAGACTCCGATCTTGCCTCTGCCCTTTGACTAGCTGCCTGCCTTTGTGCAAGGTGCTCAACCCGAGTCTCTTTCTCTCGCTTCCCTCCCGACTCTTCACATTTAGGCTCCCGGGCCCGGCCCTCCATAGGGTCCCCCTGTAGATGCCCCGGCTCCTTCCTCTCCCTCTGCTGCAGGCGACCATTGCTTCTATTCTCCTCGCAGATCCTGGAGCCCCACAGCCTTTGCTTATCCCCGAGTGCAGTTCTCCACCTCATTTCCTTCTCCTTATTTGTCTCTTTCCGGTGTTTGGCATGGACGGGAGGACATTTGTGAAAGGGAAGAGAGAGGGAGTGGGCGGGACGCTCTATTTGGAAGTTAAGCAAAGGAAATACGGTACGAAGGGTATGAGTGGATTCTTACAGAAGGCGTCGGGGGCAGCATCCGGGAACGTGATGGGGGGGTGCGGAAGCCAGCAGAAGGGTGATCAGGACAGCCGACCGTGGAGGAGGGTGGGACTGCATGGCCAGGGCCGAGGGTGGCCGCGTGCACGCTGTCCCTCGGGCTCCAGTCACCCAGGGCCACAGCCCGACGACCCCACTCCGTGGACTAACCTTCGAAGCCCTGTCCACGGCACCCTTCCCAACGTCCTTGGTTTCTGCCCTGCAACTTCTAACTTATGGGTGGTTCAAGGCAAGAATCTGTAGCCACACACTCTGTGGAGTCCAAAGTGTGGGAGAGGGGAGAGGCACACCCTGGACCGCCCCACCCAGCACCCGGACTCTACTCACTCCCGCGAGCACACTTACACGACCGACTGCCGAGACCGACTCCCATCTCGCCCCTTCCTGAATTAAATATTCATGTCTCCAAACCTTCACCTGCTCCCCACGCGGCCCCCCAGCTTCTGGGTCTGTGAGTTGGGACCTGATGGGTTTGCTGCAGGGCAAACTGTCTCATTTAGGGCCAGGTCTCAGACCCAGGGACGCTGCAGACCCTTGACTCAAAATCACGGCCACATTTCTGTCCGGATGACCAGTGCCAATCACAGCTGCTCGTGTGCTTTTGATTAGGGACAGGGCCTGCCATCTGGCCGCGCAGTAGCGTGTGTGTGCATGTGTATGTGCGTGCGCACACGC
Source organism: Canis lupus familiaris (assembly GCF_011100685.1). Classification (NCBI taxonomy): domain Eukaryota; kingdom Metazoa; phylum Chordata; class Mammalia; order Carnivora; family Canidae; genus Canis; species Canis lupus. The sequence goes on from NC_049233.1 coordinate 68,542,037, forward strand.
ATGGGCACGCTCGCGGTGTGGGCATTTGGCTCCAGCACAAGAGCTGCCACGTGTTGGGGAAATTCAAACAGCCAAGCTGTCTGACCGACGTGAGAGTGAGCATTTGGACGGTATCTGCACCAACCAGGGTCTTCGTTTAAGCGCTTTCCTCCTCGCTTGAGGCTGCCGAGAATGAGGAGGGGAGAACTGACACGGAATGAAAGAATTTAAAAAGAAAGAAAGGACGGGAGTCCCAGGGTGGCCGTTCTGAAATCCAGTAGGAAGCACTGCCCTGCCATACATTCCAGTCCCGCTTCGCCTTGCTCCGAAGGCCTAGGCTTGGTGAAAAACAACAGCCACGCAGCCTCCCCGCTCCCTTCAGACGCCAGCGTTACCTTCTACGCGACAGGCCTACGCTCCGCTGCGAACGGCACTCCTAATTCCACACACGTACCTTGCTCACCGCGGTGTGCACATCCGGGAAGGAGGAAAACAGCCCTGGGAATTCCCTCCCTGGCATCGGGTGCTCTAAAAGTAGCCGAAAAGCTCCCCACCGGAGCGGCTGCGGGCCTGGGGTGTGTTTAATCTAGAGTCTGATTTCTACAAATCTTTGGGGGAGGGAGAGCGGAGGGAGATGATTTAGAGGGGTGGGGTGCTCAGCTGACACGGTTATTTCCCATCCTTCCTCTAGATCCCTCTTCTGCTTGTCTCCTGGTTCTCAACCCAGCTGGGCTCCTCAGTGGGCTCCTCTGACCCCTGGATTCCCCCCCGGGTTTGGCGGCAAATCTGGAGGAGCCCCAAGGGCAGGCTCAGGTACGAAATCGCCCGATCCAAGCCTGGCCTTTCTCTGCAACGTGGCCTCTCGTTCTTAGCCCTGGTGCCTGCTCCGTGCCCACTGCCCTTCTGGCCTCAGTCGGTGACGGCTGTCACCCTTGAGCTCCGGGACATCACAGCATGCCTTGTTGGTTTCCCTAACCCTGCCCATGCCTTTATAAAGAACTCCTTTATTAAATTCTCCAATGAGCATGTTTCTGTCCTCTGCTGAGACTTGGATGGAACGACAAGCTATGATTTGATGTATCTCTTGGCTTTCCACAGCCCTCTTTCCCCAAAGGCAAAGCGTCCGAGGCTTGGACGCTGTGCGGGGGCCAGCCTGAGCCAGGAAGACCACATCAGTGGACGCTCAGTCACCAGAAGGCAACATGCTGTCCATCCATTGAACCCACTATAGTCTCCCACCTGTAGAGCTATCGGATCCCTGCCAGAGCAAGAAGAAACACCTCAGCTGGAGGACGCCATTCCAAATATTTTTCTGGAGGTGGGGAAGGGAAGGAGAGAGGAAGGATGGTGCCGCAAGCGACTGTTGTCTCGGATGTGATCATGAGCCATCCCATATAAATGCCCACCTTGTCTTGCTGTGTACTCATTGTCTTCGATCAACCTCGCCAATCCAAAGTCAGCAATCTTGCATATTAGTCCGTTCCCCACTAGGATGTTTGCTGACCGCAGGTCCCTGTGGATGTAATTCATGCGCTCGATGTAAGCCATTCCCGCGGCAACCTGTAGGAACGGAGGAACAGGACGCACGTCACACCACGACTCCACGGGCTCACACGGCCTTACGCCTGAGGCGGGCGTCAGAGGACCACGCAGCCTACCTGTGCTGCCATATCCACGAGGTTTGGTAATTTCAGAGCTCTTCCTTCCCCGTCTTTTAAGAAATCGAGTAAACTTCCTGTGGACAAAACATAAAACCATTTCAATTTACTCTGGAAGATAAAAATGCCTGACAAAGGGCTGCATTTGGTTTTCTTATTAGAAATAATGAGGTGATTGAATAGATGATGCCGTTGATGAAGAAAAAAGAGATTCATACAAAAAAAAAAAGGAGGGTAGAAAAAACTCTTGTTTGAGAGGCAGCGGTTTTATCTTTCAGATTTCAGATTTCAGCACAGACAATGGTGACTTCATTTCTAAGAACAAAAGTTTGGGGATGCCTGGGTTGTTCAGTGGTGGAGCATCTGCCTTTGGCTCAGGGTGTGATCCCGGGATCCTGGGATCGAGTCACGCATCAGGTCCCTGCAGGGAGCCTGCTTCTCCCTCTGCCTGTGTCTCTGCCTCTCTCTCTGTGTCTCTCGTGAATAAATAAATAAAATCTTAAAAAAAAAAACAACAAAAGTTTGAAAAAAGCATAATGCGTGGGATATGATTCCCTTTATGTCACAAAGAAGGGCACGTGGGGACATGTGGGGATACGTGGGGAGCTGCACCACTTTGCTTCATCCCCAGCAGCCCCCACCGACATGGGGAAGACGCTGCCCGCCAAGTGGTTCCCAAAGTGTGGTTCTGGGACCAGCAGGGATTGCATCCCTCGGGGAATCTGTTAGAAACTCTCAGGTTGTGTGCCAGAATCAGAATCAGAAACTCAGGAGGCGGGGCCTGGAAACGTGCAGTGTGAGAAGCCTGCTGGGTGATCTTGATACATAGCAAAGTTTGAGAAGCACTGGCCTAGCTTATTTACAGATTTTTAAATCAAGGAAAGAATATCTGAGGAATATAGAGTGGGGCAGGTAGCTCCCCTCGTTGGATCATGGCCAGCCAGGCCTTCCGGATATTTGACGCCTCAGAGCCACCGTGACAGCACGGCCTAAGTTGCTTAGGACCAACACCAGGGCTCGAACAATCCTGCGCAGAGGCCGGAGGCTTGTGATGGTCACTGGTGATTGCTTGCATGCTTTAATCACAAAGTTATTGACCAAATAACCCTGGAGACAAAAGACAAGCAATCTGCCAGGAAAAAACATTTTTTCCGAATATATTTAAAAACAAAGTACATGGAAAGGAAAAAATTACACTGGGGTCCTCTGTTGTATGATGCATTCATTGCCTTTTAAGGTTGTTTCTTGTTTGGTTCGTCTATTTTTCCGAAACAAAGTGATCTTTGGCCTTATCCCTGGCAATACTGCTTTTGATTAGAAAGACAGAGAGAGAATGAGAATAAAATGCGCTCTCTAGGCCGCTTGGGTGCTGCAGTTGATTGAACGCCTGGCTCTTGGTTTCGGCTCAGGTCATGATCTCCGGGTCGTGAGATCGAGCCCTGCATCAGGCTCTGCACTCAGCAGGGAGTCTGCTTGAGACTCTCTCTCCTTCTCCTTCTGCCCCTCCCGGTTGTATTCTCTTTCTCTCTAATAAATAAATAAATCTTAAAAAAAATGTGCTCTTTAAAAGCATGTCTTTCTTCATCTGATATTTAAGAGAGTTGGAAAAACAAAGGTGCTGAGAAGATGGAGACAAAATGAACCCAGAGACCTGTGTCTGATATGAACCCTTCAGCCCTGAAAAAGGAAATTTAGCACAAGGCATGCCATCCGAAATGACAGCAAATGATCACAGCCCTCGCCACCACCCTTGACATTAAAAATGAATGCTTTCGTTACGGAGAGGAGCTGAGACTCCTGACATGTGCAGCGTGTAAAAGGTGCTGTGTTTCATAAGGACCTAGGGGTGGGAGCACACTCAAGGTCATGGTCTGTTTTAAAACTGTTTTTATTAATGAGCAATTTGTGCTTCCTGACGGGAATGCTTGACTCATGCAGAAAGCAGGGAAAAAGCAAGCAGGCACCACCATTTCCCTCCCCAAAACAACCCCTGTGGGTCAACTGTGAGAGGGATCCCAACCTTTATTCATGTACTCGGTGACAATGTAGATTGGCTCCTCGGACACCACCGCGTAGAGCTGGACCAACTTGTCGTGTTTCAACTTCTTCATGATCTGTGCCTCCTCCAGGAAGGACTCAGGGGACATTGTGCCTGGTTTAAGAGTCTTTATGGCTACTTTTGTGTTTCCATTCCAGGTACCTGCACACATCCCACAATACTGAGTCAAATCAAAGCTCCTCTTTTGAAGGAAACAACAACAAAAAAGCTTTTCAATCAATAGCTCCTTACATAAAGTTAGAGTTTAACTTAAAAACTTTTTTTTTTCCTTTTTTTTTTATAACTTAAAAACTTAATCTCTCTTTTTTTTTTTTTTTTGTTGAATGAGGACAATCAAATGTAAGGACTCTGTCAAATATTTTCAACAGGAAAAATGCGTTTACCTTTGGCCGTATTACTTTTTTCTGATTTCGATATTATGCGACTTTCCTTTTCTGGGGCTCACTCATGTGATTACAAATTGTTACCAAAAGCTCTGGACACTTCTTTACAAGGATGAAAGCCCAAAGGTCATTAGAACAGGCCTGGCCATCCCATAGCTATCCCTTCGGCAGTAGAGTGAGCATGGAAGAAGCCATTTTATGAAGAGTGCCATTAAAAAAAAACACATGGCAACACACTGAGGATGTCTGGAAATTTCCTCTAGACTTTCAACTGTCTGCAGTGGATGGGCTACTTGACCGAGTCCTTGAACAGCTGATACATAGGTAAGATTACAAGTATGCTATTGAGCTTTGGCAAGAAGCTCACAGCCTACTTGTCCCATACTTCAACCAGGTAAGGAAAGTTCCTCATGTTAACTGATGGTCAGCCACAAGAACAATAGCTTCTATCAGTTAGAGTGAAAAAATTAAACAGCAGCAAAGAGGGAACAGAAGTATTTAGGCATAACATGTTAAAATCAAGTAGATACAGAGACAGGCCTGGTTTATGATCACAGGTTGCCTCATCTATAAAATATAGGAACGGAACTGGATTATCTTTTGAATCTCTTTCAGCTCCAGAATTAAAAAAAAAAAATCTAGGTTCAATGTGTATTCCATTATTAGTCTTATAACTATGAATTAAAACTCTAAGGGAGGGGCACCTGGGTGGTTCAGTGGTTAAGCATCTGCCTTTGGCTCCGGTCCTGGGATGGAGTCTCAGATCAGGCTCCCCACAGGGAGCCTGTTTCTCCCTGTGCCTTTCTCTCTGTGTCTCATGAATAAATAAATAAAATCTTTAAAAAAATCTGCTGAGTTAGATTATGCCTTTACTATTTGTAAAGAAAACTGGTTTAAATGAAGATTAATTTTTATATTTAATATAACTGATTTTAGAATTAAAAAATTCTGTAACCCTTGGGTACTCTGTTCAAGGCATGGTTCATATAATGACGACATGCAGCCTAGAAAAATCTGAGTTAGGAAAGAGCAGTGGCTTATAGAAGAGTTCATTCAAATTATAAAATATCTGACTGCTACATATAAGTGGAGAAGGTGACAATCTGTATGTAAGTGGTCTTTGCTATTTGAGCGCTGTCAGCATCCCAAAATTTTAAATAGAGATTTTTTCTTCTCTGGTAACAACCCAGTTAGTCTCACTGGCATTTCCACCATAACGTGGTGTTTTATGTTCAGTAGGAAACAAATTCTTAATAGTACAGCATAATGACTTCAAGTTGATAATTATGCATTTTGAAAATAAATCTTCGTGGAATGTCCAATTCTTCCTGACTGCATAAATGAATTAAAATCTTGGCACCCGCAACTTCAGTTATAAATTGAGCAGATGAAGGAGAGGAAGGCCATATACAGATATTCATATATACTTATTATATAGTAGCTTATACACACATATATGTGCATGTCTGCTTGTCTGTCTCTAACCTTACTGCTCTATCTACAGCTACGTAATACTTATTCCTTGCCAGGTTCTGTTCCAAGTGCTTTCCCTGTGCTAAATCTTTTAATGTTGACCACCCCTAAACACTTAGAGCTACACATAGCAACAGGTACCTATCTTTATTGTTTTTAATTGAATCTAAGAAAGGAAGAAGGCGGATTCCATAAGCACCAACATCTGTCTCACTGACGGAGAGATGTGTTTGGGTGGGGCCAAATTCAAGGATTTTCTCTAAGCCAAGCTGCCATGGACCAAAGGCTGTTATAAAAGAAGTGGGACGGGCCCAGGGCATTCAGCCTTATCAATGACACGACAACCAAATTAAGAGAGGTCTGAGTGGTCTACTGAGCATCCACTACGTGCAGGGGTTCTGGGTATATTGTCCATGTCATCCTCAATCCTGTGAAGTAGATATCATTCCAATTTTACAGATGAGGGAACTAAGGCTCAAAGACATTAACTTAGCCCCTTGCCCATGGTTAATCAGCTAGGAAAGGTTCAAATGCAGGCCCACTGAGAAAAAAAAAAAAAAAAAAAAAAGGAAAAAAAAAAGCCCATGGTCTTTCCCTATAGTCACCCGTCCATTGTATCTTACCTTCTCAGGTCTTAGGAAGAGGAAACAATGGATTCTTACTGTATTGGTTTCTCGTTCTGTGCACGCCTGCCTTCGTTAACCACGTGATGGAGGATAGAGGAGTACAGCGAAGTATTGCTGTACTCTCAAAATCTGGATGTCCTGTGCCTGACCGGCTACCCAGGTTAAATGTCTTGGTCCCAAAAACTGTGTGTGTGTGTGTGTGTTTGTCCCAAACTGTCTTTTTAATTGGCTCTGAGGTGCAGCCAAAATGCAATGCGCCCTCTGCCTTACCAAGCCACACTTCAGCGAAACACCCCTGACCCAGCTTCTTCTCCAGAAACAACGAATCACGTGCAACTTCCCAAGCATCTTTAGCCAATCCAGAAGTTTGTGGGGTACAACTTGATGCAATCACAGTTAAGTTAAAGCACAAACCATCAGCTTTGTCTACAGGAAAGGGAATTAATAAAGAAAACACAGTCCTTATAATCCATAATCATGCATGCACTAGGGAAGATGGAAGGTGACTTGCCCCTTAGGGCGACACTGAGTTCACTGGGCAAATGTTTGCACTTGAAAATGAAGGGCTGGAATGTTCCTCGTACTATCTTCTGGCTTATGAATTGAGACTCATATGATAGCATAATTTGAGCCATCTGCCAATCATGACCACTACTTCTCTTTTGGAAATTCTGGAATTCTGAAATCAAAATCAAATGTATAATTCCCCACTATTAGTAATTTAAACCTTCTTCCTTCCGGGTCACAAAGTCTTTATTTTCACCTTCCATCTTTGATGTTTGGGACTTCCCAAACGAGAGAGCTACTAATAGAATAATTGAGTCTCAGCATACCCATCCATACTTCCCCAAACTGCCCATTTCCCAGTCTCTTGATCAACTGCAGGGATTCTCGAGGGATTTCCCAGACATCTTTGGTTTTGACAGACAGATCGGTAAGCCTTGGCATCCCTTTATGACAGGGAACAACTAGGCGGCAGCAGAGACCTGCGGCTCTCTCTGATGGAGTGGAGACAGCAGCAGGAGAGGGAGAGAAAAGCAGAACATGTGAAACGACACTTAACAGTTGCACAAACCCAGCGAGCGCACAGCATTGCTCAAAACAGGGCTACGTCGGCGGAGAACTGCACGTATCTTGGAAGATTAGACACCACACGTTGAAACATGTTCATTGGAGGTAGAACAGGAAAGACATTTTAAACATGGACTGCTCCATGCCTCCAGGTAGTATATAGGCTACACACATACACAGGTACAGGTACGGCTGTTTTGGTTTCTATACTCGCTAACGAAGAAAAATGTTTTCTGTCCGAGATGCTAATGACATGTCTCTGGAGCCCTGGAGATCTCTCCAGTGACTTCAGAAGTTACCTTTGGAAGACAGAACATCAGCATGACTATCCTCTCCCTTTCTAATATCAAGGGTTCAGGGACTTTCTTTGGTTTGAACATATTTAAAATTGTGACTTTAATTCAGGATTTTTCCATAGAATGTTAGACTGTTACAAGCCAGGAAGACTGAAGATTATACCTGGCCGGGGAAAAAAGAGGTCACATTTCTCTAGGGATTTCTTTGGCATTTTAACTGACTCTATTCTAGCCGTCAGATACTCTTGCTTCTTTGATATTTCCCATTAAAAAAAAATCTTTATAACCGTCTCCAATGCATAATTTAGAAATCTGGTTTCAAAGCAGAAAGAAAGGAAACTGAAATCTGCAGAAACTCAAGGCTGAGAAAGAATCCTATTTCCTATGAAAAAAAGACAAAGGAAACAAGTTATCACTTATGGGCTATTTGGAATTTTTTCCCCTTCTCTCTTTTCTTTCTTTTTCTCTTCGTTTTTTTTCTTTTCCTTTCTTTCTTTCCTTTTTTTTTTTTTTTTTTTTAAGGAATATACCTTTTAGAATATAACAGTGGTGAGGGGAAATTGCCTAAATGTCAGGTTAAGTGTCTGCCAGGTAAGAAAAAGTAACAAAGAATAAGGGATCGGAGCAGTGACAAAAGCTGTAGAGCGCCTGGCGTGTGCAATGGACAGCGCCCCACCCGCCACGTCCCACCGGAGGCCCCTTGGATCCAGGGAAATCCTGTGGAGGGTGGTTGTCTTTTCTCCAGGAACCAGCCTTAAGTTATTTTTTATTCCTTTATGGTAGAACCAGGTTCTGAGATGTTTAGGCAGGAAATTATTTATGTGTCAATATTTCAGAGGCACTTTATTGCATGAGAGAGAGAAAGAGGGAAGAGGCAAAGCCAATATAAAAACAAATCTAACTTGAGATGGAATTTTTTTTTTTGAGATTAAAAAACGTCTATTGCTCTTCATATCCTTTCTCTCCTCCAGCTTTACGATGTTATTAACGTGCCCTTTCCAACACAATATTTTCAAATGATCCAAACCCTGGGGATCCTGCTGATGTTTGGCTGTAATGAAATATATTTCGGCATTTGAAAAATCCTTACATGTGCAGGCACTTTGAGTATGTCGCTTAAGCTCAGGGAGATATTCTGCTTCATTTCTCCCAAATATTTCATTAGAATCCATATAAACTAAACCTATCCAATGCCCTAATCAACGAGTACTCCAAGTCCTGTTAATTTTTCACTTTTTCATTAGTGCCCAGGATGAATCGATAGGTATTTCTTATTGCCACTTTCAAAAGATTGCTTTTTTCTCGGTGCTAAAAAATTATACACAATTTTAAAAAAAAAAAATGAGTGTGCACAGAGCAATAGTTGAGGTCAAGCCATGTACTATTTTGGGGTTTTGTTACTGTCCTGAAGAACAGTATATAATGTGTATATATATATATATATATATGTATGCATATATTATGTGTGTACACATAATACACACACACACATATACAGATCACAGAAAAAACTACAGGGATCAATGGGACATAGATCTGTATATGCATGTGCATCTATGTAAAAATCCACCTGTGTGTATATGTTATGTGGTGCGATAGCCTTGCTAATCTTAGAAAGTAATCGTTTTGACACTTGTATATAAGACCATATTCTTTACTAAAATGTGCGGACTGTACACCTAAATACCTCATAAGCATATATTTCTAGGAACAACACACTAACAGTGACCTCTGGGTGTTAGGACAGCGACTGATCTAGTTACTGTTTGTAAGCTGGATTTAATACAATAGCTATAACAGATCTAGGAGCTGTGGGCCACACAGTCTACATCTAGTTAGGAAATAGCCGAAGTGGTGGAGGAGTGGAACGTGATAAATGGACTGCAAAATGCATCTGGTCATGGGAATGAAAAGCATGTGCAGCCAGTCCCGTGAGTGCTGAGTGTGAACTGGGGACCCTCGACAGGAGCCCCCCCGCCCCCAACCGTGAGTTCCCTCCCAGACACTGCTCCCTCTCCTGTCACGGTTTCTGATTACAGACCCAGGGGAACAGGAAAAGATGACAACATTTACAATTTAACCTATTGCTTCGTACTTGAGAACTAGAATGTTTTAGAATCTTTTGACAAATGCGTGGAACTAATAACAACCATGGTAAAAAGACATCAACAGAACCTATTCAGCTAAGCCCCACCTTGCCTGGCTGCAAAGAAAACTATGCCACTGCTGACCTTGCTCATGCTTGTACCTCCTCCCCGCCCGACCTCCCTAGGAGCCTCCCGTTCCCTCCAGTGTCCCGGTGGTGAGTAGCTAGAGTCAGGGTTACCTGAGTAATGTTGTACAAGCTGCTGAAGTGTTTCAAACTGGGCCCGGGTGGTAATATAGTATCCACCATTGTCAAGTTTGCGAATTTTATAATGTTTGACATGGTCTCCTTTCATATCATCCCAATCTCGGATCGACAGTGAATAGGCACCTGGTAAATATGCAAAGCATTAGCAGCTCCAATAATTTTGAAAGCTCATTTGTTTTTTGGGTCTCACTTACCTGACTATTCTGATTAATCAATATGAAGAGAACACACACACGCATGTGTGCATGCACGTTTGCACATGCGCATCTGCACACATGCAAATGTGCATGCACACACACTCTTCCTACTCAGTAACAGAAGAAGAAAACACATCTTTCTTGCAAATGCCAGAAGTTATTAGCAATTAAGTCATTTTATCCTTGAGAATGAAAGCGTCCTGACCCTCTTCAGTACCCTAGTGTTGCCTAATATGGTATTAGACCCAACTCCCCTGGGGGCGGATGAAGAGAAACACAGACACACAGGCAGGCTGGGGTCTCTGTCCTCATCTTCCTTACCCCTGGAGTGCTGCAGAGGCAGTGGCCACGTGTGTTGAAGAAGGGTAAGGACCGTTTCTCTAGAAGGGAGCCTTCAGATTCCACTTCACTGTCTCAGGAGCACATAACCATGGCTAGTAGATCAAGCTAGAAGGCCACTGCTCCTCCTTTCCCTTGGCCCAGCTCCCTTTTGTGGGCTCTGATGTGTGGGTGGTTAAATAATGGAAGGCCAGTGGTTGGAGGAAGAGCAGTCCTCAGATTTGAAAAAACAAAAGGAATGCAAAAATAACCTGTAGGATTGGTGCCTGAGGAACCACAAGCTGTAGAAATCAGTAACTCTAAAGAACTGCCGTGAATTCTATCATCTTGCATGTCTGCAGGAGTGAAGCTGCCTGGCCCCTGTTTTGGGAGAAAGGGCTTGATTCTGAGCCTCTACAGTTCTTTTGGAGCTGTCTGTGGTTCTAGAGCCTGGGGGGGAAACTGAAAATAGGACTCTGCTCACAAGGTGGGGAGGATATGTGCCATTTAAAAATCCTTGTACGTTAGAGAGAAGCCTTTTCATCTGCTCTGACTAATCCACAGATTTGAATGACAACCAAGTTCTTCAACTCCTTATCTTACCTTTGGTGGTTTCACTTTCACGGATAAGAAAGGTACCTCTCGGGTTTCCAAAGGACAAAAGCTGTCGCTCAGCATCTTTTCGGCCAAGTTTTCCAAAGTACCACCTTTAAATGAGATCAAGGGAAGGAAACATTTTGTAAGGGATCATTTACAAAACTGCAGTAGTGATCCTCCTCACCTCCGATCGCATCCCTAGCCTTTCCCCTTCCACGTTTTCCTAGCCTCATCTAGTTCCCTTTCAGTCTGCTCCCGATTCCATCCCTAATCCATCTTTTTCAGTCTTTGAAGAAAATAAATCAGATTGGAATCGTGGGCGATTTTCCTTCTCTTCCAGAGGTGACAAGAACTGGTTTGTGTTAACACTGCCACCTGCATTCACAAGAAGAGAAATCTAAGACCTTGTTTTGAAATGGCAAGTGCAGCAGACCCTTTCCGTGCATGTCTATAAGACCCTGGATTTCTGAGCATAATTACAACACCTGGGAAATAACGAAACTGCAGCCTTAGTCTAAGTAAAGATCATTAATCAAGCATTGAAAAAAAAAAAGTCAGGATGGATAAAGAACAGAAACGTGATATTTTCAGTAACTTCGTACCTACAGTGATTTTGGAAAAAAAAAAAAAAAAAGAAGCTGTCAAGACTACCCCTAATTTGAGATGACTGCTGCCTTTGGATGCTTGCTTTCATGCTCTTCCTGGCCAGCAGGTGTGAGGACTTGTGTAAATGGAAGATCTGCCCAGCAGATGGGTGGGGATCTGCGCATGTGTGCTCTGGCTCAGCTGCAGGGACAGGTCACTACACAGTCAACGAGCACGGCCTCACAAACGACTGGCTGTTGCAGCTGTTTCCTATCCTCCCCGTGACAACACCCTGGTGCCGTGTGAGAAGGCGTCGCGTCAAGTCACCTCACAATCTCTGCTGTTCATCTTTTATCTTCCCTTCCGCTCTCTAGCCCTAACCATGGCTTGGCAATTAGCTAACGTTTCTGCAACTAGCTGCTGAGGGAGCAGCAGCAGGTGCCGTGGGAATCCACGACAGAATTCAGGAGAACCCCGTCGGAATCTGTGCACAGACACAATTTTAGAATATTCAACTGTGAGAGGATCCAATTTCTAAAATGAAATTTTAATTCACTATACTTGAACATAGCTATTATGTGTTCACTGTCAAATTCTTTTGTGAATGAAGGAGCCTCGCTGAAGATAAGAAAAGACACACTCCAAGCGAGCTCCTCGGTGACTTTTAAAGGCACCAGACTGTGCAACAATCCTAACTTAGCGCTAGACGGTATAAAGAGAATCACAACAATTATTTACGAGAAATGACTTTCTGGGTTTGCATCGGTTGCCGGATGAAAACGCAGTATAAATGCAAATGGTGGTGAAAAGAGAACAGTTGGAACAATGGGCTGAACCAAGACAATAGCATTTTAAGATAATGGTAATTAATTGCCTATGTAAAGCCATAGGCGTTATCTTCTTAAGATGCTAATTTATTCTTTAAGAACCACGTATTTTAAAAACTGACCATTACAAATATAGCTTAAATATATAGTCGGTAGGTTCTCAGTTAAATCAAAGTATTGCCACCTTTTAGTGGTACCTTTTATTCTGAAAGAACGCACAGATGTTGGCAAATCTGCCCCCCAAAATAAAAATTCAATACAAATTCCTTTATTCTCTGATGATAAAACACACTCCCTAGGAGAAAAAACTGAGTATTTGAGAGTGGGAAACAAAACCGGTCTCCTTAGAGCAAATATAAAGGAATTAAAGGCAAGACAGTGATCCTGTTGGGAATTTGGTTGGGGTGCACCGTCTAATCCTCCCCGTCGTGCTTAAACAAATCCAGGGCAAAATGCCATATCAGAGCCAAAGGATGGCGGGCTTCGTGGCTGACTCTCCTTGCCCCCCTTACTGGTCAGGCAAGGCCACCAGAAGAGGCAGATGCCCAGGGTGTCAGGGAGGAGGACAGGTTCCCCGGATCTGGGAGTCATGGGCCAGTTTTCTTTCCCTCAGTTCAGAAATGAGGGTTGCCACACGGGCCACTCTCATTAGTTCTCCCTTTTGGAAGCGACCATGACTCTGCGCAGGCCAGGAGAAGGAACGATGGTTGTCCCCTCTAGAATGCCCTCAGCCTGCCAACCATCTTCCCAGACCGGTACCAGTGAAGTCCTTGGTCTGACAGTTAACTGCGAGTCACGATTTACCATCACAGAAACCAACCAAGATGGCAACTCAAAGGAGAGGAGCATTTGAAATGCATCATCAGGGGATCCCTGGGGGGCTCAGCGGTTTGGCGCCTGCCTTTGGCCCAGGGCGCGATCCTGGAATCCCAGGATCGAGTCCCACGTCAGGCTCCTGGCATGGAGCCTGCTTCTCCCTCCTCCTTTGTCTCTGCCTCTCTCTCTCTCTCTATCATAAATCAATCAATCAATCAATCAATCAATCAATCTTAAAAAAAAATAAAAGAAATGCATCATCAGAGGATTCCCTGAGCTGTGGAACATGCCATAGGTGAGATATTTCTACCTGGGCATGGAAGGTATGTCTTCAGTACCCCCTTAATATTTCCCATTACTCTAAGAAAGAACTCAATCTGATCTTTGATAATTGTTTGCCTCCTTGATCACCCCCCTCCCTGTCCCCCTTGCCTTTCTTTTTCCCTCCCCACTCCCATTCTTTCTCCCTTCCTCTCTCTTTTTTTTTCCAGTGGACTATATTATAGGCTTAGAGCCTTGGGTTCACAGTAATAATATATGCTCTGGCCAGAATTGCATCACATTTTCCCGATTACTTTGTATCTGTGGCAAATACTAATACTAAATACTATTGGGTTTTCAATAGACTTGGGATGTAATGCTCCCTTTCAAACTGTATTGACGTATTATTACGTCAATAATAGTACAAGTATCCCACAGACAGGGCACAGGCCGCAGCACAACGCCTGGGAGAACATGGCATCAGCATACTCTCTCAACCCTGAAGTCGCTCTAGAGAACTTCTTCTCCCCGCAACCTGCACAAAGTTAATGGCATTTCACTGTGACAGCTAACTTTTAAAAGCAAATAGTTGAGTGAAAACAACAGAAACAAAACATACTCTTCTGCCTGGATTGAGTCGACTGGAGCCACGTAATTGCTGGGAATGTAACCAGTCTCTCCGGTTGTCAAGGAGCGGGCTTCCCACCAATCTCCTTCCCTGCAGAGAACAAGGAGAAAAGGAAGTGAGTGCGCAGATCATTTTAATGCCAACGCCGTTAGGGTATCAAAGACTATCTCTCAGTCATCTCATTGGCTGATTTCTGCAAATTCCAACATAGGCCTCTGCGAGGGTCATGCGGCTACCATCGACGTCAGCTGTGACTCGAATCCAGGGCTTGTCTCTCATCTCTTATTTAACTTGCAAATTAGGAATGTAGGACCCTGGCCACGAGGGGGTTCTCCTGGGGGGTGGACGGGCATTGTGCTTGGTAAGGGTCCCCAGCTTGGACAGAGGGGAAGGGTACTCGGCCTCAGGCTACGTTAGAAAAACCCTGTAACGAGGAACCAACTGGTAGTTATGGGAGGTGCGGGACGTGTGATCGTGGTAGACGTTCACGACACGTGCACGGGTCAACCGGCCACACTGTCCACACCGCACAACCTGTCACACCGTACACGACCCATCGCAAGGTACACAGTGTGGTGTGTCAGTGACATCTCAGCAGAGCTCGAGGAAAGGCAGAGCATGCACGGCCTCTGCTAATTTAGCTCACAGTCCCGCCGCGGTCGCACATCCCGAGGCAACCGGCATCCTCTGGTACTGCTGGGGAGATGCACACCGGTCGCCTGGCTCTAGTGTTGTTTTGCTCGCCACGGAACGGATGTATCAGAAAAGAACAGAACAGGGCAGCTGCCGACGGTCTGAGAGGGGAAGCCTGTCAGGAGGCCCAGGCCCGGATGAAAGCTCACCCCGGGCCTGCCGTGCTTGCCGTCAAGACAATGGGTCGAATCCTTACAGCACAGGACAGGCTGAGCTTGCTCAGAGTGTGCAGCCTGCGGTTCGTTCCTCGGCCGCCCACAGCGCTGACCTGAGTCTGCTGGGCCGGAGGGAAGCGTGGGGAGCCGCGTGCGTGCGGGTGCACGGGGGGAACAGACAGTGGCCGGGCCTGAGGTTGAGTCTCAGCGCCGCGGGACACCCAGCGTTCCAGGAGGCGGCCTGGCCTGTCTCAGCCTGCGGGTGGGGGACAGAGGGCCGTGCTGCAGGCCTGTAGCGCCCCATCAGCTTAGGACAAGACGGCTCAGGTTGGCGGTGAGAGGTCATGTGTTTAGGCTCAGGGCCACGGATGTGTGACGGAGAGCGCGGACGGAGCGTGTGCCCCCTCCACACAGCGGCGCGGGGCTGCGGCCCCGCCAGTGCGACACCCCCAGAACCTGCACCTGCCCGGGCCAGCACCCTTCAGCACCCCGGGCCTGCCCGATTGCTCTCCAGCAGGGGTCCGGCGCCGTCTCGCCTTCCTTTTTTGGTCCATGGAGGCAGCAAGAGAAATCCCTAGCCTTTTTTTTTTTTTTTTTAAATCATTTTATGGCTGGACTCTGTGTCAAAACCCTCAGCCATAAAATGATGTTGTGTGTTGGCTTCTGGCCCTGGTCAAGATCTCCCTCAGACTGACAGCATTAGGCAGAGAATGACCAGCCTCTGTATGACCAGAAGCCTTACTCCAGAGCCCCGTTCTGCAGACTGATTCTGCGTGAGGTGACTGATGAGCAGTAACTCTAGATAGAATTTAATAAAGCAACAGACAATGATGACAAGCCCACACGTATTCTGGGTGTGGTTTTGGGGGCAGTGCTTGGTGGCACTGGTGGCACAGAACAGCTCATGAGAAAATGGGGTGCTGGCAAAGGCTTTTAAAGACTCTCATGTCTGGTTGTTTGTTTGTATGTTTTTTAAGATTTTATTTATTTATTCATGACGGACATAGGGAGAGAGAGGCAGAGACACAGGCAGAGGGAGAAGCAGGCTCCATGCTGGGAGCCCGACGCGGGACTCGATCCCGGGACTCCAGGATTGCGCCCTGGGCCAAAGGCAGGCGCCAAACCGCTGAGCCACCCAGGGATCCCCTGGTTGTTAGTTTTTTAATTAACTTATTTATTTTAAGAGGGGAGAGGCAGAGGGGGAAGGAGAGAGCAAATCTGAAGCAGGCTCTGAGATACAAGGCTCCATCCCACGACCCTGAGGTCACATGACCTGAGCTGAAACCAAGAGTCAGACGCTTAACCTACTGTGCTACCCAGGTGCCCCTAAAAGCTTACGTTTTAATTCACTTTTCGGTCTTTCCCTTTTTGAGCCTGTTTAACAAATTTAAACAGATACATCCACCAAAACGGGGAGATAACTTCTCACACCTAGGAAGCCCTTTGTTAATCAATCTTAAATTTAGTTTACGTCCAGATCTGTCTTATGAAATGACTGGTATGTACCAAAGGATATGTGTGCATATGAACACCTGTGGACCCACACCCGACCGAAGAGCTGCGTCTTTACTGATCATATGAAATCTACTCCATGCTGTTCCCCTATTGCATTCCTCTGCCTTTTGGGGCTCACATCACGAAATTCAAACTGGTTCATGTTTGAACAGTTTGTATTGGTTTATCTCTGCGTCCTCCAAAAGAAATACGCGCCCTTGTTCAGTACATCACCTAGGAACACATGTGGAAGTTGTTTTTTTTTTTTTTTTTCCTTTGGGACACATGCTAAGAAATGGTTTTGGAGGCTTTAAAATGGTGACATGTTTACTGCTCCGAAATTCCACTAGATGGAGACATTTCATTATTAAAAAGAATAACAATACCCACCACCTCTCCACCCTCTTCTTTCTCTCTCCCTTACTCTACTTCCCAAACCCCACACCCAGGAAATGCTCCAGAATAGCAAAAAATCAAGAGCTTTCAGCAGAAGCTTATCTTTTAGTGCAACCTTCATCAAGTGAGTTCTAATCGACTTAAATGAAGAGGAAGAAAGTCTAATATCAGGGTTGGGGAACATGGAAATGTCATCTGAGGCAGGAAGCCAATACATTTTTTGGGGCAGGGACAAGCCCAAGTCTGATTCAGATGATCTGGGATTAATCAAGTAAGGTCGACTCTTGGGACGCCTGGGTGGCTCAGCAGTTGGGTGCCTGCCATTGGCTCAGGTCATGATCCCAGGATCCGGGATCGAGTCCCACGTCGGGCTCCCCGCAGAGAGCCTGCTTCTCCCTCTGCCTGTGTCTCTGCCTCTCTCTCTGTGTCTCTCATGAATAAATAAATAAATCTTAAAAAAAAAGAAAAAAGTAAGGTCGACCCTTGAACCACATAGGTTGAACTACACAGGTCCTCCTGCATGCAGATCTTTTCCAATAAAACCAGTAAATGTACTCTCTTCTTAGGATTTTCTTAATAACATTTCCTTTACTCTCATTTTATTCTTAAGAACATTGCATATAATACAGATAACATAGAAAATGTATGTTAACGGACTGTTAATAGTCCTTACCTGTTATTGGTAAGGCTTCCAGTCAGTACTAGAAGATTAGAAGTTAAGTTTTTGGGGGCGTCAAGGTTAGATGCAGTTTTTTGACAGCATGTGGTGAGTGGCGGGAGCTGGTGTCCCTAGCCCTCCCCCATTGTTCGAGGGTCAACTATAATTTCCCATTTCAAACCCAGCATTGATGTCTCATTTTGGTGTTGGCACCTAGATAGTTTAGCACAGATTAGAATCCAACTATCAGCTCATCTTAAAGTCATGTATCAGGAATTCATGATTTTTCTTTTAAGTGACTCCATTAATCTCACAAGGGTTTTCAGTTACTCATGAGAAAGATAAAATTCTTTTTATTTTTTGAGGCCATCTAGGGTCACTTTTTCCATCAAAGGAGATATAAGGTGACAAGGCAACAATGTATTATATAGTAAGCCTCACAGGTTGTGCCCAGAAAGGCTGGTAGACTCGAAATATTAAAAATAAATAAAATAAATAAATAAATAAAATAAATAAACAAAAGCAAAACAAAACAAAAAAACCCCCAAAACCTTTGAGCAAATGAATAAATCCTCTTTTTAATACATTAGAGGCCAATTCACCCACAGATAAATGATACTTTTTATAAATCATTCACCTTGATTCAGGAAAACAGAATCTGGACTATGGTACTTTCTACTTCTTGAATTATTGTAATGAACGTTTTCAAAACTGCACTTAAAAAAAAAACCACCTGTTCTTACAGTTCAGATTATTTCATGAATTTAGAGTTGGTGAGGTTTTTCTTTAACTGTTATCTTGTTTTGATTGAAATATGTGATTTAAGGCTCTGGTTTAGAATGACTTTTAAGTTTTTATAGCAGCTTCCCCTCGTCCTCTGATTTATTTATTTTTCGTCCTCTGATTTAAAGACTTATTAAGAGAGCCTGTTTTCAGTCCCCCAATTTGCTCATAAAGTTTGTTGGCCCCAGGAGCCTAGGGCCCTGATGCAGCCGGAAGTGGTGTTTGCAAAAAGAAGTTGGTCTGGTCTGTTGAGCTGTGGAGCATTTTTATTATAAATGCTATATTATTTTCAAATTTGGTTACTGTCATCTTACTGTCAGAGTATCCGTAACAATTCTATTGTGTGCTTGGAGGGGACTGTAAACCAGAATTTCTCCTTATCAAGATGAAAAGAACTTTGCAGGGAGTCAGTACCCTAGGCACTATTCCACTCTGTGCAACATGTATATTGTATTTTATTGATTTTTTTTATTTATTTATTTATTTATTTATTCATTCATTCATTCATTCACTCATTCATTCATGAGAGACCCAGAGAGAGAGGCAGAGACACAGGCAGAGGGAGAAGCAGGCTCCCTGCAGGGAACCCAATGGGGACTCGATCCCAGAACTCCAGGATCATGCCCTGAGCCGAAGGCAGATGCTCAACCTCTGACCCAACCAGGCGTCCCTGTATTATATTTTAAAGAGTCACTAGTTTTAGGTGGTAAATCACTAGTCATGAAATGTGAAAATAGGGAATAAAATAAGATGAATTTAAATAGTTTGCTAAATGGGCTCAAGTTTAATAATGTCCAAATATACTGCACTGAGCACTTGTAGTAGGTCGGGGAAGAACCCTTACCCCATGTGGGGCGGTGGTGTCACTGGCTCTGGGCCCATGGCACACAGGGGTACCACATGCTTCCTGCTGCCCTTGAGAACACAAAGGCCAGCCCTGCCACCTCCCATTTCTGCCTCCTGACAGGGTATGGGGTGGGAGGGCACACTCCCTTGGAGGAGAGAACAGAGCACCGTCCCCCTCCCCGCCAGCGGGGGAGCCGGGGGCTGGGAGAGGCTGGGGGAGGGGGCTCCTTCTGCCATCTGGTTCCCAATTACTGCTTGGTTTGTCCTTCACAATTTCCTCTTCCCCGTCATTACCCTTTACTTCAAGATACTGTATTTGTTGTAAAAATCTTATTTTTTTCCCCCGACAACCTTGAAAAAGGGCATTTAAATGGCATGTAGGATGAGGAATTCCACTGGCAAGAAGGAAGAACATTAAGGGTGAAAAAAAACAAAACCTTTGCAATATTTTCTTCTAAGAGAAGCGGGCCCGAGGCTGGAAGTCTGTAAACACTAAAGGCCATGCATGCAAATCCTCAAATACAGTCTGAGATAGACTGGATCCTCCTGGACTGTTTCTCCAAAATTTCAATTGAATGCCACTGTATATCCTATCCAGATGAACGAAGGAAGAAGTCACCAGTTTGACCTTGGCGAGGACTGGCTTTCCAAGTAGCCTGTGATCCAATGTGTAGATACCCTGGCAGTGTGGACAAAACCCGCAGAACAACAGCTGTGTGGTACTCCCTACCGCTTCTCAGTTCTTACCTTTCGGAAGTTGGTTAAAAGTTCCAACCAACTTCGGGACTGAGAGAATATTACACAGGATGGGGAGGGGAAGTGGAGGGTATTTTGGAATTTCAAAGTAAGTAGACTCTAAGGAGAAGCATTCATCTGAGAATCAAACTAACAATAAGGAATCACAGATCAGAAGAGATCAAAGCCAAATTCCCCTCTTCCCCGCCAACCTTCCAAACTTTCATGTATCTTGAAAGGTTCAGTCCCTTCTGGGGTGGGGGGTGGTCCTCTGGGCCCTTCTAAGACTAAACCTGACATGGTCCTCAGGATGCCATCCCCACACCCCACCCTCGGCTCCTCTGTGCACCTGGGAAGCTCCTTAACTTGAGCCTCTGGCCCCTCATATGTCAAACGATGACACCGAGGCGCATCTCAGACAACTGCCATGAAGAATAAATGGGAACATTTGCAACTTGTACATGGCTGGTGATAGGAGCCTTCAATTAATGGCAGCTGTTTGCTATTTTTTTTTTTTTTAAATCTCTGTGGCTATAAGGGGGCTTGTAGGGAGCAGGTAATGTTCTTCTGGCTCTCAGTGCTGGTTGCACAGGCATGTTCAGTTTGTGCAAATACAGCAAAGTGCACACTTTTAAAACATTGTGGTAAAATATGCACAGCAAAATTTACCATCTCAACCATTCTTAAGTGTGAAGTTGGATAGCACTAAGCACATTCACATTGTTGCATGACCACCACGCACACTTCTGATATGTCGTTTTCTGTATTTAATTAGTTAAAAAAAAACCCAACCACACCCATTAATGATGACAATAATACTAATTAAAAATAGTCCCAACAACCTGGTGGCTCCTATGTAGACACTGCTTTCTGAGGTCCAGTGGAGTCACTAGTCTCTTCTGGGGGGAATCTAGCTCTTGTCCTTGAAAGGCGGTGTATTCTGAGTGTTGGGGGCATCCCAGGGAAGGAAGGATGGGGCTTCCCAAGGAGGCAGTTTTCAGGCCTGATGGAGCTCCCTATGACAAAGGAGTTCCCTATGTCTCTTTCCTAGGACAGGGATGCCCTGGGGCGCCTCTCCCTCCTCTTGCTCCCCTCTCTTCTCCCTGGAGCTCTCAGCAAAGCTGAAGAGCCGGGCTTTGACTGGTCCTTCTGCCATTACAGTTTGCTCAGGGAATGGAGTAGGGAGCAATTGGATCTGGCGGCACAGAAACACTTCCTGGCAGGCCTTCAGCCTTGGAGTGGCATTCCTCCCAGGTCACTGGGAAGTGCTCACAAGGAAAACTTGAGGAATGGGGAGGAGGCCTGAGTTGCTGATGGACATCATCATTTTCCTTTTTTTTTTCTACTGGGGGGAGGGTAGAGGGAGAAGTAGAGAGAGACTCTTAAGGGCTCCATGTTGGGGCTCGATCTCACAACCATGAGATCGTGACCTGAGCTGAAATCAAGAGTCCAAAGCGTAAATGACTGAACCCCCAGGAGCCCTTTGTGTGCGTGCGTGTGTGCGTGTGTGCGTGTGCGTGTGTGTTTTAAGTAAACCCTATCCTCAATGTTGGGCTTGGACTCACGACTTCAAGATCAAGAGTTGCATGCTCTACTGACTGAGCCAGCCAGGTGCCCCCACCACTATTTTCTTTGAAGCCTGAAGTTTTCAGGCAGCCACACTGCCTTAACCTAATAGGGGCAATATTTAAAAACTAAGGGAAATCTGTTTCCCTATATGTGATGCCATATATACCTATATTTACTCTTTTTAAAAAAAATTATTTATTTTTTCATGAGAGACAGAGAGAGAGAGAGAGAGAGAGAGAGACATAGGCAGAGGGAGAAGCAGGCTCCATGCAGGGAGCCCAATGTGGGACTCGATCCTGGGTCTCCAGGATCACGCCGTGGGCTGAAGGCAGGTGCTAAACCACTGAGCTACCCAGGGATCCCTATATATACTCATCTTAATGGAGATATTAAATGTAGTGAGTGAAAACTGAGTGATTCTTACCCTTGAAATTTCCCCAATGCCTGTGTAACTGTTGTTCCTACTGGTCACGTCTAAAATGCACACATTGTAGTCATACACAAGTGGGCGAAGTCACTTCTCCTTCCATCTCACAAAGATTTCAGTCACTCGCAAATTTTCACTATGGGGAAACGCCTCCACAGGCTTCACCAATTGGAATATTTAACAGTTTTGAAAACAGAAGGTACTTGTTACCAGCTCTAAGTGAGGGCTCAGCTAGTGCAACTTGTGAAAGGCAAAAAACAAAAACAAAAACAAAAAAAATCTCTAGGCAGAGAGAGAGAGGGTAATGTGGGTAGCCAAGCTTTGTGCCAATTATCTGAAAATGCAGATCTGCAGGGGGCGGTATGGGAATTTTTCCAACCTTTGAATCAAAACTATCAACTCTGCTACTTTATGGTGTCCTCCAAAAAGCTCCTTGGACACCATAATACTGCACTGATTCATCAATTCTTCATAAGTTCAGTATCTACTCATTAATGAGGTTAGCAGGTGTTCCTTTAGCATTTCAGATACTAAAAAGACACAGACTGGTAACACAAGTATTCTTTCCCAATCTGAACATACTCCCCCCGCCCCCCCCCCCCCCCCATTTCCCTCTCCGAACTTACGAGCTGTTCAGTATTTGGAATTTCTCTCCTTTGTGAAAACTCAGGTCATCTTCTGTCCGTGCTTCATAATCATAAAGGGCTACAAACAGGGTCACTCCTGAGAAAACAAAATCAAAAGGGGAGAGATTATTACTCAAGGGGAAATTCATTCCAAGAAATTAAATCTTCACTCAAATCTCATTCTCAAAAACTACATCTAATCAGCACTGATAACACAGTGCGGTGATGTGATTAATGTGTGATAGCAGAGTTGCAGGGCGGAATTTCTGCCTCGGTCTTTGTAGGGGAAGCATTATTTGACCCGACCAAAACCTAGAGCTGGAGGTGCACTTCTCTGTGCACCTCTGAATGAGTCCTCGGGAAGAGATGGGCATTAACATCATGTCCACAGCCAAGGGGGCAGCAGCAGTGTTACCGCTCAGATCTGCGGAGGTCTGCAGCAATTAAAGACATCTTTTATCTGACACAAATTCTCCTCCTCTCAGGAGCCCACGTTAGTCCAGGGTAAAACAGAGCACTTCTTCCCATGACCTGACAGTAATGTAGAATGTAACAGGAAACTCCTTCTGCAGCCTGGGACTGAGAAGACCTACTCCATTAAGTTCACCCCAATTAGACGATGTCTTGCTCTTGGCATCTGCAGTTGCTCTGGGACTCCCTCTCTCCTATCATAAATTTGCCTATCCTTGCATTGATTTGCACTTATTCCTCCTCATACCCACTCTATGTCTTCTTATCTGAGGGGCTCCCCACAGAGGCCCCTCCTGCTTTGCGCAGGTCTGGTGTCAACTATGACAAATCTCCAGCATCCCATGTGGCCTAGGACCTCCTTCATACAGTAGGCAGACTTCTAAGATAGTCCTCAAGGACTCCAACCTCCTGGTATTCATGCTCTTGTGTTATTCCCTTCCCTGGAGTGTGGGCAAACCTAGTGACTTGCTTCTAACCAATAGGACATGGCAAAGGTGATGGGACGTCCCATGAGTGATTAGGCTCCAAAAGATTGTGATTTCTATCTTCCCAGCAGACTCTCTGTATTGCCACTTTTGGCTTAAACACTTTGATGAAGTAAACTGCCATGTTGGAAAGGCACACATGACAAAGAGCTGAGGGTGGCCTCTGGCTGAGAGCCAACGAGGAACTGAGTCCTGCCAGCACCACATGAGCTTGGCAACAGATCTTTCTCAGTTGGACTGTGAGGTGACTATGGCCCAGCCAATACACCTTGATTGCAGCCGGTGAGAAGTTCTGAAAAGGGGGATCTAGTTAAGTTATTCCTGGATTTCTGACCCACAGGAACTGTGAGATCATAAATATGTATTGTTTTAAAGCTGCTGAGTTTGCGGTATGTTATGCAGCAATTGTTAATGAGTACATTCCATTTCTCGGCTCTCTGGCTCCTCATTTGGATCTCCACACATTTCACAGTGCCTGATGTGGCCTAAAGAACGCACAACATGGATTTCACTCTTTACCAGGCTGCCATTTTGCCACGTTGGTAGTTCCGAGGGAGCACATGTGCCTTTGGGACTATTCAAAAACCAGAGAAGGAGCTGGGGCTTGTTTTTCTACCCCATCCCAAATGGGGCTTCCTATAGGAGACCTGGCACCCAGAAGGTCTGACCATGCAAAGCAGCAGGGCTCATTTGGCAACTTTAAATTTCTTTGAAAGCCTGAAAAAGAGACTGGCTTAAAACAAAGAAGTGGAAGCCTATAAGATCATGTCTGTTCTCACTGAACACTCTATTAACAGATTCCTTTTGTTACATAATTTAAAAACAAGCCCTAGCTCCACCGTGAGGAAGACAAGGCACATGAGGGCGGATACTTCCAATCTCCCACTATCTCCCCTGCATCAGCTGGCAAGTTCTTACTGGGGTTTTTAATCTTCTAAGGATGGAGGGGAGAGTCAAAGGAGGTCACAGGGGCACACAGGCACTGTTCTTGGCCTTAAAGCACTAAAAGCAGTGGCGGAGAGACACACATGCACACACAGCAAAGCCAAATAATACAAGGCCTGAAGAGTGTGCCAACATTTGGGAGTACTATGTTTTAACTTCCAAATCTTAAAAGGGACCAGGCAGCCTCATACTAAGATTGTCCCTAACTACAGTATAGACTCCCATGTTCAAGGTGAGTAGCCCTTTCTAGTGACCTTATGAATGACACCTGCAGACACAGGGATTCATATCCAGCATTCATGAATGAATGAACAAACAAGGTCGATGTCTGCGTCAGCAGAATTCAGTCTGGTTGGCAAAGAACTCAGCAGGCACAGAAGTGTGTGCTGGTGCATTTTTGGCTCTTTTTTATCCCCCTCTTGTATCCTCAGAGACAGACTTCCATAAAATGCCTCCTCCCTTCCTCCCTCCATTCCAGGAAGGTAGGAAGGATAGGTGAGTGTACTAACATCCACTTGCTCATGTGAGGCTGACTTTAAAGAGAAAGTTGGAACCACTACAATATAATGATAAAATGCCCAAAACTCTGGATCAGGCGCCTTGGATATAACTATGCTGCTTTATCGTAGGCAGAGGTGGGGGTAAGGGCAACAATCAACCAAACCTGTTAATGCCTCAATAGGGCCAACTCCCCAGGTAAAAAGGCACAGTGGGTTCTTATATAAGACATGATGAGCCAAGAGCATAATTGGCTGATGTACATTTCTTTAAACTTTTCTAATAAACAAAACAGTATGGAACAAATAATGTCAAATATCTAGTTACCATGATTCACATGCTGGGAAGAAGATTTGGAAGGCTAAGGATGCATGAGATAACTTACAAATATTTTGCAAAACATATGTCTGAGAATGTATGCCAGATATTTTATGAAGTATTAGCTAAGTCAGCAAATGTACATGGCAGTAAAACAGAGCCTTGTGGTGGGAAAGAGAAGGAAACTTAAAAAGCAAAACAAAACCAAAGCTGAGAAGGATCCCTTAAGGATACATGAGATTCGATTTTAAAATACAAGAATACATGATATACTTGAGGGCTGATAAACTCAGTCATATGGAAGATGATGGGAAGATCAGAAACAGAATTAACGAAGATGAATGGCCAAAAACTAATGCTACCCAATGTCTGCACTGGCTGGGAGGTGCCAGTGGAAGATGAGAGAGGTGCCAGGTGGAAGATGAGGGAGGAGGTGCTGCCCCCACCCCCCCCCGCCCACAAAGTGGCTCTTAACTGAGGGGTGGGAGGAAGTGCACTGATATCTGGAGAACTCAAAACATACATTCTCAGATCCAGTCCTGAAAGCTTCTGATGCAAAAGATCTGGGATGGGAATCAGTATTCCAAAAAAGCTGTTACTCAGCCAGCCACGGTTGAGTCTGCCAGTCACGGTTGAGACCACTGACTGGCCTAGACTACCTTAGCAGAAGCTGTACCTCTCAACCCATGCAGCATCCTCACAGAGCAGCAACCTGAGGTCCCCCTGTACCACTATAGATAGCATTTTCATTTGTCCATCAAGCTCTGGTTTTGTTTTTTTTTTTTTTTTTTTTTTTTTTAATAGCCCTTCATCTGCCTTGGATAGATGGGGACTGATGAAAAACCGAATGTTAAATCCTTTGTCAAAGGGAGCTGCCTGGAACACAAATGTTCAATTGACAAAAGAATTAAGAATGGCTTAATGCTTACCCGTTCCTCCCCTGGTACGCAAGGTCCCGGTATGAGATGAAGAGTTCACACCCCCAAAGACAGTGAGTCCTTGGCCTCCGGCCGCGTGGAAGTTGTTGTAGTTTGGGATGGAGGTCACGCCGAAGCTGGGGTAGTGCTGAGGAGTGGGGTCTGTGCCATAGCGGTACCCGGAGCTCTGGTTCAGGCTGCCATCCCTCTCCTCTGTCAGTTTTGTTGCTTCTTTATCCTTACATTGCACACAGCCCATTATCTAAATTCCTGTTGAACACAAAAAGGAAGCATGTGAACTTGGATGCTCCTCAGTTGCTGGGTTGCTGGATTAAAGAGGAATCATTTGTCAGGCTCACGCCTGGCTATTCAGGCCTGAAAGGGACATGAGGGAAAGCAGTGGCTTAGGTTGATGGTTAGAAGCAATCTCATGGCCTTTAACTTGACAATCGCATTTGTTCCCCATCTGCTCTAGGTGTCGGGAACCACACAGGGTATGGTTACCAGGCAGCAATTGCCTCGGATGAGGCCTGCACCCCTTAAAATCCTCTAACATCACACCCTGCTTAAAGAGAGTCCAATACTACATATTATGCTTTTATTTAGTCATCTAAAAGAATAATGTATGCTCTAGAAAGTCTATGCAATATTAGAATAAAAATCTCCATTATGGCAACAACAAAAAATCTAAGGAAGAAGGTGGAAGAATGTTGGAAAAGCCGGAATACAGCCTCTAAACAGCTCGCCATACTTCTTTTTTTTCATGGCTACCCATTCTTCAGGCACATTCCTGGTAGATTTTAAGCAGTAAGATGGTGATAAGTATCAATATTAAGAAACAGCTGCTGGATGAAAAAATAAAATTAGGAGGGCCTGGGTGACTCAAGTCGGTTAAGTGTCTGACTCTTGACTTTGGCTCAGGTCATGATCTCAGGGTCGTGAGATCCAGTTCCACATAGGGTTCTGGGCTGGGCGTGGACTCTGTTCAAGATTCTCTCTCTTTCCCTCTCCCTTTGCCTCTTCCCTCCTCTAAAAAAAAAATATAATAAATAAAATAAAATAAAATAAAATAGGCAGAAGAAACTAAGAGGTCCGACCATATTTGCCAGATGTCATGATAGCCTACAGTAACAAAATCATTTAAAGCTGCTAATTAACTTTCCAAATTTCCATTAGCTTTTGACATCTTTCAAAAATATTTAAAAAAATCAATCCCACGTTCTAGAGTGAGTGGTAGATTAAAAACTCAGGTCATTGTCACACCACCCTCCTCCAAACCTACTTCTATGCTCATCTTTGAAATGCCACCACCATCAATGACTGACTTGCTCGAGCCACAATTCTGAGAAGCAACCTTAGCTGTTTCCTTTTTACTTCTCACTTTCCCTGTCTCACACTCTACTATACAAACATGCAAGCTTCTCAGTTCCTTAAAGGTTCAATGTTCCCTGGACTCGAACATTCTTTCCTGATGTGCAACATATCCTTCATGTTCCAGGTAAGACACTGCTTCCTCCACGAAGCCTTCTCTGGTCCCATACCCTCCTTCCAAGGCTGGGGTGATGCTCTTTCTAAGTGCTCCCATGGCATCTTGATTTTCCACCTATTGTGCCATATTAAAACATGGTCTGTCCACTTCTCTCATTGCCCAGTGGACTGTGGGTTCCGGGAAAGCAGTGCCCTGTCCACTTTTATCATAGTTCTAATGCTAGTGCTTGGCATGCACAAGTGCTCAACAAACAGCAGTCAAATGAGTGAAGATTCTCTAGCCTAGTATGTTTGTCTTTCACTCTTTCTTTCTGCATCAAGACCAACTCTGCTCTCAGTGACTTACAGTAGTGGCTGATCCTGAATTTTTTAATCTATTGCTATTTGTGACAAATAAGGAGAATTCAGAAATACAAGGTTAAGTTGGTTAAATGATCGTACTTTGGACTGTAATACCCTGTCGGGTTGATGGAGGTAGGCTGAACATGCAATGGATGGGAAAGGGCTTCCAAAACTCTGAAAAGTGGCCTATATGAAACCCAAGGATCAAATAAGAAATGCATGACATCATGTGTAATTACATGTGTTCACTGGGGAGGGCAAAGCTGGTACAGGAAGAGAAGGGGCTTGCAGTAGTGGAGAAGAATGAGGGAGCCAGTTTTTCTGAGTATCTTAGTTTTTCTGAGTATTTTGTGATCCAAAGTGTGGAGTGCCACATCAGATAGAGAGACTCTTCTTGGCGGCAGGCACTGTTCTGAGCTCTGCTTTTCTGGGGAAAAAGGACATGAAAGCAGCATAAGAGTGCTCTAAAGTCCTCTTACATTACACATTTCAATAAATACTTATTGAATTCAATGGCAGTTCCTGAGAATGGAAATGTCTGGAAATTGAGCCGCCTACTGCTTGAGCTGAGATCACCCAATCTGGAACACATTTACGCATAAATCTCTTGAGACTAACTTACAGTACACTGGGTCCAACATGCTCTCTAACTTATGGTAGATGAATGCCATTTTAACAAATTTCCAATAGGAAATGCAAACTATCTCCAAGGCATGATTTATTGAAGGAATTTCATCATTTGTGGTTGGTATTGCTTCACAAGACTGATAAATAACTTGCTCACTTTATATTAACTTTTTCATGGAAGAGAGTTGCTTTGAGCTTCCACAAAGGCCAGACAGAGATAGTTCTTGTCCCAGGCACTTTTTTCAGGGATTTCACTGGCTTACTCTAATTAGAAGGTGTGAGACCCGAATCACGGAATCACACCATTTACATCAGCGATTCTCAGCGGGGGTCAACTTTACTCTTCTCATCCCCACAAAGGGACATAACAGGCAATGTCTGGAGACACTTTTGGTTGCTGAAACTTAGGGATAAGAGGTACTACTGTATTTAGTAGAGACCAGGGATGCTGCTAAACATTCTGCAATGAACAGGACAGCCTCCAATGACAAAGAACTAATCGGCTCCAAATGTTAATAGCATCAAGGTTGTGAAATCCTGATTTATGGAGGAGAAAGAATTTATATCTAGATTTCTGAAATTGTATGTAACAGCGGTTTCCCTTATATGTGTGATCAATGTGCAATTCACGATGCCTTTCCTAGGAGAACAGGCAGGCTAGGTAGGCTAGGTATCAATTTAAAAATTGATAAGAAATGCTGATTCTTCCCTAGAAGCTTGTTCCTTTCCACAGAGAAAAGAATCTGAACCAAAGAGAACTCCCAATACAAACTACTCTTGCAAGTCCAACAAAACAAAACAAAACAAAACAAAAATGACACATCAGAACCCCACTGAAAATAGGGCCTTATATCTAAACCACTCTAAGAAAAAAAACTAATCTTTCACAATCCACTAAGAAAAAGTATCACCACTGGAAATAAACAACTAACACCACATATATAACTATGAAAAAACGAAAGGAAACAAATGGTAAGCTCCCTGATGGCAGGGATTATTTTTTGGTTTTGTTTTATTATCTAGAATATTGTTGCATGCTATATTGTAGAGCTCAATACATATTTATTAAATGATTAAAATGCAAAAAAACAAAAGTTGGTCAAAACAATTTTGGAGGAAACAATCCTCTTTTGTAGAAGGGATAGCTCTGTTACTACCTTACACATTGGCAGTTTCGAGTAAGAGGTTTCTGCACAGGTCTTGCTTCCTCTCTTCCCCTTGTTTGCAAATATGAAGACACTGAAATAAATCAGTAAATGCAGGCTCAAGACATTAAAAGTTGATCACAATGAAAATATTTGTGTAAGAACTTGTGGTCTTCTTCCTCCCACTTGGGGCAGTTAGACTAACCATTTCCTGATGGAAAAGTCGGAAGACACTCTATGAGCTGTACTCAACATGACTTCAGATTCCTTGCCATGCCATGAGACAAACTTCTGAGCATTTGAGTTAAAATTAAAAAAAAAATCCTTTATTACATATAGTTCTGTGGTGTGGCATTTATGGCCAATGCCGTAGGTCCATTATGAATGTATAATGTACTAATATACTGGCACAAGATCCGTGGGGCACCGGGAAACACTGCATAATGCTATTCCGGAAGTGGGACTTTGGAATTACTCTGACTAGTAAATCACACACCATGAACTCATGACCATCCTTCTCTGCATGCTGCTATGCCTAGAGAAGCTGGTGGACAAGCACTTTGACCAATAAGATCCTGTAACCGTGGTTGAGGTGTCTGGATTACAGCCACAAAGCCTTCCCTGTCTTCAATCCTTTGGCAAGACTGAAGGGCTCTTTCTGTTACGCAAGGAAAACCTGACACGTGAAATTTCCTTAGTCCTGTGGATCTTATATGTGCCAACAGCATTAAGCAACTCAGGGAAGAGTTGTCAGAGAGAATCCGAGAATTGCCACACCCTGTTCCTGTGAGCATGGCAATCAACCCATCACAGCACTTTCTGGTGCTATGCCACGTGTGGCCTCAGAGTTCTTCTTCACATAAGCCCTCGAGTGATCGACTGAAGCTGCCATCAAAGATGGAATCTATCCACGACTCTGGGCATGGGCTGCTTTGATGCAGAATGAGTCTGGTTGAACATACACTCCCTCCACCCATGCCACAGACCACAGTCCAGTCTCCTAGGTGCACATTAAACACAGATAAAACAAAAGGTAAGCTCCCATTTCCCCGTATGCCAATCATTAAAGCAACACCTGTATATACTCAGGTCCTAACGCCACAGGACTTCCGAAAAGATTTCAGAGAACTAAATACCAAAGAGGGGGAAAAGGCCACTGGCAGTCTTCTGCAAAAGCAAATTACCTTCTCTTGAGACATATAAACTTGCAGGCAGAGGAGGGATGGCAGGAGGAAGAAAGGTGAAAGTGACAACAAATAATTTTAATTTCAGCAGCGAGAGCACTTTTGTCTTGGAAACCAACCTAGGTGGGTGTGGGGAAGTGAGAGCCCTGAGGCATAGGTTGCCATCCTTGCTGCTGACAGTGCAGACTTTGAAGAGTGACAGGTAGAAAGCCACACTCTTACTGTACCCTGATGTGACATGTTTCTTGGTGGTATCATTCACCTTCCCTTTAGCTGGTCTCCACTTTACCTGGGTGCAAATCATAGTAAAAGTGAAGGAACAAGAGAACCTAGAAACCAAACAAAGCAACTGAGATAGGGGCAGTTGAAAAAAGAATTGAAAGCTGAATTGTAGATCAACTGCACAGTCTCATACACTTCTTGGGAAACACAGCAAAAACTGGTAGTTTAATGAGCAACCACCACCCTTTTCTGGTCAATAGTAATTACATGAGGCAAAAGGGTGAGAGGTCTCAGAAACACATCACAAAGGCCTTGACTTCTGGGTAGAAGAGCCATGGCAGGGGGTTCT
This sequence comes from Canis lupus familiaris, assembly GCF_011100685.1. Classification (NCBI taxonomy): domain Eukaryota; kingdom Metazoa; phylum Chordata; class Mammalia; order Carnivora; family Canidae; genus Canis; species Canis lupus. The sequence goes on from NC_049233.1 coordinate 68,573,537, forward strand.
TAATCCTTGTCAAATTGGAAACATCCACAAGAATCAACCTGCGGTATCTTGCTATGTTCTCCATCGAGAAAATGAATCCCTTGAAAGTCTAGGGAAGGCTTGCTTTGGTTTTCACCACATAACTGCTGGAAGCAGGACATTTAGAGACAGAGAGGGCCATGTTGATGGCAATGGCCACTGGGACACAGAACCTGTCAACCAAATTTCCCAGCACTTTCAATTCTTTACGATGGGACTTTTCCTCTTTGGAGGACATTGGGTCCTAACACCCCACAAGAGAGTACAGGTGGTGTTGTCTTTTGAGGACACCCAGGGCAGAAGGGCCAGTGCCGACCGGGGAGGCTGGAGAAAAAGCAGAACATTATTAGAGGGAGCACAGACACTCCCCACGGTCCCAAGGCAGGGAAAAGGTCACAGATGGGATGGTATGTTGGGCATGTAAATACCCGAGGCCTGAAGCACAGACAGCATTGGTATGGGGTCCAGCCAGTAATCCCAGACTGGCTATAAAAAAAGAATACACAGGACTCTGCTTCTTTGCTGCCAAATGGAAGGAAGGGGTGAAAACATGTGCCTTGCTAAAAACGTGGTGTGGTCAGCAGAACTCCAAGGTGTGCCCCAGATTCCTGCCCTTGGTGCTACAAACCCTGTATGAGTCCTAGGACTCATGACTGATGGGATAATCACTCCCTCGATTAGGCTATTTTATTTGGCATGGTTGACTTCAACAGAGAGAAATTATCCCAGGTGGACCTGACCTCATCAAGTGAGCCTTTGAAAGGGACTGGGCTCTCTCTGGAGAAGTAGATAACAAAATGTAAGAGGCATTCAAGGGGAGGGATGTTCTCCGCTGCTGGCTTTGCAGATAGAGGGGACCATGTGGCCAGAAATGCGGGTGGCCTTTGGGGCCTGAGAACAGTTCCCGGCTGCAAGAAGCCAAGAAACGGGGACCTCAGCCCTACAACTGTAAGGACTTGAACTGGGCCAGGAACCTGGAGGTGGATTCTTCCCTTGAGGCTTGAGATGAGAATGCTGTTGGCCAACACAGCCTTGGGAGCAGAGAGGTCAGCCACACCATGCCCAGATGCTCAGAACTGTGAGCTAATAGATGGGGGCTGTTTAAGCTGCTACGTCTGTAGTAATTTGTGACACAGCAAGAGAAAACTAATCCCTATTTTGGTGGAATGGGCAGCAGTGAGATAAAGGCTCCAATCTTGGTGGTGATGACCAATGTCCAATGAGGGCTCACTGCAAGCCAGGCACTATCCTATGTACTGGAACATACTGTCTCACTAGGTTCTCAGGACAATGCTAAGACAGAGGTATCATGATGTCCCCTTGTTTTACAACAGAGGAACAGAGAGGTTTGAGACTTTGCCCACAGCTCAGTCAGGGGTGGAGATGAGATCTGAAGGCAGTCAGACTGATTCCATGGCTGGTGCACGGAGCCTGTAGATCAGAGTTGCCTTTTGCCCTGTGGACTCCTGGCTAGTCCACGTAGGGGTGTGGGTGTGTGGTGAAAGGAGGGGAGGGAGAGGCCTGTGGGGATGGCCTCCTGGTTCTACAGAGCTCAGCTTCATGGGCATGACTACTGGGGACCCTGACATTAGGCACTGGGCCTCACTCCCCTGCATTACATCCTGCCTCAAGACCGTGGGCTCTGTAAGGGTTCGGGGACCATGCCGCGTGTGGTGAGTCACGGGCTTCCTTCATGTGGTGTAGGGTCTCCATGAGCATTTGAACCGATGGCACCGAAGCTCCTGACAGGTCCTAATGCAGTGAGTGTTTATACACACCACAAAGGAGTGAGCACTGACATGATTTGCTGTACAGGCAAAACTTGCTGGAACATATTTACTGTATAAACAGAGCACAAGCAATGCCTCCTCCAGGCACAAAATAACAGATCTCTACTCTTGGTGGAGTCCCATAAGGGAGAGCCCCCCTCCCACCCCACAAGCAATACCACGTCACATCTTTGAGGTGATGCCAACGCAGGTACATATACAGTGCAGATGCTGGCCACATGCAATAGTAGGAGAACGGATCCTATTTAAAAATCAAATGAAAGCTTTGCTTTGGAAATAATAAGAGGTGCTGTTGGATGATCATTTGTGCATGACGCTGCAAGGTCCTCTGGAGGGTGAGAAGGATGGATCTTGTTCCGTACTGCACAGCAAAGGAGCTGAACTACTATAAATCATGCTCACAAATGTCACATTACTTTAAGGAAAAAAAAACCCATATTCCTGGCACCTAGAATATTTTTTGGCTACCTCCCTGGCTTATCTTGTTCAAATGACGGCCAGGCCAAGAAGCAGTGGCTCACACCCTGTAGCGTATTCTCCTTTCCCTTCTGTAAAACCTTCCATTCCCCAATGCCCGGAGATTCAAAAGCACTTAATAAAAAAAAGAAATGGAAGCATTAGACCCCAATGGTGAGGTTTAACACTGCAGTCAACGAGAAGCTGGAACAAGTCCCAAACACAAATGGCCAAATGAGGTTTTAACATCAAACCGTGGAAAGGCTCCAAAAGGAGGGAAGAACATTTTCTTCTTACATTCACTTCGCTTCAGATCCCAGAGTTAAGACAAGAGCAAAATGTTAATTAAAAAAAAGAAAGAAAGAAAGAAATGTTTTAAGCGTCTCTATGTCAAAGGGTTCAGAAGGAGAGCACAGATTGTGAAGTTTTTCAGGTCTTCTCCCACCCGTTTGGGAAGAAAAAAAGTGCTTTTGTGGTTACTAGTTTGAATTTTTATCTTATTTTTATTGATATTTAATTCACATACCATAAAATCCACCCTCTTAAAGTATACAGTTCGGTGGTTTTTAAATATATTTTAATATATCTACATATTACATATGCATGATGTATTAACCTGTATGCTTAATATACAAAGGAAACCACTGCCATATCTAATCTCTAGGACATTTTCATTACCCCCAAAAGGAACCTGAACTCATTAAGCAGTTACTTCTCATTCCCCTCGCAGCTTCACCCCTGACAATCAATGGTTTTATGTCTTCACAGATTTGCCTTTTTGGACACATTTCATACGAATGCAATCATATAATGTGGGGCCTTCGGTGACCGGCTTCTTTCAGCCGGCACACAGTTTTCAAGGTTCATTCATACTGTAGCATGAATCAGTACTTCATTCCTTTTCATGGCTGAAAACATTCCGTTGTATGGATATACCTCTAGTTTTTTACTGATCATCAGTTGATCGACTTTTGGATTGTTGCCACTTCTTGGCTGTATGAAATAATGCTGCTATGAACATTCATGCATAAGCTTTTATGTGAACATATGCTTTCAATTTTCTTGGGTTAATATTTTAATATGTAAGGAATGTATATAGATTAAAAAACCCCACTATGATTAGGTAAATGGGAAGGCATGTTAGTTGGTAATTCAAAGAAAGGAAAACAGGACTTGTGAAGCTTCTGGGAAAATGTTACCTTCAGTAGTAATCAAAGAAGCACAATGTAGACTAATGAGAGACTTTCACCTCTCAGATTAACCAAATTTCAAAAGGAAGTCTGACAATAGTGACCTGAAATGCCTATTCTCATATATCGCTGACAGAAGACAAGGAATTAGTGTATAACCTTTTCAAGAACCAATCTGACAATATCATAAAAAAAACCCTTAAAAATGGGCCTGCTCTTTGTGAATCTGTGCTGAAAAAACGCTTTCTGAAAAATGACACATGAAGACATCCTATGATACATTACTTATAATTTGAAAGTTAGAAAACTTGCTTATTACTTAACAAGAAGATGATGGCTAAGTAAATGGTGAGGCATGCCCATCAAGTAAAGTAAGACAGAAATGAACACTTATGCTTATGGAAAATTATTAGTAATATGGAAAAATGCTCATATCATAGTAAGAAGGATCACATGATTGTGACTATATGACCAATGCCTTAAAAACTGTTTGGAGGGAAAGATACCAAGATGCTTGTTGGTGGTGTGTGGCAGGATAACACCACGTGTGACTATTCTTTCTTCTGTTTTTTTTTTTTTCCCCCTCAGCTTTTCTATACTAAGAAAGCACAATTTTTATAATAAAGCATTTTTTTAAACAGGAAAGATCTCTTTAATTTCATCAGTTGCTGATATAATTTGTATAGAAGTATATAACCACACATGGATGAAGTATGCTTTGTGAACTGAAACATTAACGAGAGGTTGAGAGTGAGACGGACTGATTCTAACATCTATTAAGAAGCAACCTCTCAAAAAAAAAAAAAAAAAAAAAAAAAAAGCAACCTCTCCTCCTGGAAGGTTTGAAAGGTGAAAGGTACCGAAGAACAGATTTCCTCTTCTATTTTACTTTTAAATTAATTTATTTATGGGGGGGGGTGCGGGTACAGAATCCTCAAGCAGACTCCCCGTTGAGTGTAGAGCCCGATGCAGGGCCCGATCCCAGGACCCTGAGGTCATGACCTGAACCTAAGTCGACAGTCGTCTGCTTAGCCAACTGAGCCACCCAGGCGCCCCTAGGGCAGAGAAGTTTCTGAGTGAGTCTTCATAACATCTGCGCTGGGAAGGGGGCAGTGAGGGAGCAGTGCTGGGGGTGGGGTGGTGAATGTACACAGATGCGCGGCCATGAACATCTAATTAAGGGCACAGAGTAAGCAAAGCCACAGCGTACAATCTACTCAGAGGACCACGCAGGTGGCAAGGAGTAGAATCTGGGATACCAGAACCAGAAGTGGGGTGGCTAGATTAGTGGGTTCTTGAGAGCCTTCAGGTCCCAAGCTCCTAGGTACCTGGGGAAACCCAATGAAGTCAGTATGATCGTGCTCTGAACAAGTCAACGTTGGAATACCACCAAGGAGTTCTGGTTATTAAGGTGCCTGCAAGACCTCTCTGTGAGTGAGGGCCTGAAGACCACACGCGGGCATGGCTCTAGGTGGGGAGAATGAAGCGAAACACATTTTTCTCTGGATGCTTGCTGTTGGTGGACACAAGACGACTTGCTCAGGGAGGCAGGCAGAAAAATTCTGCATTTTCCTCTTGTTACCCTCACTCTTTCCTGTTGGGACATTCAGCCTGGCATTTTGATGGTTTGGCTTTGGACTTTGACTAGAATTCTCCAGTCCTTAGAATTTGGTGTTTTCCAAGCAGGGCACAGAATAGTAACCAACGCTGGTTCATGTGGCCTAAAGTTTTTCAAAAACATCTAGGATTCAACAAAGATGCTTCTTCCTAATTAATGTTGGTACTTGGTCAAGTATCTTTCTACTCTCCTTGGTCCCATTATATAAAAACAACCAGAGGAAAACAAAAATAAAAATGTAGGCTTCCTTTCACGAACCGGCCAAAGGAAACAGGAGAGTCAGTGTCACATCTGGGCCACAGTGGCAGAGCCTGGCTTTCTGGGCTGAACTGGCCAAGGGCCCAAGGGTCAGGGTGTCACCTGGCGGAGCCACAAGAAAGCACATTAGCACAATGCAGCTGTGTGAACAGGCGTCATCAATGCCCCCTGCCCGCCAATGTGGAGAGTGAACGCGAAGGAGGTTCACTCTCCAAGGCCAAACAAAGACCCTCTCTGCCAATCTTTCTAGTCTCTGTGGAGGTTTCTCGCCAGATGATTCTGCAAAAGTGGCCTCATCCTTTCAGAAAACAGTGAATTCTTTTTCCCTTTAATTCATCAGTTCCAGTCAAGAAGCTCTACTCCTTTGAAGAAACAGAATGGACTTTGAATAAGGAAATTTTCCTTTTCCTTTTCTTTTTTTCTTTTTTTTTTTTTTTGCCCTCGAGCTCATGTTTGTGTTCATGTCCCCGGGAGACCCCCTTTCCACTGATGACTTGTCTGGTTATGGAGTCGGAGCGCATCAAAATCCACCGTCCTGAGAATTTGGTTGTGAAGCCACTTGCGTTGTGTTTTTGGCACTGAGGCAGATGTCTTTTCTTTGAAGACCGACATGAAGCCCTGTCCCCCCTCCCCTGGATCTTTATGTTGGCGTTTTCTAAAGTTGCAAGGAATGTGCAACACTCCAAGCCGTAACTTTTGCATCCCTTGCAGGGGTCTAGAATTTCAAAGCTCCTTGGCAGCTGCTTTGGTGTGAATGCTGATAAAGTCGGCCTGCAGAAGTGCCCCTAACTCTAGGCCTTTCCTGGGACGAGGAACAACAGGGACAGTGAGGATGGGAACAAAGGAACCAGAGGCCGGCGGGGCTCTAGCCAGCCTCCTCCTACGGCCCCCGCGCCTAAAGGGAGCGCGACTGTCTCTGCCTTCCCCTCAGATGACTCTTCTCACCTGACGATGCGGTGGTTGCGTCAGAGAGGCTTTCACAGGAGGTCTGCGCCCATGAAAGCGAGCCTGCAGGCCGGGTGCCCACAGAGGCATGAGGAGATTAGCAGCGGGAGGTAACAAGTGAGAGGAAGGGAACGTGCACCCGCCGAGGGCAGGCAGCGATGCTTGCCCCGGCCCCGGGCTGTGGCCGCTCTGTGGGAGGAACACGTGTGCCGAGACCACCGGCTGATGACCTACTTGGCACCAGAGAGAAATCCTGCCAGGTTGCTGTTAACAAATCTGAAAAGGAAAGCTGCGGTTTCCATACCAGCATAGTTGCGTAGACACCATGGCTTACGTTTACCATAAAGCCATCCAACGGCGGCCTCCCACTGGGCGCGTGAAAGCGGCAGAGCGTGCTTTCAGAGCCTTGTCTTGAGCAGTAGGTGAGCCTGGGGTTTATGTCCTTAGAGAAGACGGCCCACATGGTCCCCTGGCAGCTTCTGGTACCGGATACGGCTGCCCGTGGCCCGAGGGGCAAGGGACACGCAGCCTTGAGGCCCAACTCCGCACACTGAGAAGGGGCCTAGGTGGGGGGGTGGTGAGAAGGGTGCGGCCCAGGGCTCGCTGTGCCACAGCCCCACCCCCTCCCTCGGCAGCGACCCCATGGCCAGGCACCTGCAAACTCCACTTCGCACTCCCCTGCAGCTGGGCTTGGCCAAGGCAAATTCTGGTCAACGGGTTGGGAATGGAGCTGGTATGTTCAACCCCTGGGTCTTCTAAAAGGGAGTGGGGTGCTCTCCATCCTCCTTCCCACTGCCTGTGGGCTGGAAAGTGGACGTGCTGCTGGTGAGTTGGCCTCAGGCAGGCAGAGGATGGCAACTCAACAGCGGATGGCTGAACGGCAGCACAGGGGAACCTGAGCCCCAGATGGTCTTGTGGAGCACGGCTGCTCATCGGCCTCAGAGCTGTGGTCTCGGACCCAGCACGAGAGGCATGAGTGCCCATCTCGTGGGAGCCACTGGATGTTTGCAGGGAGGAGTGGGCCGGGTCTTTTTGTTCTAACAGGCAGCCTGTGCCCTAACACAAGAAGGAAGGAAATCTAGCATAGAGGTCGAAGGTGGCTCTACTGCTCACTTACTTGGTTTCTTTCTCCGCCATAGCTTCTAACCTCCTTCGATACCAACAGTTAAACTCAAGTGAAAGCAGGTTAGTCGGATAGTGGCAACAAGCCGTGACAATGGCTACCATTTATTGAAAACTTATCTTGTGCTTGGCACTTCACGTACGGTATCTCAGTCAATTTTCCGAACCACCTCGGAAGGGTATTTCACAGTTAAGGAATCTCGGGCTCACAGGGTTCAAGTTGACTTGCCTGGGGTTACCCAGTCAGTGGGACCCGGATCCATGTCTAATGCGATCACATCCTCTTCCTACGGCCCCGTGTTTCCTTTTGAGGAGCATGCTTCGCTCCTCGCCATTTTCATCATTCTTTTTGAAAGGAACCCAGGATGAGAAATTTAATGGTGTGACAGGCGCTGGGCATTGCTGTGTCCCACCGATATTTTATGTTTTGCACTAGGGCTGAACGTGCTCTTTCAGTGTTCTTCTCTTTACAGCGGTCCAGCTTAGGGCTGGCTCCGAAGTCCCCAGGACACCTCAGTCCTGGAGAACCGGGTCCCGGATTAGAGAAGGCGTGGGAGCAGTGGCAGAGCCTGGGGCAAGGCTGTGAGGTGCCCCGTGGTCCGGAGCATATCCCCTGACACCGTGGAGGCCTGTTTCCTTGTCGGTCCAGCAACAGGCCTCAAGAAGGAGCTCTTATACCAGGCCCAACATTCCTGAAGGAGCCCAGCCCTCCTGTACACATTTGAGCAGAACTGAGTCTGTGAACAGGCCCAGGGGTCTCCACTCTCCGCAGCCCTAGATGAACGTTATTGATCCTGAGGACCTAGGGAGTGACCTAAGTGGTCAGGTGTGGCTGTGAATGCTCAGCTGTCCCTCGGCCATGGCCAGGGCCTGGACCGTGGCATATCGTGAGAGTTTTTACGACATGATAAGAACCAGGCATGGCTATGCCCTACAGCTTTTATTTTTTTTTTTGCACGATGGTTTAAAATGCTCTTTCTCATGTGGTTTTCAGAAGACCCAACCATCCCCTCCACTTCCCTCTGCTGCTCAAGTGAAGGACGGCTCACGACACGGCACCACCAGCTCAGGTATTCGAGATAGGCTCTGGTCCTGACCTACGGCCCCCTCCTCACAGGGAGGCCCCGATTCTCTCTGAGTCCTTCCTGGGATTGCCAGGTATAGCTGTTCTCCTGAGTTGCTGGAGGTGAGGGGGTTACACAGAACAAAGAAACTTCCCCCACCCTCCCCCAAAACAAGAGTTACTCAGGAATCACCATAGTGACAAATCACTAGTTTTTGATGGTTTCACTTTCCGTGCATTTTCATCTCTCTTCTTATTTACATCCAGCCCTACCGCCAGCCTTTATGCAGCAAACAATATTGATCGTGTGTGACAGGCACTGCACAGAGGGCTGTGGGCACGGACTCAAGTAAACAAGACCCTGCCCGCGAGGTGCTTATAGCTCCTTAGGAGGGAGACCGTCAAATCTGGACTTGGGTTGGGGAGGGAGCACCGAGGGACCTGAATTGATCCAGGCCGGCAACCGTGAGGTACCTGGTCCAGGTGAGGAGAGGGCGGCACAGTGCACGAGAGCACAGACGTGGGGTAGGACACAGTTCCATGTGGCTTACGGGATTTGTTTCTGCGTTTCCAGAGCACTGAAACGTGTGCCCGGCCTCTTGCAAGGCTCTACGAATGAAGGCACCAGGCTCCCGCTCAAGAAGGAGCTGGTAGTTCAACGCAATGGCTAGAAGCAGCTGGGAAGGTGGCTGGAAATGAGGCCAGATCACAAACAACGACGCGTCCACTTTACTGAGCGCTCACTAGAGTCCCCGAAGCTGTGCTGTGCGTGATAAGCAAACGATCTCCTCTGATCCATCAACAGCCTTGTGAACTGGGCATTATTCTCACTGGCAGCTTCTTACAGATGAGGGGACAAGGGTAGGGGCGCAAGTTACGTGCCTAAAGCCCCCCAGCTAGGCCGCACTGGATTGCAACCCACAGTTGAGCCTAAGACATAATCTTAAACGTGTGCTAATAGGGCTGAAGGACTTACACACTAACTAGCCGATGCTCAGGATTAAGCGGGAGAGGGACTGGGTCGTGACAGACACGTACTGGAATGGGGCCGGGAGAGGAGAAGCACGGGGGAGCCAGACACGGAAGCCGAGAGTGGGAGAAGCCTGCACGCGGGTGGACGGTGCATCTGAGTAAGATGTGACTTTTTCAGCTGGGCAAACGACCCATTTCTAGCTCCCATCTCTGCCTGCTTCCTACCTCATGAATCACCCGCGACCACGGCGACACTGTAGCTTTTGCTGCAAGCGAGAATGCAGATCTAAAACTGTCCTGCAGCCAAGCCGGTTTACTATGGGACCACGTTAAGTGACATGTTCAGAGGCGCCTGTCGCTAAGAGAAGCCCGAGATCTTTTAGGGCTGGCAGGAGGGGGAAATGTGCAGCTGGGTAGACGGTTGCCTAAGTGTGACAAGGACAGACAACAATAGAGACAGATGGACACCTGCGATGCACGGCATCTGGAAAAAGATGACACCTGTCCACTCAGAAGGGCACGTAACAGCTACTGCGCAACAACGGACTGATGACCTCCGATGTCCGCAAGGGGAGCCTGCGGAAGGGGCTAGGGGTAGAGGTGCAGGTCCGTGTGAGGTCCCCCTCCAACCACAGACGGTTTGTTGCACCAAGCCAAATAGCAACGGCTTTTGGCAGAAGCGGCGGTTACGTCTCAGTTTTGCATGGAATATGTAATATGGACACTTTTTTTTTTTATTTTTAGGCTGATGTCAGAAGACGATGGCTTATATTTTGGCTATGACAGCTCTGCTCACATCTACAAGCTCACCACAGTCAGGGGACGGAGACTGCCCATCCACCAGCAAGGGTCACCAGTCAGCAGCTCTGAGCAGCAGCACCAGGCAGAGCTAGCCTGTCCCCAGCGCCCAGGCCGCGCTCCTGTGCAATAGCCCTACAGACTCCAGGTGACAGTGACCCAAGTATGGCCTCCTGCTGTGCCCCAGTCCTGGTTCCATGCGACCCCAGCTGACTGGGCGAATGAAAATGGTACGTACTTGCACTGAGCCTGGGCACCAGCTCTGCCATAATTCTCTTTTGACAAAGGCCGACCTGACATGCTAATCATCAGCCCAGGCAGCGGGGAGGGAGGACAAAAGGTCCCGCGGTTAAACCAGCCTGCACACTCTTGGTTTCTGCCAGGGTTCATCTTTTTTTTTTTTAATACTAATTATTTTTTTATTTTTTTAAAGATTTTATTTATTTATTCATAGAGACACACAGAGAGAGAGACACAGGCAGAGGGAGAAGCAGGCTCCATGCAGAGAGAGGGTTCATCTTTAATCTGGACACACATTCTCCGAATGCCCGCTCCACCAAGACCCCTCTTAATTCCCTACGCAACTTGCTTCTCAAGATTTGCACTTTCTACACAGGTTTCATCGCTAAGATTTAAAAATGTTGCTAAAAGTTACTGGATCTCCGTATCTCTTATAGAAAATTGATCATTGGTACCAATTCCTCCCTTCCCAAACCCACTAAGCTGTTTACTAAATTGTTTTTTTTTTTTTTGAATTTATGTGTTTGAGAGAGCGAGCGAGCGAGAGAGCAAGAGAGAGCATGCATGAGCAAGGGGAGCAGCATGCAGAGGGAGAGGGAGAAGCAGGCTCCTCGCTGAGCTGGGAACCTGACACAGGGCTCAATCCCAGGACCCTGAGATCATGACCTGAGCCAACGGCAGATGCTTAACCCACTGAGCCACCCAGGTCCCCCTAAGTTTGTTTTTTTCTTAACCATATCTCAACTGTTTTAAATCTGTGTCTGTCCTAATACGCTGGCTGGTTAATCTCCCTTTCCATTTCTCCCCCATTATTTCTTTTGTGCCTCAAACATCGGACTCTCCTTCAGCCTAAAATAATGCCTCAACTAAATTTCTCTTTTTCACTTTTGGCTCTGTTTCCCGTGGCCAAACAACAAACAAAATTCATCACTTTTTTTGGGGATCAGAGCATTTCTGTATTCTCATTTAGGTCAGGTAACAAAATATCACTTACTTTTAAACCAAACCAAACCAAACCAAACCAAACCTACCCCAAACCGTGCCCCTTCGTTTCTCCATTGTAATTCTAGCACAGAGAAGTGATGCCATCGACGGATTTTTCAGTCTGATGATACAAAGTACTGGTAAAAATGTGGAATAACGGACTCCCTAAAACACTGCCGGTGGGATGTAAACTGCTAGGATTACTTTGCAAAAACAATGTTATATTATTTAGTGAAGATGAAGATGCATCTGGCCTCTGAGTCACAGTTCCACTCCTAGGCGGAAATCCTGAAGACACATGCCTCTGTGGGCCAGAGGACGCGTGTCCCCGCGGTCTGAGGGAGAGCCGGGAGTCCGTATTTTTCCCAGTTCCAGAGGCAATGTGGGCCTTACTTCCCGGCAAGGGCCCGGGGTGAGGGCTTACACCACCAGCTCAGATCTATCTTTGGAGCTGGGTCCCCTCCAAGGCCTGTGGTTTCGGCCACAGGGAAGCTCACTGGAGAAGAGTGATGGGAGAGGCACCAGCCTGCGAGGTAACTATGCCGGGGGTGCTGCTCCCTGGTCAGAGACAGCCGGCCCGAGGAGCTGGCAAAGGTCGCCGTCATTTCCCCTTCCTCTCTCAGCCCCGGCTGCCCAGGCGAGGTTGGGCTTGTGTGCCCCGATGCAAACTCCACCTCGTCTGGGGAGGAGCTTGGAGTCAGGAGGGCCGGCATCCTCGTCTTCAATGCAACCCCCTCCCCAGACAGGGTGCTGCTCTGCAGGTGCCCTTCCGTGCCAGGGGTGAGAAGAAACCTCTAGGTGAGGCTGCAGGACACAAGGCTGAAGGCTGAGCCCTGGGGAAGAGCCGTGGGTCTTCTTCCCGGTGCAAGCCTCTTGGGGGGCTGGGGGCCCATGTTTGCGATTCTTGGCCTACTGAGGCCGACCTACGCACAGCGCCGGTGCAACCTGGCTTTGAGTACGTACTTCCAAGTGACAGTGACTAGAAAGGGAGATCAGGAACCTCTTCTAAAGAAGTGAAAGCAGCCTCATGCCTTCTGGTGTGCGGCCGCCCTCCACCTTCCCACTGCCCTGTCTGGTCTCACTCGGGGAGGCGGTGCACGGTGGTCCCTGTCACCCTCCCTTATGCTCATTTCTCCTCCTGATGCCCAGCGTGGCTTCCACTGCCCCCCCCCCCCATCTCTGGCAAACAAATGGGGAAAGTGCGTGGCTTGGCCAGATGACCTCCCTCCGTTTGTCCAAGCCCGTAAGCTTCCTACGTTGAGACTGATAGATCCCTGGGGCAAAGCACTGATGGCCACGTGGCTATCGCTCTTTTAGGCTTAAAAATATCTGCAAGGTGTCGTCGAACGTTTTACAGATTCCACGAGGCACCTGAAACCTGCCCTGTTGTTATTCAGCCTCAGGGGCGTACCGAGGGTGGAGGCAATTTCTTTATTTTTTTAAAGATGTTTTATTATTTTATCTTTAAGATTTTATTTTTTCATGAGACACACACACACAGAGACAGAGGCAGAGACACAGGCAGAGGGAGAAGCAGGTTTCACCCAGGGAGCCCGACGTGGGACTCGATCCCGGGACCCCGGGGTCACGCCCTGGGCCGATGGCAGGCGCTCAACCGCTGAGCCTCCCAGGCGCCCCGGCAATTTGTTTAGTTTTAAATCATTATTAACTCCTAATAATGTGGGTGTTCCGGCGAGATGCAATATGTGTGGGAGATGATGATGTTATGTTGGGAGGAAATCAAGATGCTGATGTGATGTAAACAGAAATGGAGTCTGGGTTGGATTTCAGGGAGGCCACGCAGAGCCCATCTCTGTGCGACTCGGCCTTGTTCCCACGGCCCTGCCAGGGTTCGTCTCTCACTCGAGGCTGCTGTGGTCCCCGCTGCAGCAGCCTGTGCCTGCCCAGCCAAACGTCTCAAGAGAGGCCCCTGCCAGGCAGCTCATTATTTGGGCATGTAGGAGAGAGACAGGAGTGATTTTTCTTTTAATGGCTTCAAATGCACTCCTTTAGTTCTAAAATGAGTTGTCTTCTAATTCTCCCCTCTTTTTTTTTTTTTTCCTCCTTCCTTCCTTTCTCATTGCCTTCGGGTGTCAGAGGGTAGAATTCTAAAGCCATGATGGAGGGTTAGAATTTATACCTTGAGTAGATGGCTAAAAGTACTCTGGCTTTTCCCCCCCTAAAATGGGTATTATGCCGGTGTTTAGAAGAATAGACATTCTACTATTAATTACTAATAGGAAGTTTGTTCCCGGAGCATCTTTGACCTGAAAAAAAGGAAACATCAGCTTCATATGGATCAAATTAGTAGGTAACGTCTAGACCATTAACTGGCCACAGAGCAGGTGCTCAGTACACTGCAGGTTTAATAGGCACGGGCACGTAAGGTGTGTAAAGGGCGCAGGCACTGCTGGAGCTGGGGGTGCTCCTGGGGTTATGGCTGGCCTTTCTACCCCAGGCACAAATGACATCCAGTGACGTCCCAGCTGCCCAGGAGCAGCGCCCATCTGCCATTACTGGTGTCCGGCTACACTGCCAAACTCATCGCTATGGATCAAAGCATTTTGTGAGTTTAGCTGAGGAGACAAACAAAATGAATTATCCTGATAAAAATTAAAAGACAATAAGAAAAGAAAATAAAGAAGGGGGAGAGCTGCATTTCCGTCTAAGTCTTCATTTGGTTTCAACTCAGGAAAGAATCCACTGCCTTAGAGTTTTCAAAAGGAACCACGACATTTGCACGACAGCCACATTGCTCATGTGTCAGTTGGAAGGTGGGGATGGAGGGTTGTTTGGTTTTAGAGAGAAAGAAAAGGAGCTTCTAGTGTAACTCTGGGGCTAAAAATCTCAGTATGAATCACACCACCAAAGGGCTCATTTCAGGGGTCACTAAAACGCCAGCACTCCTGTCAGACAGCATTTTTGCATCTACTAAGCTAATTTTCACATAAATACTAATGTTCAAAGCACAGATTTCTCAGAAGCTGTACTCCGATGACTGATGACCCAGAGAAAAGCAAATGGGTCTCAGGCAGAAGGAGTTATATTTAGCTCCACTACTTCCTCAAAGCCACAAGGAGACAGTTCAGAAAGCCCTGGTCCTTCTGGCATAGTCCCGTTGGCCTGATATGATCGGAAAGCTCAAAGGGACTAAGGAACAGGTGGGTTCGGGGCAGCCACATTCTGATTCCTCACAGATGGCTTCGGTGGCTCCGTGAAGTGTCATCAGCACTTCCCATTACGCTGTCCATGCCCATAGGGCTCCTGTCACCGGAACACAGGACCTTCCCTTGTGCTCTGGGACTTCCACAGGCCCGTGGGGGGGCTGGATTCAATCAGGCACCAGATGCTGGGAATGGCCCCCCCCCCCATCTCAAAGGCATTAGAGCAAGGTCACCTGGGTCTTCTCCTTTACCTGTGCTGAGGTAAGAGCAGGGGACTCTTCCAACCACATTAGACACATCAGACACTGAGCCTTTGAACTGGGTGGTCTAGAGTCTAGAGGGATACGACTTTGCAACATTTTGGGTTAACAGTTTTTGGACCTTTGGCTTTTCTGATGATAATCATTCCTGCTAACCATCTACCCACTGACCCATATACCCAACACTTATTTGTTTGCTGAAAATAGTCTCACTGGATTCAGTAACGAAAAGGAGTAAATGACAGCAGAGAAAGACAGTTTGCTTGGTGGAGCCTGGAGAAGCTCCAGAGTGTCAATGGGGGCCCTCGCTCCGTGGTGTGATGGGCTGCCTGGAACGTGTGTAGCTGACACCAGCCGTGGGATAGAGGTCTGAGTATCCAAGGTCGACAGTGCCACAAGCACACAGGCCCTGTGGTTGGGGAGTGGGAGGGTGACTGCTTCTATAGATACAAAGATCCCACCTTTGTCTTTAATTATTTGCTGAAAAGAGCCCAACTACCACATGAAGACCAAGTGTTGGGGTGATGCAGAGAAAGACACCAACATGTAAATGGAAGACTTATTTGGTTACTCGAAGGGCTTTTTCTTTTGGATTCTGGCGAATTTCTCTTTTCTGTTTAAATAGAAAAAGCCTCCAACTTTAACTTTTTTTTTTTTGGCTCTCCAGTTTTCCTGAGGTGGAGAGAATTAAAAAGTCTGAGCAGAAAGGAGGGAACGACTGGCCACTACTGGAACTATACGGTGAGGCTAGTTAGACACCCTGTGGGTTCCTAGGTGACTTCCACACAGGAGCCATGTAGACCTCCTCAGTATAACCTCCAGGGCAACTGAGCAGGACAGGGGAGCAGATACTTGATCATAGCCATTCATGAGTCAGGGGAAAATGAAGAATATGGGTCTAAACCCATAACCTGTTGTGTATTTGTGTTTTCTAATTGCTTAAGAATGAAGATGGTGATGGGAAGATGCACGGTTAACATGTAGCTAACAATTAAGTTAATGATATAATTCTGTAAGAGGGTAAGTAAAAGAAGAATCAAGCCTAGAGACAAATAATTACTTTCTTATGTTTTTCTTGTATAAAAGTGCAAGGGCCAGGCCTAGGATAAAGTGAGCAAGGTACCTGCCCTGGGAGCAAAATAAAGAGATGCCAGAAGGCTTGGTAATTGGGATTAAAAAAATAGCATTAATATATTATTTCTTTTGATTACTGAGGATTTTTTGGGTGCCTTTAAATCATGCACCCCAGGAGAATGCCTCACTTGCTTCCCTCTGGCCCCCCAGCCAAGTAAAAATATATCAACTAAAGATGTTAAATGACCAGGGGATGCCAGTTATATAATTACAGGAAACCAACTAACAGACTCAAAAAAGTCTTCAAATTATAGCCATTAAAAATAATAGTGCAGCAGAACTTAATAATCCTAAAAGATGTTCATGTTAAAGTCAAGGGAAACATGCAAGTTGCAAAAACACTAGGTGGAAATACGAATCTGCTTCTCCTGCTTCCATTGTTGCCTTCTACAATCCATCCTCTATGTAGCAATCTTTTGTGATCTTTTTTCCCTCCAAGTTTCTCCTAGTCTTAGTGTAGTTTACTATTATATGCAGAATAAATTTAAACTCTACAGCTGTCCCTGTTCTGGCTCCTGCCTATCTCTCTGGCCTCCTCTTCTACGGCTCTCCCTTCCACATCTCTTTCCCCTTAGCCAGATGGGCCTCCACACAAGCTTCTCCCTTTGCTTGAAAGGCTTCCCCCCTCCAATACCCACATAGCTGGGTTGTTCCTAAGATTCAAGTCACAGCTCAAATGTCACCTGCTCTTAACTGACTACAGCCCGGTCACTGTATCATATCAGTCTTGTTTTTTATTTTTTAGATTTTATTTATTTATTTATTTATTTATTTATTTATTTATTTATTTGAGAGAGAGAGAGAGAGAAAGAGAGAGAATGAACAGAGGAACAAGCAGAGGGAGAGGGACAAGCAGACTGCACACTGAGCACAGAGCCCAACATGGGGTTCAATCTCATGACCCTGAGATCATGACCTGAGCTGAAGTCAAGAGTCAGATGCTCAACTGACCAGGCCACCCAGATGCCCCTCGTAGCACTCTGTTTTATTTCCTTCATATACCTAATACTCTAAGAAATGGTCTTATTTATTTAGTTACTTATTTGTTTACTGTCTACCTCCCTCCATGAGAATGAAAGTTCCACAGGAGCAAAGCCTGTTCTTGACTATACAACCATGGATACTGAATGACTATAGGTAGATGCTTCTATACATACAGATAGGTTAATGTGCAGAGGTGCATTCACATTAAAAAAAAAAAAACAAAAAAAAAACAAAAAAAAAAAAAAAGGAAGGACTAGAAGAGCCCAGGATGAAATCCCTGTGCCTTGGATGGGGATACTGAGTTTCTGGATGGTTTTAAGTTTCTTCATTTTGCTCATTTTTATTTTCTACAACACTAATATACTACTTTTGAAATAATGAAAACAAAGTTTTCCCTCTGTTTTAGAGTACGATCACTGTGAGAATGTTGCCTGGGTACAGCTAGCCGGAAATTAGAACCACAAGGCCAGAACTGGAAAAGAATGTAGAGACCATTTGGTCCCTCTCACCTCTCATTTCAGAGGTGAGGAGGTCGAGGCCGAGCCAGGAAATGGCTCATAGTGTAGAACACGTAACAATTAGTCTGGTGTTCTTCTCACTGCACCAGTGGTTCTCAAACTTAACACACATGAGAATTATCTGGAAAGGCTTGCAAATACAGACTGCGGGGTCTGGGGAAGGGCCTGAGAACCTGCATTTCTGACAAGATCCTGAATGATTTCGAAGCTGCTGGTCTGGGTCCATAC
This sequence comes from Canis lupus familiaris, assembly GCF_011100685.1. Lineage (NCBI taxonomy): Eukaryota > Metazoa > Chordata > Mammalia > Carnivora > Canidae > Canis > Canis lupus. The sequence continues at coordinate 68,591,279 of NC_049233.1, forward strand.
TTTGAGAACCACTAGGCTATGCCATGTTGCCTTTCATGACTCCCTCAGAAAGGTCTTACTCTTTTTGTAGGAACAGTAGTGATTAAAACAATACCTTCAATCAAAAAATTAATTTTTAAAACCCCATCTTTTAGGCTCACTCCTCAGAGTTCCTAATGCAAAGAAGGAAAGGAGACAGGGATTAACAATTCTGAGAGCCTACTCTATACCAGGCACTGTCCTAGATGGATCTCCATTTTGTTTGCTTAATCTGTTTTCCCGCCAGAAACCTAAGCTACTCAGAGGGATGAAGAAACTTGTCTGAGAGCAAACAGCTAGGGAATGATGGAGACAGATTTCAAATTCATGTCTATCTGACTATATAAAGTCCATGCTCCTTCCCCAACCTTCAGAAAAGAAGGAAAAGCTGTCACTGGTGGCATTCAATGTGGCAAATCAATGTCTCCCAATGCAGAAACAAACACCCCCAAGAAGTATTAATATAATGTCATGCTCCCAAAGATACTGAAGGTGTGTACAACAATATTAACATCCAACCTTTTCTCTGGGCTTGAAGCCAAGGTTTATTCATTTACATGATATTCAGCAACTTCCAACTCAGACCCTCACAGTCGAGATGATTTGAGTCCATGCCTAGCTCACTGCAAATCATCTGTGAAATAACTGGGAAGGGAGAACTCATCAATCTCAGCTTCTGACAAAAGGAAGAATTCACACATGCTCTGTGGGAATAGAACCAAACAGGCTTTGCAGCTGAACCGAACTGTCCCACTAGTTGAAGAACTCAATTTCAATCCGAAGGCCAAAAGCCAAGTATGAGAATGTGTCATTTACCATTTTAGGTAAAAAGTAACGTAGACATTAATTATCGCTCCCTTTTTATTTATTGATGAGGAAATTAATGAGAACAAAATCTACGTGACAAGGTCACATATACCTACAAACACCCACATAGTCAATGAGTCACAATTTGTCCTATTATTGTGGTCACACTCAATCCACATTTGAGAAAGCTCTGTTGGGCAGCCTGGGTGGCTCAGCAGTTTAGAGCTGCCTTCAGCCCAGGGTGTGGTCTGGGAGACCTGGGATCGAGTCCCACATTGGGCTCCTTGCTGCATGGAGCCTGCTTCTCCCTCTGCCTGTGTCTGTGCCTCTCTCTTTCTCTCTCTCTGTATCTCATGAATAAATAAATCTTAAAAAAAAAATAAAGCTCTGTTAATATTATAATGGTAAAGGGCCTTGATGACATTCTTTAACATTACAGTTTTGGCCCAAATTCCAAGTGAAGTACAAGGTTAAATATTAGTGAGTTATTTCAGGAGCAGCAGCAGCAGCAACAAAAAAGGTGGTTTTCTTCATCTTTCTCTCTGTATTTCTTATTTCACTTCATGATTTTCCCCCTTATGTTTTATTCCAGATCCTTGAAACAGCTGTGTAAATAGGTTTGAAATAGGTATGAAAATAAAAGGAAATACTTGTGTAATTCTGGCTATAGAATCAGAAGAATAAGGGCTTTGACCAAGATGGTGCCCAAGATGAGTTCCTTCCTGTGCTGTTCCCAAGGATCCTTTGGCGCCTCTTCCTTCAGGAGCTCATTTTCTACCTGTGGTGAGTGAAACGTCTGTACATTTTGGCTAGCAAAGCTGGCCAGTGGAGACCTTGAAAGAAAGGTTAAGTGGGAAAGAGGGAATGGGACAGTGGATGTGAAGAAAGGACAAGAGGATCCCAAAGATGGGCCCCGAGAGTGGTTAAAATTTGCTATCAGAGGCAACTTGGCTCTAAACAGTTATGAACATGTTGAAGGTTTGGGGTGACTGTGCACCAATCGGTTACGTGGACCAAATTCACAGCCCCTCATTGCTTAATGTCTGTAAAGATATGGCTCTTTCACTCTCGATAAAATGCGTGGAAGTTTGTTTATAATAGAAAAAAGGAGGTCTGAAAGATCTTGTAGAATGAACCCTGGGTCTCAGAGCCAATGAGCTGTCTCTGCAGTCAGCTTCCGAGCTAGGTCTCTAATGCAAGACACAAGGCCGGACTGTGCAGTATTAAGTGTGAGCAAGCTGTCTTTTCATTCCCGACTCTCGCCCTTTATGAGCAGTTTGGAAAATGGCCATCTTGCCTTCCCCAGAGGAATGATGCTGCTGCAGCTGCAAGTGCAGTTTCTGCAGCCATTATCCCGCGGTTAAATATTTGCTTTTAAATATTACTGGCCTAGCAGAAAGAGAGGTCTCGTGTCTCCCTCTCTCTCTCCCTGTCTCCCTCTTGCTCTCTCTCTGTCACAGACACACACACACTCACACACATGCAGCAAGTGACAAAGCTCCGTGTCTGCATTTAGCATTAGCACCATACCTGTGTCCCAGCAGGGATTTAAGAAAAGGCATTCCCTAATTTCTACCCAAATGGACATTTATTCCATAAGCTGCAAATATATTTTGGCAGTGTGTGGCCGCTGTTGATTCTCACAGATTTCACAGTGGCCTTCAGCCTGGGGTAGTTCATGCAGAAGACAAAAGAATAGCTACTTGGCAGATAATACTCTTCAGGCCTTAGGGAGGGCACTCAGCTGGAAAGATCTGTTTTCGTTGGAGATCGGAAGTGCTTTTCCAGCAATTATTTGATCTTTCCTGGGAACTCGTACTTTTGAAAATCTCCCAGCCTGGTGGGAGCACATGGACTTCTATTCTGGTCTCAGCATTATCACTAACCAGACGTGTGACTTTGGGTAAATCATCTGGCCTTTACTTCACCTCAGTTTTTCTCATTTGCCTGCTGGCATAACGGTCCCTTCTTTGCTTAATTCATGGGGTTTTTGTGAAGATAAAACAAGGTGGTGTATGTGAAGGTATTTGGAAAATATAAAAAAGCTAATTTATCGTTAGGTGGTATTTGTATTGGGCTTCGCATTTTTTTCCTACCCTGGTTTACATGACATTGGTACGTTCTGGTTTTCTTCCTCCAAACTAGGTAGGAATTCCTTCACGTAGAGGACGGGGTAGTAAGTACAACTCAGGCAGAGATCACCATCAGAGTCTTGTTAATACTTAGAAAAGGAAAGTAAAAAATGCAGGACCAGAACACTGTGCCAATGCCCCAGAAAGTCTGCTTTTGCTAGGGACACGCAACGTTCTCGTCCTACTGGCCTCCTCGTCAGGGGTCCATACTAAGAAGGCTACTGCTGCAGGGCTGAATGAAGGAAGGAATGAATCCAAACACCCAACCACCCTCCTTTTATTGGCCAATAGCGTGTATCTAGCAACATGCACAGAATAGAAAGATGCAAAACGCTAGTCCCCTTGCTGAGGAGAGACCAGCCAAGCTAAGGCAGACGTGCAAAGTATTTGTCCGCTCTAACGTGGTTAAGTGTGTTCTCCAGAGAAATACACATGTGCTCTGGGAGCTTGAGCATGTGGGTCATCCCTACCTTGAGGAGGCTGGGACAGGTTCTCAGAGCACAGGCATGTGAGCTGGGCCCGCAGGAAGGACCGGTGAGGGACGGGCTGAACTAGATGTTCTCCAGCTCTTACAAACGCAGAGTCTAGAAGGAACATCTCAGAGAGCAGCCTTGTTTGGTGTGATGAAAGCCAAAGAGTGGAGATGGGCAACTAGAAAGCTGGGCAGGGGCCTAAATGTGAAAGCAGGAGCAGGCCATCAAAGCTTCTGAGCAAGGATTACACAACAGATCGGTATTTCAGAAAGATTACTTAACAGCAGGGAGGACAGACTGGAGGGACAGGGTGGGGGGTAGGAAACAGATTTAAAATCTAATGTAAACATCTGCGTTTCACAACACTGGACACTTTATTGGTGTAAGAGCAATCCTCCAAATTCTAAATTAATAGAGCCAATCTCAAATTTGGGAAATGAATAGTCAACGCCTTCCAGAAACTATTCTTCAAGTAATAAATTTCCCTTGCACAACTTAGAAAACACTGATTTCGCATATAATCTGGAACAATCATTGTGAAAAGGGAGTCATTCTATGCTTCTGAAATGTGGCTGACCATTTGTAAACTGTGGCACCAGGAAGGGTCCAAAAGAAATAGGAAACTGCTGCCCTACTATGTACCTGGGATATAAAGAGGGTGATGAACAGCTACCTGGGAGCTCGCTTTGGAGAAAATATAGATCTCAGAAATGAAAAGAGAATTTCTCATAATTGGGGGAGGGCTAGCAAGGATTATGGACTTTTTAGTTACCTTTCTTTCCTTTTTTTTTTTTTTAAGAGAGAGAGAACGTGTGTGCATGGTTGGGTGGGGGGAATGGAAGGGGAGGAGCAGAGGGAGAGAGAAAAGAGATTCCCAAGCAGATGCCATGCTCCATGCTGAGCCCAGTGCAGGGCTTGATCCCGTGACCCTGAGATGACAACCTGAGCCAAAACCAAGAATCCGAGGCTTCACAGGCTGTGCCCCACAGGCACCCCAGTTTCTTTCTAGTCTAGGTATAACTCACACATGGCGCAATGTATGGATTTCAAGTGCACAGTTCAATGAATTCTGACAAATGTGCCTGTGTAACCTAAACCCCTCTCAACGTAGAGAACATTTTCATCACCCTAGAAAGATCCATCAGTGCCCCTTGCCATCAGACCCATGCAAAAAGAATCCCCGTTGTGATTTCTACCACATAGATGAGTTTTGTCTGGCGTGGAACTCCATATAAATGCAGTCCTACAGTGAGTACTTTCTCTATTTACTTATTTTTGCCATTTATCCACAATAAAATGCCTTTCACTAGTTTATCATTGCTGAGCAGTACAGTAGTTTTTATTGCTTTATTCGCTACAGTAGTTTTCATTACTGAGCCATACTCCATGGTGTGAATATAACATTACTTGGCATGTTCTGAACAGCCCTCCCTTTTGCTGGGGTGTGCAAGTGCTTAACCAAGGCAAAGCAAAAAAGAAAGGCACAGTGTGTAAGGTCAGGTGAAGTGGCGCTGACCTCCTGAGCCAGTTTGGTCTTTGGGACCTTGAACTATGGGCTAAGACTTCAAGAAAATCAAGAAAACCAAGAGAGAGACCACCCTTTGTATTCTCTTACTGCTGGATGTCTGGGTCATAGAAACAGATGAGAAATGGTCCCCAAAAGGGAGAAGCCAACTTGCTGAGAATTCAGGTACTCGGGATGAATGGTTAGATGAATGATTTAGGTAACCAAAGCATTCCTTCAGAACAGTATGTCCATGGAGTCTTGGACATAGCCTAGGAGTCTATGTTGTTCCCGCCACAAGGGGCACTTCAGTAAGGGTCTGAGGGAGGTCAGCGGAGAGAGGGAGTGATTCAGAAATCCTCTTAGGGCTCCCCGTTTCCAACAGGAGGAGTGCACCCATGTGTGCCAAGCAACTAAGCAGCGAGACTGCGGTTGTGTTCAACTGGGAGATGATATCCGGAGGCTTCAAGGAGCGTCAACGAGCTCCAGCTAAGGGGTTTATTGGGCAGCACAGGCAAACGTCCTTACTCTGTGGAACTGTGTAAAGAAGCATCACAAAAGAATCCAAATGGCATCCAAAACACTTATTCAGTCCTCCTCTGTACATCTGTCACAAGTCCCTATGAAAATCAGATATGAATACTGTTCTGATGACTCCAAACACACCATTTGGGTCGGCTCCTCCCCGCCGTCGCTATACAATGCCTGTCCTTTGAAATGAACTAGTCATTTTGGCTCCAACATTCCCATCCTCACTGAAAGGGATGCTGGTTCACAGTCATGCTGAAGACACACTGGAAACACAAAGCTCTCAGCTCTGGGTGGAGCCTGGTTTGGTTCCAAGAATCATGTGCATAATGTGCTACAAAGAGCTGGCAGGCTCCCTTTCCATTTTTCAGACTAGACACACCTACTTGCTTTCTATTTTGCCTAACCATTTTTTTTGAAGCAACTGCAAAGTAAATAATAACAGTTATCATTTTTGCTGAGCACTATGCGCCAGATACTGTGCTTTGTACTTCATTCTCACGAGCCCTTGAGGTAGGTAGGAGCTCTTCTTCCTCCTGCTTGGATGGTGAGGGAAATAAGACATAGCCACAGCTTCTACAGTCATTCATTACTATTCCATGTGTTGCCTTTGCCTGTCTGCTTGGCAGTGGGGGTTGGGAGATGTGAAAGATGATGCTGAACAAACAGAAAGCAAAATGATCCTCTTCTTTGATCTCCAACCAACCCCCCTTACATATTTTAACATTAAATTTTGTAATTAGGTCAAAGTGAGAGATATCACTGTGGAGAGCTACAGCTAAAGTTTAACAATTATTTCTTAGAAGATCGTTAATTAGGCTGACTCGGGGTACAGGCTTCGGAATACATATTCATTCTGATGGCAGTTACAGCACAAGACATCTCATAAATAAAAGCCACTTAGAGCATTATCCACAGGAAACAGCTGCAGCTGGTAAGGGAACTTCTGACATTAAGGAAATGCAGAACTTCATGGAATTAGAGGAAGGCAGGAATCATATATCACACAGTAACACTATCTTAGCAAGAGCCGGACTATGTTTTCAGTAGATACACTCATTTTACAGCAGTTTGTGCTTGCTTACTTCTCTTGGGTTTTCAGGAGACAAGCTTGGCATGTTAAGAGCAAAAATTCAAAAGAAATGTGAAATCGACTCAGGGATATTTAGAATTTCAAAGGCTAGGAGCCTGGGGTTTGGTGCAAAGCTTAGGTCTGGTCAGCTGTAGGGACCTGAGCTGCCCAACGTGGTACGTGATCTCTAACTGCATGTGATTGGTCCATACTGAGATGTGATGTAAGTACAAAGTACATAGCCAGATTTCCAAGACTTAGTATGAAGACAAGGATGTAAAGTATGTCATTAATAAATTTTAAATTTGGGGGTTATTCTGTATGTTAGTAAATTGAACACCAATAAAAAATAAATTAAAAAAAAATAAATTTTAAATTATTGACTGCATAATGAAATGATAATATTTTGGCTATGTCATCCTAAATAAAATGTATTATTACAATTTTATTGTGTTTCTTTTTGCTTTTTCATCATGGCTACTAGAAACTTTAAAATTACCTGTGTTACCTGCTTTTGCGATTTGCATTATAGACCTATTGACAGCACTGGTTAATGTATTCAGTAATTGAAAGGATTAACCCAAGTTAAAAATATGACGCATTTGATTAAAAGTGGTAAACCATCTGCATTGAAATATGTTCCCTAATAGGTGAGTAGGATAATTTAAAAAGCAAACATGTGCACTGCTGTTCTGCTGACCCACTGGTGACCTCAGATAAGCCACTCATTCTCCCTGGGCCTCGCCTCTACAATGGTTGATCTAGATAAGCTTTTTTTTTTTTTTAAGGTGGGGGTTCCAGAGTTAGAGGGAGAGGGAGAGAGAATCTTGAGCAGGCTCCATGCCCAGTGTAGAGCCTGGTGCGGAGCCTGATGCAGGATTCGATCTCACGATCCCGAGGTTGTGACCTGAGTGGAAATCAAGAGTCGGATGCTTAACCTACTGAGCCATTCAGTGTCTCTGATCCAGATAATCTTGAATATTTCTTCTAGTGCTCATATTTTATATCTGTGGCAAATTCCTAAGGGTTGTTAACTCATGGGTGAAGGTAAATAATAGTAATAATAAAAAAACCCCAAACATTTGCAGCTCTAATGTTGACTGCTGATCTTTCACATGTGACACATCTTTGTCTTTTTCTGGAGCAACAGCTAAAATGTAATGGTGATAATAATCATGTTTATAACAGACAGACTGGGCTACCCGAAAGGAAGGATGATGCCATTTGCCTGTGTACCCAAATAAGTGGGTTTTATATGACAAGACTATATTCCTAATATGGAAGAATTTAAGAGCTCCTTAACTCAACAGACACCAAAAGGCAAACCCAAAACGTTATAAAATATCCCAGGAGAGGGCAAAGAGAACCAGTTATTCCTTTTAGTTCAGGTTCTGCCCTGTTTCTTTTTATTTTCAAAGCATCTAATCATCTGTCGGAAGCTATTCTGTATCTCTCAGGAAAATTATACACTTTTTAAGATGTTTCTAGAGTTTTTCCTTAAAAGGTAAAAAAAAATTCAGTTTAAATAACTCAATTATAACAAGGTAAAGTTTCAGCACAATGCAAGACAACATTCGTGACCCTGTGAATATTTTAAGCAAATGTTGTTCAAAAATCTATGTGTGGAAACAAATTTGGAATTAAGAGACTGTAGGAATAAATGTCTGTGCGTAGGGATGGAAATCTTGCTTATTGTGAAGACCTCCAGAAATACTGCATGATTTTCCCTGGAAAGAATCCTAGAATTTACATCCCCTTTTCTGTATGACTCCCTGTTATATCTAATTTAAATCTGAGACCTTTAACTTCTGAACATGTAGTGACAAGCGATACTTGCCCATTTTGAAGCAGTTCTTGCCTTTATGTAGAGGACTCTAGATTCCTTCCATTATGACTTTCTCTAACATGACCCTAATGTCACTAATACTGATGAATCTTGCCTGTACTAGAGGTAACCCAATAAATACTTGGTAAGAAAAAGAATGTTAGACATGCAGGCTCTTCCCCTCCTTTCTTTTTTTGTCTATCCATAACCATGTTGCTATAAGTCATGCCTTTTTTTTTTCTTTTAAATTAACATTGAAGGAAAATTGGAAATTTTGACTGAATTGTTAAAATAAATGGCCTAGGCTTCAGCCATTCTGGACTTGCGGGGGGGGGGGGGGACTTATTTTAAAAAGCAAGAAAGAGGCTCCAACATCACAGAACAACAAAAGGACAGCTTGGCCACCTTCACTTTTGAAACTGGTGGAGTGGGAGTTGGTCAACCCATGAATGAGAGCAAGTCCCGGTGGGTCTATTGTGCAAGATAACAATTTGACGTGAAAACGGAAAAAATGACCCTGCATTTCTTTTCCTTTGCCACTATCTACAGAACCACATTTGAAAAAGCACTAAGAGAAGCAGATTAAAAAGAATAGCTTCTGGCTGGCTTTTCCTCGGCATTTTATACTTTCATTCCTTTGTTCTTTTCTCGTTCAACCTCATTCCCAATTATTGCACTGTTTTGGGGGGCACTGGGGACAGGACGTCTGGGAAACATAACACATATTAGTCCATCTGTTTTCTCTGTGAGTTCTTTTCAGCATCTTTGCGTGGCAACAGGAAGGATGTGGGCTCCCTTTCAGATTCAAATGAGGCTAATCAGCCCTACCTCAGGTTGACAACATCATGCCTTTGTTACACTGCAGCCTGAGAAAGCCAGAACCACCACCTCTCTCAGCCACCTCTCTCGTGGGTAACCATTTCATCCCTGGGCTTAAATTCTTATTTTTAACATCAGATTCCTAGCCCACTCCTCACTCAAAATAAAACCAAAAAAACAAACAAAAAACTGCTGACACAGTATGATTCAAGTGCATTCTTCTGTTAAGAGAATTCTGATTTTTTAGAGTTGGTAAGACCAATATTTCCAATGTTTTTGCAGATGTTTTAAGCTGTGTGGCACAAAGATTCCAAAGTGGCATAAATTATTTAGGAAGTTCAAAGAATGTGGTAAGAAAAGCCCACCGTGCCTTTTCCCCAAGCATTTATTTCTAAATGTGCAAAATCAAGAGGTATTACAATTAAATATGGGACTTCTGTCTAATTCTTAAAACTGGATGTTTAATGACTAATACTTCCACAAAAAGATCAAAGCAAAACCAGGGGATAGAATGTGGTGCAGTGTTGGGCAAACATCTTATCACTGAATTTGGAAACTGATTCTATTATCAAATCTATTACTCAAAACCTTGTGATCTTGACAAGTTATCTCTTGAATTTCAACACCATCCATCCACGCATTCAACCAACCAGCCAACCAACCTGTCCCATCTACTAGGCACCTGGCCCTTTGTGAACTAAAAAGATGAATAAGCTATCGTCCCAGCACTGGAGCGGCTTTTGATAAAACAAGTATACAGACAGTCCTATATGACTCTCACTTGGAAGTTACAAGTACTACCAGGAGCTCAGTAGAGGAACAAATCACTTTCAATGGAGGGATCAGTCAAGACTTCATTAAGGAGAAGCATTTAGGTTATTGCTTGAGAGAGGAGCAAGATTTCTAAATTTAGAAATGGATTGGAACATTCCCCACCTCAGAACACGGGCAGCAAGCATGGCATCAGGGAATCAGGGAGGCAGAGGAGACATTCAAGGAAGAGTCATGACTGCACTAGGTGGTGTTAAGTCTGAGGAATCGGGAGGTGGCTCTGAGCAGACTGCCAGCCAAGGGAGCAGGACAGGACCTAGTTTGGAGTGTGGAAGGAGGACCCTGAAGGGCTCTGAGCGAGTGACTTGGTCTGCTAGCTCTAGGCAGAATGGCTCAGCAAAGGGAGAACCCAGAAGAAGGGTACACAGCTAAGAAGCAGTTTTGGTGAACCAAGCCAGGATTGATTAATTAATATTGATTTAGGAAGGTGGTGGGGAGGGTGGGGTAGAGGGGCATACAGGGTTGCAACGGGCAGAATGGCGCTGGGGGGGTCTTAGTTTATCTCTAACGTTCTAGCTGACACGTTCTAGTACTTAATAGTTCAGCACACATGAAGAAAATTGTTAAACCAAATGCCCACAAAAACAGGGGTGAAAATAGCTTTGGATAAAATTCAGTCCCATTTCCATATCTGAAATCTCAACATTAATTGGTCTTATTAAAATAGATTGGTCTTATGGAAAAAGTATCAAGGAGTGCTAGAGAGAAAAGCCTAATTTGGGTAATCCCGTTAAAGTGTTTCAGCATTTGGTTTCATATAGGATAGGGATGGTTAACCGACTTTCAGTTTTGAAAGAGATCAGAGAAATGTGGTTCTACGTGCGCTTCAGCAATGCATCATCCAAAAAGGCTTCTCATATTCCCTTGGGAGACAGGAAACTATGGCCTGGATACCAGGGCAATGCAATGAATGATAATATCTAAATGGGGCTGATCAGTGAGTTCATGTTCACTTAGAAGGTGGCCTCTAGTGGGCATAAAACAGGGCTCTGAGCTCGCCAACAACTTTGCCAACATCTTACATGAAGACATGGAAAATTTGCTTGGTAAAATATTCAGATGAGACAAACTTTTGGAGGAATCAGAAATGTAACAAGTGACAACCTCAGGACACAAAAATATCTTGCTAGCCTAGGGTACTAAGGCCAGAATGGAGATGGTAAAATTAGTGAGGAAAATTTGAGGGCCTGCCTGAAAAAAAAATGTTATGTAAGTACAGGAAGGTGGATGTGTGGGTTTGAGCAGCAGCACGTGTGAAAAAGATTGGGGGGGTGGGTGTTAGTTGAGTAATTTCAATTTGAGTCAATTGTTTGACATGGCTGCAGGAAAGCCGGTGTGATCTAACGCAGTTTGCTGAAAATAGCATTAGGTCTGGCCTCACTTTAGGTAAGTCTCAGAAACACTTAGAAACCTGGGACCTTTTGACATAAATATGTTGGGTAAAAATTACTTACCAAACCTAGCTGGTCTTAACCAAGAGAAGAGGTTTTGCTGATTATCATGGAGGTCTTCCCTTTAGTTAGGCTGAGCGAAGGAGGTTAATCACAATGAAGGAGTAGTCACACTAGAGGTTCTATTTACCTATTCTTAGCAAATCTGAATTTTGAGTCTTTAAATTGCAACGATAATGAAATTTGAGGCACCAAGAGATAGAGACAATTTATTTTTTAATTTTTTAATTTTTTTTTTTTTAGATAGAGACAATTTAAAAGGGCAATGTTGTCTCTCTGTTCCGCATTAAGTAAATCCTAAGCATTTTCCTAAGTAATTAAGATATTACTTGCATTTTATCTGCTTGAAGATGGGACTCCTTAACTGTCTGAATAGTTCTGGGCCTTAAGCTGAGGTTTCCCTTCTTGATGGTAGGAGAGGATCCTGAAGGAAAGGGGGTGGAGTGCCCGTGATTTACAGCTGACTCCCTGCAAACACAATAGGGTACTATTCCCATGGGAGGATGAGACCTTCTGACTCCTCTTACCATTCCCTCAGTGTATAAATTGTGAATTCTGCAACTTCCAAACATAACATTTACCTTTATGTCAGCAAATGAAAGGCAAGATTTTCCCTATTATCTATTAGAAACATAGAAAGCAAGCCAGCAAAATTTCTAAAGAAAGTTGGATTTTTTTTTTAATAACAGGAAATTTGTTGCCATGTATTGTTTTCCTTCCTCCGGTAGCTGCTGCTGATCTTCAGGACAAGGACTGCGTGGATCTTGGTGTATACCTTAAGAATAACAGACTAGAGGCACAGTCTCATCTCAACTGTTTCTCTTAAGAGAGAGTTCTTATATGACGGAGTCAGTGAGTTTTAGCCTCCATATAATGTAATTTTTTGGAGGGGTTCCTTGGTAGTTATCCAATGAGATATTTTAGTCTCTCAAGCCATGACTATATAGAATCTAGAACTCGAGGGAGCCTGGGTGGCTCAGTGATTGAGTGTCTGCCTTTGGCGCAGGGCATGATCCCGGGGTCCTGGGATTGAGTCCCTTATTGGGCTCCCCACAGGGAGCCTACTTCTCTCTCTGCCTATGTCTCTGCCTCTTTCTGTGTATTGCTCATGAATAAAGAAATTCTTTTTTTATTTTTTTGACTTTTTAAAAATGTTTAATTAATTAATTTATTTATGATAGTCACACAGAGAGAGAGAGAGAGAAAGGCAGAGACACAGGCAGAGGGAGAAGCAGGCTCCATGCACTGGGAGCCCGACGTGGGATTCGATCCCGGGTCTCCAGGATCACGCCCCAGCCAAAGGCAGGCGCCAAACCGCTGCGCCACCCAGGGATCCCTAAATTCTTTTTTTAAAAAAGGAAAGAATCTAGAACTTGTTCAGAAAATAATAGATATCAAAAAGACCTGGAATTATGTTAAGATTATTTTGCTTTAAGTAAAAGAAGACATTTAAGCAATCTAAAAAAACTGATGGGTTGTTACATAGAAGAATTATTTTCTTATGACTTGTTTTAATAATGAGAGCTTCCCAAAGAGGGTAGAGACTGTGTGACAATGGAGCTGTTCTAGCAGAGTTTAGATAAACAGATACTGGTGGAGCTAGATGAACTTTAAGGCTCTTTCGAGCATAGCAGTTCTTTTCTTTTCCTCTGAAATAGCCCACAGTGTTAAATCTAACAAGGTAATCTGAAGGTGACTGCCTTGAACTCAGGGCTTCTGGGAAACTAGATTCATAGTTACTTAGAAGCCAAAGAAGGGAATCCATGTTCTGAGAGAAAGAGGATGGTGTCAGCAAAAGGCTCTTTGATACTCCTCCAGGATTAAAGCAAATTGTCAGAACGGTAAGGATAGAATGACAAACACAGTGAGAGATTTTAACAATACCTCTCTTAATGACTGATGAGTTAAAAAGTACATAAAAGATTTGAACAACATGGTTAAGAGGTTTCATCTAATGTGTGAAGCTCTATCTCCCCAGCACCCATCAGAGAATATCCATTAAAAAAAATATTCACGGAATGTTTTTAAGAAATCGATCACACACCAGGCCATGAACCAAGTCTCAATAAATTTTGTGGAACTGGTTTCATAAAAACAACATTCTCTAATAACAGATTTTTAAAAAGTTAGACTCCTAAACACAATGGTTACTAAAGAACTCTCACTCGTTTGGGAATTTAAAATGACACTGCTAGTAACTCATGAAATCAAAGATGAAACAATTATGGTAATGATAACATTCCAAAATAAAACTGGGCAGATTCCACTAATGGTATACTTAAGGAAAATACTTAAATTTTTATCCTAGAAAGGAAAAGAGATGGAAAACTAATGAGTATCCAATTCAGGATGTAAGAAAGTGAATGAGAATAAATCCAAAGTAAGTGGAAGAAAGGAATAATAAAGGGTAGAAACTAAGAAAATCAGTAAACCAAGACATACTACAGAAGATTAACAAAGCAAAATCTGTTTATTTGAAAAGGCTGATAGGTAAGTCAGCAAAACTGATCAAGAAAAACACAGGGAATATTAAAAAAAATTAGGGGTAAAAGAGAGAATATAACTATAGATCCAGCAGAGAACAAAAAATAAGAATGTACTATGGAACAGCTGTATATCATTAAGTTTGAAAATTTCACTGAAATGAAGAATTTCAGAAAAACACAGTCTTATAACCGTTAAATGAATTGATGTATCGGTTAAAAATCTACTCATCTCTCCATCAAAGAAAACAAAACTAATAAGCAGTAGGTTCAGATAGTTTTAGAGAAAAAAAGATGCACGCTTTCAGAGATAGAGAATCTTACTATCAAAACCAGACAAGGGTAGTAGGGGAAAGGAAAACTATAGACCAATTTCAGATATAAATACAAATAAAAATCCTAAAAATACGTTAGCAAATGAACCCAACAGTGCATTAAACATATCATGGCTAACTTGGATTTGTACCAATAATGCTAGGACGATTGAACTTAAGAAAGTTGCTGACAGCAATTTCCCCATTATCAGATTAACAGAGAAAAACCCTCGATCTTATCAATGGATGCAGAAACAGCACTGAGTAAAATTCAACACTTATTTGTGATTTAAAAAAAAACAGAAACTCTTATTAGCAAACTAGGATCAGAAGGTAACTCTCTTAACTTAAAAAAAGAGTATTAACCAAATCCCAACAGTAAGCATCATGTTCAATGGCAAAATGCTAGCAGCCTCCCCCCGCTTCCCCCTTTTTTTTTCAGCCTTCCCTTTAAAATTAAGAACAAGTCAAGGAGGTGTGCTCTCTCTATTTTGCTTAACACTGTACTGTGGGTCCTAGGCAGAGGGGTTAAAATAAGAAAGATAAACAAATAAATAAATGTTGCAAAGGGAGAACTAAATCTGATGGTTATTTATGGATGACACTGGTTACACAGACCTAAGAAAAATTACAGATAAATTATTAGAATTGACAAAAGGCCTTAGCAAACTGCTATTAGTTCAATATGAAAAATTCTGCTCCCATGTACCAGCAACAAAGTAATTTTTTTCAAAAAAATACAATACTTATTTTTCTTGACCTTCATTTCCTGCTCTATGATGCATACCTTGTTTGTATGAGCATAGACTGATTAAAAAATAATAAAGAAAAACAGGTAACTAATTACGTTGCAAAATTATGAGATGCCGCGAGCACAATTTCATGGAAGACTTTCAGGATTCCTCTCTATTCTATGGTTCCCACAGAAAAATTCCATTTGAAAAAAAAAATGAGGCGTTGTAGATGGGGGTTACCTTGAACTGTGGTGAATCACACGTATTACTGGAAAAGAAACACAAACAGGAAGCTCCAGGCCTCTGCAATTCAAACTCTGCCTCAAAGGGAAAATAGGCTTGACACCTTCTCTTCCCCACAGCTTACAATAAAGTGAGCAGGAGCCAGCCTTTCAAATGGCATCCCACATCGGGAAGGAGACAGATGTCTTGAAGAGAGAGGCGCTGAGTGAGATGTAGGTAGGTAGAGAGGGTTAAGAAAGCTCTTCATCTACCTGAATACTGAGGGTTACTCAAAAAAAATTTTTTTTAATTGAAATTTCACTATATCAAGCACAGGATGATATTTAACATCTAAGAACTACCTGCTACACCTGAGATCCCTAAACTTATTCTATACTTGGGTGTATCCATCAGCACGGGGCTTGGTCTGCTTGCATTTTCTTAGAGCGGCAAGCTATGGCACATACAATTCTTTTCCACTCAGGGGTTGATTATCATTTTGATAAAATGACAACAAAAAATGAGATAAAACTTTATGAAGAACTTTTTTTGTTTGCTTGAACCTGACTGGGCAATTCACTCAATGAAAACAAGGTTATCTGAAAATGGTATAGTATGACGTTGTTTTTAAAAATGGTTAAAACCCAAGTCTTTCGAAACAACCAAAATAAGCAAAAATAGAGGTTGGTTTCCTATGTGATTAAATAAACTACGGCACATTCCTAGAGTGGGATAGGAGATAGCCCTGGAATCACACTGTAAAATAAACTTATTGACACTACTGACATGATAATATTCATGGTACAGTGCCAAGTTATAAAAATAAGATGTAAAACATTAAGTGCAATTTGAAATCACTTAAAAAAACTTCCAAGTTTGGACACTGGACAAAGATACTAACAACATGTGTGATAATTTCTGAGTGATGGAATAATAGTGACTCTTTTTGTCCTTTGTGCTTTTCTGTATTTTCTAAGTACTGTACACCGAGGGCGCGTATCAATGCGGATGTTATCGTAAGAAACTCACCATAATGACATTCGTGACAACGTGGATGGACATTACGCTAAATGAAATATGCTAGATACAGAAAGACAAATACCCTGTGATTTCACTTGTACGTGGAATCCAAAAACAGAACAAAACAAACAAAAATGAATGAATCAACAAAGAAAAAGAGACCGAGCCATAAGTACAGAGAACTGGTGGTTGCCAGAGACGAGGGGTGGGGGGTGGACGGGCAGAATGGGTGAGGGGCAGTGGGAGATACAGGCTCCCAGTTATGGAAAGAATAAGTCACGGGGATAAAAGGTTCATCACAGGGAATATAGTCAATGGTATGGTGATAGCACCGTGTGGTGAGAGAGACTTGTGGTGCACAGAGAAGCGGAATCACTACGTTGCACACCTGAAAATATGCGACACTGTATGTC
This sequence comes from Canis lupus familiaris, assembly GCF_011100685.1. Lineage (NCBI taxonomy): Eukaryota > Metazoa > Chordata > Mammalia > Carnivora > Canidae > Canis > Canis lupus. Next base: position 68,607,925 of record NC_049233.1, read on the forward strand.
AGCTACACTTTGATAATTAATAAACAGCCAGACAGACTGACAATTAAATAAACCTCACTATGATCAAAGTGCCTAGAGCTCACACAGCACAAGCTTCTGGGGCTCTCCAAAAACACTCGAACGCAGTGAGCTTCATGGCAGCGAAAACGACCGACAGAAACAGTGCCTCCTGACAGCCACAGCAGAGGACCTTGACTTCCTCCTGTTCTACTGCCAGGGGGGTAGCAGCTGGGCTGGAGTAGGTCAGGACCCCCAGGAGCCACCGAGAGGGCTCCGTGCCTGTGCCAAGGAGGAGCCTGCTTCCCCCGGCTCTCTCTCGCACCGTGGGCCAGGGGAGGTGCAGAGCCCAGCCTCCGGGGCCTCGGGACAAGGATTCCACGTAACCTCGCTTTCCTGGCCCGCTCCCTTCCTCAGCTCTCCAGCCTGGCTTCCGGGCCTCCCACGGGAGGGCCCCCACGCCTCCTGCACCATCTCCCAGTGCCCCGGCACCATCTCCACCCAGGAGGGCACACATCTCCCCACAGCCGGCCACTCATGTGCCCGGCCTCAAGCTGATCTTACCCTCCGGAAGCCTTCCTTTTAGCTCCTCGGGCTCACATTGATCTCATAGTGTCTCGGTTCCTTGGCTTATCCCCCACGCTTGATCATGTGGGGGTGGGACAGTCACACCGGTTCACTGTTTCCTGTGCATGGCAGGGTCTCTGAACGGCTGGGGCCGAGGCTTGTGCTGCTGCTTTGATTGTCCCCATGGCCTTCGCCCAGCTCCTAGCACGGGCTCCGACACGGCGGGCTCGACCCTCCAGTCTGTCTGCCTGCTGCTTCCCTCTTTCTGCTTGTCCCACCCGACAGGGCAGAGGACGACAGTTTTCCTGCTCGTTCTTCTCAGCCCCTACCCATGTGGCTTCCTCCAACATCTTCAACTCGCATTTAGCCGCGCTAACGGATGGTGAATCACTAGCGCAGACAATCCCTGGGGGTGCCTGGTCCTCCTGCCTTCTTGCTCCCAGGCACCCCCACCCTGGGGTGCTGCACCCCTGTGCCTGTTCCCATGGAGGATCATGTCTTTTCCAGTTCCTCCCCGGCTCTTCTCCTTGCTTTTCAGGACTCTGGTGGGTTACGCTAGCCATTCATCTCTTCCCCGCTCGTTCAGCATCTGGCTACCGAGTGCCTTCTGCGTGGGGGGCTCTGTTGCTTACACTCACGGATGGAGGGCTCTTTCCCCCACTGGATCGGAAGCTCCCTGATGGCACATGTCATCGGTCAACAACTGTTTAAGTGTCCAGACAATCCAGCAGTGCGCTGGGAAAACGTCTGGAGGACATGAAGCTGAAGCTAGAAGGAGAAAAGGAACGGAGCAGAAGGCTGCCGTAACTCTCCCCTTTGTGGTTTGACTACAGAGATGGTGTAAAGACAACGAAGAGCTCCCGCTCTAGCAGGGCGAGTGGGGCCTTCGTCTCTTTCCGAGTTTAACGCAGACAAAACGGGACCGTAGTGTATGGGAGAGCGCTCTTCAGACGGTAGAACACGTCACCCCTGCGAGGCACCATCATCCTCCCCACGCGCGTTCTCTGTATCTCGCTGGGGAAAGTTTGATCCCAAACGATAAGCAACGAAGTCACCCCATTTTGCAAGTTCCTGCGACCAGCAGCAAAATACAGCCCGAAAAGAAAGCCGAGAGCCCGACAAAACCCAGATATAAGAGACAAACGAGCAAGAACAGCCACGCGCCCACGGAGGGAGCAAGCCCACACCCCGTTCCTTCCCTCGCTCCCAGCTCAGCCCAGCTCCAGGCTCCGCGCGGCTGCAGGCCGGGGAGGAAGGACGTGCGGGGCCAGCCACGAGGACAGAAGGTCCACAGGCCAGGCTGCCGGGCCACGTGAACTACGGATTCGACGCCTGGTACGCAAAACTGAGCAGACAACCTGTTGTGGTTCGAGAGCACGCGAAATGGTGACGGAAATCAGTGTCGGGAGGAGGGCAGAGGTCACGCGCGTGGGCAGGGGTGCTGCAGCGGTGGGCTCGTCTGAAGCAGCCTAGGAGCCTCCCCCGGGCAGGGGCCCGGAGGGGGGGAGGCCGCAGTCGCCTTCCTCTGGGCAAATGACCAGAAGTGCAGACACCCACACCCCTCAGTGCGCTGTAACTCGGCCTTGATACCCAAGTGGGCGACCTTAGCTTTTGATTCTGGGGTCATTTTGATCATCTCTCCCCTGCGATCCCTACCTCGAGCTCACCAGTCCCGAGTCTTCACTCTCTCTGGGCTGCCACATGTGTAGGAATTTCCCCCATGCCCCCCACAGTCGGAAGGAGCCTCCTAAGGAGCAATTAGTGTGATTTATTTATTTTTTTTAAAGTCACAGCATCTTGGAGCAGACAGTCCATTTTTAGATGAGGAGACTTAGGTGGACAGATGCGGAGAGACCAGGTGTGCTCATACCACCAGCTGGTGGCAGGGATGCGAGCCCTCCTCTCATACCTTGCAACGTATCACACAGGAGAGGAAGGGAAACCACTGCTTAGTGACATTAGCTTAGGGACACTGTTAGGCGGCTTCACATACTTTCTATCTGAGCTTGCATCTTCCAACAATCCCATGAGCTAGGCTCAACGAGGTAGGGCACTTTTCCCCATGTCTCCCATCCAGGAATGGTGGAAGTTGGGGGTCCGCATCCAGCATGATCGCAAAGCCCGTTCTTCCTTTTAACCAGGACTGCCTGAACGTTTCCAGATGAAGGAAGCTGATGGATTACTTAACTCAAGAGACGGGTACTTTTTGAGGGCTTTAAATTCTTATAGCCCTCATAAATTCAAAATAGCTTATGTGTTTAGGGTAACGGCAAAAGGAGGGCAGCGTGATGCTATGGACGTCAGTGAGTCACATGGGCCCCAAGGCTCCATCAGAACTTTGGCAGTCAGTGGGAAAGGTGGGTTACTAGAAACTTCTTGGTTTCCTCATGGGACCACAGTTTCACAATTTGTGGGGACTCTGGGGGATCCTGGAGAGATGGCTGTCCTATCTCTAAGCAGCTTCCTCCTCCAGAGCAGGGGAAAGCTGGAAAGGCAGGTTGAGTAATGCCAATGGCAGCCACACTGGGGCCGCCAGGACTCACGGGGCTCTCGGCGGAGTGGGAGGGAGCCCGTGGGCTATACCTTCAGCAATGAAACGCCCCCAGGGATCCCTTTACCCCTGAGAGAGTAGAGAGCGCTCAGCAGTTGGCGGCCAGGCCAGGTCACCATCGACGCGGGGCCCGTGTCACACAGTAGAGCGGTGTGGGCAGCTCCTGTTTGATGTCGTTTGGTGAAAGCAATCGATTACATCCTTTCATTCCGCTGTTTGTATGGACGCGGAATGTTCCTTTGGGTAGAGGATGGGATCCCACCGAAGTGGCCAGAACTGGGAAAGGAGAACTGTCCGTCGTTATAACCAGCTCTAGCCTTGCAAGAGCAGCAAGAGCGAGGAGGCTTCCCGAGCTGTCAGCTGACATGTATCCGCCCCCCCTGCCCCCGCTGGGGTGACCCTGTGCCCGAATCAGTTTTCTGAGTTCTCTCGGACCTCGCCCGGTACACCTCCGAGTGATTTCTCTCCCTGGCTTGACGTTTCTTTCTTTCTTTTTAAAGATATTATTTATTTAATCATGAGAAACACACACACACAGAGAGAGAGAGAGAGAGAGAGGCAGAGACACAGGCAGAGGGAGAAGCAGGCTCCATGCAGGGAGCCCGACGTGGGACTCGATCCCGGGACCCCAGGATCATGCCCTGGGCTGAAGGTGGCGCTAAACCACTGAGCCACCCGGGCTGCCCTGGCTTGACGTTTCTAAAATCAAAATTCAACCAAGTTTCAAATCCGTCTCTTTGGCTCTTTGGAGCAGACCTGAAGAGGATGGGTAACAAAATAGCTTATGTGTTTTGTCCACTGCTTGATGGGTAAGGCAAAGTCGGCTTCTGTTGAAATTACCCTCCACCAATATTTTACTGTGAAAAACTTCAAATACGCAGCTTTAGTAGTTTTACATTGACTACCTAGTTCTCACATTAACATTATACCATATTTGCTTTATCATATAGTGGATCCATCTAGCCAAACCGTAAAGCTTATCTACACATTTTTAAAAAAATTTATTTTAATGGTCTTTATTCTTCCAAGGTGTAGCTTGGGGGTAAAAGCATGGCTTTAGGACACCTGCGGCAGTGAATCCCTGCTTGAGCACCTACTAGCTGGGGGGCTGCACGTGCGTCTGATTTCCTAGCGCTTCAGTTTCCACAGTCATAGAATGTGGGTAACAATGCCTTGGGGGGCCGTGAGGATTAAATGCAAAATGATGGGGGAAGCGCCTGTAAGGACGTGGAACCAGTTTTTAGTTCAAAAACAAGGCATAAGCAAGGCGTGCTCTCTCTCCTATGAAACAAAACTGCAGAGTCAAAAAATAGTAACAACAGGGGCACTTGGGTGGCTCAGGGTGTGACCCCAGGGTCCTGGGATCGAGTCCGCGTCAGGCTCCCTGCATGGAGCCTACTTCTCCCTCTGCCTGTGTCTCTGCCTCCCTCTCTCTCTCTCTCTCTCTGTCTCTCATGAACAAATAAATAAAATAAAATAAATAGCAATAGTAATCTAGGTACAGACGAAATAAGAATGGGAGGATGTGGATAACTGTTGGAGCTGGGTGAGGGATTCGTGGGGGGGAGTGTACATGAGGCTACACTGTGTATTTTCTATAAATTTGAAAATTTCCATAATGGAACAAAATATTAAAAAATGAATTCATCACTGGATTTTGTTAAGGAAAAAAAAAAGGAATCCTACATTTGAAAAATGTAATCAGAAACCTCTAAGGAAGTAATAAGATAGATGATGACACGGTGGTTAATAGTACAGGTTGAGAGAGGCCCTGGGTCATCTCACCCGCATAGGCGGGAAGGGAAGCAGAAGCAAAGGGCTTAGGTATGTTGTAAATCCCCCCCCCCCCCCAGGTGACTTTGGTTCACTACTGGGTGAGAACCTTTATACTGGCAGAAAAGTGTGAAACCACACTTTCCAGCATCTTAATTGTGAGAATAAATACTTTGCATAATGCAGAAGTCGTGCCTCCAGCCAATTTGCAGGCAGATGACAGCTTGAGGAGCCTCTGATTTAGCAGAATAAAAATTATTTGTAACTGAACAGCCTTTCTCTGTAAGCCAGAGGTGGGTTACCAAAGGCCCCGATTAGACTGCCTTCTCCTACATCCCTTCTCAACGGTCTAAACTACTAGAGCTAAGGGCAAGGGGTTCCTTAGCCGCTTTCAGAATCGAGGACCTGGAGAATCCTGGAGAGAAGAAAAAACACCCGTGGACATGTTTAACAGAGAAGTAAAAGGAAAAGGCTTCGTTTCTTTCTTTTACCCCCAAAATGTCACCCTCCTGTTCTTGTACCCTGATTCCTTCCCCTCTGTGCCGTGGTTCCTTTTCTCTTGTTCCCCTTCCCTGGCGGCCAGGGGCCTTGAGGGTCTGCGGGAGGACCTCTGTGTGCAGTGACATGGTGCGTGTGTCTGGGAGCCCTCGCAGTGGCAGCAGAGGCAGGGTCCTGGAGGGGTGGAAGCAGCTGGACCCAACCAGCCCGGCAGGGCTGCTGCAGGTGAGCCACAAAGCCATCCGGGGCCCTGTGGGCCTTCTGCACGAGGGCAGGGAAGAAGAAAGCTGGTCACAGAGCATGCACGGGAGCCCAAATGTGCACATGCTCCCTCAGAGGGGCTGGCAGTATTTTTGTATCCATGCATTACTGACAGGACAGGGTCTCCCCAAAATTCATATCCTGAAGTCCTAACCCCCAGTGTCACTATGTTGGAAGACAGGCCTTTTAAAGAGATAATTAAGGTTCAGTGAAGCCATAGGATAGGGCTCTAGTCCCATCGGTCTGCTGTGCTCACAAGGGATGCATCTGTACAGAGAGACCACGTGAGGACAGTGAGGTGGCCTTCTGCAGGCCTCCTTGCAGAGAACAGAGGCTCCACCAGAAGAGGCCTCTTGGAGCCCCCCGAGAGAGGGACACAGCGTCGGACAAAGAGGTGACTTTTGCAGCCTGAAGGACTGGAAGGAGTGGCATTTGAGACGACCCTTGCAGCAGACTGTAAGAGATGGAAGGAAGGCATCCTGGAGGAGGACAGCGAGGGCCCGAGGCCCCCCGAGGGGCGGTCTGCTCTTGCGGTCGGGCGGGTACGAAGCCTAAGGTCAGCAGAAAGCCAGTTCAGACAGATGCATGCTGAAGGGCCTTGGACGTCGGGGGACAACGTTCAGGCCTTTCTCAGAGGCTGCTGGGAACCCTGGACAGCTTTTATTTATTTATTAAAAAAATTTTTTTTATTGGAGTTCAATTTGCCAACATACAGCAGAACACCCATTGCTCATCCCGCCAAGTGCTCCCCTCGGTGCCCATCACCCCATCACCCCAACCCCCTGCCCACTTCCCCTTCCACTACCCCTTGTTCGTTTCCCAGAGTCAGGTATCTCTCATGTTTTGTCACCCCTGGACAGCTTTTAAACAAGAAGATGGCAAGAATCGATCTGTGTGCTCACAAGGCCAAAGGCACGAGGCCTGACACGGAATAAGCATATAATGGTGCCGGGCATCACCCGAGCACCACATCTCAGCTCCTGCGATTCCGGACTCCCCCCACCCCACCCTGGAAAGTAGGAAGGGGAGAGTCAGGGACCAAGACCCCGCAGCTGGCTTGCAGAGGGGAGCTCGGATCCCTATCACACGCCCAGCGCCACGGAGAGCGGCCTGTCCATTCTGCCATTTAAAACCCTAAACCCGCTTCTTGTGGCTTCATCTACTTTCCCTGCAGCCAGAAGGGCTAGTAATTGGAACGGAGACCGGAATGCACGTTTCGTTTAGGCTCGGGACGTAGGTAGAACGGCCGTGAGAGCTTCCAACGCACCGAGCACCTCTAGAAATGCTACTCGGCCTTCCAAAAGAAGCAATACGCCAGCTGGTCCCCGGCCCGCCTCGTCACCACACAGCGTGACGACCGTTCCTGCTATGTTTGGCGGTATCAGAGTATCCCATAATGGTAACTCGCAGATCAGCTGCAAAATGTGTAGGCAGAGGGGCGCCTGGGGGGCTCAGCGGGGTAGCGCCCCCTTCAGCCCAGGGCGTGACCCCGGGGTCCCAGGATGGAGTCCCGCATCGGGCTCCCTGCATGGAGCCTGCTTCTCCCTCTGCCGTGTCTCTGCCTCTTTCTCTCTCTGTGTCTCAGGAATAAATAAATAAAATAAAAATCTATGGAAACAACTCGATTGTCAGAGTAGATTGAGCTTTAAAAAAAAAAAATGTGTAGGGAGAGCACTTGTCCTGGGCGAGCGGACGCCCTGCACTGACTGTATTTTTTTCAATTCAGTATCAACAGCTGCTCTCAACTACTCTTTGCTCCCCAACTCCTGAAAGAGCATCCGAGACCCAGGAAAACACGGTGCTATGTCCTGGATCTGGTGGAAGGTCAAACTGGGTAGGAGAGGCCATGATCATTTCTTTTGGCTCAGCTGCTTATCCAAAACCTTGGATATATTTAAAAATGAAAAAGAATAAAAAAAACTGGGTTAGAAAGAAGAGTTAATGTTCCTTAAATATAAAAATCAAATCATACTGTGACATGTACCGTCAGGAACCACTTAAATGGTCTTGTATGCTCTTTCCTTCAAGGGCAAACATTTTTAGTATTTAGGAAGCAGTGCTCACAGGGGTAATGTGGGTTCTGTTTTGAAAATTATACATGACTTTATTATCCTAAGAGACAACTGTGTATGATAGTTTGTCAGGGAAAGGCAGACTGAAAGCATCAATTCAATTCAGCACACCTACTGTGTGTCAGGCACTGTGACCAGATAGATCAGGATAAAAAAACTGAACAGTATGAAAGGTTACTGAAATCACTTTATTTATGTTTAAAGATTTTATTTATTTATTCATGAGAGGCAGAGACACAGGCAGAGGGAGAAGCAGGTTCCCTGCAGGGAGCCCGATGTGGGACTCGATCCCGGGACCCCAGGATCATGCCCTGGGGTGAGGGCAGACACTGAACCACTGAGCCACCCAGGCGTCCCTTGAAATCACTTTAAAAACAATTGATGCGGGATCCCTGGGTGGCGCAGCGGTTTGGCGCCTGCCTTTGGCCCAGGGCGCGATCCTGGAGACCCAGGATTGAATCCCACGTCAGGCTCCCGGTGCATGGAGCCTGCTTCTCCCTCTGCCTGTGTCTCTGCCTCTCTCTCTCTCTCTGTGTGTGTGACTATCATAAATAAATTTAAAAAAAAAAAACAAAAAAAAAAAACAATTGATGCAGAACACCTGGGTGGCTCAGTCGATTGAGCGTCTGCCTTGGGCTCACGTCATGATCCCAGAGTCCTGGGATTGAGTCCTGCATCGGGCTCCCTGCTCAGGGGGGAGCTTGCTTCTCCCTCTCCTCCCTTCCCTTACTATCTCTGTCTCTCTCTGTCAAATAAGTAAATAAAATCCTTAAAAAAAAAAAAGTGATGCCATAATAACTTTTTTTTTTTTTAACTTTCAAACCAAATTTTGAGAGTCATTCCTTTGAAAAACAGGCATAATATTTTCCACTTCCTTGCTTAATCACGCCCCAGGACTCATGTTCTGTGGCTTCCCTGTGAAATTTTCCTAACACTGCCTACCCTATTCCATCTTCAAGAAGGCAGTGGGGGTAGAACTGGGAATGTGTGTGTGGGAATGTGTGTGTGTGCACGTGTGTGTACTGGGGATCTGCTTTTCCTTTTGTGCTCCATAGAAACACTCATATTATACTTTCCGTTTTGTGTCCTAATTGGTGGAGTTTGGTCTCACCCATAAAACAAAACCCTTGTCATGTACTGTGTCTCAATGTACCTCTGTTTTCCCAAGGCAGGAACAATGCCCAGCACTGCTCCTAAATGTTTACTGAATGAACGACTGCGAGCTTCTTTGGACTGCGAGCTTTATCTCAGAGTCCAGTTTGGTAGTTAAAATATTCCCCATAGTAAGTGTCAAAAATTTCAAAACTTACAATGTGTGCATATATAAATATACCTCAGGATATTAAGTTTGTTAAGGTATAGTTTACAGAGAGTGAAACTGTCCCTGAATTTTGACAAATGGACACAACTGAGTGAGGGGAGGTGGTTCTTAAATACTTGCTTGGGTCCTGTCCCTCCAGGGCCTCTGCCTGTGAGGCCAGGGTTTTTAATAACTCCTCTGGTGATTCAGAGAAGAATCCTTGGAGTGGATGGTCCTCTGCCACTGTATTCTGGATTTCCTCTCCTTTCCTCAGTCCCCCATCCATCACTCTCAGTCAACTATTAATACTGAAGATGAAACCGAAACATTTCTACTCGGTACCCCACTAGAAATAAAACACTTGGCTGGAGTCAAGTATGATTTCTGGTTGTTTAGAAGAAACAGAGCTAGTAAATGATATTTTTGAAATGAACATGAGATAGCCACTCAAAGACATGAAAATGGCTTTGAATCAGAGTGAATAAAAGGGCTGTGATTGGGGTACCTGGGTGGCTCAGTCGGTTAAGCGTCTGCCTTTGACCTGGGTCATGATCCCAGGTCCAGGGATCCACCCTGCATCGGGGCTCACTGCTCATTGGGGAGCCTGCTTCTCCCTCTGCCTCTGCCTGCTGCTCGACCTACTAGTGCACACTCTCTCTGTGTCAAATAAATGAATAAAAATCCTTAAAAAAAAGGGGGGGGGGAGGTGCTGTGATTTAAATGGAGACTGAGGATTAATGTAGGGAAGGGGTGGGGTGAGAGAAGAAAATTGCTCTTACAAAACACATTAGTTTGATTCCAAATGCAACGTGACACCTAAAGATTCAGGGGCTCTGTGATTAAGAGAGATCGACACAAGGTCAAAACCTAAGGAATACACTATTGAAGGAAAATAGGGGAAATTCATTTCTCTGGTTTTATGGTGTCATCCTTCAATGACTGGAAGAGACATGGGATAAGGGGGACAAAAGATATTATCTTCTCTATCCTTTACTTAGTTGAGACTGTTGGACTATGTGGAGTCTGGCCTCTAATTAATAATATGGGGCAATCTTTACCCTATTCAGATTTCTATTTTTACAAATCAACATTTCTGTTTGGGTGAAATCCATCATACCCAAGTCCAGAGGCCTATCACCCTTCTTCTGTCATCGGCCCCCCGCCCCACGATTGTATTATGATCCAAATACTTCCAGTGATAGGGTCAATGGCCAGGAGACTTGACATTTAGTGGAAATGGAATCTGACCTTTACTAATGTTTCATTGTGAATAATCTTGGTTTCATTGTGAATAATGCTCAAAATGGGGCTGATGTATTGACTAGTGTTTGACTAGCCAAAAAAAAAAAAAAAAAAAAAAGAAGAAGAGGAAGAGGAAGAAGAAGAAACCATCATGAATCAAAACGGAGGTATATAAACTTGGTGTAAAAACAGCCAAAAAAATGCACAAAAATGTACAACGCCTACTTGTTCTGCTGAGGTCCTGGGAGACTACAAGCCTGCGTGTATTTTAATAGTCCATTAATTAAAATGGGTCTTTCAGAAAGGGTGAATTTAACGACAACGACAACAAATCACCCTGGTTTTGCAAAATGCCATCAAGTTACCCCCTCAGAGAAAAGGAAATCATGGAAACTGCCGTGGACACGTTTGGAAGCACGCTTCCCACTATCATTTACAAGGCAGGGTACGTTGGTCTCGCCAGCTGCCAGGACGGGTGGGAAACTGCTGAGCCAGCCGTTATGGCCAAACCAAGCGGCTCCCTGTAATTAGAGTTAGCTGGGGGAAAAAGTGGCACACAGAGGATAGAAATATGTGGCCTCAGACGGGGTGGGGGAGGACAAGACAGCTGATTAAGTTTCTCTCAAGAGATTCAGTGAAAGGATCTCCCTGGGAGTGGCCCCCACTAATAGCTGCGAGCCCCGTGGAGCGCCTGAAAGGTGGCTTGTCCAAACGGAGATGTGCTCTTACGAGTCGAACACACACGGAGATTTCTAGGACTTAGCACACAACTATTTCCATGATTTTTAATACTGGTTGCATGATGATAGGATAGTTTAGATACATCTCAGGTCAAAGTATATTATTAAGATTGATTCCACATATTTCTTTTTACTTTCATTTCACATGGCTACTAGAAATTTTTTTTTTTTTTTTTGGCTACTAGAAAATTTTAAGGCATACATGCTCTTTGCCTTCTCTCTCTATTGGACAGCAGGGATTGAGACCTTCGCTTCTTCACTTGGTAGCTGTTTCTGGCGAAGGGAGGCTGGGCTGTGGAGGGTTAGCAACGGAAGAAACGTCTTGTGTTTCTGTGGGATGAGCGTCATGCCGGGGGTGAAGCATCGTGGCTGGTACTTGCTGACTGAAAACTTTAGCTTCAGGAGACGTGACGAGGGGGCACAAGAGACTCTCAAGCTTAATTAGGTCTGACCCGGGCCCGACTCAATCTGCCTCTGCCTCAGGTTGTTAATCTGGAAAATGGGAGGGCAGGACTAAATTCCTGTGGCATGAAGTGAAACCAGAGGAGGCCTCTACCTGCGATCAGTTCCCCATCACTCCAAAATTGGTTCCCCATCACTCCAAGCTTGAGGATGATTTCTGCTACAAATGATTAGAGTTGGGGCACCTGGGTGGCTCAGTCGGTTAAGCGTCTGCCTTTGGCTCACATCATGATCCCAAGGTCCTGGGATCGAGTCCTACACTGGGCCCCTTGCTCAGCACAGAGTCTGCTTTTCCCTCTACCTCTGCCCTTTCCTGCCTCAGTCTGCTTTTTCTCGCTCTCTCTCGCTCTTTCTCAGATAATAAATACAATCTTAAAAAAAAAAAAAAGGAAGATTAGCGTTAATGTAATCAGCCCTTACACTGTGACTACTGAGGCCCAGGCTGAGGAGCACAGCTATTCATCTGTGTCAGCTCTGCTTCCGTTCCCCTCATGGGAACAAGTGCACAGTTTCTTCTGTGACTCGTTACTGTAGTTAAAGACACACAAAGAACAGGAGTGCGAGGCGTTTGGTAAAACATACACACTTCGCCTCCCTGGTAAGGACTGAGAGAACAATTTTAATGTTTTCTTGTAAAAGATTTTATTTATTTATCTGAGAAAGAGCGAGAGAGAGCGAGAAAAAGCAGACTGAGGCAGGAAAGGGCAGAGGCAGAGGGAGAAGCAGACTCCCCACTGAGCAGGGAGCCCGAGGTGAGACTCGATCCCAGCTCCCCAAGATCATGACCTGAGCCGAAGGCAGATGTTTAACTAACTGAGCTGCCCAGCCGCACCTCAGAGAACAATTTCAAACAGAAAAATCATGCAGATGAGATTCAGAGGGAAATGTATTTGCTTTCATTCAAAGCCACAGATGAAAAGTCTGCTACTGTGCTATTAACCTACTAAGTAAGAAATCCAAGGTTTTCTAAGAATACTTCAGTGGGGATCCCTGGGTGGCGCAGCGGTTTGGCGCCTGCCTTTGGCCCAGGGCGCGATCCTGGAGACCCGGGATCGAATCCCACGTCGGGCAGAATACTTCAGTTATAGAATACGTCTATAAAACCCCACGTTCCCCCTCTTCAAAAACCAAACGCCCCTCAAATCAAATTTCAAGACCATGAATTTCTGTTTGAAAGAGTATGTTAAAAACAGGCACAGAATTCCACTTCTAAACAAAGCCTTGGCTGACCTGAGGGGCCTCAGCCGGCTGCAGCGCAGGTGCTGAAAACTAGCGATTCTGCTGTCGAGTGTCAGAATATATAAATCAGCTACCAGCATGAAAAACTTGGGATGGTTACAATATGGATGGAGATTTCGGAGAGTTCTGGGCCCAGTAGCACATGCATCTTTTAGGTGTGTGTGGCTTGCTTCTGCAGCGGCACAGCAACACCCTCCCCGGCTTATGCCTTGTTTTACAGACCGACCCAGTCAGGAAGGCATTTGTCTAAGGCAAGAACTGCAGGTGTGAGACACGGACAGGGTAGGGGATCAGAGGGAACAGAGCAAAGTGGAAAACCCCTGGCTCTGAGCCTGATCACTCTGGCTTGATCTCGGCGCCAACAGAGGAGCTGGGTGACCCTGAGCAAGTCCCTTTCCTTGCTAGTCTGAGCTGCTGTGGGGAAAGAAGGGAAAGAAGCTCTACAGTTAAGGAGCCCAGGTGGTACGCTGGCAGGTAGTGAATAGCTTTGTTAGAGTTATTCCTTCTTATCCTAGAGACTAGAAAGAAATGTGGTTAGCATAATCTATTATCACAGCAAAATCTAGCTGACCACCTGGGAAGTGTCTAATTCGTCACTGTAAAAAATATGAAGGCCTAGGTCATTCACTATCAAGAACCGAGGCAGAGAAAGCAAAGGGGAAAAAATGTCAGACACCATCCCAACATAGTAGCGGATCCAGGTGAGGATTATCCATTGATACTCGAGGACGCAAGGCAGGTGGGTGACAGGATGTCCATAAAGGATCCATGAACCAGCCCACAGATGCCTTTACTGACTCAAAGTGTATCTGGACAAGGGTGAGGTCTGGTTAGCACACCCTGCTTAAGAGGTCAAACTAGGCTCTGTGGATGGTGGGACAATGTGACATCAATGGCCTCCTGCCGTGATGTAGCATCAAGCATGCATTATCACCTGTGGAGTATTCTTGCCGCAGAAGATGTTTACCCTGCATCGAATACCAAGCCTCGAGAGCTAACAATTTTCAGCAAGGAAGAAGGAGCAAGCTGAACGACACTATGCAGAAACAGGCACGGCCAGAGTGCAGGATGCTCTGTACCACCTGCAGCCTGGCCAACAGGGAGCTGTCTGAATGTGGAATGCATGTTAGATGATGTCATGAAATTACTGTAAAGATCTTAGGTATAATATCGTGGTTGTGCAGAGGAACCCATAGGAGATACACAATGAAATGTGTAGAGGTCAAGTGCCAAGATGTTTTTAACTTTCAAATGGTGTAGCAAAAATTTATGTAAGGTATGCCATATGTGTTATATATAATACATATAGATATATATGTGTATAAATAATTGGAAAAAGGAATAAAGAAAGCAAATATGGCAAATTCAGAACAATTGACGAATCTTACAGGTAAAGGGCACATAGGTGTTGGTTTTGCCATCCTCTCAAACTAGTGGCTTTGTTCAGAATAAAAAGTTGAGAAGGAAACTGGGAGAGAGAAAGAAAAAAAAATGAGAGGGGAAAAAAATCACATAATATCACTCTCTCCTCTTTTTATAATCCTGATATATTTATATTCAGGTCAGCTTCACTGTGTGCCTTTTCATTCAGTATGGTGATATTTTTACCACTTTAATAAATTTCATGTGTGCTCATTCAAGCTGATGTAGCCACTGTTTTGGCTGCTTTGTTGGCAGACATCAAAACCAAACTTTAAATAAAGCTCCCATAGTAGGCCCTAGAAGTGTACCAGGTAGGTAGGAAGCCAGAGATACCATATCAAAAAACTCCTGAAATTGACACCTAATTCCCTATCTGGATGGTTTTTAAGCCAATAAGACTGGATCAAAGGCTCTAGGTGGAGAGCATCCTCTTGGGCTTTAATCTTTCTGGCTGGGCCGGGCATTAAAAGAAAAAAAAAAAAAAAGACAGGTACAGGGTGCTGGTCAAGCAGGGCTACTGAGGTTTCAGAAAGGCTGCTTGCACATAGAGCATGCTGTGCCCGCGTTCTGGTGCAGAGTAGCAAAGGCTCAACCCAAAGAACAATCACTCAGAATTCAATTTTTAATGCAGTGAGAACTCCCAGTGAAGCAGGAATTAATTCTGTGATGCCTTTAACACGGACAGGGCCGTAAAGGGCCTGGATTCAGGGCAGCCCCAGTGGCAAAGCCGTTTAGCGCTGCCTGCAGCCCAGGGTGTGATCCTGGAGACCCGGGATCGAGTGAGTCCCACCTACCGTCGGGCTCCCATCGGGCTCCCTGCATGGAACCCGCTTCTCTGTGTGTGTGTGTGTGTGTCTCTATGAATAAATAAAAAAGGGGGGGGCCTGGATTCAGAGAGCATAGATACACACCTGGCTCTACTGCCCGCGTCGGATGTACAGCTGCAGAGCAGGGTTTCTTAGTTGGGGTGCAACTCTTCACTGGGCAGGGCTGTCTCAGACACCATAGGACATTTACCAACCCTACCCGACTCTCCACACCCCCACATGCCAACACTGCCTCCCGACTTTGAGAAGAGGACAACGAACACCCCCACAACTCCCAAGGGCCTCCTGCCTAAGACATAGGCTACATTCCTGGAGTCACTGATTTTATCAGGGGTTAATACCTGTTCCACCACCTAAGCGGCGATTTGGGAGGAGCAAAAATGCTGCAGCTCCTTCTACCCTTGCATCAGCTATACAAATGATATCATAATACCCGTTTGCACGGGCAGCCTTTCCAGTTAGAGGCAGGGCTATAGACTTGGTCCAAATACCTGGAATCCCAGGTGGGATCTATTACCCGGTGTTAGCTGTCCAGCCACGTACTAGAGTATGCAACAGCCAACTCAGTCTGAAAACGCTTCCCCTCCGTAAATGGGAAATAAGCACTACTGCAGACAAAACCCAAGCTGCAGTGTAGATTTTTGCGTGAGGGCTGACGGCAGAGACACGGGAGCATACGAGATGGACGCCGGTCTCAAAGCAGCTTCAAAGAATCTGGCTTAGGATGGCACTCAGTCTAATCTGGAATGAGAAGGACACTCCTCTTGGTGAGCAAGGAGCAACTTCAAGGATCAAGAGAACAGGGTAGCAGAACATGGTGCTCTATCGGCCCACGCACAGCGGAGCAAGGAGCAACATGCGCAGCCTCGACCTTCAAAATAGCAGATCTGTTCTTTGCATTCTTCAGCCTTGCTCAGGGAAGGGAATCTTAGAGGCTGGGCAGGGCGGCCTGTGAGTGTGCACAGCAGCCACCTGGAGCGTGACGTGAAGAACACACCTGCTACAAGGGTTCAGATTCCATCCACCTCGACTGGGCCCAGGGACCTGCACCCTTAAGCAATCTCTCTGGGTGATTCAGATGCAGGCCGCAGACAGCCCTGGGAGAACAGGGGCCACCTCTCCAGAGACTTCTACAGTTAGCAGGCTTTGCCTTCAATCTCCCTCCTGGGGCCTTCTCGCTCTCATTTTACTCCCTTCGAGACTTAGAATTTAGGCAAAAGTGCTTCTGTGCCCTCAGGTATGGTTGGTTCTTTTTGATTAAAAAAAAAAATCATTCTTACTCTACCTCTGTTCCTCCTCCCTGCCCACCTGCCACACACACTGCGTAGATGAAAAGCTGGTTTTATTGTGTTGATCTGATTTCTCCTTTTATCCTTCGCTTTCAAAGGAGGACGAGGAAACGCTGACTGGACAGAAAGTTCCAACCCTTCCTCTGAAGGAGCCCAAAGGCCTCAGGTACTAAGAGGGAAGTGAAGGAGGCCGCCAGAGGCGAGAGTCTTGAAGAGCTACGTGCAGGTGGATACCCATGCTCGAGGGCCTTCGCTGCGGTAAAAGGGCACTGAGGCGGCCCACGAGAGTTACCCGGGCGTTGGAGAGGCAGTGCCGGCAGGGAAGGAGCTATACATGTGTAGCTTCCTATAGTTCCTTACATCAGGATATTCAGCATTCTTGCTGTCTCACCCGACGCTGCTTACTATTCAGCTTTGGTGCACTCCTCCACATTCTATTCATCTTAAAAACAGCAGGCTGATAATGTAAAGTCTCTAAATCTCTGGACTTGGCCATCTGAAATGAGATCTTTTACCCTTTTCTTCTCCAACTTTCCAGAACACATTTTCACAGCAGCCTTGCGAAGGGACAGATTATCAGAACCAGAAACATGGAGGGTAGCGAAGTCGAAGGAATATTACACCAAAGGCTTTGGTAAGAGAATATTTATGTTCACGAGCACAAGCCACACCCTTTCTGGGAAGATATTACTAGCCCTGAAGCTGGGTTAGTGGATCCCAAAATATACCTCACAAAAAAGCACAGTTACCCTCCTAAAACAAGCCCTATAATTAAAGTCTTTTTCAAGTGGCTTGTGCTATATCACAACTTGACATATGTTGCTTTACTCTCCCAGCTTCAGCAAGTGTAGCCATCTTGGGCTACAAAAGCTCTCAACAACTTACATTTAAACCAGACTGTGGTGTCACTAGGAAACTGATGCAGATAAACAGCCCCGTGGACCAAAATACCCAATCTCAGTCGTCGGTAATGAGATCTCTCTCCTCCCTAAGCACATTTTCATCACAGCAGAATCGCTGCCCTTGCTTCAAAAGGAAGGACTGGCCCCAGATTGAAATATCATTTCATCTCAGAGACCATCTAAAGGCAGCCTCTTCTGAAGAAACTGGGGCTGAAATCAAAACAGGAGACAACCTCCTTTGTGTGAATGCGGGGATCGTGTTGTGTGAGTCTCGCTTCTAAGTCAACAGTCATCAGCCTAAGCCTTCAGATGCCCATCTGTCTGCCTGAATCCATGGAAGTCGGTTCTTGCTCGGAGTTACGGGTAGTGTAAGAGACAGTCCCTTACGAGGTCTGTGACCAAACTTCTTGATGTTTTCTAGTTCTATATTTACAGATATTTAAATGTCAAAGTATTTAAAATTTTAAACCTTCAAAGTAATAGCACTTTGAACATTAATTTTTTTTTTATTACTTCCATATCAGGTTTCTCGGTCTCAGCATTTTCAACACCTCAGGCCTGATCACTGGGTGTGGCGGATGCTGTCCTGTGCACCGTAAGATAGTTATAGCAGCATCCGAGGCCTCCACCCACTAGGCCAGGAGCACACATTCTCCCACCACCCAGGTGTGACAACCAAAATACCATGCCTCCTCCTTTGGGAGAAACAAAATTAACTCAGGTTGAGAACCACCACTCTCTTTATATTTATGTATTCATACATCTCCCCATGGCATGGCTAGGGGGTAAAAAAAAAAAAAAAAAACTAGATTTTTCAAGGCACTCAAGTTTTTTTTAAGAATTTCAAACTTCCTATGACTCATAATGAAGAGTCAGGATGTGATACGGTGCTACCTTGAAAGATTTATACACAGCACTACTGCTGTTTTAAACAAAGGGGGGCGAGACCTGGCCTCATTTCGGTCAAGACGCTTAAGAGGATGGATATGTCATCACCCTATCTCTTGGGTGGCTATCCTCCCTACCTTTCCCTCCCGCCCCATTCATAGACGACTACTGTGTGTGTGTGTGTGTGTGTGTTTTGTTTTTGTTTTAGAAATCTTTCACGATCCATTACCAGGCACTTGGTACTGATTGCAAAGGAAGAAGATTAGGGTTGGAATCTATTGACATGGTCTACAGAAGCAACAGCCCCGGGTACTGCTCGAGGGCTGGATCACCTCAGGGGCAGAGTTTCTAATGCTGGAGAGGCAGGCTGGGGGAGGGCGAGGGATGTAACATCAGGAGGGAAACAGTACGTGGATGGAACATGGTTAAATTCCACCCAGAGGAGAAAAGCCGAATAACGATGAGGGAGAGGGTCTTCAAATACCCAAAGGGCTGCTGTGTGAGAGACTGCGGAGATGTGTTTCTGTTTGCTTATAAAGTGACTACAAGCATAGATGGCTCAAGAGATATTTATCAGAGGCCTTCTGCATGCCAGGCACCGCCCAGTCACTGAGACCAGAGGAAGGAAGAAGACCAAGTTCACGCCTCATGAAGCACCTACCCTTCAGTGGAAGGACTAGATTGCTTTCCTTCCCTCTCTCCTTCCCTCCTCCCTTCCCTCTTCTTTTTAACAATTGGAGCTACATGTCTATGTATTTGTCTGCTTGGGGGTTTGTTTGTTTGTTCCATTTTAAAAGCTAAGGTTTAATTATGGAAAATTCACCCTTTCATTGTAGAGTTCCATGAATTTGCATGAAACATACACCCATATAAACACTGCCACAAATAATTTCATCACCCCCTAAACTTTCCCTGTGCCCCTTAATTATTTAATTGGAGCAAGCTGCTCTGCACAGTAGCAAGCTCCTCACCTCTGAGAGAATTTGGACTCCCCTCGGTCACGGGTTCTGTAGAAGAGACTTTGTTGGGGCTAGTGGGGCCAGACAATCCCTGAGGTTGTGTCCGTCTCTTTGAGTCCATGAAACTGGAAGGGGCCACCTGGGGCCACCGATCTTAAACACCAGCCCACCTGCAGTGACACGGTTGATTCCCTCCAACCACAGATATAAGCCCTACCACAAAGTCAAATTCTTTTAGTCAAAGCTTAAAAATTTCAGTTCAATAACTGGATCTCTGGGAAGGGTACATAATAAGCATAGATTTTTTTAAAAATCCAAAGAAAGGTTTGGAAATGAAAGCCTAAATATGGCAACTGAGCCCAAACCAGGGGTGCCAGCTACTCCTCGACTCTTTTTCCCCTTTTCATTATTTTGGTTCAAAGTAACATTAACTTCAAAACCAGACAAAACTCTAACAAAGATGACTGCACTTAGCTGTAAAGGTGGCAGGGAAGGGAACTTAAATTAGCCACGCTTGTCTAAGAATGGGTGGACAGCAGTGGAGAAGATGACAAATGTCTTGGGGTTGCCGCAGAGTGGATTCTGGAGGATGGGCTGTGGTGACCAGCTGGGACATCCCTTGTGACAGCACATGTGGTGTGACCAACCCACCCTTGGTGGCCCTCCTGCTGGGAGATATGTACACCTTTTGGTAGTTTGACTTCAGTGGTAAATGTCCAATTTCCAAATAAGATTGTCCTGTTATCAAAAATAACTGCTTTATTGAGCACCTACCATGCCCCAGTACCACTTAGCTCATTTTATTCTCATAACAACCATATGAGGTAGGTAACATTATAAGCCTCATTTTACAGATGAGGAAACTGAGGCTCAGAGAGTGTATGTAACAATCAGTTAGTGGAGAACTAAATTTTAAGCCAGGTCACCTGACCCTGAAGACTTTTATTACTGCTAGCAAAGTATTCTGGGTGGTTACTGAACTTAATGTGCTTGGTCTCTTGGGCCACTGTCATCATGCTGGGACTGGCTCCCACACGATGGGATTCTTGATTTCCTTCAATTTTCCATTCCCCAAACAGCGAACTGCCCATTTTTCATTTCAACAGAGAAGCCATAAGGATTTCTCTGCTGTGGAGAATTTTTATTGTTGTTTTTCTACTGTTCTGCACTTTATTACTCTTATATTCCATGGGTTACCTGGACCATAAGCTAAACTGTCAAGGGTATTCTTCACCCCGCATCCAGAAGCTTCCCTAAATCTAGACTTCTTACTAAATCTTAGAAAACTCCATATTTCTTAATAACATCAGCAATAACAGGAAAAAAAATGTCATACTGTCAACAAGTAGTGATTGAATGTCACATCTAATTATAAAGTCCCATTCTGTCCAAGTTGAGTGCAGATTTAAAAGATGCACAAAACGAGGCAATGGCTTCTCTTTGGGACACCATTTTACCACAAAAGGTATCAGAAGTAAAAGCAGCAACACTTACCAAAATTTCCCCCAAGTATCACAAACTTTATACACACCACATGTCTTCTAATACAGCTGCTGGACCAGTCCTGAAAGACAAACCACAACAAAAGGAAAAATGCATCTCTACACAGAATTAATTACTCTTCTGGAAAGCACACAGTTGTCCTTCTTTGGGGGCACTCGTCAACGTACCAAACACTTACTGCTGGATGCATCTTGTTTTTCAAAGGAAGGTGAAACCAATTTACAAATTAACTCGGCACTCATAATAACAAACGAATAAAAATCTGGACAATGAAATAAGCCAGAAACTATTGCTCACACTATACCTGAATTTTCAGCCCTTTAAAATAATGGAAGACAAAACAATGCAAGAAGATCTAAAATTGAACTCATGGAAAGTCTTCCCCCCAGGCCAATTCTCTTCCCTATTTCCTTCAATAACACACTCTCTTTGCAACTGCTGGCCGTGAGACACTCACCGTTCATTTCTAGACTTCGTTTTCTTATCTGTAAAATAGGGATTATTGAACTGACCTCCCAGGGTGGTTATGGAGATTAAATGTGATAAATATAATGACATATAAATGTCACAGCAAGGCTTAAAACAGCACCTGACATGCAGTAAACACTTAGGGCATGCAAGGAGCTATTATCTGTCTCCTAATCACCCGGGCCTGGAAACAAACACGGCCTTCCTCACCTCCTGGGTAAAGCCAGGTCCCAGCCTGCCCTTCTAGTCCTGCGGTCGTGCTGGAACTCATCGCCTTCTCTCTATCTTATCATTACACCGCCTGGCATTGCTCCTGGCAGGAACCGGTTCCCTGGCCCCCGGTTTCTTCCCTTCCAATCCTACTCTCGTGGCTCTGCAAGGCATCCTTCCCAAACACAACTTAAGAGGCCTTGCAGAAACACCTTCCATGGCTTCCCATGACCTACAAATTTATCTGTGAAATTACATTAGCCTGGGACTCCAGCTCCCCTCTGCTCTATCTCCACATCTTTCCACCGGAAGCCGTAGCATCCAGTCACCTATCCTGGCCCGCGTCCATGGGCCTGCCAGGTCCTCCCGAAAGTCTCTGTCTCATAACTGCTGGTAGGAGGCCAAGCCATCGTCTGGGCCATTTTTCTTTACCCTTTCTGTGCCGTAGGCTGTCTAGAGACACGTTTCTCAGAATAATGTTTTTAAATGCTTGAAATTAATACGTGAACAGGATTCCAAAGAAGTATGTTGATATACAGTTATCAAAATATATGACAAAACTATGTTTCTTTCCATATTTAAATAAGTTCCAGCAGAAGTCTAATAATTACTGTAATTTGAAGTCCTGTTGGACATAAATGATATTTTAGGAAGTCTCTATAACCATAATGTAATATGAAAATACCTGTAATTTCTATTGGTGACAAAGAACTAATGCAATGCTGCTTTTGTAATAGAAGGAAATGTTAGATTTTGGTTAAGGGTTAGTGAAAACAATTCCCCCCCATCTAAGTTCACAGAGCCCCGAATTCCGTTCCCGGACCCCAGGTCATGAGCCCCCGCTTTTAGGCCTGGCTCAACTTTCTTCTTCTTGAGCCCTTTCTACCTTGATTTTCCCAATGGCTATGATCTTACCCCTTTTTTTGTCCTTTCAAAAACTATGTTTTATTCGATACAGATACTTGAAATACACTTACTGTATCCTACCTTTTAAGCTATAAGGGAACATACTCTTTTTTTCCCCCTCCCTTGGCTAATAATGCTTGCTTCACTGCACATCCAGGTGGGAAAGCATGCGGCCGGCACTGTTTGAATCAATCAGCAAGTCCAAGGGCTTTCTCGCCTGCCCCATACAGGACAGCTACTATGACTTTTATTTCATGTCTCTTTGGCAGGCTGTGAGGTCCTACACCTAAACACTTCATATTTAGAGTATCAATTACTGAAGTTAGGTAACAAAATGTTCTCTTCTTTTACTTCTCTTTAGAGAGTGGATGCTCAGTCAGTGCTGCTGACAGATCTCCTGGGAAGGGACCAGCGGTTCCACTATCCCGTCACACAAGCACAGTCCCTGCCTTCACAGAGTACCGAGTGCAGAGTACCTGGGAATCTCTCAACCTGCAGGGCTTTTGCAAAGATGAGAAATCTCCGGTGATTTCCTAAGTATGTGCACCTTGGTGACCTATGCAGGCAAGGCCAGTTAAGAGTTGCTCCGGCTTCTCCCATAGGTCTCACATATGTGAGCTGGGGGTTCCGGGAGATGGAGTGATAAAATGTCATCTTCCTTCCCCAGTGATGCTTGTCCTTGCATATGAGGTCAGAGATAACACCACCACCAAAAAGAGACTGTCTCAGGAGGGCCTACTCAACACCTGGCTGTGTAGTTCACTCTGAGCCCCATTGGGTCTATGATAGATCTGCTTCAGGATAGACACCAGTCCTTTGGTCTTATCAGCTTTCTCCCTAAACAGCTGCAGCTCAGGATTCCTGTGTATCTTTGTTAAGAAAAATTTAAAAATAATAGATGCGACTCTTGATCTCAGGGTCATGGGTTTGAGCCCCACTCTGGTGTAGAGATCTCTTAAAAAAGTGAACTTAAAAAAAATACCAAAACAGTTTTTTCTTTTCAAATGATGAGAGTATAATTTTCTCCACTGAAAATCACTCATAAAGGCATTGTGATTATTTGCTTTCGCATGAATTCAACCACTGACAGTATTTTTCATGCTCAACATCATATCAAGGGACTCTTAGGACAGTGAAGGTATAGTCTCTCCCTGAGGACTAAGATGACATATTCACGCAGCTCAAAGGCTGGGCCTGGCACACTCTTTTTAAACTTAAGGACATTTACATCTATTTCATTTGAATTTGCACTTTTTGAGACACACTAGATATATGGTATTAAAAAAAAAGAACTGTGTGATAGTGAGTGTTTAAGCTTTCGTTTCAAGAATTATGACATATGGGGTGCCTGGGTGGCTCAGTCAATTAAGCATCTGCCTTCGGCTCAGGTCATGATCTTGGGGTCCTGAGATGGAGCCCCGCTCAGGCTCCGCACTCAGCAAGGAGTCTGCTTCTCTCCCTCTCTCCCAACTCCCCCACTAATACTCTCTCTAATAAATAATCTTCAAAAAATTATGACATATACGTCTTCATAAATAGTAAATAATTATAGGCATTCCCATATAATACGTTGCCCTGCATGTACTTTTTGCTTCTAATACATACCATAGACCCTAAGCAACTCCTGGTTTAAAGGTTAACATTCTCATTACCCCTGGAAACAGTCCCCATCTGCATGGGTCATTCCTTATCCCTTTTTCCTAACAGATCCCCTAGATTCCTCAGCCACAGTGTCTCCCAGCTGGAGGGTGGGGACCTGAAGGGCCTAAGGCCTTGCGGTGTGCCACCCAGCAACATCAGCATCACCAGGGAGCTTCTGAGACATGTCAGCTCTGAGGCCCCGGCCCAAATCTACTGAATCAGAATCTGTTCTACAAGGTCCCCAGGTGATCTGCGCGTCCACAGGGTTTCAAATGCACTGATGTAAGGGGAACACATTCCTCTTGTCAGGGACTGGTTCAAGATTGGGCATGTGACCCAAATCAGGCCGTCAGGATGTGAAGAATGTTTTGCTGGGAGCTTCTCCTCATTTTGAGATAAACTGCCCCCTTCTGCATGTTGTGTGGGATACGATGCCTAGGACTTCTGTAGCTACGTCGCTCTAGTCTGATGATAAAGCGGGCCCAGAGAGGAAAGCAAAGACAAAATGTCCCAGGGAAGCAGAGTTGGCGTGACTGCATTAGGTCCAACTCTGAAGTCTGTAGAATCAATGGAGCTCCAGTAAATTTCTTATTTTTCAGGACTCCTTGAGTTGGGTTTTCAATTATCTGTAGCTGGAAAGCATCTTGATTAATCACTGCCCAATAAAGCATTATAAAAGGAACAGAACACCGAGGCATTGGGCTCAGCTGCATGCTGAAGAGTCTGGACAAGATGGTGCATTGAGAGACCAGAGCAACAGTTTAGAGACTTGTTTTCTTTGGGGGAACTGATTCAGGAGTATTTCTGGTTCTAACAACCTTTGTTAGCTTTGCTCATTTCCAAAGGCTTTCTAAATCAGCCGGTTTAAATGATCAACCAGAGGAAGTGCTGAACGCTTTCCAAATTATTTTAACCAGAGCGGTCAACAGTTGTTTTCCCCAGAAGCCACATGGATGTCATTTCCTGTAAAGACAATGGGAGACTAATTGCTCAGCTCTCAGACTCCAGTAGTGAAGACAACCTGTGACATGTAATTACTGGCAGGGTAAATAAGGAAAAGCTTGAGGATCTCAGAATCTGCTCCTGGATCCACTCCAATAACTTGGGGAAAAGTAAAAAAAAGCCAGCTGGTCTAGGAAAAGATTGGAGAGGCCAGCAACTTGGGCCGTCACCTATAGCATTTTTACATACACTGGTATTTCTTAAAGACCATTCTGAGGAAACCAAATAGACCTGCTCTTGCATAAAACCATATACGACTTTGGGGTAATTTTACTTCATATACAGGAGTGATGTACGTAGTCAAGGAGGGCTGCTGTCTAAACGGACATTATCTCTTCTGTGTG
Source organism: Canis lupus familiaris (assembly GCF_011100685.1). Taxonomy (NCBI): domain Eukaryota; kingdom Metazoa; phylum Chordata; class Mammalia; order Carnivora; family Canidae; genus Canis; species Canis lupus. The sequence continues at coordinate 68,632,988 of NC_049233.1, forward strand.
CTACAGCTTCTTAGCCTACAACCGGATATTTTGAGGGACAGGTTTGTTGTGTTGGCTTGATGAAGAATGCGCTATCACGGAGTGAAATCAGTTGGTTCTCCACAGAATGTTCCTTAGGTTCTATCACTGCAGGTCTCTTTTTCTCTCCAAATAATTTTGTTTTCTCTTCTCTGGTGCCTCCTATACTTCCATAGCTCCAACCAGCATCCCTTGTCATGAGTTTCAAATCACATCCTTACATCTATCACCCATGTTCCCAGTCCCTCCTGCTGCCTCCTAGACACAAAGTACTTGGAAGGCAGGGACTTGGTTTCGGTCGCTGCTATATTATCAATGCTTAGCTTAGCACACAGTGGCTGGCACTGAGTGTTACACGTTTGTTGCCTGAGTAAATGAAATCTGCCCCCCGCTCAGAGTCTTAGGATGGCTCTCAGAAGTTCCTGCCATCACCTCCTAACTGGCCTCTCTGACTTTGGTCTGTCCTTTTCCCACTCTGTCAACAAGCTCTGGATCATAGCTCTGATCACATCAGCCCTAGAATGCCCCAGCTGGAAATGACTTATCAGTCCAGCCCTGTATTTTCCAGGTGAGACTCTGATCCCAGTGAGACCGAGAGACTTGCCTAAGTTCATATAAATAGTGGGCAGCAGAGACAGGATTCTAAGTTAGGATGCTAACCCAGTGGGCTCTTGCTACCACGCCACTGATTAGTTTGAGATCGTCAATGGTCTTTCAGCCAAACCTAGTACAGGACTAAGTATGTAGGAGTCACTCAATATTTGTTAACTGACTGGATAAATGAATGGTTCTCTTTTGCATATACCACTGGGTTTCCATTTCTCTTAAAATGGAATACTCTTTAAAGACAGACAATTCCCCAGTACATAAAATGCAAAAGAGAGGAGCTGATCTGGACCTCTGCCCCTGCAGTGCTTCTGAGCCACCTCTTAGGACTTCAGGGTTTGGTGGCATTGCAAAACGAAACAAAACAAAACAAAACAAAACAAAACAAAACACCCAATGACTTTCATAAACTCAAACTCTTCAGCTTTGTACTCAGAGCTACTATTTTCCAATTTCCACTATTATTCCAAACCCACCTCAACCTTATCTTCCATTTCTTCTTCCTCCTTCATGCCCAGTCTTACCAAAGCACTTACTGTTCCCTGCACTTGCTCCTCTCCTAGGCCTTCATATGCCTTGTTTCTTCCCCATTAGGTGCTCTTCCCTCCACCTGCAAGAATGGAGAACCAACCCATCCCTCTAGCCTGACTCTAATATAAATCCCTTCCTGAAGTTCTCGTCCAGTTTCCTCCACTGGAATTAATCTCATTCTATTTGTACCTCTACTATAGAACTCCCCATGCCATCTGCTTCGAGGGAAAGAGCCAACAGCTCCTTGAGGGCAGGAACCTACTCTAAATCTATCTTTGAGCCACTGGCACTGTGCCTGGCCCAGGGCCTTGCACAGAAGAGGCACTTCCACTTATTTTGTTGCATTCAAAGGGCATTAACCTTTTTAGTTCACCTCTGTAACCAAGGTATATAAATTCTGTATATAAAGTATATAAAATCTGGAGATTCCAAGTCTTCCTCTAGACAGTACAGGCTGATGATAAAGCCAGGACACACTCCTGGAGCCCACTTGCTAAGAAACAGCTGTGGGAGTCTTTGCTGAGTCTTATTTTCAAAATCAAGGAATGTGTGGGTGGGGAGAATGACATCCCCGCCCCCCCCCTAGGGGGCCACTGCTGTCCTGCATGGCGTGAGGTCCAAGCTGGGCAGCTTGTGCACAAAAGTAACAATAGATTTGAAATACAATCCTCTTTCTATGCTACCATATTCTCTGCAAGTCTAAAGTCAATTGTCTGAAAAATTAAAGCGTTCCAAATGGTGGGATAATGCATTAAACAAGCCAGCACACAGAGCCCAATCACAAGAGGGGAGGATGGGAACCAGAGAACACAGGGTTGCCTAGAAAACCGAGCCTGCTTCATGACTGACTGTGGCCTTCGGTCCTCTTGGGGGAGGAGGAACGGGTGCTCTGAGAAGGCACCGGCTGACCCATCTGCTTCCCTCGCCTGCAAGGCCCTATTTCTTCTGGCCTCACTCCAACAAGCTGGGGAGGCTCAAGTGAGGCTTGGTTGTTGCCCGTTTTATTATTTGCTGGAGGGGGAGTAAACGGCAGAAGAAATGAGGAGGAAGAGAGATGGACAGAAAAAGAGATGAACAGAGAAGGCACTCGGCCAGCAGAAAGAAATCACTGACCACAGAATAAGAGAGTAGGAAGGAAGAACTACAAAACGCCAGCTCAGAGAATTGGAGGCACCACCAAACCAGCGAATGAGCTTATCCTCAGCTGCCCAACAGGCCAGCTCTGAAGTCAGACTAGGGAGGTATATATTTTGAGCTCACTGGCACAAATGGTTGGACTGAGTCATGCAAAGGGGATGGCTGGAGGGGTTGGGTGGGGCTTTAGGGCTCCCCCTCGCTCCCTGTCATCCCCATCTGCCCCAAGTAGGAGTAGTAATGATATAATTTCTAATAATTATAGTAATAAATTATTAAGTTTAAATCTTTGGGCTAAAGACCTCTAGTTTATTCGGGGGAGAAATAAATGCCACTGGAATGTCTAATTAGTTGGCTCTCAGAAGGAAAAATAAAGATTCTGCTTCTATAAGACTCATGAGAATGAAGTATATATTTATAATAATCATGTCTTTTGCTAAACGAGTTAAAGAATGAACAATGAGTTTCTGTCAGGGAATCACATCATTTACATATCAGGTAAAAAGAAAATCGAAACTGTTTTTGTAGTACACTTGAATTATTTCTGACATGTCCTTGTAGATGAAGCTATTTCTAGGGATCTGCCGTCCAGAGCCTCAATGGAAACACGGCTTTGCAGGTGCAGCTGCTGGACACGTCCCTGAGCTCCCTTCCAACTTGAATACTCCTCCCAAGGCCCTCCAAGCAAACATTCTGCAGTGGCTCCTGGGAAGGCCTGCGAAATGCACATGGTATCACAATGCTGCCAAGATCAAGGTTCATAATGATGTGTACAGAGCCCCTGGAGTGGAGGTTGGCTACATACAGTATGAGAATCCCAGAATCCTAAGGATGAATGAAATGTTAAAGAATATCCAGCCTGGTAGATTTAATACAATCTCTTTAGTACAAGAACCTTGTGAATCCATACACATGTGGTGTACATTTTCAAGGTTTATACTAAATGCCAACAGTGTATTAGATGAAAGTAGAACAGAACAGTCCTGGCTCAAGGGGAAGAAGGACTCAAAACGCCACCACCTGGGCCATCCTGCTGGCCCATCTGGCTCTTCTGGGGGAGCCCTAATGTTCTAAGAACTCTGAAAATCTCAGATCTAGTTCCCTACCCCCACCCAGGTTCTGCATGTTGTCTTCATCTCTTCCAGCCTGAACACAGGTTCGCCATGTGGCAGGGTGGGTGACCAAACACCTCCACCTTTTCTCTACCAAGGACCTATTTTATCCACCCCCAAGGACTCCACATTATGAACGATTTTACCTCTCATCAAGCTTCCATTCCTGAAGTGATAACTAATTTATTTGCCTAGGTCTTATTTGGAATCAGTCAGTGAGACCTCAATTTAAACCTTAGTCCTGCTGTGCTTGATTAACTTAGGAACATTTCCTAATAATGTAAAGTAGAAGTAGAAACCCAGTAGAAGCTTCTTTCTTTTCCTCACCTTCCTATTTCTTCAAACCAATTCCAACAACAACAACAACAACAACAACAACAACAAAAAAAAAAAACAAAAAACATCAAATACCTAAGAGTAAGTCCAACAAAGGATAAGTCCGACACAAAACACTGAGAGAAATTAAAGACCTAAATAATGGAGGGTTATGCATGTATATGGACTGGAAATCTCACTGTTTTTAAGATGTTGGTTCTCCCCAGGCATGTGACTGGCTCAGTCAGAGGAGTGCGCAACTCTTGATCTCGGGGTTGTGAATTCAAGCCCCATTTTGGGTGTAGAGATTAAATAAAAATAAAACTTGAAAAAAAAATCTCAAAATTTTTTTCAATGCAATTTCAATTAAAAAAAGTTATTTTTGCTTTGTTTTATTGTTGTTTTTCTGGTGGAAACTGACAAGCAAAGTCAAAAACTTATATGGGAATGCAAAGTGCTAGGAGCCAAGATAATCCTGAAGAACAACACAGCTGGAAGACTTATTCTATCAGATTCAAAATTCATTATAAAATAATAGTAAGTAAGATAACATGGTATTTGTTAAAGGATAAATAGGCCAATAGAACAAAAAAGAAGGCCTCAAATAGACCTATGCAGATAGTCATCTAAATTATGACAAAGATGACACTGAAGTTCAATAAATGGTGCTGGGTTCACCGGGTGTTGTGGGTTGAACTGTGTGCCCCAGGAGGATACACTAAAGTACTAATCCCCTCTTCTCTCTTGTACCTGAGCAGGTGACCTTATTTGGAAAAAGGGTCTAGGAGGCGTAATTCATTAAAATGAGGTCACAGTAGATTAGGATGGGGCCTTAGTCCAATATGACTGGTGTTCTTATAAGAAGAAGGCCATTTAGGCAGAGAGAGACATAAGGGGAATCGGGTTATGGTTATAGACACAGAGATCGGATCAATGCAGCTGCAAGGCAAGAAGTGCCAAGGATTTACTGGCTACCACCTAGAAGCTAAGAAGGATTCTTCCTTAGAGCCTTCAAAGGGAACTTGGCCCCACTCACACTTTGATTTTGGACTTCTAGCCTCCAGAGCTAGGAAAGAATAAATTTCTGAGGTTTTAAGCCATGCAGTTTGTGGTGCTTTGTTATGGAAGTCCTAGTTGATGAACATACTGAGTATCCATATGAAAAAATTATTCTTAATCTCTACACCATGTAAAGATTAATTCTGCATGGATGGTAGAGCTACATGTGAAAGGTAAAATACACTTTGCAAGAGGTGAAGATTTTTAAGGAACAGAACCTAAGTAAATTCTAATCATAAAGGGGAAATACAGTAGTTTGTAGTATATTAAAATTAAGTATCTCTGTCAAATGACATCAACAGAATCAAAAGGCATGCACACAGGGGAAGATGATTACAATACTATATCCAGCAAAGAACTCCTGCAAATCCATAAGGAAAAGGTAGACACCCAATAAAGAAACAGGCAAATACTTCAGAAGAAATTTCACAAAAAAGGAAATCCAAATGTCCATTAAAAACAGATTAAAAGATGCTTTAGTAGTTGAAGAAAAGTAAAGTCACAATGCATTACCACTACACACCAACCAAACTGTCTAAAACGACAAAGTGTTGCTGAGGATATGGGGTAAGTGGAACCCTCATATCCACGCTGATGAGAGTAAATTGATAAAGATGCTAGAAAACTCGAAGTATCTGAAAGCTGACCACGCCCATACCTATGACCCAAGGTCTCGTCATCAAGGGATCTACCCTACGGACATGTTACATATGCTCACCCACCGACATGTACGAGAATGTTCCTAGCAGCTCTCTTTGTGATAGTCCCAAACTGGAAACAACATAAAAGTCCATGCAGGATACTAGAAGCATTAAATAAATTGTGGTGTGGTTATACAACATTACACAGCAATGAGAATGAACAAAGTACAACTTATAACAACATGGAGGGATCTTCCAAATATAATGTTAAGGGGGATACAAGATTACATAGTACAATTTTATTTAAATGAAGTTCAAAAATAGACAAAATCAATGTCACTAGAAATAATGCTATTAGTTACCTTTGGTTGGAGTGGGGGTGGTTACGGACTAAAAAGGGGTCTAAGGGGCTTCGGGTATTTGGGTGACATTCTTTCTCCATCTGGCTGCTGTTGACACAGCAATGCTCACTTCATGAAAATTCAGTATCAGTGCACTTAATTTCTGTGCTTTTCTGTATGAATGTTATACTTCAATTAAAAAAAAAAATCTTGATGGTTAATGCCGTGAAACCAGAAACAAAACGGGGCTGTTATAAGTACTGAGAGAAGAGAGCACAGCAATTTAATTTAAGCAAGATAATTTAAAAATTTGCTTTGCTAAAAGCTTAAAAAGTGCCATTTCATTAAATTGTGTTTTTTATTCACTTAAGAGGACTCTCATGCCAATGCTACTTTATTATTACGCGTTATTATTTATTATTATATGGAATTATAGTTATTATTACATGGAATGAAACAAACACAGTTTCAAAATGAAATAACACATTTTAGTTTTATCTGATTTCTTCAAGTGAACATTTAGATATTAAGCCCAATTTAAAAATTTTTTCATGTCAATTACACGAGCAGTTTTCTGGGTCCTTGGTTCAGAGTCTGAAGAGTCCCTGCAGGGGAAACTCTGGGGATAAAGGTGCTTTCTCTCTGTGGCACACGCAGGCCCTCAACGTCGCCCTTCCAGAGTCACCACGTGAGATCAGCTCCTTCCTGCCAAAGGAAGCAACAGCAATTCTTGCCTGTGCAGCCTGGTTGTGGGTAAATGTTGCCACCGGACAGTCTAAAATACTGAATATAACTCCCAGGACACCACTCCAGACTTTGACGAGGTCTACGGCTCTTAGGATTCCCGCCACGCAATGCCCAGGGTCACCAGGCGGAGTCCCGACCGATGTCCCTCAGCGGGTTAGCATTGGAAGGGAGCACTCGGGCCCCTTGTCCTGGGGCAGCTCAGCGTCTCCCGCTAGGCCTTCTCCCCCTCCTGGCGTCTGTGGGGGGCGCGTTCATCGTCCTGAGTGCGTGCTCTGTACAGCTGCTCCAGCTGCCACCGAAACACTCCCTCGGGGCGTAGAAACCAGGTGGCCAGTCTGTTCTCAGACCCCCTGGCCCGCAGCTTACAGGGCATCCTGCGGCTGCAGGCGGTCCCCACAGGAAATGGGAGATGGCCACCCCCCCCCCATGGCCTAGAGGGTGAGGGGACCATGGAGGATGGGGGGCTGGGGGAGCCCTCACTCCCCCTCCCCCTCAGAGAAAAGCATGGGGACCGGGGTTCTGGAGCTGAGCTGCCATCCTCCATCCACCTTGAGAAAATCTGGGTCTTTCTCTGGCCACTACATTTCCCTAAATATCAACTTACTGAAGGGACTCCTTTTTAGATTCGGGCTCTGTCGGTTTTTGTGCAGACTTTCCATGCTAATTCTATTCCTAACTTTACTGCTTTACACATAATGACTTTCTGGGCGCTTTAAGAATGTTTCCACATCCCCATTAGAGTTCCCGTTGGTAAAAAAAAAAAATTGAAAAAAAAAAAAAAAACCACACACAAAAAACCCAAAAAACCTTGCTTTTTAGATTATTATTATTATTTTAATCATGAGTAACCATGGAGATTTTTCAGCATTTACATGGACTGAGGAAAATTGTCCAGGCCAAATTCCTTGAGAGCCTTTTAGCTAGGTGATTGGTCTCTACCAGCCAGGGAAGGGGTGCACACTAAAGCCTGTGGGCCAGATATGGCCCCCTCCCTGCTTTGGGCACAGCCCATGAACTAAGAATGGTTTTTACATTTTTAAGTTGTTGGGGGGAGGAAGTCAAAAGAATATTTTATGGCATGTGAAAAATATTAGAAGTTCAAATTTTAGGGCGTATAAATGAATTTGTATTGGAACAAGCCATACCCATTAGTTAGTTTACCTGTTGTCTCTGGCTGCTGTCACACGATACAACAGAGCTGCCCTGGCAAAGGTCGTATGGCCCACAAAGTCAAAAATACTTACTATCTGGCTATTCACAGAAGTTTGCTACCCCTAAGCCTAGCTAGCTGTTATGCACTTGCAGAAGGTTGTCCCCTCTGATCTTCTTACTCTCTTTTACCCGTTTTGAGCCTCTGAGCTATTTCTACAATCCGTCCAAGGCAAGTCCTCCTAATGCCGGTGCCAATATCACACTAACCAATACCACCCACCAGAGCAGTACCTTTCGACCTGTGGTCTGGCAATCAATACAGTGGGCTGCAAAGATCTACTGAGTTGGTTGTACTCAGCATTTTCTTTGACAAAATAAAAGAGAAAAAAAATATCAAGGGCACTATTAGGGATTGAATTATGTCCCCTTTGCCAATTCATATGTTGAAGTCCTAACTCCCAGCACCTCAGAATTCAACTGTGTTTGGAGGTAGGGCCTTTAAAGAGGCATTTTTTAAAAAAAGATTTTTAAAATTTATTTATTCACGACAGACTCACAGAGAGAGAGAGAGGCAGAGACACAGGCAGAGGGAGAAACAGGCTGCATGCAGGGAGACTGACATGGGACTCGATCCTGGATCTCCAGGATCACGCCCCGGGCCGAGGGTGGCACTAAACTGCTGGGCCACTGGGGCTGCCCTAAAGAGGCAATTAAGGCCAAATGAGGTCTCAAGGTGGGCTCTGATCCAACAGGACTGGTGTCTTTTTTTTTTTTTTTTTTTTTTTTTTTAAGATTTTACTTATTTATTTGAGAGACACAGGCAGAGGGAGAAGCAGGCTCCCTGTAAGGAGCCCGATACAGGACTCGATCGCATGATCCCAGGATCACACCCTGAGCCGAAGGCAGACGCTCAACCGCTGAACCACCCAGGGGTCCTATGACTGGTGTACTTAATAGGGGAGATTAAGACATGCACAGAAGAGAGGCCACGTGAGGGACAAAGGCCAAAGATGGCCATCTGCAAGCCAAGGAGAGAGGCCTCAGAAGAAATCGACCTTGCTGACACCTTGGTCTTGGATCTCCAGGCTCCAGAACTATGAGAAAATACATTTCTGTTGTTTACCACCACTCAGTTTGTGGTACTCTGTTTGGCGCCCCTAGGAAACTAATATAGGCATCATACATAATATTATTTGATGAAATTTTTTTTTTCAGTCACATATGCATGTGATATGGTTGTGATATAAAAATGCATTAAATTCTGTGTGTTAGATCAAAAATAAGTTTACGAACACCACACCGGAGAGAGGCACACATGCCAGGTACAAAATCACGGAGCGGGGCTCAGGTAGCAGGGCCAGGCCTGACTCCAAGGCCGATGGTGTACTATCCCTCATCATGAACCAGTTCGTACTTCTAAGTCCCTGAGAATAGGCTGTAGTTTGACAATACCAAGGGATCAAAAGAAAGGGGAAAATACACATAACAACTAGCACTTACTAAACACTTCCTATGTGCCAGGTACTGTGCTATGCTTTACATAAACGACCTCACTTCATCCTTATTAACAACCCACTGAGGAGGTTGTTTTCCATGATTCTCAGGAAGTCTGGAAAAAATTAATTAAGTTGCCCCAGGTTACAAAGCTGGTAAATTGCAGGCCCAGGATTTGAACCCTAAATGCTCTGATATTTGAGCTAGAACTCTTGCCTACCACAATCTCTCCTTTGACCTGACTATACTTATTGTCAACCTAAGCATATAACTGTTTGCCGGTAGTTTCCATGTGAAGAAAAAAAGATGCACACTTTTTGTTCATATATACAGTAAATAATCAACTGAACACATACCATATGCCAGGCCCTGCTCTGGGGCCGGCGGTGGTGGTGGTGGTGGGGCAGTAGGGATACAATAATGAACAAAACAGAATTCTTGCCATTATGGTGACCATTTGGATAAGACTTTAAGGATATTACCATTACCATGGTGATCGAAACCACCTTGTGTGTGTCATGAGTAAGATTCAATGAAACCGAAGAAATTGTAGATAACGGAGCAAGGTGGGTAAGGTTTACTATATAGAAATTTTACTTAATATCTCTGATATGCAGGTTTACTTATCACGTGGGCATGTTGTCCCCAAACTGACTGGAAATCCGTCCATGGCTGGGGCTGTGTCGTACTTTAAATATCACCCTTAGTGCTTGGCACAGCAGTTTGAATTTATTTTTTTATTTTTAAGTTGTTTTCAAGAGAGACGTATGGAGGTTACTCAGGGACTTGCAAGTCAGATGTAATGACAAGATTCAGACAGTCCTTGGGAAGTCTCAAGAGGATAGATACTGTCGCATGATACCAAGCACGTGAGCAAAGAACTAAGCACTTAGTGGGAAGAATTTTAGCTAAATCAGATGAGATACCAGTACAATGGTGAGGAAATTATAACGAATGCCTGGTCATGAGAATGTGAGAAAAACTATTCTGAGTGAAAGGAAACCAGTGCATGGAGTGTTAAGAATTTTAATAGATTTGTGGCAAGTATTTTTTCCTATGGTTCCTTTGTCTTTATTTAGGATTTTGCATGTATAGGGCAGCCTTGGTGGCTCAGCAGTTTAGTGCCTGCCTACGGCCCAGGGCGTGATCCTGGAGTCCCGGGATCAAGTCCCATATTGGGCTCCCTACATGGAGCCTGCTTCTCCCTCTTTGTGTCTCTCATGAGTAAACAAAATCTTTTTTTTTTTTAAAAAAGGATCTTACATGTATAGAAACTTCATATTTTTAAGTCAAGTCTATGCTTTCATTAAGAAATAAGGAGATAAGCAAATATTTAGATACCAAAATGATTACTATATGTTATTTATAATACCAAATATGAGAAAATGTAACCGCACAGTAATAGGATGGTGAATGTTTAATTACGTCTATTCGTACAACAGAAAACTCCATAGTCATTATTTAATTAGATTAAAAAATGATCACAATTTAATATTAAATTAAATCAGGATCCAAACCTCATATGTGTATTTATGAAGCACATCCCCAACACAAAGGAGGGGAAATAAGTATGAGCTTAACATTGTTATCTCAACGGAGTGTGATTACGAGATGTTTTAATTTCCCCTTTTTTTTTTTAAAGATTTTATTTGTTTATTCATGAAAGACAGAGAGAGAGGCAGAGACACAGGCAGAGGGAGAGGCAGGCTCCATGCAGGGAGCCCGATGTGGGACTCTTTCCCGGAACCCCAGGATCACACCTGGGCCAAAGGTAGGCGCTAAACCGCTGAGCCACCCAGGCATCCCTAATTTTCTTTACATCTCACTAAATTTTCTACAATGAGTGTATTTTTAAAGTCAGGAAAAAATAACCATTAGAAATAAATTTTTTTAAAGATTATTTATTTGAGAGAGAGAGAGAAAGAGACTGAGAAAGAGAATACAAGTGGGGAGGGGTAGAGGCAGAGGGAGAAGCAGGCTCCCCACCGAGCAGGGAGCCCGACATGGGGCTCGAATCCAGGACCCTGAGATCACGACCCTAAGCCGAAGGCAGATGCCCGACCAACTGAGCCACCCGGGTGCCCCCCTTATTAGAAATAATCTTATATCAAAGAGAAAGTTTGCATATGGTATCCTCATTGCACCTCTCTTGACTTGTTGATGGTCCTGGCTGCCAGGGCCCTTTGGCCACATTGACCCATATGGCACATTCTGGTAATGTTATTAAAAAAATTTCTTTTAAAAAACATGTATTTTTTAAACATATCTGCAAAGAAGTTTCAAAATAGATTTGGCCGTGGCCGGGGCAGTCACGAGGATGTGATGATGAATTATAATGAATTACTTGGCTTTGACAATACTTTCATTCAACAAGCATTTATTGAGTGCCTGTCATGCTCCAAGTGCTCTGTTAGGTGCTAAAGGGTCCAGTCGGGTCTCTGGGAACAAGGGACCCTCGGGCTGACCCTGGGCCTGCGCATCCTGACTCTAGCTACGATCCAGCAGCACGCAGGGGTGGGCAGTATAATCGTGCAGGCCTGCCCTCAATCCTCCCACCTCTTCTGGGCGGGGATCTGTGGCCCTGAGACAGGCTGGCTTCACCTCCTCAGCGCCAGCAGCCTCATTTGTAAAACAAGAATGATCCTGACCCAGTTCCCAGCGCCGTGGTGAAGAATAAGTAAAAAGCATTCCGGGCTTGTTTCTATCTGTTCAGTGCCAGATGGAGTCTACCTGTTAATAGCCAGCATTGCTTCCTTCCTTTGGAAACTGTGTATTTATTCTTTACCAAAAAAGAAAAAGGTTGGAAATGAGGTTCAGTGGTTAAAGGAATATTCTGTATTCTTCTTCCTCAGAATATCCAGATGAACAATTACAGAGATGAAAACTTGTTTCTCAACCTCCGACAAAGGCAGAGGAGACTGGAAGTTCTTGCAAGGTCTGCCGACATTCCAAGGACAGAACTAGGTGAGGAGCTGCCAGTCTTTAGGGAAATAATTCAATTATAACCGGCGCTGCAAAATCTAATAAAATTAACTTACAGTTTCCCATGTCCGCCTGTTTGGTAGGATGATTTTCTGAGGAGCAACATTTAGAAACGAACCAGGGTTAATCTAAGCGTCATAAAATTTTAACATCTCTAAGACAGGCTGAGGGGCGCTGCAAGGATACCGGCCGGGTGTGCCGCCCAAGTCGGACCCAAAGGTGACCATGTCTCACCCAAACGGAACCCCTCTTTCCAAGCTTTGGGAAGACTTGTGCAGCAAGGCCCTGTGACAGGCAGAAGCGGAGGTGGGGAAGGAGCAGGGAAGACAGAAGGAGACACGCGGAGGCCTAGACACGGGGCGCGTCAGGGGAGACCCTCTGTGGGTCCCTTTGTGGGTTATCAGGGGCCCACGCAAGCGCCGCACAGACCCACGTAGCGAGGAAGCGCAGCGCCAAGGCCTCGGCCTTGAGTATTCTCAGCTTTGTTTCTGTAATGCCTTCCGCCGCGTCGTGGACCTTCCACCCCAGGAAGGACTGGCAAACGGAGGGTTTCAACGGCTTTACGCGAATCCGGACTGAGCCCCTTCCACCCTCGGCTGCTCATTTCGGCGATGTTATCTGTCGCAACCACACAGATAGCTCAGGTGAAGCCAGAGCCTCCATTTCCTCCTGGCTGTCCTGTGGGTGACAGTGGCCCCCTTCTCACTGCTCGGGCACCTTGTGCGGGGCTGTGACTCTGGGTGGCACAGGCTCAGCAGCCCCGCGGTGGAGGGCCGCGTGCAGGAGCGGCAGCCAGGGTTCAATCTCCAGCGGGGACAGCGCCCGTGTCGCCAGCCTGCAGCCCGGGTGGGGAGGCCTGTACGACTGGAAGCCACCAGCTATCCCCAAGGACGTAGGCACACTGCGATGATAGAGCCAGTAATTGCTCTACTTTTTAAAAAGGAGTTGTAAAAATCATATTTAAAATGCTTGCCGATGCCCCGTGGGTATGAGTCACTTTGTAAAAAGCAGGATCAAAGCGGATCCTCTGTCACCGGCTCCTGCAGGTTCTTTGATTCTAAACAATTTTACGAATGTTAATGGGAGTTACGCACACATCAATGAGAGAATAAATTGCTTGGGTTTAGTGGCGCTTCGATGAATGATTTATAACAAGCAACGTAAAATACTTGCTAATTTTTTTTCCCCTAAGTAAGGACACATGAACCGCAGAAGAGCTGAAATTTAGGCCCAGGTCTCCCCGCGGGGTGGGGGGCCGGGGGGTGCGGCGGCGGCAGAGGGGGCGCTCAGCTGGTCGGAGGCCTGCCCGAGGCCCTGCGGGAGGGGAGAGGTCCTCCCGGCGTCGAACGTGATGAAGGGAGGAAGCGGAACTCACAAGGGGCGAGCCTGACGCAGGAGGAGTTTACTATAATCTAAAACGGGAGTGACTGCAGCATGCTCCTTAAATCTGTCACGGGATCATTCCATTTCTTTTTTTTTTTTTTTCCAGAGCATAAGCTAATACTGTTCATTGACTTCCAAAAATACCCACCAAGATGAAAATGGGGATTTAAGTTCCAGGGATGATGCAGCAGGATTCCTAATGAATAGGTTAGTTCGCAGTGACACAAAAAGCCCTGCCTTCAATTTCTGGAAACTTAGCTTCAGATTTAACCCTCTCTTGCCCCAGGCCTGCAGGTCTGTCCTCACGGGAAACGAGGTGCCAGGGCTGGATACCCTGTGAGGATGGGGTGGGATGCCATGGGGGCTGCAGCAGAGACAAGTAAGCGTAAATCGCAAGTGTCGAAATTCTATCATTTGGAAAGAAGACAGATTACAATTCCCAGGATCTCCTCGGAGTCTGCTGCTCCATACTTCATCACCTCACACCTCCTTGCGATTTCATCCAAAGGCTTCGCAGATCCCAAGGAGGCCGCTGCCAGCAAGTAAGGCCCCGTAACATCAAAGACCAGACCCAGTGGCAGATGTAAGGGGAATCTGCTGTAGCCCCGGAGAGCCTGGCATTACGTCGAAGGGATGCGGGAGCGCCCTCTGCGTCACCTGTGATGCCGCTGTGGTCAAGCAACCCTCCAGCCTCCGGCAGCAACGGGGGCGGGGTCGCGCCCTGACGGTGTGGCTCACCTGTGACCTCCCACTCGGCAGCTTTCAGAGCTCTGTGGAATTTTAAAGGTCTTGCATTTAGACATTCTTGCATTTAAGCCATTTCCAAGATAACCAAGGCGGGGGTCTGTGCGCGGTGTGCATTTTATGCAGGGTCAGAGAGCGCTCAAAGGAGCTCCTCCTGTGATCGCTGCCGACACGGAATACCCGAAGGAGGAATCCAGAAGTTGTCGATGATCCGTAGTTTAACTGAACAAATCTTTACAGGCGGAGAAGGCTGCGGGCTGGGCAAACGGGGACCGATTCAAGAGAACTTCTATACTGGCCACTTGGACGTAACGGGGAACGGAATAAGTCATTCTATGAATTACCAGAAAACTGAGGGGTCCACTCCATTCCATTCTATGAATTACCAGAAAACTGAGGGGACCACTCCCATGGTCCAGATCACACTAGAAACACACGAACTAATTACACAAATAGCGAGTGAAGAGAGTAAAGTATCCGAAGCCGTGTTAGCTTTCAAGGTATCTGAGCTGTATCCGCCCGCCAGGTCAACCCACCAACGCCAAGACTTAACCACGGACCGTTTGCCGAGATCGATGCAGACGTGGGTTTTGAAGAAACTGGGTAAAGACTCCTAGATTTCCCAACCGTACGTGTTTTTCTTGGCTGGGAACCTATAACGTTTTGGACCAGAAGATGACCAGAATCCAGCAGAAGTTCCTCTAAGTGAGAAAAGTGACAACTAAGTGGCCTCGCTGTTTACCCACTTTTCTCCAGAAAAAAAGGCCCCATCCGCTTTGGGAACTGTTTCCCGGATCCACCATCTGCCTCAAAACAGCAAGTTTCCACTGACCTTCGGAGGCCCCTGGGCGTCCCAAGGGCGTGCGCTGCTGCTGCATCCTCTGAGCGCCCGCCGGTCTGGGCTGGGGCGTAGTCTTTTGGATTTTCCAAGTCAGGTACCTTTCAGGGGGTACATATTTATTTGGCTCTTTTAAAAGTACGAGTTCAATCAAGTTTAAGTATTTGGGCTTCATTTAAAAAAAAAAAACAACAAACACACCATTTCCTTTCCAACCCGAGCTGCTGTCGCGGCTTGCCTCTGGAAGTGGGGCTCCCTCACCCCGCGGAGCACCCCTGGACGGCAGCAGGCAGCATTAATGAGCGTCCAGGAGGCTCGCTCACTCCCGAGCTGCCCCGAGCGCCAGTTCGCGCATCGCGGGGCCTCGGCCTCTTGGGTTCACCTCCTCCAAGCTGCAAACGGTCGAGCCCGGTTCTTCCGACCCCGGGGAAGGAAGTGACCCGCTCTTCGGCCGGCGTGGCTGGGGGTGGTGGAGGCCACGGAGGTAAAGGGCAAGGGAGAAACCTGCGTGACGGGGGCTCTGCCTACGGCTCTGGTTCACGTTGAACGCCGCGGCGCCCGGGCTGAGGAGGGGACAGTCTGCGGAGGCTCATTTCGTTCCTGCAGCAAAGGGCGCGAACTGCGGGGCTACCTGGAGAAACAGCCTCCCTGGGGAGGAGGAGGCGGGGGGGGGGGGGGGAGCAGCGTGCGGGATTTCAGCTCCGCTCGTGGGGGACACGCGGCTTTCCAAGGAAACATCGCAGACATCCAGCGTGTCGGGAACGGGGCAAACAGAAGAGCGGCTTCTTTCCCATAAATGACCTTCTCCCCTCTAAATAGTTTCCCACGTGCTAGTTTAGCGAGAGGATGAGCCCCAGCGACGGTTCCCCGAGGTATTCTCCTCAAATCCAGCTGATGTCAGGAGCTGCTGACATAAACAAAGTGGGCTTAAAAAGGCCATTGGTTCCCGCGTGGGTAGAAGTCCGGAGAAGGCGCTGGTCCCGAAACACGGGAAGGCCGGGCTTAAGGCTGCGCCTCAAGAAGCAGGGCGGAGCCCCCAGGCCCTGGAGGGACCCGGACGGTTTGCTGTGAGCCGGGCGACGTGCTCCCCGCCGGGCAGGCCTGTCCCCAGCTGGGCGTCGTGGAGGGCCCCCCGCCCGCCGAGTCCCCCCACTCCGGCCCCGGGCAGGAATGGACGCTCCCGCCAAGTCCCTGGCAAGCACGGAAGCCAGAAAGAAGCAAGACCTCAGGTTTCCCTCCCTGGCTCCCGACGAGCCTCATTCTGGAAACATCCGTAACTGCCCCAAGTAGCACCTGATGCGACGCACGGCAAAACCTGGATGTTTGTGCTCCCCGGTCTGCTGTTAACCGATGGGACACATGACCCTGCCGCCAGCGACCAGGGGCCGCCCAGGAGGCTCTCCGCCCGAGGAGAAGACGACAGGGCAGTGACTCCTAAGCAGGGCGCAGTCCCCCGCCAGGTGGCCCGAGGGCCGGGGAGAGCCCCGGGGGAGAACGCGGCTGCCCCCAGCTTCGCCCTCCCTGCGCCAGGCGGTCACGCAGCCGTCGGTCCCCCTCGCGGGAGGAAGCCCTTCCAGGCCTCCGGCCCGGGCCCCTCACCTCCTCCAGGGCCCTCCTGCCACGGGCCGTGAGCACCTGCCGGGGGGCTCCCGCGTGCTCCCCGGGCCGGGGCGCCAGCTTCTGCAGGTTCTCCCACCAGCCCAGAGGCGTCGGGCCCCGTCCCTCCCGGCCGCGGGGCCCACGACGTCTCAGAACCGCGCTCAGCCCTCCCAAGGCTGCCGGAGAAATCTCAGGGCACCCAGTTGAATCTGGATTCTGGGCAATCTGGGACAGACCTACGCTCTAAAAAATGACTTTTGTTTATCTGAAATTCAAATTCAGTTAGGCATCGTTTATTTTACGATTTTATTTATTTGCTAAATTTGGCAACCCCACACGTGATAGGCGGTGCTGTTGGCGGCCTTAGACACCAAACCAGCCTTACACAACCCAAAGCCACTGCTGGCCTGACTTCTGGGTCTTAGGGACAAGACTCCATGTGGTTAAGGGTTTTATTCCTCCCTAATCCTCTCAGCGCTCCCAAGCCACCCCCTTCTAGTCCTGCTGTTGGCCTTCTACACCACATACCCTCCCTGGGTGTCCCCGAGGCACCCAAATTGTCTACTGACCACTTTCCAATCACACTCCCCTTCCCCCTGGCTGGGAAATCTGATCAAATTAATTCATGGACACGTGTCAACTGATCATTTCATGAGTCATCAACCTCTTCTGAAGAAACTTTTTTTTCTTTTTAAAGGTCACTTACGACCTTAAGTCAAAATGATTGAATTGTAGGCCATCAAAAATTGAAGTGAAAAAACAATAGCCTGTGTGGAAGAAAATAGCATGGTGGGCGGGGAGGGGGGGTGCGTGTTGGGGGAGGGCTAGCGGGCCCCCCTCCTGCTGGGTCTCACTGCAGTTTCTCTAAACTGTTCCTGCTTTTTCTAGCCTGTTCCTTTTGTCTTCTGGGTGCACAGCAGCTCTCGTGGTAGCTTCTCCCTGTGGAGAAGGGATAAGGGGAAGGGTGGAGTGGCACGGGGTGGAGTAGGAAATGGGGGTGTGGGTGTGCTGACTACCAGGAGAGTGGTCCCCACACTGCCCCTGCCTGCAGCCACCCTCCCGGTCACCAAGAGCCGATCCTCGGGGGGTTCCCTAGCGTATCTCATTGAGTCAGACTGTGGGAAGCACAAAGCCTGACCGGCCTTTCTCCTTTCTGAGCACCGTGTGTTGAGGGATGAAACACGGCACACACTTGTACACACTTGTAACTCCTGGCTCCTGAGCGCTGGCCAAAGTAATTCCGGGGGCCTTAAGAACCACCTCTGCCTTTCCAGGGCACGGTAGTCTAGATGGTTCTGAGAGCCAACCTGGAGAGGCAAGGGGTGGCTCGAGGCCGTGGGACACACTTCGGTCAGAATTGCTCAAGCACTTCCAAGCGGGTCAACTGAACTCCTCCTGGCCCGGCTCTGCCCTCCTGGAAAGGATCTCTCTGCTCCTAGGCTGTTCTACTCAAGACGACCTTTCATCTTAATCTCGACGACCAGTCAGCTAAAAGCACTTTGCCAAACCATTAAGAGGAAAAGGCTTAAAATGAACAAAATGGCACAATATTATATAACGGATGATTTATTATTCTTCCCTGGCAATTAGCTCTCGGCGGAGTACCCCTCACTCAACCCTTGGGGAAGACAGAACTGCCACGTGGCCCGGCTCACTACTCAGGTGAGAGGAATTACTACTTAACTTGGGACTGAGAAAGGCTCTTATGATTTTGCAAGCCCCATTGCAGGGCAGATGGTGGCACCTGGGGTCCACCCCAATGACTCAGCTGATTACACTTTGCAATTATCTTTACATCTTTGTAACTGCCCTGAGATTAGGGATGTGAATTTTTTTTTTTTTTTTAAAGATGATAACAGAGTTCTGGTGGGGACAGCAGTTCAGGTGGGGGTTGGGGGGCAGGGAATGACAATGAGAATCTCACACTTGGTCCAAGCAGGATTTGAACTTGTGGCTTCTGGACACTCCCTATTGCCCGCGAGGCCATTTTATTCAGGGTCTTGAGCCCTGATCTCACTTTCCCTCGGGAGTGTGAATGCTGATGCTTTTTCAGAGTGTGGTCACTGACTGACGAGGCATTTTATAGGCTTATAAATAACAGGGGCTCTACTGAGGAATTTACTTTAACACAGGATTTATAACTTTTTTTTTTTGCAGAAAGTGTCCAGTATTTAGAGAATCATATTTTGTATCTTGAGTTACACTTTGGGAGTCAAGATTTTCTTTCCTTAACAGATGATGGTGAGGAACTCCATGACAAAAGAGACATGAGGCTTTCTTCCTGGGAAACAGGCAGTGGTCTCGTCCTTTCCAAATCTTGCATGAAGTCTGGCCATTCCCGCTGATGCATCAAGTTTACTCTTGTTAACAAGGAGTTAAGAGAGAAGTTATTCTCCTTTTTCAGATTTAGTTCTATTTTCTTTCTTGTTGAACTGTATTTTTCAGGAGAATCTGTATTTACCACCATCAGATGTTTCTCTCACTTACTGCCAGGGAACAGTAAAACATGGCACAAAAGGTAGGGGTCCAGTGCCCTTGAACCAGTTATCTGTTCAGAAGGCCACCTGGTTTGGGGTACTATAAATGATCACATTCTGTGTCTAGTGAGCAAAAGGTCAAAAATCACAAGGGCCTTGGAGTTGGAGGCTGAGGCCCAGGAACCTGCATTTTCAAACATCCCTAGGTTATCCTGAAGCACCCTTAAGTTTAGGGACCATTCTGGTATATGACACATTGCCTTTAAAGCTGAGGTCAGAGGTCAGTCCGTTTGGAACCAGTCCGCTTGGCTGTGTTGCAAAGAAATCTGCATATGCCCACCTTATAAGTCAAGGTTCCAGCTGGAAGCAGGCAACATTCTTGAATTCTGATAATTTGCAGGCAATTTAATAAAGGGGCTATTTACAAAGAAATGGATGGGGTGCAGGAAAGCCACAAGACATAGTGCAGTCCCCTGGGCTAATAACGGGGGGGACTTGGTAGGATGGGCTCTTTCACACCCCAAGGCTGAAGGGGCAAGATGAGAGGGTAGATACCTGAACCTGGGATAGAAATGCTGGTGGACGGTGCTGACAGGAGCTATGACCATCCTTTAAGAGCCAGTGCCTGAGAAATCCCACAGAACATAAGGATCCTGACCTGACCTCACTTCCGCCTTCCAGGCTCAAGTGCTCCCCTTGCTGAACCCAACTAGGAACGAGAGGCAATGGAGTCCACCAAAGCCATGCACAGAAGTCAATTTTTGAGGGGCACAGAACTGAGCGGAGGAGGGAGGACAGTGTCTGGACCTAGAGGAGCAAAGGGAAGATGTGTGGTACGACAACCCCGCTACAGAAATCTTACAGAAACCATACAACAGAGTGTGAAGCACTTGCCACCACCACAGAGGGCCACATTCCGCCTGCAAACGCTGAGCATCTATGCCCTGCCATGCCCACTCTCGAGAGCACCTTGTGGGATAGATAACCACAGGAAGGACACAACTTTGTCCTGGGAAGTATTTAAAAAATGAGTCCACAGATGTACCTCTCAAGGATCTACTGAGCACCAATTCCATGAAAGATGTGATATTTCACACTTTAGAAGTAAAGGCCTTGGTGTCTTTCATGCTGGACTCCATAGGGCTACTGCTGAGAGACGTATTTGTAGGGTTGAGTGAAGCGCCCGTTGCTATTTTTTCTTTAAAAAAAAAAGTCAAAATAAATATACTATGGAAAAGGAAAATATCTCAGATTTTTAAAGTGGATAAATTGAACTTTTGCATGTACTCACAGCCTATAGCAAAAAGTGACTTTCCCCCACTTTTAATATATGTGATTTTCCAGCTAGGGTTTACCTGTGTATAAGCAGACGATTTACACACAGAATGTGAGGTGAGGTGGCCTAAAACAAACAGGCTGAGGGCTGATTTATTCCATCCTTCGGCTTCCACCCAACTAACCTTGGTTCCACGAAACGTAACAAGTTCTCACGAGGCATCACGTTTGATCACCGCGTCCACTAAGGTCATCTTCCCTGGGTGTTCAATAAACGACTGTTGGGTCTCACAGTCTCCACATTCACCTGGTTCACTGGCATCAGTGAAGGAACCAGTCTCGTGAGTTCTCTGGGTTGGCCATGGGGTACAGCAGTGTCTGCCACCAGGGACACCCCAGGTGACTTCAGAGGCGCCTCACAGAATTACAAAACAAAAACCTTGTTCCTTTTTCAGTGCTTTGAGTCTTCTCAAACACCCAAGTCTCAGCTGGATGCTGTGTGTCTAGGATAGCTCTCTCTATAACACCTGCCAAGGCCCCTCTTACCTTGGGGGGGGGGGATGGCCTTGGGTTCTTGTCTTAATTCACATATTTATTTTAATGATAATCATCTATTTGCATCAAATGATACTGGGTTTCTACTTGAGAGGTCACAAAATTCCCTTTTATTTTTTATTTTAAAGATTTTATTTATTTGAGAGAGAGAGAGCACGCACAGGAGTGGGAGGCAGGGAGAGGGAGAGAGAGAGATGCAGACTCTGCCGAGCAGGGAGCCCAATGTGGGACTTGATCCCAGAACCCTGAGATCATGACCTGAGAGAAGGCAGATGCTTGACCGACTGAGCCACCCAGGTGCCCTGCAAAGTTCCCTTTTAAAATAAGTTTGGTTTAGTATAAAAAATTAAGGGCTATCATATAAATCACACAGCTGGCACATAGATAATGGAGAAGGCAATGCAGGTGGTATACAAATGGCGAGAGTCTGAGAAACACTGATCTAATGCCAAGCAGACCTCATGAGTCACAGAGAGAGACCTAGGTGTTTAGTTCAACTGCCGTCAAGTAGCAATAATGAGTAATTTTATTGTCTTGTAAACAAACAATTCTTCCATTGAAGGTAGTAGTTCTGGTCAGAGGGCTGCAGCTCAAAGAGAGTACAATAAACATTTAGTAAAATTGCTTTGTAACCCGAATTCTATCTTGTTCTTAATGGAGATGCCTGTGAGGACTATTAAACATTTATACGGCATCCTACCGTAGGATGGAAATACGGCATAATAAATTATGAAGGGAGAAGAAGATAGGTGAATGCTGTTCTCATCGGGTCTGACAAGAGGGCCTTTGGCATTCTCTGTAATGTAAGGAGAAAAGCCTTCCCTCGTTCACGGAAGACTCACTGACAGTATTCCAGGGCCACTCAGGCAGAGTAAATTACAAAAGCAAGCTGTCATGGTCAGTCAACCCTTTTGATGTTTGGTAAAGATACTGCAAAAATATTCCGTGGTGCTGATCAGGGAAGACGTGGTCAACGGGCCCTTCCTACGCGAACTGTGCCGCTCTTAGGGCATTTTACCCAAGCCCTGTTTTGTTTCAAGCTTGTCAAATTCACCCCCAAATTCTAACCTGCTGAAAAGTTTACATTTATGTTCAAGTCAAGATCTCAGGAAACATGAAATCACCCAATGCAAGGTGCCTTTTTTCCTCTTATGATCACGAGCATGAGAAAGCCATGCATGCGCGAGGGTACACTCACACCTGCTTGTGCATACACCTGCATGAACACTTGTCCCCACCTGCAAACCCACCTTGGGGGTAGAGCCAGAAACGAATGCTGCCAGGCTCATTCCAGAAAGAAGCGTTTGCAACAAAGTGTGCTGTGTCCTTCCGAGTGCTTATTTACAATCGCACTTTGCTAAATATCACACGTCAGCAGACACTCAGGGGCTGGGGCCCTTTCCCTATGCACTGTCTGCTGTTTACTTGCTTTAAAAATATTTCTACAATGCATCTATTGTTCTCCATTCACTCTATAATTGTATGATACATTGGCAAACAAGTGCTCCTCAATGAATAAAAGGGTGTTTACCAAAGAATAATTGGAGTTACTTGGCACAGGGACCAGACCTTGCCCAGCACCAGCTGATGTATGTTGCAGACATGGAGTCCTCGGCCTTCTGCCCTTGCTGGATGTGCTAGCCGTCAGAACTTTAATTCTGGGACCCCAGTTGTAGCCACATAAGATAAAGGAATGCTACTTTGTGCTGTATGATTTCGTTTGCAGAATTCTTTAAATCACTCGGTTGCTAGAATTATAGGAAATAAGCCGACTCTAATTTTTCTTAAATTCTAAAATTTAGATTCAAACAAAATGGCTTAAAACATGTCATAATAGGTAGTGGCTTACTTTTTTGTTGGCGGGGGGGGAGGAGGTTCCTATAACAGCATTTAGACTTATAGTGAATACTGGGCAATACAATACAGATCAAGATACTGCTATGCTCCTTATTCTAACAGAACCCAGTGTCATAAAGAGACTTGTTTGAGGACAAAGAGTAACTATAGTTTTATGTTTAAGGCCTCCCCAAATCATACCTGTACATGTTTTGGGGTGTCTGCCCCAACCTTGTCCTGTTCTCTGGGAATCTGTCCTGCTAATGGCTCAGCAGCAAACCATGTGAGCATAGCTAATCCAGCAACGTACGATTGGACAAAGTGTACAAATGAAATTACTGAATATCAAAGAATACGAGGAGCTCCCAGAGCAAATGCTAGAGGGATGGAAGTTAAGAATCATCCACTGAGGATTAGATGCTCTCGGAGGAAGAGATCTTTCTGATGGTGCTTGTACAGGCTGGTCTTAAGGAAGACTCATAAATGTCCCCGCAGATCCCAAGTCCTCACCTAATCGTGCACACCAATGGTTACACGTGAAGTTTTCGGACAAGAAGAAAAAGGTTGTAACCCAAATGCCAGACACACATGTGGCACATGTGAGTTCTACGCAAAGTCCTAACTGCTGCTTTGACTCTCCTCTGCAGTGATTTTCAAACACTGTGGCAAGACACCAATGACTGTCTAATCAGACAGCACAAACACATTTACTTCAAATTTCTAGGAGGTAAAAAAAAAAAAAAGTCTGATACTCATGCTCTATGCACGCTCAAGGCCAGCTTATAAATACTCCATTCAGCAATAACATAAATTTGCAACAATGAAAAGAAACTGGCAAAATCCAGCTCTTGCCATTCAACTGAAGGAGGCCCACCCACAAGTGCTGGCTAGGAACCTACAAGCAGCACGGCTTGGCTTAAAAAGATAAGTTAAGCCAATCAGATTGCTCTGCCAGGAATTTGGAACTAGAAAGTGGAGAAGCTGTTACTGGTTAGCTATGGGCTGCTAAGTTGACAGATCATTCCAGCTGAAAGGCTTTTTAAACATTTCTTTTAATTTCGGGAAGGGGGTAATAAATAGAAATGGCTAGATGATCTCATCCACAAAATTCTTCGTTTTCCCCAAAAACATTTTGGGTAGAAAACTGTTCCGAATCACTGCTCTTTAAATACAATTAATAATCATTCACCTAGGGAGAGCATTTGAAGAGGAAGAAAAGCCTGTACCTAATTCCTTGATGAGAGGTGCAGAAAGCAGGGGCTACTGCTTGGTTCATCGGATGCGTGAAGTCCTGCAGGCCAACAGCTGCTGGCTCTCCAGGCCTCGCAGGCGACAAGGAAAGCTGCAGCCTTGAAATTAGACTACAAAGCAGCAGCATATGTGCCAGCTCCCAGGGAACATGTCAGAGGACCCTCTGCACCCCAGGCCCCAAGGTGGCCTGTGGAAGGTGCTCAGACGAGTCTACGTAAACTGTGGGACGGAGCCTGGCCCCAGAGCAGCCTTGGGTGGAAGTCGGACAGGCTTTGAGCAAAACCGGTTTGAGTGAAGAACGGAGGGGCAGCTGTCAGCACTGTCTAAGTGAACGAAGGGCGTTCTGAAGAAGAGGCCAGGGACTGGCTGGGCAAGAAGGGAGGGTGTCGGGGCCTCGGAAAGGAGGCCCGGCAGATTGTGATGCTTCAGGGGAGCGAACAGAAATGCCCAGGGCAAAACCCCAAGACTCTTCCATCTAAATGGATGTGTTAATGGCTCCCATGGAGCGGGTGTAAGAGGCCTTAGCACATATGCCTCCGTCTACTGTACTGGCTGTAAATAAACCATGTGCTTGTCTGCACCATCTGCTTTACTGTGCACTTTGTGGAACTGTGTGAAGAGAAAAAAGTGTTTGGGGCCAAATGTCTAGAAATACTTTAGTTGTATACTTAGAAACCAAAAATGCTTACACAGCTAAATTATTACGTTTCCTTTAATGTGGGTAATTAGTTTAAAATGCCCCCCCTTTTTTAATAAGGGGGGGCAATGCTGGACAGTAGGAGGCCACACAGCTTTGAAAGGTCAAATAGTAGGTCGCAGGCACAGAATGGGGCTGGAGACAAGTATCCTACAACTAGAGTTAATCAATCTTGAGTTAGTCATACTTAACCAATATTAACCACAAACTCTTCGTCTATAAAAGAAGAGTGTGTCACTCATCTTCCTCAGAGTGGTATTTGGAGAATTAATTAGTTCTTGAGATAAAAGATATTATGAACACACAACATGTTTTTACGGAGACAGTCATGCCCTCTATAAAATACTGAGTACACATCATATGTGATCATTGCCCTCAGATACACATGGAGATTGCTTATTGTTCATTATTTTTAGTTCCTCGAAATTATATAAACAATGCAACTAATCCACTGGTGAAACAATTATTTACTGAGCATTTGGTATGTTCCAGACCATGGAATAATTTATTTAAATTCAATTTGCCAACACACAGTATAACACGCGGTGCTCATCTCATCGTGTGCCCTCCTTAGTGCCCAGCACCCAGTTACCGTATCCCCTCACCCACCTCCCCTTCTGCAACCCTTTGTTTCCACGGAATAATTTAAATCAGAAGACACCTACAATTATGTTCTAAAATCATAGACCTAGTATGTTGCAAGTAATCTCCAAGATACACAGCTGGATTTGTGTTTAAAAATTAAACAGTTCACAAAATTTACCAGTGGGGTATTTTCCCACTTCTGTATTTGTGATGATCTAAAGTTTAGTGATTTCAAAGAGTTCAAAGAACTCCCTCATCTAACCTGGATGAGCTTTTCCCCCAGGACTAATACAGTGGCAATTTTAGGTAGATAACATACACACTCCCAATCCAATGACTTTATGGAAAACTCGATAATACGGCAAAGACAAACACCCTGGTTTATGAAATGCAACCCTGAAAGAATAATCATACTGTGTTAGACTGATTTACAAACTTTCTCTCTTAATGGAACCCCCAGGGATGATACAGGTCAAATCCTGATAAAACGAATTCCAAGGATGCTCAAATACTTTCTATGGAGCTGAACTTGGACTCCATCAGAATTTGCTTGAAGGAAGGAAGAGGCAGTTGGAGCTAGCACTTTGGACTCAAAGTCCCCCACCATGCTGTGTCAGCCTTGGTCTTGGATCAGCGACTTTACCTTTCTGGGCCCTGGTTTTGTCATCTACCAAACAGAGATGATAATACCATTTATCTCACAGGATTTCCAAGTGAAACAGTAAAGGTCTTAGCATATGGTAAGGGTAAGGACTCCATGAATATTAGCTAATACAGGTATCTTTATTGTGTGGAAAAGGAAATGGCCTGGAAGTCAGAGGGTCATCAAAGAGGTGTTACTGAAGCTCGAAAGTGGGTTGAGAATGAGGAGACCCTGCTACTTCTGTGTTCCCACTGGGGCTCTGTTGCCCTTGCTAGGCAGAAAGCAGAGGTGCCAAAGAACTTGAGGGAGATGGATCATCCTTCTAAGTCTGTCCCAGCAAGACGTGAGCTGAAGGGGAGAGTGCAGGTCACTTTGGAAGCAGCACAAGTGAACCTTAATTTCTCACCACATCCCAACGTGGGAGTGCCTCAATACCATCTGATTTATGTTGATTCTGTAAAGGGAAAGCACAGTGTTTGCTCCAGATGAGTTTCAAAACTAAAGGGGCAAATCCCACACTTTGGATGAATTTTAACACTGTTCTTATTAAAGTACTTTAAAAATAGGTCAAAATGGTGGAGAGAAAACAAACCCTAAACACTGGGTTAGTTTCAGAAGTGACTTTGGTTTTATAAACTAAGTTTTGATCCTAAAGACAAAAGTGTGGAGGAGATGAGAAAGCCACGTCCTACTGACGAGGTCCCAGATTCTCATCAAAAACAGAATGAAATAAAAGCCTAAAGCATGTAAAGATCTTTTTCTGCAAGATTTTGGAATTTCCTAGAAGGAGAAAGATACGTCCAGAGCTATAAATTTTACGCGAGTTAATTTTGATCTTCTCTTTTGCCAAAAGGTTGGAAATAATTCAGAACCTGAGATGGAGAAAGTTTATGCAAAAATTTGTATATACATGGTACATAAAATGTATACTATGTGTAGAATTAAGGAGGTACATACCTAAATTATGAATTTCTCATAGTGACATAATATTTTCAAGGAGTATTCCTAAACAAAATATATTTTTTAAAGATTTTATTTATTTATTTATTCATGAGAGACACACAGAGAGAGAGAGAGGCAGAGACCCAGGCAGAGGGAGAAGCAGGCTCCATGCAGGGAGCCCGATGCGGGACTCGATCCCGGAACTCCAGGATCACGCCCTGGGCCCAAGGCAGGCGCTAAACTGCTGAGCCACCCAGGGATCCCTAAACTAAATATTTTTAAAACATTTATTTGGTTTAAGCCTTTAAACAACGCCATACTTGTTCTAGGGAAAAAAAAAAAAAAAGAAGATAAAAAGGAAAATGGCAGTAAAATTAAGATGATTTTTCAACTAAAATAAATTCACATGGAAATCCTAGGACGGCAGAAATATAAGCCAGGATTTGACTGCAGAACACAGAAGTATGAGTACAGAGAATATTTGAGTTCCCGCCTTTCAGAAAATTTATGAAATGTAATTCCTGGATAATCTCAACATGCAAGGCAGATAAACTGGTGAGTTCACAGTTGTGTGTGTGTGTGTGTGTGTGTATGTGACTGTGTGCACACACTTTAAAAAAGATTCACAAGGAGGCTTCTTTGAAGATTGGCTTCAAATGAATTTAAAGATCTTAAAAGAAATGTGGTAACAAAACCTTAATTTCAACACAACAGTAACATAATTATCTCATGAAATCCAGCTCAGCCACATGGGATGAGACATAGAGAGCTGAGAAAGCTTCAGTCCACGTTTGGTCAATGCAAGATCGCCTTGCTGTTCTCCCAGAGAGGAAGCAGTGTAGACAGGCTACAGCTTCAGCCTCCTGGAGTCAGTAAACTGTTTAAACATCTTCAGAAATAATGAAAAAAATGGCCACATTATTTAATTGCATAACAAGCTCTGAATGATGAATTCAGAGGAACTGCAATGTTTATAGTTTTAATTGTCCAAAATGTCTTTCAATTACACTTAATTCTCACTCTAAGAAAACATGTATTACAAATAAATAGCAACACAAACAAAATTCTCAATTAAACAACAATAGGGGGAAAAAATCAATCTGGGTAACCTACTCCCTCCCCCCTTCTTGAAAAATTAAGCATACACATTTGCTGAAATTCAACATCTTGCACAATTTTAGTATGGTCTCACTTTGGTAAAATAGGTATCTAGAAGGAAAAAAGACTGGAATAAAATACCTCCCTAATCGGAAAGACTGGTCATCTCTGGTGGAATTTCAGTAAAGGGATTATATCCTTTTTCTGAGTGTTTCTGATTTTGCTAAAATTTCCTACAGTAAAAATCAGAGTGTTTCTGATTTTGCTAAAATTTCCTACAGTAAAAAATGTAATATTCACTGAGCACGTATTAGAGGCCAGGCTGTATCCAAGTCGCTTCTGCATCTCCTAGAGCGCTTACATCTGCACGAGCCGGGTATTACTATTATCTCTGCAGATGTGGAAGCAGAAACCCAGGCCAGTAACACTGGAGGGGTGGGAACTGGAACCCAGGCCTGCCTGTGTCATTACTATTCTGCTGCAACAGAACTTCTTTTGTGGCCAGAAGATAAACAAAAGTAAATTTAAATGCTACACAGCCAGGTGAAGAGTGAATGGAGACGATATACTTCTAGGCATTTATGTTTAAGGTTTTTTTTATTAGATATTCCTTAAGTTTAGCAACTATGGTTTTTTTGTGTGTGTTGCTATTTTCAAAGGTATAGCATCTATTTGAAAATAAAAGGAAATAAAATATTACATGATGCTGAAACCAATGAACTGGACTTAGATCAATTATTTCAGTGAGGATTTTATTATCTAAAGGAGACAACCTCCTCACTGATTCTGACTCTGAAGAATAAAGTAAAAAAAAAAAAAAGTTTTCCTTTTTAAGAGGTGTAAAGTTAGGACTCCCAGAAAATGGTACTCCATAGACCATATATGGAGGTCGATTTCCTGGTGGCTCTAACTCCCATCCAAGAACAACAGAAATCAAAGATACAGAAGTTAAAACAGTGGAGCATCATTTTTCCCCCGTCACATTGACAAAGATGATAACCAATGAAAAGTAGTATCATAAGAGTATTGAAAAACTGGCATCATTGTAAGCTTTTAGTGGAGAGTGGTTAGACAATAAACATGGATCAAGCTTCAAAATGTGTAAACCACCGACCAGCCAATTCTCTTGCTAGGGACTTATTCTAAGGAGAACATTAGGTTATGTATGCAAAGGTAAATGTTGCAGTAGTTGCCGTTCGGTGCAATGTTGCTTATAAACACGGGAAAACCAGTGATAACCTAAATTTCCTTTGATGGGCAGTTTGCTGCTCATCCCCAGAATTCAGCAGCATCTACATGTGGAGGTAAAAATAAATATCTGTGATGAATAAATTAACAGGGCACAGCTAGATGACTGAATTTTATGCTGCCATTAACACCCCTGATGTAGAGCTTTATTCAACACAGAATGGAGTCCACCGCATTTTGTTAAGTGATCGAAACAGATTACAGACTAGCCTACGTTGTATGATTCCATTCAGAGGGAGTCATTCGTACATCCACCTGTGTGTGTGTGTGTGTGTGTGTGTGTGTGTGTATGTATGCAGAATGACATACGTATGTGCAGAATGACAGGAGAGATGGGATTTATGAAATGTTCATTTTTTAATGCCTTTCTCTATTATTTGGATTTATTTTAAAATAAATAGCTACATATTTTCTACTTGGCTGAGGAGAATCCAATTCTTTGAACTTTTATCCCAACCACCCAAACTATGGAGAAGGATACCGCTACTAACAGATGACGTTCAGAGGCCGTTAATTCAAGACAACTCCTTTTCCCTTGATTTCTCCGACACTGCGGTGCTAGACGTTCTCTTTCCTGCAACTTGCTCCTGTGGCAGGCCCGAAGCAGGATGAACGCGAGGCACATCTGTTTTTAAAACACTGAGTCGACGTCCTGGTGACTGTTACACTGGAGAGAACATCTCAATGCGCGATGTTTCACTATTTTGACTCTCTCTGTCCACAACCCTTCTGAACTCACCCTTGTTAACTCTCTGGCCGACCCCGTAGCCTGGGGGCGCTGTCTTGGGCGCTGCGTGCGTTCAAGTGTACGCACCATCAACAGACTCCATCTGTCAGCTCTGTACACAAAGGCCTGCAAGTTATTTGGCAGAGAAACACTGCTTTTCTTCAACACTGGATTGAGTTTAAAAGCAGACAGTTTGTATTAATAACTAATGGCTTCTGGTGATTTTATTTTTCTTTCAGTCCAGGAGAAAATACAAGCATTCCTGATAAACAAATGACAAAGTGTCTCTCTTTGGAGTCCAAAAAGAGCAACGTGATTCCTCTGTTGGGGGCACTGTCTGCTTACAACGGTGCCCGGCTGCGATTCTGGGCAGCCTGTGAAGGCAGGAGGCACAGCCAACGGACACCGCATGTGTGCACATGTGCCCTGAAGAATCAGCCAACTGTGAGAGAGACCACATGAGCTGATGACTGATAAGCTGCCTCTTCTCGATGCCACTTATCTGAAAGTACGGAAATTTGCTGATGACACATGCCACGCCAAGGCATGGTTTCATCAAGTCAAGATATAGGCTACATAGTCTGGTCTTGTCGTACCTTCTCCCGAGTGATCACGTCCAGCATAAGAGTACGATAGAGGGCTGAGAGAAGAGAGCCGGAATGCCGGAAGACCGCGCACATCTACGGCTCCCTCCTTGCGGTTCCTGGGTGTGCTATCCATCGGTCCAGGTGGGTGTTGGGGACACTGACAGCAGACACCCAGTATGAAAAGCATTCTAAACACCAGGCATGAGGGTGACTGGCTTGATCTGATCAAGTAGGTTATGGATTTAATGTTGCAAATCCTTTTTTTTTTTTTTTTAAAGGTACTACTGTATATGAAGACAAGCCAACCGGCATGAGCTCTGAGTACACGTTCAGTGGTGGTGGTAGTTTGTAATCACACCTGTTGGATGGCGATACCACTCACTTACAAGATGCTCGGACAGCCTGGGGGCCTCCTGAGAAAGGAGCCCAGACCACGGCCCGCCTCGGGAGCGGGGCTCCATCAGGGTGACAGGTGCTTGATCTTTCACCTGGTGGTTGCCACTGACTAGTTTTCTCTGATGCTGCTGTCATGTGCCTTGTCTGCTTAGACCTGTCAGCTTCTGAGCCACAGCTATTTCCTGAGGGATATAAAACTCAACACATGGCAAATAAACAATACAAAACATGATTTCGTGCTGTCATGCTGCTGTTCCTCTAGATTGAGGCATTGTGGCAGCTCCCTGATTTACAAGTATCATTTGACACTCACTTTTCCCTTCCAGTCACTTCTTTCCTGCTTTTACCTTTAGTTTATCAGCAACCTCTGTGGCCTCTACCCTTCCCCAACCCCGTCCCGGGACCCTGGCTCTCAAGGTCACCAGGCTACAGAAAAGGTTCTTATAAAGTTCACCAGCAAGTTAACCTTCCTTGTTCTTAAGAGTTGAACACTGTCTGTGGCTTTTGCTGCCAGTGTGGCAAGGCTCGATCATCTTCTCTACGCGTTCGCTTTAGTCAGAGGCAGATACCTTCCTGGGCTGAGAAACCCAGTCCTGTCGTCTCTTTCCCTTATCTCATTCCCCTACATCCGGGCAGCCTGCCTCCATCAACCCTCGAGATTCAGTCCTCAAAAATGCTTGCAATTCATCAAGATTTAATACAGATTTAATAAAATAACATTCCTAAAAGGAGTCTATAAACCACAGTATGACATACAAATACAACATGTCAGTATGGGCATAATCATTTTACTTCATTTCTGTTCCCTGTTGAAGTCATTCAAACTCTTCTTCCAGTATTTAAATCCTTCTGTAATCTCCAACTAGATCATGACTGTTGTTTCATGATAGTCCTTTCCTCTAAAAGCCTTTCTTTAAAAACACAGCACTTGAACCACCTTCCTCAAGACCTTGACCCAGATTAAATGGAGTTTTAGCCACTCCAGTAAACCCTTGGGCAGAATTTTAATTAGTTTAACACATATGTGCATTGGAGAAGTCTTTATGTAGTTTCCATTTTCCTGCTTCTTTATTTTCTAATTTGTGTTTACTTATTTCCCAAATTAGTATACGTAGGGATCATGTCATGGACTATTAGTGACCGACAGACTTCAGCTCACTACTGATGACAGGTTAGTCCTACCGCCCCCCTTCACTTTTTGAAACACAAAAATATTAGAATATTATTCCTACACACTCACCCTTGGTGTCTCCTCCAGAGGGTCCAGTGATGAAAGAGTTACTAAGAGTATTTAAAAGCCCCATTTCAACTCAGGAGCAAGAAATTCATCCACCCCTGACAAAAACTGCTTAAGAATAAATTCCATACACCCAAGTGTTATTTTCTTCACCCCACAAACCCACGAACATTATGCGACCATGACACAAGCTTGGATGACATCCCATGGCGATCAGATGATAGATGTTTTCATTGGTTTCTCCTTAAATCAGGGCTATTAACAGCAGCAGGATACTGAATGAAAACCCTCAGCAAAAGAGCTCAAATTGTATCTGACAAGGCTCACTTTATAAGCCTCAACTATCTTCCTACTGAAGAGATGTTGTATTAAGTCACTTCTGTTTATACAACCATTATGTATTTATGTTCTCTTTAAAGATAAACGATACTTGTATGAAGAATGAATTGCACACAAAATACTATCTACCTTGGAAAGATGCCAACATACACAGTTAAAATACACAAAACAAAAACAACCAGCTACCAACACTTCTTCCAAACAAAACAAGGGATGTACAGAATTCTCTTCTGCATAGTAGGGTGATCTTAATGAGGAAAGCAAAATTAATGTTACTGTTAGAAAATGACCCGAGAAATATATTAACTGCATCTTATGATAACTGCACTAAGATACTGACTATAGAGCTTAGGACATTTGAATTTGAATGTAAGCTATAATTTAATATTACATATAAATTAGAATGATCTAATCGAATGGGCAAAAATACCAATGTTCATTCACTCACTGAACGTTTATTGACAGGTGCTTTGATAGGGGAATACGAAGACACGCTGTCCCTACCATCTTGGAGCCTTAGAGAAAACAGATACACGACCATAAAAACAACATTATGTTAACTACTATAATTACTCAGTTGGCTTTGCTTGGAAACACCCACACTTAAGAAGCTGATGAATCATAAAATGGGTATGATGGAGATCTATTTACCCTGACCAGGGTCATCTCCAAATCAAAAAGCAGTATGTATAAAATGATCCTATTCATGTGGAACAACAACAGACAAACCAGATGACATGGAATGGGTCAGGAAGAGAGACCCATTTGCCTCTGGGATGGGGGCAGGGTGGGTAGAAACGAACATGGTTTTAAAAAAAGGTTTTCTCTTTATGCTTTATGTACTTCTGTTATTGTCTGAATTTTTAAAGTAAGCTGTATGTTCATGTAACACTTGACTACTGAGGAAATGAGCAACTGAGGCAGAGAGCACAGGAGGATCCAGCAAGGCCAACTGAGAGGAGATCCAAGTCAAAGGAAATCCAGAGGAGGGTGGAGTCATAGAAGCCAGTGGAGGTCAGTGTTGGGAGAGAGTGCTGGTCAACCAAATCATCAGACTGCCTACCAAGGTGGAGGGGAACAAGGAGACAAGAAAGGACATGCTCTGAAGGAGGAGGACTCTCTACTTAGGGATACATGCAGCCATGGAAGTAAGGGTGCAGCAGAGTGAAGGTGGGGTGTGAAGATGGGATGAGCAGCCACAGGGGAGCAAATGCCACAGGACAGGTAACATGCATGAATGAAGTGAACTGGGAGCAAGCTGCCCCCTCCGTCTCTTCCATGTGGACAAATGGGTACTCCCTCCCCTCCCCCCCAAAAAAACTTGTCTGTTTTGTGAGACTCAACAGCACAAATGTGAGCATGAATGGCAACTAACACTTGTAGCCACAGACTTCAGGAGTGGGGACCCACCAAGAACCTGACAGACTGCCTAGGAACAACTGATGGGGTGGCTGCTATGCAGCTCCATCTCCAGTTAAAGGCCACCAAGTGGTGACATTTGCCCAATGTTGCCAGGTCATCTTATTTTTAAAGAGAAGCCATAAATCTGGATTTTTTTTTTTTTAAGTGTGAAATAGCTTGACTTTTAAATGCTGGCTCAAATTAAAAAACAACAACAACAAAACACTGGATTAGCCAAAATATGCCTGTGGGCCACCTCTAGCATTTTGACCCTTTCAAGTTTGGCATTGAAGAGAAAATGTCAAGTAAAAATTTTTACTCTTTTCTTTTTTTTCTTTGCTCTTCTTTTCCTTTTTTTCTTCCTTCTAGAATGAGAGTTTTTCACATGTTGCTAGGCTAAGTTTACTCTTTACTGACCTGATGGGTAAAAACCATTCTCTTATTTTTTTTAAATATTCAATACTTGAACAAAAAAAAAGGCTCACTTTGCTTGCCTTTAATAGTCTACACAGGTGCCTGGATGGCTCAGTGGTTGAGCGTCCACCTTTTAGCTCAGGTCGTGATCCCGGGGTCCTGGGATGGAGTCCTGCATCGGGCTCCCTGCATGGAGCCTGCTTCTCCCTCTGCCTGTGTCTCTGCCTCTATCTGTATCTCTCATGAATAAATATATAAAATCTTAAAAAAGAGAAAGGAGTCTACACACTCATGGGGCACCTGGGTGGCCCAGTCTGCCTTTGGCTCAGGTCACGATCTCAGAGCCCCACATCTGGTTCTGAGCTCAACGGGGAATCTGCTTCTCCTTCTCCCTCTGCCCCTTCCCTTGCTTGTGCTCTGTCTCTCAAATAAAATAATAAAATCTTTAAAAAACTCTACACACTCACAAACTCTACTGGCAAACGTTTAGTCCACACTCTTGTATCATGCTGACATAACGGACCTCAGCTAACTATTACAAGTGTTAAAATATGTGTTTGGGTGGGAAGCACAAATTAACGGGTCATTTTTTGAAAAGAAAACATGAGGAAGGACCCAAAATTCTCACAGAAAATATATAAACACTCAAGTGGACTTTCAGTTTATCAAATTTCCTCAGGAAAGAACTTCCCATTTGCAGCTGACTTATATTACAACAACACACCCAACAATTTCATTAGAATGTTATTTTTAATCAGTTCATCATATCGCTTTGCCTCAGGAACTGGAAGCAACGAGTACATAAAGTCACCGACTATGGATACAGAACATTCAGAATTCAAATAGTATTTTTAACTGGGAAAACAGAAAAGCACGGCATCCCCACAAAAGAAGGGTATCAACAACTGATACTCTTACGTGAGTGCACAGCGTTTAAAAAAAAATCTTCATTGCAAACTTTTGAAAACTGAAAAACATCTATTGCAAGATGTGAGGAGTCTATTTGGTCGTGACTCATGTGTGATAACATCATTGGCTGGGTCATTGCCATAGAATCTATTTTAAGCTCATTTCACTTTGCTCTAGTTCTCCTAGTTTATTAAGGGGCAGTTGGGATGATGATAAATATAAGTGCCTCTCCTTTCAAATGATTCTTCTCCTGACCCAACAAATACAGGCATGTAATTCTCGGGCATGTGGAGGAGCTTATGTGAAAGCCCTCTGTATACGAGGCTTAACTTTCCACTGAAACTCAGGGGAAAATCTGACCCCCACCCCCACCCCCACCCCTTACTTCAGCATCTTTAAAGCTGTGTGACCTGCTTGCCTGTGGCTCTGTGGCTTTTTCAGTACATCTCTGTCTCATGTCCCTTGTCTTCAGCTCACACGTAGCTCTGCTCTAGCTTGTCTTTCCCTGTTCGCTCTGTCTCCTCTGTTTCCCTTACTTGCTTACTTGCTCCTGTTCATTATTTTGTATTTGCATTGGTTGAGGTCTACCTATTTTGCCTCTCTGGTCCCTTGTCCCTCCTTCCGTTTAGGATCCTTTCTCCTCCCCGCCCAAATGAGGTGGCTACAAAATGCATGCTTTGTATATCCTTACCCCTAAGGTTCTTATCTTTATTAAGTTGACAAATTTCATACGCTGAAGCAGCGTGTTTGTCAGAAAACGTATTTTATGCTTGTGACAAAGGAACTGCTTAAAGTTTCCTGTATTTTTGAAAGCTCCTTCCAATCCCCATCTCTGTGCACTGCAGACATTTCCTTAGACTGCCAGGCCCAGCGCTTGCGGGCTGCAAAATGCGCTACAAGACCGAGTCAGGAAGTCATGGCCTCGGATGTGTGGGGCCAGTGGTCCTCAGAGCTTACTGGCATCCCTCTGGGCTGTGGGCAAAGAGCCCCAGACCGTTCTCTCTGTTTCCAAACAAGACAAAGATTCCACTCCCCTTTGGGGGAACATCCTCTTCTCCATTTAAATATATAAACACTCCTGCTATGCTTTCAAGATCATTGCTGAACACAGATTTCCAGTGCCTCAAACCAACATCAAAGACTTAGTTTTGTGACTGTGCTTCCCACCCAAACAAATCTGCAACTGAAACAACACGGAGCCTCTGGGATTTGTATTCCTTAGGGGCAGCACCACATAGGACAAAGAACATGGTTTTTATGACCACACAGAACTGGGCTCAAATCCTAGCGTTCTCCACATGGCATACGAGGCAAGTTACTTGACTTCTCGGGCTTCAGTTTTTTTCCCATCAGCAAAATGAGGATATCAATACCTACCACACAGGATTTCTGTGAGGCCGACATCATATGAGGGACCACAGAAGAACGACAGTGAGTGGAGTGAGGGGCACGGAAATCAGGAGGGCCTGCTTTCAGGCTCTCTTCCCTCAGCGATGCTGACTTTGCCTTCCTGGTTCTTCCCCTGGCCTACACTCTGCAAACATCTTGATCCTGGCCTCTCTGGGAGCTGTTGTATGATGCGGAATGAGGCGGGAAGGTAGCAAAGCAAGTGGGCCCTGGTTGGGAAAAGTCTGTACCTTGGTAAGTGCCGCAGAGCGTGAGGAAATCTGGTCGGAGGGTGAGGGACTTGAAGTATCGCTATGGACTGCATATCCCCACGAGGGCACTGCCAGATACAAGAGTCTGCATTTGAAATTGTCACCACTGGACCGTATTTGTTTGATTCTATCATCATCCCGAGGCTGGATCGTGCAGCTCCGGATGCACAAGGGTTAGAGTGAGTTATTATGCCAGTGTTAGTATTTAATTATCCAGACTTGGGAGTGGAGGTGGCTCATAAGCCAAAGGGAAGGGGAAGTCAAAACCACCACGCTGCCTGCCTCATTGTAAAAGGAATGTAGGGAGGACCTGGAGGCGGGTGACGGATGGTCCAGGGGCCGGAGCCAGGCCCTATTACCCATCCCTGATTCATTCGGATTCTGGTGAGTCATTAGCATTTCTGTGTTTCGGTTCTTCCCTTGTAAAATGGCAGGATGGGAGGGCTGTTATTATGGCCCAGCAGCTGACCTTTTAAAAGTTTGCTGGGGGGTACACAGCAGCTGAGTTTACCCAACTCTGGCTTGTAGTGCTCCTTAAACAGAAGTACGTGCGCGCGTGTGTGCACGTGTGTAAACACCTATCTATACATGTGTGCCTACGCGTGCGTGCACACACACGCATTCTGGAGCTGTCCTTGCACAAATGACCAAATCACTGAAAAAGAAAGCCTTCAAAAGAATCGTGTGGTTAATCCTGCTACATCTGAACAGGCATATCCCTGCATCTAAACATATGAGTAGAATTTTCTTTTCCTAAAATCTCCAAGGGAGAGGTTTACAGCTTCCGATTAATGATGTACTTGATTTTCTAACAACTCTCATAATGGAAAAGCTCCTCTTTGCTACATTTTTTAAATTGCACTCCTGCCTCCGTTTCTCGATTGCTCTTACCGCCCTATTTTGTTCTTGGACAGAACATACCACCTTCTAACAACTATAGGATGTATTTATGCATTAGCATTTACTGCTGATTGTCTTTCTTTTCCCCCCAACTGGAATAAGCTGTCTCGTTCAGGGATTTATCCCAAGCACCTACCACAGTGCCTGGCTCATAAAAGGCACTTGATAAACATTTGTAATTTGAAGCTGAATTCTATTTTTTTTTTTTTTTTTTTGCTTACTCTTTCACAAAATCATCAAGCTACAGAGCTGGAAGGAATGTCAGGAAAGGACGGTCAGTGATGAGAAAACAGAGGCCCCGTGAGGGGAAGTGAATTGCCTCAGGTCATACGGTTTCACCAGTGCTCCTTTCACTTCACCTCGGCACCTCCGCATGGAACTGCGATTAGCGGGGGGAAGGAGGAAGCAGTTTGGCTGGAAGCTGGCCAGTGAGCGAGGTCAAATCTGAACTCATTTCAAGCAAAAGGGTTTGAAAGAATAAGCTATAGTATTTATTTGCAGAACATAAAATCTCCTATAATGATAATAATTTGTGCATCAGTAGCTGCTTTCATCTAAGGATCTGATGAAATTCTCCACCCACGGTGCCAGGTATCATTACATGCTCTGGTGCAAGGGCACTGAGGCTGGGTGCTCTGGGTGCTCTGCGGCCTCACTGCAGGCTGGGTCAGGCGCTCTGGGGCTACATATCCGCTCTGTGGTTTTAGATTCTGCATCCTTCATCCTTATCAGCATCACAAATAGCCTGACAAAGCTTCAGCAGCTATAATAACCTCCCAGTTTGTTCTCTTTCAAGCGCCACCCTCCTCCCCCTAACCCCAAAACCATTCAGGCACACGCCAACTTTCAAACCAATGTATGGAGAGACAACACTGGGCATGTGGGGTGTTGGATCATGTAGTGTCACCTCAGGTCGCCAAGGGCTGGGCCTTCCTGAGCTTGTCGTGGAGACAGGCTGACCGCAAGGCCATCTGAGGTACACAGCAGCTTTTGGGGTTGGGATTCTTCTTCTTTCATTGCTTTGCTGCCTTTGCCCCACATACCCCCTTCCTTTTCCGTCTACGGAAAGCAGATCCGCTCTGTTGGCATTCTTACCTACCCCACACAGTTATAGTATTTACAACTGCCCCTCAGTTATTTAGGAACCACATTAAGGGCCCATTAGTGTGAGTCAACACAGCAAGCCCTGTGGCGGAGCCCTTTGATCCATGGCTTTGACCAGGTGTCATTCCTTGCTCCTTGAGGAAGGAGGGAAACGGTGGATCCCAACACTCTTCACCAGAAAGGCCTCTCAGGCCCCTTACTGCACATAGGCAGGGGGTTTGCTCTTCTTTATTCTCCTGTTGAGCAAAGGTCCCAACCTAACCGGAGCTGCCTAACTGACGTCAGTGCCACAGCAGCCTCTTCACCTGTGCCAAGTTTACAGCGTCAGTTCCAGGCAGAGGAACACTTGCTACAGTCTGTCGTGTATCCTGTGAGCTTCCTCTGCTCTTGCAGTTCCTGGGACCACGCTGCTGACCTTGCCCGTGGGCTGGGAGCTTTGTGGCTACAACGTCCCACCAGCCTCCTGAGGTTTGCTGGCTCCTTGGAACAGGTGGAAATCCTTAGAACAAGCAGAAGGAACCCCATAGGCTCAGGACTTCCCAGTGTTTTCCGGGAGGCCCAATGCTCTGGGGGATGCTTGAAGGTATAATGCGGAAAAAGAATTCTGTGATCAAATGGAATCTGTGAGACTTGGGTGGAAAAATATGTTAAACAATAGTGTTGCATAAAAGTCTTAAAGCAGAATTACCATAGGATCCAGTATTCTAATTCTGGATATATATATATATATATATATATATATATATATATATATATCTCCAAAAGGAATGAAAGTAAATTTTTTGTGAGAGAGAGGGGGTTGGGGTGGAGGGAAAGGGAGAGGGAGAGAGACAATCTTAGGCAGGCTCCATGCCTAGTGCGGAGCCCCATGTGGGGCTCAATCTCATGACTCTCAGATCATGACCTGAGCCAAAATCAAGAGTTGAATGCTTAACCAACTGAGCCACTCAGCGCCCTTGAAAGCAAATTCTTGAAGAGATATTTGTACACCCATGTTGGTAACAGTATTATTCTCTATAGCCAGAAGCTGGCAGCGACTCAAGTGTTGTGTTGGATGGATAAACAGATGTGGAATATCCATATAATGGAATATTACTCAGCCTTAAGAAGAAGGAAGGTCTGACACATGCTACAACAGGGATGAGTCTTGACAGCATGATGCTAAGTGAAATAAGCCAGTGATAAAAAGCAATACTGTATGATTCCACTGATGTGACGTATTCAAGTTCATAGTGATAGAAAGTAGAATGGTGGTTGCCAGAGACTAGGGGAGGGGAGGATGGAGTGTTATTTAAATGGTGCTGAGTTCCAGCTTTCAAAGACGAAGACAGTTCTGGAGAACAGCTGAACAAAATAAGCGACTATACTAAACTGTACAATAAGGGTGGCTCAGAGGTTGAGCGTCTGCCTCCGTCCCAGGTTGTGATCCCAGGGTCCTGGGATTGAGTCCTGCATCAGGCTCCTTGAAGGGAGCCTGCTTTTCCCTCTGCCTGTGTTTCTGCCTATCTCTGTCTCATGAATAAATAAATAAAATCTTTAAAAAAATAAAATAAAAAAACAAACTGTACCATGAAAAATGGCTAAGATGGTAAATTTTTACATCACGTGTACTTTACTGAAATTTAAAAAAGTACATTCAATGGTCATCTTTACAGTAGGACTTGTCAGAACCTTTATTTTTAAAAATATTTTATTTATTTATTCATGAGAGACACAGAGAGAGAGAGAGAGAGAGGCAGAGACACAGGCAGAGGGAGAAGCAGGCTCCATGCAGGGAGCCCGGCGCAGAATTCGATCCCGGGTCTCCAGGATCACGCCCTGGGCTGAAGGCAGATGCTCAACCGCTGAGCCACCCGGGCTGCCCTTGTCAGAACCTTTAAATGCTAATATGCATTGGGACTTGCCAAGAGGGACATATAGCAGGCAGCTTTGCCCAGCTTATCTGGCCACGAAACCCACTTTTCACTGCATATCTCGTGGGACCAGTGTGCTTCACAACATACTTTAGGAAATGAGCCACTAAACTGGAAACTGTTAGAAAATAGGAAATCCAATATATATATACATATTTTTAATATTTACATCAAGGAAGGCAGGATTCCAGAGCCCAAAGCCAGATTTTCAAAACAGTTTTAACTTGCTATCCTCCTCTGGATGAGGAGAACCAGACTGTATCCTCAACTGTGTCACTTGTTAGCCACATGGTCTTGGTCTCAAACGAGTCACCACTTTTATCTCGTCTGATATATGAGACTAATACTAGCTCAACCTATCTAACTGGTCTGTGGTGAAATCTAATGGAAAAACGGATGTCAAAGAACCTGAAAAGTACCAAGTGCTGCTCAAAATGTAAGATAATTACTAAGTACTTATGCTTATTTAAGTGCAGAGGACAATGAAGGCAGCATGAAGAGCTCAGAATATCTGTGGGCACCAACCAGGCACGAATAAGCACAGGGAGGAAGGAGGAGGGAGAAAGAAGACTGGGGCGCGGAGCACTGGCCGTGAGCAAAGAGAGGAGAGTCCAAAAACATCAGTTCAAGAGCTGGTTTTATTGCTGCCTGACCTGGGACAGGTCGCTTAACCTCCCCGTCTCTGCCTGCCCACCTGCCAGGTGAGGGGTGAGGCCACTTGCAGCTCTGGGTCTGTCAAACGCGGAGCGGGCCGCGCTACGCACCCGCAGGCCTCCTCCCCGACCCGGGCCGCCCCTGCCTCGCTGTGCTCCGCTCCGCGTGGAGACGAGCAGGCCCCAGGCTCCCGTGCGGGCTGCCGGCGGCTTTGCTCCCTGGGCCCCTGCCCCACGCTCTCCTAAACAAGGTGTTTGCAAAGCTGCCTTGCTGCAGTCCCCACTCGACTGAGCGACATGCTGGGGACCAAGCTGCCAAGTGACCGGAGGTGCCGACTCCCGCCGGGGTCGGTGACTCCCAGAAAACGAGAGGCCGGGCCGCCGCCTACCGACCGGCCCGCTGACCGCCTGTGCCAGCTCCGGGCGGAGGACAGAATGCGGGCCGCCCGGGGAGACGGGAGAGCAAGGCCCCGGGGGACGGCAGCAGACTGGGGGGACGCGGCAGGAGTCGGCCCCACAGGGAGGAGCTGGTGCTTTGTAACCTCCGCGCGCCAGGCCAGAGAGGCCCCAGGGTGTCCCGGGGGTGCGGCAGGGGCCAGGTGTGCCTGGGGAGCGCGGGTCCCGGGGGAGCGGGGGGAGGCCGGGGCGGCTTAAAGGACAGAGGTCTGAGGCCTGCCCCAGGGCCGCGGTGGTAAACCGCAGACGGGGTGGAAGCCGTGAGGAGGACGCGTGACCAAAGGTCATCAGTGTGTTGGCTGGACGGGGCTGGACGGGGCTGGACGGAGCAAGACGGCACGCGGCTCCGGCTTCGGGGGAGACGCTGGTGACCACCTACAAGGACTGAAGAAATGAGGAGACGGGCTGGGAATCGGTAGTGGTGGGAAAGGATCTCTGTTTCTGCCACACTTAGACTGAACTGGTACTGGAGACACTGAGGACAAATGGCCTACGGAGAAGAGGTAGAAACGGAAGTGAATTTGCAGGCGTGGGCAGGGGAGAGAGCAGACACGAGGGATGTGCAAAACGGAAGGGGCTATTTGCACAAGCTGCACTTGGGTCAGGGACTCACATCGTGGGTCCGGGGAGAGGCACTCGGGGAGTCCACAGACCGCCTGAGGTAGAGAAGTGTATTTGCGTTTCGGTGTATGTGTGCCCACGTTTTTCTTGATGGAGGATTTCCCTAGCTTTCACCCGGTCCTCTAAAAGGCCCCCAATAAAAGGAGAGAAAATGAGTGAAGTGTCAGTGAGAGTGACAGACCATGAGAGACACCTAACTCTGGGAAACGAACAAGGGGTAGTGGAAGGGGGGGGGTTGGGGTGACTGGGTGACAGGCACTGAGGGGGGCACTTGGCGGGATGAGCACTGGGTGTTCTGCTATATGCTGGCAAATTCAACTCCAATAATAAAATAATAATAAAATAAAAGGCCCCCCAACAGTGGTTTCCTTGGTACTAAGATCCTTGACAGTGGATGGAAAATTTCTCTATCTGCTTGATGAATCTACCATGTCAGAGCACATTAAGGGGAAGGTGTTAAAATTGCATTTATCACCAAATTTAAGAACCAAGGAAGAGTCACTCACCTATCATCTTATCACAATTAAGGTACTTTATAAAACTCCAAAGACTACTGACACTGGCAAACATATTTAAGGATTTTAATTTTTAAAAAATATTTTATTTATTTATTCATCAGAGACAGAGAGAGAGACAGAGAGAGTCAGAGATAGGCAGCGGGAGAAGCAGGCTCCCTGCAGGGATGCGGGACTGGATCCTAGGACCCCGGGGTCACGCCCTGAACTGAAGACAGATTCTCAACCACTGAGCCGCCCAGGCGTCCCGAAATATTTTAAATTAAAAATGTTAAAAGTATATTTAGAATTGTGCAAGTGCAGGTTCCTTGCAAAAGGTTTGCTATGTATGGTATTTTAATATAAAAGTACCTGGATCTGTTAATATTCACAGCTAGATTCAAAGGCCTGCCAAAAACAGTTGTTGAAACTACTTTAATAGTCATGACCCTTTTTCCCCCAAAAGGATGTTATCAAGTACACTGCGCAGTAGTGACTATAAATACATGACATGCCTGTTACTATAAATAAATACTGCACATTCTCCCAACCCATTTAATTACCATTCACCCAAAGCAGTGCAATTAAGAAACTGTCTGTTGAATTCTGAAAATGGGAAAAGCCCTCCTGTCTCTCTTAGGTAGTTTTACCATCCTAACAATAGACTTAACGAAGCCTTTTAGAACAAGGACGATTACATTAAAATGACCAGGGCATGTAAAAATTCATTACATAGGTCCGTCCTGCTGTCTGATGGATTAAATGACTCATCACACCCTAGAGAGAAGTAAGAACAAAGGATA
The DNA here is from genome assembly GCF_011100685.1 of Canis lupus familiaris. Lineage (NCBI taxonomy): Eukaryota > Metazoa > Chordata > Mammalia > Carnivora > Canidae > Canis > Canis lupus. Next base: position 68,676,903 of record NC_049233.1, read on the forward strand.
AAGAAAAAATCAACTTTCTGAGTATCTTATGCCTGAGATTTAATCAGGCCCCGTAAATCACTCAGGACTTCACTCTATACCCAAAGTGCAATGGAGATATGCTTGGTATCAGATAGATTATGAAATGGCCCCAGGAGTGCTGCATGGCTTCTTGAGTACAATCTGACATTACAGTCCACATCTTGATGATGCTAAACAACAACCATGCAGGTTGATATAGCTTTTTCCCTTGAGAAATGATAAGAGCTACAAAAACAAAGTCCACTCCCCAGGGAACTGTCTGGGACTGTTAGCACCCATTACCCTTAAGTGCCCTCAGAGATAGTGCCAATTGATAGTTTTGTTACATTTATTTCTAAGTGTTTTATGTTCTTCTGTTACTATTATATAAAGAATTGTTTCTTCAGCTTCATTTTCTACCTATTAGCTGCTAACATATAGAAATACAATTGATTTCCGTATATTGGCCTTGTATCCTATGACTTCACTGAATTCATTTATTAGCTCTTTCTAGAAGTAGTTTTATACATTCCTTAGGATTTGTCTATATAAACAGCCATGTCACCTGCAAGTAAAGAGAACTGTACTTCTTCCCATCCAGCTCGTATGCCCTTCATTTCTTGTTCTTGTTCTAGTCACCTTCTTAAAGGGCTACAACAGCTTGTTTCATCAGCAAGGAACCTCCTACCACTGCATTCCAGTTGGCCTGGTGTTTTTTTTTTTTTTTTTTTTTTTTGACCTTTGTAGGGCCAAGAAGACTATGCCATGGGCAACTGTGGTCTTTGGAGAAATATTCTGATCCCTTCAAGCTATCCACAAAAGACAGGGGGCCTGATTCAGAGCCTCAAACTTGAAGGAACAAGAATTTATAGTTGATTTCCTGTAGTTTAATTATGTGTACCTCTCAAGATGCTGACATGTTAAAAGAAGAAAGAAAGAAAGGAAGACCCAAAGGAATTACAGAATTTTTGGACTTTTGAGCCAGAAGGGTCCTTAGCTATTAAACTTCGCCTCTTATAACAAAAGTGAGGCTCAGCATGTCCAATGACTTGTACAAAGGCAGCTGGAGGCAGAAGGGAGAGTCTGCTATTCTAAACAGGACATGACCGGGGAGTGCACAGACCTGGATTCTAGACTTGAGTAGGTCAGGAATGTACTCCTATCTTCAGACTGTAAGGCTAAGAGTCTAGGGGAGATCTCAGATACTCTGAGTGCTGGTCCAAGTAGATGGGATGACTTGGGCGCTGTGAACATGGGCATCTTTTTTTGGACCTTTGCTAAACTAGAGCAAGATAACATTTTCCAGTACCTAGCCAAGCTGTAGCTGGCTATTACTCTTAAGAAATGAGTTTTCAGGGTGTCTGGTTGGCTCAGTTGATAGAGCATGTGACTCTTGATCTCATGGTCCTGAGTTCAAACCCCACACTGGGGTATAGGGATTACTTAAATAAATTTTTACTTAAAAATAAAATCTTTAAAAAAGTAAAAAGAAATGAGTTTTCCTCTCCCTGCCTGAATAAACTTATCCTGAAATAAGTTAAAAACCAGGATTTCATTGAGCATCTCTGACCCTGCTTACACCAACTGCTGAACATGATCATCTTCTATCATCATAAAGCTTGTTTAACATTGTAGGGCTCACACACAGCCCCTGGGGATCCTGCTAAATCTTCTCTTATATATTATTTGTATTTGTCTCTTAGAAGAACTTGGCAGGGCCATAAAATCACCAGCCTGTTTAGCAAGCATATAACATATTCTCTCCTTACTAGCCAAGGGATGTTAATAAAGATGTCCTCAAATAAGCAAGCATATTTGTGTCAATCCAATATAGATATATATTTGAACAGCTGAAATTCTCCAACATTTAGGAAGTCTAGTTCTTCAAATTTCCCCTCCTTCCACATAATGCCAAACATTCTTACTCACCAATCACTTCTCTAAAATAACCATCAGTTGTCACTGCTAAAACAGAAGTCCCAAGAGGCCAAAAGTGTTTGCTAACATCAGAGTGGGCCCCAACTGGACAAAATAGAAACCAGATAATAAGAGAGCACCACTCATGGTTGTTGGGTGTGTACCGGGCAAGGCTTGTTTCACAAGAGAAGGGGAAACTGCAGAGGGTAGGAACCACCATACCAGCTACTTGGACTGGGGGCGGGATGCTTGGGAATATGACTTCGTTTGACTAGCAACAACTCTCTGGGGGTAGATATAACATCTTCAGCTCCTGAGGAAGCCAGTTAAGTAGCTTACCTAACGTCAAACAGCTGGTTGATGGTAGAGTGGCAATTTGAATCCAGATTGATCTCTCTTAAGTCCAGCCTTTTAATTAATTCTATTATAAAAGTAATATAACCACATTAACAAACATGGAGGCAAAAATCCCTATAATCTCATAACCCAAATACAACTGTTAGCATTTGGTATAGTTTTTGTAGGCTTTCACTATGCATGCATTATGCTTTGCAAAATTATGCTCATAGTCCACAATTTGGTATCCTGCTTTTTTCCACTTAGCAAAACTAAATATTTGTCTAACTCGTTTAACAATTTTTCTAATCATTTTATTTTTTTTAAGATTTTATTTATTTATTCATGAGAAACACAGAGAGAAAGGCAGAGACACAGGCAGAGAGAGGAGAAGCAGGCTCCCTGCAGGGAGCCCGATGTGGGACTCGATCCCAGGACTCCAGGATCATGCCCTGGGCCAAAGGCAGATGCTCAACCACTGAGCCACCCAGGCGTCCCTTTCTAATCATTTTAATTAATATATTATATTCCATGAGTAGCCATGTCATAGTTTACATAATGAGACCTCAAACTGTGGAATGCTGATGTTCTTTTCACTTTTGGGGGCAAAGCATGGTGTTATTTTGAGTATACCATGCTGCCTTCCCAAAGTCACCGCCGGAAGTTTCAAATAGACAATACCAATCGACAGGTGATTTATATATATATATATATAAAAAAACTATGATTAAAGTATTTTGAAAATGCCACCATCCCTGAGCTCTTAGGCCTAGAGTCAAATAAATCTGATGAATGCTATTAATGAAGGGTGACCCAAAAATAACAAGTTAAAAAAGGCTGTACTTCTGAGACTCCAGACAACATGTGCTGTGAATGGGTTAGTGCTCTACTTTCAGTTTCCTAGGAATGCCAACCAAAGAAGTCATCCTTCCTAAAATCTAGATGTGGAGGAATGGAAAATCCTTTGGAAAAAAAAAATCTTATCAGCTTTATGTGTCAGAGTGGTTGAAACTTACAAATGAGGTCAACATGCTCACCCAGGACCATGTCCTATTTCATAATTAATTTACCATTTTTCTCAGGTCTAGTGACTGAGCAACAAGGGAGTAGCTCTGAGTTTTTAAGCAAATAACCCTATGATGTAAAAGAGACAGCAATGTCCGACCCTGTGTGAGTTCACTGAATTTATAAAGTATAAAACATGGCTGTCACAAAAATCTCCTACATTGGGAGGAGAGTAATATCCAAAATATTTGTAGGCCTCCATGTGTGTTTTGAAAACTTTGGTAGAATCCATGCCACCATCAGTGTGATGTGGGAGGAGCACACTTCTATGCCTGGAAGCATCTTTCTGCTCCCCAGAGGGAGCACTAGTGATTCCTCCTCCTCAGGAAGAGCAGAGTAAAAAAGGGGGAACTGGGAAATTCAGTCCTATTGAGATGGAATATGCCTCTTAATGACACCTTGACCACAGTCCTTGCAAGATAACCTTTCACCCTACCCGTAGTGCCTATTTAAAACCCTTATGTTTTTCTTCATATCCCCAGCTCTCTATACCCTACACTTTGATGGCAGGGTTATATTTCATCAGACTCTAATGATATCCTTTTTCTTCTTCAATGTTTAGACAATCCTGCACTTCAGACTTCCCTTTCTCTTAAAAGGTAATAGGTTTACTCATGGGAAGATCAAATGGAATGTCCAAACATAACCACTTTGGAAAACAATTTGGTATTATCCAGTAAAGTTGAAGATGCACATACTCTAAGACCCCAACATTCTTAGGCACCTGTCCTAGAGAAATTGTTTACAGCGGGATGTACATATAAGAAAGTTCGCAGCACTGTTTAAAATAGCCCAAAATTGGAAATGACCCAAATGTCTGTTGAGAAAAGACTGGATAAATAAACTGTAGTATGTTCCCACAATTCAAAACCGTAGAGCAGTGGAGATAAGTGAATTTCATATATGTCATTTCATGCATCAACAAGGATGAATCTTAAAAAAAAAGACTGGAAAAAAGCAAATGATACAAGAATACTATATGGATATTAGTATTTTTGTCTGCCCAAGCCAAACAAACTTAATAGATTACACAGAAAAGCCATAGGGAAACACACAGGCAAGCCAGGAAATGACAAAGACAAAATTCAGTAGAGGTGCCGGGAGAGAGGAGTATGGCCAGGAACACATAAGCACTCCCAAGGTAATATTGGTATTCCAGTTCTTATGTTGCAGGATGGGTACAAGGGTCTTACTCCCTTTTCCCTCCACTCTCCTTTCTGCATATGCATGTATGTATATAACTGACCCAGACAAACACTTCCTTGTGTGTGTGTGTGTGTGTGTGTGTGTATTCCTTTGTAGACATCATCATTATTATCATGATTTTCCATGTCACTGCAAGCTCTGGATCTGACTCCCTAGCGCCTCCTTCCAGGCATTCTGACCCTTGTGGAGCCCTACAGCTCAGAACTCTGTCCTTAGACTTGAGTGCTTACTCTGTCCAACTCCCTCCCCCAATCAAATACAACGACCACTGCAGACCCAACGTGGCATCCTTTATTCTCTCCACAGACTCATGTGGAGCATTCATTCAGGCCACCATTGATGGGGAGGTAAACTCTGTGGTGATGTCTCATTCAGAGGTAACTGTACTGCAAGGGGACCTGAAATGCCACCCAGAATGCAATGGCTGTTTGCTACATTATACCAAATTGCTGCAAGTAGCAGTGCTGGCCTCCATCTCCCAACCTGACCCAACCACCCAACACAAGCTTGCCAAGCTTGCTCCACTGCGTTACTCCTACCCATCTGACTGCCCCAAACCACTCTTCCTTTCTTCCTACAAAATAATCTTAATTCCATCCCTCTCTCAGACACCCAGGCTTCCAACCTTAATATGATGCTTCATCATTTCTACTTCTTTTAAGGGTAAGCTCTGAGATTATTTTTCTACTCTAACCTTAGACACCCTCAAAAGTCCCTGATCTTGGTACCAAAGCCATAATTTAGACAAAATAAGAATTCTTATTGAATTTGTTCTAGTTCAGTAATGTTTATTCTAAAAGCTTTTCCTATTTTCTACTTAAAAATTAAAATTGATAGGTTATTTCAAAAGCAAATGAATTTGGCAAAGTTGTTTTACACTGGTTTTTCCTCCTATTTAGCAGACTACTTGTAGAAAAAAAATGCATAAACTATACCACCGTCCTAAAGATCTGAGTTTAGAGAATTTGATTTTCTTGAAAAATGTTTCTTTTTTTTTCTCTTATCAGAAGGTTCTATTTTTTTTCCTATAAATTTATTTTTTATTGGTGTTCAATTTGACAACATAGAGAATAACACCCAGTGTTCATCCCATCAAGTGCCCACCTCAGTGCCCGTCACCCAGTGACCACCACCCCTAGTGCGTTTCCCAGACTTAGGAATCTTTCATGTTCTGTCTCCCTTTCTGATATTTCCCACTCATTTTTCTCCTTTCCCCTTTATTCCCTTTCACTATTGGTCTCATTCATTTGGGGAATATAAAAAATATTGAAAAATGTTTCATACCATCTTCATTGTGACATAAAAGAATAGCACGTCTCCATTTTTGCTTTAATGGGCCAATTGTCATTTGACCATAGAAGACACACTAAGTGAAGAATGAATATGAAAAAAATTATGAAAAAAAGTAAGGAAAGGTTTATGCAAAGAGGTGGTAAGATACTGCAAAGTAAACCCTACACTCAGCCTCTGAGGGGCACGATGTTGTTATAGTCAAGGGGCTGAGCTAAGTGCACAACTCAACAGAGAATGCCGAATTCAGCAATAAAAAGAGGAACTGAAGACGGGTCTGAACTACCAAGCCAGCAAAGGTGATTCCAAAGTGAGAGGTAATAACTTGACTCAGACCCAACTGTGGGGAAAAGAAACAGAAAAAAGGAAGACCTTTGGAGAAAAGCATCCTTCAGTTTGGGTGAAGAGAGCTCTCAATGATCATGGAGCTGGAAGATATGTGATACAAAAGAAAACACAAAACTCTGTCATTCACCATTCAAATTTGAGCAGATACACAACAATGGATGTTTATGGGTTAAAGCATCAGGTGAAATGGTGGCTGACTAAATTTACATGCAAACAAGCCTATGGCAAGAAGTGATTTGGGCTCTTCCCCTAAGGAAATACAAAACAATTTCTAAATTCCAACAAAGAGCAAGTGCTTTTCATCATGCTCTATGGTATTTACCTGAGGGATCTGAAAACTTGTGTCTACATAAAACCCTCTACACAGATATTTATAGTGGCTTTATTTACAATTGCCAAAATTTGGAAGCAACCAAAATGTTCTCCAGGAGGTGAGTGGATAAATAAACTGTGGTACATCTAGACAACGGAATATTATTTAGCGCTAAAAAGAAATGGGCTAATAGGCCATGGAAAGACATGAAGAAAACTTAAATGCATATAGCTAAGTGAAAGAAGCCAATCTGAAAAGGCCACCTAGCGTATGATTCCAAATACATGACATCTTGTAAAAGAACAAACCATAGAGACAGTAAAAAAAAATAAAAATAAATAAAAAAAAAATTCAGTGGTTGCCAGAAGTTAGGGGTGCAGAGCCACGCAGAGCACAGAGGATCGTTAGGGCAATGAAAATACCCTATATAATAGCATAATGGTGGACACGCATGGCTGTATGTTTACCCAAACATGTAACGCGTACAACACTAAGAGTGAACACTAATGTAAACTAAGGATTTGGGGTGAGGACACTGTGTCAACATAGGCTCATCAGTTGTAACAACTGTACAACTCTGATGGGAATGCTGATAATGAGGGACACTGTGCATGTGTGGGGGCATGGGTATATGGGAAATCTCTGTACTCTCCCCTCAATTTTGATATGAACTGCTCTAAAAAATAAAGTCTATTAAAAAAAAAACAAACCTTTTAAAAAAACACCAAACCAAACAAGTGCTTTTTCCTGCCCTCATACATCTTGCTCCGTTGGCTCTGAAATTGTTTCTGAAGCTTTCTACTTTTGCCTTCAAAAACATTACATGACATCTTGTTGTTGTATTTACTACCTAGAAAACATGGAAGCCTACTTATATTTTCCTCTAAGCCACTGTATAAATAGAATAATAAAAAAGTTACAAGATTGGCTAGTAGCCAGTATTTGTATTAATAAGTATAACCAAATATGAGAAAATACAGTAAATATTATAGTAACTGTCAAATTTTTTTTGTTCTTCCAGTCATAGGTAATACATAAAAAAAAGCGCTGACATTTTGCCAACGAGGCCTCTCCCACACCTAAAACTTCCCTGTGGATCACTGTGAGGACTTCCAAACTTTGTGAGTTTTATAAATTATTTCATTTTTAATACCTATGGGCTGTTCAAACTTTTAACCCCATTATCAAATTTACTTTTTTTTTTTTTTTGCAATAAGTATCACCTTGACACATAGGTCAAGCTCTCTGGTAAAGGAAAAAAAAAAGTTTTTCCCCTTATTTGATAACTGTATGACGGGCAAAGTGGTGGTTACTTTGCTTTTTATAACTACTGCTTCCAATACTACCAGTTTAGGACTACGTTTCAGAATATTCTTCCAAAGATGAGCAAAATCTGCCTCCCACCCACAAGCACAGGTTCTGTTTGTTTTAAATTACTGTGGCATTAAATCTTGATGAAGAGCAACAGAAAAAATAATGTCGTGGAAAGGAACCTTCTCTCCCCTTCCCATTCTTCCAGCCCAAGTATGGATCTGTTTCCTGTCACACTTGGAAGTTATCCAATCCTTGGCCAGTATTGCCCAAAGCAGGGGGAACAACCAACAGAAGTTGTGAACTGCTATTTGGGATCCTCCTGCATCATTTTCCCTGTACCTTCCCTCAGACACTCACCACCGTTGCAATTCGTCATCTGACTATCTGTTCCCCCACAGCCAACATCATATAGCTTTTTGGTGGCACAGCAGGACTTACTTAAGCCCCTGAGGCCCACACACTCTTTCCACTACATCATGCCGCCTCGTGACTGACCCTGAAACCATCTCACTTGGTCTTGGCAGGCTTATTTGGAAGGACTATGCAAATGAGTGAATTGTTTTACCCCCCTTCTTCTGTTAACATAAATGATCCACACAGCATCTCACTTCCTTTCCTTCACTTTACACGCTGACTACATTTAGTAGTGGCACATTTCACAACTTAATGAACACTCCTACATCTTCTAAGAAATGGCCTTACGCACCCAACTGTAGGGTCTGCTTTTTATACACTACACGTAATCTGCAAAGAAGGATGTCTTTAGAAGAGGTGAACACTAGAAATGGAGATTAGGACTCTGCATCTGAATACTGGCTTCTAGTTCTGCTTTAAAAATCACCCACGGGCTAACACCCACAAGTATGTTACAGGAAGTGGGACTTAGGATTGAAACCCATGGGTGTCAGTGCGAACAACTGGGGACCTCTGCCCGCAAAGCAGCGAGTGACCAAACATGCTACCCACTCTCCCTTCCTGGGGCCCTGCCCTTATCTCATGCTCTTTCTGCAAGACTATCAGAGTTATAGACACTGAGCACCTAGATGTCAGCAGAGCATCTGACAGGTGCGCCAAGCGTAGCTGCCTGAGGTGGGAAAGCCTGGGCTAAGGGACAATTCAGTTTGAAGGCCTCAGAGGTGACTGAGCAACCATACCCAGGGGTGCCAACATCACAGAGGAGCAACACTGACCTGAGGGAGGTCCTTGCACAGCAGGACTTTGTAGGTCATCCCTGGTGAGGTTTTCAGCAAGATGTGCTTAGAGATATCACAAATAATTCACAACTGAGGGGACAGTCAATCAACTAGAGGAAAGAACAGAGATCTTAAAACATTTCAACGGGCTGCAGTGACTGCCACAACTGACCAAACCACCGGCAAAAAAGAATCCAAAGAATTCACGGGAATAAAACCCTACTTTTCATAGTAAGAAATCAACTGCGTATAGATAGGAGGGTGTCATCACCTGCCCTGCACCCTCCAATCTGCTCAACTGGGACAACAGAGCCCTGTTCACAAGTTCTGTCACGTGACCTTGACCCCAGGCTCTGAGCAGGGGAGGCTCCAGGCCACAGATTCACAGACGCACATCCGTGTTGTGACTCTGACTTCAGACTAGGGGCTTCCTTTGGGTCTCTGGACTCAAGCTCCCATCTTGGGCCCTCCCCTGCTTTGGGAGTTGACTCTAACTCATTCTTCAGGACTCAACTCTTTTCATCAGCTCCCTGGTTGGAGCCTCGTCCCTCCATACCAGTGTGCCTCCTATCTGCCCTTTCAGCGGGACAATTCTGCTCCCAATATCTGTCCAGCTAGACTGCCACCTACACAAGACTTTCTCCAGTTCTATGCTTCACCAAATTGTCCTAACTGCCTTCTGTTTGCTGTCTGCTGCTGGTACCATCCATGTGAGCATGCCCCAGCCCATGGATATATCTGTTCTCTGGATCTCTATCTGGACTCTACTCTGGGTCCCAAACTGATCCCATACTGCTACAGACAGAAACCCAGCTCTTCTTCCTGGCAGGGGCAAAGGGGAGAGGTCTAAAGCAATTCATATTTTAAAGTCTTAAGGATGTTTACTGAACCTGAGTTCAATGCGAGCTGAAAAGTGTGACAGGGTGGCTAAATGGAAGTGTGACCTTGGTTCCTCTAAGTGTAGCACGTAATGATGCAGAAAACATGTGCATCTCACAAGACCTAACAGTTCTAGGAGTAGAGTCCTTGCCCTACGCTGGGCACGCCATCTCAGAAGTATTGTTCATATCTCAGCGCTATGTTCTTAAAGAGACAATGACATAAAGGGAACACCTCTAGGGGGATGTAACCAGAACAGCAGAATGCCTGATATCGGGTAATGTAAGAATATTTGTAAGAACAGGGCTGTTGGCCAAGGAAAGGGGGATTTGCAGGGTTGGGGTTCTCAGGTACTAAAGAACTGTCACATGAAGGATGAGGAGGAGACATATACGATGGAGGACAGCTTGGACTCACAAAGGGACACAGCAGAAGAGGTGGGCTGAGGCAGTAGGTGCTGATCCCATCTCCACTCTAGACTCGAGTGACCCTGCATCTCTGGCCTGAGTCTCCCCCCGAAGTCTGGGAGGCTATGGTTTCGAAGGCCCCTCCCTGCTCTCAGCGCCCATGATTCCTCATCCTTACAATCACTTCAATCTAAGGAAGATGATAGGCCTGGCCTTGCCTGTTCTGTGGCCTGGGAGACCAGGTTGGTTCTTAAGACTCCCAAGGGCCCCCTTCTAGGAAAAAATTAAGCTCGCTGAAGTAATGTGTGAAACCAGTGATCATAAGCTGTATGTTTCAGGACATGAGAAATGTAGAAATTCTGAAAAGAGAAGGTGTGGGAGGCAGAAAAATGTCCACCCCCTCCCCAAGATGTTCACTTCCTAATCCTTGCAATCTGTGGCTGCCACCTCGTACGGAATGCAATGGTAGGGTATGACGAAGTTAAGGATCTTGGGAGGAGGAGCTCATCCTGGATTATCTGGTGGGTTCTGAAAGCCATCGCAGGCATCCTTAGGAGAGGGATGGTCGGGAGACACACAGAGGAGAAGAGAACTTGAAGGGAAAGGCAGAGGCTGGAGTGACACGGTCATAAATCAAAGTAACGTCTGTCGCCACCAGGAGCTGAAAGAGGTAAGCAAAGGTTTCCCCCAAAGCCTCTTGAGGGGACACACTCCCGACCTCCTGCTGTGAACTCTGACCCCCAAAACTGTGAGAGAAGAAATCTGTTGTTTGCAGCCTTCAAGTGTGTGGTCACTTCCTATGGCGGCCGCAGCAAACAAACACGAAGGTTTTCTGCTTACACTTTTGGTGTTGCCCCAAAGTGGGCCGTGGTAACCCGTGTTAGGGGAAAAGCCTGAATTTTTGAGTATTTTGATGGTCGCATCCCCATACACACACGCCAGCCCAGAAGCAGCGCAGCTCTGCTTTGGAAAGTGTTTCGGGGCAGTGTCAAAAGTATCTTCGAAGCCATTCTTTACACTTATTTTACTAATAATCTCTCCTTCACAGGGGATTTCAGCAGACAATAAATCTATGCAAGGCAGACAACCGAGTGATTCCAACCTCTCCCCAGCAGGCCTGGCTGCAATAGAAGAAATTATGCGGCAATTGGGCTACAGAAGAAAGACTACCGAGTAGGTGGGAGCTTGTCTTGACTCTTCATTGTCAAGTGGGCTGCATTTCTCCCCGTTCTCTCCTGGCAGCATCCAGCTCTCTCCTTGCAGGATGATAAATGCTACAGAGATGAGGACAATGAGATCATCCTGAGCCCAGGAACAGGCCTCCCTGGACTCCCATTCCTGTAGAATGCCATCGTGGGAAGTCACTCTCTTGCCGCCTCTGTCACCCCCATGGGACCACCTGGTGGGACCATGTCAGATTCAAAGAGATGGTTCTTCTAAGTTTCTAATTTCTCTTTGATAAAAAACATCATTAATTACTATTTTTAAACAAATAACGGTGAAAGTCCCTTTAAATTCAGGGAAGAGAAAAAGGAAAGATGCGTATAAAACTACCAGTTAAACTGCATGAAGCTGATGATGGTTGTTCATTTGTCTTCTGCTCTTTTGAGCTTCAGTACAAGAGAATATCCACTGTTGAGTGGAAACAGAAGGGTATCCCAAGTTTAAGAGCTACTTTTGGTTCTTACCACTTCCTACATGTAAGTCCTTGGGCAAATCATTTCACTTCTGTTCAGCTTCATTTCCCTCACATATAAAATAGGGCAACTGAGTAAGATAACATGTGGCGTGGGACCGTGGTTAGCCCATAGGTGTTAGGTAATGTTTGAGGAACAAATGAATTATATGTTCTTCATCCAAGACTAGACAATTCACCCTGATTTTTTTTTCAACTTTTTCCTTGATCACAACATAAATTTTGTTATTTGTATTTCTTCCAATGGTCATCAACATCTGCCAGAGTTTATCATGTCTAGGAAGAGGGGTCTTTTATTATCTCAGAAATTCGAATTGGCAGAGGGCGTGTTTTCTCTTTCACAGCAGCACTGCTGTTTCTCTTCCACAGCAGCAGGTTTATAATCCAGAGAATTATATAAAAGAAAGTTGGTCAGGCATTATGGGTGATATAGAACAACTGTTTTTGGTACAGGACTAAAACTGTTTGCTCTTCAACCTAAAACAGAGCTCTACGCAAGTTCCTCCCTCCCAAACACCAACCCCCCTCCCCTGTCCCCGTCCCCCACCACCACCCACCAAAATCATCCCTTTTTCCTGATCCCTAGTGACTAGGAAAGCAGGCTGTGGGAAGCCCAGCCTTTACTCAGTAAGAGGCTGGAGAATGAGACACAACTGGGCATCCCATAGGCCCCAGGGATGACAGCTCTAAGTGTGTGGATCAGAGAAGGCCTAAGGAGTAGCTAGTTCCATCTGGGGACGGACCAGGGCTGGTCCCCACACCACCTAGTGAGACTTGCACTCCATTTAGAAGCAATGGCTTCTACAGAGGGCAAGGAGTTCTGCTTATGGGTGTTCTTCCCTCTTCTTCTTCATGCTTTCTACCTCCTTATGGCAACCAGCATACACAGTGAAACGCTACATCGCCTCCCCCCCCAGTACACACACACAGTCTCACTAGAGACACATCCTCATGCCTTTGGACTCCCCATATAGGCACTGCTGACCTTGTAACCCCTGAAAATCCTATTCCTCTACTAAAGAAAAATCTTACATGAATTAATTTTTCCATCTCTCAAGCAGCTATGTAGGAATCACATACATATGGCTTTAAAGCTTGATTCCAGATGCAGTCTCAAATTGTGAGCCAATTGTATAGAACCACGTTTTCTTTTTTAAAAATTTTTTTTATTATTTTTTTCATTTTCTTTTTTTAATAAGAACTATTAACCCCACAATAAGAAACTAGGATATTATTATCATTTCTCTTGGGACTTATTAAAACAAAAGAAACATTGAAAAATGGAGCAACTTCTATATATATTCTACATTTATGGATGAACACATTTTAAGGAATTTGCTGGGATAAAGGAAACATTCTAAAGAATTCTATTTACTTTTCTTTTGAATGACAATTTTTATTTGGGGTGGCCTCTGTGTCTATCAAATAGACAGTATGTCTATCTATGGCCATATTCGTGGCTTGAAGACAGCTTATCTAAACCCTGCAAACAGAACAGCAATACAGAGATTGTTGTTCTCACTGAAACTACAACAATGATGGGTCTCTCTCAAGACAACTGTCAAATACTTGCAATCATGCTAAATAGAGGCCATGCAGGATACATGAAAATCATGTAGGATACATGGAAATCAAACCTCACTCCTTAGCCCTCTGAAAGTCATTATGACCAAAGTAGTTATTATTTTAATCAAGTCCATTTAAATCATGATTTAAATTACCAAATAGGATAAATCAATTTAATCAGTTTTATTTTTCAAAAAGTACATTTTTTTTGTCCTTCTGACCTAACCTGATTACATATTCTTTAAAATTCAGTTGAGTATGGGTTTTACTTTTGGAAGATACACTGTATATATTTAAATCAGTGATTTGTATAAACCATACTCAGAAGTGTATCCCTTAATAATGCAAGAAGATTCTTTTGAGACAAAAAAAAAAAAAAAAAGCAGTATTAATGTCTCCCTTGTGCTCTTACTGCTCCTCCCTCTTCTATCCTTAGAGTTACTTTGCTTTTGCACGGATTACTTCATTCTCAAGAAGTATCTATTCATCTGTCTGCTTGAAACTTGGTACTTTTGAAGAGGACGCCAAGGAGTGATTGTCTTATCTCCATATAATGCTATTAACTGGCATGGTTTCCACAGATAAAACCTATAGATGGAGAAGACAAACATGATTTCTGGAGTACACAGTAAGATTTTTTTACTTTGCCACCTACCAAAGTGGCTCTCATGGACTCTAATTTGGTCATGTGCCAGTGGTCAACATTTTAAGAGGGCAATCTAGAAGCCAGGCACTAGGCTTAGCACACGTAAAGATTCAGATCTGACAAAGCTTACGGTTCAATAGGGAACACCGATACGAGATGGTTACTGCACAAATAACTATACAACAATGACGGCTTTGAAGAAGTGCGTGGTGGCAGGGCAACCCCATTCAGACGTCTTCTAGAAAGTAACATTGCTTTTTTATTACTCCTAAAACCTTTTAAAAAGAGGTCACAGAAATATATTGTCTTGAATATTGTATCAATTGCAAGGTAAGCTAGGGTTATGAGAAAGAGAAGGCTCTAGACCCAGACAGATATAACTAGAATCTTTGTTCTTGCTGTGGTGCCTCAAGCGACTCATGGTAAGGGCCATGGTTCCTTCACAAGATTGTTGTCTAGTGTGGCACACAGAAAGCACTCAGTATGTAGCATAATCTCAATAACCTACAAGGAATAATTAATAATTAGAGTTTATTCTTTGACGTGTCACGATAAGGCTAATTTTCCATTCATAGTTCTATCTTTACAAAAATGTCCAAATGACAGAGAAAGCTCACAAATCCGTTTAGGAAAAAACACACCATGACTTCTGTGATTTTTCTTCACTTGGGTTGGCCAGCAGGTATCCCTTAGTTACACAACGGAGGCACACTCTAGATTCTTCTCGGCAGATATACAAACATAGGCGAAGACAGTTTATACCTCTGTGCTCCACAGCCTTCTATCAGCATCAGAAAAAAATTCTGGAATTGGGGCTTTTGAATTAGAACTTTTAAAATGCTGAACTCCTCTAGGGCGGTTGAACGTCTTCCAGGTCATTAATTACGTGCCCAAGAGGGTGCAGCGGGAAGAGTCCCTTGCAGGCAGCTCAGGTTGACGCAGTCCAAGAAGCACCTCCTACCACACTTTCAGCTTCTCTTATTCTGAATTCCCTCAGTACTTACAAACCCCCAGCCCACAGGACGGGTTGGTCAAGCTCCTTCCTTCACTAGGCACTCGCTGCCGACAGTGTGGTCCCGGGCGCGCCAACAACGGACAAGGCCGCACCTTCAAGGAACTCCCAACCTCTGCTGGGCCTTATTAAGCATCCTTCAGACTCGTGGCCAACAGCCCTTTACAACCTTCTTGGGATAAAGCCCAAGTCAGAAAACAAAGAAATACGTGTGGCTTCTGTATTTTTTAAGTGAAAAAATGAAGGATTTTAACTTGAAACGGGGAATGGGACCGTGTTACGGATGAGAGAAATGGGGCTCTCACAGGAGAAAAGATCTGCCCAAGGTCGTAGGGCAAGTGAACAGCAGAGCTGAAGCAAGACGCTAATTCATTCGGCTCAGGGCTTTCCCACCCCGTTTGCTGAGCCCTCTTGTCTGCCTGGCATTGGGTTGTACTGAGAACACAATGAACAGACCCGCCTCCCCCATAAACTGGACCTCCCTCCCCCTCTCACGGTGGGAGGATTCACCTCGGGCCACGGCCTGGGCGGCACAAGGCAGGGCAAGCCCTGCACCCTGGAACAGCTCCAGGATTCCCGGAGCCGTCCCGCCCCGCTCTTCTGCGCCACCCCGTCCTGAGGTGGCTCCCGGCACCCCAAGGCTCTCGCTGGCTGTGGGGCCCACGAGGGCCACAGTACCCAGCAGTGCCTTCGCTAGCCCCTGGCTTCCACAGCCAAAACTTTAGCAGCCAGGATTTCACAACGCCTCCCGTCCAACCCAGGCCTGGTGAGAGCCTGAGTCGCCTGGGTTTGCACGAGCAGGAAAGGCTGTGACCGAAAGACGGCAGGCCATTCTGCAGAAGCCAGGGGTTGCCCATAATCATTCCGGAATGCGATTCCGGATGGCACACTTCCGCAGCGTGAAGGACACTGGCTGCATGCGGAGTGTGCCTCTAGTTCTGGGAGAAGAACTTCTCTTACACACAAAGTCTAAAGGAGAAATAACCCCAAGTCATTCTTTGATGATGAAGTGGGGCCCCTGAGTGGCCAGGGGACGGAGGACCGTCACTCTGAGCTGCTGAGACTGGGGCAGAACAGGATCCCGTGGGTGGCCAGGGAGACCCTGTCCGTCCAGCCGTTCACGGGAATCGCTCCTGGGAACCCAAGGCAGCTGGGAGATGAGAAGTACAAGCAGAGAAGACTCAGCAAACATTTGCCGACGCAGTGGCTACGGGGCTCCTTCACACAGGCCCTCCGTCCAGGAGCTTTTCCGGACAGCGCAGCCTCAGGCTGAGCCTCCAGAGCCCCTTCTGCACATTCCTATTGCGACGTATATAATCGCCTGTGTACTTGTCAGTCACATCCATTCTTGTCTCCACAGATTCCAGCATGGTGCCTAACACCCAGTGGGCATCAGAAAAATGTTAAGTGAATGAAAGGATGACCCGCGACACGGTGACTACAAACTGAAGGCACAACTAGGGCAGAGGTAAGCAGGAGTTATCTCCAGTAGGAAAAAAAAAAACAAAAACGGATGGACGGAAGGGGATCTTCCTTAACCAGTCTGAAGGCAGAGCGCTGCCCACCCCTCAGCAGCCCCTGAAGGCATCAGCCCCAGGACAGCTGTTCCCTTCTATTTCTGGGGTAAAGAGACACATCTTACGGCTAAACATCTACACGTTCCCATAATTACCAAAATCGAGCATTACAACTAAGAGGAGGGGGAAATCGTAGATGCACCTAAGTGGGGTGAGACTTTCTATTCATGTGCCAGCTCCATCTCCCAACTCAACGTCTCTCTTAGAAACCTACAGGCTCAGAGTTCAAAAGTGGACCGAGTCCTGGGTCCCAATGGGACACACTTTCTGATTTACAAGGCATGTGCTCTCAGGGCAGAACTTGTCAACTTACTTTTTCCACGTCTAGATCAGCATCCTGCTTCTTCAAAAAACTGTAGAAGAAGAAAAAAAAAAAACAGACATCAAAAGAGAACTGAACACTCTTTGCCTATAAACCTCCCACAAAGTACCACCATAGAATTTCCATTTGCTGCAGACAATCAACTTGCCCACAACTCTTTTTTTTTTTTTCCTCATTCACACAATTGTTGCTAAGTCACAGCTGCCATGAACACCTGCCTGCAACTGCAAAGACCTGGCCTTGTACCAACAGAGGAGGCCAACACAAGATTTTGAGTTTCTGGAGTCAGGAAAAATAAAGATGGAGGCCTGACACAGACACAGACACACACACACACACACACCCCTTCTGGGTTCCTACAAGTCATCCATAGTTGGGATATATTAAAAAAAAAAAAAAAAAAAAGAGCCTTCCAAGGTCTTATTCAACTCATCTCTTGGCTTAAATCTTCCCTTAGACCTCAACCCATCTGTGCCCCACTTCCTAGACTGTGGGTGGGCCTCGCTGTCAAAACCACCTTCTTGGTATGGTCCCTCTTTCCCATCAGCTGGAGTTCCCCTCTAGGGGAGGTGTGCCAACCCCCCAGCCTGCACCAACGTGTCCACGGGACTCCAGCCCCAGGATTACCTTAGAACCTGTGCCAACACCGCCCGGCAGAGCTGGGTACTGATTTTGTAGCACCCCTGCCCATGTCACATTAATCTTTAAAGTGCCACGAGGACGACGGCGGATTTCCAGTTTGCTCATGCACTCTGCCTACAACCTGCCAGTATGATGGTACCTCATTTATTATTTGCAATTTTAGCTGTTTGAACTGTTTTATTTTTTTAAAGATTTTATTTATTTATTCATGAGAGACACAGAGAGAGGCAGAGACATAGAGATAGAAGCAGGCTCCATGCAGGGAGCCCAATGCGGGACTCGATCCTGGGACTCCAGGATCACGCCCTGGGCTGAAGGCAGGTGCTAAACCGCTGAGCCACCGAGGGATCCCCATGAACTAAGTTTTAATAAGATGTCTAAAGAGAATACAGATGCTTGAATGGAATTATGTTGACCATGTGAGGGCAGAAAGGAAAAGGTTTGAGGAATGAGAATAAAAAAGCAGAGACGATTTTTCCTATCTTAGTAGAGACTTACACATTTTTTTCCATTAGGATCCCTAGCATCCCGGTCCACAGTTTAAAATACTGTCATCATAGATCACTATCCCCATCAAAACCATCCATCCCCACACACGCACAAAAGAATTTTTGAACTGTTTGAAAGGGTGCATAATTAACAGTAACATCTTTGTTTTGTTTAATCAAAGATGACTCAGAATGAAGGGAAGAAAAAAAAAATGACCATGGGGAAGAGAATTAGAAACTCATATATTGTCTTCTGCAGATGGGTATTCAAATCATGAACTCACTGCAGACATGAAGGAGAACTAGCATGGGGCTGGAGGGAGAGAATGTGCTAATGAGCATGCCACTGCGGCCGTACCTTAGCAACCCACATGGCCCCATCTCCTGCTTGCTTCTGACCTGCTGTCCTGGCCTAACCAGGGAAATGCCACCTGGCAATACATGCCTTTCTCCTGGCTAACCCACTGAGGATGCAGATCCTGCTGAGTTGTAAAAAAAAAAAAAAAAAAAAAAAAGGGAATCCATATTGTCCAAAATTTTTAACTAGCCTCCCTATAACCAGCAAAGAGTAATTCGGTACCATGAAAGCTCTTCACCAGGGGTGCCCCCGTGGCACAGTCGGTTAAGCAGCTGACTCTTGGTTTTTGGCTACGGTTAGGATCTCAGGGTCATGAGGTCAAGCCCTGCATTGGAGGTCTCTCTTCTTTTCCCTCTGCCCCTGCTCCCCTCCCCCGTAATCAATCAATCAAACAAACCTTTTCACCAAAGGGAACATACATACAGTGGAACTCTGGCTTCCACTTGAACATTTCCCAAAAGAGGTTTAGGAAGGTTGTCGTTCTGATTCACAGAACGGAATTTTCTATTTGCAAGGTGAGAGATGCCCTCATCTGCCACAGAAAGAGCACCTGGGAGAATCATTAGCCCTTTCCAAAGTAGTGAGGAAACTTAACCTCTCTCCTACAGACAGCACAAGTGCAACTGCGCGGGATGCCCGGTTCAACAACAGGCTCTCAAAGAATGAGCCTTGGCTCCATGGCACTTGAGCAACTGGTAGCAAAAAGGAAAACTGAAAACCTGTCCGGGGCTGCTGGCTCACTATGGCACAGGGAATATCATCTATCCCTCCATATAGGCAGCTTCATCCAATTTCTTTTTCAGGCTTATAAAACAGATGGAGTTAATTAACAAAGACAATACATGTATGCATCATCCTGCAGCCATAACCTAGAAGGATGTCACAGCTTTAACTTCAAAGACTCCCAGCAAGCACAGCCTGAGATATTTTTAGGCATTAGCTCCATTGTTTCAAAGAGGATATGCTTTGGTGAGATAAAATTGCCAGAAAGTAAAATTCACAGGGCAAACACTGTCTGGTATGAAGGGTGTCATTTGTTTTTAAAACCAGGTATATCTGTCGGAAATAAAGGGTGTGTTTCTGAAAAGTTGAGAATAAATAAATTTTGTCATCAGACGTTGAAGTGAACTAGAAGCACCTTTTATTTGGGGCGCCTGGGTGGCACAGTTGGTTGAGCGTCCAACTCTCGGTTTTGGCTCAGGTTGCGATCTCACGATCCTCGGACTCCCTTTCCCTCCCCGCCAAGTGCACTCTCTAAAATAGGTAAGTAAATCTTTAAAAGAAAAAAGACAGAAGTACCTTTTGTCTTACATTAAAAAAAAAAAAAAAAAAGACAGAAGTACCTTTTGTCTTACATTCAAAAAAATTATTCTTCAAAAAATGATCAATTTTTCTACTTGATTTCTATTCTAAAACTAAACTTTTGAGATATTCAAGTTTTGAGTTTCCAAGGCTTTAAGGCAAGACGGACCTCTCCTTCCCCGTGTGTGTACGTGTCTGTGTGGACACAGGCGCATGTAGGTCTACAGACATTTTCAATAGTTGACTCTGCATTCCGCCGCGGGCTTGTGGGCATCAGGGCACTTTCCATGCTTTAATTCTTCCTGCTGAAGTCGTGCTAATGTTTTGTTTGAGAAACATGACTGAAGTGACCCAGATTCCCCAGTGGAAAAGGCTGATCCATGGATGTTGCAAACGTGTGACTGCCTGCAGGGAGGGAAGCCAGAGGACAAGGCCCTGGCCAAAAAAACGAGCTGCTCCCAACTATTTAGATCCGATCAAATCCTCTATCTTTGGGAGGATGCAGAGAGAGCTTTGTTTTTAGAGAAAACTCTAAAAATAGAACTGAGAGGCCTTCAGCTCGGAGTTCTCCCTTGATGCAGCCCACCCTGCGGCCCCGCCGCTCTCCTGTTTCCAGCCTCCCAGGGGACATCTCCCGTGGCGCCCCCCACGGGCACCTTACCACAGGGCAGAGGAACGCACAGGCACAAAGGGGCGTCAGCCGCACGTTCAGAGAAGGGGCAAGAGGCTCAGCAGGGCCACAGGGCAGACTGGGGGTTAAGAGGCTGGTGGAAGGTGGGAAATTGAGGCAGAGGCTGGCTAAGGAGCCAGCCAGTGGGAAGCACCCTCCTGCAGTGACCCCGTCTTTTCTACTCGCCTCTGTCCTGGGAAGGGCCAGAAAACTAGGCGCAGCCCCCAGCAGACTCCTAGCACCAGCTGTCACTCCAAACTCACCAACCTGCCCGGTGAGTCTAGCTTCCTCCCAGGCAGCTGGGGCTGTCGGGGGCCCGGGGCAGAGATCGCCTTTCCGCTCCTGCTTCCCTTTGGTCCCACTTCTGTGCAGAGCGAGACTTCCTCGCGTCCGTGTTGCTCCAGCACGCTATGCAGTACCTGTTCCACGGTGTCCCCTGCTCGCAGGCCGGCGTGTGCGGGGTCAGGGCCGTGCTGCACGCCACGGGGGCCTGGGCCAGCTCTGCTGACCGAGGGGGGCGGGGGGAGGGCCGGTGACCGTGGCCGGGGAAGAACCCACCCAACGGGGGTGAAGGAAGCGAAGCCGCACGCTGACTCAAGCTGCAAGTTCGGCGGGGGGGGGGTGTGCGTGTGTTGGGGAGGGGTGGGCGACGGAGGCCCAGGGTGTGCCCACATACCACACATAGCATACGGACAACCAGGGCATGGCCCTGCTTTCCACTCTGTCCTGGGTTACGACCTATAAATAAGTGACAGAGATCCAATCTGGAGATTCTGCTGTTATTTTTAATATTAGCCAGTGTTTCCTTTTTACTTAAAAAAAAAAAAATTGGGGGCTAAGAAGCTGAGGTTCAGTATGTGAGAGTCCTAATCACAACTCCCATGTGAGGGAGACTTAAGGGATATGACAAATCCAAGATTTAAATCCTGGTTCTGCTTTTTGTTTGATTATTTTAAGAAAAGGAAGATAGGGAGAGAAATGAAATCTACTTTTCCCTTGCCACAGAATCTTCTCTATTTCCAGTTTGACCCTTTTCTACTTCTTGAAAAAGACTTAAAATATTCATCAACCTGCCAAAAAACATCTGCATGTTGCTAGACACGTCTATTCACATCTGAATGGCTTCTTTCTGCTCCAACGATCACAGCTCTATTCAATCAAAACTAAAGTGAGAACCTCAGAACTGTACGTGGTGTGATGTCAGTGGCAACGAGGATAAAACGGCCCTTGGACAGCAACTTCCATATCAAGTATGTCAACAGGGGCACTGTTCCTTCGGGTATTAACTTGGGATCCAAGGCACAAAAAGACCAGGCAGGGCCAGACTCTGCCATAATTCCAAAGAAAGCTGAGACACATACAGAGCATACACAGAAGCCCCTCAATGTTCCCTGGTGAAGGGGCAGCCCCTGGCTCCCTGCCTGAAGCCTCGGAACAGGCCCACTCTCTCAGTGGGCTCCCTGAGGCCTCCACAGCTGCACACAGACACGCAGTGCAGTGTTTGGGGCCATCCACACTCAAGGTCACCACAATCTCCTGTGTGCCCAACTACGGGGGCAGGCCCCGGAGACAGGAGCCAGCTCAGACAAGGCCCTTTTGGTGTGGGGTATTCCTCATGGCGTGGTTTCCCCAGGAAAAATGCATTTTCCTCTAGCCACTCACTCTGGCTCCAGACTAGCTCATTCTCCTGTGTCCTCCCTTCATCCACCTTCTAACAAGGTTCAAGATGGCACAACCACAACTCTTTCTCTCATCTGACCCGTCCCCCAACCCCAGCCCACCCCACCCCACCCCACCCCCCTGGGCAAAGGTGCAGTGATGGGCCCATGTCCACAACGGTGAAGGGCACAAGGCCATGACGAGGTTGGTTAACAAGTTGAGACTCCTGAAGAAGTCTGAAGGAAAGGGTCTCGTCTCAGAGAGGACAGCAAAGGTGGCTGGGGATGGCCTTTGGGTATCCTGTGCCGGGAAGCCAGGATGGAGTTCCACCAAAGTCCTAGGACTTTTGTCCTACTACCTCCTTCTTATTTCTTCTATATAAACATCTATTTACCTCATTGGAAAGGCAATCGATGCTCACTGAAAATCTGGAACCCCTGTTAGGATGTTGGCACTTTCCCCTTCTGGCCCTGTTTTTCTACGCTTATGTAAATGTTCACCTCTTCTACAGCACCTCCACCTCGCATGTCACAGCTGACGGCACATACCAGTTACTTCTGATAGAGGCATATGGGGGAGGTACCCCCAATGAACAATGTACCTTGTACAATTAATTGCAGGGTCTCTGCAAGGTGAGGAGTAAGGTGCAAAACAGAGGCTGCATCTCCCCTAATGATGCCTCTCACCACATATGACCTATGAATTACTCTCAAAAACAGAGAATTTTGGTCCACAGCCAGGGAGGAAGCACTTGGAGCACGTTCTCTCCCTAGATCTATTTATTTGTCCTGTGACTGGGTGAGGGAAGGGGCGTGGGAGGGGTCACATACCAAATAACCCACAGGTGCAGGCAGGTAAATCAAATGAATGAAGCCAGTGAGGGGAGGCTGGGGTGAGCTGAAGAGCCCTGCCCCATCCCAAGAGGACAGCTGTAGCCCTGCTGAGGCAAGCTGCTCTCATGGGAGAATGCGGGCTTGGTTTTGCTGGACCTTCCAATTTTCTTCAAAAGAAACGGAAATCTCAGTGTTTATACAAAACTGCCCGATTTTAAAGTGTTAGTTTAATTTTTTAAATGCATCATGTGGCCTAACAAAACATCATAAACGAGGGTAAAACCCAACCCGTAGACTGGTTTGCTATCTTTTTAAGTCATAAGATCTAGCCCTTGGATTCTTTTAATATTAAACATGGAATTGGCTGCTATCTGCCCCTTGGGGTTATTTAAGAGCATAGAAGGGGTTTTTATTATCATGTAACAAAATAGTCCAAGCATATTCAGATGCACAAGGCGGGGTAATGTGATCCCTTGGGTTTACGTAAACGTTAATACCATGGGGCTTCATGTTTTGTGGAATTATTTGAAATGTATAATTACACGTTAGCCTCTAAATAAACAAAAGTGGTAATTGTAATAGCCTTAGAGGATGAAGGTGTGACCAACTGAATCCAGTGGTGGGGTGGAAGCCTGAGTGGAAAGGCTTGGACTTTTTTTTAACACACACTGTGTAGAGACAGGTGGTGTAGACAACCCCCTCAAGAAGCACTGCAAGAAAGGGCAGCAGAGCAGTGAGGTGGCTGCTACATGAGAACAGGAGGTAAACACAGTGTATCCTTTTTTTTTTTTAAAACATTTTATTTATTTATTAGAGACACAGAGAGAAAGAGGGACAGAGACACAGGTAGAGGGAGAAGTAGGCTCCGTGCGGGGAGCCCGATGTGGGACTCAATCCTAGATCTCCAGGATCACGCCCTGGGCTGAAGGCGGCGCTAAACGCTAAGCCACGGGGGCTGCCCACAGTGTATCTTAAAAATGGATGAAATCACAAATGTCTATGTGGTGATGGAAGGAGCATGATGCTACTGTAAACAAACCAACCAACCAAACACCCAAGTACCAAGTAAAGGAATTATGTCAGCAAAATACTAGACAGTATTGGGTGCAGTAAAAATTTTATTAGTAAGAGTTAAGAAGCCAAGATCTAGTTATACAGGTTTGCCTAAACAAGAAGTCAAAAAAAAAAAAAAAAAAACAATCTTTACTACAACACACATTGCCCCACATTCTGCACTGTGCCATTTCTGTATTTGTCCTTTTTAGCCTACTTTGAGCAGTGTCTCTTTGCTAAAATACATTAGTTGCCATGGAAACGATGTCATAGTGTGTAAAACCATTTACTGTCCTTGGAAAGGCATTCATGATAAAAACTGAACAGTGGCATGTTTTAAAAAGAAATCCAATAGAGAGCAGTTGTGTAAGAACACCACAGGATCTCAAAATCGTGACTTCAAAGTGTTCTATCTACACCACCACCACCATATGTCCCAGTTCTCCCACCCACCCCACCCCCCAAGTCAACTGGAGAGGCATCTTTCCTCCTCTTGTACGCCAAGAGTACCTGACACAAGATCTCTGATCTGATGTTGGTGAAAATGACAGACTCCCTATAATGCACACGTACTTGGCCCGGGAGGGGTGGGGCTGGGAGACCACAGGAGCAGAATGGTCTGTAGGCATCACAACACCTCTGCTAATGCGAAGGACTTAGTCCTGTGACACCTTCTGCCATCCAACTTGGTTATGAGAGAGAAAAGTCACACTGAGGGCACAGAGATTTAGACTCGTTTTTCTTATTGCCACCGATTAGCAAGATGTTCCCACTTTTTTCCTTTCATTAACCCCAAGTAAATCACCTTTATTCCTCTGAGGTAAGACAATAAGTAGCTCTCATGTGCCATGCTGGCAAAGAAAATAGGCAAGCTACGGGTCTCCTGAAAGCTTAAAATCTGGTGGGGCCATCTGGGTGAGGGTGGGAGCATGAAAGGCCTCCTGGGCTTGGGTGCAGAGCTGGATTTTCAATCCAACTGCAACAGGAAGACAATGGAGTGGTGTTACCCAGCAAGGTGATCTCCCAGGAATTTTTAAAAGCTCACTCAGCTGTGGTGGGAAGTGGGACTGGGAGTCAACAGCAGAGGTGCGCAGAGCAGTGATGTTATCAGAACTGTCCTCAACAAGAGAGGACAGTACAAAGCAGATGGAGAAATATCATCACTCACCAGGATGACTTTACACCTTGGCTCCCCTGTGAAAGTGCTGGATTACGCCTAGTGTCCTGGGAGCCCGTCAGATTAAACATCTGTCCGGATGTTTCATTTTTAAACCAAGTATTATTAACTGTTATGTCACAAAATGCACCAAGATTGAATTTGGTAAACTCCGCTTTGCATTTCCAGCTTCTGCCATAGGCTTGCCTGTCGATGGATGACTCCATGGTAAAGAGAATTGTACCCTAATGTGATTAAGCCTGAAAGGTGACCAGTGACATCTCTTTTTCCTGTCCTTTTCTGATCTTGGCCTAAGTAAACACCTCCCTTTCAAGGGGAACATGCAGGATGCTCACCAATAAAGTGAAGAGCACTTAGGCATGAGCAGCTAAGGGCAGTTAACGCCTCCCACTTTCAATGGGTGGTGCCCCTCCCAGACCCTGGATGCGACGACCAGTGGTGTTGGGACCCATGCTGTGGCCAGAGTTGCACAAGACACCCATCAGAAGGGCCGATGGGAAACAGAAAATGACAGGTTAGGGTACATGAGATATTTTTGGGAAATGACCCTTCTCAATGCTTTCATTACAGTGTTTTTGTCATTTATTGATGGTTATCTATTTTACTTTGAGTGAAAAAATAAGCACTAAATTACCATTTTTGAAGAAAGCTGATGATGAAATGTTAACCCACACAAAACGTTTGCTGATATTTGTTAACTACCATGGGAGCCACAGTGGGATATGAGCCACAGCCACAGACCTGCAGAAGCACAAATCAGCAACTACCTCAATTGTGACAAGGCTATGCCCGAGGATGACAATGTAACACACGCAGGTTCACTAACATAGAGCTCTAGGAAGCAGGACTTTTCCTTTAGGTCAAGTAACTGCTCTTCTAACTTGCTTCTGCTTATTTCTGAGTTCAAGTTTTTTTGTGCACATACGAAAAGTAAAGAAATAGCTTTTAATGCGTTGGCTTCTTTAGCAGAAGAAAAACATTTAACAGTTAAAGGATTCCAGTGTTATGTTAGAATTAACAGGAATTTTAAGCAGAGAAATCAATTAATTCCAATAGTGGTTTGATTTTTTTTTTTCCCCATCTATTTCCTGGGATCAAATAAAGCTTGTGGAAGTTCATTCTGTCACTGGTGAAACATCTGTTACTGTGAATACTACTGTAAATTGCCAAAAGTTTAACATGAGAGATGAAGTTGTTTTTGCAGTGAAATACAAATTTTATGAGGCTAGAAACAAACGTCCTCACTAAATCAAGAAACCTACGGAGCAGAGAAAGTCACTTGGAATTGCGTATGGCATATGTGTAATTCATAACTGCCAATTCAAGTAAGTGGCCATATCCTACCAAATGCAAACAAAACTTTAGAATTGGCAAATAGGAAAACTGAACTACAGAAATACTATAAACACTTCAGCACCATAGTATGTGCCTTCTATTTTGCCACCTGTCATCAGCAACCAAGTTCTAGAAATGTTTGAGAAACGACTCTCTAAATCAACCTAGTTGTTCCATAACCGTATGATAGATGAATCCTGTAAAGTTTGGGTGCGTTCTGTTCCAAAACAGTTGGAAATCTTTCATCAAAGCAGTGAATGGAGCGCCACAACACTTCAGCTTTTAAAGCCTTTAGCCAATTGCAGTTCTCGAAAACAAGGCTTGCAAAAAGGAAGATGTTGAAATTTATCCCAACAAAGCAAAGGAGGGACTAAACACAGTGTCCAAGCTTTAATACTGAAATCATGGTGTTTTGATGGATCTCGACTTGAGGTGATCTTTTGATGGGGCCCCTCGTTTTAAGTGGATACACTGATATTAGGAATCAGAATGGGGTGAAATCATGAAGCTCTAGGATTTGTGTCATCTAAACGTGAGAAGACATTCAAAAGGACCACAGAGGAATTTATTTTCAGGAACTTTGCAAAAAAATGTTTAAAAAAAAGAAAAAAAGATTTGTGTGTGTGAGAGAGAGAGCGTGTGAGTGCAAGCAGCAGGGTTGGGGGAGTGCAGAGGGAGAGGGAAAGGATCTCAAGCAGACTCCTTGCTGATTGCAGACTGAGCCACTCAGGTACCCCTGTAAAGATATTTATTAGTGATAAAAATCCTGAATGGGGGTGCCATGGGGGTGAAAATATCCATGCTAGAATACTAACACATTTCAATGTGAAAAAAATTAGTCGTTGAAAAGCCTCCGTTTAGCAGAATTTGCTCTGAGCTTATGTGCGTCTGTAGAAAGAGCTATTTTCTCAGTGAAAAATATTGTGATGTATACATAAATGCCAACTGAAGATAGTGACAATTTCAAATATTGACTACAAAACACAACTTTGAAGGAGAATGCAGGCAAGTCTACGAGAAAATCTAAAGCAGTTCATTCTTCATAAAAAAAAATATATGACGTGGGTATTGGAGATAGATGGCTAAAAATGGATTAGAGTGAATATATACCTCAAATAATTATGGTCTTATGTTCTTTTAAATGCTTAATCAATCAGTATAAAAAAGTTTTCTGGGGGTGCCTGGGTGGGTTAAGTGTTAGCCTTTAGTTCAAGTCATGATCTCAGGGTCCTGGGATGGAGCCCCGGGTCAGGCTCCCTGCTTCTCCCTCTGTCCCTCCCGCTGGGACAAATTCATGCTCTCACACTCACTCTCTCATTCTCTCTCAAATAAATAAAATCTTTTTTTTTTAAGATTTTTTTTTTGCTCTAATGTATATGGACATGTTTTTAATTTTTTTGACATTTTGTTTTTGAGATTTTGAATAGAACTGTTTCCAAGGTCCAAAATATTATTGAAATGATGTCACTTAATAAATCAACTTTTTAAAAATTCTATAACATTACTTCAGTGACTCCTCTCCATAATGTTATGATCTCACATCTCTAGCTCTCTTGGCTCCCACTGACAGATGAAGGGAAATATGAGATGCGTTTATGTTTTGAGAAGATTTGCTCAAAGTGTCACAGTAATTCTCTAGTAGAAAAATACATAAGCAGTATCCTTACCATACCGCCAAACCCACACTTTTTAAAGCAAGACCCAAAAAAAAAAAAAAAAAAAGACTAAAGAATTCCCTTCCCAAATTACTAGGCATTTCAAGAAACAGCAGGTTTTAAAACATCTTAAATGCAGCATCATCCTTGTATGAACGTCAAAGAGAGATGAAACATAATTAAAAAGAGCTAACTGGTTTGTTTCCCCCTCTCTCATTTAGTGTTCTGGTAACTACTTATGAATTATACTTGAAAATGAATCCCTTCATAAACTCATTCTTTATTTAGCACATGAGGACTTGAATAAAAATGAAGAGCTTCTCCCCTCACAGACTGTAACCTTTAAACTATGGAACTGAAGGATCGTACCCAGTAAAAATTGTTTGTCTAGTCTCCAGCATGACAGTAAACTCATTAAAGAAAGGCCTGAAATTCTAGTACCTTCCACTGACCTGAGGCTCCATGGCAACTGAAGTCCTTCCTTGCAGGGCACTCGGAAGAACTGCCACAAGCTCAACAAGGGGAAGCCGAAAACCCCGCTTTGCTTTGGGATATCTGGTACACAACTCTGCTCCTTGAGAGGGCACATCTTCCCACTTCTTGCCCGAAAGGAACCTGATACCGTTACACTAAGGCATGGCGGACTCAAAGGGACAAGTGTGTTGTAGGAATACAAGCAAGCGAAAGTGCTGCCATCGTCGTCATCATCAGCATCAACGTGTGGTGCGGCAGGATTGGGATTTACACCTACTGCTCAGCTACAGGCAAAAAAAAAATGTTATTTCTGGGACACCTGGTGGGCTCGGTCGGTGGAGCGTGGGACTCTGGATCTCAGGGTCCGGAGTCCCACCCCATGGACATAGAGCTGACTTACGTACATAAATAAATTTTTAAAGAATGTGACTCCATTTCCTCACAGTTAAAATTCAATTTGATCAGGACCACTGCATTTCTGATTGTGGCAGAAAAGACAATCTTGCCACTTTCAGAAAGATTTAAAAATTCTAGTTGCTTCAAGGCAATTAGTCAAATTAAATCTACCTCAACCTGTGTCTCCGGGCTGTGCTCCTTTCCCTTCCTTGCCCTTCTCCCCCCCAACCCCTGCTCCAGAGTCAGACGACAGACCACCACAGGATAGGGGCCGACCTAGTCCGGGCACTGCCCTCCGTGCCCTCCCTGGCCTCCGTTGGATGTTTCTTCCCTTTGTCTTTGGGTGTTGGTCTGGTTCTGCTGCTGTGACTGGTAGATGGAACCCAACTAGCGTCCATGCTTCACTCGGTGCCGCCTTCGCTCTGCCTCCAAGCCTCTCCCACCCAGCTCCCTCTGCACCTCCACAGGTGCCCGCAGGGGCCTGCAGGCCCTTGGCATCCCTCCTGTGCCACATGTAGGCTTTGGGGAACTGGTGCAGACAGCATGTCAGGGCTTGTTCCCGCCTAAACGTGCCCCACTGCAGGGCACACACCACGGGTGGCTTCCTCCCAGGGTTCCAGACGGAGGCAGATTCCCCTGCACCCTCCTGGAGCGGGGGAATGTCAGCCACCCATTCATTTATCTCTAGTCTCCTCTAATCTCTACGGGCTCCATGCTCCATCCCAGGGAGGCATTTCTTCCTTCCCGCAGCCTCCTTCCTGCCTGGCTCACTGTACAATATATGCCGGGCCTTCCCGGGCCTTCTGAGATCTGCCTCCTTGGAATCCACGATCATTTGTCCTCTAACAAAGCCTGCCTCTTTTGAGTGAAGGCCTGGGCTAACTCTGGTCTCTGAAACATGCTTCGAGGGCCTGTTTTGAAAGTCAAAAGCTGAACAACGTCTTCTTTGTCCTAGACCATATTCGGTCCTCCCCCTGAAGTAATGGAATCCTTAGCCTCAATGGGGGAGACTCCCAGGGCAACAAGAATTAGAAGGAAGGGAAAGTAAATTGAATACTAGTTTAAGATATTATCACCACTAAAGCAGCTCATCATAATGCAAGGTTTCAGAGATCCCGGAACACTCCTCCAGGATTTATTTTTATTTTTTTTAAGTAAATTCTACACTCAACAAGGGGCTAGAACTCATGACCCCAAGATCAAGACTTGCAGGCTCTGCTGACTGAGCCCAACAGGTGCCCCATCATCTAGGATTTTTTTTGAAAGTGCAACATGTTGACATGTCATCCTTCTACTAGAAGACAGTCAACCCTTGGACAACATGGGTTTGAACTGTATAGGTCCACTCATAACCTGGATCTTTTTCAATAAATACTGTATGGTACTGTAAACGTATTCTCTTACGGTTAATTTTCTTAATATTTTCTCTAGTTTATTGCAAGTGTACGGTACACTGTATATAAAACATATGAAATACATGAACCCACTGTTGATCAGTAGGCTTCTAGTCAACAGCTATTAATAGTTAACTTTTCGGTAGGTCAGAAGTTATACGTAGATTTTTGACTGCCAAGGGGTCAGCACCCCTAATCTCTGTTGCTCAGAGGTCAACTGCATACATATTTGAACCAAGGGCAAAAGAGGACTATGGCCTGTGGTTTCTTGAAGTATTTATATCTAATGTCCTTTTTTTTTTTTTTTTTTTTTTAAAGATTTTTTTATTTATTCATGATAGTCACAGAGAGAGAGAGAGAGAGGCAGAGACACAGGCAGAGGGAGAAGCAGGCTCCATGCACCGGGAGCCCGATGTGGGACTCGATCCCGGGTCTCCAGGATCGCGCCCTGGGCCAAAGGCAGGCGCCAAACCGCTGCGCCACCCAGGGATCCCTATATCTAATGTCCTTAATCGCTATTCGACATTTGAGTGGAGATCCATTCAACAAGAAGCCACCCTTGTGCAGCATCATTTTAGAACTCTCCACTCCCCTGGATTTCCTCTTGCCAAGGCCTTCCTGACTTTGTTTCCCCTAATCCATACCTGCTGTTTTCACTCATCACATCCCTAAAACTTCAGTTCCTTCCTTACTGTACCCACCACCCCAATTCCAGCTTGCTCCCCTACCCAGCCTGAATCCTACTTGCAGCTGATTCAACTGATGTTTTCTTTAGTCTCTTAGAATATCCTCCTCACTTGACTGTTCAAATCAATTCTCAACTCTAGGTCACTACAAGGTCAGATTTTCCATTCCAAAGTAACAAGTACTACCAGGCAAAAAATCACAAAACTGGCCTAAAGCGAACCATAAAAAATACCTACAAATTCCAATGGGGCCTCACTATTTCTCTGTAACACTTTTTTTAAAGACTTCATTTTTAAGTAAGCTCTAAACCCAGTGTGGGGCTCAAACCCACAAACACCAACACCAAAAGTCACACGTTCCACCAACAGAGTCAGCCAGGCACTCCTCTCTGTAATACTTTTTATCCACCTGCTAACATGTTATCCTATATTTTCATGGCTGTTTGGACTTTTTCTAGATTCTCCAAGCCCCTCTCCTATACCCAAACCTTCCAACCTTGGATGATGGCTCAGCCTCCAATGTTACTGAAAAGCTTCAGGACCCCCATGTGTCAGTATCTTCATCTGCCTTGCAGTGACAGAAACCACATATGAAAAATACTGGGCCTTCCCCTTGGTAGGCATTCAAACTTGCAAATACTTTTCTGTGTGTTCTTTCTTACTCCAAGAGACTGGTAATTTTTATTCCTGTAAAAGCTACAGTGGGTTGAAAAGTGGCCCCCTTCCCATAATAAAATATGCCAATCTGGAATCTGTGAATGTGGCCTCAGAGGGAGAAAAGGTCTCTGAAGATATAATCAAGGATCTTGAGATGAGATCATCTTGGATTAGGCTGGCCCCTAAATCCAGTGGCAAGTGTCCTTATATGAGGAGAAGGCCATGCAAAGATGCTCAGAGGAGAATCTCACGTGTTGGAGGCAGAAATCGTAGTGATGGGTCTAAAGCCAAAGGATACCAAGGACTGCCAGCAGCCCAGGAGCTAGGAAAGCAGCATGGAACTGACTCTCCCTCAGAGCCTCCAGGAAGAGCCAACTGCAGTGACACCTTGATTTCAAGACTTTTGGACTCTAGAAGTGTAAGAGAAATTTTCCTGCTTTTTTAAGGCACCTAGCTTGGGCTAATCTGTTGCAGCCACAGGAAACTAAGACAAGTGTTCCTTCTATGTCCATCAAGATCTTGCCCCTGCAAACCTGTTGCTGATCCTCTCCTAACCAGTATCCCTTCTTCTCTAGTCTCACCAACGTCACCCTCATTGATGGATCATTTCTGCGTGCTCCAGCTCATGGTTCTGAAAGCCCAGCTGAGTGTCCTGGTAGGGAGCACAGAGCAGGGCTCTTCCCAGTGGCAGTTCTGACTCTCAAGTGCCTGGGAGCATTATTGAGCATTAGGGTGCAAGTGGAGGTTGGGGTACTTTACCCTCTACAAACAAAACCTTTGTCACAGTGAGGGGCAGGAGATCAGGGAAGGCAGTGGAGTTTGCCTCAGGCACCCTGGTCAGGGATGCTTACCTTCCCACACTGGACTCTTCCTCATATGGCATACTTGGGCCAAGGTGCAATCAAAGAATGTTTGGGGCTGCAGTTTTCCAGGCACAAATCCTCCTTGTATCACACTTAGGTATAAACGAACCCGAACTTCCCTGGAACTGCTGGCACCCACAGAAACATCTGCCTCTGCTCATTCTACTGTAGTCCTTATAGGTCCTTCCCAGCCACACGTCACTGGACTTCCCTGAGCAATTCTCGGCTAAGTGATTTTCAGAATCACCTCCGATTCTTCGCAGTCTGAAATCAAGAATCTGTGGAATAATGACTATAATACAGTGGGAATTATATGGGCAACTACACCTATATGAAAAGAAGGGTGTGGTATTGACCCATTATCTAACTATGCTCTGGCCCTAAGTTGCAGACTGGATTAGAAGTTGGCATCACTGCGTTTTCACCCAAGGAAGTAGAATCTAAGTGGAACCTAAAACACTGTGCGACCAAAATCTGGATTCTAAACATGACTCTGAGGATCTACCGATGCAGAAAGACCTAATGTGCTACTTACAGGAAGATTTATTTGAGATGCATCTCATTCCAGAAGTACTGAAAACATGTGTAAGGCCGCCCAACTTGGAAGCTGAGAACCATAAACAACAAGCATTTAATACACACACAGTTCAGTGTAGTAGCACATAGTGCAAAGCGAAATAAATATGGTGGGCTTTCAGCCTTCTGGAAGCATGCTCCTGAAAATGGACAATATTGATGGTGACATGCACAGAAGTGACTGAACATGAACAAACTGGATAAATACACAAAGTGGTGGCATTACATGCTAGCCAAGGACAAAGTATATTTTGACAGCGGTACGTGATCCCCCACATTTAAGGAGGTGGTTGTGGTAGTAGGGGAGGGGGTGTGCTCAAACCATAGAATATGTTTGGTTAAGAAAGGGGAAAAAAGTTCACCACCACTTTCCAAGGACCATAATGGCCTTTCAAACAGTGAGGCACCAGGTGCCTCGCCTTCCCCCTCTTGGCTGCAGCAGTTGGTCTACATCCATAGAAAGTGTTGTTATTCTCTATCCCTCAGATACCTTAAACTTGACATCCAGGTGAGGGCTAGGCTGGGGGCACATTAATGAGGAATCATGGACAACTTTTCATAGGTAGCTGAGAAGACTCTTAATAAGCGGCTGGCAAACACTGACTGTTGTGCGTTTGGTTACAGAAATGACTCGAGTAATGATCCTAACCGTGGAAACCATTTTATAAGGTTTATTTTTAGCCATTCTTTTGAAGGATATATAGAAGCTCTGGTTGGGATACAGTGTTAGTCATTACTTTGTAGGACCTTAAGTCCATGGAAACTTCCTCCCCTACTAGGGAGACTCTTCAGATGATGACACCACCAAGTGAACGACATTAACACAGATGGGGGAGGCACTCTCACAGCCACAGCTGGGTATCCCAGAGCTGAGGGACTCAGGTAGATGCTGATCTGAGAGGTGCAGACATGGGTGGGCACCCACCTTCACTAGTCCTCACAGGCTTCCGGGCACAACACTGATGGCCCCTCTGCACTCCTGGTGTTGAAACATGCTGCACTTCCCCTGGTCTTGGATGTCATTGCATCACTGGTAACTCTATGGTTTCTGTGAAAATCTTATTGGTGAAAATCTAATGGCAGAGGACAAAGAAGTAACTATTTCCTTGACCTCTCTAAATTCTTTTTTTTAAATATTTGTGTGTGTGTATAACAGAGAGAGCAAGCAGAGGGAAGGGCAGAGGGAGAGAGAATCTCCAGCCGACTCCCTGCTGAGTACAGAGCCCGATGCAGGGCTGGATCCCACAACCCTGAGATCACGACCTGAGCCAAAATCAAGAGTTGGATGCTTAACCAACTGAGTCACCCAGGCGACCCCCTCTCCCCCACTTCTCTGACCACTCTAAATTTCTAACAAAAAGCTCAAAGTTATGAGGAAAAGATCTTCAAATATAGACCATTCTCAAAATACAATGGTGGTTCCTGGAAACAGTCTGTGACAATCATTACCCTAAACCACATGGGTTGGTCCAAAGTGAATCTGGTGCCATTAGAAACTACAGAAGCTCAACGTCCAAGAAGATGCTAGCCTAGCCCCACGGATGGCTGGGAAACCAGCTACATATTCCAGTGCCCTGCTCCGGGGCCCGTCTGAATGAACATCCACTGAATATCTGCAGTATGAATGACATTGTGCTACACGGTACAGGGGGGACAAAAAGGGAGGATGGGCGGCCAGCAACATTTTGGCACACAGGAGGCCAAGAGTCTCTTGAGAAAACAGGGCCTGTATACATAGATTCCTCAGAGACCTGGATTCTGGTCTAAACTAAATTACTGGATGTATGACCTTGGGCAAGTCACAAAATTTCTCTGCACCTTGGATTCTGCGTATGAGAATTTAACAACATAAAGCATCATTCATGAGGAGACGATTGCTTGCAAAGGTTCAATGCAAGAGGACGGAGAGATCAAGGGAATCTTCCCAGAGTTGAGATTTCAGCGGGGCCTTGAAAAACGAGTAGAATTCTGAGGGAAAAGAAGCATTAGGGGACTCCAGGAGGGAAAACGAAGGCCGGAACACATACTTCCTATTAATGAGATAGACTCATTAATAGACTGACATCCGGCTCATCGAGTGTTAGTGCAGTGGTGAATGAAGTGAGCCAGGTATGACCAAGGATGTGGAGACGCTGGGAGGTGTTGAATGCCAGCCTAAGGAATGTGGCCTTTCTCCTATTCATTGGGTTGTTCGTAAAGGGACAAGGCAAGAGAACCAGTATCCACATCAGTCAGCACATCCAGTTTACACGGATTAACACCTCCTCACTCAATTTAGAAGGTATAGGGATGAAGCAATGCAGTCGTGATTTGCAAACCACGGGAGAGCCCGAAGGACGTAACCTATTAAGAGACTATAGATGGGGCAAAGGTATACATCAAGGACAGCCGCAGGATTGGCATTTTCGAGTAAGAGAAGATGATAAAAGAATGACGGGATGTTGCTGTTCACTGATAACTCAGCTGTTACATCTGAAAACAGTGACGCGCTCTGTTTGTATCTGTAGGTTGGACAGTAAACTCCACAACGAAAGGTGAAAGCATCCAAACTCTGAGAGCAAATAAGAGAAACCTTTAACAGAAATCAGCACTTTTCGAGTACCCTTGCATGCTTGTGCCTAGTTATAGGCAACATATCACACAGTTCTGGAATAAAAAGAAAATTGAAAATCAAATTTTACAAATGACAGTATTTGAAACCATTATTGGCTTTTAAATAGATAGGACAATGTGTGGAAATGAAGAAACTTGTTTAGGGTTTATTTGCCTTTTCAGTAGAATTTAAATTGGGGGGTGGGGGGTAAATCTCACAGAAGAAATACAGATTCAGTAACTTTTTCTGGGGATTAAAAGAAGAAAGGATTGGGAAAAGTGCCCTGGGCTTTGTTGTGGGAAAGGCGATCTGGCTCATTTTTAATTTTCCATTAAAGCCCTACTTTTCGGTATAAAGCAGATGGAATCCTTACACAACTCCATGAAAAGCCTACTATTTTTGGGAGCCTCAAAGATGGAAGCTCTGAAAAAAAAAAAAGTGTTTAAATTCATCAGATAAAATCCCACCAGCACATTCAAAAGAAGCAGGTACTTAGAAATCTTAAAAATACAAAGTAAGTGGTCTTCCTGTGATTGATTTCTGATCCCCAGCCTCCCCTGGGTGGCTGCTGGCTCTGGCTCCGCTGATTGATGATTCTCCACCACTTCACGGCCTGCTCTCATCAGTGAGGCTCAGAGTCACTATGCTTGCCTCATTCCTTGTCTTTCAGAAGCTGCCTCCCTGGTGGGTCCATCCCCGCTGCCATGCTCATACCTAGAAGAGATTTCAGTGTCAGGTCTGCCCGCCCCAGACCTACGGAGTCAGAAGAGGGCCTGGGAATATGCATTCTCTAAGATCCTCAGAGAATATTCATGTAACCATGGCCCTAAAGCTTTCTCCTTATTATTCTTATGAGCTAAGGCCTAGTTCAATATATTCTGTTGGTTGTGCTGCCGGTGTGGATGGAAGACGACGAGGGCTGATGTTTACGGGGTGTGGACTGTGAATGCACTGGGCTAGGAGGTGATACGCACAGTCTCTGTCCTTACAGTTTACAAGCTCACTTGAGAAACAGAACAAATTCAGTCTTGGGAGCAGAGATTCTGGAGTCAGACTGACTGCCTGGGTTCAGATTCCAGCTCTGCTGCTTACGAGCTGTGTGAGTCTGACTAAACCACTTAACGTCCTATACCTCAGCTTCCCCCTCTATTAAATGGGAATAATAATGATAGTACATCATGGAATAATGCTGGGTGTCGTGCCGGCCAATCGACCATGGATATATATAGTCCCTGACTTCCAAAGAGCTCACAGGTCCATAAAAAAAAAAAAAACAGTATCCGCCCATTCTCTCACCCAGCTGACTCCATTTTGCTCTTTTTTTTTTTTAAAGTCAGACCATGATGAGGGTGATGACGAGGTGTTAACCAAGTGCTATGGGGGCCCAGAAAGAGGACCAAGAGGGGACTTCCCAGAAGGTAGGCCTTGAGTGGAGCAATGAAGGAGTGAGGTTTCCACTAGGGGGGGAAGGTGTCTTTATATCCTCCAACACTTAACCCAGAAGCAACTGCAAAGCAAAGGTAAGGACATTAGAAAGCAGGGCAGGGAGCGAGGAACCACCACAGCTTCGGAGCAAAAGCAGGCATGAGCTTAGGAACCACACAGACTGGCTTCTCTAGTAATTAGCTGGGTGACCACACTCAAGTTCCTTAACCTTTCTGAGCCTCGGTCTTCCCATTTGATCAATGGGGATAATAACACCTGCCTTACAGAGTTGTTATAATTAAGTAAATTACTGTATGTAAAGCACTTAACGAGGCCTCCAGGGTGCAATAAAAGTGGTAGGTATTATTATTTTTATGGTATATTTAAGGAGGGGTAAGTAGCACATGTGGCGTGCTACATGCCTTTTTTTTTTTTTTTTTTTTGACATTATCAGAAGGCCAGAAATAAGCAGCCGTCAGAAGAAGCCTTACGAATTGAAATAAGCAATGGGCTAAGACTTTCCCACACTGTACATTTTTCTCCCCCAAATTTATAGTTAATTGATGTTCGACACATATTTGTCCAAACCAACAAGGGGCTGCCTGAGGCCACAGGTCTACAAGGGCAGAAATAACGTGGTGATCTCTGCTTCCTAAAGATACCCAGGATGGACCCAAGTCAGCTTTACATCCTGTAGGTCATCCTGGAAGCGCTGAGACGAATGGGAAAATGCTCTCATCCAAACATTACGACAACTCAGAGCCTCACAAACGTTGTTAAAGTTTCATGAGTCAGTAAGCATTATCTTTTCTTCCCACGTTTTTATTAGACCATAAATCCAGTTCAATTTATATCCTTCTAGGATTACTGTGTTCTAATCAAGTCCAGAGTGCCACTTATTCCTAGGCTGTCTATACTGCCTGTCACCCAAGTCCATTGGGGTAATAGTGTTTGGGCTACTCGGGTGTTTTGGCAGCTAAAAATTAGATTTGCTACATTGAGGGGAAAAAAAAGGATATTTCTCGAAATAATCCAAATCACCCTATTCTCGTAAGAACCAAGTGCCTAAAAGCCATAACTCACGTTTTCTCTGTAGTCTCTGCCTTCAGGAAGTCTGATGAAATTCCTAAGTCAAATTCAAAGGATTTGCATCATAACTAGGTTAAAATTCTGGTTGTCTGACTAAAACCAAGACACTCTTTGATAGGGCTAACTTCAAAGTGCTTTTATGTTTTCTATTCTCAAGAATAAAAAAGGCTCTGCGTTTCTCAGGAAAACTTACTCAACATGCTGTTTTTCAGTCATACTATATAAACTTTCCTACCTTTCCAATAATTCTTGACCCAAGACCTGACCAGTCGCCCAAATCTCTTTCTAAAATATTCACAATTTCTTTTCGTGCAGACAGTACCTCTTCATCCTCCCTTCCCTAAGGGATACGTATGTAAATATGCTACACGGATGTGTGTACGCACACACACACACACACACACACACGGAACAGCAGCAGCACACTCCCAGCGTCTCCACGTGTGGGGCACTATCCCGACTGCTCTACATTTATTATCTCACTGACTCCTCACAGCAAAGCTCTGAGGAAGGAACTATTATCTCCAATGTAAGGGTGGAAAAAAGGGAGGCACGGAGAGTTTAGGTAACTTGGCCCGGTTCACGCAGCTGGAGGGGAGCCAGGACCAAGCCCCTCACCTGACGTCCGGCTTTTAAGTGGTGACTCTCCACCTTAGACAAGTCACTTGGCCTCTCTGGGCCTCATGTTTCCTTGTAAGTAAACAGACATGCTGGACTCTGTGATCTCTAGTCCCTTATGGTTACACGTTCTGTGGTTCTGATGTCTTTGCCTTGGTCTGGGGAGCAGCAGAGTGCTCGACTTCCGTTCCTTATTCCCCTGGTGCTGCTGTGGCCGGATTCAGAGATCTCTGGTGCTAAATCAAACCACACTTTCCAGGGGCGCCTGGGTGGCTCAGTCAGTTAGGCATCTGCCTTGGGCTCAGCTCAGGATCCTGGGATCGAGCCCTGCATCAGGCCCCCTGCTTCTCCTTCTCCCTCTGCCTGCAGCTCCCCATGCTTGTGTGCTCTCACTTGCTCTGTCAAATAAATATATAAAATCTTAAAAAAAACCAAACTACAGTTTTCATTCTTAACTGTGCTTAATCTGTGGGGCATAACCCTCCCCTCCTGGGGATCAGGGACAGCTCTCTCCCCTGGTGTTGAAACATGCTGCACTTCCCCTGGTCTTAACTGTGTACCACCATTGTATTTTGAGAATGGTCTATATTTTCTCCCCTGGGCCTTTTCAACTCTCTGGCTGTTCCCCTCCCATTGGGGACCTGGGCTCCTCTTCCTCCTCCATTCCTCGGCGAGTCTCCTACAAACTCCCTCCACGATATTGCCCACATCCATTGTTTCAAGGAGTTTCTGATTTGCTGCTAACAGACTTATATTTAAGTCCTAGTCATCCCTCCAGACCCAAATATTCAACTGCCTACGACACACCCTGACCCAAAAGCCCCAAGTGGCCATGATAAACTCATCATTTTACACATGTGCCCTCTCTTTTTCTTTATTACCTGCTACGTGTCTCTTTCCACCTAATTTCCAGGACCCTTCTTCTGCACACCCCTCATATGCTGTCTCACCCCCTCTCTTATTCCTTTTTGTTCCATTTCCACCTTCTATTCCTTCCATTTAGAGCTTCATCTTATGGCTCATGTGAGTTTCCATAACTACCTTCCCTACATTGGTCTTGATTGCCTCTGGTCAACAGCCCACATGGTGGCCAGATGATCTTTCATAAAATACGAATTAGATCAAAGTGTCATCTCCACTTACAACTCTTAAACAGCATTCTGACATTCTGGCCCTTTGAACAACATAGGAGTTAGGGGAGCCAATCCCCAGGCAGTCTAAAAATCTGTGTGTAATTTTTGACTCCCCCAAAACTTAACCACTTACAGCCTACTGTTGAAGGTGCTGATAACATAAAGAGCTGATTAACACATATTTTGTATGATACATGTATTATATACTATATTCTGACAATAAAGTAAGCTGGAGAAAAAAAATGTTAAGAAAGTTGTGAGGAAAATACATTTGCAATATTGTAATGTATCTATCAAAGAAAAATCTACACCTAAGTGGACAGCGCAGTTCAAACCCACGTTGTTCAAAGGTCAACTGTACTTACAGGAACATTCTCAATTTTCCTCTAGCCCCATCTTCTTCCTCTGTCCATCTCTCTACAACCCCCGCCTACTCTGAACTACTTGCAGTTTCCCAAAAGGTCCTTGCCTTTGCCTTCTGGGGCAATGGCCTTCCTACAACACTCTACTAGCAGACACCTACTCTTCATCTCAAAGATCCTCCTCCAAACCTTTTCAGCCTGGCTGGCCCACTTTCCCACCTCTTTGCAGAGTTGATGCCCCTTTCTATGTGTTCTCTTGAGACAACCCCTAGAATCACTTCCTTCAACCAGGTAAGTTCTTTGGAGCAGGATTACACGTACTCTGCCCCTGAGGCATCTAGTTCAATGTCTGGCATGGTCAATACAACGAATGAATGCTGCAAAGCATATACGTAGGACAATTCACACACACACAGACCTCTCTGTGTCCCACAGAAGGACCCAGCTTAAAATAGGAATCACACAGAGTAAAAGTATTACCACTATCAACATTCTTTGCTTTCTCATTTTTTTTTTTTACTTTTTAAAAAATTTAAATATAAAGTCGTTTCACAGCAACTAGAAGTATCAATTTCCATAGCATTTAGCTCTCCCCCCTTAAGGCCTATAATTTATTTTAATATCATTATATCCACATATAATATTTTGCATATTGCCTAGTGGCTAAAAAGCAAGGGCTCTGAAACCAAACTAATTGGGCCCGAATCGTGACTCTACCACCCAATAACTGTGTGATCTTGAGTTACTTAATCTGCCCTGCTTCAATTTCCCATCTGTAAGATGGGGACAAGTGAAACCACATCATGTCATTATTGTTAAGACTAGAACTTCAGGGGATCCCTGGGTGGCTCAGCGGTTAAGCGCCTGCCTTCGGCCCAAGGCGTGATCCTGGAGTCCCAGGATGGAGTCCCATGTCGGGCTCCCTGCATGGAGCCTGCTTCTCCCTCTGCCCGTGTCTCGGCCCCCACCCCTCATATCTCTCATGAATAAATAAATAATATCTTTAAAAAAAAAAAAAAAAGGTCTAGAACTTCAACACTGCTTGGCACATAGTAAATGCTCAATAAAAGTTAGCTACTATTTATCTGTTTTCATCTCCTCTAGCAGATTGTGAGCCCTGGAAGAGCAAAGACAGCAGAAGCATTCATTTTCATGACCCTATCTCCCAGTGCCTTGCACACAATAACACACTTGGCTAATGTTTGCAGAACAGATGAATATAATGAACTGCTTGTAGCAAAAATATGTGCATTATTAAGTATGATGAATAGTATGGACTGCATTGCTCCAACACTTTGGAGGCCTGTGGAGAACAGACACTATCCAGAACACTAGCAGTTTGCCCTGCTCCTGGAGGTCTGGAAGCTCACTCAGTCTCCAGGGAATACACAGCAGTCACAGTCACCAAGTCAGGGCAGCTGTGTGGCGAAGGGGGCCCAGGTGGAGGGAGATCTGGGCCTGCTGGGGCTCCCTTCCCACTAGCATGGCCCCAGGCAAGAAGTTCCTCCTCTGCAGTCTGCTTGCCAAGGTGGAACTGTGATTTCTAAGGATCCTCCTAGCCACGTGGGGAGTCTAAAAATCAGCAAGAAAACAGAAACAAAAAAACACAACAACAACCCTGGGCCAAAAATAGGTGCTCCTGGAGTGAAAGAACCATATCAAAGTCAACAGCAGAGGCATGAGATCCCTGTATTAAAAGTAGTCACTGAGTGGGAACTAGCTGCTTGAACCGACAAAAAGCAAAGTTTTTTAAAACACGTGTAAAATAAAAAGGTCTGAACTCAGGAAATCAAAAGAATAAAACACTGATGGGTACAGGCTCCAGGTTTCCATATATTTTAATTCTCATCAGCCTGCAAGCTCCTTGAGGGCAATGACTGTGCCTCGTTGAGTGCCAACACATGGCAAAGCTGCTGGCCCAAAATACACTTCTTCTTGATCTCTTTTCTTTGTCAAGGGGCTAACCTGTGATTCCTCGGCTCCCCAGCAATTAAATGTGGCCAAATAACTCACCCTCATGTTACAGGATGTGAGTGGAGGTGATGGGTGTCATTTCCAGGCCAAGGCATTTAAAAAGTAGACTACTACATGAGGAATAATAAACATCTATTGCTTTTGAGCCATTACATTTTTGCAGGCCTATTTGTTATAGCTGCTAAAATTAGCTTAATGAGTCCAGGTGCCTGGCACATACCAAAGACCTAATTTACATTTATTGATATAGGATAAGTAAGTCCAGCTTCCTTCTCTCAATGTGCTGACCGACTAATGATGGGAACAGAGACATGCCAAACGTAATGCCTACTGCTGAAGTCTGAAAACAAAATTGGAGGCGTGGTGATTTGTTTGGAGGGGAGGATGGAAAAAGCATCAGACTTTTGAGCTGAGCCCGAAAGGTTAAATAGAACCCAAGAAAATCAGATGGGATTGGAGAGTCCAGACCCAGTACAAAGCATAGAGTAAATACAGAAAGCAGAGTGTGCATTTGTTCACATTCAACCTTATCATTAAGTCTCTTTAGCTTGGTCAACACAGTGTGAGCTTATTGTGCACTGACTTTCCTTCCTGGGTCTGGCATCAAACAAACAACCCTTTGTTTTTACAGTACACTCATTAACCCTATTGCTTTTTTTTTTTTAATATAAAAAGGTCCACGATGAATGTCCTTAGAAAGTGGAGAAGTAAATGTTTAGTGAATCATAACTCTTTTCTGATAAAATTCTTGAAGCACAAACTTGAAACGGATTCCTTACAATAGTCAAGGAGCCATGTTCTTAGGAATCAATGGGGTTCAAACTAAGTTTTCACATTATCGATTAAGCATGTAATGGTCACCGGCTTACAAAATGGAACATTAAGCCTCTAGATTTACATTAACATTTCCTCTTT
Organism: Canis lupus familiaris; assembly: GCF_011100685.1. Lineage (NCBI taxonomy): Eukaryota > Metazoa > Chordata > Mammalia > Carnivora > Canidae > Canis > Canis lupus. The sequence goes on from NC_049233.1 coordinate 68,720,317, forward strand.
GAGAGGAACACCAAACAGATGGTTCAAAGTTCCTTCACAAGATTCTCTACATCCTTTGCTCTCATTTAAGTGTGCCCAAACATGAGATAGTTAACAAACCACTTCCTCCAAAAGCCTTTGAGTCCCTACATCTGCAAGCACAGTACCCATGGGATCAGGACTCAGGAGAAAGAGCACAAAGGGTGGAAAGTATTGCCATCGCTTGGGTGGTGAGAGGAAGGATGTGGGTGTCTGAAGGCTACTCTGAAGCAGGGAAGAGGCACGGTCTCCAGTGGTCTTCCAAATACCAACTTAGGCCATGTTTTTTTGATGTCCCCAGAAACTTGTTTAAATATAAGGCCAACACAACACCACTGGGCAGACGAAATTTCATTTCAAGACTTCAGCATTTCTTAAGACTTCAGAGAAGAAGTCTGGCTGCCTCGCTCTTACTAAACGCCAATTATCTGATGCAGAAGCAAAATTCTTCTGCCCCCACACCCATGTTTTGCACCCCAGCTCTTGAGTACCTATCCCCCGAAGAGAGGAGGTTAAAACAAGGCAGAGGAGGGCTACCTTGACAGTGAAGCAACTCTGGAGACGGCTGGCATCATTTCCCCCTTAAATCTAAGGAACACTGCAGCTGCCAGTCAACAGCACTGGGTCCATGAATGTGGCAAAATGACAGCACCTGCCACCCTGCAGCATCTGGGGCCTTTTATTTATTTATTTATTCTGGTCAATGTGGCAGGAAAGACTCTCGGAGAGAAAATCAACTGCTTTATCTGAGAGAAAGGGAAGCCCTAGTGAAGAGAAATAAGAATCATCGTGCCCATCCTTGGGTACTTTGTGCGTCTCCTCTCTGTGCACTGAAAGGGCTCTTTGTGTCACACACACACACACACACACACACACACACACACCCGGCGAGTCTGTGTGATTTATTAAGGGGAGGAGGGGCAAGAAGGGTGATTTTTATTATCCCTCTTCTCACGGAGTCCCAGCAAATCTCCGCCTGGGCCCAGCCTCGGTGGCCTCTTTCTGGCCGGGTCCCCTCCGCCTGTGGCCGCAGAGATAAGAGCGGCGGAGGCGACCAGACAAAAAACAGTCCTCGATGTGGGGAAGTGGAGAGGAAGCCCAGCGGGCAGGGATGGGAGGAGAAGGGAGCCTGGGGGAGCAGAAGGGGTGGGGAGGCAGAGGAAGGAGGCCGAGGGCTCCAGCACGGGGGCCGGGGGAGGCTGGGTGGGTGGTGGCACAGGAAGAGTGAAGGGGAGGATGGGGGAAGTGCTAGGGAGGTGCCAGAAATAGGCAGGAGGATGCGCTGAGGACGGCGACGGCCGCGGGAGGAGGCCGAGGGGGAGTGGGGCAGGGGTGGGGTGCGCTGGGGAGGGGAGCAGCACGGGGCATCAATTATTAAGTGATTACATCATCCCTGACATTAGGACAACACACACACACACACACGCGCGCGCGCGCGCGCGCACACGCACAGCCGGGTCCCCGCGGGGGCCCCCGAAAGGAGGGCGAGGGTGGAGCCCGGGCCGGCCTCGCCCCCCGCGCATCCCCGCGCCCCCCGGGCCGCGCCCCGCAGAGGCGTCCCCCGCTCCGCTCCGCTCCGCGCCGGCCCGGAGCCCGGCAGCCCCGCGGGGCGCCCCGGAGGCGGCGGCGGCGGCGGCGGCGAGACTGCAGCGCCGGGCGGGGGCGGGCGTCTCCGCAGCATCCCCCGCCCCCCGCGGCCGCTTACCTGCGCGGCGCTCAGGCTCCGGAGCCCATGCACATGGTCCTCCCCGCCCTCCTCCGGCGCGGCCGAGGCGGCTCGGCGGGCCCGGGAGCCGGGGGCCTCCCGAGGGCGCCGAGGGGGCGGCGCCGCGTGTGCCCGGGCCGGCGGCCGGATCCCTCTCGCCGGCTTTGTGCGCGGCGGGCGCTGCCGGGGCGCGGGGGCTGCAGCGCCGCGCGTGCTCCTCCGTCCCGGGGCAGCCCGCCTCTGCCTTCGCGGGCGGCCTCCGCTCACGGCGCCCCCTCCTCCTCCCGCGCGGCAGCCCCCTCCCCGCCGCTCGGCTCCTGACAGATGGCGCAACTGCAGGGACGCGCCGCCGCCGCCGCGGCTGCTCGCAGCTACTCGCGCGGATGCTCCGGCCCCTCCAGCCCCAGCCCCGGAGTGAGGACGGGGCGGGACGCGCGCGGAGACTGGCAGGCCGCGCCGGCCTATCGCAGCACGCGTGCGGAGCTGCGGCCGGCGGCCATTGGTGCCCGCGGCGCGGGGGGCGGGGCCGCCGCGGCGGGGGCGGGGCCGCGGCGGGGGCGGGGCCGCCGAGTGGGCGGGGCGTTACTGTGGCAGCAGGCGTCCTGGCGCGCGTGCCGAGTGGGCTGCGAGAGGGGATGCGAGGCTGGAGGAGTTGTGTGTGCTCCGGGGGATCGCGTGGACTCGCGAGGTCGTGGGCTCGGGCGGGGGAAGGAGGGGACAGTGCGAGCTGCAGCTCCTGCTTTGCGGGAGGTTGCAGCTGCCACTGCAGAAAGGCATCTGCCATCCCACCCCCCCCCACCCCCCGCACCCAAAACCAGGGGAACCTGCCTGGAGAAAGGGCTCTCTTGCCCTTCTGCTGCCTTTTCATTTGAAGGTGGGAGGGTAAACTGGGAAAGGGTTAGGTGGTGAGGATGTTGCCGCTCATCACACTGGGGAGTGTGGAGCAAGGTAAGATCCAATCCCAGGAACTCCGAAAGACCCGGAGAACCCTGGAAACGCACAGTTAATATCAATAATAATAAAGAGAAGGAGGAGATTAAGATTAATCTATTACTCTTGCATTTCCGTGGACGCACACATTTATTTTCAAGCAAAAGCCTGGAAGAAGTAGTATTGAAATAGGGGGAGGGGTGGAGAGGGCAGGTGGCGACTTAGGAATCTGAAATCACAGAGTAGAGATTTGTTTGTATAGTTTTTTTCCCCCCAAAACCATGTATAATTGTAGCTGTTGGTTGTCTTTGGTTTCTCGTGACATTTCGCTACTCATGGTTCCCCCCCCTCCCCTTCACCAAATCTCAGCTTTTGCTCAGATTTTCCTTGATGAACTAATAGCCGGTTAAGTATACAGTTCGGAGTGCATCAGTCTTTATTTCCTATCCAGCTTTTCTATGGCAGGATGTAACTTCATAAAAAGAAACACGTTGGCTTCCTGATTTTCTTTATAGGTAATTCCTGTTTACTGAAAATTCTCCTTTAAGGCATGCTCAGAGTCATTCTCCTTAGTGCTTTTGGCAAGAACCCTACCCTTCCCCCTCAGCAAATCTAATGTTCTGAGAAATAGAAGTGAATTAGCTTCTGATTCTATGCTCAAAATCTATATTACCTTTCCTGCCCACTAGTTTTTTAACCAGAATTTAAAAATATCAGTCACTTTTGCTGACTTTTTTTTGTACACAGTACTTTGAAAAACATTGCCCCCGTGCCTGGGTGGCTCAGTCAGAAGAGTATGTGACTCTTGATCTGGGGGTCCTGAGTCCGAGCGCAATGTTGGGTGTAGAGATTACTAAAAAAAATAAATGAAAACTTTCAAAAAAAATTACCAACATTATTAATGGATCTCCATCTTATGGATGAAGAAACTGAGGGCAAGAGAACTTAGTAACTAAACTCCAGGGGATAGTATAGGGTGATTACTGCGGGGTGTTGTTTCCTCCTTAAAGTGATAAATGATGCCATATTCAAATTATGTGTCTGGGAATTCGTTCCACGGTCCCAAGAAATGGAACCACAACAACGCATAAAAGGTTTCCATTACAAGAGAATGCCAACGTCATCTAGCCAAAAATTGTTGATCTCGAGAGAAGGGGCTCCTCTTCCTTAGTACTAGCCTCTGTCCTAGATTTGAATTGCGACAGGAGAGGCAATTGTCTAGAACAATGATTCTCAAACCTTAGCATCTTTCAGAATTACCAGAAGGGACTTGTTAAAATACAGACTGGTGTTTCCCACTCCCAGAGGGTCTGATTCAGTAGGTTTGGAATGGGGCCTGAGGATCTGTACTTCTCACAGTTTCCTGGTGATGCTGATGCAACTGGTCTGGATACCACATCTTGAGAACCACTGGTCTAGAACCGGGCTGTCCAATGAGGCAACCACTAGCCTAGGTGGCTGTTAAGTACTTGAAATGTACTTGTGTATTCGAAATGTGGCTGGTGCAGAGTAAGGTATGCTGTAAATGTAAAAGACATATTGGATTTAAATATCCAGCATGAAAATAGAAATGTAAAACATCTGATTAATTTTTATATTGATTACACGTTAAGATAATAGTCTGCGTTGTGCTCAATAAAGTATATTATTAAATTTTATTTCACATTTTTGTTTTTATTTTTAAATGTAGCTACTAAAGAATTCTTTCTAAAGATTTATTTATTTACTTGAGAGAAAGAGCACAGGGGGGAGGGCAGAGGGAAAAGGAGAAAAAGTCTCAAGTAGACTCCCTGCGTAGCATGGGGCCTAGGCCTGAGGAGGAGTCGAGCCCAAGGTGGGGCTCGATCACCGGACCCTGAGCTCGTGACCTGAGCTGAAACCAAGAAGAGGACACTGAACTGACCAAACCAACCCAGGAGCCCCACTACCAGAGAATTTTATTTGTTTTTTTTCCAGAATTTTAAATAGCATATATGGCTTGCATTACATTTCTATCGAATAGCAATGGCCTAGAGTTTCTGATTCCAGCTCCATAGCACACGCTTTTAGCACCTCGATGAGGCAAATCACTTAGCCTTTGTGGACCTTTGCATTCTCATGTATAAAATGGGGAAATAGTAAAACTGATCTCATACTGCTCTGTGAAGACTAAATGGACATAGAAGCATAGAAAGAAGCAGTTTATGCATACTTTCTGCCTTTTTAAAGATAAACTGTCATGTATTCTCAGAAATACCACTCTTAAGATATGGATCTCCTTGGTATCCCATGTTGGATTAATTTATCTTACGTGAAACCTGGAGTGGGTGATCTCCTTGTTTAAGGTTTCTTCAAGAAGAGTCACTTTTTAGCGTCTGTAACTCTAATAGCTTCTTGATCTAATTAGTGAACAAAAAAGAAGAGACAATGCAATTAAAATGACAGATTAACCTGCTTCCATCACGACTCCATCCTGTTTTTGTAATTCTTTCCTTGACTACCTTTTTATCTGTTGCCCTTCTTAAAAGTCACTTTAAATGGATTTGGCCTCCTCAGGAGGATTTGCTAATGGCCTGAACAAGTATATAGAGTACTCTGAAGGATTTGGATACTATTCCCCATTTTGATCCACTGTGCAGGTCTCTGCAGACACCTCGATTAAAGGTCTGTGGCACTGTCCCTGCCCTACTTGGGATAAGTCATATCATCCTCTGCACCCCTGAATTTTTTTTTTTTTTGCATTTTCTTATGAACAGTTTATATTACACAAATTAGAATGTAGGGATTGTTCTAGAATTTTGCTTTGATTTCATTGGTACTGGTTATTTTTACTTTTCTATTTCTTTACCTTAAAGTTTCCTATTTCTCTCTGGACTTTATTTTGTCTCACCTGAATTTCTTATCCTTTCCCGTTTAAAGTAACATTTTCTGTATTTTTTATTTTATCAGTTAAAATATTTTCTTGTCTTATTGTCACATTTTAGTTTTAATTTTCTCTTAAATGTTAACAGAGTAGCAACACATATGGCAAGGGGAATCCAGACTATAGAGTCCTTACAAATCAACAAGAGAATAAAGATGAACACTCCAATTGAAAAACATGGGCAAAGGAAAGGCATCTCAAAATGGCCAGTAAACATGAAAAGAGATTCAGCTTCACTTGTAACACAAAAGCAATACAAAGATAATTTTTTCTCCTGCACAGTTGGCCAAAGACATAAAAGGATGAGGGGAACTGGATACCCACACCCTAATATTAATCGACATAGCACTTCTGGGAGACAATTTAATAACATTTCTGAAAAGTATTTCGAAAAGTGTATGCCTCTGACCCAGCAGTTGTGTTCTGGGAAAGAATGCAACAAGTTTGCAAAGATATACCAATGACGTGAGTAATCAGAACATTGTTTATAATAGTGAACAATTGGAGAAAAGTCCATTGGTAAGAGATTGGGTGTGTAAACTATGCTATAATAGAAAACTACATAGCCAAGAAAATGATGATGAGGTCATGTATTTTTTTTATGAAGGATTTTCACAATAAATTAATATGTGTGTATATGTCTCTCTATATATTTTTATGCAGACGTATTCCATTGTTCTAAAATTTATCTGTCCACGTAGATTTTCATAGAAAGTATGCAAGTACATATGCAGAAATTTTAAGTGTTTTTCTCCAAGTTATCAAATTATTTTTTATCTATTTTATCTGCTTCTTAATTTTCTGAACTTTTTTGTATCAGCCACCTATTATTTAACAGAAGAAACCATAAAACTTAAACTTTTTCCTGTCTTTGCTACTTTAATTTTCCCCTTTATCTTCCTTCATTTTCCTTGCTGATTTTTCCCTTTTGAAGGAGCCTTGCCACAGGGCTGGTATCCAGGACAGGCTCCCTGCTCCCACATGCCCACGCCCACCCTTCTAACTTCTGATGGACCTCCTTGGGACTTGTAAGAATGATTCTCAAAAAGTTTAACTTACTCTGAGAGCGGGAGAGTGCTGGGAAACTGGTCCCAGGGCTAACCTCTCTGTATCTGGCACACTTGGCTCACTGTGAAATTCTTGCTTCTGACATCTCATATCATCAAGTTCTTATCGAAAGAGCGACATATTTTAAAATCCATCATGTTCAGAATATAACCAATAGTAGGAGATGGTCCTGGGAAAATCTCATGTAGAATGGGAAAGACCTTCCATACTACAGCCCAGCCTGAGCTCAGGAAGGGGTAGGAGTAGGTGGTGTTAGACCTGCCTTTGGAAGAGGCCCAGCCAAGCTCTGGAGGCTGGGTTTCTGGTAGTACTTTATTCCAGCTCTCTCATGTTCCATTTTATCCAAACTGGATAGTTGCTCCTCCTGGCAGTTTATGTCAGAGCTTTCCTGGCGTATGGCTTTTCAGCTCCCTTCCCTCTTAAAAAGATGGAAACTGGGCTAAATCAACAGGAGTTGTTATGAATGAAGTTTTAGAGACTGGGTCCAATGACCTCTGTTGCATGCTCTTAATGTGTCAGGGTTATTACTGGGCAAACAAGGCTTGTTAGAAAGAAGCGATTTGGCTTATAAAGGAAGAGAGGCCATATCCCATCCAAACCATAGGGAGTGGAAGGAAGGGTGGTTGGTGATGGATATGGATGGTCTTCTTTGATTCTTTGCTTGACTCGCCAAGAGAGGCCTGGATTATTGTCTGGTGTGGTTTAAGTGTCTGGGGATAGGACTAAGTCAACTTGGAAGGTCCCAATGGGAACATATCTGTTTTGCAACAGATATCCTACAGAAGCCCTTGCAGGAGTCTAACAAGAGAGGCTCTCTTGTCATAAGCTAGCCTGTCCCTTTCTCTTGCATCTTAACTGGCTGTCTCTCCCACTCTGACTTGAGCAGGCTTGACTGCTCACTTTTATTTATGTTCTGATTCCATTCTATGCAGTGATGGTGCTTGAGGCTCCTCCAGTATGACTGAGCCACTGGTGTAGCTAACTGGATCAGAAGCCCTCAGACTTCTCTGTTTGCAGGCATAGGTTGGCTAGGCCTCATTGCTGGGTGACCCGAACCTGATTTACCATCCCTGGGGAGACATTCAAGACCTACACAGTGAGGCCCAACAGAAGCTCTGTGTGTGTGTGTGTGTGTGTGTGTGTGTGTGTGTGTGTGTGTTTCATCTGGTGGAGCCCCTAGAATGGGCCCTTGATGATTCAGATATTTTTTGGTTGTAGCCTGCTGTAGTCCTAAAGAAAAAAAAAGCTTTCTAATTACTTTAGTGATCTACATCTGTATGAAATGTGGATTTTATAACATTTATCTTGCTACTTTCAAGAGTTCAAATATTCTATGTGTCAGGTTGTCAAAGGGAAAAAAATGAACAGAGAGAAGTAAATTATTTTATCAGTCAAGGGTCTTGGTTGCAAATGTTAGAAACCATGTCTAGTGTAAGCAGAAAAGGAGTTTATTAGAAAGATGTTGGGTAATTCATAGAATCAGGGAGAGGACTCGAAATATAGACTCAGCAAATAAGCAGGAGTCAGGAATCACCACCCAGAAGCACATCGGAGGGCTAGTTAGGATGCTCCGTCAGGGCCCTTCCACCGCCAAGGACTTCTGCTACTGCTGGAGGTGGAGTCTATGCTGTCTCTATTCGCATCTCACTTGCTGAAGACTCAAATTCTTGGGGGTAGCATCCTGCAGGCTGGTGGTACTAGAGCTGTCACGGGGGTTGGAAAGCAGGGGGCAGAGGAGGGGAACAGGTATCCAGCTTCCTTTAGCGTCCATGGAAGATGATCAGAACTTGCCCCCAACCAACTCAGATGATAGGACTCTTCCCAAAACAGGAGGGGAAGCAGGATATTGCACCCAAATTTTAAAAATGGCTGTGCCCCCCTCTAGTTATTCCCCCCATCTCTATGAACCTCAACTTTTCATGATCAAGTGTCACTGCTCATTTAACAAACATCTCTTCCTTTCCAGTTATGATTCTGTTTTCTGGCAAGAGGTGTGACAGGCTACGTTCCACACTTATATTTCTCCAGCAAGGTACACAATATCTTCTTGAAGATAGAGTCTCACATGAATGATCTTTAATTTTCACTTATTCCACATTCACGTGGGAGAGTTTATTGTCTCCGAGAGTGAAGGATTTCTGACAGATCTTATAGGGATGTGAAGCCTCTGAGGAATGGGAACATGGGTAGAATTTTTACCCTGGCTCCTACCCTGAGAGGCAGCATAAGCGGCTCATAAGAGGCTCTGTTGGCTCTAGCCTCTTCCTGTTTATTCTCATCCTTCATGTAGGAGACATTCTTACAGTGGCTTCCCAGATCACAGTCATTCCCACTTTTGGGGATTAGCTCCCAAAACCCAGAAGTGGGCTTCTAGAGACCATGTCTTTATGAAGTGACCACGCAAGAGCACAGCCCAGCCGTGGCCATCAGAGGTAGGCACTTATCCCATAAAGAGCCAAGTATTGTTTACCAAGAATTTGAAAATTAGGGCAGAGATGTACTGACTTGGATGTAGTCACGGGAAAAGCCAACGGCCATATCAAACCATCCCCAAACCTCTGTGGCTTTACATAGCAAACATTTGCTTGGGTTTTTCTTGGACAACTTTCTGCAAAGTGATTCAGGGACCCTTCAACCCGGATTTCACTGGATTCTCTTCATACCACTGGGAAACAAGGGAAAAGAGAGGAAAATTGCACTCCAGGTTTTAGGACTCCACGTAAGAGTGACATACAGCATTTCGGCTCACATTCCATTGTCTAGAAATAGTTACAAAGCTACTCCCATAGGCAAAACGAGCTGGGAAGTGTAGTCTTGTTGGCGTTGGCAGGAAAAAGAAGAAATGGCTTTGGTGAGTATCCAGCCAGTGTGCCTGCCACACTGTGAAATGGTAAAACTGAGCAGTGCTCTGGGGAGACGATCTACAAAGTCCTACTGCTGAGGTTCCTTTAGCATTTTGGCTTCTCTTCCCCTAATTTGATTAGTCAACTCCTTCTTAGATCCACCAAAATATCTCAGTATTGTCTGATACATAACTCCTCATGGTCCGGCTAGCCAGGTATGTTTATGTGTGTGCAGAACGGTGTATGTATAAGGACAGTTAATTCAGCATGTTTGAATCTCAAAAGTTTGGACATCTTAAATGTCCACAGGATAAATTCCCAGATAAATAATAAATAATTTACTTTCAGATTGGTCTGAAATAAACAAATTAATGTACTTGAAATTCTTTGTGCCTTAAAACAGACTAAATTATTATTATTATTTTTTTAGACCTGGTGGGAAGTATTTATTTCCCCTTCACCTTCCACTTTAGTTAGCATGGCTGACCCAGAACCTGCCTTCACTAATCTGGGGAAAATAAGGGGTTGGGAAAAGAGTAAGGTAAACCGTGGAATTTTGAAAATACGTGCATGAGAAATAGAACTTGAAAAGTTTTGAGGAATAGAACATTGCACCTCGGATTCCTGGAGGAAGAACTTTTGCCCTGAACATACCAAGAACAGATAGGGATGCTAACTTAAAATTGGTGCCATCTCACCTATGCCTGGCAAAACCATGTCTTGCTCTCCTGCTGTCTGGCTTTAATGAAGAGTGCTAGGTTTAAAACAAACAAAACAAAATGCTGCCCCAGTTAGTAAAGAAACACCCAAAGTGAAATTGGGGGGATGATAGCTGGTACTACTTCCAAGTCTTAAAGTCATCTTACTTTTTTGTAATTTGTGTTTATGTGAAAACACGTGGGTCTCTCAGAACCAATCATAAGAGCAGAAACAGTTACATGGAGTGTGTATTTGGCAAGTGTGGGTGTGGAATCCCAGATCCCTGTCACATTTTAGAGGCTTGATTTTTCTAGCTTATAAATCAAGGTCAGCTGCCCTGAACTTTGGAAGTCCCAGACCAATCTGAAGAAGCAACTTCTTCATATGATCCATGAAATCCAAAGTTCAGTGAAAACAAAGCATCCAGGAAAAATCTCAGATAGAGTTAAAGGAGCTTACAGAAGTTATACTGATATTAAATGAAGAAAATCAAGTTTATTAGAAATGGTCTACTGGAAAATAGGAAAATATTTCATGCCGGTATAAAACTGAAAGTCTGTCCTGCATCCAATGTATCATTTACTTTAATTCCGTTTAATTTGTCATTTATTTTATTTAATTGCCTTTGGATAAACTGTATGCATTCCCCAAACACTTTCCCACACACACACCATCTCAATAGGAAGTGAAACATTCTATTTCTATTCAGATCTGAAATTAGACAAGGACATTCCTTTCACCACTAATACTTAATATTGTCCTGAAAATTCTAGCAACTGCAATAAAACGAGATGAGGAAACCACATGTATAAATAATGAAAAGGAGACAAAATTCTTTTTATTTCCTGTTGATGTGATTGTCTACCTGGAAAGACTAAGAGAATCAATTGAAATGCTATTAAAACTAATACATGAATTCAGTAAGGAAGCCAGTAGTCAGAGATCATGAGGTTCTAATGAGAGTGAGCAAGGTAAAAGTTGAGCATAGGCAAAATCACCCTTTAAAATTCTCCAAATTGCCCCTGAGATACTCTATACATGGAGGTTGTATATGCAACTCTGTGTACTATATCTGTGTAGGTGTGTAATACATACAGTATTTGCAGAGTACATATGTAAAGCAATTTAATGGGACTCATTTTTTCATGGCAAAACTAATGTTTGAATATATTATTACAAGTGAATATATTTCTACCATAGACAGAAAAAAAATCAGTGACTTATGTTGCTAGTTTGGAATTATCATTTTTTTAAAAAGTTCCATTTACGATAGCAACTAAAAATGGTTAGAGGTTATGCGTTGATTGGGGTTTCTTTAGAAGCTGACTCTGAGACAAGGATGAGTGTTAGAGTTGTTTACTGAAGACTGATCCTGGGGAATCTAGTCTGGGAATGAGAAAGAGAGATGGGCAGGAGAGGAAAGTCAATAGAGGGGCATCATCCAGCTAATATTTCTGGGGGAAGATAGAGCCTCACCCCACTGAGTCCCTCTGAGGTGGGACGGCATGAACATATGTCTAGGGACATGAGCTCCAGATTTCCAGCTGGCCCTGCCGGCAGTCCTAATGTGCTCTTATGGCCAGAAAAGGCTTCTTGTACAAAAGGTCTCTCATCCCAGGGATGCCCCGTAAGCAGCCCTTGCTTGGCACGTAGACAGGAATGCCAGAGTCATTTGGTAGGCAGGGCACCAGCAGTGCCTACCACATGTTAACCTGGAAAAGAGTGGCACCTATATAAATAAAACCATACATTTTTACTGAGAATTATAAATTTACGAATTTAAATGGAGAGATGGACCGTGTTCCTGGGAGGAAAGACTTAATGATGTTAAGATTTTAGTTTTCCCCAAATTAAACTATGAATCAAATATAATTCCAATTAAAATTCTACTGGGTCTTCTTTTATTTTAAGTTTATCCAGCAGGAAAAAAATGAGTCAGAATTGTTTAAATTGTTTGAAAACTTTCATGTAGTCAATATTACCTTTGAAAACCCTTTGAATAAGTAGAACGTATTGGCTTTACCAGATAATAAAAGAATGGTACTGGTGCAGGGATAGAAAGGCAAACAAAGGGAATATTGTAAAGATTGCAGGCACACACTCAAATATTTATTAGCATATAATATACATTACCCATAGCATTTCAAATCATCCATAAATGAAAGGAATACTGGATAAACGTTATTGATATAAGTTAAACCTTACATCGTGTCTTACGGCAAAACAAATTCCTCATGGATTTAAGATTAAAATATAAATAAGTGAAGTAGTAAAGTACCAGATAGAACAAATGAGGGTGAATAGAATGGGTAAGTCCAGCCTGAGCTTGACACCTGAGATAGACTCTTAGAGGACAGAAATGATAGAATTGAGTACATAAAAGTGAAAAACATCTATTGACCTAAAACATGACAGACAGAACAGAGCAGAAGATAAAAGAGAAAGCATTACTATACTTAATATATAAAAAGTGCTTGAAGTTCTAGAAAATCAATACAAAGATATTAAAACACTAAAAAAAAAAAATTAAAGTGGGCAAAGTACCTGTCCATCCATTGTTCAACAAGTATTGCTTGAAAGCCTGTTCTATGGGAGAAGGTGTGCTACGAAGAGAACAGGGAGAATGGAATGGAAGGACTTTGATCAAGTGAGGCTTCTCTGAGGAGCTGTACACAAACCAAGAGCTTTGGGATGAGAAGGAGACTTCTGAGTGGAGAGGAGAGGAAGTGGAGGGAGCATTCTGGTAGGCACACAACGGCATGTGCAAAGGCCCTGCAGGAATGGAAAGGAGGCCAATGTGATAGGTATGAGGGAGAGAGCAGGGAGAGTGTGGTAAGAAATGAAATGGAAGGGGGATCCCTCTCAAATTAATAAAATCATGAATGAGAAAGGAGAGATTACCACCAATACCAAGGAAATACAAACGATTTAAAATACTTATTATGAGCAGCTATATGCCAATAAATTAGGCAATCTAGAAGAAATGGACACATTTCTGGAAAACCACAAACTACCAAAACTGGAACAGGAAGAAATAGAAAACCTGAACAGGCCGATAACCATGGAGGAAATTGAAGCAGTCATCAAAAACCTCCCAAGACACAAAAGTCCAGGGCCAGATGGCTTCCCAGGGGAATTCTATCAAACGTTTAAAGAAGAAACCATACCTATTCTACTAAAGCTGTTCAGAAAGATAGAAAGAGATGGAATACTTCCAAACTCGTTCTGTGAGGCCAGCATCACCTTAATTCCAAAACCAGACAAAGACCCCACCAAAAAGGAGAATTATAGACCAATATCCCTGATGAACATGGATGCAAAAGTTCTCAACAAGATACTAGCCAATAGGATCCAACAATACATTAAGAAGATTATTCACCATGACCAAGTGGAATTTAAGGCTGGTTCAACATTTGTAAAGCAATCAATGTGATAGATCATATCAACAAGAGAAAACACAAGAACCATATGATCCTCTCAATAGATGCAGAGAAAGCATTTGACAAAATACAGCATCCATTCCTGATCAAAACTCTTCAGAGTGTAGGGATAGAGGGAACATTCCTCGACATCTTAAAAACCATCTACGAAAAGCCCACAGCAAATATCATTCTCAATGGGGAAACACTGGGAGCCTTTCCCCTAAGATCAGGAACACAACAGGAATGTCCACTCTCACCACTGCTATTCAACATAGTACTGGAAGGCCTAGCCTCAGCAATCAGGCAACAAAAAGAAATAAAAGGCGTTCAAATTGGCAAAGAAGGAGTCAAACTCTCCCTCTTCGCAGATGACATGATACTGTACATAGGAAACCCAAAAGACTCCACCCCAAGATTGCTAGAACTCATACAGCAATTCAGCAGTGTGGCAGGATACAAAATCAATGCCCAGAAATCAGTGACATTTCTATATGCTAACAATGAGACTGAAGAAAGAGAAATTAAGGAGTCAATCCAATTTACAATTGCACCCAAAAGCATAAGATACCTAGGAATAAACCTAACCAAAGAGGTAAAGGATCTATACCCTAAAAATTACAGAACACTTCTGAAAGAAATTGAGGAAGACACAAAGAGATGGAAAAATATTCCATTCTCATGGATTGGAAGAATTAATATTGTGAAAATGTCAATGCTACCCAGGGCAATTTACACATTTAATGCAATCCCCATCAAAATACCATGGACTTTCTTCAGAGAGTTGGAACAAATCATCTTAAGATTTGTGTGGAATCAGAAAAGACCCTGAATAGCCAGGGGAATTTTAAAAAAGAAAACCAGAGCAGGAGGCATCACAATGCCAGATTTCAGGTTGTACTACAAAGCTGTGGTCATCAAGACAGTGTGGTACTGGCACAAAAACAGACACATAGATCAATGGAACAGAATAGAGAGTCCAGAAGTGGACCCTCAACTTTATGGCCAACTGATATGGCCACGTGCAGAAGAATGAAACTAGACCATTGTCTTGCACCATACACAAAGATAAACTCAAAATGGATGAAAGATCTAAATGTGAGACAAGAATCCATCAAAATCCTAGAGGAGAACACAGGCAACACCCTTTCTGAACTTGGCCACAGCAACTTCTTGCAAGATACATCCATGAAGGCAAGAGAAACAAAAGCAAAAATGAATTATTGGGACTTCATCAAGATAAGAAGCTTCTGCACAGCAAAAGAAACAGTCAACAAAACTACAAGACAACCTACAGAATGGGAGAAGATATTTGCAAATGACCTATCAGATAAGGGATCCAAGATCTATAAAGAACTTATTAAACTCAACAGCAAAGAAATAAACAATCCAATCATGAAATGGGCAAAAGACATGAACAGAAATCTCACAGAGGAAGACACAGACATGGCCAACATGCACATGAGAAAATGCTCTGCGTTACTGGCCATCAGGGAAATACAGATCAAAACCACAATGAGATCCCATGTCACTCCAGTGAGAATGGGGAAAATTAACAAGACAGGAAACCACAAATGTTGGAGAGGATGTGGAGCAAGGGGAACCCTCCTGCACTGTGGGTGGGAATGTGAACTGGTGCAGCCACTCTGGAAGACTGTGTGGAGGGTCCTCAAAGAAGTTAAAAATAGATCTGCCCTACGACCCAGCAACTGCACTGCTGGGGATTTACCCCAAAGATACAGATGCAGTGAAACGCCGAGACACCTGCACCCTGATGTTTCTAGCAGCAATGTCCACAGTAGTCACACTGTGGAAGGAGCCTCGGTGTCCATTGAAAGATGATGGATAAAGGAGCTGTGGTCTATGTGGACAATGGAATATTCCTCAGCCATTAGAAACAACAAATCCCCCATTTGCTTCGATGTGGATGGACCTGGAGGGTATTATGCTGAGTGAGGTAAGTCAATTGGAGAAGGACAGACATCAAATGGTCTCATTCATTTGGGGAATATAAAAATTAGTGAAAGGGAGTAAAGGGAAAGGAGTGAAAATGTCAGTGAGGGTGACAAAACATGAGAGACACCTAACTCTGGGAAATGAACAAGGGGTAGTGGAAGGGGAGGTGGGCAGGGGGTTGGGGTGACTGGGTGATGGCACTGAGGGGGGCACTTGGTGGGATGAGCACTGGGTGTTATGCTATATGTTGGCAAATTGAACACCAATAAATAAAGGAAGGAAGGAAGGAAGGAAGGAAGGAAGGAAGGAAGGAAGGAAAGAAGGAAGGAAGGAAGGGGGACCCCTGGGTGGCTCAGCAGTTTGGCGCCTGCCTTCGGCCTAGGGGGTGATCCTGGAGTCCCAGGATCAAGTCCCACGTCAGGCTCCCTGCATGAAGACTGCTTCTCCCTCTGCCTGTGTCTCCGTCTCTCTCTCTCTCTCTCTGTGTCTCTCATGAATAAACAAAATCTTAAAAAAAAAGAAATGAAATGGAAGAGGAAGACGAGCATCAAGTCATGCAGAGCCTTCTCTATTGCAGTAACTAGCTTGGAATTTATTTGGAAATTGACGGGAATCCAACAAAGGGCTTTAAGCAGGAATAACATGATCACATTTCCACTTGAAAAAAACATAATCTACTTTACAGACAACAGGTTGGAGGCATACAAGAGAATAAACAAGTTATGGTAGTGATGGAGGCGAGGCTAGCTGGCGTTGACTGGGATTGAGGTCTATGGAGGAGGGAGAGGAGGAGAAGGGTTAAGATCTATTTTGGAAATAGAAACGATAGAGCTGGCTTATAAATGAGGAGGGAGGGCCCAATGGGAAAGGGGAAAGCAACCGGGAATGACCCTGGTTTCTAACCAGAGTAGCTCTGAAAGTAGTAGTGACATTTGTAAGTCAAGGAAGACCGAGGAAAGAGAAGAGGGAATCCCTGTTTCTTTTTAGAACATGTTGAATTTGAGGTTCCTGTGGTACATGCAAGTAGAGACGTTACAGTCAAGTGAATGAGTCTGGAGCTCAGGAGGGAAGCTTTTGGTTGGAGATATAATTAGCGGATGTGGTCACTAAATGGAAGGTGAGCGAGATGACCTAGACAGGGCCCAGGATTAGGTCACAAGGGGTCAGAGAGAGGAGAGTGGGGGGAGAATGGTCAGGGAGACGGAAAGAAATGGTATCTCAGAGGGCAAGACAGGAGAGTCCAATGTTTCCAGAAGTAGGGAAACGAGATCAGGACAACGATCCCAGATTTAGGCGACGTGGAGGTAATTGGTGGTGGGTGGGGGGTGGGCTGGGAGGTCCATGAACAACGGGGAGGTGGAGGCCTGTGTGCACACCCCTCTCTAAGCCATTGGCCCTGCGGCAGTGCTAGAACAGGCAAGTCTCGTGGACACAGCACAAGCGTGTCCAAGCATTTCACTTCAGGGGTAACCCATGAAAAACTAAAACAGAAAGGGCAAATCACTTGTAAACTATCAAATTGACAAAATACTGAATATTTTGTAAGGAGGGGGCGGGTGGCACACATTCTAAAGGAATTGCAAATTCATGCAACATGTCTGGAAACGTAGCTTTGTATTCGTGATTCTGACTCAGCAATCTTATTCCTAGGAGTACACCTGCAGGAAAGCATCAGGGGTGTGCGCCAAACTTTGGCTGTTAAGTATTTTTGTCACGGCGTAAGGCGTATAACATAGTGACATGTTGGAAACAACTGAAATGTTCCACAATAAGAGCCCGGTTAAATTATAATATATTGTTCAATTCTTCGCAGTCACTCAAAATCATGTTGCAGAAGACTACGGAACAACAGGGAAGAGAGGATAGCACGCGCTGCAAGCATAGCACGGCTCTCGTTTGTTTAGGCTTTGCAGGTACCAGCGCTATTACTAGTGCTTTACATCAAGTAATCCATTTAATGGTCACTAAAAACCCACCCTTGGAAGTCGGTAGTATTATTATTCCCATTTTATAGGTAAGGAAACCAAAGCCAAGATTGGTTAGAGAAACTTGCCCCGGGCTTTGCAGCTAATACGTGACAAAAACATCACGTCTTACCGATATTTCATTTTTACTAACAAGCAATGGTATATATATTCATTCAGTGAATGAACCCAGAATGAATTCAAAATGTTACATCTTGTGGTGGAGCTGTAGGTGATCTTCTTTCTGTTTTGTTTTCTTATCCATATTTTTTAAAAGATTTTATTTATTTATTCATGAGAAACAGAGAGAGAAAGAGGCAGAGACACAGGCAGAGGGAGAAGCAGGCTCCATACAGGGAGCCCGACGTGGGATTTGATCCCAGACCTTGGGATCATGCCCTGAGTCAAAGGCAGACACTCAACCACTGAGCCACCCAGGCATCCCTTTCTTATCCATAATTTTAAAGATATGCTACAAAAGAAACGTATTGTTTTAGTAATATAATAACTTCAAAGAATAAATGTGTTTTTTTCATATGCAGAGGACAAGGTTTTAATATCATGAATTATCATATGCCTTAATAGACAAATGGACCTGTGGCCTAATTTCTGCCTTTAAAAAGTGGGTAATTGATCATAATTTCAAAAACAAAGTCATCTTTTTCTGGAAGTTAAATGGAAGGGGTCCCCTCAATTCTCACTGATGTAGTTGCTACCCCTGTAACGGACAGTCCGTTCAGTGCAGTTACTACGTAGAATGGATTATGCAGTTTATTTCAGCTGGTACCAGGAAGACCCTTAATGACAGACATTCTATGTTTGGGAGCTTTCCTGAGAGTTCTCTGCATGATGCAGGTAGGCCCTGATTATTCTTTTTTTTTTAAGACTTTATTTATTTATTCATGAGAGACACAGAGAGAGAGAGAGAGAGAGAGAGGCGGAGACACAGGCAGAGGGAGAAGCAGGCTCCATGCAGGCAGCCCGACGCGGGACTCGATCCTGGGATTCCAAGATCACGCCCTGTGCCAAAGGCAGGTGCTAAACCGCTGAGCCACCCAGGGATCTCCAAGCCCTGATTATTCTCACATTCTAAGTTCCTCTAAACCAAAATTGTTACAAAACAAAACAAAACAAAACAAAAAAACCAAAAAAACAAAAACACAAAAATTGTTACACACTTGATGACATAGAACTTCAGTGCCCCAAGGACATGTTTGTGGATATATCAGAATAAATTCAAAATTATTTCCTTAGGAGAATCTTGACCCCTTGGGGCAGTCTCAGCCCTTGTCTGTATGAAGGTTGTAGAGGTGGGAGGAGGTAGCTATTACACAGTTTGGTTTATACCATAGTCAAGTCCTATCTCTTGACATGTAAAACAATAAATATCACCTGAGTGTCCATAAGGTGTGAGGCCTCCCTCAAAGCATGAAGGTTAGGACACCTTTTCACTGTATTGCTCTAGGTGGTTAGTGCTTTCAGATGCAGGAAAGAGACCTCCCATGCGTCTTGGCTCTGCTACTTAGTAGTTGTGTGGCCTTGGGCACATTACTCAGCCCCTCTCCATCGAGGTTTTCTCATTCACTTTAAAGGATTGTTGGAATATTAAATGAGATAATGTGGACTAAACCCTTGACATGGGGCCAGGGAAGACTTCAAAATGTGTTAGGTGGGAGCCCAAAATATCTGTTCTTAATTATCTCCGAGATGTAAACTATTTTGTTTATCTTGAAAAGATCACAGTGATTATTTGGGCTCTTAATTCCTCATTTTATAAATAAGGAAACAGGATTTGAGAGGTTATTCATTGTATTTTTTTTAAACAAGGTCTTTTTTTTTTTTTCCTCCATGTCATGCCAAGGTTTGGTTTTATTTATTTATTTATTTTTTTTTAATTTTTATTTATTTATGATAGTCACAGAGAAAGAGAGGCACAGAGACACAGGCAGAGGGAGAAGCAGGCTCCATGCACCGGGAGCCCGATGTGGAATTCGATCCCGGGTCTCCAGGATCGTGCCCTGGGCCAAAAGCAGGCGCCAAACCGCTGCGCCACCCAGGGATCCCAAGGTTTGGTTTTAGAACCAAGATTATAATTTCCTTAGTAACTAGGAATGCTTTCAGCTGCAAATAACAGAAAAAAATTGAGGAACAGTGGTTAAAACAAATGGATTTATCGTTCTCATATCTGGAAGTCTAGAGATCGCCAGCTGCTGGCCTTGGTTCATCTTCTCAATGGGGCCATTAAAACCCCAGACTCTTTCTATTCCTTCTGTTTTTACCATGTTGGCTTTTCCCGAGGACTCATCCTTTCCTGGTTGCTGTATGGCTGCCAGGGCCGAAAGCTTCACATTATTCAAAGACCAGAAATGGCAGAGGGTGGGCAGATTGGGCCGGCCTACGAATAGCCAGGCGGAAAGACCTCCTTGTCCACCTCTTGCTTTCTACCCAGAATCCCCCAGCACAGGATTGCTGAGTCTCTATTTTAGGTAAATCTATTCACTAATTAGTTAAAAATATTACTCTTTTATCTGCTTTATCACCCCCAGAGTCTTACACACCAAAAAGCCAATAAACCCTGAATGACTGATGAGTATTTTTGGTTTGCAGCCAAGCTATTAAACTTGTAATATAATTTGAAGTTTATTGAAACTTGCATATTGGTCACATACATTCATAAAATGCATCTATCTTTGCAACCTTTAAAGAAAAAGCCAATAAATCCGGATTATATATTAAAAGCCCTTATATGTTGCCAGAGCCCACACTGGAATAAAGGAAACATAGACTTCTGAATGCAGCTTATTTCTCTTGAGACATCTTTAGGTAGATTCTTATTATAGTTCAGTTTCTAGTGCTTTCTTTGCTATGAATGTATTCCTCACGAGCTCATAAGACAGAGAATAATTACTGAGGACACAGCTGTGGTCCATTCAGGTTATAGATTTCAATATTCCAGGGAAAGCATAGTCAGAACGAGACAGGGGCATCCGGATGGCTCAGTCAGTAAAGCATGTAACTCTTGATCTCAGGGTTGTGGTTCGAGCCCTATGCTGGGGGTAGAGTTTACTTTAAAAATTAAAAAAAAAAAAAAAGAGAGAACTTGACAGGCCAGATGATATATTGATGGGAAATCACTGATCAAAAAAAAAAAAAAAAAAAAAACCCTGGAGGAATGTCTGGGTGACTCAGTCGGTTAAGCAACCGACTGGATTTTGGTTCAGGTCATGATCTCGGGGTTGTGGGATGGAGCCTCGTGTCGGGCTCCGTGCTAGGCGTGGAGCCTGCTTAAGATTCTCTGTCTCCTTCCCCCTCTCCTCCCGCCCCTTCTCTCTCTCTGAAAAAAAAAAATCACTGGAAAACTTACTTTGCACAGAACTGGACTACCTTAAAGGCCCAGAGTCCCAAGGTTATTTTAGAAATAAGATGATACAGATTGCTTTAGCAAGTACTACACCATATTTATTCCAGCTAAGTGGGTAACAAGGTTGGATCTTACGGTTCTTGGTAGGACCTTGTGAACAAGAAGCCATACATGAATTTAATTATTAAGTCATTTGGAATTTCTCTTCTCCTTATCTTCTATCTTACAATATATTGTAATTTTTTCCAGCAACATGGTCTTGGAGTTCTGCCTACATTTCTGGTAAATCTTTTAAGACCCAGGATTGCTCCAGGATTTATTCTTTTGAAATCTATTAAGAGGGTTTCCTCTCTGCTAACCCCATGGTGTGTGTTCTTTCTTTCTTTGTGTTCCCATAGCTATTTCCACTGTGTCTTTCAAATAGCACAATGCAATGATGAAGAGAGGGAAACTGGCTGAGAATTTTGAAGATTGGAAAATTGGGTCGATGCCAAAAAGTATGAGCCAGCCTGTTTTCCCCCTTTGCTCATCTACTTGCTCAGTTCACTGAAGACTGGAAAGTCTGAGGCCAGAAAAGATACGAAGCTTATCTTGTGTCAGTAGAAGCAAGCAAATGCACAGGTTTGCACCTTGTAAAGCGGTGTTATAACTATTCGGTGTGAAGAAAGGAGAGCTCTCAGGCAGACCCATGAAAAATAACATGTGCGGAAACAACTCATTCTGAGAATATAAAAAAATATTTTTTTATCATTGATTATTACTATTACTGCTGCTACTTTTACTGAAATTCTGAGTCTTCCTCATTTTCTTCCTAGTTCATGGTATTTTCAATCCCAGGTCTCTCTTGTCTTCAGAAAGGAGGGTTCCGGCTTTCTGTTTAATTGGATACTCAGTAAAGCCAAGGCAGCAGCAGGATGCTTTCCCCATTGGAGGAGGAGGGGCTCCAGCCAGGAAGAGGATGGACCTTCCAGAGAGAAGCCCTGGGGGGAGTCAGAGATGGACCTCAGCAGGGGTTCAACTTTTCAAAGCTACTCTTCCCTTTTGGAAGAGAAAGAGGAGGATCAGAGGGTTAAGGTTCCCTCACCGCACTTCTAAAACCTACTTAGGACTTATCACTCCTGAACCAAGGGAGCAATGTACGGTTGGTGGGCTCATTTCAGCTAATGCAGTTGGAAAGAAAAACACAGGCCTGCTCACTTGCAGATCTGGAAACAAAAGCCTGGAAGTGTGACAGTGTAGGGCCCAGATGATTATTACCACCATGATCATTTCAAATGAAATGTAAATATATATAATTTTTTTTTTTTTGGCTCACAACTCCTTAGGGAATTCCTGGCAGGATACCCAGTAACTACTGATAACGGTTTCCTCTTAGGAGCAGTCCTAGGACCATGACAGGCTGGAGGGGCTTTTATTGTTTGCTTAATATCATCTGTTCTATTGGAACTTTTTATAGCAATTTTATTTAAAAAAACAAATAAGTGATTCAACTTGTAAGCTGTTGAGTAGATACGATGCTTTAAATGAGCTACTTTAGTACTTCACATAAAGATGAAGAGAGGTAGAAAGAAGGAATTAAAGAAATCCTGTTCTCTAGAGTGTCCCTCCCCCAGCCCCAAGACTGCAATACCAGGCCTGTCCATTCAGAGAGAAAGGTGGACAAGATGATGGTGGCCATGTAGTGCCAGGGGAAGTTGGACTTCAGTGCTGCAAACATGGACACACCGTGTTGCATTTCTTCTTTTTCTGTTCTGAGATTTCCTCATTTGCTTTTGATTGGGGCTATGGTCTTCCTACCACCAACAGGAGCTTTGGGCCTGGCTTTCAAGAATACTATTGTCTCATCTGAGCTCCTGGAACACTCTTGCCACAGGATTGTATGCATGGCTTCAGTGGGATTTCTTTTTCCTGTTTCAGATTCAGCCTGTAAATTGAAAACCTAAAAGCCCTTGGGTTGGAACGGATGGAGGCCGAGAATAGATGCATCTCCTTCCATTTGGAGCTCGGAATACATACACATCATTGTTTAGGCATGAAGGGAGAGAGGGAAACAGGGCTGAAGGGAGAGGAGATAGAATTAATGGGCATAATCTCACTGTATAATTAAAAATATGAAACTTAGATACATGGGCATTTCTTATAGGTGATACAGCAGCCCCACAAGTATTTCTTGATTTCTACAACTGAGGTGCTTCCTCTAAGAGATGTAAATCTATTCCTTTTGCAAATCATACGACAATTTACAGGCCCATGAGGAGCCTCCCATTTAGAGGACTCTAATTAGGAATATTTTCATTTAACTCATTTTATTAATTCTCTTTTAGAAAGGACTCAGCCTTTTTATTATGCTAGTTTTTCCTTCTCATCAAATAGACTTAATTGTGCAGTTTCATCTTAAAACAAAGGAAGAACCCTCCTCACTAAAATGTCTCCACTAGCTCCTACTCTTCCCCCCGCCCCTTCACCACTAAGATTCTTTTTTTTTTAAGATTTATTTTTGGGGGGCACCTGGCTCAGTTGGTTAAGCACCTGACTCTTGATTTCGGCTCAGGTTATAATCTCAGGGTCGTGAGATGGAGCCGCAAGCCCCATGTTGGGGTCTGAACTCTGCAGGGAGTCTGCTGGAGACTTCTGTCTTTCCCTCGCCCTCTTCCCCACCCCTCTGTGAGCACAGGGGGGTGGGCCAGGGAGTCTCAAGCCGACTCTGGGCTGAGCACAGAGCCCGAAGCTTGACCCCACCACCCTGAGATTACAACCCCAGCTGAAACCAAGAGTGGGTCATTCAACCAACTGTGCCACCCAGGTACCCCACTAAGATTCTTCAAAAGGATGGTCCCTCCTTTATGGAAGCAGCACTATTTCCCTTGAGTCACCAACTCCTTGATATGAAATCCACTACACACGCTTTGGATTCCTTTTATCAGACCCTCCGGTATTCTTTGACCCTGCTGGAATGCTCTCCTTAAAACATTTTCCTCCTTGGACATCCATGACTTGGTTCTCTCCTGGGTGTCCTCCTATTTCTCCTCTTGTGTCTTCTCATTCTCTCTTGTGTGCTCTTCTATGATCTTCAACTTCAAATGTTAGCCACCTCACGCTTGTACTTCAGTGTTCCCGCTCCCTTTGGGATTGCATTTGTACTCATTCAAATATTTTTTGAGTTCCTGCTGTAAATAAGGCAGAGTTCTTGCCCACTGAGCTTGCAGTCTAGTGATAATGACTTTTACATACGTGCTAATGACCACAACAACCAGAAGTCCATCCCAGATCTTTCGGGTTCTAGACTCAGACATTTCTACTGGAATATTTTTTTGTCGTCGCTTCGAATCAAACATGTTTAAAACAGAATTGTTCCTCTCTCCATTCCTACTCAAATACCCTCCATATGGGAGATCAGTAACTCTACTCCATCACCCAAGAGGAACCTGGGACAATTTCTTGGCTCCTCCTTCTCCTTTAGCCTGTGCATCAAATTTGTCACCCAGGTTAGTTATATCTTCTTGAACATGGCTCAGATCTGTCCTCAATGCCTCCTAGTCCCAGTGTGTCCACCTTACTTCCTACCACTATCGTTTCTTTCATCCTAGCTGGTCTTCCAGCCTCTACACCTGGTCTCTTACTTCTTTGTCATATGTTTTTCAAGTATTTCTAAAATGCAAATGTAATCCTGTCACTTACCCATTTAAAAACCTCTGTTCCCTGTTGCCTGCTGGAAAAAAAAATCCAAACTCTGACATGCGAAGCAACACACTAGGCACACAATAGAGTATCTTTACAAACTTTCATACCAGCCACATTGTACTATGCATTTATAAATAAGTACCGGTGTCTTCCTGGAATGTGTTGGCTATTCTCAGGCTTTTGTTGTTTGCATAAACTCCCCTTCTTCCTGGAATGCTCTTCTTCCCCTCAACTATCTACCTTACCTGTTTTCTTTAGGACCTAGTTCAATGTCACATCAACCAGGAAGATGCTCTATCCTTGGTCTGGTTAAGGTGCCTTCCTGTGAGGTTTCCTCTCACGTAGGACTTATCACAAATGTTCTATTCTGGTATATTCTAGTCCTCTATAAATATGTGTTTATTGAATGAATTATTAATGAGTGGTGAATCTAATCTCCTAATTTATGTTAGGATCACAGAGTTGTAATGCTAACTGGGATCTGACTGAATGTCCAGGCTATAGAGGAGAAATTAAAACTTGTATACAGCTCTCTTGAGTCCTATTTCTTTTCCCTTTTTGTGCTTTCTGAAAACTTTTTTTTCCATATTTCTCATCTGGTTAAAGGGAGGTGTCATTGTTATGAAGTTCTCACCAGAAAGTGACCAAATTATACAAAGGCATTAACATACTGACTATTAAGGGGGCACCTGGCTGGTTCAGTCGGTAGAGTAGATGACTCTCGATATCAGGGTTTGTGAGTTCAATCCCCACATTGGGACAGAGATTACTTTTTTAAAAAAAAGTTGACATATTGACTGTTAGAGGAGAGGTGTAGTATGCTTACTACTCCTCTGGGCTCAGCTCACTGGTACTGACTTATGAATGCACAATGTGTCTTGCCAGTACTTAGCATGCCACTTTTTGTTGGCCGTTTCAAAACTATTCTTCCTTAAAAGGGAGAAGATAATACGTATTTCTCAGATAGAATTTTCATTCACTTTTTCCCTTTTCTTTATAGACGTTTTCTTCTAATTATCATCGAGATCACCATGCAGAAAACTAAACCGATGAGCAAAGAGGTTGCTGACACATTGGAGACCTGCCAAACAAACTACAATATGGGTTAAAGGGCATATGTTTAAGAAGCAACGAAAATAATTTGGCATGCACACCCTAGAAGAATGGCAGGAAAACAAGGATACGGTGATTT
Organism: Canis lupus familiaris; assembly: GCF_011100685.1. NCBI lineage: Eukaryota > Metazoa > Chordata > Mammalia > Carnivora > Canidae > Canis > Canis lupus. The sequence goes on from NC_049233.1 coordinate 68,746,055, forward strand.
ATAAATAACTGAGAGCCACTAAAAAGGAAAGGAGGAGTAATATATTAGATGTGGTCAAAGCCATCGAGGCAAGAGAAGAATGAAATAAGAAAGTACAATGTGTGTGAAAACCATGTTGGTAAGTAAGCCTGGAAAGAGAAATAAGAAGTTAAACTATAAATACAGAATGCCTACCAAATGTTAGACACTACTTGAAGAGTGTTACACGTATTAACTCATTGAATTCTCATGACAACCCAGCAAAGAAGGTGTTTGATTATTGCAGAGAAGGAAACCGAACCCTAGAAACAGCACCCAGGCTTCTCACCCAATGGTCCTTTCATCATTTATGGTAAAAGAATAGCTGGCATGCATTAAGAGGTTTACACTTTTCCAAGAACTTCCAAACGTGATTTCATCAATCTTCACGCTGGTCCTGTTATTATTCCTAGAGATAAGGGAAGACTTAGAGAGGTTAGGATTTCTCCATAGTTGCTTGATCACCAATTGGTACAGTGGGTTTTAAGCCAGGTTGGCTCCTTTTGCTTCAGCTTGCAAACCTCTAAGACAATGAATTGTAACTGTAGATGGAGAGCGCTCAAAAAAATAGGCCCGACCCCCTCTGGATAATTTTTTTGGCTTGCTTGCTTGCTTCCTTCCTTCCTTCTTCCCTTCCTTCCTTTTCTTTTTACAAAGACATGTGCTTATTAATGGCTTTATTGAGCTATAAGTCACGTGCTGTAACACTTTTATACTTAAAGTATACACTTGATGGACCAGAAATTATGGGTTGAACAGGGTGCCAGATAGATTGGAAAAAAGGAAAGAATGTCACTTTGAAAACCATTCAGAAGAAGCAGAAACACAAGGGACGTGGGACCGTTCATACTGTGACCAAAACAGTTTCCAATGATTCTTTCTTTAATTTTTTTGCCCTACTTGAGGTTCCTGAGAGTGGAGATTTGGATGATGCTGCTGAAGCTATCCTTGCTGCAGACTTTGAAATTGGTCACTTTGTACGTGAGCGTATAATCCCAAGATCAGTGTTATACTTTACTGGAGAAGCTATTGAAGATGATGATGATGATTATGATGAAGAAGGTGAAGATGCGGATGAGGAAGGGGAAGAAGAAGGAGATGAGGAAAATGATCCAGACTATGACTCAAAGAAGGATCAAAACCCAGCAGAGTGCAAGCAGCAGTGAAGCAGGATGTATGTGGCCTTGAGGATAACCTGCACCGGTCTACCTTCTGCTTCCCTGGAAAGGATGAATTTACATCATTTGACAAGCCTATTTCGAGTTTTTTGTTGTTATTGCTTGTTTGCTTGTTTTTGTTTTTGCAGCCTAAAATAAAAATGTCAAATATAAAAAAATTTTTTTCCGTATATGTAGAGTTGTATAACCATCACCACAATATAGCTTTGAAACATTTTCAGCTAAAAAAAAAAAAAAAAAAAAGAAGAAACATTTTCAGCAACCCTTCCCCCTACCTACCATCACCCAAGAAGCCCCATACCCATTAGCTGTTGCTTCATAGTCTTTCCTACCTCCGATCCCTAGCAAACACTCCTCTACTTTCTGTCTATATGGATTTGTATTTCATATGAACGGAATCATAGACCATGCGCTCTTTCATGTTTGGCATCTTTCCATTTGTTGTGTTTTTGAAGTTCATTCATATCATTTCAGTACTTCATTCCTTTTTGTGGCTAAATAATAATCCACTGCATGGCAAGACCACGTTCTATTTATCCATTAATCAGGTGAGGGACGTTTGGGTTATATGTGCTTGTGGACTATTATGAATACAATGTGATGAAAGTTCATGTACAAGTTTTTGCATGAAAGACATGCATTGTTATCTTTATTTTTTTAAGATTTTTTATTTATTCATTTGAGAGAGAGAAAGCATGAGCAGGGGGAGGGGCAGAGGGAGAGGGAGAGGGAGAAGCAGACTCCCCACGGAGCACAGAGCCCAACATAGGGCTCCGTCCCAGGACCCCGGGATCATGACCTCAGCTGAAGGCAGATGCTTAAGTGACTGAGCCACTGAGGCACCCAAGACATCATCTATTTCAGTAGAAATAACTACTTTCACAAAAATCCCAAGTTCCCTAGAGGACTAGCCCCATGGGATGCTCTGCAAAACAGGCAAGTACTGCGGTCAAATAAATGTGGTTAGTGCCTCTTCTCTCTGCTCTTTTAGTCGCATTACATGACACCAGGCATCAGGAAAACCTGCTCCAAGAAAAACTGTTTAACATTTTTTTTTGCCTAGTCTTCTTCCAATGCCTGTAGTGCTGGAGACTTCTTTCACAACACACATTAACATTCTGAAAAACTAGGGTACTACGGAACACATTTTGGAAAATGCTGCCCCAAATGTTGAGCAAGGAGAGCCCTTCAGGGAGCAGAATGCTTGGAGCTCATGCCGGATTCTCCCTTTGGTTCATCTGCTCCAGCATCGCTGCATGTGACATGCAGAGGATAATAATAGGCCTAACAGTATGGTCCCCCTTGCTATTTTGGGTTGGGGAAAACAGGTTAAGATTTCCTCTTAAAATATGGCGTTTTGGGGGGTAAAAATAGTAGGTCGCCCTGACAGCACTGTCTCAGGAGAGCTCCACAGCCCCTAGTGACAGGCCATGGCAGGAACCAAGGTTTTGTGACCACGTGGCTCGCACAGCATCACCTCTGGGCTGTCTCTGGTACCCAGCACGGGGTCTGTGGCCCGGCAGGCCCCCGAGCTATTAGTGATTGACCATGTGCAATGCCGGAGCTGCGGGCACCCGCCACTGGGCAGATGAAACCCGGGTCCCAGAGGACAAAGACGCTGGCCGAGGGGACCCAGGCACCGGCTGTGGCAACTGGCCAAGCCCCGGACCCTGGAGCTTACATGCTGCATTTCTTCTGACACGCACAATGCGGGGTAACACTGGGTGCAACATGTGTGTCTACGTGCAGTGTGCACCGAACAAGCCGTACAAAGATGAGCCGTGGCCCTTCCTCTGTGGTTCGACGGGGTCATGCATTCGACCTTCTCCCTAGTGCCCGGCGACCTCCAGCCCCGGAGAGAACACCAGATGTACATCATAGGAACCTGTATTCGGAACAAACCAGACCCCAAAGGGTAAGAGTTCTGCTTGAATTATTTATTATTGATTATTCATAAGGCTTGTACTCTAAAAAATTACTTAGTTTCACATTTTTCAGTAGGATGCTGGAAACTCGGTATAAGCTCCGAAACACCCCCCCCCTTTTTTTTTCTCTCAGAAAGATTTATCTTGATCCCCTTTGCCATTTGAGATATAATTTTAGTTTCCCTACATATGGAGGATTTCAAGTCAGTTGACCTCGTAAAGCATTCTCGAAGTCCTGTTGCTCATTTTCGCTAGAAGTTGCGAAGGTGCCGGACAGTTCTTCTGGGTCCTCGCCTGGGCTCCCAAATCTGCCCTCTGAACCTCTCTTGCTGGGTTACAGTGTAAGCCCCTGGTTTGTCTTCTCTGTGCTGCTGTGCAAACACCATGTATTGCCCTGATATTTAATTTGAGACAAACGCACTGCACTTTCATAATATTCCATGTACATAATAATAGCAATAGCAATTCCCCCCAACACCAGCATGGTGCTAACCTCCGTGTTCAATACAAATGCTTGCCCAATAGAAGGGAATACCCAAAAATGCAAGTTCCTTTGTGGGAAAGAGGAATCGAGTGCAAAAAGCAATGTTTCTATTATTTGTTTGCAGGAACCTGCCAGTCCAGGGGCTGAGGAGATCGTAAATCAGGGGTGAAGGACTTTGGTGGAGTAGAGAATCATCACTCTCTCCATCTCGTGCTCTGGCCCCCTCAGCCACAGGGAGAAGGGAGTTGGTCCTCACCAGGAGAATTAGCTGGATATGGCCCTGGCTGTTTGGCTCTGGAAACTCTCACCTCCTGTACTGCTAGCCCTGCACATTTTCTTGGCCTTGTGGGGCCAGTTCCCATCCTCTTACGCTTCCTATTACCAGATGACTGTATTATTCTGACACCTGGTAAAATAGATATAGGTAAAACCACTTCTGACACACGATACAGTCCCTCATCAGAGACAGCGGCATTATTACGGCCGGACCGAGGAATGGGGAGCTTTGCAGAGGTGGAGGCATGGCTGGTTTTGTAATGGAGCAGGTTAGTTCTTGGCCTGTTCATCAACTGACTCCCTTGTGCTACTCACTTAACTTCTAGGGCCTCGGTTTTTCCATAAGGTCAAGCACGATTAATTCCACCGGCCCTGAGCCAACTCATGGAATTGTTGGGAAAATAATAAAAAAAAAAAACTCATAGATTTGAAGACCTTTAAAAACATTGACGAGAATTATCCAAATGTAGCAGGTAGTATAGGTTCATGTCCAAGTCTTTTGAACGTGCTCTTACAATTTTAACGAAGAAATCTGCAGAAAATAGCAGTTTCCCTGCTGTATGAGCCAGAACTTTAGATACTCAACCGAGTTACACTGACAATCAAGAGGGTATGGGAAATGTCAGGGGCTTGGAAATAACACTGACTTGAGTTTGGGTCCAGTCTGAGGAGCACTGGGTTAGGAAAACAGTATGGAGGCTCCTCAAGGAGTTAAAAATAGAACTAACCTACGATCCATCAATCACGCTACTCGGTATTTGCTCAAAGAATATAAAAACACTAACTCAGGGGATCCCTGGGTGGTGCAGCGGTTTGGCGCCTGCCTTTGGCCCAGGGCACGATCCTGGAGACCCGGGATCGAATCCCACGTCAGGCTCCCGGTGCATGGAGCCTGCTTCTCCCTCTGCCTGTGTCTCTGCCTCTCTCTCTCTCTCTCTCTCTTTCTCTGTGACTATCATAAATAAATAAAAATTAAAAAAAAAAGATATTCTCTTAAAAAAAAAAAAACACTAACTCAGGGCACCTGGGGGGCTCAGGGGCTGAGCATCTGCCTTCGGCTCAGGGCGTGATCCCAGGGTCCTGGGATCGAGTCCCACATTGGGCTCCCCACAGGGGGCCTGCTTCTCCCACTGCCTGTGTCTCTGCCTCTCTCTGTGTCTCTCATGAATAAATAAATAAAATCTTTTAAAAAATAAAAAAATAAAAACACTAATTCAAAAGAATATATGCACCCCTGTGTTCATTGTAATATTATTTACAATAGTCAAATTATGGAAGCAGCCCATGTGTCCATAGATTGATGAATAGATAAAGAAGCAGAGGTGTATATATACAATGGAATATTATTTGGCCGTATAAAAGAATGAAATCTTGCCATTTACAACAATGGATGGAGCTAGAGAATACAGTGCTAAGTGAAATAAGTCAGTCACAGAAAGACAAACACCATATGATCTCACTGGTATGTGGAATTTGAGAAACAAAATAAAGGGGGTAAAAAAGAGAGACAAAACAAGAAAGAGAGTCTTAATTATAGAGAACAAGCTGATGGTTGCCAGAGGGGAGGAAGGGGGTGGGTCAATTAGGTGAAGGAGATTAAGGAGTGCACTTGCTGTTGTGAGCACTGAGTAATGTGGAGAATTGTGGAATCACTACATTGTACACCTTAAACTAATATAACAGTGTATGTTAACTAACTGGAACTAGTTAAATAAAAGTTTAAAAAAGGGGGCACCTGGGTAGCTCAGCAGTGGAGCATCTGCCTTTGGCTCAGGTTGTGACCCCAGGTCCTGGGATGGAGTCCTGCATTGGGCTCCCTGCATGGAGCCTGCTTCTCCCTCTGTCTGTGTCTCTGCCTCTTTCTCTGTGTCTGTCGTGAATAAATAAAATCTTAAAAAAAAAAAAAAACTTAAAAAAAAGAACATTGGGCAGATTGCTGAAACGGTTTCCTCAAGTGTAAAATGGGGAAATCTATGCCTGCCTCACATTTGTGAAGTTTAAGTGAAATAGGGTATATATAGCACCAGCCAAGTCAGCTGGAGCCCCTGGGGTGAGGGGCAGGCACTGGCTCTGGAGATACGTGTGTACCTATCACCTTGTAGAATAGGACTTGGAATCCAGTAAACATTAATTTCTTTTCCATTTTCCAGATTGTTTTTTTCTTTTTTTTTTATAGAGAGAGAATCTTAAGCAGGCTCCACGTTCAGCATGGAGCCTGACATAGGGCACAATCTCATGACCCCCAGATCACGACCTGAGCCAAAATCAAGAGTCATATGCTTACCCCATTGAGCCACCCAGGCACCCCCATTTTGCAGATTCTTATGGAGAGCCAACACTTTCTTGAATAAAGCACTGGCTCTGCCTGCCGGAGTCCTTCCTGCCCACTCTCAAGTTGATGTGGGCTGACTTTGCATTTTGACGGAGACTATAATACAGTGTGTCCTTTTCACACCCGACGTCTAAATTATTTGGTTCTTACTTTACCAAGAAGATAAATGTTACACTACAGATCCTTGTTGGAGATTTGGCCGTAAATGAACTCTTCCAGCACATATTCAGGACTCAACTGATGAGCTTAATATTTGAAAGAGAGAATTTTGAGGATTTATTGACGATAAAACGTAGTGAATGTCTAGAGCTAGCCTGCCTTCCTGATTTAGTCACGAATGAATGATTTCAAGAGGCAGAGATGAAAATGTATCTATTGAATATTGTTCTTTTTGCAGATAAAGAAGCTCAAGTGACCTATTGATAGAGAGCCCTGACCTGACTCCCAGTCACGGGCTATGAGTTTTACACCTGCTGAGTCTCTAAGTACCTGGGCCCTCTACTTACCCCCCTCTTTCCCTTCCTCCTTCCAGAAACTCGTATTCAGGGAAGGATAGATACTTGCAGGGAGCCCTCTTCAAGTCGTGTCTCATGAAAAAAAAGCTCCATCTTCTGGAAGAGGGTGTGCATTTTTGAGAGTCTAAAACCTGAGAACTCAACAACCCACAGTGTCCTCTGGAGAAGGACACTGTAGCCCACATCACGGCCTACAGAGACCAGCTGATGTCAGTGAATGGAAGCATCTATTTCTTCCAGGTCCTTTGGTGGTCTCTGTTTTGATTTCCTGATCATAAGCTTCAGCGTAATCTGATAAGCCCCCTTAGATCCTCGTGAAAGTAAGCAGGTTGTAAATCCTAAGGGAATAAGACTACCGCAACCAAGCCCGGATTCTCCTGTCAAGAACTGTGATCTGTAACCGTTCTCTACCACCCATCCCGTGGGCTTACAGTGACTCAGGGTGGGGGGCCCCCTGCAGCTCTGGCTGCGTGCCCTGGGCAGCTGCAATCGCAATGGGGAGAAGTGTGCCAACATTTCACTCTCCTTAAAGGTGGAACAGGTGAGGGATAATTAGGAATGTACTTATTTTGAGCTTAATCAGACATCCCAACTTCTGTCTCTAGGCAACGGAGGTTGGATAAAAAGTTGCAGCAGGATGAACTACCCCCTAAACATATTCCAAAGACCCAGCTCCACCCAAATGAGCCAAACCAGAAACCTGGCAGTGGTTCTGGACTTCTTTAGCGCCCTCTGACAATCACTGGAGCCGTCCTATGCCTTCCATCACCTACACGAGCGTTTGCCAAGCCTGGATGCCTATTCGGATCACTTGGAAGACTTTACAAACATGGGTGCACGATCCGCTTCCAGACATTCTGATCCAGTGGTCTGGCTGTAGGATCCGAGCACCGATATTAAAACTAAGACCAAAAAAGAAAGAACAACAACAACAACAACAACAACAAAAAACCCCTTCCCGGGGATGATGATGATGTGCACCCAGGGTTGAGAACCACTTCAACGTAGCTGTAATCAATGTCATCCTTTTTTTTTTTTTTTTTTTTTTTTACCAACAGTGCCCACTTTTGTGGTTCATGGCCTTGCCAGGTCTCTCTCAGGCTCGCAATAGTTTTTGGGCTGATTTCCTCACCTCCTCTCTCCTCTGAGTCATTTGTAGCTGAGATAATTTCTCTCCTTTTAACCAATCTGACTTTTTGGGCCTCATACCCCCACCTTCTTTCCACCATACGAAAATCCTTTCTCACCCATGGGACGCAGGCACTAACATTTATTAGAGTCACTGACCTCAGGCACTGTGCCAAACGTAAAGATTTCATTTGCTCCTTCCGGCAACCCAACGAGGTGGGTAGCCTGAGCCCCGTTTTACACAGAGGAGGTCAAGGTCACAAAAGGTTGAGTAAATTAGAGGCAGCGATGAGGGTGGAATGTAAAGGCAGGCCTATTGAGCTCTTAACCATTCAGATGCTTCCGCCTTGTTCAGGTGAAAGATAAGCATGCAAGTTGACAGTGAATCTTCAGAAAGTCTGCTAAAAATCTTTGCAAGAATAAAAGAGGCTTAAACTTGCAAGTGCAGGAAAAGTCGGAGGGAGGAGGACACTGGTCTTTTGAACGGGACTCCTGCAGAGTCCAATCATCTCACATGTTGAACCGTTCAAAACAGAAAGGTTATCAGGAAAAAAAAAAGGAGAAGTTTGTTCCTGGGGGCAGAGAAGGCATGAAGGTGTGGGGGGAGGGGCTTCCCATGAGCATCCCTTCTTAAAAACGACACTTTAAAGCTATGTGCGTGTACTATTCTGATAAAAATATTAAAATGTCTCAAAAATACATATTTGCTTCTCCTCTTTGTCCTGTTTCCTCCTTACGGGAAGCCTTCTTCTCAGCTCTGCCCATGGAATCTTTCTCGAGTCTCTAAGACGAGGTCATATGCCAAAGTTTGTGCCAGGCTCCCCAAGCATAACCCCCCCACACACTTGGGGTTACCCTTGCACTCTGCGCATACTTGCTATTGGAATCATAGAAATATCGCACTACACCATTATTATTGGTGTAGTATTTGTCTCTCCTACCTGGATGTGAGCTCCTTCAGGGAAGAAATGATCTTACTCATCTTTATGTCCCCAGTGATAATATAGTACCCAGCTCATAATAGATACTAAAGAAAAAGAGATTGAGTTAATGGCTGGGGGAAAAGTGAATCAACAAATAAAGTAATGGGAGGAGCAATCCTCTGGAGAGCCACTGGTTTACTGTCAACCTAATGCCTAAGATAGAAAATAGTACTTAGTATTCCGGATAACCACAAATGTTATCAAGTCTTAGTCTGAATATGGGATCAGATCAAGACGATCCCTGCTGCGCACACACAGAGGGAAAAGAAGCTGGCGTCCCAGTAAAGTGTGTATGGGTTTAATATGGGCTAACGATAAAATGTTCGTAAAACCCCTACAAGCAAACAAGAGAATGCCCTTTCTACAATGGCGAAGAAAAATTTAATCTTTTGTCCATTAAGAAAATGGATAAATCACTTGTGACGAAGTAGACTTAGTGATCTAAAAATACACGTAACCTGGATGCGGATAGCAGCTTTATCCGTAATAATGGATAGTTGCCATTATTTGGATAAATAATTTATAATTGCCGAATGTGAAAGCAACTGAGATGCTCTTCAGTCAGCAACTGGATGATAGATACACTGTGGTACATCCAGACAGCAGAACGTTACTCAGCACGAAAAAGAAACGACCTATTGAGCCATGAGAGCATACGGAGGAAATGTAGATGCCTGAGAGAAAACAATCTGACAACTGTATGATTCCATCTATGTGACATTCTGGAAAAGACAAAACTAGGGGGACAGTAGAAAGATCAGGGGTTGCCAGGCCTTGGAGCTTCGGGGAGGCACGAATAGGGAGGATACAGAGGATTTTAGGTGGTAAAAGAGTCCCCTATAATGATGCGGACATGGCGTTAGACAATGGTCCAAACCCATAGACTGTACATCACCGAGAGAGACGTCTGACGTAAACTATGGGAGATTATCAAGAGTCCATGTAAGGGGACGCCTGGGGGGCTCAGTGGTTGAGCATCTGCCTTGGGCTCAGGGTGTGACCCCGGGGTCCTGCGATCGAGTCCCTCATTGGGCTCCCCAGGGAGCCTGCGTCTCCCTTTGCCTGTGTCTCTGCCTCTCTCTCTCCATGTCTTTTATAAATAAATAAATAAATAAATAAATAAATAAATAAATAAATAAATAAATAAAATCTTAAAAAAAAAAAGAGAGTCAATGTAGGTCCATTAGCTATAACCAATGCACCACTCTGGTGGGGATGTTGATAGTGGGGGAAGCTGTGTGTGTGTAGGGGGGGCAGGGACACATGGGAAATCTCTCTACCTCCCTGCCAATTCTGTGGTGAACCTAAAACATCTCTTCTAAAAAAAAAAGTATTTAAAAATAGATATTTTAAAAAATTACATATTCTCGTATAATATATACGTGTTTAAGTTATCTGTATAATTAGATGCAATGAATCCAGTCGAGTATATGGTGTATCCAAAGAGGAAACAGCCTGTTTAGGTAGCACTGGAAATCCCGCTTTGCCCAATCATATATTTCTTTAGCGTTTGACTTCCTGTTTCTTATGGAATAAAATTTTAGGTCTTTGCCGCTGTCTCTAAAACTATCCAAGATGTGGCTCCTGCTCCCTTCCCTCGAGCTCCCTCCTTTTCCCTCCTGCACTCTGGCCTTTCTGTTCCTGGACCACCTCCTCCCCTCCCTTGCCCATCTCAGGAGCCCAGGCCTCGCCGTCTCTCACCCGCATGCTCTTTCCTGCTCTTCGTGTGGTCTAGCATCCTCACGCCTTAGCTCAAATGCCCCCCTCCCAGGGCCCCCTCTCGGACTGTCTTATCTCAAATAGCACCACCCCCAGTTACACTTTCTTACATCCTCCTACCTCCCTTATCGCACGGATCACAGTTGGTAATCATCATGCCTCTTTACTTGCTGGCTTTAAAGATTTTTGTTTTTATAGGTTTATCTGTGCTTTGCCCATCTCTGTGCTAGAAAAGAGGTACCACCCCCACCCCTGTTCACCATTGGGTCTCAGGGGTCAAGTTTAAAGACTGAGGGCTTCATGACCCTTTGCTAGAGACTCTCAAGGGATCAGGGAAAGGGGTGCAAACAAGGGGGAGACACTTGACTCCGTGTTCTCTCTTCAGTCCCCTGAGTAGGCCAGGCCCGAGAGAGGCAGCACCTCAGGTATCAACATTTTGGGATTCACTAGGTTTTATCCTCCTTGGGTATAAACCAGCTTTCCCCCAATCCGTAAGACAGGCGCTCACGTGTGATTTTCAGACATCCAGATTGACAAGGCTTTTCGGGAATATGTCACATGCACTGCAAGAGGCTCCCTGGAAGGTACTTGCCATCATGTGCGTAGCACATCTGGAAAGGCTCTCTTGCTTCCTTTACTGGTGTTTCATTTTGGGTTCCCACTCTCCTGCATCCCAAGTCCTGCCGTTTCTGCAGGCAGCAGAGGCAACTTCTGAACGTACCTCCCTGCCTGGGGCCCAGCACAGAGCAGATTCCCAGTTGAGCCGAGACACGTGCATTGTCGTGCCTTCTAATAAATATTGCTTTTAACCCTTTCACCATCACGTGAGCTGCCCTAAGGGGGAACAAAAAAAAGAACGGAAGGGAAAAAAATCATCTATCATAAAAATGATAGGAACAAATTTAGGACTCGGAAGGTAAGAAGAACTGACAACATCAGTTTCTTATGATAGTTTGATTGCAAAAAGCACGAATGGGCACAAGACTCAAAGGGATTCAAAACATAAGTAAATACACACGGACAATGTTCAGCTAAAAAACAAATTTAAAGATATTGAAATCCAAACGATTTATTGATACTGTTGTGTCTCCAGCAAACTAGAAACTATCAAGCGTGGTAGGGATTCTAGGTGAGCCAGGACCGCGACAATATAGTTTCACTAAATGGTAGAGAAATCTTGAAAATTAGAGAACTTCCTGGGGAGAATATGGCTCGTAGAGGAGCCATCAAATCGGTCATAGTCCTTGCCCTGATACCGTGTGTGAAAGCATATCCTAGAGAAATACTCGTGAGAAAGAAATGTCTGTCTGCACTAAGATGTTTATAGCTGGTCTAGTGGTAGTGACAAAGAAATAACACAAGACAAACTGGAAATAATGGAAACATCCTCTAACTGGTATTATAGGTCTAAATAGGATCTTGATTCTACACCTTGGCATCAACAGGGTAGCCGTGTGGACTCTATGGACGCGTGAAGAAGTTAAATACCATTAAGTGAAAGACATAATGCAGCGTTACATGGTGATCAGCATCCCGTACACACATCGTAGAGGATATAATTGTGTAAAAGCAGGTCACGGAAGAGGTCATAGAAGCTGGTAACCAGGTATTTGTGGAGAAGGGATGCCTTCGTTTTTGTATCTTTCTATATATATATATGTAATTGTCTTGATGTTTGCTTATATTTTACTGTAATGTTGGCTAAATATATTCGAATTTAAAATTCTAGCAACTAGAACTTGAAAATAAATTCCATATCCAGGAATGTGGCGATTTTCCCACTCTGCGTGCTCAGAGTGAGTGTTTCAGTGCGCTCCTCTTTGCAGGGAAATATGCAGGAGAGAGAGCGAGCACTCCAGTCCATCTGTCGCCTGACTCCTGCAGGCAGTGAGGCACTGGCAGAGACAGAGAGCTGAACCCTCCTATCTTTCCTCTTCTTCCTTACTAACGGATCTCCAAATGTTGAGCTGAGCAGAGAGGCCTGTGCAGTAAAGACGGTGTATTCTAGCCCTGTGCATAAAAATTCTGTGAATAAAAATTGCATTTATGTGCAATTACCATGTCCTTGAAAAGATAGGGTAGGTTTTCCTCTCTTTGTATTTCCAGCTCTCTGGAAGGCAGACATGATGGCCGGAGCTGTGACAGCGACATTGTTGTTAGGTGGCTGCTGACCACAGAGATTAGTGGAGCTACAGGCTCAAAACCTGTTCCCTGAAATTCCACAGACTATGACTTTAGCCCTAGTTGCTATTCAGCTCCAGGCATTTAACTTGACTGAATAAGATCTTGTACCCAAAGTGCTGTTATTTGGGGCTCTTTTATTCTCAACCAAACTGAATCTCAAGTAACAGAGGCTTCTATCAGTTTACTTGATGTCTGTACACTTGTGTCTTTATTTTCAAAAGGATGAGTTAGACCCACTCTTTCCTTACTGCGTTAGCATTTAAAAAGCACTGGATGTGGGGACATCTGGGGGGCTCAGCGGTTGAGTATCTGCTCAGGGTGTGATCCTGGGGTCCCGGGATTGAGTCCCCCATCAGGGTCCCTGTGAGGCACCTGCTTCTCCATCTGCCTGTGTCTCTGCCTCTCTCTGTGTGTCTCTCATGAATAAATACGATTTTTTAAGAAGCAATGAAAAAATCACCAGATGTTTTATACAACTGATGAATTATTGAACTCTATACAGGAAACTAATGATGGACTATATGTTGGCTGATTGAATTTAAACTAAAAAAAAAATCTAAAGTGGACATCTCCTGATACGTGTCAGTGAATCATTAGAGTCTTCAAGATTTATCTAGGGGTGGTTTTATTATCTTTTAAGCTGCTTATTTTTGATACGAAAATAAGTCAAGTATCTTACAAAAAATAAAGATAGAAGACACAGCTAGAGAAAAGAGAGGAAAAACAATTTATAGTTCACTTTCTTACATGATCGCTGTTAAATTTTGGTACAAACCACCAGTAATTTTTCAATGTGTGTATGCTGCTTCTACTCTTTATAATCTGCTTTTCCCGTTCGATGCATTCGCACCCATTTCCAGTTCATTTAATGTTTTTCTAAATGTCATTTCTAAAACGCATTGTATTCTATTTCATGGACGACGTACCATATTGAACCGAAGTCAGAGTTTGGGACACTTAAGAAGTTTTCATGTTTTTGTTATTACAAAAGTAGCACTGTGAAGGATGATTTTTAGCTTAATCTTTGCACGCTACACATATCTAATAATAAACTTTCTAGGTTAAAGGGTAGGAAAAATTGTATTGCTATACTGGCCCAAGAAATTTGTACCAGTTTCTCTCTCTTCTAATTCTCCCTCACTAATGTACAAAAGTGCTACATTCTCTGTAACTTTACAATGAATATTATAATTTTTTAAAAAAATCAGTGCAATTGGATAGATGTGTTAACTTGCATTACTTTACTAGTGAAATAGGAACTTTTTCACGACTTTTTGGCCATTGCACTTTTCCTCTTATGAATGATCTTTTTTCCCCTCTTTGTTCGTTTTCTGTATGATTGAGTCTCTCATGTTGATTTACAAGGGTTTTTATTTTTTTATTTATTTTTTTTTTTTATTTTTTATTTTTTTTTTTTATTTTATTTTTTTTTAAAGATTTTATTTATTTATTCATGATAGTCACAGAGAGAGAGAGAGGCAGAGACACAGGCAGAGGGAGAAGCAGGCTCCATGCACCGGGAGCCCGACGTGGGATTCGATCCCGGGTCTCCAGGATCGCGCCCCGGGCCAAAGGCAGGCGCCAAACCGCTGCGCCACCCAGGGATCCCTACAAGGGTTTTTATATGTTAAGCTTGTTAGCTCTTCGCCATACTTATATAAACATTCCCCCCAGTTTATATTTGCTTATCTCTGTATTTATTTATTTATTTATTTATTTATTTATTTATTTATTTATTTATTTTAACAACTAAAGTTCTAGGGACACCTGGGTGGCTCAGCAGTTGAGCGTCTGCCTTTGGCTCAGGGTGTGACCCCGGGGTCCTAGGATCAAGTTCCACATGGGGCTCCCCTCAGGGAGCCTGCTTTTCCCTCTGCCTGTGTCTCTGCCTCTCTCTGTGTCTCTCAGGAGTAAATAAATAAAATCTTAAAAAAAAACAAAACAACTAAAGTTCTAAAACTTTTGTAGTCCAGCTTACCAATCTTTTATTTTATAGCATATTTTTATTTCTAGTTAAACATATCCTTCCTTAGTCTCCCTTTTTGAAATATTATTAGTTGTTCTTCTTTTTCAGTTGTTCTTTATTCAGAATCATTATTTGTCAAGTTTATTTCTGCCTGCACATGCATACACACACACACACACACACACACACACACACAATCTTATTGATATTTCAACTGGTTTAAATTTATAGATCAATCTGAGGCAAAATTTGCCTCTTCTCATGATCAGTCCTCTTATCCAAGAAGCTGGAATATCTGTCCAGTTATTCAATTCTTTGTCCATGTTCCTTAAATATTTTTTAATTGTGGTAAAACACACTTAACGTAAAATTTGTCATCTTAATCACTTTTCATCACTTGTACAGTTCAGTGGCATTTAGTACATTCGCATTTTGGGGCAACCATCACCATCATCCACCCCCAGAACTCTTTTCATCTTGCACAACTGAAACTCTACCCATTAAACAATGACCCCCCTCATTCCCTTCCATTCTCCCTCCGCCCAGTCCTGGGCACCCACCATTCTATTTTCTGTTTCTATGAATTTGACCACTCTAGGGACCTCACATGAGTGGAAGGGTTATTCCTAGGTTATTAGTTTATTGCACTTGGAATAATGCCCTCAAAACTAATCCACATTGTAGCATGTGTCAGAATTTCCTTTCTTTTTAAGCCTGAATAATACTCTGTTTTGTTTATCCATTCAGCACCTCATAGAAACTTGGGTTGATTCCACATTTTGGCTATTGCAGATAATGCTGTGAACACATGTGTATCTCCAGCGTCTTTTCTAATGAGTCTTGCTTTCTGAGTCTCTGCTTTCAATTCTTTTGGATATATACTCAGAAGTAGAATCACTGGATCACATGGCAAGTCTATTTTTTATTTACTTATTTATTTATTTTGAGGAATTGTCCTACTGTTTTTCATTAGCAGCCACACCATTTTACATTCCCACCTACAGTGCATAAGGGCTCCGATTTTTCTAGTTTTCTAAATAGATTTATTTATTTGAGAGAGAGACAGAGACATCAGGGGGAGGGGCAGAGGGATAGACTCTTCAAGAGATTCCCTGGTGAATGTGGGAGCTCCGTGTAGAGCTCGGTCTTACAACCCATGAGATCGTGACCTGAGCTGAAACCAAGAGTCAGATACTCAAGCGACTGAGCACCTGAGCCCAGGTGCCCCAAGGGCCCTAATTTTTCTAAATCCTTGTGAACTCTTGTAATGTTTTATTTTTATAGTTCCAATCATAATAAGTGTGAGATGACATTTCATTGTAATCTTGATTCGCATTTCCCTAATGAACGTCACTAATCTTTTTTTGCGTGTGTGCTTGTAGGTAACTTGCATATCTTCTCTTGAGATATCTATGTTCAAGTCCTTTGCCCATTTTAAAATCAAGTTGTTATGTTTCTTTTGTTGTTGAGTTATTGGAGTTCTTTACACATTCAGATATTAGCCTCTTATCAAACCTATGATTCGAAACTATTTCCTCATTCCATGGGTTGACTATTCACTCTTGATAGTGTCTTTGATGCACAAAAGTTTTAAAATTTTGATGAAGTCACATTGTCTTGTCTTTTTTGTTGCTTTTACTTTTGGTGTCATATTTAAGACATCATCACCAACTTCAAGGTCATAAAGATTTCCCTTTATTTTTCTAAAGAGTTTTAAAGTCTGAGGTGCCTAGATGGCTCAGTCGGTTGAGCATCTGACTCTTGGTTTTGGCTCAGGTTGTCATCTCATCTGTCATGGGATCGAGAGCCCCACTGGATTTCATGCTCAGCAAGGAGTCTGCTTGGAGATTCTCTGCCCTCCTCCCCAAGTAAATAAATCTTCAAAAAAAAAAAAAAAGGAGTTTTAAAGTTTTAGCTCTTAAATTTAGTTGATCTTTTTAAAAAATATTTTATTTTTAAGCAATCTCTACACCCAGCATGGGATTCAAACTCACAATCCCAAGATCAAGAGTTGCATGTTCTTCCAACTAAGCCAGCCAGGCACCCCAAGATGATCTACTTTGAGTTAATTTTTGTATATGGTGTAAGGCAAGGGTCTAACTTTACTTTTGCATGTGGATATGTCTCAGTTAAATTCTAATTTTATTTTATTCTTATGGATTCTGCATATTTTTGGCTAATCTAAGCCTTAGGCACTTTGTATTTTTTTAAAAAGATTTTATTTTTAAATCATCTCTATATCCAACTGGGACTTGAACTCACAACCCTGAGATCAAGAGTAACATGGTTTACTCTAAGCCAGTCAGGTGTACCAAGCACTTTGTATTTTGGTTACTTTTGTGAATGAAATTCCTCTTCCTTGTCCCATACCCATATACTGTTAAATTTTCTAACTGCTTCTTACTGGCTTAGACGGAATCTATTGATTTTTTTCTACAAATGGCTGTATGATTGAGTTCTCTTGCTAATTTTGAATTTTTCAGTTGAATGTTCTAGAATTTCTAGACAGAAATATTCTCATGAAATTTGGAAAATATATTTCTTTGTCCATATCCTACTGAGAAAATGAACTTTTCAACTTTTAATATAAAAGAACCATGATTAATCTTAAAGTCAAAGACACATCTCTTTAAATTATATTAACAGTTATCTTGGCACATCAAACAGCTCCTCTCTCTCTATGTACATCTAGCACCTGTTTTACGCAAAGTGTGATCCTCAGATCAATAGCATTAGCATCACCTGAGACCTTGTTAGAAATTCAAATCTTTATGCTGGATTTAAAATGAAAAGCTTAATAAAATAAAGAAATAAGTTCAAATCCACGGGCTTTCACCCCAGACCTATTGAATCAGAATATGCATTTTAAAATCTGCAGGTAATTTTGTATACATGCTAAAGTTTGGGAAGTACAGCTTTAGAGGTTAATGAAATAGCATCTTTTCCTTTTAAGCTTTTCTTCCATTTTCCAACCACAAGTCATTAGATACTATAAAATGCTAGAAAAAAAATTTAAAGGGCAATAAGTCAACTAATCTTGGGACAAGGGTGCCAAGAATACACAATGTGGAAAGAATGGTCTTTTCAATAAATGGTGTCAGGAAAATTATATTTTCATATGCAAAAGAATGAAACTTGGACCCCTCTCTTATAATATAAAAATTAACCTGAAATGGATTAAAGATCTAAATGTAAGACCTAATGCCTTAAAATACCTGGAAGAAAGCATATAGGACAATTTCCTTGACATTGGTCCTGGCAATGATTTTTGGGTATGACACCAGAAGCACACACATCAAAAGAAAAAAATAAACCAGTGGGACTATACCAAAAGAGCAAGCTACTGTACAGCAAAGGATACCATTAACAAACGGAGAAGGCAACCTATGGAATGGGAGAAGATATTTGCAAACCATATATATGATGAGGGGTAAATATCCAAAATACATAAGGAACTCATATAACTCATATAATAGTGAAAAGAACAAGTAGCCTGGCTGAAAAAGACCTGACTAGGCATTTTTCCAAAGAAGGCATACAAATGACCAACAAGTATATGAAAAGGTGCTCAACAACACTAATTACCAGGGAAATGCAATTCAAAACCATAATGAGATATTGCCTCACACCTGGTAGGATGGCTATTATCAAAAAAGGCAAGAGATAACTTGTGTTGGGGAGGAGGTGAAGAAAAGGGAACCCTCATGCACTGTTGGTGGGAAGGAAAACCGGTACAGCCACTATGGAAAACAGTGGAGGGTCTCCAAATAATTAAAAATAGAGCTATCATATGATCTAGCAATTCCACTTCTGGGTACATATCCGAAGGAAATTAAATCAGGATCTTGAAGAGATACCTCTACCCTTATAGTCACTGCAGCATTATTCACAGTAGCCAAGACACAGAAATGATGTCAGTGCCATTAACGGATGTATGGATCAAGAAAATAGGCTATTGATACACGGGGGTGGCTCAGTTGGTTAAGTGTCTGCCTTCTGCTCAGGTTGTGATCCCAGAGTCCTGGGATCGAGCCCCACGTGAGGCTCCCCACTCAGGGGAGCGAGCCTGCTTCTCCCTTTCCCTCTGCCCCTCCTCTGGCCCACACACACTCTCTCTCAAAGAAATAAATAAAATCCTAAAAAAAAAAAAAGTGCAATCTATCTCTCCCTACCTGTCTACCTAGAAATTTTATTCAGCTATAGCTAAGAAGGAAATCCTGCCGTTTGTGACAACATGGATGAAACTTGAGGATATCATGCCGAGTAAAATAAGTCAGGTGGAGAAAGACAAATATTGTATCATCTCACTAAATGTGGAATCTAAAAAAGTGGATCTCACAAACCAGAGTGTAGCACGGTGGTTGCCAGGGGCTACGGAATGGGGGGAAATGTTAGTCCAAGGGTACGAGATGAATGCATTCTGGGAGCCTAATGTACAGCCCGCCCGGTGGTTATCGTTAAAAATAGTGTATTGCACCCTTGAAATTTGCTAAGAAAGTTGATCTTCATTGTTCTCACTATACACACCAAAAAAAATGAGAACCATGTGAGATGATGGGTAAATTAATTAACTACATTGTGGTAATCGCTTCAAAATGTATACATAATTAAAGCATCATGTTATACTCCAAAAAATTATGTTGTACAACCTAAATAAAGAGTTTTTATTTATCAGTTGTACTTCAATAAAGCTGGGGGGAGGAAAGAACAAAAGTCGACTGAAATAATAGGGTGTTAGAAAGGAAAGTAGGCTTAGGAAGCATTTGGTTGAGTTTCCAGAACCCTGTCCTAGCGGCATCATGATTTTGGACTTAGTGGTATAATCTTTGTACGGTTATTTATCTAATAACCTTATATGGACTTATCTTTTTTTGAACTAAAATAATTTTATTTAAATGAAAGTTTATTAACTTTCACAAACGAAAACCCGTATTACTTGCCAAAACAGAGCATTACCGGAAAAATGAGTCAATAAAAACCAAAGAAATGTTATTCAAAATAAAAGTTGGCAATGCATCACAAATCATAATGAATCTGTCTATAAAAATATATATTTAGGGGGTGCCTGGCTGGTTCAGTCAGCACAGCATGGGACTCTTGATCTTAGGATTGTGAGTTCAAGCCCCACGTTGGGTGGTGTCTCCTTAAAATTAAAATAAAAAAATATATATATTTCAATAGGTTCCTCAGAGAAAGGAATGAGGCCGTTGATGGCTGCCTGGGAACTTGACCTGCTAAGTATGAGACTACATAAGGTTCTACATCAATGAAAACACGTAAAAGCTAACAAGTATGCAGGGCTTACCAAGTACCAGGCGTAGGTCCAAGAGCTTGGACGCATATCTGATCTTCACGAGGACCTCACGGCGTGTTCAGCAGCATCCTTCATGTTTTACAGATGAAGAAACTGAGGCTGTAAGAGATCAAGCCATTCGTGAGAGGTCACAGAGCCCGTCAGTGGCAGAACGAGGCTTTGAACCCAGGCTTGGGCATCTCCAGGGTCTGGCACCTGCTGCGCTTAGCCAGCACCAAGGAATCCAGGTCAGGGGTGTATTTAGTTGGAAAGGCCAAGGGTAAGTGATCTCCCTTCTCTACTTATAATTACGTTCATTGATCCAGACTTTCTACGCTGAGCCATTGCCAACTTTCGAAGCTGTCAGCCTGACAGGTTGCTGATGGAGGCAGGGACGTGGCTAGGAAGGTAGGGGATAAGGGTTCCCGTCATCGGTGCGCAGCACCTGGTGGATCCGAGCAATCCCGC
Source organism: Canis lupus familiaris (assembly GCF_011100685.1). NCBI lineage: Eukaryota > Metazoa > Chordata > Mammalia > Carnivora > Canidae > Canis > Canis lupus. Next base: position 68,766,524 of record NC_049233.1, read on the forward strand.
GCGCTCCTCCAGTCACAGGTACCCCTTGTGCCTCGTGCGACTGTCCAGCGGCTGTTCCTCCTAATGAGTCACCGTGTGACCTCCGCTGGAGGGGCCGGTGTCTCCATGGGTGGCGCGCATGATGCAGGTGAATCGCCAACTTCAAATTTAGGTGTAGAGACGTGTAATTTTGTTAATCAGATGAAATTCCCGCGCTGAGGCTTGCCGCTGCTGCCGCCAGGCTGGCAGGGAGGCCAGCTGCACGCGTCCCCGCGGGTGTGCCCACCTGGGCTGGGCCAGAGCAGGCCCGAGCCTCGCCACCGGCCGGGTGATCGCGGCCCTGCCTGCCTCTGGACGCCTAGGGGCGCAGGCTGCGGGCACCTCGTGTGGGTCTGTCGTGGGCGCGGGCTCCGGGGAAGGCAGTCCTGGCCCAGGCCGCCCCGCTCTCTGCGAAGCCCAGGACGCAAGGCTGGAGGCCCCAGAACCCAGCTCCGTGCTGGCCCCGCGGGAAAGGGGGGCGCCCGGGGGCTCAGCGGCTGGCACCTGCCCTCGGCCCAGGCTGTGCCCCCGGGCCCGGGATCAAGGCCCGCATGGGCCTCCCTGCGGGGAGCCCGCCTCCCCCTCTGCTTCTCCCTTGGCCTGTGTCTCGGCCTGTCTCATGAATAAATTTTTAAAAATGCGGCAAAGGAAGAACAGAAGGGAGAGTTTAGGAGTGTCCCTGGCACACGGGAGATCGTTTTCACTGTAATGAAAGCAAAGCACAATTGTTAAAACCTCTAAGGGCCTCGGAGGACCTTCGCCGTCGGCAGGCGGTGGCGAGCCCGTTCTGCTGGCTGCTGTCCCAGGGCCGGCGTCTCCCCTGAACCGGCTGGAGGGACAGGCCTGGGGGACAGGCAGGGCGATCCCGCAGGCGCCGATGGTGCGGGCGGCCCGTGGCTCCTGCGCGGCCTTGCTCAGCCGGGGCCTACCGCCTGCCCCTCGGGGCGGAGCTGGAAGGGACACCCACGGGGCCGCACCCCCCGCTGGGCTCTGCGCCCCCGGGCTGGCCCAGGCCTTCCTCAGGTGCCAACCACCAAGGGGCCCACGGCCGCCCTGCGGAGGGCGCAGGTGCCCAGGTGCCCAGGTGCCCAGGTGCCGGGACATCTGGCCTCCACCGTAGAGGGAGGCCGCCTCCTTCATTCCGGGGCCTCCTCTTGGGGTCACATGCCCCCTGCTCCTCAGGCCCGGCCGCTCGGTCAGGTTCTGCCCCCATCCCAGCACCCAGAGCTCCCAGCCTCGCTTCTGTCCGGGGCCCACGGGCTGCCCCCTCCCCCCCCACACACACACCGAGGCCTTTCCCTGGACAAGGAGCCGCTGGCTCTGCCCCTGACTTTCGGGGAGGCCGCCTTCAGGCCTCACTGGGTGACTCCTGGACCCCACTCCCCGAGGGGCCGCTGCTCAGGGGTCCAAGGTGATTTTTCTGGCACTTTGCTTCCTGAAAAAGTGGGAAAACTGTACAAATTTGATATCTGTGGGCCCACTATCAAACGCGTAAGCACCGGCCGCATGAGCCGACAAGTGGGTGGGTGTGTACGGCCCGGCGCCTGGCCAGGGTCGGGGTTCACGCCTGCTGGCTGGGCCATCTTGCCGGCCCTTGAGCCTCCGGACCCCATCTGCTCGGCGGTACGTGGTGCGTGGAAGGGAGGGGTGCAGGGTGGAGGTGTCTGATCCCACCACAGCCTGGTCGTAGGACTAAATCACAGGATTCGTTTGTAAACGGTAGAGCTCTCTCCGGGTGTAAACGTTACTGGCAATCCATTTGGGTCTCCCCACTGTAGCACCTCCAACATTTATTTCGGAAAATACTGAATTTGGGGAGCACATGAGGGGCTCAGCATTGGAGCGCCTGCCTCCAGCCCAGGGCATGATCCTGGAGTCCCGGGATCGAGTTCCGAATCAGGTTCCCTGCATGGAGCCTGCTTCTATCTCTATGTCTCTGCCTCTCTCTGTGTCTCTCATGAGTAAATAAATAAGATCTAAAAAAAAAAAGAAAGAAAAAAAGAAAGAAAGAAAGAAAGAAAGAAAGAAAGAAAGAAAGAAAGAAAGAAAGAAAACATTGAATTTTGATTAATAGAACAAAATTGACTAAAAAATGGGTGATATGTGTTTACATTTTTTGACACCTGAACGTAGCCCCCTTAAACCTGTATCATGGAAAGGAGGGAACAGGTGGCCCCCAGGGAATCTGCACCTGTATAAAACGGCTACTCCCTCTGGTTTAGGCCACACATCCCAACTTATTATGAACATGCTGCGTGGTCTCAAAAACTGCGGGGGGAGCCGTCTCCTCCTTTCCAAGTTCTGAGTCTTATCCCTGACCCCTAACCCCACCCACATCCATCTGCCCTTTTGCCCACAGTGACTCCTGCCCCCTGAGTCCTCCCTGCCTGATGGCCCCGGGGAGTGTCAGATGCCGGGAAAAGGCAGAGAAGTCCTGACCTCTCTGAGGTCTTCTCAGGGAGCTGAACCTGCAAGGAACCGTCTTCACCAGCTCGGATGTACAAGCCTGTAAGTTTCTCCCTTAGGCTTTTGTGTCACAACAACTGCCTGCCCCAAGCGAAAAAGGAGGAGAGCCCGTCCGGTGGCACAGACCTTGGGTTCACAGGTGCCAGGCAGTGGGAGGGCTTGGTATCCTCGAAGGAAGGGGAGCTGGTTAGGGGGCGTTTGAGGATCAGCTTTGGAAAAGGGCACTGCAAAATTCAGTCATTAAAGTCATAAGTTTATTTTATTTTAAGATTTTATTTATTTATTCATGAGAGACAGAGAGAGAGAGAGGCAGAGACACAGGCAGAGGAAGAAGCAGGCTCCATGCAGGGAGCCCAATGTGGGACTCGAGCCCGGGTCTCCAGGATCAAGCCCTGGGCCGAAGGTGGCTCTCAAGGGCTGGGCCACCCGGGCTGCCCAAAGTCACAAGTTTAGAACCATCCACCACCAGCCACCTGGGAAGCCTCTAAGGTCCTTTCATCCCCTGGGCCAGTGACAAGCACCTAAGAGCACCAAGTCCCTCCAGGATTGGATCTTTGGGCTCAGCTCCTAAATATTCCTGAGCCCAGCCAGATGCTGGGTTCCTGCGGCTGCTGGTCACCGATTCAGGCCTGGGTCAAAGCGCTACATCTCCAAAGCTTTCCTCTTCTGATGAACTGCCTATGGCCTGACGAGCCGCGAAGCCTGCTTTATCTTGCATTGGTAAAAACTAGCTACTGGTAAATACTTGTTTTGCTGTACAAGAGCTTTTAAATTTTGCATCTAAATTCTGAGAGTCCCTGAGATGCTATCATTTGGAAACATGACTCTAAAAATACCAAATTATAAAGAAATTACAGCACAATGAGGATTTTAATCACTTCTTATGGCTTGCCATCAGGTTGACAAATACAAAAAAATTGCTCGAGTATTATTTTTTTAAAACATCCTGTAATTAGCCCTCTTGTTTTCCATCTTCTTGGAACAAGATGAGCTCTGCTGTGCATGTTGCTTAAGTATCCAGGAACATGTGAGAAGAGTGGTATCTTGTAGCCAAATACCCTTTCATTTCTTTGGTTTTTTATTTTTTTGAAGATTTTATATATTTATTCATGAGAGAGAAAGAGAGAGGCAGAGACACAGGCAAAGGGAGAAGCAGGGTCCTCCCAGGGAGCCCGACGTAGGATTCGATCCCAGGACCCTGGGGTCACAATCTGAGCCGAAGGCAGATGCCCAACCGCTGAGCCACCCAGGCATCCCCCCGCCTTTCATTTCTTTATTTAAAAAATCTTCATGATGGATTGCTACCTTCTTGAGCTTTCAGCAGTGTTTTCTTATGGAACTAAGTTTCTTAATGGTGATATAATCACAACGACACCTAAAGATGCCTCTAGAGCCCTCCACGGTTCATCTCTGACGGTCACAATTAGCAATGCACCGTGGGAGGGTCAGCTTCCCAGTGGGGGTGAGCCTAGGCCACCCTTCTTTCCCTTAATTGCCCAGTACGTCTCTTCCATTAATTCATTTTCTCTAGACCTTAATAAAATCAGATTTAGATATTCAACTGGAATGATTAATATTCCGGGAGGGTATGTAGTCACTGTAATTTTCAAGGTTGTAAAAAAGACTTTATTTTTAGCTGGTTAGGTAAACACAGAGCAGTGAAACTATCTGCCATTGATGACATCAGACTTTGGGGAGGTCTCTGGTCGCAGTCTAATTTGAAAGTTACAGTTAGAATCTGATGAAATCACAGCGGGTGTTGCAAGAGACATCCTGGCTGAAATTTGAAGATTATTTCAAAACTGCTTGGTTAGTATCTTCTTTTAAATATATATTCCTAGGTACTGCTGACGAATTATAATTAGCATGGATACGTGGTCAGACCCTAAGTATCGTCTATGGCTTTTGTAAATGCTCATCCGCTTCATAATTACTCCATGGAACTGCATGCCAGCCACGAACGTGGTCACCTTTAATCACCTTGGGCTCTGCTGAAGACTTAATTGCAAAGGAAAAGATGGGATTTTTCTTAACCACCTCCGTGGTCCCTCATAAGGTACATTGCTTTGTGGGATGCTGAGATTTCCACGCTGTTCATCTCAATTTAGGCTTGCCTCTCTGTGTGCTGCCTTCTCCCTCCCTCCTTCCTTCCTTCCTTCCTTCCTTCCTTCCTTCCTTCCTTCCTTCCTTCCTTCCTTCCTTCCTTCCTTCACTTCTTTCTTCCTCTTTCTTCCTTTCTTTTCCTCATATCTCTATGTCAGACACTATTCTAGGTTCTAAAAGTAGGCAGAAGGGTCAGAAAACAGCTTATCCAAAGTTTTCAGTCCAAATCCACTCAACTGATCCAATTGGGCACAACTCAAGATGAGCTATATGTTACTGAGGCGGGGAGTTAGCGGCCAATCTGGTGAATTAAGTTTGTTCCTCTACAACTTCGACGTGGCACCATCAGCCAGCTACTTCATGTAATTGTGGGTGATCGCTATTGGCAATTGATTTAAAAAGGAAAGAAAAAACAACCTCTGGCATCTGGCGTCTGGGGATGTGATAATGTGATGTGCAAGGCTGTGCGAAGTCTGAGATACTGGAGAAACGTATAAAGTTTTCTGTTGCTATTCATCAACATTGAGGTGCTTTGGTTTTGGCTATTTCTTCTGACTCTGGATTCTTTTCAAAGACCAGTACAAGGGCAGCCCCGGTGGGCTCAGTGGTTTAGTGATGCCTTCAGCCCAGGGCGTGATCCTGGAGTCCCGGGATGGAGTCCCACGTCCCCACGTCCGGCTCCCTGCATGGATCCTTGCTTCTCCCTCTGCCTGTGTCTCTGCCTCTCTCCCTCTCTGTGCCTCTCGTGAATAAATAAATAAAATCTTTTTTTTTTTTTTTAAAGACCAGTACAGGGGCCACAGTGTTGGAAAGTAACATCCGGACACAAGTGGAGCTGCGGGAACAGAACCTGGCCGTGGTGCAACCTGACCTTTTCCCTTTCCTTCCTTCCTTGGACAATTATAGTTTCATCCGCGTGTGCTTTCCTCAAAGATGCTATTTAAAGGGAAACTACATCTACTTGGCTCAAATCATCCCTGTGAAATTGACACTTCTATAGTATTTGGTTTCAATAAGACAAAAATAAACACAAATTATATCCATTTGACTTTTATTTTAAATCATCTGCAGAGATCCTAGTCTTTTAGAAACATAATTGTGCATCCGATAACAATCCAAGTCAGGAAGATTATAGGCATAATGTAGGGCAGGGCAATAAAATGAATGGGGAACACTGTCTATAATTGTAAATGGAAATGAAATCTTTAAAAACAGCTAAATGACTTCTGGCAGAGTTAAACCTTGGCTACGCCAAGTGAAGCGGATTGGTGATCTATCTGCATAGCCCGCTCTCCAGATCGTGTGTCTTGTTGCATATGGGGTTCTGACTGTGGACCGATCATCTCCTTCAATGATCTGTTTAGCTACTCTAGCGATCTACCCATCTACCTCATTTTCTGGCATTCTAATGTCTAGAAATATTAGTATGTCTAGAATATAGACTGTTAGAATATAGACTGGGCTCCAAGCGACAGAGATCCAAAGTAACAGTGGGATAAATAAAGATAGTTTATTTCCCCAAGATGGCTAATGATGCTGTTCCGCTAAGTCATCAGTGTCCCCTCCTCCTGGGTAGTCTAAGGGTGACTCTTCTCCATGCCTGCATTCCAGCCAGCATGGGCAAAGGGCCTGCTGCGCCCCGCTAAGTGCATCTGGACGCGGGCACGCATCACTACGGCTCGTACACCAGCAGCTCTTACTGGATCACATGGTCTACAAGTGTCCACTCGGCTGCAAGGGACCTAGAAAATGTTGCCTCTATTTCGGTCAGCTATGTGCTCAGCTAAGTCATCAGGTCCTATTACTTGCGACGTAGGGGAGACTAGGTAATAGTGAGCAACCAGTGGTTTTTGACTAAATGTCACATCAAATGCCTCTGCATCCTCAAGACCAGTGCTCTGTGCCAGTGGTTCCTAAAGCCTGGTCTCCAGCCCAACAGTATCAGCATCACCTGGAACTTGATAAAAATTCGACTTCCCACCGTCTGTCCCCCTTCCCAAAGTTCCCGAATCAGAAGCTTGGGGTGGAGCCCAGCAATCTGGATTGTAACAAGCCTTCCAGGTGATTCTGAGGCCTGCTATAGTTTGAGAACCACTGGCCCACAGTGTGCTTTCCAAAAAGCCAGAGGGGAGGCTGGGAATTAGAGGAGATAAGTCAGGGAGGAGAGGCCTGGAAATGGCCAGCTTCTGATCCTTGACTGCTCTGGTCCTTAAGAAGTCACCCCTCGTAAATCCCTCTTCCTGATCAGTGACCTGCATCCAGGGCCACACCATATGGTGGGAAGATCATGGGATTATGGATGACCTTCCCCAAGAGCACACTTCATCTTTTTGTGACCTGTTTTCCTCTTATATAAAATGGGTTGGGTTGCAGAAAAAGAGCACGTGATCTTGACGATTGCTTCCAGTGCTATCTCTTCATGGCTCCACGTATTGCTCTGCTGGCTTGCTGGAGTCATGGTTTCGTCTTTTCCCACCAGCAGTGGAGATGATGCAGTCTGGGGCTTGACCACAAGGACCCCAGAGGCGGGTAGGTTTGGGTTGGAACCCAGGTGCCTCTGCTTACTAGCTGTGTGATCTTGGGCAAGCTGCTTAATTCCTCTGGATCTCAGTTGCCTCACTCATAAAATGATAATGAAGCTGACTCACTGGTCTGTTTTAGACGTGAAAGGAGACGTGCGCATGTGTGTAAGACACATAGCGTAGTGCCTGGTAAATGAAGTGAATGCTAAATATATGGCAGCCATTGCCGTAGTTAGGGACACACATCAAGTGAACCAACTGTTTCTTCACAGGTATCTCTCTTTATGTGGGGAATCATTGTCAAGTGATTCTTTTCTCTTTGTGGAGGTCTTACGCACCTCAGGAGCTAGAGACCAAACTGGTAACATAATTTTCTGGAAATCTGTGGCCTTCCTTACATAGAGAAGACACAGCACAACTAGTAAAGCAAACTTACACCTACAAGTCTCTCATGCATAGGATCTCCCTGGAGCCTCCTATTACAGGGAAAAGCAGGTTTCCTGCTGTTTTACAGCTAAGGACACAAAGCTCAGGAAGATTAGGGGGCTGAAACAAGGCCACCCGGCGAGTCAACGAGGAGCCTAGATTCAAGCACTCGTGTCTGACTTAGATGCCTCCACAGAAACCAGGGTTCAGTTCTACTGTGAGGACTCTGTTCCTTTCTGCGTCTCCCAAGAGCCATAAACTCTGTTCATTCCCTAGCCCTCACGTTAGCTTTGGATCTCAGCACCTAATCTGTACCGGGCACAGAGGAAGAGCCTAACAAATGTTTGTTGAGTGACAAAATGAATGAAAGCAGCTAAGCTGTCAGACTCCCACACTAGGGCTCTTTGCACTCCATGCAGGCCTTCTCTTTTCCAAGTGTTTGGAATCATGGCACAAGTTTTACAGAAAGAAAGGCTTCCTCTGCTGCCCTTGGAAACATGGCTCCGTCTGTTCATCACTACCACCCGTCGCTTGCCAGCACGGAATAGTAGATTTGGTCAAGCAGCAAAATTCTCCACTTGTGTTTCCTCCTCCTGCCTTCCTCTGGGACTCAACAACCTCAGCCTGTCTCTCATGGGCCTGGAGCTATTTTTGTAGACACTCTGCAGAGCAGATGTTCCTCAGAGGGCATCCGACTTTTCTTACTGTCATCTCTTTCACCCGAACAGCCAATTAGGTTGCTGGTGTCCCTCAACTCCAAAGATGGGGGAAGGGAAAAAGATGAGTCAATGTAATGGGAGAGTGCTGCCTCAGACATCATACGCTCCCCCTCCCCCTGGCACAGCCTCGGATTCCCCCTCCCCACTGTCAACATTGGCGTCTGTCAGCTGGTGGCCAGACACTTGAACAGACTTTGCCAATTAGAGAAGTCACACCTCCTGGTTGGCAGGCTCACTATTGTGCCTGGGCCCCCAGCAGGGAGCCATATGGCTTTCGGGGCGCAAAGGGTTTGCCGGAGAGGAACAAGGGAGTACCCCCCAGGGCAACTCCCATCAGGTGGAGGCCCCTCTGAGTGCTTCTCTCAGGTAAACATGCAAGATGAGCCGTCTTCCGTGGCAGGTTTAGTTTGGAGCCATTGTTTGCTCGTCTTCCAATCATGTTCATTCATGGGGAGGTGGCCCTGAATTTGTCTTGGCATCATTGAAGCCAATCTGTTGTTCTGTTGTTCTTTCTTCCTCTCCACCACCGCCCCTCCTCCGCAGCCCCTTCCTCAGTGCACTCAGAGTGTTGCCATGCTACCCTGAGTAAATGTGAAAATACAAGAAGGACGTCTGACAGCTGTGAAGAGTTTTTGCAAAGCCCTCTCACCTCCCCGGGGTAGTTGTGAACGAATTAGGTAAAGTAAGTAGTGACGCTTTCATTTTAGGGAGGAAGACACTGAGCTCCGGGAAGAATAAGTAGTTGGTCCGCCACATGTTCATTCGAGAAGAAAGAAAACTGGACTGAGACTCTGGATTTTACTCCTGGTCGTCCACGGGCTGGCTAAGGACGGGCTGGAGGTCCAAGATCGCTCACTTAAAACTTTGACATCAACTTTCTCATCTGCAATTCAAGGGACAAAAAACCCCTGAGGTCTTGTCGGGCTCCGAGAGTCTTTACTTCCAAGGTCATTTAGTTTATAAGTGACCTAAATGAGATTAAACCACCATATGGCCATGCCTTGTCACAGAAATCGATCTTTAAGTGAGTTCATTTTTCCCTTTAATTTTAATGATGAAAAATTTTAAACACACACCAAAATAGAGAGAATAATATAATGAACCCTCATATGCCATAAACCAGCCCCAACCAGACCAACATTTTGTCCATCTTGTCTCCTCCAGCCTCCTTCTTCTCCTTCTCCTTCTCCTTCTCCTTCTCCTTCTCCTTCTCCTTCTCCTTCTCCTTCTCCTTCTCCTTCTTCTTCTTTATTTATTTATTCATGACAGACACACAGAGGCAGAGACAGGCAGAGGGAGAAGCGGGCTCCCTGCAGGGAATCTCATGGGGGACTCAATCCCAGGTCCCTGGGATCACACCCTGAGCTGAAGGCAGCCACTCAATCACTGAGCCACCCAGGCGGCCCTCCTCTAGACCTTCTTTTAAAAATGATCTGCAAAAATAAAAATAAATAAAATAAAAATGACCTGCAGTATTTTAAAACTAAATCCCAGGTATGTTATTTCACCAGTACACATTTTAGTGTCTCTAACCGGTAGAGATTAAAATCACAAAGACATCGGCACCATGCCTTTATGACACCTAACAAAATTCACCAACACTTCTCAATAGCATGTATTACCCCTACCCTATTCAAATGCACTGATTTCCTCAAAGGTGTCTGATGTGGGGAAACAAAGGCAGAAGAGAAATTATTGAATTTCCTTACTATCTACAGCCCATTGACAAGTCCTTGGAAACAGGCAGAGTGACATCCTTTTGGGACGCAACTGCCTCCATATTGATACTTTGCTGAGGGCAAAAGGCAACCTTAGCCCGACCTCAAAGACCCTGTAAGTCTCCTTTAACATATAAAAATTCCTTTGGAAACTTCCTTTATCTCTAAACCCCCCAGATACATGTTGACAATCATCCCCCAAGCACATGTCCCACTGATACACATCTGAAGGGCCTCATGACTATGGTTTTATTAGACGGTAATAAGTGACCTTTTCCCAATAGCTACTCCCCTTGAGGTCCTGGAAACCTCTCTTCCAAAATTCCTTAGAGACTTACGCTCTCCCTAACCAGGTATATAACGGGCCACTTCTCACCGGCCCCCCCCCACACCCGGTGCAGCTCTTTCTGCCCACGGGTCCTGTCCCTCCCCCACCCCCCGCCCCGTGCTCTAATTTAATCACCTTTTGCACCAAAGACGTCCCAAGAATTCTTTCTTGGCCATTGGCTTCGAGCTCTAACATCTTTTCCTACCTCAGTGTCTTTATAATTGGTTCATCTAAATCGGGATGAATCCAAGTCCACATGTTGTGTCTGGTTGTTCTGTTTCTTTCAAGTCTCTATCATTTGCCCCTGTCCTTTTTTTTTTTTTTTTTTTTTTCTGGTGCTATTGATTTGTGACAGAAAACAAGTCATTTGTCCTGAAGAATATCCCATATTTTGGATTTAGCTAATTGCTTCTCTGTGGTGTCATTTTTTTTTTCTCTTTGGTGTCATTTAATGCATACCTCGGTCCTCTATTTCCTGTAAATGGGTAAGCAGGTCTGGAGCCTTCATTAGGTCCACATTCAATTTTTTAGCTTCCAAGTGGTGCCACGTACTTTCTGTTGCATGACATTTTGAGGCGGATAAAGTCTGATTGGCCATTGTTTTTTGGTGATTCTGAGACTGAGATTGATTACAGGGTTCAGGTATTATCAAGGAGATCTCTCCATTACAAATGAACTCATTTTTTATTTGCATTTTCCTTTAGCCTGCATATTAACAGATCCGTCAAATGTAGAAAAATGTATCTTGCCTTAATCCTACTCTCTTTCATCTTTCTCAGCCTTTTCCTATTTCCCATGGTAGATATTAATTTTCTTCCTCTCCTACCACTAAAATATTAAAGACAAATGAAAAGCAGGATACTTTAAAAAAAGAAAGAAAGAAAGAAAGAAAGAAAGAAAGAAAGAAAGAAAGAAAGAAAGAAAGGAAAATCTCAAACATGCACCCAGACATTTGATTTGGTGTAAGGACAATCTGCTACTCATTACAACAGTTTTGGTTACAAATGAATTTCACGTTGCTGTTTTGTAAGCCTCTCGGTGGAAATTCTGGAGAGTAATTGAGAATTTATACTTAGGTAAATTATGTAAATGAAAGGCCTGGAGAAAATGATAAATAGCACTCTTAGGAATGCATCTAAGGTTTTTTTTTTCTTTTTTCTTTTCCAGTTAGGGTTTTTAAAAAGGCCTTTTTGCTCAGCAGGCACGCTTCTGCTTTTGTTTCTTTTCCACACAAGGCAGGAGGGCTCCTCAGGGTGCAGCAGTCTGGAGGCAGGCGGGGTGGGGGGTGTGGGGGGAGCACCGGGGAACCCTGCTGGTCTCTCCCCGCCCCCCCCCCCCCCGCCCCTTGGCATCACACACCTACTAAATGGCATCTGAGTGGCATCTGTCACTTGGGCATTGTCGTGAGATCGGGGACGCCGAGACAGGTCGCTGGGCACGTGCCCTTAGAGAGAAAGCAGTGGGAGCCTGTCAGCGTGGTTTCTAGCCCTCTGTAATTACAAGGGGTCCCCCGTGCATCCCACACGGTCGCACCCCTCCCGCAAGGCGACTTTTTAAAGAAAGTCTGTTACGATAATAGATAAAGTTGGCTTTTAAAATATAATAGTGTCCTTCGTGCGGTCCTGCCCATCTGGTTGCCTACCTGTGGGCCCTTTCTTTCCCCCCTTCCTCCTCCCTCTTTGCCTGTTCGCTTGTAAGCTGCAGCTCGGCGCCTCACACCTGCTGCCTGACTCTGAGCCCGCTGTCTTCCTTACAGACCTGTGAACCATCCCTACCTGCGGATGAGTCCTTAGGATGGGGGCCGAGGAGTCTTTGAAGACCCCTAAACCGTGGGCACCTTGCAAGGGCGCTGCTCTCTCCTCTTTACTTTGCCCAGACTTTGGAGTTTAAAACTTTTTGGAGGCTCCCCCTTGCTCCTGGCGTAGCACAGACTCTTGAAAGCGCTCCCGAGCTCTGCAGCACCCCCTCCGCTCTCCCCATCCTGGACTCTCTCAGTGCAGGCCTGCACACATCCTCAACGTTCATTTGGATGCTCAGCGAGCTCTGCTTTCTGACCTCCTGCCTTTGCACGTGCTGTGTCCTTGGCCTAGGACATTGTGCTTCGCCTCCCCCGCCTGGCTTGACTAATGCAACCCCAACGCTCATGTTTCCCTGTGGATATTGCTTCATCTGGGAAGCGTTCCCTACTCTCCAAAAACTGTAGGGTGCTATCAAAGAGCCCTCGACACCCACCATGTAATTTTTTGTTAGCTTATCGTTTTTCCACTAAACTTGTGAGTTTTTGAGGGTGGGAATCATTGCTGAGGCATCTGTCTCTGTAGTTCAATTTCCTGGCTCAGCATATCGCACGTAGTTGGGTTCAATTTACTTGTTGCATGGATGAATGAAGTACTGAATGCCGCCTCAACTTTCTCTCTTGGGGGAATTGGTATCTTCCTCCTCCAACTTATTTCTCATACTTTAGACAGATCATCTCTGTGCACCGTCTCGTCTCGTTTCCTCTTGTAGGTACTTCAGCACCTCATTGCGTGTGGTCTTGTTCTCTAATGTGTGTTTCTTGTCATTATTCTGGGTCTCAGAGTAAGTAGACCAGGGACTCCACCCCTATTGGACCAGTTCTGTAAAGCTAGGTAACGAATTACCCCCAAACTCAGCCTCTTGAAACAACAAACATTGTCTCATACGGTGTCGGGGGTTAGGGATCCAGGAGCTCCGTAGCTAAGTGGTTCTGGGTCAGGTGGTTCTGGTTCAGATCTCTCACGAGGCTGCAGGCAGTCAAGGTGTTGCCCAGAACTGTCATCTAGGAAGGCTCGACGGGGGCTCCCAAGCTGGCCACTCTCCCAGCTGGGGACTGGGGACCTCAGCTCCTTACCATGTGGACCTCTCCACAGGGCTCCTCAGTGTCCTCACACCATGCCAGCTGGCTTCCCCCAGGGAGACTGATCCAGAGGGAGAGAACACAGGAAGTTCCAGTGCCTGTGTGACCGAGTCTCCAACGGCTCACACCATCACTTTTGCTTTTGTTTCTTGTTTTGTTAGAAATGAGTCACCAAATCCGGCCCAGACTGAAGAGGAAGGGAATTGTGATGTGAGAATATGGTCCTTATGGTTTCAGTGCTTTTTGAAAGTTCTTGAGACTTCTTTAATGGCCCATTGTGTCATCTGTTTGGTAACTCCTCCTGCGGGCTTGAAGGACAGCTGTTGGGTCCAGTGTTCTACACATGAGTCCCCCAGTTGCTTGTTCAAATCTTCTGCAGCTTTACTGATGCTTGTTTGTTTGCTTGATCTATGATTACTGACTCTTATCATGACTGTAAAATGTATCTATTTTCCTATGTCATTTTATCCATTTTTCTTTCTAAACTTTGAGATGATATTAGGCACAAAAACATTTAGAATTATTACATTTTCCGGGTGAATTTAACCTTCTTCCTGCATATAGGAAAACATCTTTTTGCCTTAAAGTGTATTTTGGTGAGATTCATAGCATAGCTTTCTTTTGATTAGTATTTACCTGATATACATTTTTCATTTCCTTTTTTAAAAAGATTTTATTTATTTATGAGAAAGAGAGAGAGAGAAAGAGAGAGGGGATGGGCAGAGGGAGAAGTAGACTCCACACTGAGCAGGGAGCCAGATATGGGACTTGATCCCAGGACCCTGAGATCATGATCTGAGCCGAAGGCAGTTACTGACTGAGACACCCAGGAGCTCCACATTTTTCATTTCTTTGAGCTTTTTTATATTCTTATAATTTAGAGGTATTTCTGGTTAGAAGTATGTAAGTGGATTTAAAAAATTGGTTTCCTACCTTTATCTTTTTATTGGAAATTTTAGTCCAATAGTATAATTTTTGATATATTTGGACTTAGTATTAACCTTATTTTATACTTTATGGTATCTCACTTTCTCCATGTTCCCCCATCCCCACCCCTCCTTTCTTGCCTTCTTTTGGATTGATTACTTTTTCTGATTTCACTTTTATTAATTCTGAAACTCAGCTAGCACTCCTCAAATATGGCTTTTGTCCCAACATTCTCTCTTTCTCTTGCATTAGCATTCTGATTAGATGTATATAGGCATTCTCACTATATTTTCCATACTCAACCTCTTTTCTTCATTTTCCTTCTCTCTGTATCTTTGTGCTTTATTCTAGATAATTTCTTCAGTTTCCACTTCTCTAATTTTCTCTTCAACTGTGTCTTTTTTGTTGTTACACCTCTTCATCGAGTTAATCATTTTAGTTATTATCTTTTTCACTCCTAGAAATTCTATTTTTTTGTTCAAAAATCTGCTTGGTTATTTTAAAAGCCTCTTGCTTCAGCTTCAGCCTAAGGATTTTCAGACTAACTTGGTAGTACGAACTGGGGTTAAAAATTTGAGGTGAAAATCAGAGTGCAGTATGGATTTGCAGGGACTATTTCCTCCATTTTACTCAGAGCTCAATTACTCAGAAGTGATTTCCCTCTCAGTGTCCTGTATCAGGCATGAGCATGTTTCTGATTTCTCCAAAGACTTCCAGGCCATTGGAATTAATGTTCAGGTTGACTGATTTAACAGAAAAAAAAAAAAAAGAAGAAGAAGAAGAAAAGAAAAAAGAAAAAAAAAAGATTAACTTACAAAACATTCAAAAAACAAGAACAATACACCAGCCAGGTTACGATAATAACAAGGCATTTACTGAAATGAAATAAAGTTTTGCATACACGTGTCTACACACACATGTAGACGCAATGCAGCAATTGTATATGGCCAATAATGATAATCAGGAAGATTAAAAAATTTTTTTGTTTTCAAAAGAAAGCTGCCAGCAGCCATCGCAGTGATGGAATTTCTCTTAAATGAGTAAGAATGACATGACAAGGCTTGTTTTAGATAAGGGGCTCAACAAATGAGAAATCATAAAGTAAATGATTCTGACACCTCAGGCTTTTTATAACGTGGCTGTCTCTAGGGCAGAGTCTATTCCTGTTTTGATTCATTCTTTTTTTAGATTTGCAAACCTGAGCACCGCATGTGATTTGAGTGGAGCTGAACGTCATAGAGTACAGAGGTCATCATGTTGACCTCGGGGGAGACCATTCAGGAAGTCTGCATTTAGCAGAGGCAGGGGTGCCCAACCCGGCCTTGAGCTGTAGCACCCCTGTGAGAGCCCAGGTATGATCCCAGGTGGGATCCAAGGATACGTTAGCAAGCTCTTCATTAACCTTTCTTGTGTGTGTATTTCTCACGGTTACAGCAATTTTGTTTTCTCAGCCTGGAAAGAACTGCTCATTGGGCTGATTTGTCCATCAGTCCTTTCCTTTGTGAGCAAACAAGTGCCCTGATGTCATTGACAGGGACATTGGGATATATATTTTTGAGTGTTTATCATGTCTCAAGCACTGTTCTAAGTGCTTTGCTTGCATTAACTCAGAGATATGGTTTCCTATCTAGGTGGTGATAGGAAAAAGCTAGGTTTATCTAGGGTCTTCCAAAAGAGGCTGAGAATCAAAACCTTAGCCCGCTTTCATATATATTACTCTTCCCACTGCAAGTAAATGACACTCCTTAGGGAGGAAGTTATGGACTTGGAGAACTTTGGCGCATATATGTGTGTGTCTATTTATATACACATAGCTATTAATGCATGACAACTGTAGTAGATGAGAACCATAGGCCAAATATTCATTAACAGCTATAAAAATTAAAAAAAAAACCACATAATAGCAAACACCCCTCAAATTCACTCGGGAACCTATTTGAACCGAATAGGAATTATCTTTGTCTCTTCCATTTTATTTTTTTTTTAAGGCAACTGTGTCATCCACCTGTGATTTAAGTTTGAAGGTTTCTGGGTTTGATTCTTTGCCCTCCCATTGGAATATTTATTTTATTAAGCACCTACAGTACTGTCTACATATTAGGTGCTCTTCTACCTTTCTTTATTAGCTCTTAGGAAATACTTTAATCCTCATAACAGTCCTGTGAGAAGGCACGACTCCTCATTTTATTGATGAGGAACTAAGCTGCAGAAAAGTTAAGCAGCTTCCTAAGGTCACTTGATGAGAAGGACAGAACCTAGGAAGCCTGGCTCCAATCCCCACGCCTTCATCTCCTTGTCATGTCACCTCTCCCATCTGTTCAGGTCAAGAAGTCAGAGCAGGCAACTCTGCAAGTTTATTGGAATTCATAGGGAAATGAGCCCTGACATCTCACTGGTTTTGATGGGGGAAGAAACCCTTCTCTCTTTTTACACTGGTAAGTTCTTGTCCTCTTCATTTAATGTGTGTGTCAGTCCCTAGTTCACATTAATGAGTGAACCGTGCTCTGCACCAGACAGCAGAAGGCCCATTAGAGGCAGTTGGCTTCACATGGATGCAGCCTCCCCGATCTCAACAATCCCTTTACTCAGCCCCTGTCTGCTGGCCCACCAGCCTGCACCTTACACCTCTCAGCAATGTTACCACGAAGCATCCTCCAGGAGCTGGTTGATGTCGCTTTCAACAGTGATGGTGATAATCTTCTCTTCTCCTTCCATCTCTTTGTTCCTCCATTATTTGGTCTTAAAAATGGTATTTACATGTCCAGCTGAGATACGACCTTCTGTGTCTTTACCTGCTTCTTGACTACTGTAGCAGGAGGGAGACAGACTCCTCTGAGATGGCCACAAAGATTCCAGGGCTACAGTCCACAGATCTTTCATCATTTAGTGTAGATTCTTCCATTTATCAGTCAAGAGGGTTCCTATTAAGTTGATTTAACACCATGTATGCCCAGGTGGTGGGAAAGAGTGCCTCTTGGTAGATGGTAGAAGGAAATCTTCCCTAATTTTTAAAAAAGATCTTATTTATCAGAGAGAGAAAGAGAGAAAGCACAAGCAGAGGGCAGGGGCAGAGGGAGAAGCAGACTTCCTCTGAGCTTCTCTCAGAAGCTGAGCAGGGAGCCTGATGCCAGGCACGATCCCAGGACCTTGAGATCGTGAGCTAATCCAAAGGCAGACGCTTAACTGACTCAGTCACCCAGGTCCCCCCTTCCCTAATCCTTAATGCAAGCCTATTCAGACCAAAGACTTTTTTTCCCTCCATATAGTGCCAACCCTGGGAGATACCTTAGAGATGACCAGAATGAGGCCTTGCTGTGAACAGCAAAGAAGCTGATGTCCAAAGAGGGCAGAGGACTCAGCCAAGGAACACAAAGTTAGCAGCATACCTGGAAGTGTTGGGTATCTTCTGTTCACCCTTCCAGATGCATCATCCACCCTCGTCCACCCTGCTCCCAGCCCAGGAAGACCCATGACACTATATTAGCAGACACCCTCACTCCTTGGCCTGGCCACTGGAGACCTGGCAGGAGATCAGGAGAGGATGCAGGATGAGGTTAGATTTTTATTTCCTTCCCCTCGCCCTGTAAGTTTGCCTCCAACAGACTGTATGCCTCCTCTGAAGACGCAGTTCCTCCCAAGGTGGCCTGCACTCTCCGCAGGTTATTATCTCTGTCCTTGGACGCTGCTTCTGCATGTCCTCACCCTCCACATGTAGCTTTCCTCTATCTCCTCAGAGTTTTTTTTTTTTTTTTTTTTTTTTTTTTTTTTTTTTTTTGCGTTGTGCGTACCTACCATATTTTTTGTTGCCACTTCGGTATTTTCACGCGTATTTCCCGTTCCTCCGACATAACTTCTACTTCTATTTCGTAGGCCTCACGCCTCACTTGCAAACGCTCCCCAATTTATCCTCTGACTGTCAACTTGAGAACAGGTAGGACTTCTCCATCGTGGAGGCTGGGACTGCATCCGTCTTGGTCCTGGTTGCTGACACAGCCTGGGCGCACAGCACGGATGGACGTGAGCGAATCAGTGTTTGTCTCCTTGCAGGGAAGCTGGACACAGAGTAGAACCACAAAATATGTCTATTAAATGAAAGAATTGTTCTCTGAATGCCTTCAGCATTCAGATGCCACCAGTAGTTGAATGACTTTGAGGAAATTACATCTCTGTGGCTTTTGCAGCTCTACAGAAAGATAAGTCATATCCAATCCTGTGCTTTCCTCTTAGGGATGATGAGAGAATTTCAATGAATTACTCGATGCGAATGGAATGCCTTGAGGTTCTTGGAAGAGAAAGAATCTATTTTTCAGAAGAGATAGTATCTACTAAGAATGCTGTGTTGGAGAAGGAAATGTTTGTCAAATTGTGTATTTTATATTAAGGTGACATAATGTAAGTAAAGGACTCGTCCCGTGGCACAGAGCAAACACTTAATAAACACTTGCTGTAATTTTTAGTGAATGTTTTGTAAAATTCGACCCTAACATCGGTAATGCATTAACAATTCTTTGTCTTTATATTATTGAACTGTACCTATCTGTAGTGTTACATGCTCATCGTAGTATCGTTATATTAATAATAATCCCATAAAAGTAATTCATGTGGATAAGTAGGTATGTGGGTGGCTGTGGGGTGATGAGAATGAGATTTATGGTAGGTGATGTAGTGGATACAAAAGGGGAAAATAGGTTGTCAAGTAGCCATTCAGGGAACGTGGCAACTTGTATGTCTTCTGAGGTTTTTGAAATTACAAAGAAAATCCTTGTTATAAAAGCAGTATCTAGGGATCCCTGGGTGGCGCAGCAGTTTGGCGCTTGCCTTTGGCCCGGGGCGCGATCCTGGAGACCCGGGATCGAGTCCCACGTCGGGCTCCCAGTGCATGGAGCCTGCTTCTCCCTCTGCCTGTGTCTCTGCCTCTCTCTCTCTCTCTCTCTCTGTGTGTGTGACTATCATAAATAAATAAAAATTTAAAAAAATAAAAATAAAAGCAGTATCTATTATAGCAGAATTAAAATATCTAGATGAATATAGAAAAATAAAGAGAGGTAACATTCCTAAACCCCCCTTCTAGGGAACATCTGTTAGTTTTACCTTTCCCCCTGCTTCTTCCTGTGGGGCACAGCGGCTTTCCCAGGGCATGCAGGATCACTGAAACTGCAAAGTGTGATGCCTCGTGATCTAGTCCACATCAAGCAGACTCTCTGGAGATCTCCATCTGAGTGGGTTGAAAACAGAGGGACACACACACACACACACACACACACACAAGGATCAAGTTGCCTTTTTACCAATGGCATAGCTTAGCAGGGACTGTCCTCTCATTTCTATGACCTGGTGCCTGTCCTAACCAAAGCCTGGTTGTTCAGCTTTTCCTTCCTTTCCCTGAGTTACTGCAGCTCTTCCCAGTAAAGTCTTCCCCTTCCACCAAGTTTACCAGAGTTGATTTCTATTTGATTCCAAACTGGTCTATCTGCCTAAAGACAATTACCTTAATATCTTGGTTTAAACACTTGCACCCTTGCTTTCTATAAATTAGGGTATCGGGCAGCCTGGGTGGCTCAGCGGTTTAGTGCCTCCTTCCGCCCAGGGCATGACCCCGGGGTCCTGGGTTCAAGTCCCAAATTGGGCTCCCTGAGTGGAGCCTGTTTCTCCCTCTGCCTGTGTCTCTGCCTCTCTCTCCCTGTGTCTCTCATGAATAAATAAATAAAATCTTTTTTAAAAACATAAATAAATTAGGGTATCTTATTAGCAAAAGGGATTCACATGCATGATACTGAATCGCATCTCATGTCAGCAAATAGAATTTCTCTACAGCTTCTTGATGAATACATCACACCCCATCGTATATGCTGTATCGTAACTAACTGACTTCCTGTGAGACACTAAGGTGCTCTCAACATTTCAGTATAAGAAATAGCTAAAATTGTGCACACATGCATGTTTATTTCTTTAGGATAGATCCCCAGATGTGTAATTGTTCAGCCAAAAGATAGGGGCATTTTAGAATCTTTAGATAAAAACTGTCTAATTAGGAGCACCTGGGTGGCTCAGTCGGTTAAGCATCTGACTCTTGATTTCAGCTGGGGTCATGATCTCAGGATCATGAGCTTGAGCCCCGCATTGGGCTCTGCACTGGGAGTGGAGCCTATTTAAGATTTTCCCTCTGTCCCTCTCTCTCTAAAACAAACAAACAAACAAACAAACAAACAAACAAACAAACAAACTGTCTGATTAGACCTTTCTGGAGGTATGTTGCCTGCCAAGGTATATTTGGATGACTCTAATTCAGATCTTTCTTGACTTATGACAGGGTTACATCCCAATGAACCCATTGTAAATGGAAAATATTATAAGTCAAAAGTGCATTTAATACATGTAAGCCACCAAACATAGCTTAGTGTAGCCTACCTTAAACGTGTTCAGAGGGACACCTAGGGGGCTCAGGGGTTGAGTGTCTGCCTTTAGCTCAGGGCGTGACTCTGGGGTCCTGGGATTGAGTCCCACATCGGGCTCCCCGCAGGGTGCCTGCTTCTCCCTCTGCCTGTGTCTCTGCCTTTCTCTCTGTGTGTCTCATGAATAAATAAATAACATCTTTTAAAAAAAACAACAAAATGTGTTCATAACACTTTAATTGGCCTACAGTTGGGCAAAACCATCAAACACAAAGCTTATTTCATAAGAGTGTTGACTATCATGTAATTTTTTTGAATACTGGAAGTGAAATACAGAATAGCAGTACGGGTACAGACGGTTGTGAGAATACTGCTTGTTCACCCCCTGCCCACGTGTTGTCTGGGAGCTGCAGCTCACTGACTGCCCAGCATCACGAGCGGGGATGGCACCACGTACCGCTAGCCTGAGAAAAGATCAAAATTCAAAATTTCAAGTATGGTTTCTACTGAATATGTGTTAGTTTTGCACTATCGTAAAACCAAAAAATTGTAGGTAGAACCATCACGAGTCGGGGACTGTGAAGACAACGTGTGTTTTCCTACCATGATGCTCTCAGCAGCACCACAGCGCCCAGGACGTGAGGCACACACATCGCTTAGGGAGCAATAGCCATCTGTGGAGTACTTGCTATGTGCCGGAAACTGGTATGCATAGTAACTAATTATGCCAACTATTATCTGCAGAGAAGTGAAATGACTCCCCCAAAGCTCTCCGGCTGGTAAAGCCCCAGGGCAGGGTCTGAAGATCTGCAACCCAGCTCAGGGGCCATGCTGCTCACCGCAGAAATCTTCAGTGGCTCTTCAGTGGCTGCCGAAGGCCTGCTCCTTTATATGGCCGTTGAGATGCCCCTTCCTCAGGGATGACTTGCCTGGTTCCTCAACCAGGCTAGAGCTCGCTCTTCTATGCTGCTTAACACTCTGTACTTGTCTTTATAGGACGTATCTTATTTGCAACCATTTATTTAATGTTTCCCTTCTCTGCTGTATGATCCATGAAAACAGGAGCTGTGTGAATAGCTTGTCCATAGCTGCATTGCTAGTCCTGGCACAAGGTCTGGCTATGCTCATGTGTTTATTGACTATTTGACAACCGAGCAAGTGAAGATGAGGACCAGTGAGGGGATGCGGGTTCCTTCTGGTTTCTACCTCTCAGAATCCCAGTAGCAGGCTGGTGTGGAGTGGGAGGCAGCAACAGTTCAACTGCAGGCAGCCTATGTGTCTGCTCTCGCAGGGCTCAGGGCGGGTGCAACAGCCTTTCAAGATCGGAGGGGTCCTGCTATTTCCACCAGGTAGAGAATGAATGCAAGACACCGGCATGGGCCACAGCCTCAGGGGTTGATCAGCAAGGTGAAACTTGGTCTTCAGTCTCTGTTGGAATTTAAGAAGCAATTTTCTGAGTAATAGGGTTATTTTCTGGGCAAAAAAATGCAAAAAACAACCAATATGCAATAGTTATTAACTTCTTTTGAGAGAGAGAGATTGAACACGCATGCATACAAGTGAGGCTGGGAGGGACAAAGATAGAAGGAGGGGGAGAGGGACGCCTGGGTGGCTCAGCGGTTGAGGGTCTGCCTTCGGCTCAGGTCGTGATCCCGGAGCCCTGGGATCGAGTCCCATACTGTGCTCCCCACATGGAGCCTGCTTCTCCCTCTGCCTCTCTCTCTCTCTCTGTGTATCTCTCATGAATAAATAAATAAAATCTTAAAAGAAAAAAAAAAGGAGGAGGAGAATCTTCAGCTGGTTCCAGGTCCAGTGTGGAACCCCATGTGGGCTCAATCCAGGCCCTGAGATCATGACCTGAGCTGAGAGCAAGAGTCAGACACTCAACTGACTGAGCCATCCAGGTGCTCCAACCGTTATTGACTTTTATTCACAAACCCGTCTGACATATCAAATACAGAAAACACATTTTTAAACTAATGTATGTGAATGAAACCACAGTTTGTAGAGGAAAAATTTAACAAATCTCTAAAAAGGTCTTTGAGTTCTGACTGTAACAAGATACCACCTCACTCTCGTTAGGATGGCGACTATCCGAAGAACAAAATAACAAGTGTTGGTGAGGATGCGGAGAAATCGAAACCCTTGCACGCTCTTGTTGGGGATGTAAACATTTCTCACAGGATGGTGAAAAACAGGATGGTGGTTCCACAAAAAATCAAACATAGGGTAACCATATGATCCAGCAATTCTGTTTCTGCTTCTAATCCCAAAAGAACTGAAAATGGGGACCGAAATAGTACTTGTACACCAATGTTCATAACAGCATTATTCCCAAGAGCCAAAAAGTGGAAGTAACCCACGTGCCCATCGATGGTTGAATGGAAAAACAAAATGTAGTATATGTGGAGAATGGAATATTATTCAGCCTTTCAAGGAAGGAAATTCTGACACACGTTACAACCTAAATGACCTTTGAGGATGTCACAGTAAATGAAATAAACCAGTCACAAAAGGACAAATATTGTATGATTCCACTTATGTGAAGTACCTACGGTGGTCCAACTCAGGAAATGGAATGGTGGTCTCCAGGGGCTGAGAGGAGGGGAGAGTGGGGAATTACTGTTTAATGGTTACGGAGTTTCAGTTTTTCAAGATGAAGAGTTCTGTGGATGGATGGTGGTGATGATTGTCCAACGAGGTGAATGCAGTCAATGCCACTGAATGGTGCGTTTAAATATGGTTAGGATGGTAAAGTTCATGGTATGTGTCTTTTATCACAATTAAAATTTTTAAAAAATAAAGAGAAGATCTTTGACAGATCGAGTTAGTTTAAAAGAAAGAATTCAGAGGATTTGAATGAAATCATCAATAAGCCTGTTAACCAGCCATATGGACAACTTGGTATGGAAAATGATATGCCCGTACTTTCCCAATATCCGTGATGTGCTTAATAATTTTGATCGTACGGTAGGCCACACTCTTCAATAGATTGCCCTAAGTGGGAGTTATTCAGGCGGCATTCCTGGAGCACCATGTAAAATCCTTAGGGACTGACTAGGGGTCCATAAGATGATTATGTTTGGTCTCTCACACTGGCTGAAACAAGACAAAACAGATATACCCACCCAGCGTCAGGGAAGGCATTTTCTATACCCCCCTCACTCCTCTCAGGATGAGACCAAGCCCCGGGCCGGCGGAGCTGCTTGTGTCTGTCTTACCTAAGATAAGAAGGTGAGTCATGAGCTGTGGCTGGTAACCAAGATAGTACCTGGGGAAGGAAGGAGAATAACAAGTCGGAAGGCGGATGGTGGGGATAGAACAAATCGTTTCAGATGCATTTTGAAGACAGGAAGGAAAAGAGTTTAAAAGAAGGAGGGAAAACTTCCTGGGCAGGAGGGAAGACTCATGCAAGGAACAGATTCGTCGTCAGAGGTAAGCGAAGCGCAGGAAGTCATGCCCACAGGTCTTGGAGCTCGGGTCGGGCGCGCTCACCTCTGTAGTAGAGTGTGACATGCCCTGTACACGCTGAAGGTGAGTGCAAATCAATCTCACTGTGGCTTCGTAATATTAGAGGCTTTGCATCGCTTCTTCTGCAGGGGCTCGGTTGCATTTTAAGAGGAACAAAGTTCCAGGCTTCATTTGTTGTGGTGCCGTTTCCTCCGCGGTCTCCCAAAGCCTCTTTGATTCTCCGATTCTCTCCGATTCTCCCAGTGAGCTCTGCCCGAAGTGCACCTGCCAGATGCAGCCACCGCGCATTTGCTTTCTCCCCAAATGAGCCTAACAAGGCATGTAATGCAACGACGTCTTCTCCCTTAGAAAAGTACCAAGTGCTGCCTTCCACCAGCGGGGCGGTCGTTTGTCACCATCGCTGTAAGGAGGAGTATCTATCAAATATTCATTCCTGAGGTCTTTTCTCCACGAGCCTTGCTGAGTGACCTTTTTATTTTTTATTTCTTATTTTGAATCACCTTTTTAAAGAGAGCCACTGCTTTTGGCGAGGGGCTTGTTTTCAAGTCTTTAACATCAAGAGGATGCCCCCAAATCCAAGTTTTCTTGGGAGCGGCACAAAAGGATACGACGATACCTAAAAAATCCAAAGGCTATCTCCTTGGTTCTGGATTGCTGTCTGTTGACCTCCTTTGTGGGGGTTGCTGTTTTAAATCTTCTCCCTCATATGGAATCAGAGCTCCGGGACCTGTGGGAATGGACCTGTTAACTCTAACAAGTCACAGTTCAATTTTGCAACCGTGTCAACGCCAAGATTTTTTTTTTTACTTTATTTTTTATTGGAGTTCAATTTGCCAACATATAGCATAACACCCAGAGCTCGTCGCATCAAGTGCCCCCCTCAGTGCCTGTCAGTCACCCAGTCACCCCCACACCCCACCCACCCCTTCTACCACCCCCTGTTCATTTCCCAGAGTTAGGAGTCTCTGATGTTCTGTCTCCCTCTTTGATATTTCCCACTCACTTTCTCTCCTTTCCCCTTCATTCCCTTTCACTATTTTTTATATTCCCCAAATGAATGAGACCATATAATGTCTGTCCTTCTCCTATTGACTTATTTCACTCAGCGTCATACCATCCGGTTCCATCCATGTCGAAGCAAATGGTGGGTATTTGTTGTTTCTAATGGATGAGGAATATTCCATTGTATACATAAAGCACAGCTTCTTTAACCCAGGTGGAAAACACGAGGACAACACCTGAGCCCTCAGACCACGCTCGCGTTCCTCTTAGGCCCTCCACCCGGTTTGGCTAGCTCGTCCTCCAGCTGGGCCACGTGGGGTTCCCTTCTCTTCCCTATTGTCACCTCCCTTACTTCCCTCTGCAAGAAGGATTCCTCTCGTGATCCCTGCCCATCTCCCCAACCATCTTCCCGGGTTCCAGAGCAGCTGTTGCTACCCAGGTGCTGACCCTTCCTCTATACGAGCCTGCACCTTAGTCATAGCCGATGGGTGATGGGTATGGACGCCTGACCCAATTGGTCAATCTGCGTTTCTCTCTAGAGAGCTTGAAACATGACCTAGACGGACAAGGACTAAAAGTCAGTGGAGCTGAGTCAAAGTTTGGTTGGTTGAATTTCTCATGCCCTCCCCCCAAACCGTAATACGCTGAGATGATACAACACGACATGGCTCCCATGGTTGTTATTTTGTGTGGCAGGGTTTGGAGATAGGGAGATGGTCCGGGTGAGCCCGAGCTAACCATTTCTTCTCTTAAAAGCAGCAGAAGCTGGGGCAATCTGAAGCACGAGGAGGGATTTGACACCTCACTCATGGCTTGAGGCTGGAGAAACTGCAGTGGCCGCCAGGAGCTGAGGAGGCCCCAGCTGACAGCAGGTGAGGAAGTGGGGAACTCGGGTCTTATAATGCTAATGAAGTGGTTTCAGTCAACAACCTAAATGAGCTTAGAATCTCCCCAGAGCTTTCAGATAAGAGCCCAGCGTGGCGACGCCTTGGTGTTGGCCTTGGGAGATGCTGAGCAGAGCACCCAGTTGAGCCAAGCCAGACATCCGACCTACAGAGCTGTGAGCTAAGAAATTCAGGTGGCTTTCAGTCACCACGTCTGTGGTAACCTATTACAGCAGCCATAGAAAACGCATGCCCGGGACCAGGGCAACACATTTGGAGGGGGTGGCGACCCCCTACAACCCAGGGCCTCAGCACCACCTCGTTTTTTCCTTCCTTCACATTCTTCACTTGGCCCTTCGAGCTATGCAAGTCTCTTGCAGGAAAATTCCCTCTTGCGGCTGAAGTCAGTAGATTTGGTTTGCTGTTGCTTATAACCAGGTAAGACTCAACATAAGGAGGTGGAGACTTGGGGGTCCTGCTGCAATGGGTACCCCAGTGTCAATCTGGTCCCTGGAAATGTGGCTCTGTGGAGACTTAATGAGAGATGACGTGAACTTTGGGAAATCTCAGAACCTGAAATGGATTGAAGCCTATTGAAAAAAATCTGCCACCCATAATGGCATTTCAAAGACATTGTTTAGATGACAATATGCACCTTGGTCTATAGATAACGGCCGCCGATATAACCCTGACCACACTGTTCATTGAGAGAAACACCTTGCCGCAGGCCTGCTGTTTGGTGAGGGCGCACGCTCTGAAGCTCTCCTGAAAGCCTGAAGATTGGTTTACACTGGGTAAAAAAGCTGGGTGAAGGCAGAGTGTAGCCTGCTGCTTCCGGCACCGGTGTGGCCGGCGGCACCACGCGAGGCCTCCCCACCCCCACCCAGGTCCAGCTGGCTGCCCACAGTGGAGCACAGACCCCAGCAGGGATCATGCCAAGCTGGCTCGCCGCCAGGCAGAGTGAGCGAGCAGAGTGACCGAGATGTCCAGGTGCAGCCAGCTGGTTTGGCAAAGCAGAAGGGGCTGACACAGAGGAAGAGGGGGGCAGGGCCTGGGAATCTGCCCATGCGTGGACTCCCAGTCTGCAGGGGAGCACCGCCCTCCCTCCTGGAGGTCGGTCAGAGGGGAGGAGAGCGTGGACAGGGGGCTCCCTTTGCACTCTGCTGCCCAAGGGAGGGGCGCGGGGAGGGGGAGGGGAGGGAAGAGTGGGAGGGCACCAGCAGAGGGTGGCCGCGGGCCTTCCAAAGTGACCCAAAGTGGAGAAAGTTTCTCTTGGCTCGTGCTTGCGGGGGGAGGACCGCAAAACGGAGGTGCGCTGGATTTCTTTCGGATGTTTCTGTACATGCCACCGAACGGTAACATTTCTTCCCCCTTAACCATCCTTGGTGCAGAAAGCACGGGTTAGCTACGGACAATGAAATACAGTCCTCTCTGGGTGGGGTCAGCGGGGAAAGGAAGAGGACAGGGCCAAGGGCAGGGAGGGAGGACCGTCCTAGGCTGTGCGTAAGCAGGAACAAAAAGTAACTGGGTCTTGGGCATTCTTCTGAAAGAGTGATTCTAAGGAGAAGAATACATTTAGAGTTTTGGAAAGGCCTCCTTTGGGCACAAGGACAGAAAACCCAGTTGCTTCTAGAAGGCTCATTTGGTGCCCAGCTAGCTACTGAGTGCAGGCGCAGCCCAGCGGATGTCAAGCTGCCAGGCAAGCCTCACGCATAATTAGGTGGATTTGGATGGAAACCCAGCAAACCGATCCCCCTTGCCTGTCTTTCGACACTTGGGTTTTGATTTTTCTTTCCCCTCTAACCAGTTTCTTTAGGGCTTAGCATGTCCATTTATAGTATTTCTTCACAATGGGAAAGAAGTGATAAATTGGCCGGGTTCCTAGCGCAAGTCAGTCTTGGTAATCCATTGATAGGAAAACCTCTTATCTCGCCTGCTTTTTTTTTTTTTTTTTTTCCCCAGGAGAGCCTAGAGATGAGGCATTTTTTCATTTTTCAAATCTTTTCCAGACGGAAAGTAACTAGATAACCATCGTGTAAGATACAGGCTACATCCTCTCTGATGTCTCTCCATCAGAGAGACCAGGGGAATAAAATATTTGGGTTTTTGGGGGGGAGGGACTTGTTTTTTGTTTTGTTGGGTTTTTTTGTTTGTTTTTTTGCTTCTGTTCATCTACTTAATAATGTTTCAACAATTCCCTCATCTCACATCAGTTCTTTTGGCTGGAAAATGGAGAGCCTAATTCTCACCATTCTCCTCCTAGCTCCAGAGGAGATTTGATGAAGGTTTATGGACCATATAGACCGGTTTGTTGTTTTTTCACTACACCCCCTCCCCGGCCCCATCTCCACAGTATGGGATGGAGCCGAGAAGGGCTCTGTCTGGCCTGAGCCCTAGCAGGTCTTCCCCCCCCTCAAGGAAGAAGACAAGCTATTACTCACGGCTGACTTGGGTTGTCTCTTGCTCCGCGGTGCCTTGGACCCTCCAGCAGCCTCCACCGCCCACCGCCCACCCTGCGATCACAGCCTTCCCTCACCCGTTCACAACGCTCACTGGGCCCTCTGCCTTCTGATTCAACTCGGGTTTCTCAGTGCACTCTTGGCGGGGGGGTCTCGGGGGACTGGTCCTCTGACCCCCTGAGTCAACGCTTTCATCCACCCCAGGCCTGGGCCGGGGAGCCAGCCGTCCTCTCTCCTGCTCCAGCTCCTGTTCATTTAGTTGAGAACAATGACAGTGCATATTTAGAGGGAGAGGAGAGCTTTTAGGATTTTTTTTTTTTTTTAAAAGGGAGATCCCCCAAACCTGTATTTTGGCATATAGCATTTCAGAAAGCGTTTTCAGTTCTCAAGGCCACTAGTTTTGAGATTGCTTTACAGACTTTACAGACGGGGCAGTAGAAAAGTCAGAGATCCGTTATCTCTGCTCTTCCTTGCTGAAGGAGGGGGGCTGAGGCGGGGCAGGGGAGAGTCTGTATTCACTCCTCACGGGGCAGGGGTCTCACGCCTCCCTGCCTCCCTCCTGGGCCTGAAGGCTACACTAGTGGGGTGCACTGTGTGGCACACGTGCTGCGGAGCCAGCGAGAGTGTGGCACCACAGCCCCACGTTCCCAGGGCAGTCCAGCCAGTTGTGAAAGCATCTATCAGCACGTAGCTGTTTCTTTCTTTCTTTCTTTCTTCTTTTTTTTTTTTTTGAAGATTTTATTTATTCATGAGAGATACAGAGAGAGAGAGGCAAAGACACAGGCAGAGGGAGAAGCATGCCCCCCGCGGGGAACCCAATGTGGGACTCAATCCCAGAACCCCAGGATCACGACCCGAACCAAAGGCAGACGCTCAACCACTGAGCCACCCAGGCGTCCCAACATGTAGCTGTTTCTAAAGGGCTGAGCCAACTGCAGGCCAGTAACACACTCCAAAGGGCTGGTGTAGTGACTTACGACGGCCCCCAGTTCTTTGTCACTGCTTATCCACTGCCCTAGAATTTTGGTTGGGCCTGTGTCGATCTGACCAATGGAATGCAATGGAAGGGACCTGCTGCCAATCTCACACCTATCCTTTGAGAGGACCAGCGGCTTCCATGTCCTTCTTAGAACACACCCCGCTGTGAGGAAGTCCAAAAAGCTTCTGGGAGAAGCCCACACAACAAGAATGGAAGTCACCACCGATGATTCTCCTTTGAATAACCTGCATCAACTTGCTAAGCCTTGAGTGAATCCTTCTCGGAGGCTGAGGCCTCCGGCCCCAGGCAGGCTCCCCAGGAGATGCCTATTGATCACAGATGAGCCATTTGTACCAGGAGCTGCCCAAACCGCCAAGCAGTGAGCCAATAAATGAGTATTGTGCTTTAAGTCACCAAATTCTGGGGTGGTTTGTTATATGCAGCATCAGATGACTAAGGCAGCTAGGTAACCAACAGCTTTACGAGTCCCTGCACGTGAGTTCCGACTGGCTGGATTCACCTGTGGCCTGTGCCTCAGTGGCACGCATCTGCAAGACTCTCTGGACAACAGAGGTGCTACATGTTTGTGTTTTCCGTTGTAAATAGCAGTTTTGATAGGGAGGGCCCCTACCTCTCAAAATGATGGTGCCACAGAGGTGACCGGGAAGAGCTATGGAGGAGTGGACCATGGGGTGGGGAGGGGGACACCAAGCATTTCGTGCTGCTCATGCTAAATTCAAGATGCCTATTAGGCAGCCCCCAAGTGGTAGACAGGCATCTGAACCTGGGAGAGGAGCTGGTGCTAAACAGAAAACCAGGAGTCATAAGCTTGTAGGTGGTATTTAAAGAACCGTAGATCTGGTTAGATAGAGAAGAGGGGGATTAGGCTAAATGTAGGAGACTTTAACTTAGACGTTGAGCAGAAGAGAAGCACCTAGTAAAGGGAACTAAGAATGAGTGGCCAAGTAAGGTAGGACAAGAAATAGGAGAGTGTCGCATCCTGAAAGCAGTGAAAACGTGCTTTAAGAAGGAAGCATTAGGGATCCCTGGGTGGTGCAGAGGTTTAGCGCCTGCCTTTGGCCCAGGGCGCGATCCTGGAGACCCGGGATCGAATCCCACGTCGGGCTCCCGGCATGGAGCCTGCTTCTCCCTCTGCCTGTGTCTCTGCCTCTCTGTCTCTCTGTGTGTGTGTGACTATCATAAATAAATAAAAATTAAAAAAAAAAAGGAAACTACAGATGGGGTCAAATGCTCCTGAGGGGTGGAATAAGATAGAAGATGGAGAAACCCACTGGGTTTAGCCAGTTGGAGGTTGGTGACCTTAAATAGGAGCCGCTTTGGCAGTGTGGTGAGGATGAAATCCTAAGGAGATGTGCTGGAGACTGAACAGGAGGTGAAGACGTGGAGACGTCACGAGGGACACATGTGGAGGGGTTTTGCTGCGAGCAGGAGCAAAGGAAAAATCGAGTGCCGCTGTCAAGGATGTAGCCTAGAGCAGGGGATGTATTCTAGCAAGTTCAAGACTTGGACAGGAGAAGAAAAATAATGTTTTGGGAGGGAGGGGAATAATTCTGGGGAAAGGCTTTAAGTGGGCAAGAGCCGATGGGTTCAGTTCAGGAGTTGTGCGGGTTGTTCTTCAGTGGAACAGTCGGGTTCATCCATTTTATATTTGTAAAAATGTCATATATGATGCACATAGGTTTATATGTGTCGTTAGATTTAATAGGACAATGAATCAGACGTCATCTGTTTTGTCAAAGAAATGAGTTCAGACCATCATCAGTGAGTTGGGGAGGGCGGTGTCCACGGTTGGAGGCAAGGAGAAGACACGAGGGGGTTGACTCCGAAAGGGAGAACGTCAATTTCCTAGGGGCGTGTTTTAGGACTGTACGGTCGGTTTGGACCGCTGAAGGCCTACTTGAAAGTTCCGTCATATTAATGGCCGACCAGTTTGCAAGGTGGTGTGTTCGTGAGGAAGGGGGATGTGCAACTAGGATGGGAGCTCTGTTGGACAGTACAGTGCAGGGAGCAAGGGGCAAAGGAGTCAGGGGTGTGTGTGTGTAAAATTGTGTGTCACGGGATCAGAACTTGGTCAAGAGTAAGGGTAAAGGCAAAGACATGGAATGGGGCAGAAGGCAGGGGGAGAGAGAGGGAGAGGACAAATGATGGGACCGATGAACTGGGAGTCTCACTGAGGTCTAAGGGTCTCTAGAGGGAGGGTGCTCGAGCGCGTGAGCCGGGCGGCCCTGAGGCAGCTGTCAGAGCAGAGGCTTCCAGCTGTGGTACTGGAGGTGGTGCCATTACTGGTGGTGCTGGGGGGGGGGGGGGGGACAGCCGCCGTAGTGGTGGCCGGGGTGGGTGGAGACAGAGGGCTCAGGAAGCTACAGAGCCAGGGGCTGGTAGATGGTGCCTCAGAAAGGTTGCCGTTTCCAGGAATGACGACAGAGGTTTTGCTAGGAGGAGGATGACTGGGGCAGGCGCTAGACATCGCAACCGAGGGGCCCGACCTGGGAGTCGACCTCAGCCGGGGCCCTGGGTGCCGCTCTCAGGCGTGCCCTTCAGGAAGAACTGCGGTTTTACCAGAGGGAAGAGCCGAGGGGGGTCTGGAGGCAACCCTGGAGGCAACACTGGAGGCAACACTGGAGGCAACCCTGGAGGCAACCCTGGAGGCAACCCTGGAGGCAACCCGCAGGCCCCCCGGGACCCCGGGTGACGGGACGAGGGGGCAGTCGGTCCCGGCCTGCAGGAGCCCGGCTGGGAGGCCCGAGGCCCGAGGCCCGCCCTGACAGACGCGGGCGCCTCCCGAGCCCTAACGGAGGGAAGGCCCGCACAGAGGGAAGCGCCTCGCGGTGAGGATCCCCTCCGGACCCCAGGAGATGCTCGGCCAGGACGCGGCCAGGAGGCCCGAGGAGGCCGCCCCCGTGGGGAGCCCGGGGCACGGCGGTCGGGGCGCGGGGCTGCCCAGGCGAGTCTCGACAGGCCGCGCCACCCTCAGGCCGCGCCCGGGCAAGGGCAAGCTTCCCTCGCTTTACACGCGAGCTTTATTTCTGGAAAGTTCAGTGGTTTTTTTGGTTTGTTTTGTTTTTCTTAAATGGTGAGAGGGCAGCCCGGGTGGCCCAGCAGTTTAGCGCCTGCCTTCGGCCCAGGGCCTGACCCTAGAGACCCTGGGATCGGGCCCTACCTCGGGCTCCCTGCGTGGAGCCTGCTTCTCCCCCTGCCTGTGTCTCTGCCTCTCTCTGTGTCTCTCATGAATAAATAAATAAATAAACAACAAACAAATAAATAAATACATCTTTTAAAAAATTAAAAATGGTGAGAAAAATACTTTGGGTTTGTGTGGAGAAGGGCGCTCAGTGCCAGCTTCTGGTAGGTACAAACGGAATTTTCCTAAATCGCATGGCTGGCGCCACCGGAGCAATTCTTCATCGTGAGGGACGGTCATGCTCTCGGCGGCGAACCCTAGCTCCCCGGCCGAAGGCAGCGCCCGATCTGCCACGACCAACAGTCCAGGTTTCCAGAATGTTCCTGACTGCTGGGTGACGAGGTAGGGTGACAAGGTGGGGCTCAGAGATGAAAGCTGGAGATACCCTAGGGGGGTGGTGGCGTGGTTCTGGAGGGCCGGGGAAGGCTCTGGAGGGCTCTGGAAGGCTCCGGGAGGCAGGAGGCCCAGGAGGCCAGGGTCCGTTCAGAGCTCCCGAGCTGAGGACCCGGGTGGCGAAGCCCCACAGGGCGAGACCTGGCGGGAGCTGCTCCCAGAGGTGCCCCGGGGCGGCGGGGCTCAGGGCCAGGGCCTGCTTCCTCGCGGGCGGCCTGCAGTTGGCGGGCAGAGGCGGCCTGTGCGGAGCCGGGGGCAGGGCCCCTCCGGGGAGCATTTTTTCCACATTTCCTCACCGTCTTCATAGTTGTCAGCTTAATGACTGCATAATGTTCTGCGGTGCTGGTATACCATGAATTATTAAACCATTACCCTATGTTGGAAATTCAGCTGGATTCCAGTTTTTTTTTTTTTTTTGCAAGTCGTTGCAGAGATTGTTTTCTAGCGTGTATGTCTTTTTTGCCTCCATTTAAATACCTCCTGAAGAGAAGCCTCTAGTGGTCCGTGGGTCCAGACACCTTTATAATTTTTTTCCTGCGTTGCCATTTGCTATCCAGAAGGAGACTTTTTTAAAAGCCAATTTACAGTGCCATCAGAATTTGTGAGTGTATTGGTTTCACAGCAGCCTCACCAAGATTAAGGGTCGTTTAAGCTTTTCTCCTTTTACACCAGTGGTCAGGAAATGCGATCTCAAGCTTGCTTTTAATTTCGGTTTTCTCGGCGAGAAGGATTTTTCCACGTTCATTTACTCTTTGTATTCCTCTGTGGGAATTGTTCGTGACCTTTGTGCATTTCCCTTTGGAGGTCTCACTGTTTTTGTTCTAAATCTGAATGAGCTCTTCAGAGAACCCGCACGCGTGCGCGAGCGCACACACACACACACACACACACACACACACACTTCCATTGTCTGTCATTACTGATACAAAACTCTGCCTTCAGCCCTCCACCCCTGCCCTATCCCCACCGTTCCGTTTTCTTTTCCTTTTTGACACTCTGCTTTTGATGAAAAGCTAGGCAGTATTCAATTTATTATTAATAAGTTGTGTTCCTAACGCAGAGGTTCTCAACTTTGGCTGCACACTGGAATCACCAGGAGAGCTTTAAAACCTTCTGATGCCTGGGTTTCACTTCTGATTTAATTGGCCTGGGCATTGGGGTTTTTAAAAGCTCCCCAGTTAATTCTAATATGCAGCCAAGGTTGAGAGCCACAATGCTAAAATTGTAAGTTGGTTGTTGGGTTAAGATGAAGTGGGAGATAGAGGTGGGGATGGTGGTGGCGGGTGGAGTAAGTGGTGAGAATGGGCCTCTAGGGGTGGTGGTAGGACAAGTTACTGTTGAGGGTGGGAGCTGGGGTGAGGGCCCAGGCTTCCTGCTGGCAGAGCTCTTGGTCCTAGCCAATGCCTGCTTTTTTTCCCTGCTGTCATCCAGGTCCAGGCTGCTTGCTTCTATTTCCTAGCACCATCCCTTCTAACTAGGCCCTTTCGTTTAAGACCCTTCGTGGGGGGTCTTAACTAGGCCTACCCAATCTTGTCACTTCATCCCTCTGCACCCAACTGTGAAGCAGTCATGTGGCTTTTAAAAGAGAATTAAAAAGTAAAATCTCTCTGAGCCTTTCCCATAGGCCTCTCCAATCCCCTTTTCTCCTTAGATTTACATTTTAGACACAGCAAGATCACATTGGTATCCCAAATAACCGCAGTTCTCCCTACCTTTGGATAACAATGAGATTGCATTAACCTTAGAGCCTGCCTCTTGCTGGTTTGTTGCTCCCACTGACTATGAGAAGGACCTAGAGTCCCAGCTGAAGCTTCTTCCAGGTATTTTTAGAAATGCCAGGATGTGTCTTCTATGCTCTTTGCAGCGAGACCACCCGTATTTTTCTACGTTAGCCTTATCACTGATACCAATTCCTACAAACTCATTTGTGGATGGAACAGTGTCTGTCGGGAGGACCTCTGTTGCCTTGGATGCTACGTAAGACCATCCATCTAAGCATCCATATTTCAGAACAAAGCCTGACTTAGGCTCTGCTGGGCATTTCATCACAGATGCCAATGAGTCAGTTCTGGGATAAGGCATGGAAGGACTTGTAGAGAAGGAGATGAGGAAATAGCACCAGGCTGGGTCGACAAGGCAGATGCTGGGGTGATAGGGCCTCTCAGTTCCCATCACATTCCCCCCAGACTGTACCCTGGGTTAGGGTGGGGCAGTGGCGATTGCAGAGAGCAACCAGAAGACAGAAAGGATGGAAAGCGGTGGAGAAGGAGAGCTATTGTCCTCATCGGCCACCTCAAAGGTCCTAGACAGCCTTGGGAGATGAAGTTCTTCGAAGGCAGAGACTTTGTCTTGTTCACTGTGTGTCTACGACATCCGGTGCCTGCCTATCTCCAAAGTGGGTACACAGTAAGTAATTACTGAGTGAATCCACTGATTCAGATTTCCCAAGTCCTACTGCACTGTTTATATGTTGGATTTTCTTGCCAGTTGAACTACTACTCCACCCTTTTTTCAGGGTTTTTAAAATGATTGAATTCTGCTCAAAAGCTGTGTCAGGGGAAATAAAAGCACAGCGCAACCACCTAAACACTGAACTGATCATTTACTACTTGAATCAATCAGTAACATTCTGTTCGCTGGACTGTGGAAGAGGGATAATACTGGCCATTTTCACAATGCTGTGTAAAAAATAGGAATTGTTTGGAAATAAAAGCTGACATTAACTGAAGCACACCTAATTTATTATTCTGAATTAACCAAACACTATTTGCTCTCACGCACTTTTGGATTTGGATGACAAACAGACAAATGGCAAATAAACATTAGATGTGTTGTTGTATTAGATGTATGTTTTTATAAGTTATTTTAAACAACTTCCAGAGGATACCCTGAAGTAAATAAACATTTGTAAAAATCTTTGATAGTTTTTAGTAACAGAAATATTGCAAGAATCTGAATCATTAAACAGCATTTTGCATATTTAACTAATAAATTCTTATGCATGTAAGATCCTGTGTACTTTGTCCTCTGCTTACTCCAGGAAGTTTTGATTTTTATGGTAAAAAATAAATGATACGAACCACCAATGTCTAAGGTCTTATTTTCTGGGATTTGTCGGAACACACACTTATTTTTGTGATCATTGAGTATATTTTAAATGAGAAGTTTCATCATTGTTAGTAAAAAAAAAGTTGGTATGCTTATGAATTGAGAAATTGTAAGCAAGTGATATTTTGTCATTTTTAAGAAATAGAATGATCATACGCTGTCTGAAGCTAACATAGTTCTAGTCCTTATAGTGGGCTACTACGTATTTGCATAATTCTTATTAAAAGCAATTAGAAAATCTCGATAATATGCATACAAAAGTGTCTTTAAAGCATGGAAAGGTTAAAATCTTGTAAAAAAAAAATTGTCAGGCCAATCTTAGTGAAGGCAAAAAAATCTGAGAGGAAAAGTATTTTTGCCCTAAAGTGATTTGCTGAACTGCTGAACTCAGCAAACTTGGATTTGTTTTGAAGGTCCAAGGGCCTGAGGAGACAGAAAACAAAGCCAGGGCCTGAACAGAATAGGAGTCTTAATGGGAGACCGTGCTCAGAAAACTGGGACCTCAAAATGCTAGACCCTCAGGGGAAGGGTGTACCAGAAATAAACATAGCATTCCAATTCCCACCCCCAGTGGATCGACTATAAGAAAAGTAGCTTTGGTTCCGACTACAGTCAGTCTGGGTGGGACTGGCCCTGACACATCTTAGCCACAAAAATCTGCCCTCCTGCACTTTTTTTTTTTTAGCATGAATTGGTATCATTTGAGTAGTTAAAAAACTTCAAGACTAAATTTAGATGAAAGTGGTCTAGGATAGGCAGTGGCCCCAGGCAACTGGGTAGAAGCAACAGCAAATTCTCTCTGAATGAAAGCATCTTCATAATAGGCCACAAAGAAGTCCCACAAATAAGTTTCCATGGAAAATGAGCAGCTGACAGCAAAAAAGTAACTAAGCACAAAAGGAGATTGGCATCCTGAAAGAAACTAATAGGACAACAGACAGGAGAAATAGATCTACAAAAGCTTCAAGTAGTGGATTATTATTATTATTATATTCAAAAAGATAAAAGTGCCATACTTACTATGTTTAGAGAAGTAAAAGGCGAGCTTGAACATGTTCACATAGAATAAGAAATTTGAAGAATAGCCAAACAATTTTGGAGAAGAACCAAGTAGAACTTTTAGAAAAAACATACTTGAAACTTAAGGTTCATCACATGGGTGAAAAATAATGGATGAAGATAAAGAGAGAATTAGTAAATTAGAAGATAGGTCGGAAAAAATGACCCTGGATGATGTTTTTTAGTATTTCTAGCATCAGACACACTGTTCTAGGTCTCATATGGGAAATGAATGAGAGCAATAGGCATTACAAATGGGATGTGGTACTTCTGTGTATAGTCTCTCCGAATATGTGTAATTCTGGGGAGCTTGCAGGGTTAGATGGCCATTTTAAGTTTATCTGAGATTAAATTAGAATTCAGTTCAGTTTTGAACTTTTACTGATTGTCTTCCAAGACACCACACATTCAGATTTTACTCATTCTATAAGTCTTCCTCTACGTTTTCCAGCACTTTATGACTTTCTTACATTTGGCCTACTTTCAATTATAGCTGCATATGTTATGTGTCTGTTTCTTACTAGATTGAAGTCTGGGACTCTGCTTGTACACTATTTGATCTAGCAGGTGCTCCAAAACATATCTGTCACTTGAAAGAAAGGAAAAGAGAGAAAAAGAGAGAGAGAGAGAGAGAGAGAGTAGAGAAGAGAGGGAGAGACGGAGGGAGGAAGGGAGCTTCCTAACTAAATACAGAGTGACTGTAGATGAATTTCTTTAAAGAGGATGTTTCTGTGAGAGGATAAAGAGAGTATAAAATAGATTTAGGGTTATACGTTTTGCAAAGGAGTGGAAGAAACATGGTTTAAATGAAGTTTACAGATGCTGCAGTTTGGGAGGGGGTGCAAACACCGAGAAGGCGAGTCAATTGGATGCAGAAGGATGTAAATTTATAAGATGAGTGGAAAGAATAAAATAACTTTTCACTTTAGAGAAGCACAAAATTCTGCATCTGTAGAAAATACTTTAGAAATGCAAAGTTATCTCATGATAAGTAACCTGCAAAGAGATGTAAGCCTGGAAAAAAAAGAACATTAATAATGCTATTAAGAACTACCACTTAGAGGCACATTGCTGGCTCAGTAAGTAGAGCATCTGACTCTTGATCTTGAGGTCATGAGTTTGAGCCTCACACTGGGTATGGAGATTACTTTAAAAAAGTTTTTTTTTTTTAATTTTTTATTTATTTATGATAGTCACAGAGAGAGAGAGGCAGAGACACAGGCAGAGGGAGAAGCAGGCTCCATGCACCGGGAGCCTGACGCGGGACTCGATCCCGGGTCTCCAGGATCGCGCCCTGGGCCAAAGACAGGCGTCAAACCGCTGCGCCACCCAGGGATCCCTAAAAAAGTTTTTTTAAACAACTTTTAGGGGTGCCTGGTGGCTCAGTTGATTGAGTACCTGACTTGATTTCAGCTCAGGTCATGACTTCAGGGTAGTGACATCAAGCCTCATGTCTGGTTAAGATTCTTTCTCTCCCACTGCCCCTCCCCACCTCAAAAAATGATTTTTTAAAAAAACAGAACACAAACAACCACCAGTTAGTTGAGCACATCCTACATGCCAGGTACTGAGCTAGTCACTTCGCATATATTCGTCCCTGAAGACTCAACCACTCTATGTATTGGATTAGAATCTCTCACTCTTTTTCTTTTTAAATTGGGAAAACTGAGGCTCACAGAGATAAGATAACTTGCCCAAGCTTGTATAGCTCGTTAGGGGCAAAGCCAGGGTTCAGGCCAAACCTGTGTGGCTAACAAGTCTGCTTTTTTCCCCTTCATCCCATACTTCCATCCCATGTAACTATAGATAGTTACAAAATGATGACAATAAAAAATAGTTTCCTAGCTAGTGTTAATCCAATTCAGGGAAATGACTTCAGACATTTAAAAAAGATAAAGTTCAAGTCAAATACAGAAACTAAAAATCCCACTTTTCTGACTGATTCTGGCACTACCTCTCAGGAGACGTAGATTCAAATTTGACAAAGCAGATAATATGCGTTGTGGAGGTAAGCGTGCTGGCATTAAAAGGCAAGACTGACTTGGTAAGTTAAAAGAAGCCTCTAATGTGGAAAGAATTATAATGAATAATGACAGGAATACATTCTTTTTTTAATAATAAATTGATTTTTTATTGGTGTTCAATTTGCTAACATACAGAATAACACCCAGTGCTCATCGCATCAAGTGCCCCCCTCAGTGCCTGTCACCCATTCACCCCACCCCCTGCCCTCCTCCCCTTCCACCACCCCTAGTTCATTTCCCAGAGTTAAGGGTCTCTCATGGTCTGTCTCCCTTTCTGATATTTCCTACCCATTTCTTCTCCCCTCCCTTCTATTCCCTTTCACTATTTTTTATATTCCCCAAATGAATGAGAACATATAATGTGTGTCCTTCTCCGATTGACTTATTTCACTCCCCATAATACCCTCCAGTT
Source organism: Canis lupus familiaris (assembly GCF_011100685.1). Classification (NCBI taxonomy): domain Eukaryota; kingdom Metazoa; phylum Chordata; class Mammalia; order Carnivora; family Canidae; genus Canis; species Canis lupus. The sequence continues at coordinate 68,806,014 of NC_049233.1, forward strand.
CCATCCACGTTGAAGCAAATGGTGGGTATTTGTCATTTCTAATGGCTGAGGAATATTCCATTGTATACATAGACCACAGCTTCTTTATCCATTCATCTGTCAATGGACACCGAGGCTCCTTCCACAGTTTGGCTATTGTGGACATTGCTGCTAGAAACATCGGGGTGCAGGTGTCCCGGCATTTCTTTTTTTTTTTTTAAAGATTTATTTATTTATTTATGATAGACAGAGAGAGAGAGAGAGAGAGAGAGACAGAGAGAGACAGAGAGACAGAGACACAGGAGGGAGAAGCAGGCTCCATGCCGAGAGCCTGACATGGGACTCGATCCCGGGACTCCAGGATCACGCCCTGGGCCAAAGGCAGGCGCCAAACCGCTGAGCTACCCAGGGATCCCCATGTCCCGGCGTTTCATTGCATCTGCATCTTTGGGGTAAATCCCCAGCAGTGCAATCGCTGGGTCGTAGGGCAGATCTATTTTTAACTCTGAGGAACCTCCACACAGTTTTCCAGAGTGGCTGCACCATTTCACATTCCCACCAACAGTGTAAGAGGGTTCCCTTTTCACAGGAATACATTCTAACAAATAAAAAGAATCCATGAGTCCTTACTGACCGAAAAGTTTATAAATGGCAGGGGAGTAAAGAGCTTTCCAGAGGAATGCTAGCTAGGAAATGTGGAAACGACAGAAGAGCAGAAAAGCACCCACTTCATGGCCACCATAGTATTTAATGGATTCAGGCAAGAATCATAAATGTATGTTAAAAAGATTTGGTGAAAGACTGTTGGGGATCAGAACACTTAAACAGTCTCAGAGGACCTACCCCCCCCTCCCAGATTTCATATTAATTATAAAAAGAACAAAACACCTCTACCATGGACAGATCTAGTGATACCACCTTACCTCCACGATCAAACTTAACACCACCAATAACAGGATAAACAGGCATCATGTATCCTTGATGTGACATAAGAGGAGGGACAAAACATTCCTTATGAATTAAGTTGAAATTATAAGTTGTACAAATTGTATGAAATTTCTGATATTTGACTGATTTTGATACATAAAATGACCATTTCATGACTCAACCTAACAGTATTTCTGTCGTATAATATGAAGTTAATGAGGAATAAACAACAAGAGAAATCTAAGCAGAGGGTATTCTGCAAAATGACTCATCTGGACTTTTCAAACAATGTCCATATCATCAAAGAAAAAACCAGAAAAAAAGGCTGAGATATTCTTCTAGACTAAAGGAGGCTAAAGACACATGAAACCAAATACCATGATTGCTCCTTGTTGAGATCCTTGACAGCTCAGCTATCAAGATAATGTTTGGACAGATGGAGACATTTGAATGTCGAATGTATATTAGATAATAGTCATATCAATTGTGAAATTTTATGAGTGTGATCATTGTACTGTGGTCATGAAAGAGGGTATCTTTGTTAATAGCAGGTACATGTTGAAGTAATCGGAGTGAAGGGTTATAATGTCTGTAAATAACTCCCTAAAGGTTCTAAGGCTTGGCCAAAAAAGGAGTGTGTACATGTGCATATGTACTTGCATCACAAACACACACACAGGGCATAAATGTGGCAAAATATTAAAAACTGGTCAGTCCAAGTGAATGGTATTTGGATATTCATTGTACCTGTCCTGTGACCTTCCTGTAGGCTTGACATTTTTCAGATAAAACATGGGAGGGGAGAAAAAAGAATGGTTGTTATTTTCATTCAGCATTTCCATTCAGCATATCAGAATGCTGGGCTTCTGGGTACTTTCCTGGCTGGAAATCTTTCGACTCTACAACCAACGTAGAGTAAAGTGATGGGGATAGTTTTTTTTTTATTTTATTTTTATTTTTTTCAAAAGATCCATTTGAAATAGGAAAGGAAAGGAAAACGATGGGGAAAAGCAATGAGTTTCCACTCTACTGCTAATGGAACCACTAAGCAACTTGGTGCGTTTGTGAACAGCGGCTACGCCTGGCACAGCGCAGCTGTCCATCAGCACCCGAGGGCACAGATCCATCTTCATCTGTGCATTAGCGTAAAGCTCCCTCAGGGATTCAGAGATTTTTAAAGAATATTGAATTTTAAAGAGCTTTTGGGAGAAATGAAGATTCTATAGAGCAACTGCATAGCTGGAGATAAGGAAAATTCTCTTTACTAAAAACAGAAACAAATGGTTGGATCTCCCATTTTTAAAAACATCCCAGTTAGGGCTTGACTGGAGTGATGAAGGTGTAAGGCAGGCCCTTGTGTGCCCTGCTGGGCTCGGCCACCCCCTGCGCTAGGAGGGGTCGGAAGGGCCGCCCCTCTTTCCCTCCTAAGGGCTTCACCCTTTCCCTGAACACCTCATTGTTATGTTAGCTCTAGTTCGCCACTACTCATGCCAGGCTTCCCGCCAAGATGGTCTTTGTTTTCTCCCTGGCCTTCAGTCAGGGTTTGGGTTCTTTGCAAGAGCTCCTTCCCGTCTGCTCTCCTATCCTTCACTCTTTTCCTTCTGTCTTGTCAGCTTTCCCTTTGTCCTTTTGGCTTTCCTGCTTGCTCTTCCTGCCAGCACGTCTGTACTGTTCCCCCTCCCTCCCCAGTCCTGATCTCATTTTCAATATAATTGCACTTCCTTGGGAGATAGAAATAGACGGATGAAGGGGAAAGTTATCCTCTCTCTCTCTCTCTCTCTCTCTCACACACACACACACACACACACACTCCAAGGTGGCAAAGTAAGAGATTGTTCATAGAAGGAAATGTCTTTCAGCCAAAGTTTTGATTTCTTTAAAAGATTTTAAGGGTCCATTTTTAAGGGATCGTATTAACCTAAAACTACTGCGTAGAGTGGCTAGCATACAGATCTGGATTGAAAACCAGTTTCACCACTCAGTGTGAACTGTGCACCTCTTTTTACCTCTGGTGTTTTGTTTTCCTTTTTTGAGTGGTGCAGAAGGAGAGGGGGAGGGAATCTCTAGCAGGATCCATTCTCAGTATGGAGCCCCATGTAGGGCTCGATATCACAACCGGAGCCAAAAACCAAGAGTTGGTTGCTTAACCAACTGAGCCACCCAGGCGCCCCTGTTTTACTCTTTTAAATATGAGAAAGGGGTGTGATGCTAGTGCCTTCCGCAAAAGGTTGCTATGGAGATGAACTGGGATGATACATCTATCAGACCTGGAAGAGGGTAGGCTCTCTGTGGGAGCTAGCTTGCCATTACCATGAAACTCCTCAGGACTTCGCTGCACCACCCAATCAGACACAAGCTCATCTCTTCCTCCGTAAGACTCCCGTAGAGCAGCTCTCACGATGGTCACTAGGCTGCCCTTTATTGCCTTTCTGCCTGCTTTCTTCTTTCCTTCCCACCATTCTCTTTCTGGTCTCTTCATCCTTTTACATATTCTTCATCTTCCCTTTGTCACCTTTCTTGTTTTCTTTCCCCCCTTCCACTTGCCCACAAAGACTTCAAAAATATATCCAACGCAAGAAGTCAAAACAGTTGAGGAGAAAATAGTTGCAGGGAAAATGAGGACAGACATATCATAACGCCGGAGTTACAAGGAAATGCATGAATGTAATCTATAGTTAGGTGTAATTGCTGGTTAGGGCCATCATTTTACGGAGCTCCCTAGCAGCCAAAGGAAAGATGGAGACAAATAATTAAGAGTAGTGAGGTCTACGAGATTAAGAGAACATACAAAAGTTGTGGTTCTTTTCCTGAGCACTTTTGTGGATTCTCATAAAAGGAATGTTAGGTGATATAAGTAAATGATGCCAAGCATAATCATGAGTCTACTTTCATAATAGATGTGATAATAAACTCCAGAGACCTGTTTCTTATGGTGCCCTTCAATAGAGGCTGGTGATATAGAGCTGAAGTTCAATCCAGTAAAAGCATTTTTATAAGGAACTAAAATAGTGTGCTTTATGTATGCAAGCCTCCAACTTTGGCATGCTGCAAGGATAAATTTTAGAATACATAGAAGAATAAATAGACTCATGTCCTTCAGGCAATCCTCCGCAGATATTATCTCTGGCAACCAAGCTTTTGAAAAATATATGAAAGTAGAGTTCAAGGCAAGTCCCTGAGTATGGATACCCTTTGTTGTTGATGAAGGACAGAGAGAGGTGTGATTGGATAACAAGTCAGGTAGAGAATAAGACCAAGGCGCTTCTTCTATGAAAAGTTAGAGCCAAGCAAACATACTTGCCTGAACAGACCTATCTCATTTCTGTGTGTGGAGGGCTGAGGGATAATGTAAGGCGGGTCAAAATAGTTCTCAATTCTGACACTGGATACTTCTTGGTGATACATAATTAATGATGAGAAACACTAGGTACCATTTTGGGGCCAAAAAGCAAAAATATATGCACAAAGAAGAAAATACACCAAAATGTTGACAAAAGAAATCTCTGAGAAGTAGGATTTGGGGTGATGTTTCTTTTTTCTATGTATTATTCTGAGCATCAGATGTTACTTTGGTTATAAGGGAAAAGAAATAAGGCAGTGAAAGTTATTTACAGAGAAAAAAGAGCTACCTGGACTTCTTCAATACATACATGACTAGATAAATGCAGTCGCAAAGTTCCACGGCACTCACTGCATTTTAGAATCCCTTGGGGACCTTATAAAAGATACTGATACCTTGGACCCAACCCGGATCAATTAAATTAGGATCTCTGAGGATATTACCCAAGTATTGTCATTTAAAAAAATTCCCTAGGTAGTTATACTGTGCAGCTGGGTTGAGAGTCACCTCTCTACACTACAGAACACAACTGGAATAACTGAACCTGGGACAATGTTCCAAGCAGGCAAACTCTTTTCACTGGCCTATGAGGACCGTCCGTGACCTGGGCCCTGCTTTTCTCTCCAATCTCAGCTTATTCCAGTCTTCTTCATTCAGCCCCCAGAACAGCGGCTGGCACATAGTAGATTCTGAACTTAAAACAAAGTGGGACCGAATGAATCCATGGATATGGTTTTCTGACTGTACCACAGGAAAAAAAATCATCCCTGCTTAACAAACATAGTTTTCTATGAATTATTTACAAATTGTATTGATTGTTTTTTTTTTTTGTATTGATTGGTTTTGATATCTCAGTAGACTCTTTGAGAATAGATTGAGAATAGAAAGGGTGATAATTTTGGTTTTCCAATAGTTGATCTTAATTATTCTTTTGTAATCGTTGGATATGAGGACCATTTATTTGTTAGGTCAATTTTTTAATGCATAACAAGAATGTGTGTTCCCTGAGGATAGGATCTTCCTTTCTCACTGCTGTATCTCTTTGACGTAGGAAAATGCCTGGCTCATAGTAGGCATCCAATAAACAGTTGTTGAATGAATATTGCAGAAGTAAACAATAATGAAAGCGTAGCATTAAGGTAGAGATGATAAAGGCATAATATTCATGTAGGGGCAAGTACGCGTCTTTCTATTCCTCCCATATGTTAGGATGTTTGTAGGGGTTGGGAGAAGGTGTGCCTACACTAACGCAAAAGTAGTGTCAAATCATTTAGACAATTGTTGAACAAAGAACTGACTGAAAAGTTAAAAGCTCATACTGAAATATGGTTTTGGAATCTACCTTTTGGCATGTGATAGGATTAAATGGGGCACAGTTGGTAGCAGTTTGGTCCCTACACTGCCACCAGAGTGGTCTTTTAAAAATGAAAGTCAGATCATGCTTCTCCTCTATTCAAAACTCTCCAGTGATCTTACCTCACACCATATACAAAAATTAATTTACAATAGATCAAAGACCTAAACATAAGAGCTAAAACAATAAGACTTTTAGAAGACAACATAGGGGAAAAGCTTCACAACATTGGTTTGGCAATGGTATTTTGGATATAACACCAAAAGCACAGGGAGCAGAAGAAAAAAATAGAAAAACCGGACAGCATCAAAATTCAAGGCTTCAAAGGACACTAGAAAGACAGTGAAAAAAAAGGCAACTTACAGGATGAGAGAAAATATTTTAAAATCATATATTTGATAAGGTATTAATATCTAGAATATATAAAGGACTTTATAACTCAACAGTAAAAAACCTAACAACCCAATTTAAAAATAGGCAAAGGAGGGGATCCCTGGGTGGCTCAGCGGTTTAGCACCTGCCTTTGGCCCAGGGCATGATCCTGGAGTCCTGGGATCAAGTCCCACATCGGGCTCCCTGCATGGAGCCTGTTTCTTCCTCTGCCTGTGTCTCTGCCTCTCTCTCTCTCTGTGCCTCTCATGAATAAATAAATAAAATCTTAAAAAAATAGGCAAAGGACTTGAATAGACATTTCTGTAATGAAGATACACAATGACCAATAAGCATATGGGAAGATGTTCAACATCACTAATCATTAGGGAAATGCAAATCAAAACCACAAGATACCACCTCACACCCATTAGGATAGCTGTTATCAGAAAATCCTGAAAATAACAGGTGTTGGTGAGGATGTGGAGATATTGAAACCCTTGTGCACTTTTGGTGGAAATGTAAAATGGTGCATGCAGGAAAACAGTATGGTGATCCCTCAAAAAAAAAAAATCAAACATAAAATTACCATATGATCCCAAATTTCCATTTCTGGGTATACAGCCAGAAAAATTGAAAACAAAGAGACTCAAAGAGAAATTTGCACAGCTCCGTTCATAGCAGCTTTATTCACAATGGCCAACAGGTGAAAGCAGCTCAAGTGTCCCTTGATAGTAGAATGGATTAAAAAAAAAAAAAAACGTGTATCCATACAATGGAATATTATTGAGTCTTAGGAAGGAAGGAAAGTTTGACACAACACAGGTGAACCTTCAGAACATTATGCTAAATGAAATAAGCTGGTCACAAAAGGACAGATATGAGTCCACTTACATAAGGTGCCTAAGAGAGTCAAAATCATAAAGAAATCAGAAAGTAGAATAATACTTGCCAGGGGTTGAGGAGATGAACAGTAAGAGGGAATGGGGAGTTGGTTAACGAGCACGGCATTTCCGTTTGTGACAATAAAAAAGTTCTAGAGCTGGATGGTTGCATGACAACGTGAAGGTACCTAATGCCATTGAACTGTACACTTAACAATGGCTAAAATGATAAATTTTATGTTGTATGTATTTTACCGCAATAAAAACTCATCTTTACAACCACACTTGGAATTAGTAATATTATTCTGTTACTGTCCCCATTGGACAGGTGACACACCTGAGGCTCAGAGTGGGTATATGATTTGCCCAAGGTTGCCTAGCTCGTGAGTCACAAACAAAACAAAACAAAACAGAACAAACCCTACAGTGATGCCCCATTTCAGAATAAAGGCCAGACATCCTTAGCATGTCATCTAAATGACCCTCCATAGTCTGGCCCACGTCATGACCTCTCGGATGCCTTCTTTTATACGTTCCCTGTGGTTTGCTTTGCTCCAATTCACATATGTCAGGGACGCTCCTGTCATAGGACACATACACTTGCTATTATCTCTGCCCACAGTGCTCTTCCTCCCTCCTTTTTTTTTCTAAGATTTTATTTATTTATGAGAGAGAGAGAGAGAGAGAGAGAATGAGAGAGCACAAACAGTGGAGAGGGAGAAGCAGACTCCCTGCTCCTTGAGGTGGGGCTTGATTCCAGGACCCTGAGATCATGGCCTGAGCCAAAGGCAGATGCTTAACCACCGGAGCCACCCAGGCCCCCCTCTTCCTCTCTTTACTGCTTTTAGGGTTTTGCTCCACTGTCACCTTCTCAATGAGGCTTCTCCAACCACACCTATTTCCATTGCAAACCCTTCCTCCACCACAGACATACTTGTGTTCTTCTTCATGTTGCTCCTTATCACTTATTTCCACCAGACACCATTTATCTGTCTATACCTAACCTACATTTTCCTATCTGACTTGCTCTGTGAAGACAAGAATTTTTGTCTCTTGCGTTCTCTGCTTGATTCCCTGCACCTTGAGCAGGTGCCTGACACATAACAGGTGCCAAGTTAATACATGTTGAATGAATGAATGAATAATGAAAATGTTACATGCTTATACTCTGATGAGTTATGACACCTCACTCTGGTTACCTTTGCATTTTCAATGATCCATTCGCCTGTGTATCCACTCTGATCTCTGCTAGCTTATCAGGATCAGCTTTTGTCTCCCCAAAGTGTCTACATGATTCAAAACACAGAAGTTGCCTATATGTGTATGTTAACTGAGTTTTGGTGGAAATTAAGACTCGAATGTGAAAGAGAACCAGCAGGTATGTCATTGTGTCCCCTTCTAAATACCCCATCAAAAAATTTCCCCCCAAAACTCATGTTCTGGTCTTGGAACAAAATGAGACTATTCATTATGTGTTAAGTGTGGTCCTGCTCTTGTAGTCTGCCTTCAGATTGAGAAAGTGAAGCTAATCAAATGAGAAATTTAATTACAAACAACTTTTCTGACGTCCGAATCTGGAGGCTCGGAGCAAGCACAGATTAAAAGGAGACTCAGAGTCATTTTTGTATAGGACTCAGCCTTAGTTAAAGACCCCTCCCCCCCTTAACCTTTAGGCAACACAGGCTAGTTGTCTTGGTTGAAGAGTTTCCTGCAAGAGTCCAGAATTCTTTTCATTTCAGAAATCCTCAACGGTGCTATTGGGAAATTCTTGGCTTTCGCTTCCCCACCGGTGAATGGGTCCAATACCGAGAAAAGAAAGACATTAAGTAGTGAAGGACCTGGGGTCTGGAAGAGATGTGCTCCATCTGCCGAGGCATTTTCTGCACACGGCTGGGCTTTTTTTTTTTTTTTAATTTTTTTTAAGGGCTGGGCTTTTTTTTTGTTTTTTCCTAATTTTTTTTTAAACCCTCGCCCAGCAAACTGCACAGTAAGTCATTCGTGCCAATAAAATGACAGTCTTCTTCAAGGCCGCAGATTACGAATATGAATTATCTGCTGGAAATTGGCTCTCTCTCTCTCTACATATATATAAATTGGATTTTCCAAAATTTCCCACTTGCCTAGGAAGCAAAATACAAAGCTGGATGAGGAAACGTGACTCAGCCCCCTCCATTTAGTATTTACTGCCAAATAACGGATTTCTCAGGAGAAAAGTCATATTTCCCAAACCACCACCAAAGTGAAAGGAATCTGATCCTCAGTGTTGGCCCCAGACTCTCCCTGAGGCTCTGGTGGAGTTAGGGGCAGTGACGAGAGGTGGTGTGAGCCCCAGAATGCTTTGCCTCCTCTTGTGGGACAACATTTTTTGACAGCTAAGGACCATTCTCATTTCCACGGGACAGAGTTATGGTCAAAAGAATGTGACCCAAGCCTTGTAAAAGCAACAGCATGATGTTTTCTCCTTGAAAGCATGTTTTAATGGAAGTGAGTGGGCCGTGTTACAAATAATCACAGTCGCATGATATTTTAGAAGCAACACGGACTTCTCTGAATGACAGCCCCGTTAAGTAGCAACACAATAGTCTGGGCTCCTGGGAAGCCCAGTGCGAGCAAGGACTCCGAGCTATGCATTTCTATGACTGTCTTTGGGTGTAGGTTTTCTTACCTGTGGAATCAGATGTCACTACTCAGTAGACAGAAGGATTGGCGCTTCCTAAATGCTCACGTTGTTTTCCTCCGCCCAGCCACCACTACTCTCCAGCACTTTCTGCTGGACTTTGAAGAATGTTGGTGTGATAATTGCAGGGAAGAACCTCTGCCTCTGGAAACCATATGTCACTGCACACTCACGGAGCTTCAACTCGGGCTCCACACCCAGAAAGAATTGTGTAACTCAGGGGGACTGTTCCCACCTCTTCCTTGATCACACTTGGGGTGAGAGACACGCATACCTGAAGGAACGTGTGATGCTTTGTGGAAGTCAGTCTTGAGCTTGGTACAGTGTGGCCTTAGGAACCATTCCGTCTCTCTCAGCACTGGACAGCCTGCGGGTATGAGGGGAGAGGGGGACAGAGAATAGGTAGGAGAGAGGGAGACTATGTGACTTCAGTTTTGAGGGCGGCCCACTTTGGATCATGTTTACAGAGAGGCTTTGCTCCTGGGAGCCCCGCAGAACAGCATGGAGGGGTTGTCCAAGGAATGAAGACGTTCCTAGAGCTGCCCTCTGGTCTCCCCTCCAAACCACCGTGTGTGTGTGTGTGTGTGTGTGTGTGTGTGCGTGTGTGTGTTCAAGGGAAGGAATCTGGGCTTATTCATGAGCGGCGCTATCTTTCCACAGGATATTCATTGTTTTGAAAATAGGAGAAAACCTCAGCAGCTCTGAAGCATATAATTATGCTTTCTTATTACCCAACAAGAATGTTCTCCGGAGTGTTGTTGTGATGATATACTTGCAAGTACTTGGCAGAGAGAAGGAGAGCCGAGGAGGAGGGTGGGAGGCCAGGGAGCCGAGCGGCTTGCCTTCCATTCGGCTTGTTCCGTCTTTCCTGTCTAACAGCTCTCACGGCTCTGTAGGCTTTTCCTCAAGTCAGCTAGGTGGATTTTTGGTGTGGGTTCCCAGGCTCCATTTGGTTATCAGTGTAATAAGTGATTTCAGAGTATTAGGGCAGATTCCACGATCACTGAATCATGTACAGATTCAAGGCCAGATGATGACATCAGAAACATATGTGTTCGTCTGGAGGCAATACTTGGCCTGAGAAACAGAGCAAGATCTCCAGTGGGAGAATTAGACTTTCACTGGCCTAAAGAGGACCCCAGGAGGTGAGTTGCTTTATCTTTTGCCCCCAGGCAAGAAGTCACTTAAAAAAGATCCCCCTTAAATGGTTGATGTGCTGTTCTCGAATATTTCTGGGAGAGCTCTTTTAAAAAGCTAGGGCTTAAGTGCTTTACAAACAAGGCAAGGCTTCGCGTGTGAGGAATAAACTCTGTGTGCTATAACTCATAATTACCATGATTTTATAAACCTGGAATTTCCTAACCAAGCTCTTTATTTTCATTCAGAGCAGCATCCTGGGATATTTCTTCATTCATCATATCTTGCCCACCTCATTGCCCATCCCTGTTTTTAAAAAAAGGCATATTCCCAGAGTTGTGTTTTAGATAGGCGCATCACTACATGGGGTGTGGCGATTCCTCCAAATGCTTTTTATCAAGCCATGGGACAAATTTTTAAATCATTTTATCAGTTGACATCATATCTGAGCTTTATGCAAGCCCTGTGGTTTCCATAGTAACAAAATCACTTCACAGTATAAGAAACACGTGGAAGATTATAGGGGGACAAAAAAGAGGGAATCGAATGGAACAAAAGGCAGGAGCTAAATTCAGAATTTCTTGGGATACTGGTTTTATTGTTGTTTTATTTATTTCAAAAGACTAGTACAAATCCTCTTGATGCTACTACGTGCAAATGGTGTCCATGTTCTTGTCATCTTCCAGGGTGACAAGGTCATCTTACTCCAAGCTACGGTCTTACCGATGCCTACATTCCCCATTGTGTGTGCTCCTGTGTATCTATGTATGTCTATGTGCGCACACGCGCACGCGCACACACGGAAGATCTGTGGTCTCTTCTCAAGAAACTGATTTCACCATTTTAGATTAGGGACCAGTAATAAGATATCTTTCCAAAGGACCTGCCTCATTTTCTCTCTGGGCACGCAGAAGCACCAAGACACTCCAAGCTCTCTTGTGTTTGGATGAATAGTGTGGTGACTTGACAGCACCGTTCGTTCACTCGCTCATTTGTTAGAGACGTATTTACTGAGCATCTCTTATGACAGACAGAGCCCTTGAACCAGACACGGAGCTACACGTTGGATACCTGTAAGTGCAATGTGGGTATGAGAGGTTGGGTGGGAACCTCCCTGGTCTCTCACCCGGTCTCCTCTGTGGCCAGTAGCTCACATTCCCCACGCACCCAGGTCTACCGGCAGCTCAGGTGGCAGCTTAGGCTCCTCACCTAATTGTTAGAGGAGTGGACTTGTGGGTCTTTCACTTATTAACTTCTCTGGATGAGGAGACTTGTGTTCTTGATCCTGTTTTTCCTACCATTCTGATGGGACGAATCCCATGTAATCCCAGCACTTTGGCCTCTGAGTGACGAGATCTAGGACAAGATCAGCTGGGAATTTTAAGGCAACATCTATGTTTGGGACGCATCATTAAGCAAATACTAGCTGTCCGAGGCAATGAATTTCTCCTCTTGGTTATGTCAGAAACTAGAACCAAAGGGAAGGCCTTTGCCCCAACTCTCCTCAGTGATAGGCCTCAGGACCATTAATTCCAGAGCCCGAAGAAATGTCTTCCTTCTGGAAATATCTCCTTGGAGACTGACAGTCAGTAAATACTGACGCCCTCTTTCTGTGCCCGCCAAACACCTGTTTGGACTGTTCTGGAGGCCTTTCTGAGGGAGGGCTCCCCTTGGGAAGGCGGGCTCACAGGCTTAGCTGGGAGGCCGCAGGCTGCGAGGTGGGCGTGCCCAAGAACACCTCACAGGCATTCGGGTCCATCTCTGGGAAGAAGCACTGGTAATTAGAAAGTTTGCCATCTTTCTCTTGGAGAAGGATTTCTGTCCCCGGACAACAGAATAGCCCTAATAAGTGTGATCTGTCAGAGTGCGTGGCTGGAAGTGCATACGATGGTTAGGGACTTAACCCTGCTTTCAGGGTGAGCCTCGGCCCTCCCACCGGGGCACACCTCTTCTCCTGTGCATGCAAGTCTACCCCTTTGCCTCCTTCCGGACTTGGTTCTGGTGATTATTCACTCCTTCTGTCTTATATCTTCAATTGCTTTCTGTTCTTTGGCTTCTCCCTTTGATGCATAAATAGATGCAAAACTCCCCAAACCTTTCAAGACAAAACACTCAAGCAAATGAAACCTCGTGGTCAGCCTTCTCTTTTTTTCGGCCTCTTACAGTCGAGCTCTTGTCCCACCTCTGCTGAAATTCTTGCTGGGGTTGCAGTCACCTCCCACCTGCCAGGTGCAGAGTCCTGTTTCTGTCCTCCCACTTGCGTCCTCTGCAGCCCTGGAAGCTCTCAAACACCCACTCGTTTTTGATAAGCACTCCTCCGGCTTCTGTACCATTACTCCCTCTTGAATTTCCCCTGCGTCTCTATCTTCCACCGATTCTGTGCAGTATCTTCACCATTTCTCCTTCTCTGTCCAAGGTTAGAAATCAGCGTTTCCAGATAAGATCCTACCCTTGGTACTCATCTCTCTCAGCATATTTTCCTTTTTTTTTTTTCAGCATATTTTCCATATGAAATGTTCTCCCACATAAAATTGCCATTCTTGTAGGTAAAATGTGATCAAATGTTAACAATTTCATATGGTTCAACCCATAACAATTTCCATATCCCCATTCCTAGCCCTGATCTTTCTCCTAAGCTTAGACAAACATTTCCAATGACCACCTGGACACTTCCAACTGGATTGTCCTAAGTCACCTCAAAATGAATACATCTCAATGGAACCCTTTCTCTGCCTCAAGTATTCTTAATCCTTTTTTTTTTTTTTTAAGTAGGATCTACACCCAGCGTGGAGCCCAGTGCAGGCCTTGAACTCACAACCCTGAGATCAAGATCTGAGCTGAGATCAAGGGTTGGATACTCAACGAGCCACCCAGAAGCTCCAGAAATTTCAGTAATTCTTGAAATCTTTCTCTTTTTTGTATTTCCGTAGCCAGTCAGTCACAAAGCCAGCGAATCTCATCTCATAAAGGTCCCCACTTCATTATCTTAGATCAGAGCATTACCATCGTTCACCTTGGGGATTGCAATGGTTTCATCTGTGCAATTCCAGCTTCTCTTTACCCTGCATTCCACTTCGTCCTTTATCATACCACCAAAAATATTTGTCTAAAAAACAAAGCTGATCATGTAACTCCAAGATGCATCACCGTCTAGTTCCTGTACTCAGCTCCCGTGATTCTGTGCCTCCAACCCTTCACCACAGTCACTCTGATGGAATGAGTTGTTTCCTGAAACACCAGACTCTTTCACAACCCTGTGCTTTCTTCTGTCTGCATTGTTCTTCTCGTTCTCTAAGAAATTCTGAATCAGCCTCCGAGAGTCTGCTTAAAAACCTTCTCTTATGTCAAGCCTCCCCCAACTCTTCCCACCAAGGTGGTCCTGTGATTTCCATTCGCTTTGCCCATTTTTCTATTCTAGCACTTTTCAGGTCATCTGGTAGTTTGATTTATCCATTTAACATTGGTCGTCTCTAATAGATTAAAAACTCAGGTCATGTTTCTCTCATTTCTGTATTCAGAGTATGTCCATTTCTTCTTTTGTTTAAGTGCTTTGAGGGAGGCTCCCGTGGGGTTTCAGAGGAAGTTGTAGAGGAGAGAGGGTACAAATAATTCAACCTTCCAGTTAGTGTTCCTTGACAAATTAGAAAGACTCCCTTTTGACACAGGGTCCCTGTCTAATCTTGATGATCAGAAGGGATGGGAGCCCAAAGTTGTTAGATCACTGATCCTCAGGTGCCAGCTCTCAGCACTGCCCACTGAAATCCCAGAGTGGAACAGGAAAGAGGAGGAAAGAGGAGACCATGCCCAAGTCAGAACTCACAGTCAGTGTAAAGAATTAGATCTCTGGCCATCTTCTCTCGGATATGGTGGGCTGCTATTCACACGGTGGACCTGCCCATTGCCCGGCCCTTGCCCAGCACACTGACTGCCATTCCCTGCCCCCTGCTCGAGGCAGCACCAAATTATTTGTATTTATCTACATATAATGTGCTCCTAACACCCTCTTTGCTTTTGCTCATGGTGTTGTCTTTGCTAGAACGCCACTTCAGACCCCCCATCCATTTTGATGAAAGAATCCCCAATCAAGATAAATTCAGCCATCACCTCTCCAATCCTCACCCATCTCTGACCCATCCGTCTTCTTTACCAGGGTGGGTTGGATGCTGTTCTGCAATGGCATCCTCTACACTAGTGCCGGATTTTCACGGCATAATGTTGCCCGGCTGAGGAAACAAGTTCCGATTTCCAACCCAAGTTCACTACCTTGCATGTGCCTTTAGAGCTGGAATTATTTCCTAATTCACACAAAGGCAGACTCAGAGTGCCCTGTGTGTATCCCCATCCCTGGCATGATCGACCACAGGGTACTATGGGTATCTATCCATCTATTTCCTTCCTCCACTGGAGCCCCTGGAGGGCCTGCTCCTGTACTTAGCACAGCGTTTGGTGTTGAGTAACTGTTGAGTGAAATGTTTGTTGGATTCTAACAGTTATTAAGGACTAGACACTGTTCTAGGAACTTTCGAGGCCTCAAGTCACTGACTTCTCACAATAATCGTGAGGAGAGGGACAACTTTACCCATTTACACAAGAGCGAAAACTGAAGCACCAAGCAATGAAGAGAGGTGCTTCCGTCACATGGCTGGTATGTGCGCTTCAGCCAGGGCTGGCTGCCTTTGGGCTCCGTGTAGCCCATCCTCTTAGCCACTGTACCACACCACCTCTTAACTGAAAACTTGTCAGTCCTCTACTTCCTTGTGTTTCTCCTTCAGGAAAAATACAAAAACAAGGACGCCTGGGTGGCTCCGCAGTTGAGCATCTGCCTCTGGCTCAGGGCGTGACCCCGGGGTCCTGGGATCGATTCCCACATCTGGCTCCTTGCAGGGAGCCTGCCTCTCCCTCTGCTGTGTCTCTGCCTCTCTGTGTGTGTCTCATGAATAAATAAGTAAAATATTAAAACAAAACAAAACAAAAAAACCCCAAACAGTCCTTTGTGCCGTATCTGGGAACCCTACTCCCAATCTGGATACTTGCCTAGACATGTAGGTGTCTCCTTTACACGGTGTAACGTCCTCTGCCCTGAAACCTAGTTTCTAGTGGAATGGGTTCCCGGCTTCCTTCTCTAGAACACGCCAGAAAGATTCCCTAAGAGAAGGTGAGCCAAGGGCCAGGCCTTCTAGGCCAAGGGGTGTGGGTCGGGGGTGGTTTGCAGAGGAGGCAAGGCAGGTATTGTGGAAGCAAGAGAGGAAAGAAAGGGGGTTGGTTGCAAGCCGAGTGACGGGGCACAAAGGGTGGAGGTTAAAATCATTCATACGGTCACCAAGAACAATTAAATGTGAAAAGGGAGGTGTGGACTGAGAGTGCTCTGAGAACAGAGAGAAGCTTCTGGAAAGCTTGTGGTCCAACATTCCTGGGAGAAAACTTCAGGTCAGGCCCGGATTCTTGACCGTGTCTCAGGTCCTAGATGCCGTCAGATGGGCGCCGGGCCATTCCTTCGTGTCCTCCGCCCTCCTGGGCCGACAGCCCTGGCAGCCGTGGATGAGGGGGAGGCCTCTGGGGAGCGAGGCCGCGGCCGGGGAGGCCAGGCCAGGGCCCGGGCAGCTGGAGCCGGGGACTGATCTCTTGCTCTCCCACGGACTCGGCCTTGGCCTGCGGGTCGCAGCCTCCGGTGGTGCCTTGGTTTCCCCCACCTTGACGCAGGGATAACGATCCTCGCTTCTCTGTCTGGGGTGTTAATTAAAGTGTGGGCACCGCGTGGCAATGCCGGGATGAAAGGGCTTGCCAGCCCGGGGTCATCGTGACGCATGACTCGTGTCACCTGCAGGGCAAACTCGCCATCTGTGCTGCGTGTGGGGAGCCACGTCGGTCTCCAGCCACAGTCACGGGGGAAATGTGGATTTGCAAGTGGGACGTGTGTTCAGAGGCTGGCACTTCCCCCGGCGGCGGTGGACAGGGAAGAGGGCTGATTCTCGACTGTCACCTCTTTCAAGTTTTCCCTAGAGACTGCTGCTTCCCCCGCACCCCTCGGAGGCTGCTGGCCGCTTCCCGGGCGCCCCCCCAGGCCTGCAGCCCACCCCCCCTGCCTCCGGCCCTGTACTGCCCTGGGGCCCCGGGCCACGCAGCCAGCGCCCCCTGCTCCCCTGTCGCGCCTGGGCCGCCCCAGAGCCCTGAGCGCCTTCTGCTGAACTGCCCCCGCCGGCGTCGTGTGCGAGGCTCGTGTTCCGGACGCGAAAATCCAAGGGTCTTGGACAAACCAGAACCGCTTACGACCACAGAGGAACACGCCGCAGATGTCACATTGCACGGTGACACGCACGACAGATAGGTGCGTCCCCTGTGGGCCTCCATGTAGGAAGAGGTTAAATCAGTAAGGAAAAAGGTCAAGACGGGGATGTCCCGAGAAGCTTTAGATGCACCTAAGTTCATCACGTTAGGCCACAATGAGGCCATCAGAGCAGGGAGTTCGTGTCTTCATTCAAGAGCTGCGTCGATTTATTGAGCTCCTTCTGTGTGCCAAGCGCTGTCCTGGGTGCCGGGATATCCAGCGGAGCACAAACCACACAAAAATCAAAAATCTGTATCCTACATGGGTATCGATCTGGCGGAGAGAGGCCCACAGTGGAGGGACGTGCTTACGGCATCCCCGCTTGAATGATTATTCCTGTTTCGGGCTGCCCTGTCTCTGCAGGATTAGGACCTTGATCCAATCCCAACCCCACTGCAGCCTTCTCTATAAATTAGCAAGAATGAAAAAGTCTGAAATGAGGGGTGGTGGTTGTTCTTGCCTTTAACGTAGAAGCAGGGGTGATATTCAAACAATTGAACAACGAGTAGAGCACAGGTGCAGACCCACCCCGGTGGATACCGTGGTCCCTGCTGGGCCGGCATCCAGCCTTTACTTTCTGGGCCAAATCCAGAGGACTCAGAGCAGGAGCCAGCGGAGATGGTGGGAGACTTCAGAGTGGGGATGTCTGGGGCTTTGTCTATTCACCAAGTTGTGTGGAAGGATCCCAGTACTTCAGCCCCAGGATGACTGTATCAGACTGTGCCAGGTGAGGATCAATCCTGCTCTTGAAAGAATCTAGAAAAAGGATATGCTCAGGTGAGGTCTCAGTCAATATCCAACAGCCAAAGGAGGAAACACAGTTAATTTTAAAAATTTGAATCTCGGTTGGGACTGACTCTCCACAATCTTGTAAGATGACTGAAAACAAGGTGGCCTTGAACATCGTCATGAGTGGCAGCCAGGTGATGCAGAGCTGCCCCGGACACCCAGCCCCAGTGAAAATGAACAGTTTTTACTGAAAAGAATGCAACAGCCCTGGGACATGCTCTGACGTGGTGATGGTTGCTTCTGGATCTACCCTTGCCTGGTCAGTGCTTGGTTTACAGTCAGAGCTGGCCAAGGAGGAAGCCACACCCTTGGCAGGTAGACTGGAAACACTGTTGGCAAGAAGCATCTGCCAAGTGATCCTAGTTGTGGTTGCTGGGGTGCCAGCA
This sequence comes from Canis lupus familiaris, assembly GCF_011100685.1. Taxonomy (NCBI): domain Eukaryota; kingdom Metazoa; phylum Chordata; class Mammalia; order Carnivora; family Canidae; genus Canis; species Canis lupus. Next base: position 68,824,181 of record NC_049233.1, read on the forward strand.
TATTACTGGTCCTTCAGGTTCCTAGCTTGTCATCATGGCTGGCAACACCTCCTGGCTTTTATTGAAGGCCTAATTGGAGAGCATCTGGTGCCCAAAGGGCTTTTCTCGTTGACAACCAGTGGCAGAGGAAAGATATTGAATTGAGGTGAGCCATTCCTTGTGCATTTTTTTCTACCTCACAGGTGGAGCCTGGAAAAAATATCTCCTCTGTGGAATGCACAATAACCCCAAGACGGCTAGAGTGAGTAGAGGCTGCCCGAGAGAGTTACCCACCCACCCAAAAAGGAACGTAGCCCAATCTCCTCAAATTTGCTGAAAACTGTTTGTGTGGTGAAAGAAGGATGTCAGTTACTCATACCCCTTTCCAGGGCAGTGTCCCGTCGATGGCTCCTGTTGGGAACCCACTTCTGTACCAGATGGTGGCAAGAGGACACCAGGGAAGTTAATTCATGGACTTGCCACAATACTGTGACGTGGCACGCCGACAGAGAACCGGGCCAATCTGGTTTTGCCTCTTGTGAATGTGAACCAGGGACTTGTTGAGAGTCTGGGATGGGAATAAGTAGGTGCCGTGGCTGACAGTCACTGGGTGGAGTCAGAGTAGGGGTGCTTGGGGCCTTCTGGGCTGTGCAGGTCAGATGGTGGGGGAGGCCGTCGGGGAAGAAAGCAGGCAGCATTGTGGTTAAGTGCTTCATTGCTTCATTGGGCCATTGTTAATGAGTACATACCCTACATCAGGCACTCTTGTGGGTGCTGGTGGACAAAGCAGGAAAAATCCCAGCCCTCATGGAGCTGGCATCCTGGTGGGGAGACATGAAATCACCAAGAAAAATAAGAATTGTGTATCAGATAGTGATTAACGCTGGGAGGTTTAGCAATAACGCAGGAAAAAAAAAAAAAAAGGAAAGGGAGCAGAGGACACAAGATCAGTGAAATGTAGACATCTGATCAATGATGACTAGAAGGAGGTTCATTGTACCATTTTGGGTATGTTAAAAATTCTTTAAAGAATTTTAAGGGCCACCTGGGTGGCTCAGTGGTTGAGCATCTATCTTTGGCTTGGGTCGTGATCCTGAGGGCTCTGGGGTCGAGTCCCACATCGGGCTCCCTGCATGGAGCCTGTTTCTCTCTCTGCCTGCATCACTGCCTCTCTCTCTCTGTGTGTGTCATGACAGCATGAATAAATAAATCTTAAAAAAAAAGAATTTTAAAAAGATTTTAAAATTTTAAAAAGAATCCAGGGAAGTTGACTTGGAAGTGTTGGGGTGAGGTGGGCTTACAGTTTGAGACAGAGGGATGGCTTCACTGAGAAGGCATCTGAGCAAAGACCTAACAGGAGTGATAAGCATATCGCTGGGGATGAGCACTCCAGGCAGAGGGAACAGCAAGTGCAATACCCGTGAGACAGGCCGTGTTTCTCCTTTTCTCTGTGTTTCTCCTGCAGTGTTAAGGGAGCACAGGGTAGAGAGCATGGCCAGCACAGCCACACTGCTGGGACTGGGGGAGTGGGGGTGCACATCACATAGGATCTCTGGGTCGTGTAAGAATCCAGTCTTTTACTAGGAGCGAGATGGGGAGTCAATGGAGAATTTTGGGCAGAGCAGTGACATGAGTAGACACAAGTTTTGGCAGATCTTGGAGCTTTTGGAGTGAAGATCTCTGAATTTCTACCTCTGGGTTTAGACTGAGCGTCCTCGAAGCCAGGACCACCCCGTAGTGTTTTCAAGACCTAGCTCAGCTATACTTTCTGTGCGTGGATGTCCTTGGAAGTCGAATGTCTTCTTCAATTCCTGTGTGTTCCTCTACTCGGTCTTGTTTATCTGACTTGGCTTCAGTGGGTCTCTATTTCTCAAACTGGAACAAATCTCAGGGACAGCCACTTTTTCTCGTTGTACAGCTGGCACTCTTGGAGGGCAGGCAACCATGCTGCAAGAGCTGTTCCTCACACCCCAGCCTAGGAGGTGAGAGGCCAACCGCACAGCTGAGGAGGTGAGGGGACACCACCACCACTCAGGAGATGAGGGGTCCGTACCATAGCTCGGGAAGTGAGAGAACACCACCACAGCCCAGGAGGTGAGGAGACAGTATCACAGCTCGGGAGGTGAGGAGACAACACCATAGCCCAGGAGGGTGAGAAGCCAATACCATAAATTCTGTTCGAGGTGACACTCGCCCCACTGACTTCATAAGCCCTCGGGCAGTCTAAATTTCTGTGATATTTTTACTTAGAAACTTTAAAACAAAAAGTACATGTAAACCAAATACTGATACAATTGCTCATTTTTAAATCTCATGTTATCAGAAATAATAAAATCCAAAAGCATTCCCTATGCTCCTCAGGTGCTACCGAGAAGTTAAGAGGTAGAACCAACCAACTAAAGATGACCATTGAAGACAAGAGCTTTTAATGATGATTTCCGTTGCTTTGATGGTTCCATTGGGTGCCGTTCCTTAGGGTCTTGTTTTACGTGGCATTTTTCATGTCCACAGGGTTGAAGAACCACCAAAAACAGCGCCTACTGCTGAGTCGGCCAGGTCTCCAAGGCCTCCTCGCCCTGAAGTCAACTTCTCACTCCACGCCAAACCTCCGAGGGCCAACCCTTCCAATGCTTTCACATAAGCCTTGGCCACAAAGAACTCGAGCAAAGCCAGGACTCACACGTGGAAATGGGCTGAAGGTGGCCGTGTGACCTCCTTACACGAGAATGTCACAAAACCAGTTTGCTCAACAGCTCTCACGCTCTCACGAGTGAATGGACAAGTATGAGCTGGATGGCTTCTTCTAATAACGTTGTAGCCCGCGGAATCCTTTTGTACTCCAAATGGATGAGCCAAGTGCCATGTTTGTTTCCCACTGTAAAAGTTTTACTAAGAAAGGAAAATTAAAAAAAAAAAAGATCTTTTTTTTTTTTTTTCGAATCCACTGGACTCTTTATACCTTGACGTAGGAGGAACTGTCCCGGTGTTGAGGCTAATGAGCATGTGCGTAATGTTTACATATCTTGTTCTGTGTTTCCTATGATAGTCTGTAATCCTCCACTACCTATTAACTACCTCTCTTGCATGAAATTGCCCGATTTTATCAATTTTATGTTACAGAAAATGGTGGGGTAGGTGGAGAAGGTGGGTGAATCCTTTCTGGGATTATATGCTTGCAGTGACGGAGTCAGAATGCACGCCGCTCGGGGTTGGTGCACACAACAGTGATTTTGAACCGGGCCCCACCTCAACCCGACTTGGCTAAGCCCTCTTACAGTTGTCATCCCAGGCAAACTAGTGTGGATTCGAACCCTGGTCAACATTATGTCTTTCTCTATAACATGATAGAAACATGGGGAAAAGAGGACTCTTGCCTATCCTTGTAGGGTTTTATTTTATTTTATTTTATTTTATTTTATTTTTTTGGGTGGGGGAGTGACTCAGCCTGAACACCTACATTTAGGGAGGCAAAATTGCAGGACAGTCCCTGAAAGCGAGGACTCCTTTGTCACGAGGGTGTGAGTACTTCCAGTCCATGAGGTTATCTGGAAGGGTGCTGGGAGAAGGTTTTCTCTGGATTCTGAGCAAACTGAACTCCAGGGAGAATGACCTAACTATTGAGAAGATTCTGGCTAGAATATGACTTGGACCCTACTTTTCTTCCCATTTGAAATACAGAAATTAGAATAATCTCAGTTTGGGGGCACCTGGGTAGCTCCGTTGGTTAAGCATCTGACTCTTGATTTGGGCTCAGGTCATGATGTCAGGGTTGTGGGATCCAGCCCCGCGTCGGGCTCTGTGCACAGCTTGGAGTCGGCTTCTCTCCTTCTCCCTCCTCCATCCCCCACCTGTGTGTTCTCTCTCTCTCTCTTTCTTTCAGGTAAATAAATAAATCTTAAAAAAAAAAAAAAAGAGGAATCTCAGTTTATTTCTCTGAGCAGGGCAACAATGAGAACTATCAGATATGCGCGGCTGCCCAAACCTTCCCCAAGAAGCAAACTGGTTTTCCAAAGGATGAGCAGCTAATAACACATTCTACAAATACCTGCCACTTGGTTAATAGCCAAAGCCAAGTTAATGTGTCCTGGTTCTCCACCAGGGTCACCCGAGGCTTGAACCCGGGGTTCTTCACTGTGGTGTGGTTTTGAGCTCAAAACAACGACAAAGGGGATCCCTGGGTGGCTCAGCGGTTTGGCACCTGCCTTCGGCCCCGGGTGCAATCCTGGAGTCCCGGGATCGAGTCCTTCGACGGGCTCCCTGCATGGAGCCTGCTTCTCCCTCTGCCTGTGTCTCTGCCTCTCTCTCTCTCTATGTCTATCATGAATAAATAAATAAAATCTTAAAATAAAACAAAAAACAAAAAACAAAACAACGACAGAGACCATTTTCTTCTGACTCCCTGCCGGAGTATTATCGCTTTGCTTCCTGTACTCGCTGCTGTAACAAATAGACCAGACATTTTTTTTTTCATGGTTAACGTAATAGGGGTATATTTCTCCATCGTCATCTCCTGCCTGGCAGGCTTTCCTCCACTTGATGACCCTGAGACGCAGGCTGCTTCTGCCCTGCCCGTATCTCGCCTGAGATCAGTGATGACCCAGTCCCATGGGAGAGGGAGCAGAGAGGCTGATGCACATCTAGCCGTCTCTGCCTCATTTCCTTTAGTAATGAGAGTAATGGATGGGCCTTATTTTCTGAGGTCCTTTACACCGCGGTGCCACTTTAGAACAGGCCCAACATTTACGTTTCGCCCCTTATACAAAACCTTCAACTGCCTGTGAAAGTCGTGGAGCAAAAGGGCTAACGCTGCATCCCTAGTGTGTGTGTGTGTGTGTGTGTGTGTGTGTGTGTGTGTGTGTGAATTCAGGCCTGTCAGGACCTGTCCCGAAGGCTGAAAGGAATTCTGTTTGCATGAGGTCCGGAGGAGCTTCAAGGAGAGGCAGCGTGTGGCTGAGCATGAGACCAAGCTGGGCATGAGAGCAGGAATCCTTTACCTTGCAGGCGGCGAGCTGGATGAGGAAGGAAACCCTACAAGAAAAGACAATGGTCTGGAACCCCTAGGCCTATGGATTCTGCGCACGGTGCATGGGGCTGGCTGTACAGGGACGTAGGTAAAGACGGCGCCCTTGGTACTTCTGGGATTTACTGCTATAGAGAATCAAACCTGCTACACAGCTTACTGTGTACACATGACTCTCCTACTCTAGTGTCTTCATCACATGCATAACTTAATTATTACAGAAAATGCTTATCCGGGGAGACAGAAGTTGCAGACAATTTTATTGACCATTGCGAGAACTTCCCGATAGGCGTATCAATTCTTTATTTTTAAAAAATTTTAACAAGATTTAACTTATTTATTTGAGAGAGAGGGGGAGAGAGAGAGAGAGAGTGAGAATACTCATGTGAGCAGAAGGGAAGGGAAAGGGATAAGCAGACTCCCTGCTGAGCACGGAGCCCATTGCAGGCTCCGTCCTACGACCCTGAGATCATGAGATTTTGACCTGAGCCAAAGAGTCTGACGCTCAACTGACTGAGCCACCCAGGTGCCTCTCAAGTTGTTAATTTAATTTGAATTTTAAAAAGCATTCAATGACAGCTTATAACCTAAACCTTTGGCTTCCAAAATCCTTGCTTTGTTTTGTACATCCATACTAGATGATGGTATCATGAGCCTTCCTCGGCCCCGAGCACACCGCACACCAAAACCCTGTCTTAAGTCAGACTTTGAGATCTCAGGACCTCCTTAGCCGCCCGCGCTCTGAGAGGCTATGAGACTCCACGGACAAGTGCTCTCCTTCACCGCGGTAGCAACAGGCTCAGCTTTGCCCGATCAGTGCATTGTTTGGGTGATGCTCTGCACAGCCAGCGCTCCATGGTGTCTTCTGGTCCAGGGGATTCGTGCCAGCTTCCGAAGGGGAGGGAAACCGTGAGGGCATGAGCATTGTACTTAGGGGAAAAGATTGTCCCCGTGGCAGGTCCAAGCCACTGAGCGGGCCCAACTGTCTCGGACTTCAGCTTACCATGTAAGACGAGGACCCACCTCTAGACTGTGACTGGGAGAAATACAACAGTAGCCAGAGTCCCTGTGAGATGGCAGGATGCAGCGTCCCTGTAGGAAGATGCTGGGAGCGGACTGTGGCAGAAGGACGGGGAAAATAAATGCTGCCCAAGACCATGCTCAAGACGCCCGAGGGGCCCCTGAACTGGCAGCAGTCGATTCCACCGGTGAGCCCCTTCGCCCAGATCTGGGCTACTTTTCCCGGCACTGTGCACCCCAAGCCAGGGATGCATGGCTATGCAAAAAGATTGGCATTTGGGAGACCCCCGTCGTAAAAGTGGAGTCCCTCTGTGATCTGCTGCCAGAGACCAGAGCAGCTGCTAGAAAGAGGAAATACTGGAAGAGCCGAAGAATGCCTGTGAGCTGCCCAAAAAATGGAAGAGAGAGAGAGAAGGCTCATGGGCTCTGGGGTCTGGAGGAAGAAAAAGAGGAAAGGAAATGAAAAACATGTGATATCCATGGTAGGAAAGAGTCGGGACCACAGGAGGACAATCTACCACAAGAGAAGATAGCTGCCTTGGTCCCCACGAACTGAGATATTATCACCCCGAGGACAATAGGACTGTGGACCAGCATCTAATTCAGGGCTGGGTGAGGGAGGGGGGGAAGAAAAATTTATCATCACTGCAGGGTAAATATTTGCATTAAATGCCTCTGATAAAACCTTCACTTTCCCCTGGAGAAAATTATCAGGTCATCATTGGTCATTCATACCATAAATTAGATTAGTGAATCAGCTCACTTTCCTCCTGATAGTTACAGGAGGAGGGAGAAAAGTTGAGTTTGTAGGAGGGTAGGGGGAGCTGGAGGGGCGTAGGGGTCCTGGGGGCAGGCGAGGGGAAAGTCATGAAGAGCTTGGCACGCTTCAGAAGAAATCAGATATGACAGGATGTATAATGGGGCCCTGAAGCCAGAGGAAGTAGTATGACATTCAGTGCGTGTGTGTGGGATGTTCACAGGGGGGGAAAGGGCACCAAACAATCTCACTTATGAATTTCTTTCCCAGGCCAGAAATTCTGCATCCTTAGTCGAGCACTGGCTGGAGGTTTCTATCTGTGTGATGGAAATACTTGGTTAGCACTGGCCGATGTGCCTGAAAAAACGAATATTTTACTTTAAAGGTAGTGTGGAAAAGACTTTAAGACTAAAACAGAAACCTCAAAGATCTGAGCTTTATTTGTGAAGACAGTGGCCCATTTCTCTGCAAGTGGTGCAGATCAACCGCTGGAGGATGGAGAGAGCCTCTTCACTCAAACCCACGTGCTGAGAAACCAGCACTGAGGATCTGAGAACTGGGTCTGTGTCCTTAGAGAACCCTGGTGGCCTTCAGCTGAGCTTTCTGTTATATGTTTTGAGGCCTCGTAAGAATTGTAAACTGTCCTTTCTCCTAGTTTTCCGGCTGCAAAACAGAAAAAAAATAAATAAATAAAAACAAGGGCCAAAGAGTTATTTCACATGGAGAAGGTCCCAGGAAGACCCAAATAATTCGTCAAGTGGAACAGATGGGGTCAGAGAAAAAGACTGGGACAGGACATCCATCTGAAGAGCCTGGTCCTTGTTGGTAGTTGACCCCAAAGACATCCTGAGAGTCCTACAACCTCTGAAAGTGACCCATCATCACCTGCATCATCAGCCTCATCATAGTAATATTTACTTAGCTAGCAAATATATACATGGAACACAGAATGTTGCATTAAAAATAACATATATTGAGCTTACCATTAACACGGAGAAGTTTAAAGAGGTAAACAAACAAAACGATTGGTTTTAATCTTGCTTTTGATAAAGCAGATCAATAAACAAACCTATCCATGGTCACAAAACACAAATATACAGAGACACAAAATCCATGATTTATTTATTCAGCTCCTGATTGATGGACACATTCTGTTTGTTCTCCTCCTCCTCTTTTTTTATTTTTATTTAAAAAAAATTTTTTTTTATCACAGATTTTGCTGCCATGAAGATCTTTGTATGAACATCTTGGTGAACATTCACTCAGATGCCCGTATGTCAAATGTCCAGCACTAGGAATACACATAAAATCATGTTAGGTCACAGCCACCCTTCACTGAGCAACTACTATGGTCTGAGAAAAGTTCTCTATATATGTTTTTGGGTTTTTTGGGGGGGAGGGGAGAAAGCAAGCACACATGCATGAGAGGGAGGGTAAGGGGGTACGGAGGGGAAGAGGGTGAGGGGCAGGGGCCGAGGGAAAGACTGGTAAGCAGGCTCTATGCCCAGCCTGACTCCCACTCAAACTCATGACCCTGAGATCACGACCTGAGCTGAAATTAAGAGTTGGACGCTTCACCAGCTGAGCTCCCTCCAGGTGCCCCGAGGCTTCTCTATATTATTTTTAACCCCTATAGCAACGTAGCAAGGCCGTCAATGCCATCAGTGATTCCAGGGGACGAGCCTCCTCCTGCCCAGGTGGCAGAGCTATGAGTGGCAGCGCTGGACCCGAGCTCTCCGTCTTTGTGACTGGAGAGTGGCGCGGTCGTCTAAGGGTTATCAGGCCCATTTAAGATGAGATCGGGCAACGGGAAGGGCCTTAGCCATCTCCTAGCCCGAGTCTTTTAATTTCGGAGATGGCAGGGAGACCTCAAACTCTTTGCCAAAGACTGTGGAGCTAGGTTGGGACCGAGGTCTTTTCACCCAGGACAGTGTCCTCTTAAGCACGGTGGTGGGTTCGCATGTTAGGGGCCACCGAAGCCCTTTTTCCAGAGAAAATCTTGTATTTTCTCAGTGCTACTCTCCCTGAATCAAGGGAGGGGGCCCAGAGCCTGGCTGCCCCTCGTCCTCCACCCCTTCTTTCTCTCCTGGCACCACCGGGGAGCAATTTGAAAACCACTGGTGTGGAAGCCACATCGGTGGCATTCATCATCCTGGGTGTACTGGGCAACCCAAAGCTCTGGCGTCTTCCTCCACATGGCAGCGCAGGCCTCGGGGACCACCCTGCATGCTCTGGGCCCCCTGGCCCCCATCCTCCCGGGGGAGGCCCTGGTGCTGGGGCCGCTGGGGCTTCTTGCTCATCGGGCACGCGATGACGGAAGGTGTGCCGGGACCCCGGGGTTGTAAGGCCTGCAATGATTAATCCTAGAAGCAACAGGGGAAGAGTCGAAGGAAGGAGAAATAATCAAGGCTTTTTTAAAGTGCGAAGCTTTCTCCTGCTGCCCGGGGTAGCGTTGGTGGAGAAGCGTGGCTGTGCGGCTGACAAGCGCGATAAGCCTTCTCGGGCCGGGCCGGATGCACCACGAGGAGATGGGTAAAAGCACCAGGAGCCATGCGTCTCTAAAGGAAGCCAAACAGGAAATTTGATGTGAATCATCAGCAAGGCGACTGTGTGAGTGCGGCCGTGCAGCTCGCCGGAGGTGAAGCGGGGCTGAGGGGCGACGAGTGGGAGAGGGCCTGGCAGCCCAGGCCGGGTTAGAGACGCAGAGTGCCCGGGTCCTGGCCCAGGCCGGGTTAGAGACACAGAGCGCCCGGGTCCTGGCCCAGGCCGGGTTAGAGACACAGAGCGCCTGGGTCCTGGCCCAGTCCGGGTTAGAGACACAGAGCGCCCGGGTTCCTGGCCCAGGCCGGGTTAGAGACGCAGAGCGCCCGGGTTCCTGGCCCAGGCCGGGTTAGAGACACAGAGCGCCTGGGTCCTGGCAAGCTGCTGTGAGCGGATCCTGCTGTCTCTGAGGCACCGTGGGAGCCTCTGGCAGACGGCGTGGCCGCGGCTCATCTTGTGCCCATTTGCCCACCAAAGTCTGTGTCACCTGCCACTACCACGGGGGCCAGGAGGCAGTTGGCAGTGTCACACTTGCTAGCAGGCACAGAATAATTGGGGTCACCCACAGGCAAGCCGGGCTCCATTCAGTACAGCCTCTGTCTGAAGTGGGGGAGGCCCCAGGAGCTGCTCTCTGGGAGAGGCTCCCCTACTCCCCAGTCTTCTACTCCCGTTGGTCCCCCCCCCCCACAGGAAATAGGAGGGAAAGGTGGGAGCCGCGATGCTGACAGAAGGGTGGCCAGCTCCGAGCACCGAGAGAACGGGGGGCTCCCTTTCCTCCTCAAGGCAATCCTGGAGGTAACACTGCCTCCTGCTCCCACCGCCTCCCACCCCGAGCCTCAGAGGCGACCACGTGTGCAGGCCCGTCAACAGGCTGCCCACGAGAGGATATCGAGGTGGTTTGAAGACCTTGGAGTCCTATCCCGTGGGTACACTCACAGAGCACCGCAGGGCGGAATGGAAGTCGGTAGGAAGTGTGGTCCGAGGACGGACTGGGACTCTGAGCAGTGGCTCCCAGGGCCCCTCTTGCCCCTGGACTCTTGGGCCTAACTTTCTTCTCTTTCCTTTCCTGTTGTATATAGAGGCTAGCCTCGAGGCGCTCTGAGGCCGTCCCCACCAGCACCCGCTGCCCCCCACCACCCCGCACTCCACAGCTCCCCTCTCCAAGCCACCTCGTGTAGCGGGGACTCTAATGCTCACTGAGTATCTGCAATGACATCGTTCAAAGCACGTTATACATACAAACCCACTCAACCATACAACCCTTTATGGGTAAATACTATTACTTTTGTCTTATGGATGAAGGAACTGAGAGAAATTATGTGACTAGCTCTGGGTCACACAGCTAGGAAACGCCCAAGCCAAGACAGAAACGCCATATACTACCCCAAAAGTGTACGGACGTTCAAAAGTGGGCAGATGTGTGCTTGCTTCGGCAGCACAGATACAAAAGTGGGCAGAGGACTTGACACTTCTCTGAAGAAAACACAAACGGCCAGTAAGCACAGAAAAGATGTCCAATAATAACTAATCATTAGGGAAATGCAATCAAAACCATAATGAGGGATCCCTGGGTGGCGCAGCGGTTTGGCGCCTGCCTTTGGCCCAGGGCGCGATCCTGGAGACCCGGGATCGAATCCCACATCAGGCTCCCGGTGCATGGAGCCTGCTTCTCCCTCTGCCTGTGTCTCTGCCTCTCTCTCTGTGTGACTATCATAAATAAATAAAAATTAAAAAAAAAAACCATAATGAGATACCGCTTTGCCTATTAGGATGGCTATTATTAAAAAAAAAAGAAAAGAAAAGAAAAAGCAGCAACAACAACAACAAAGAAACCAACCCAGAAAATTACAAGTGTTGGGTGAGGATGTGGAAAAATTGGTATCCTGTGCTTGCTTGTGGGAATGTAAGATGGCGTAGCTGCTGTGGGGAAACAGCGTGTTCTTCGAGAACCTAAATATGGGATTACTGCATTGATCCAGCAATCCCACTCCTAGATATATTTACCCTAGAGAACCGGAAGTAGGAACCCAGATAGATCCTTGTCCACCGGTGTTCACAGCAGCCTTATTCACAGTGGCCAAAAAGTGGAAACAACCCCAAAATCCATCTACAGATGAATGAACAAGCGCAATGTCATATATCCATACAATGGAATATTCTTCAGCCTCAGAAGGGAATGAAGTTCGGACCCACACTGTGACATGGATGATCCTTGGGGACATTATGCTACTTAAACCGGTCCCAAGAGCACAAACACCGCACGGTTTCACTTCCACGGGGCCCGTCCGGAATAGGCAAATTCACAGATACAGAGACTAGAGGTCACGGAGACAGGGGCACGGGCCGCTGTTGAAGGGGCGCAGAGCGTCTGCTTGAGATGAGGAAGAGGTTCTAGAGTAGTGACGGGGGCACCACAACGTGGATCTACTCTGGGCCGCTGAACCACACACTTAACAAGGGTTGAAATGGTAACTATTGCGCTATGTGTATTTCACCACCACAACGGAGGGGTGCAGAGTCCTCCCTGTGGCTCGGGCGCCGCGGCCCCGGCTCCTGCCGTCCCCTCCAGCTGGGCCGTAGCTCCTCCACCTGGGCCAGGCTCCCCCGCTGCTCTGGGCCCCTTTTCACCACCCCCAGGAGGAGGGTGAAGCCGTGCTGTTCAGCAAGAAGTCTTCCCCGGTCTACACCGGTGTCCCGGGCTCTGTTAGGAATCTCCCTAAGACTTGGGGGTCTGCGCCACGATGCTGACGATCCCAACACTGAATTATGTTGTCTTGTAGCAGCGTCTGCATGTGCGGTGACTCTGGGCCACCATCCAGCTTCTCCTGGGGCCCCCAGGAAAGGCCAGGGGTGGAAATGCAGCCCAGGCCGAGCGCAGGCTTCGGGCCTTGCCTTGAAGCCAACCTGCCGCTGACTTTTCCGTCCACTCTGGCCTGTCGCTCGCCTCTGCGGGGCCTGTGTTGAGGGACTTGCAATCTCCCACCTTGGGACCGAAGGGGGGACAGCTGAACGTGGTTGGGGGCCGCAGGAGGGGACTAGCAGGAGCCTGGCCAGGCCGAGGTGGGCTTCGGAAGGCAGGTGGCCCCCTCGGACACTGCTCTTGGAGGAGCAGCTTCAGGGACCTCCTGTGATACCAGCTCTGCCGTCTCCTCCCCGTCGGATTTCCTCGCCCATTTAGCTCTGGGCACAGACCCAGCGGGGAGGGACCCGGACCCAGGGCGACAGGGCCGTGGCTGGCCGCAGGTGTGGCCCGTGTGCAAACCCTGGCCTGCACTCAAGTCCCCCTCATTGCACCTCCCCCGAGTCGCTCGCAGGTAGGTCGCCCTGGGAAGAAGTGATGCAGCGGGGAGCCCAGGAGGGGAGGCGCGGGAAGAGGAAGCCTTCGCAGCGTCACACACTAGGCAGCGCTTTTGAAACATGCTAATTCATTGGAGGCACCCTCGGTGGCCCCCCCCCCCCCCCCGGTGACGGAGGGCACAGGGGCTGCAGGTGGACGCGTCGAGACACGCCTGACCCGGGGCGGGGGCGGGGGCGGGGCGGGGCGGGCCCTGCAGGCGCGGCTGCAGCCCCGCGCGGAGCCCTGAGGACCCCCCGCGGCCGGAGCGTGACGGCAGCGACCTCTAGCGCGCGGCCCGGGGACTGCACGCGGCGGGGAGTCCTCGGGAATTCGGGGAACAAAGGCGAGAGCCGGCGCTCCGGGTCCCGCGGTCGGGGCGGGCGGCTGGGCCCTCCCCCCTCCCCCGCCCCCGCCCCGCCCCGCCCCCCGCCGCTGCCCGCTGCTGGGCTCCGCGGTTTTGCCCTTCCCTCGGCCGGTTTCCTCCAAGAGGAATCTGGTTTCCAAAGGCTTCTCGGTTGCCTTTGGGGCTTAACCCGGAGAGCTCGCCGCGGGCCCCGGGGTGCGGGGGGGGGGGGAGGGGGGAGGGGGGAAGGGGTGCGGGGGGAGAGGGGCGGGGCCCGGGGTGCGGGGGAGAGGGGCGGGGCCCGGGGTGCGGGGGAGAGGGGAGGGCCCGGGGGGTGCAGGGGTGCGGGGGAGAGGGGCGGGCCCGGGGGTGCAGGGGTGCGGGGGAGGGAGGCGGGCGGGGGGTGGGGTGTGCGGGGGAGAGGGGTGGGCCCCGGGGGGTGCAGGGGGGAGAGGGGAGGGCCCGGGGGTGCAGGGGTGCGGGGGAGGGAGGCGGCTCCGGATGCGGGGGAGAGGGGCCCTGGGTGCAGGGCATGGCCCAGGAAGCCCCCGCCCCCCCGCCCCCCTGCTCGCCCCCCACCCCGCCCCCCACCCACTTCGCACCCACTTCTTCAGAGCAGAGATGCTGCGTTTTATTTGTTTTTTAATTCACGTGTTTTGCTGTGCTCTTGAGCTGCGCGCGGCAGGGGTGCCGGGGTGCCGGGGTGCCGGGTGCCGGGTGCCGGGGTGCGGGGCCCTCCCGGGTCTTGAGGCCCCTCCGCCCAGGCGGTGGATGGGGCTGGGAGCGCGGCTGGGAGCGGGGTCATCCTCAGCGGTGACCTGCTGAAGCCCAGCCTCGGGCCGTGACATCGTGCGCGGGGTGGGGGGTGACTGGGGCGCACGGGGGCCGCGGCCCAGCGACTCGGAGCGGTGAGGAGCCAGGAGGCCTGCGGCAGGTGTGGGGTCGCCCAGCAGGTTGACCAGAGGGCATGGCTGGGCCTGTGGAGCCTGTGGCCCGGCTTGGGAACAGGGTTGGGACAGGGGCGGGGACAAGTTCAGGCCAAGGGAGAGGGCCCCAGGGAGGAGGCTAAGAGCTCGGGGCTCGGGGTGCAAGGGTTCAGCGCCCGGGGCTCCGGTGAGGTGGGAAGCTGTCCCAATCCCAGCCCGAGAAGGAAGAAAAGCAACATAAGGATGATGGTGTGTACAAGCGACACCAAGAGAAGAGGGTGCCTGTGGCTGGGGCGGGGAGGCTCGGAGGGGAGGCTCGAGGGGAGGGGAGGCAGATTCAGCCGGATGAGGCCTACGAGGCCTAGAGGCCTACGGGGGGAAGACTCCCTCCTGGGAAAGGATGGGGTCTGTTCTGGGGCTGTGACAGGCCAACAGGACAGGGACGCCCAGAGCCAGAGAGGAAAAGACCGCGGGATTTGCCAGCGACCTGGACTAGGGGTTGGTCAGGAAGGGTTAGGACTCCGAGGCCACAAGGATTTCTCCGAAGCTCAGTCAGGGACCCCGCCCAGTGGTGGCTGGGCCAGCCGGGCACTCAGGCAGGGCCAGCTTTCCTGGAGGTAGACGGGCGGTGAGCCGGGCGAGGATTGTGCCCTGGGAGCAGAGTCCCAGTTCTGGCTGTCCCCCTTCTATGCCCGAGGCGGGACTCGACCCCAGGACCCCGGGATCGTGACCTGAGCCACCCGGGTGCCCCACTTTCCCAGATGTTTACATGGCTCGTTCCTTCACTTGATTCAGCTTTCTGCTCAGACGTCACCTCCGTGGTGAGAGACCTTTCCTAGCTAAGGGGACACCCCTGACTTTCTCTGTCCCCTTGCCCCACTGTCTTTTCTTTATGGCACTTCACGGCCACCTGCTAGATACTTACCTGTGCTTTCTTGTAACTCTTCGGGCCGCTCTGTTACATCGAACACTGAACCTTCCACACATCCAACAGCGCCCGACACATGGAAGATGTTCAATAAACGTTCATTCACCAGGTCTCTTTCAGATGTCTCTAGATGTCACACTGCTGGCATGTCTTTCCTCCTGGAGATGCTGTCGTCTTTATGATGTCAGTTCTTGTCTCCTACTTTTTGATTGCGATTTCTTTGTTTTCTCTTTTCCTGTTTTTCAAGGCTCGGGTTCTTCCCCGGTGCGCTTCTCTTGCTCCACTTTATTCGCTGGGGACCAGGAGTGCCCTCAGAGCTTTCTCTCCCACAGCTGTGCCCCTGTCTTGGCATCTCATCTGAATTCCAGGCCCATATTTCCAGCTGCCTGGTGGCCATTTCCCATTTAGGAGTCTTCTTGTCCCCTAAAGCCCCCAAATCCTCTTCCACTGTTGGAGCCACTGTCCCCTGCCAGTGTCACTTCTTAAGGTAGAAAGAAAGGAGTAACTTTTCTCTTACTTTTCTTTCTTAGAAAGAAAGGTAAAAACTTTTCCATTTCTTTTTTTTCCCATCTTAACAATTTTTTCCCCCAATCCACACCAAGTCCCATAGTTTCTTCTTTCAGAATTCATTTAAGGAAATATTTATTTACTGCCTAGTGCATGCAAAACACCGTGTGGATGCTTTGGAGTTGGTGCTGTCAAGATTCATTTTCTACCCTCGGGGAGTTTGTAACCAAAGCTTAGAGGTAAAACATGTTCAGGAATAGTAATTTAAGGAGGAAAATAATGAGTTACAGATTTGAGTTACGAGGATGCAGAAGGGGAGAAAATGACTTCCACGTGAGTTCAGGGAGGCTTTGAGAAAGAGGGACATTTGAGATGGGTGTGAAAGTTAGGTCGTGCTCGGACATGTCGACCCTGGGGTTGGCCGTCCGGCCAGAGGGAATAGCATGGACAGACCTCCAGAGGCAAGACAGCCGTCAGCGAGGAGGGAAGATGACCACCGAGCTGGGGGGAGCCTAGAGTGGAGCCTCTAAGGGTGTGCAGGAAGGTGAAGAAGACAGGCAGGGCACTTACTTCTGTTCGAAGGCCTTGGAAAGATTTTCAAAAATGCTGTGCAGGTGAACAGTGCACTGGACCTGCGTTTCCGGAGAGTGAATCTAGTTCTAACTCAGCCTTGGAAATGGGTTGGGGATGAGAAATGCAAGACAGGGCGCAAGCATCCAGGCTGGAAGTCGCAGCCGCCCGCATGTGGGTGGGAGAGGTAGAGGCCGACGTGGAAGCCAGGCACGGGGGATCCCGGGGCCACTGGCGAGGTGGAATGAGCAGAACTTGGCATCCAAAGTTTGTGAACACGGAGCACAAACAAGAGGGAACCGTGGCACAAAAAGTGATGCTGAGATGTTGGGCCCCAAAGTGTCCGAGCCTCAAGCCAGAAACGGGGAAGACCGGAGGATCAAGTGTGCGGAGGAGAGTGGCCCGGGGGACATCCAGCATGGGGCTTTCTAATAGGTGATTCAGCCCGTGAGCCTGAAACTCATGACGGTGGCCAGACCCAGAAATGGCAACCTGGAGGCCCTCCCAAGGGAAGGGTGGAGGTCAAGAGGCCGACCACGGTCGCCAAGGTGTGGTTGAGAGAAGACGAGGTGGCCCAGGACGGTTCCTTGTGAAACCCCTATATTGATGTGCTGGGGGAGGAGGACTCCAGGGAAGGGGCGTGAGGAGAGGAGGGAGGGGAGGACGTGTCAGGAAGACGAGGGTGGCAGTGTCAGGAAGGAGTCGCAGACATCAGGCAGGGTGGAGGACCCGGGCAGGGTGACGACGGAGAAAGTGCGGTGGGGTTTACGTGACCCTGTGTCCTTCCGTCATCCTATGCCTCCCCCCATGCTCCCCTGTGGCGACCGTCCCCTCCCACACCTGGGAGCCTCCCTTCTCCCTGCTCCCGCAGGCCACCAACTCCACGATTCCTCTCTGATGCCAGTTCTCTATTCTGCGTGGAGCCAGAGAGGTGTCGTGGGAACAAAATTAGGCAAAGGGTGGAGAAACCCGCTCCCCTGGCTCTGCCAGCGAATTAGCCGTGGGCGCTCGGGCAGGGTCCTCGAACCCGTCGGCCTCTAAGTTCCCTTGCTCTCTAAGCCCTGGGATCTCCTTCTATAACAGCAAGACCCAAACAACTCTCCCAGGGTTTATTGGGGTCTCCCCCACACCCTCCAGTCTGCCTCTCCAGCCTCGCTCTCCAGGTTCTCAATGTGCTCCGCATGGTCACACTGGTCTCCTCCTGGTTCTGTCACCAGCCTGCATGGATGCCCGCCTCTGTGCCTTCTTCCTCTTGGCTTTTCGTGCCTCCCCTCTGCCTGTGTCACTCCTCAACTCCTCCCCGGGCCAGCTCAGCACCCGCTTCCTTCCAGGAAATGTTCCCTGGCCCCCCAGTTCTCACTGGTATGTCTTTCTGTTGAATTCCCGGGCATCTACACAGAACATCTAAATCCTGTTTTTAATTATTTTTTAAAAAAACTTGCCATTGTTTTGGGCACCGTTAGTCTCGGTTCTCCCGTGAGTTGTAAGCTCTTTGGGGGGGAAACGAACCACATCTTTTGTGTCCTTTGTATTTCTTACAGCATATTGCTCAGCATATGTCACCGAACGCCTGGTGTGTTCTTTATGTACATGCGTCGGTCAGCGTCCCTCTGAGAAGTGTAACACACAAACACCCACGGAGAGACTTATTTTAAGGATCGGTGAATGTGACTGTGGGGGCCTGGAAAGTCCTAAATCCATAGGGCAGGCAGCAGCCTAGAAACACAGGCAGCATTTCATGTTACATCTTGAGGCGATATCTCTTTGAGCAACCTGTTTTTGTGCTGAAGGCCTTCAACTGATTGGACGAGGCCCACCACAACCTTGAGGGTCATCTCCCTAAAGTCACCTATTGTGGATGTTAACCACCTCTACCAAATGCCTTCAGAGAAAAATCCAGATTACTGCTTGATTCAGTGACTGGGTGGTATAGTCTGCCCAAACTGACATGAAACCGACCATCACGGCACACTTGCTCGTGGAATCATATTGGGGGGTAATTCGTTGTACAGGATTCAGCAAGGGTGAATCTTCGGAACTAGAGTGGAAGGATCCATGAGAGACATTAGTAAGGAGCAGGGTGTCTCCAGGGTGTTCAGGGGGTGGAAGCACTACGGTGTTCCTGGGTGAGCTGGTTGCGGAGAAGTTTATGAATTAGCAGGAATCTGCAGATTCTGGGTACTTGGCGGTTAAGAGGAAGAGAGGGGGGCATTACTCTTAGAAGGTACTGGAAATATGTCTATGCAGAAAAAGGGGTGGGTGGGGTTGGGGCAAGATGGGGAGGGGGAGTAGGAGAAGAGAGTGAAAGGAAGAGAGATTAGGGAGAGAGAGAGAAGGAAAAAGCCAGCGAGTGAGAGAGAGAGAGACCCAGAACTTTAACATCCCAAGTCTTCGTTGTATATGGCTAAGTGAAACCGAGGTGAACGGAAGTGGCTTCAAAATTAGGCAGAGATTTTGCTTTTTCCTCAGGCACTAGACAGAAACTGATGAGAGACTGGAAATACGAGAACAAAGTCGATAGGAACCCACGGAAGGCAAAGCAGATGCCTCTAGTGAGGAGAGAGTTCTTGACAGATTTTCAGATGACATAAAGCCAATTTTTATCTGGAAAGGTTTATATCAGATGAATTTGGGGAGATAAAATCTTGAGGGAGTAAAAAAAAAAAGAAAACTCCCCCAAACAACCCAAACAAATACAAAAGCCAAACAAAACTGCTTATAGCAGAAATCCAGATATTTGCTGCAAAAACAATTAGTAATAGCATTGCTGGAGCATTCCCGAAATAGACGAGCTTCCCCATTAGCCTTCTGTGAATTCGAGCAAAGAGGCATCATTATACAAATTATACGCCTGGAGAAGGGGCTTCTGCACCGGGATGAACTTGTAAAAACGTTTAAACCGAAGGCAATTTCGCCTCTGTAATTTGCTCTATTCCCCTTGCTATCATCGAAGATATTTATGCCTGAGCAGATTTCTCACTCCCAATCTGATTTCTCCTCTTTCTTAATCCAGCCATGAAGTCATAAAATCCCCTGTTTGGGACAATATGATTTGCTGCCATGGAAACAATTACGATATCATAAATTCCTCCTTGCTCTGTGAGAGGAGAGAGGAAAAGCAATAACGCTGTGATTGTGCAGTTCGATAGTACCCGCCATCCGGCAGTCACCAACTAGTGAATGTCATCGATTCGCACATGGGGACAACGGCAGTGGCAGGCCCTTGTGCCTCGTCTCCAGCCCTGGGATTTTAGACCGTGGCAAGAATGTCCGGATACTTGTGACGCCCACCCCGAGGAGCAGCTAAGGAGCCAAACTCTTGGTCTCCATCGCTGTCCTCGGAGGGGACGGGGTGTCGGCTCCCCTCCCAGCCCCTGGGCTTCACCCACTGTCCCTAGTTGTGAGAGTATCTGGCGGAACCCAGTCTGAGAAACAAAAGGCCTTGGTGGTTGTCGTAGTGGTCAAAGTATTTACATCCATAGGACTAGGGAGGACGTTCCAGCGCTCTCCTCCAGCTCCACCCTGGCCTGACCCGCCCTCCTCCATCCTCTCTAGACGCTCAGCATCTTGGTTCCTGGCCATTGTTGAAGCTAAGGGCCTGGGGTGGCCCCTCCCACATAGAGACCCCGTCCGGGGCTCTGGAGGGCACCCCAGCAATGTTCACCTGGACGGACTTCTGAAAACATCCACACTCTACCTTCCTCCTGTGTCGGGAGCTGTTGGACTGGCCTCTGGGATTCTGCCGAGGGGGTGGTCTGTGGGGGGGGGGGGGTTAGGAATGCCTTGGGACTCGGTGGTTAGCAGTCACGTCGGTTGCTAGTTGAATTCTTGCTAGCCGTGGCTGAGGGCAGGGGCTTCCGGAAGCCTCTTCTTGCCTTGCCTGCGCTGCCCCTCCTGCCTGGTCAGAGGTAGTCATACGTCCCTAGGACCCATCACTGGAACCTGGCATTGTGGGCCCTCCTTCTTCAGGGAGAGAGGTGCGACATGCAATAATTCATCCTTTATTTTGGAATGGATGCCCCGGCATTCCTTAGATCACCGGGAACCTAAGTTGTTGCTATTATTATTATTATTATTTTATTATTATTATTACTTTTTTCAAGGATGTGGTGGGTTCCTCAGCCTGCATACGGCTTATTTCCTAGCCTCCTGAGGGCACGTGCCTTAGTTAGGCTTGCAACGTACTTTCTAGCCACTTCTTGCTCATCCAACCCCATGAGCATAATGTCATTAGTGTATAAAAGGACCAGTGTGAGATTCTGTGGGATGTGTAACCAGTCTAGGTTTTTATTTTGGACTCTGTTAGGACAGAAGGTGGGAGAGTTCATATTGCCCTCAAACCCGACTATAAATATGCTGTTATGTGCTTCTGATCCTCTTTTTTGATAGAGACGGAGAAGAATACATTTGCCAGACCCGTGGCTGCGTTCCACATACCCCAGGCCCTGTGCATCTGCTCTAGCAAAAATGCCACATCTGGTAGAGCAGCTGCGTTGGCCTCGACTGAATGGCAGCCACCTAAACCGTCATCCTTCAGGATCTGTCTGATTTTTGCAGGAGCCAGGCTGGTGACCGGAATGGAGGTACGATGGGGTTCACCAACCCTATGACCCCTTAGGGGTTTTCTTCCTGCCGTTCCCCGCGGAAAGCTATCTTGTTTTGTGATTTACTATTTTGAACTGGGTTTGGGAGGAGTGTGGCTTCCACTTGGCTTTCCCACAGACCAGTGTGGGTGTGTGTGCGTCCAATTTTTCATCTGGGGACCATGGAAATGATAACCGATGGGTCCTTGGATTCAGTGGGCCCAGTGTAAGCCAATCTGGGGCCTGGCTACACTCGTTTATTACCTGGAACCCTGTGTCCTCATTGGAAAAGGAGGGCCAGATTGATGCTTTGAGGCTCCAAAGGTCCGCGTCAAGTCAGCTCTTGTATTTGGTAGACCTCGCCATGTGCAGGGTCTCCCTGTCCTTGTGAGCCTGAGGCATAGGGCCACACAGCCTCTCTGGGGAAGGACTAGAGGGATTGTTAGTGGATGCACCTGCCTTGATGTTGTAGGGTCCTTCCTCCCTGGACCCAGACTCTCTTTTATTGGGTTCCAGCAGGTCCATAAAACTTGCTGGGATCTATAAACTGGGCAAGGGATCATAGCTTTATACTGGGATGACACCCTCAGCACCCTGATCATTCATCCTTGATTACTTTTAATTTCAGATTGAACAGCATCCTTGCTGGGCGCCCATTAATTTTGTGCGAGGGATGCTAACCCTAGAGCACACTGGCTGCCTCCGTCGTCTCAGAGGATTCAGAACAGTCTGGGAAGTGAAGATGGTTGAGGGCAGTTGCCCAGATATCCCCATCCCATGTCTCACTTGGACGAGATGGACTCCAAGGTCCATTTTCATCCTGAAATATCTTTCAAGAGTGACCTTTTCATCCAGGTCTACCCTTTCCTTGAGGGGCAGCCAGTCATGGGCTATAGGATAGACCATGAAGGTCTGACCTGTGGCTCTGCCACTTACCCCCTGTGGACCTTGAGCAACTTACTTGATGTCCGAGCCTCAGTTTCTTTATCTGTGGAATGGTAACAACGAAATACCTCCCCGGGAGGATGACATGAGTAAATACGTGTGAAGCATTTATAATAATGAGGTTGCCTTTCTCGAAGTATTTGTTGTCCTGGTTCCTTTGCTCAACAGGCTCGGATGCGGCCGTGAATCGTGGCTGCCTCGGCGGGTCTGCGGCCTGCTGCATTTACGTGCTGCTGTGGTTTGGCCTGTCTGGTGTTCAGGCCTCCCCCCGAGCCCCTCAAGGACGCAAGTGTGCTCTGTGGCCTCTCACTCCTGACACGGTGCAGCTGTTGGGCAGCTGTTCTCGCGGCTGAGCGAGCTGCCGGTGCATGAACGCCTGCCCTAGGCTGGGTCCGGCCGTGCGGTGAGTGCCCAGCCTTTTATTCTGCAGCAGCAGCTGGGTCCTCCCCCGGGGTGTGCACAACTGGATCCTCCGGGGACTGCCTGCTGCCTGACTCCTCTGGCGAGCCAGTCGTCCTCCAGGTGCTCCTGGGTCACCATCACCGCTGGCGTCGTCCACCTCACGTCCGCACCTGTGCTCTGGCTTCTTGCTCCGTTGGGCTTTTGTGCACTACTCATTCTTAGCTCTTCTCGGGCTTTCAGCTTATTGGTTAGCTCCTAAAACTCAGCGCCTCAGGTCTGCCCACTTCTGCGCTGACCTCCACGGAGCTTACGCTTTTGGTTCGCTCTCCAGGAGGTACAAAGCAGATGCCTTGTTTCTATTTTGGCTTCTTGTGCTGAGACCCTCACCTAGCTTCTGGCCTCTGGGAGCTGAAGCACCCTTGACAGGTTCCCATCTCCGAGCCTGGGTGTTTTTTGTTTTTTTTTTTTTAATTTTTATTTTATTTTATTTTATTTTATTTTAAAAAAGATTTTATTTATTTATTCGTTAGAGACACAGAAAGAGAGAGAGAGAGAGGCAGAGACACAGGCAGAGGGAGAAGCAGGCTCCATGCAAGGAGCCCGACGTGGGACTCGATCCCAGGACTTCAGGATGAACGCCCTGGGCCGAAGGCAGGCGCCAAACTGCTGAGCCACCCAGAGATCCCATAAGCCTGGGTGTTTGATTGGTATTGCCCCATCATCCCTCCTGGAGCAGGGAAGGCACAGTCACCACCACTCCCCGCTCTGTGCTCAGGATTAATCCATCACCGCACTCTTCCCTTCTGTGTCCCGATGAGGTTGCAGAGCGTGTACAAACCCATAACCAATACTCCCCGCAGCCACTACCGATCAGAGTTGGCGCAGGAGCGACATCCTACTTGCCAACCCTGCATGAGATTGCGGCCTTCGTCCGTGTGACTTCTCTTTACTATTTCCCCTGTGCTTCTCTGCACCTGACCCACCTCCTGCCCATTTGACAGATGAAGCCTGCCCGTCATTCGGAGCTCCTGGCCCCAGCCGCACAGCTCTGGTGTCTGTTGGACATCGGCTTCCAGGTCTCTACAGGATCGGCCGCAGTTGTGCCTGTTAAGGGTCAAAGAGGACTCTTGGCCTACAGTCCCTCTACCACCGCCGTTCCTGAACTGTGCCTAGAAGCAGCTTCCCTGCCTGAGGTTTGAAGGAAGCCCGGAGAAGTCACAGATCTTTTCTGAAATGTACCATTTTCTTTTCTGTGTCTGTTTATGGGATTATCTTTGGGACAGAGCCCAGGTCAAATTGATTCAAAGTGTCTTCCCGGGAATTAATCGTGTAGATAGGGTCTACAAGAGGTAACCATGTTAAACGAGGTCATAGGGTGCTCACTGATCCAGCATGACCGAGATCCTTAGAAAAAGAGGCAATGAGCATGCAGGCGGACACAGAGGAGAGACGATGTGAGGATGGTGAAAAGGTTGCCATTCACATGGGAAAGAGGGAAGCATCAGAAGGAACCGGCCACGTCAACTCCTTGATCTTGTACTTCTAGTGTCCGGCTAACCCTAACTGGGAGAAAATACGTTTCCGTTGTTTCATGTCCCCAGCCTGTGGTACTTTGTTATGGCAGCTCTAGTAACCTAAGACACATGGGGATGTTCTCCAGTGGGCCACGCTTCCCACCACTGCCCTGCCTGTCCCAGTTTAGCCATTCCCATCACTTCTCTGACCCCTGGAGGCCTCACAGGAACAGAGGGGGGTGTTTCTTCTTGATCAAGGGGAAGAGACCTCCATCTACTTCCCTCACGATCTTACAGAGTGGCAGGTTGAGAGATCCTGAATCTTGGCCAGGTATTCATACATTTCATCCCAAATAACCCTTTTATATACTTATGATTCATTTATACTCAGAGCGGCCTTGGGTAGCATGGTCAAGTTTATGCTTCTGGGACTGGTGTTTCTGATGATCCCAGGTCTGGGGTTTAGGAGCTTGAGCAGGTGTGGAGGGAGGGGAAGGTGGCTCTCAGACAGCAGAGCATGGAATCAAGAGAGATCCAAAGGAAAGTTCCAAAGCCATGTCTGAAATGAGGGCCACACAGAGGCTACACATGGAACATTCATCTGAAGAGGCTGGGAAGAGTCTTGGGAAACGAGGTATGAGACAACACGACACAGAATGGAGATATAGGTCAGACTGATCTGCTCCAGGTGATGGAGGAGGGTGGGGGAAAAAAGCCATCAGGTCACCTGTAGAGTGCTTGTGGCTTTGTCCCTGGGATAGATGGGAGCTGTTGAAGGGTCAGAAGACAGTCCTATTGCCCTGCATTCAGGGAGGAGGAGCAAAGACCCTCCTCTTTGCTTCTTGGTAAGACTCACATAGGTTGTAGGCCTATATTTGGGAATCACAAACCAAATTAAAGTGTAGAAAGTTCACGGAGGACAGACGTCCCCACCTACCCCAGCACCCTAAGACCTCACCAGTTCACACACGCAGGATTAACAGGGAACTGGCGTCTGGTGGTAATAGTGTCTATCCTCTCCCTCCACCACTCTATCGTATTGTTTTTGTCCTGGAATATACTATTCTTATTTTGATACCTTCTGTGTGAGAAGGTAGAGAATTTTCCCTCCTTCTGAGGTTTCTGTGAGGATAGTTTTGTTTATGCTAGTGGAAGAAAAGCAGAGTTTTTGAGTAATAGGTTGAAGTAAGGCCAGCCTTTGCCCAAGGTGGAACAGACCATGCCAATAATTGTCCTCATCGCCTGTTTTCTAGATTTATCAGTGCTCATGAAGCAATGCTGGCACCATGCCTTTATTATTTCAACTATCCACTGTGTATGGGGAGAATAAATCATTTTTGTCCTCTCTGCACCATAACTTTATATACTTAAAGATTCATGGCTCCCCTTAATCTCTTTCCTCATAAAGCAAACATAGTTGTTCTTATTTGTGTTTTCTTGTAAGACTTACTTTTTAAAAAACCATTTCTTGTTCTCATTTTCCTTTGAAACTCCTTGGGTCTATGTTGATTTTGAAATTTGCAACTTGAGGAAGAATATAGTTAGTATTCCCACCGGGTTTGTACTTATGAAGGCCAAATCAAGAGTAATAAACACGCGCCTATTTGACCTTGGAGTGAATCCCTGATCCCAGCCCGACGCACCACGGTCTATTGTAGTGGGGCCCTCTGTGGACCTCCGAAGTATTTATTACTCATGCTCAGCCAGACCAACAGTCCCAATTCTCAACTTGCTCCATATTTTTACTTCTGGGAATCACTTTGCTGTTTTAGAAATTGAGTCTCATTTTATTGATCTGAGCCCAATCTCTAATTTTGACAATGTACATGTTTTATTATCCTCCCTCACACAATGGGCCATTATTTTCAGTGCCCCGATACTTTATCATAAATGTTTTGGCCTGAAAAGAATCACATCTTTTGAAAATTCAGCATAATAGAGTTCCAAACTGCAAAATAAATGTACCAATTGTGTTATAATCCCCTCGCCGTATCTATGTTATGAAAGGAGGCATTTGCTTCATTAAACAAATATTGGCTTGTGTTTTAAAATCCTCCTCATCACGCCTTTGGAGTATGTATTCGGCTGGCTAAAGAGAAATTTTCACTAATTTATTCATACTTTTGGTAGTTATTGAGATTCCATTGTGAGCAAGGATGTGGAGGACATAAGGGAGATGAGACATGACTACCCCAGCCTTTAGGAACAGGCTCCCCTTTCCAATTGGCCGTGAATCATAACAGGAACTGAGTCTATATTCTCTTCCCTCCTTAGACATAATTCAAATTCATGGTGTTCGATAAAGGCTTATACTATAACTGAGTGCAGTGGGTAACTACTTCCAATAAACTACCCTCCTTCCATCCTCTTCCCCAAACACGTTACCACCATGTTTTTTTATTTGTTTGTTTGTTTTTATTACCACCATGTTTGACTCTAGTCTAATGCATGGGAACTCTAGTTTGTAATTGGGAGCAGAAAAGAAGATAAAATAGATGGAGGAGACACTGTAACATCTGTCCCCACCTGACCCAGGGAGCTGGTGAGTGCTGTGGTTGGGGTGGGGGGACATATGTCAGAAGCTGGTGGAATCATTCAGATGGTGGACAGAAGCTCAGGTTGCAAACGCATGACCCAGCGTGGTGGAGGGGAAGGCTACTCTCTCAGCCACATCAGGAATCTCATGCTGTTCTGGAGTTCTGAAGACTGGACACATTGGAGCCATTAGGACATAATGCCTGTGACATGGGGCTTTAGGTTCTCAGGGTAAGTATGGCCATTTGGAGTGTATGGGAGAGGCTAATTATTGCTCTCTTTGTTCCCCTCCTGAGAATCCCTAATAAATGTAGGCAATGAGGGTGTGACAACTGGCTTAGGGACTTAACAGGTTGTATTTGAGATAAAAGTTGAAGATTCCTAGCCACAGTGGGCAAGACAAAGAGGAATAGGGACTTAACAGGTTGTATTTGAGATAAAAGTTGAAGATTCCTAGCCACAGTGGGCAAGACAAAGAGGAACAGGGAGCAGGAAAAGGGGGAAATTAGTATCTTAAGTTTACATTCCATATCAGCATATTGGGTTCTTGATATATGCTGTCTTACCTCAACCACACAATAGATATCATCCTCCTTCTTTTCAGAGGAGAAAAGGGAGACTAAAAGAGGTTGAGTAACTTGACCAAACCAGGATTTGATTGTATAAGTTTTCTTGGCTCAAAGACTATACCTTTTCCATGATAACATGACTGGGATTCCCTTGTATACTCTTCTGTGGTCCTGTCATATGGCCTAACCATGTAAACTTGGTCTACTTTGGCGGGGGGAGGCCTCACTCTCATAATTATAGAAATGATAATATGACTCATCATCACTCTCCCCTTATAGAACACTTCCAAGGAAACAGAGAGAGTACACAGTGTTTTAGTACACTTCTCTCCCATAATAGAAAAAGTGTCCCAAATCAGGCCTGGGGCAAAACTTTTCTACATGATAAAAATCTATAACCTCCTTCTGGAAAAAAGTGCTTATGCAGTTTTCTGCTGAATTTTAATGGAATGAAGATCTGGTCTAGGAAATCAGTTATCTACCCATCCCGCTGACTCTCAGCTGATTGTCAGAAAGGAGCTCAGGGACCTTTAACCCAGGCATTCTTCTTATTTTGTATCTAACAATGATATTTTCACCATGTTCTTTTCCTGTAAAATATCTCTGACTTGGCCTACCTTAGGCTTTTTCCCTTCCAAACATGATGTAAGCCTTATTTTGATACTTGCTCATAACTAATTTATCTGAAATTTTTTCTTTAGCACAAATAATAATAAATATTAAGAATTAATATTTATTCAATTCCTACAACATGTTAGGCAAGGTTCTAAGGACATTAGTTATTTTGTTTTCATAACAACCAGATAAAGTAGGTACTGTTGGCATCTCCATTTCACAGATGAGAAAATCGGGACCCTGGAAAGTGAAATAATTTGCCCAGCAACTCACGGCTTGTCATATGGTAGAGCTAGGTTGTGAATCCAGACAGCCTGAGTCTTTCTTTTTCCCCGAATGCTTGAAGTCTACCTGCTTTTATTTTTGAAGGTTTGATTACTTTTACCTTCATAGAGCTTTGAATATTGATCTACTTATATTCTCTGTTGGGTTTTGCACTGGCTCTTCAGTTAGAAAAGAGGCAAAATGTAGCCCCTCTGCCTTCATTTGTGGTTGAACGCTGTCATAATCACTCCATCTTTATTCTGATCAAATTCAAATTTTGGCTTTTTTTTGAGGGGGGAGATGGAGAGGTTTTGAACTGAGGAGTGATATGATTGGAGCTGTATCTGCAAAAGCTCACTTTGTGGTCTCTAGAGGAGATGATAGAAGGGCAAGGGTGGAAGGAGGGAGGACACTTGGGAGACACTCCGAGGACTGAGGGCTGATGGTATCTGGGACCAAAGTGTAAGAATAAACTAGAATCTATATATATTTTTGAAGATAAAATGAAAAGGATGAAATGAGTTGGCTATGGGATAAGGAGCCAAAGATAGCTCGATTAGACGCTCTCTCTGGGGACAGGAAGGGAGAGATGGTGCATCTTCTGAGCATGAGTTCTGGACCATCCACATGAGGATAAGATCCGTCAATACCAGCTCCTCTCCACAGAGGAGAAGGTGAAAATCTTCTTTTGCAAACCTTCCCCCTATCCTATTGGAATTTTCCTAAACCCTGAGGTAGAGAATTGCAAGGTTATAATGATTCAAGCTGGTCATGGTTCTTCCTTCTTGACTTTCTCTTTCACCTGTCTCCGGCATTGTATAGTCTCATAATGGTCACGCTTTTGATTTGATTCTTATTATTAATTTTCCCTTTATAAGTTATATTTTCCATATTGTATTAAACATCTTTTGAGGTATCTTTCCAGGCCATGGGCCCCTTCTTCTGAAAATCGTTTCCCCCAATCTCGGCTGAGGGTCTTGTGTGTCATGTAATTCTTTATAGACATCCTGCATAATCCTTAACAAAAAAGTAACTACTCCTTATTTAAAAAAAAAAAAAAAAGATTATATTTGACAGAGAGAGACAGTGTGTGTGTGTGTGCACGAGCAGAGGGACAAGCAGACTCCCAGCTGATGGAGGAGGAGTCCAAGGAGAGGCTTGATCCCAGGACCCTGAGACTAGGAACTGAGCCCAAGTCTGACTCTTAACTGACTAAGCCACCCACACACCCCTCTACCCCCTAATTTATCAATCGAGAAACCTGGATTTTCCTATGGAAGGTTAGCCAGTCGGTGGGTAAACTTCATACTAATACAAGAGGATTGCCTTCACGTTCGTAACTAGTTAGCTAGCTGGACAGACACGTAGATATACATATATATGAAGGTGTGCAGATACATATGTGTAAGGTCGTGTATGCCGCACGTATTTGAGCAGGACCCACCAGTCCACCTTACTGGGTGCTTGACACAGTGAGGGGAACTCCCCTGAAACTGATGTAGGCACTAACAGGAATTCATTGGCTTCTGTAGCCGAAGCATCCAGGGCAGCCTCGCTCCAGGAAGGGCTGCATTCGGGCACTCAACCACATAACCGGGGATCTGTACCTCTCAGGCAGGCTCTCCTGACCTCACAAGCCCCAGCAGTCCCCAGCTTACATCCCACTGGCTGGAAACGGGTGAAAAGAGAGCCAAGTCCAGCGATAGGGTCTCACGGGGATGACTGGGTTCGTCTTCCTGACCCTGCTCCCGGCTCCAAGACCTCTTGGCTCTACAGAATGGGAGTGGAAAGGGGATAGTTTTCTGATAGGAAATTACCAGAAGAAGGGAGATGGAAGCCCGGCTGCCCATCACCAGGTGTCCTCGCTCAGATTTCGCCTCCGTTCCTGCTCCCTTGGGCTCTGTCGGTAGTGGACAAGCATCTCCCTCCGGGGCCTGGGTTACCAAGTGCCCACTGCATTCCCAACTCGAGACAGAAAGTGCCTTTTTGAAAGTGAAACAATGAGGTTGTTTCTTATGGAGCTTTAAAAAAAAAAAAAAAAAAAACTCCCTCCCCCACTCCCCGCTTGAATTTAATCTTTTATATTTCCATCAGAAATAATTTCTAGTGTTCTTTCATCTGCAAATAAGAGCTGATGTTGTCTTTGTCTGCATGTATTATTTATCATTCAATTCGTGGTGTGTCTTTGTCGATCAGCCTGTGGGTGTCTGTGCCTGAATTTAAATGAGAATTTATCTGTGTGGTCAAAGAAATCGTTTGGGACATCGTCCCCCAGAAGAGGCGGCGAAGGCAGCAGCGGCTTGGCCTTGCGCTGGGCTGGGAGCAGGAAGCTGCATGGAATAGCCAGGTCCCCGGGGGGCAGGGAGCCCCCCTCCAGCTCCGAGATCACCAGGCAGGTGTGCGTCCCGGAGCACTGATGGCATCTCCGGGGTCACACGTGGCCTCAGTGCAGCCCAGTGAGGAGTTTCTGGATTACCCGACGGCGGGCATGCGGGGCGTACGGTTAGCTTGCATCTTACCACCGAGGAGAACTCACCGCCCATTCTCTTGCTTTACAGGTGAAAATTTCCCCCAAAAGGGAGAACTGCAAGGAAAAGGAGCTGAAAAATATCACTCACTAATTCCCTTCCACGCTTCAGTGGTTAGGAGTTTTCAGAGTTGTTGGTAGGAACCAGAGGCACTATTTGCACCAAAAAAAAAAAAAAAAAAGCTTCCTGGAGAGTGGTCAGCTTCTGAAAATAATAGTTCAGCCCCCATCCGAGGGCTTCTATCCCCGTGGAGACAGGCTCGAGTGACAAACACCGCGGGGACCTGTGCTCACTCCGCGAGGCGTGGCTTTGTGCCGCTGGGTCCTGGCCGGAGCCGTCCTGGGGCAGCAGCGGGCGGCCCAGGCCCTTGGGCTGCAGGCTCGGTGCGGACGGCCCAGGCCTCTCCCTGGGAGGTCCTGGGTGCAGCCCTCCTCCTCTGATGCACCTTTTTATTAAAAGACCAGATGCTTTCCGAAAGCATCGTGAGTTGGAAATTTTCCTTTAGCGTCGTCGAAGAGAAAATTTGGGGCAAAACTCCACAAAGGGGTCTCAGTTTCTTGCCTGCCACCTCCCCCACCCATCGCCCTTCCCCTACGTCCCCTACTAGTGACCGGGTGAATGGAATGAAGGCCGCCACCAGCCACCCTGGGGCACACGCGCCATGTCATCCCGGCCTCTGTGGCCGGACAACCTGGAAGGACGTTGGGCACCGACAATTCCCTTTGTGAGTCTCAAGAGCGCGTCCCGCAGCGGGCAGTCCCAGGAGGGCCGGGCTGTGCCCTGACGCGGGGGCGGCGGGCCTTCCCTTACTGCCGCTGGGTCCCTTCCTCCCCTCCCTGCACCCCTCTGCCTTCCCCTCGCTCCCCTCACGGAGCATCCCTCTGGCCCCTCACTTCACAGTGACTTGCGTCCCTTCTTGATGGGGAGCGTCCACCCTGCAAATCTCCCACCCTAGAAGCATCACCGGTTTCCCCATGACTCACTTCCTGCTGGGCCAGCTGAGTATTTTCTTCAGGGGACCCCCCCCCCCCGCATTTAAATTGCTTGTGATCATCTCTCCTTCTGGGGACACAGCTCACGGCCTTCTCTTGGCCTCCCAGACACACTTTTCTTGGATACGAGGCGGTGAGCCACCTGGACCCCCAGCAGGTGTCACGGAGCTGGGGCTGGCAGGGAAGGGTGCAGGCCCAGGGCCAGATGTCGGCCTTGGGGCGGGGGCCTGGCCAGCGGCGCCCGGTCTTCCTGGGCAAATCCCTTCTCTCTGTGCCTCCATTTGCTCCTCTCTCGAGTGGGGACAATAGGGTCGTTGTGAAAATGAGGGGTTAAGGGTTAACTTCTGGAGAGCACTCAGGGCGGTGCTGGGCCTGGGTAAACTGCGCATTAAGCACAGCTGTTATTACAGGTGCTAAGACCGTGCCTAAGATCCTTGACGTGTTCTCTGGGAGCCAAGTACTGCGCTGCGGGTTTCATAAGGGCTCTGGCATCGAATCCACGCAAAGCCCTGTGGGTGCGTCCTCTGGCTACTGTGGACTTTGTAGATGAAGAAACTTGTTCCGCAGCGACCCTCGGTTACCCAATAGCAGAGACAAAGTACTAACCTGCTTCTGCCCTGCTGGAGCACATGCACTTCATCACTAGGCCAGGTAGGTGTATGAGTTCTAGCATTTGGGGTTTTGGGGGTTTTTTGATACTGGGAAAGGTTGGGTGGGAAAAAGCAACCTTTCCAGAGAGTGATTTTTATCTTAGTAGTAAGACCTCATTTGGATTTGAAAACAAACAAACAAACAAACAAAAAACCCGCATTCCCATTCCATAATTATTAGATCTATGCAGATCACTTCAACTAATAAAGATCTGAGGGGATCCTCCCCGTGAACGTCTTGGTGTGCACACACACCTCTCGGATTCCCAGGAGATGCCACACAGCCCGGGGAAAGCTTGGCCCATTGCAGAGACGGATCCGAAGCCACATGAAGGAAGAGGAGTTGGTATGGGTGCCTTGAACGGGTGCTTCTCCTCCCTGAAAACCCCAGCCGTCCGTGCTAATAAAATCAGTTTGACTGTCACTTTGGAGGAAACTGAAAATAATTGATCCCAGAATACAAATTGCTTAAAAAAAAAAAAAAAAAAAGGATTTTATTTATTTGAGAGAGAGAGCACAAGCAGTGGGGAGGGACACAGGGAGAGGGAGAAGCAGGGAGCCCGATGATGCCAACGCCAGGGCTCCATCCCAAGACCCTGGGTCATGACCTGAGCCGAGGGCAGAAGCTTAACCAACTGAGCCCCCCCAGGCGCCCCCAGAATACAAATTCTGCTGAGAGCCAGCAGGAGCGGGAGCAGCGTGCGGCTCTCCAGGGGGAGAGGCCGGGCAGCTGGGGTTACTTGAGGGCAGCAGACCCCTGAGGCTGCCCGGGAGCATCTCAGCGACGAAGACTGCGGTCCGAAGCTCTGCTGAGGATAACCGTTGTTTTTCAGCTTTGCTTAGTCCTGGGCCTGGGTAGCCCGGGAAGGTTCTGGGAGCCGACAGCTACTGTCCTCGTGCACCAAATCTCTGCTACACACGCACCATCCCGTCTTTGGGGGTGTTCAGTACTATCCTTGTGTTAAAGGTCACCCGTTAAAAGAACGGCTGGGCTAATTAAAAAAAAAAAAATCCTGCTGGGCACATGAGCTGTGTGGAAGGAAGTGGAGGCCGCCCTGTTCTTTGCCTCCTTGGCACCGTATCCTGGCAGCTAGCCGACCCCCGGTTCCTCGGATAAACTCCGAGGGCCGCCCCGGCCAGAAGTGAGTACCGGTGCACGTACAGGGAGCCATCCCCACCCCACACCTTCTCCGCGTCTGCGGCTCCTCCTCCGTCCACAAAGGCAGCCTTTCCTTTGCTTTTCCTAACGGGCCCTCGCCGAGGACATTGGCCGTGGCCAAAGCATTTTTCAGATGCCCAGCAATGGAGCAGGTGCGCTTCTGGACCCCCGACTTCTTGTCCCTTCTCCCCGCCCCCCACTTCTGCATATGTCCGCTATTCGTGTGAGAACGGTGTGAGCTGAGCCCCCTTTTTCCCGACTGTAAAGTGAGTCTAACAGAAGCAGCTCCGCTCGGGGCTTCCGCGGGGATGGAGTGATACACGCAGGGCCCCGTGCACTGCTGGCCGGAGGCCCCGAGGAGCTTCAGCCGCCATCACCCCCTGGCCTTGTGTCCTCTTACGTGTCCCAGTTAGGAAAGGTACGTCCCTTACAGCATCTTCTAGAAGCTCACGGGACCCCCCGATGATTTTCTTGAACAGCTCGTACTCAGGCCTCTTTTCATTAGCCTTACAGCAATGCCTCACACTTCCTCAAACCTAGAGTTAAAATCGGGCCCCAGCTATTGCCCCCAGTTTCAGGAGGCGTAGATAAGCTTCTCCGAGAGACTTGGAGACTTGCCTCGTTCGAGGTTAATTAGCTCTGCATCTGCAGGGTGTGTGCACGGGGCTGCCTTGCTCCCACCAACTTAGAAACCTTGTATGAGCAGCTCTTGCAGCGCTTAGGGGCGTGCGGGGCACTGCCCAGCGCGTCTCTAAGGGTTTGGGTATCTCTGCTTGTGCCGGGGCTCGGGCTCCCATGTGGTCCCTCTGTCCGCAGCCATCCGTCAAGGGTTTCAAATTCGGGGACCCGCCGTCAGTGGGGGGGGGTTTCAGAGTGTAGACAGCCTTAGCGATAACAAGTACAAGGACTGTTTTGGACAAAAGTCAGGTTGAGTCTTTGCATCCATCATCCTTGGCTCCTCGGATCCCAGCTAGGACAGTTCCAGGGGCCATTCCTCTCCGCCGTTCTCCAAGTGAGGGCAGGCCAAGGGATTCTTGTGGGCACTGCCTTCCGGGCGGACAAAACCTTGAGAAGTTGTCAGTGTGGGCTCTCTCCACTTCCTCCTTCCTATTCTTTTCCAGGACCTCTCGCATCACCTTCTGTCCCCACCTCTATATCCGACCACTCTTGCTGAGAGCGACGGGGACCTGCAGGTGGCCGAGCCCAGCGCTCGAAGAGCTTGTTCTCCTGGACCCATCGGTGCACTTGACGCAGCCCACCATTCAGAAACGCTCTTTGCTTGCCTCTCAGAAGCCTCTCGGTCTTCCTCTGGCTCCTCCAGCTGCTCCTCAGTGCCCTTAGCTGATTTCTCCCAATATCCGGACCTCTGAACACAGGCCCAGGTGTTTGGACATCTTTCTTATGTCCACGCCCTCCCTGGGTGGTCCAGGCTCACGACAGTAAATACGACCCATTTGCTGACGGTGCTGAGGACCCGAACACTCCTACATCCAGTGCCTGTCTCTTCCCGGGGCCCCCAAGTGCATCAGGAATTGCCTGGGGACCACCTCCGCCAGCGGTTTGGGGAACGGCCCTCCAGAGCACACCTAGTCCCTGCCACCTGTTACGTGACCTTAAATGGGGAAGGGGACTTGGAAGCTGTGATTGTGTCCAGGATGGGGAGAGTGTGTCGAGACGGGGGGATGACCCCGGTTACCTGGGCGGGCCCTAAACGCAATGGCCTGCAGCTTCACAGGAGGGTCACACAGGGAGATCGGCCACGCAGAAGCGGAGAAGACAGCGTGACGGTGGAGGCAGAGCTGAAGGTGAGGCAGCCACAGGCTAGGGGGTGCCCCAGCCTCGGGGAGCCGGGAGAGGCAGGGGACCGATTCTCCCTGAAGCCCCCCGGAAAGGACACGGCCCTTCTGACACCTTGATCTTGGCCCATGAAAACCGATTTGGGGCTTCTGGCCTCTAGAACCTCGGGAAGGACGTCTCGGTTGTTTGAAGCCACCTAGTTAGTGGCAGGTTGTCACGGCAGCCGCAGGAAACACTGACACCATATCCCCTGGGCGCCTGCAAACCTACCCGCCCGGACCACACGCCTGGGATTCCGGGCACACCCGCTCTCCTCGCAGCTCTCCTTGTCCCAGAAAAGTGACAAGTCTGCACTTCCCGGTGCTGGGCCCCGAACCCTGGAATCGTCCGCAAGGCCTCTCTTGACCTCACGTTTCGCCTCCCGCCTGGTGCATCCTGCTTGCTCCAGCTACTGGGGATCCCGGTCACCGGCCCTACTGTCCTGGGTCACCGTCCCCGTCGGGACCACTGCAGACTCCCCTCATGGCCTCCTGCGGGGGGACCGGGCCGTGGTCATGGCTCCCCAGCTGGTCACCGTCCCAGGGAGGCCCCCCGCTCATCCGGGTGAGGCGGCTCTCCCGGGGACCCCCGACCCGCACCTCCCTGCTCTCATTCGCACTAGCAGCTGTAACTACCGCACGGACCATCCATTTTACTTGTTGACTGTGTCTGTCATCTTTTTCCCTCACCAGAACATAAATTCCAGGAGGAAACAGATCTATTATTATTTTTTTTCCGTTTTATCCAGCGCCCCAAACACCGTGACCTATCCCCAGGCCAAAAACAGCACCTAACTCCTAGTACGTGCTCAATAAACAGTTGTCAAATGACTGATTGAAGGAATCGCCTAGTGGTCCTTAGGCCAGAGGAATCGAGAGAGACCCACGATCCTTTCCTGAAGAGACTGTGTCACCCGCACATGCTTTCCCTGGGGTTCTTCAACGACCTACAGCTCAGAGGACTTTCATTAAGCGAAGGATCCATTGTTTAACACAAAAAGAGAATGATAATTCCTGAATTTTCTTTGGCCTCAGCCACTCCCCCATTTGCTGTTTCCATTCTTCATTCTCACGTATTTCATTTCTCTTAAAGTTCTCCTGCTCTTCTGAGTTTCCAGGGCTGCATAAATTACAGGAAAGCCAAGAAATATTCAACAGAAACTGATAAAAATCCAAGATCATTTTGCTTTTTTTTTTTTTTAATGTAGTTATTCATGAGAGACACAGAGAGGCAGAGACACAGGCAGAGGGAGAAGCAGGCTCCATGCAGGATCTGATCCGGGACCCGATCCCAGGACCCCAAGATTACGACCTAAGCTGAAGGCAGACGCTCAACCGCGTCCCGATCATTTTGTTTTTTTGTTTTTGTTTTGTTTTTTTTTGATAGTCAGAGAGAGAGAGAGAGAGAGAGAGAGAGGCAAAGACATAGGCAAGGGAGAAGCAGGCTCCATGCACCGGGAGCCTGATGTGGGATTCGATCCTGGGTCTCCAGGATTGCGCCCTGGGCCAAAGGCAGGCGCCAAACCACTGCGCCACCCAGGGATCCCTCATTTTGCTTTTTAATGGTTCAGTATTAGAAACAATAAAATACTAAAACATTCTTCCCTGCAAGGTCACCTCTGGCCATGTGAGACCCTTAGCTCTGCACCCTGCATGGGGAAGGTGCTCAAGCCAGCGTCTAGTGAATAAAAGTAATTGCAAAAAGCACCCCGGCACCCATCATTCTCTCAATGAACTCTTGAGTCCTCTTTTGTATCCACGCTCTACACAGAAGCTAAATTATGAAATGTCACAGCCCAGCAATGAGTTGTAGATTGGGACTTACTACGCCAGAACTTAGGACATCTACTCCCATCACCGCTGCATGGAAAAAGAGGAGCGTTTGAGCATTAGACGACTTCATTGGCCTTCTGTGCCAGGTACCATTTCTAAGCACCCTACAAATATCAACTAATTTAATCTTCATAACAACTCCATGAGCTAGGGACCATTACTAACCTCATTTTTTAAGATGGAACCGAGACATAAAGATTGATTTGCAAAGGCCACTGTGTTAGGATTCCCAGGGCTGCTGTAACAGAATATACTACAAACTGGGTGGCTCACGTAACAGAAATTTATTGTCTCACAGTCCGGGAGGCCAGATGTCTGAGATCAGGTGGCATCAGGGTCATGCTCGCTATCAAGACACTAGGGAAGGATCTGTTCCAGGCCTCTCTTCCAGCGTCTGGTAGCGCCTTGGCTTGTGGCAGTGGAACGCCATTCTTCACAAGGGAGTCTCCCTATGTGTGTGCGTGTGTGTGTGTCTGTGTCCAAATTTCCCCTTTT
This sequence comes from Canis lupus familiaris, assembly GCF_011100685.1. Classification (NCBI taxonomy): domain Eukaryota; kingdom Metazoa; phylum Chordata; class Mammalia; order Carnivora; family Canidae; genus Canis; species Canis lupus. Next base: position 68,861,028 of record NC_049233.1, read on the forward strand.
TATAAGGACACCCATCATTCTGGATAATGAGCCCACCCTACTCTAGTGTGACCTGAATTGAACTTAACTAATTGCATCTGCCAACAGCCCTGTTTCCAAAGAAGGTCACATCCTGAGGTACTAAGGAGTTAGGACTTCCACACGGGGATCTGAGAAGGGCACATAGTCAGCGTCTGTCGGTGAGTAAGTGCAGAGCCAGGACTTGAACCCAGTTCTGTGCTGTTGACAGTGCAATGTGCTATGCCCTCTACATGGAGGGAGTAAAGGAAACGTGGAGGTGGTGGTGCAGGGAGCGGCACTAAATGCTTGACTATGGTACTTGCATTTATTGCCATCATACGATGCTCAGGGTACTTGGTCTCACTGCCTTCATGGGGGAAAAAATAGAACTGGGCCAGATGTTTCATAATTTTAGTGGATTCTATGTGCGATGGACTGTTGTAGTTTTGACAGTTTTGCTGGTTCTCCTCAGAGATTTTAGAATGTGACAATGGGACGTCACTGAATAAAGGATGGTGGTGGGTAGGCATGGTTCCCCCTACCCTGGGACTGGCCTGAAACCTAATGACTTATTTTTGCACTAGTTAATCAGCAAATAATTACTGAGCTCTCCGATTCTGCTGGGGCCGTGTGCTGGGCACGGGAATGACCTGTGACCGTGGCAGACATGAGGCCCGCCCATGGGCAATTACGATGGGTGCTGTGGAGTGGGGCTGGGCAGGCCGTGGAGGGCTGAGATCTAAACCCATGCAAGGAAGGCAGTGGTGAAGAGGCAGCTTTTACACTGAGGAACACCAAGTATAAGTATGAAAAGGTCTGAATATATTTTCATACATAAAACAAAAAACAGGACTGAGGATACACGTGTACGGGATTTAGATTGCTTTCCTATTACCCGGCGACGAGGAGAACCGAGAGGGGGTAGAGTGAGGACAAGCCAAAAGGCTCCTTTTCTGTGCCCCTTCATTGTGATTTTTTAATGTGATGCCTTTCGTTCCCTTCCCCCCACCCAACCGGCATGAGAGCTGGGGTCCAGATCGAGCCCGAAAACTGGTCACTGGACAGTTAACAGTTGCACAGGTAGTGTTGGGAGTCTCGTTTCTGCTCAAGGAAGGCTCCATTTTTATCTTGGTCCCAAATACTGGAAATGGCTCTTTCCAACACACTCTTCCCTTCCTCCATTATCCTAAAGGGCACAGTGGCCCAGAGCCCTGGTGGGCCCAGAGGTGCACCCAGGACAGCTCTACGCAGAGAGAGAGAGAGAGAGAGAGAGAGAGAGAGAGAGAGAGAGTGTGTGTGTGTGTGTGTGTGTGTGTGAAGCCAGTCCTCAAGGGGCAGGGGAAGACCCGGCTGGCAGCCAGCCTGGAGCAGGTGTGTGGGACCTAAGAAGCAGCCAAGTGGCCTGGCAAGAGGCCAAAACAGGCACCAAGCTTCAGAGGAGACACAGTCCAGACAGGGCGACACAGGAGAAGAGATATCTGAACACGTCAGAACACAAACCAACAAAGTGGTTTTCACTAGTTCTTGAATGACAGAGGTGGGCCTGGGTCTCAGACCCCAAGGCGTACGGTCACCTGACGTTCTGAGCTTAGAGATTGCTAAGTGAGCTGTCCGGCCACGGCCATCTAGCTCCCATTCTGATCGGTCGGTCTGTCTTTTCCCAGCAAACGCGTTTGGTCCGTTCCTAAAGCCCGTGATTTCGGAAACCTCTCAGGGATCACTTCTGAGGGTTGTCTGGGTGGAGTGGATCCTACTTACTAGCTCAAATCTATGCAGTGGCCAGAGCAGGAAATGTCAGCAAGCCACGTGCCCTCCAGAACGGAGCTCAGACAAGGCTTGTTTCAGTCTGGGTCTCTTAAACCTTACACCCTTATTCCACAGGAGGGACTGGCTTGATTTGTACTTCCCACAGTGCCAAGTATTGTGCGTGGTAGGCATCCAATAAATATGAATATATAGGAGATATGCATTGAATTAAACTACGGGTTCTGACATCATCAGTAAATCCTGCACATTTTGGGATGCTGTCCAGCTTTCATAGGACCACCAAGACCTGTGGATCCCCCTCCGACCTGCTAACCACATCCTGCTGTGCATACGTGCTTGCAACTAGAGTGCTTGTACAGCAGTCGACTCTACCAAAGCCTCAAGTTATAAAAGATTGTCCACGACGGTGTTGGGTGATTGCCTCTGGAGGAGCGGGAGCACGGCTACTACTGTTGGTTCATCAGGACTGAACTGACGTGGTCCTTACCCAATGTGGGAGAGGGTGATTCCAAATGCTCCTCTCATAGAAAAATCTCCAACCTGTCTTTAAGTAGATTCTCTCGGGACGCCTGGGGGACTCAGGGTTTGAGTGTCTGCCCTCGGCTCAGGGCCCCTGCGATCGAGCCCTGTATTGGGCTCCCTACGTGGACGCTGCTTCTCCCTGTGCCTGTGTCTCTGCCTCTCTGTCCCTCTCTGTCTCTTGTGAATAAATAAATAAAATCTTAACAATAAATAAACAGGTTCTCTCACCTTGAGAGGCAAGATATTTGATTTAGAGAGTAAATAACTGCAGTTAAAGGACACAGCCATTGGTCAAGGTGTGGATTTTAATTCTTCCTGAAAGGGTCAGAGGACTGCCACCCTCCTGGGGGGGGGCTTTTAGCGTCATGGTGAGTCTGGGTTGTGAATGGCAGGGGGTAGGGTGATCGCTGTCCTCCAAAAGGCAAAGCCAGAAGAGCCCGGCTTGAGTCTGCCTTTGCCGCTCCTCCCCTCCTCCGTTCCACGCAGCCCTCAGAACTCACTTTAAGGAAGCATGGGCTTGGGAGGTCAGTGAGCCCCGGGATACCTACCTAGGTCCTCAAGGCAAGGAAACTTGGACAGAGTGATGGGTTTGGACTTTGAACTCAGGAAATATATCTGAAAGTCTCCACTTTATATTGGCCAAAGAAAGTGCAACCCAACCGATACAGCAAAGTGTGCAATCCAGTGAAGCCACAGGCTTATCCAGTGATAGCAATGGTTCGGTCGGGTGGCACGAAGAAAACACAGAAGCGTAGAGCCTTCGTGGAAAGGCCCGGCTTGAGTCTCAGTGTGAGACAAGAAGGGACCACGGAAGAAATGCCTTGCCGTTCCACTGCTCTGACTCCCCACATCCCTCAAGGACGACCCCCTGCTGCTACTCGCGGCCGCCATCTTATTCATGAAGATGATGACCTTGGCCTAGTAGGTTTTCTCTTGTTATTATGTTCAAATTATTAAAGGTTGGGCCAATACACAAGGACTGGCCTGAGGGTCGGCTACTCGTAGGGCCATGGTTTGTGTACAGAGAGAGGGCAGGCGGAGGGAGAGGAGAGAACCATGTGACACCCACAGTTGTGCCGTCGCAGAAGCACTCCGACAGGATCTCTGCTGAAGACTGCTTGGAAGCATCCTCTGTGAACTGGAACACTCTTCATCTGGAAGACTTCCCTGCTTAAGATTTAGAAACCACCCAGTTTACTCCTCACTGTGTGGATTTCTACACACTCTACGTCTTTGACACTGTCAAGATACACTAGATGCCCTAGAAAGGATTTGGGGGTTAGGAAGGCACAGGAAGCCTGGCATTTAGGACTCAGAGGTCAGCGCAGACTGTCCGTGCAGAGTGTCTGTTCAGGGATGAGGTGTATGTGAGTGAACCTGCCTCCTCAGTCTCTCCGTTCTCTGTAGTTGCTCCCCCTCTGGCCCCGCGTGGGCAGAAGGAGAATCAGGCCATGGCGGCGTCTTCCTTCCTCTCTCACCCATCATTTCTCTGCCATCCTGCAGCTAGTAGGGTGCACCCATTCCGTACCAAGGCACTGTTGTCTTTTGGCTTCTCCTCCTCTGTTTCCAAGTCATCAAATTGGTTCAGGGGACCCAAAGCCACTATCTTCAGGAAAACAGCAGACCTCTACCCTTTCCTATTCTCAGAATAATTCTACAAGGATGTGACTATCATACTTGTGTTTTGACACAATCTGACACCGATGACAGGGGAGATGACTGTGTCCTGGGTCCGGGACAGTACGCTCGTTTAAAATCACGTATGCACGCATGCATCCCACGGATGTGGACCCCTTCTGTACCACCAGACTTGAACAAAATCTTCCGACTTAAACTCCCCCCTCGTCAGGCCTTCTGTTGCGTAGCCCCACTCTGCCTATCCGATCCTACTTCCCTCTCGGGTATACAAGAGTATATCGCAAACATGCTGCTGGAGACCAGCGTGCGGTGCTTGCTGTTGGCAGGGCCTGCTGCCCGCGATGATGCTGGTCCTCGCTACCCGGCAGCCCACCTTGGCAAACGTGCAGTGCATCGCCAGTGAGAACGTGGCTCCACAGAGCAGTCAGTCTGTGAGCGCCCACGAGTTCATCGGACAGGAGTATCTGGAGCTGCCTGGTGCCACAGAAAAGGGAAATGTTGAGAAACAGGAATCTGGGGCAGTTTCTGCTTTGAATTTGAGCCTGAAGTTAATTTAAAAGGCTGCCAGAAATCTGGAACCACTTTGCTGGCTGGAAGTTGTTGGTGAAAGCACAGAATAGAGTGTTTCCTTTTTCTTGAGGCCAGTTTGGAACATCCTGGAAACGGCCCTTGGATCCCAAGTCTCCGCTCTCTGGGCTGTGATGTCTTCATTGGGGCCGCATCCTTTATGTTGGGCTGTCCTCTCCCCTGGGCTGAAATGAACCTCAACCTCGTTACCTTCCTTCGGGTCCTGCCTGTTATCCCGCCACCCCAGGCCCCAATGTTTGGACCAGCTTTGTTAATCCTCTCCTTCTTTCTGGCTCCTGGAATTCATTACCACCCTTTCCCCCTTCCCCAGAGATGATCTGAGAGCTCACCAGAATCAAAATAATCTTCTTCCTAAGTGCTTATCAAATGACTTTTCACATGCAGTGCTGGGCTGGGCAAAGCACCGAGTTCAGGGAGCAAGGCCTGAGCTCCTCAGGGTGTTGCCCTTCTGTAAACACCAACGTGGAAAGGATGTTCAAGATGTTTGGTTAGGGGGCACCTGGCTGGCTCAGTCAGTGGAGTGTGTGACTCTTGCTCTCAGGGTTGTGAGTTCAAGCCCAACGGGTATAGAGATTACTTAAAAATGAAATCTTAAAAAAAAAAAAAAAAGACTTTTGGTCAGTTAATAAATACTTTCTTTTCCCTTTGCTCTTTCTTGTGCATTATTTCCTTTTTTTTGTTTTTGTTTTTGTCTGTTAAATAGGAGTAGGATCACTTGTCTACTAGAGCTATTTAGAGAAATAAATGAAGTGATTTACCTGGAAGAGCTTTGACAACTATGAAGTCCCATGTGCGTGTTTGTCATTATTTCCAGCACCCTACATAATGCCTGGCCCCTTGAGTACTTGGTCATTTTGTTGTTGTTGAAAGAATCAGTGAACGAAGGAGCAAAATAAAAAACATAGTCTCTGCCATCTGGTTAGAATCAGGTTGGGGAGAGGTGGCACACACGCATGAAGTACCATGAGAACAGTATGTAACGACACCTCACTGAGTGAGACGCCTGTTTTTGGGGTGGCAGCAATGATCTGGAACATAGTTGAAAACCAGTGTCTCCAGGTCAGCTAGAATAAATGCCCTTAAACAGATACACCAAAGCGCACGCACTTTATTAATCGAGGAGGCCTTGAATCATAATCTACATATTTTTATGATTTTGTCCATTCTTCTAACGAACGTTTCTCTGGGCTCCTAAACTCACAGCACACTTTGGAGCAAATGGAACGTGGAAACCTCTTGCTAAAGGGACTTTATCATGGGTCCCAGAGGTATCACTGTGATACAGCCCGGTGTTATCATTGATGTTTTTAATGATGACCATTTGCGATCAAGTAAAATCTACAGTAGATGTAGTGTCTTCTGCAATCATTTGACTTAAATAACACATTCTGGAGATGTTTAAAAAAAGATTAAAAATCTCCATATTTAAGATGTTGACTCCAGTGGTGGGAAAAATGCAGCGTAACGTGTCAGAGCCAGTGGATGAGGAGGGACACTGTCTGGGTTCGGTGCGTAAGTCCCGAGAGGCAGAGGCTTCAAGCAGAGGCTATTCCGAGCAGCTGCCTCTTCTCAGAGGAGAGGATTGAACAATAACAGTTGTTTTAGCAGGTGACTTACCCCGTGCTCCGCGATATTCTGACTTTGCCTGTGTTAACACATTAAATTCTTGCAACGACTCTCTGAGGCAGCCTCGCCATTGTCACCCTTTAACAGATGATGGAACCGAGACCCCGAGACGTTAACCTGCCCAAGGTCATGCAGCGGCGGAGGTGAGTCTGGCTCCAGACGGTGCCACTCATCATTGTGCTAATTGCTTCCCCATGTTTGGAAGGAGGAGAATGAGACTCCTTGATAAGGGAGAACAATGGAAGCAATGCACTGAGTGGGAATAATGAAAGAAAAAAGAATTATTGAAATGGTGCTTGAACAATCGTGAGATTGCAAAAGAGCCGCTGTGAAAAAAATCCATGCAAGAAATTGTGGTTTGGGGAATTGTCTGAATGATGAACCAGGAGAGACCATCATTCAAAAATAAGGCACAGCACATATAGCAGGGAAGACTATGATTTCATAAAGCTCTAGTTTCACGTGTGTGTTGGGATGTGATGTAAAATAATTTTGTTTTTGTTTGGGTTTTGCTGAGAGTCACAGTCAAGAATCTTTGAAAGCCCTTGACCTGTAGAGTTAGGCTGGAGCGGCCAGATTTGTTGTCTCCTTGCCCTGTAGACCCTGCAACCTCATAGCTCCATCCTCATCACCTGTTCCTATTTCCAAAGGGACCATATCGGACCGGCGTGCTGAGGCTCAACAGGGGCTCCCCCGGCCGGTTGTCTCCGGCTGTCTCCTTAGGTCCATGGTGAGGTGTGCAGAAGACCACTCGGGCAATAAACGAACGTGGAGCAAGCACCTACTGTGTGAAGTCCCCTGTGTTAGGGTTCTTGGGCTCTGGCATTTGGGGTTCAACAAAGGTATGTCTGATGTAAATTTTTAAATGGCAGAGAGGGAATTTTGTTTTGAAATGGGAGAGAGAAAGTCCTTCCCTTGTTTGTCTCTGTAGCTTGACAAGCTTCAGTTTGAGGGTTGGCTTTAACTCTGTTTTCATTTCCAGTGGGTATGCTTTGAGTTGGCACACAAACTCAATGTGTGAATGGTGTGGGAGTTGAGAAAGTTGCATTGCTATTTCTCTTCTTAAAATTAACAGTGGAATCCTTATGAGAGCAGTGTAGGCTCTGGAATGTGCCACACACGGCTCTCTAACTGCATAATTAGGGAGTTCTCCATAATAAAATAGTCCTCATTCTTGCCAAAATTGATACCCCTCCTCCATGGCCTCCTTTGAGAAGCAAGTGACTGACGGTTGCTCTTCAGGTTTCTCCAAGGCCTAGACTTTCCCTGTCAGTGTTGTATCCACACCCTGGTTATTAGGCTTTCTCAGGTGAGCTTTAAGGACATGTTCGCCTGCTCTGAAGTCCTGTTGCCTTTAGCTTTCTGGGTGTTCCAAATTCACTGTGTGTACCTCACTGATGCACGGTAGGTGCACACCCCCCCTCCCAGGCGAGGTCAGTCCCCAGTGGGTCGTGGCTATCTTCACAGGGAAAAGCTCTCTACACAAACGTGGTCATCACGGAGGCTTGCTAGCAATGCACACTCTCAGGCCCCTCCCACGCCCCACTGGATCAGAGTCTGCATTTTAATGAGACCCCCACCCCCACCCCCCCGGATGATTCATGGGCACATTAACCAAAGAGAAGCACCACAATAGACTCTTGAGAGCAACTCAGAAGGCAGCCCAGATTTCCCTATTGAGACCCAACCCACCAAACAACTCACCAACTAGTCAGCACCTACATTTCTGTGGAACACCCACCATGTTTACCATGATGACCTATGTACACGATTACCAATGCAGAAATCAGAGTCATAAAAAAGTGCTGTCCTTGGGTTTCCCAAGGAAATTTTCCTCATCAGGGTCATAGGGTTAAGGACAATAACTTAGCCCTGGAAAGTTGGTAGCGTGGGAGGAATCCAACAATTCTGTGAACACAGCTTGGGCTACTGCAGTTACTATCGTGATGACTTCATTCTGGGTGGTCAGTGCTGGCAGTAGAGAATAAATCTGGATTTGATGTTTGACAAAGAAGCCATTGTCGGGGCGGCTGAGCAGGCATGAAGGTGGCACCGTGTCCTGCGGCAGCTTAAAGCCCCTTCAAGGAATCTGTCAACTAGAAGTTTGTAGTTCTAAAATGGTTGGATGTAGGGGTGATGTGGCTGCCATATATGTCACCCCACTGGTAGCCAGAGTTGGTTCAGCTCATCTGGCTGGTTAGGTGTCTCTTTCCTCTCTCACTGCTCCTACAGCTTCATGTTCTCTTGATTCAAGAGGATGGCCTCCCTCACAGAGTTCTTCAGTCAAGGGTATAACCAGTAGCCGTGCTCCCTGCTAGAGCCCTCAGACAAGCTCACAAGGTCCATTTGTAGGAGACTCCAGACCGATCCCAGTGTTGGGTGCTGCCCGCGGTAGCCTGCTTTTCTTTAAAAAAAAAAATTAAAAATAAAATGGTTATAAAGTCATTTCTCAGGATATACCAATGACACATTTGAAGTCTTCCTTTCAAGCTCTTGAAGCCATGTTTGACTCTTCGTTTCCTGCAATATCCCACTTGCCGTCCAGGTTACTAATTCTTCTTTATTTTTAAAAAATTAAAACAAAAATTCTTTAGACATGCTTTTCCATCCGCTTCTTCCCCCATCACACCCTCCCCCTTTCTGTGCCATCGCTGTAGCCCAAGCTACTCTAGCTTTTGTTTATAACAAGATGACGGTCTTGCTTCCAAAATATTTCCCCGAGTACATCGTGAAAATTTCTTTAGCTGCACAGAGTGTCCTCAAATGGTGTTTATCAGGTCACTTCCCGGCTCTATAACCACACGGATGTTCCACCTAAACCCTCCGTGGTCTTCAAAGCTTCTGCAACTTGGCCTCATATCACCTGGATAAACTTACCATTTATGCTCAAAACAGGAATTAAAATTTCCTTCCCAGTACCCTTCGGTCAGAAAAAAGAAAAGCTACTTTATATTGAAGTCTTTACAAAGTTTGTAAAGAGAACCTGTAATGTGGGTGTTTTCTCAACTAAGATCGCCAGCTGGAGGACACATATTAGGCTAACATGAGCGCTAGTTTGGGATGCTTATTAAGGTTTCTAGTTAGTCATAAAAAAAGAAAAAGGCAAGCAAAAAGAAATTTAGTATGGCTTAGTAATTACTTCTGAGGGTATGACCTCACTTTTAAGATTTTTCAAGTGATTATTTTTTAAAGGTCATTTAAAAAAAATACAGTATGCAGTAAGAAGTCACTGTGTGGAGATCACGAGTGTGTAACGATAGAGAGGTTGACAGCAGCAACAACAACAGACCTAAAGGAAAAAAAAAAAAAAAAAGAAAACAGACCTAAAGAGATGGAACTGGCAAATCACAGCTTGGATAAGACATTCAGTAACAACTTTGCACGTAGGTTTATGCCAAACTGTATGTCCAGCGCCTTTGATGACGGTAAAGGTGGTGTGCTCTGTGAATTGTGATGCACGACCCGAAACTGTAAGTGATGGCAACGACGCACATGGGGATACATAAAGAGGTGTCTCAAAACCTGGGTTACAAAAAAGTGAGAATGGAGACAAGCATGTGTACGCTGTGTGAGAGAAGATTCCAGAAGGGTACACACATTAGACCCAGAGATGTGTTGCCCAGGTGCCTTTAGGGAGCCACTTGCCTCCCAGTTGTCAGGGCCATCGGGCCTCTCTGTGAAGACGGCTCCCCGCCCCCGCGCTCACTCTCCGGGCAGCTCCCAGCTCAGGACAGAGCAAGGTGGAAAGACAAAGACCCGGCCACTTGGCTTTACCTGGGGTAACCGTTATAGGCAGTAGCCCCCATCCCCGTCCCCTGCAGGTTGGTGACGTCTTTGTCAGGCCTATCGCACAAATTAATGCCTTCCTTCTCAATCCTGCTTCCCCTTCCTTCCTTCCTTCCTTCCTTCCTTCCTTCCTTCCTTCCTTCCTTTTCCTCCCTTCCTTCCTTCCATGGGGTTTAATCTCTGATAAACATTTTGCACCCCAAGCTCCCTCTTGGCATCTGCTTCCGGACGACTCACCCTGCGACAGTGATGGAATGACGTTAATACATCTTGCACTAACACGTTGATCAGCTCAACTGAAGTTTGTACATTCAGGTTGGCTATTAATTTTTTTTTTGGCTATTAATTTTTTTAAAAAAATCATCCCATTGGGAAGATTGGGCATCACCTCATGACTTACGAGCAGGCTCTTTTATTGGCATGTACTCAGTGTTCCCGTCACTGCTCTATTGGGGCCAGTCCACTCCCTGTCCTCACATCTGTGCCCTGCCTCCTGTATCCCGTCCCCCCCCAACTCGGTCATGCTCTGAGGCTCTTCCTCATGCTGCTCCCTCCGCTGCAAATGCTCTTCCTTCCGCTCTCTTGCACATCCAAATCCTACTCATTCTTTAAGGTCTTAAAGGAAGGTACTGCATCCTCCACGAAGACCACAGTTACGCCTTGATGCCCGAGTGACGGGCTCTCCTGGGAGTCGAGCTGATGACGGCTAGTCTCAAATCCAAGGTGGGGAACACGGCCCCCCAGGCAGGTGGGGTGGAGCATCCCTGCAAGCACAGGAGGCCCGCAGACAAGCAGGGTGAGGGAGAGCAGGCCCTTAGCCCCAGGGGCTCACGGGTAAAGGTTTGCCTTGGGCAGCCGGTCTCAACTCTGGCTGCACGTTGGAATCACCTGGGGAGGCCTTAAAGTCCTGGATCCTGGATCTCACTCCTGTAGGTGCTGATGGCATTGGTCTGAGGCAGGTCCGAGGATACTTAGAAGCTCCCCACGTGATTCTCATTGCAGCCAAAGTTGAGATTTCTCCACGCCACGGCTTTAGGCAGACGGGAATGAGAATATTCAAAATAATTCTTTCTTCTGTGCTCCCGGTTTCCTCTACTGAGTTATCTGCTGTCCCAGAAATTGCCCTGGAAGCTGTCAACCACGGCTCCGTAAACAACTGTCTGAGTTGCTCCTCTTGGAGCCTGAGCCTGCCACTCCCGGTGGGGTCTGAGGACCCCCAGCGCGGACACCACCCTGGAGCCGCTAAGAAAAGCAGCATTTCCGGCCCCACCCGGATCCTGAGTCATGAGCCCCCCACTGCTTGTATTTGTTGGAGAAGCACTCGGCTACACAGAGTCGCCCCACGAAAAGCAGCTCCACTCAGCTCAAAAGCTGTGACCCAAAGCAAACAACAAACCGACAAGCGAACCAAGTCTGCGACCCAGACCGTCAGCCTGTGTGGCTGTGTCTAGACTTAGGTTCAGGCCAAGGCACATCTCTCCCGGTCAGCAGGCGCCTGGCCTCCTAAACCTCAGGTTTGCTACCCTGCTGGATGACGGCTAGCTCTGGGAGGCAAGCCTTGGGCCCCCAGAATGAATCTTTCAAGGACCAGTTGGTCAATGTCTTTTTTTTTTTTTTTTTTTTAAGATTTTATGTATTTAATCCTGAGAGACACACACAGAGAGAGGCAGAGACACAGGCAGAGGGAGAAGCAGGCTCCATGCAGGGAGCCCGATGTGGGACTCGATCCCGAGACCCGAGGGTCACACCTTGGGCTGAAGGCTGTGTTAAACCGCTGAGCCACCCGGGCTGCCCGGTCAATTTCTTTTTAAAGATTCTATCTACCTATTTGAGAGAGAGAGCGAGAGAGAGAGAGAGCACACAAGCAGGGAGGAGGTGCAGAAGGAGAGTCAGGGAGCCTGATGCAGACTCCATCCCAGGACCCCGGGATCATGCCCCGAGCCGAAGGCTGACGCTTAACCCGCTGCGCCACCCAGGCGCCCCCAGTTAGCCAACATTTTAAGTTAGACAATCTGGAATTCGTGAAAATCTTGTCTAGCTGTGTTCCCCCGAGGTGGTCAAAGCAGAGGGAACCAGAAACCTAATTTTATTTATATAGATAACAAATGGCATCAGAAACAGTTCTTTTCCTGCTTTTTTTTTTTTTCCTGCTTTGTTTTGGATGAAATAAAGAATGGGGGTGGGGATGGAGGTGTAGGCCCTAAGAGATGGGCCGAATCATCCAAATGGATGTGAGCCAGCGACCGAACAGCCCACTCTCCAGGTGTTCCTGGAGGGCTCAGCTGGATGAATGAAGAGAGAGTGAGAGAGAACCCTCCAACGCCAGAGATGAGCTCTTCACTGCACAGTGGGGTGTTAGCAGGTCTACCTCCGCCGTCGTGCGCCATCACGGCCCGCCCCGCCGATGAGTGCCCTGCAGCTCGAGTCAGTGTCTCCCATCCCGTGTCCTTGTAACCTGGACAGAAGGACTTAGGACTTCCCTCACAATGAAAAACAAACGGACCCAGACCAGCCTCATATCTTTGCAACGAGTAGATGTTCTGGACCGTGAGCCCTGTTCTTTCTCCAACACCAAGCTCATGGAAGGTCCGTCCTTCCAGAGCAAACACAAGGAGCCGACTCCTCATTTTCCTCTGCTGTGCTGCTTGTGCGTGGGCTCATTAGCTCCCTTATTCATTTGTTCAACAAACATTTATTGTCTGCTTTTCTCTAGGAACAGTGCTAGGTGGGGGGACACGTGCTCCTGTCTACCTAGAGGTTGGAGAAGGACACATCATGGATAAACTGTCAATTTTTTTTTGAGGGGGAGGAGAATGTTGTATTAGAAGGTGAAACTGTAATATATTAATTATGTCATCAATGGAGAATACTAATTGATTAATATAAAGGATAAGATTGCTGTTGGAGATGTTCCAGCACATCCCTTCTAAACAGAAGATGAAGAGTAGATAATTGTAGAAATTCAGTCATCCTGAAGACAACTTATTTTCTTCTCTCCAGAATAGCGCACCAGCCCCAAATCGGAGACTGATGACAGCAGCACGGCATGTCTGGTACCTGCACGGTCCTTCTGGCCTCTTCTGTCACAGTCTGTGCCATGGTATGATAATCAGGCCAAATGTGGCCATGTGGCCGCCCAAGCACAGAGGACTTCACAAGAATCAATAGAAATGTGACCACTTCAGGGATGGGAATGGGACTGTCAGTGGTGATGCAGCAAAGGCCCAAGGAGCCGGCTGTGTTCATTTTTGGTCATTTCATTACTCAAAAGGGTAAAAGGGAAAGGATGGGTTCCCAGTTGCAAATCAAAGACCCCCCTCCTGGCTGTTCAGAGAAGGAATTCATTGGCAACATATTGGGTAGCTCATGGGATCCACGGGAAAGCTGCACAACTAGGCATGGACCATGGGGGTCTGTGCAGGGCGAGCCTGGCAGTGAAGGTCATACCGCAGGAGCAATCTGGTCAGCATATCACCATTGGTGCTGCCCCCACAGCATGGCTCTGGACGTCAGTACCACCATCCCCACGGCAACCACAGGTCATGTCTATGTTCTTTCCAGAGTCCCAATCGGGAGCATTCAATCAGCCCGGCCCAGGTCACACAACCACATGAGAGCTGCCAGTGAATGGAGAAGATCCCATCACCCTGGCCCAGGTCACACAACCACATGGGAGCTGCCAGTGGATGGAGAACATCCCATCAGCCTGGCCCAGGTCACACAGCCACATGGGGGCCGCCAGTGGATGGAGAAGATCCCATCACCCTGGCCCAGGTCACACATCCACATGGGAGCTGCCAGTGGATGGAGAAGATCCCATCACCCTGGCCCAGGTCACACATCCACATGGGGGCCGCCAGTGGATGGAGAAGATCCCATCAGCCCGGCCCAGGTCAGACATCCACATGGGAGCTGCCAGTGGATGGAGAAGATCCCATCAGCCCGGCCCAGGTCAGACATCCACATGGGAGCTGCCAGTGGAGGGAGAACATCCCGTCAGCCTGGCCCAGGTCACACATCCACATGGGAGCTGCCAGTGGATGGAGAAGATCCCATCAGCCCGGCCCAGGTCACACAACCACTTGGGAGCCGCCAGTGGAGGGAGAACATCCCGTCAGCCTGGCCCAGGTCACACATCCACATGGGAGCTGCCAGTGGATGGAGAAGATCCCATCAGCCCGGCCCAGGTCACACAACCACTTGGGGGCCGCCAGTGGAGGGAGAAGATCCCATCAGCCCGGCCCAGGTCAGACATCCACATGGGAGCTGCCAGTGGAGGGAGAAGAGCACTGTTCGTCAACTTCTGGCTCCTGTGGTAAGAGGTGGTGTCCTGTGTCCCTCCAAGATGCATGTTCTGGAAGGTTGATTCCCAAATAAGAAGAAGCTATGGCTACTGGACAACCAAAAATACAGCGTATGTCCACTAGAGGTTGTGTCCACCTGAGTTGCCCTACTCGGTGCCCCTCACCCCTGGTCAGAGTCTGCTGTAGGTTAGGTCCCCCCGGCTTTCTGCAGAGGGAAGAGAATAAGTTGGAAGCCAAACAAATGGCAGAGTTACATCTCCGTTGGATGCAGTTACCAGAAACCCAACCCAAATTAGCTTAAGCCAAAGAGAAACATGATTTTCAGCATATGGAGGAGGAGTGTATCTCCTGGAGCCCAGGGGCTGATGACTGCTAGAGATCTTGGCAAATGCCACAAACCTAGCAACTTGAGCGCTGGCGGGATTCTGACACTAATATTACTGGAATTAATAGTAATGTTTCGGAAGCACGTATCACGGGTTTGCGCTATTTTTTTTTTTTTTTTTATAACAACTCTAGGAGATCTGAACGGAAATCACTTGCATTTACAAGAAGGAAGCCTGGAGACGTTAGGGCACGTGGCCAATGTCGCATAGTCGTAAGTATGAGAATCGGTGTGGACCCGAACCCCGTGTCTGTGACCCTCACCACGCTGCGTCCTCCTGCCCCGGTGCAGACCACGGTCGTCTGCCCCTCACGTCTGCAGACCCCCAAGTTTCACACCTGCCGTCCCTCAGCCCGGGGAGAGGTCACACCCGCCTACGCTCCACGCCCAGCCTCTCGAGACAACCACCGCGATCGGCCAGCGTGGCTTAGGTGCCAGGGGTAGTGTCACCCTAAGTGGCCCCACCACCACCAAGTAGGTGGGATGCGTGACGGCCAGAGGCTTCAGGGGGAAGCCAACCGCCTCCAGGAAATAAGGGTGGCGGGCAGCCGAACCACCAAACTACAAATCCCAGTGTGGCCTCTTGCGTGACTTTTCATTTTGCCTTAGTCTCCAGCAATTTGGGAATCCACTTCATTTTCCAAGGCGATGACTAACTCCTGCCATGTGCCCGGGAACAGCTCTGCCTCCGCTCGCTTCTCCAGAACACCTTTCTTCTTTTGTCGTTTCCATTAGGAAAATCTCAATTGTCTTATTTCATGCCGCGCTTTGATCGTTTTGGTAAGTTGTCTTAGAACCTGTATGGAAGCGGGTGAGGAACAAATCACACACGGAGAGAGGGAAAGACTACCTAGGGGTGCTGTCCAACACGATAGCCTCCAGCCACGTCGGACTATTTATTTATTTATTTATTTATGAAAAGATTTTATTTATGTATTCATGAGAGATGCACACAGAGAGAGGCAGAGACGTAGGCCGAGAGAGAAGCAGGTTCCCTAGTGGGAGCCCGATGTGGGACTGGATCCCAGGACCCCGGGGTCACGCTCTGGGCCGAAGGCAGACGCTCAACTGCTGAGCCACCTGGGCGTCCCCCACATCTGACTACTTAAATTTAAGTGAAATTTATTTATTTAATACATTTTAATAATTTTAATAAATTTAATAAAATTAAATAAAATTCCGTGTTTCTGTTGCACTAGCCATATTTTAAATGCCTAACAGCAAGCACACTATAGCTCGATAGTAGGCAATATTTCCATCCTTGCAGAACGTTCTGCTGAACGCTGTCGCTGCAGGGGGGTTCCACGGACCGCATGGCCTGTCTTCCGAAATAACGAGCTCCCTAACGAACATGGCCTGCTAACCTCGAGGGACCCTCCAGTTCCCGGGCGCTGCGGGTTCCAGTTCTCGTTCCCATGCTATGCTTCCTGTCGATCAATTCCTGATTTGTTTCCATATTCATTTTCTCAAAGCCAATATTTGCATCATATAAACTTGAGTTACTTCTTTCCTATAGTAGAAAAGGTGTACAAACTGTAATAGAAAGTTCCTGGGCCGGAGGCACATTTGTGGCCGATACTGAAAATTTAATGCACTTGCTTAATTACAGTTGGGACAGAAGGAATGTATGAGCTGGAAATGCTGGTTAACAAAATGACATGTTTCGATGTGGAGAAGCTTCCAGAACCCAACAACAGAGTCCCCGTGTTCTGCATGCTGAGGCAGTTTCCATCCTCCCGTTTTTATGACTGTCCCAAAAAGACAAAATATTCTTGATTGAAACCATTCTGAATCTTTAACATGACTTTGTCCCTATTAGAACAAAATTCATTTCCATGCGGCGCCAGTCCACAAACTCTGTTTCTACTTCCCGTTGGTTCCTTTAGATCCCATCTAAGAGGCTTTACAGCTGTTACCGTTTACAGAAAATTCTACCCCGGAGTGGGAAGGGAAAGAGGCATGTCTCTGGAGGCAGCTGGGCAGCGAGGGAGAGATACCCCCCAAGACTAGGCAGGCGACTCGTGAGAGTGGGGGCTGCTCTCCACTCCTCGGCTGTGCGCTGTGGGGATGGTCGGACAGGCCGCGGGGTGACCCGAGCCGGGAGGGGTGGACCCCAGAGGCAGGACCTTCCAGGTCACTGAGGATTCTCATACCCCGGGAGTGGGACAGAAACAGCAGACTCCAGATCCAAATGGACACAGGGACTGGAATGATGCGGCCTGTGGGCTACAGGAACCCGGCACCTTGACAAAAATCAGGATGGAGCAGGTGCCTGATAAGGATTCTGACCCCACCGCCCATCACCTGTGTGGAAGGGGGACTTGGAGTCACATTTAACCTGACTTACAGGATCCTAAAACAGCGTGCTATTTGTCGGGCACATGAGTTTCAGAACTGAAATTCTTGGACACACAATCTGAGGGCCCGGATGGCGTTCCAGCAGCCCGCAGCCCGCAGCCAGGACTCAAGGGTTGCCTCCCATGTTCTGAGGTTGACATGCGACTCACCCATCCTTGGGACAGTTTGGTGGCTGAGCCTCACCTGCTGCCAGCCCTGCCTGGCCTAGAGTGAGCTCAGTTTTGTCCTGTCCTTAGGTTAGGACCACATGTGATTTAGCGATTGATCCAGTGACCTTCCGTGTGGACTTGGCTGAGGGACAGGTTAGGCTGTATATGGATCGGTGTTTGGCAAGATGATTATTACTTCTCTGAGTTCAAGGAGCAGCCCTCATAACTGGCCTCCACGTAACTGGTTGGCCCCATTAGTGAACCGCCTCCCCCCTCCATTTCCTTTGAGAAACAGACAGATGGGAATGGAACCAATGTTTGTATCCCTTCAAAATCCATACGCTGAAATCCTAAGCTCCTTCGTGAGGATGTAGGAAGTGGGCCTTTGGGAAGAGGTTAGGTCACGAGCCCTTGGGAATCCGATTACTTCCTTTATAAAAGAGACCCAGTGTCCGCCACCGGGGGAGCAAGGGGCCTTAGTCTATGGAGCAGGAAGGCGTCCTACAGGGGCACAACCACGCTGCCACCCTCACCCGGGGGCACCCAGCCTCCACAATGGTGAGAAATAAATTTCTGTGGCTTGTCAGCCACCCAGCCTTTGGTGATACCAGCGCCCACAGCCCCCAGGACTGGAGGCTGCCCTGGCAGGGGGAGGCTGTTGGTTCAGTAGGCCCCCCAGTGTGGGCTTGCTTCTTTGGGAGCCTGCCCCTTCCATCTGATTGTGCTCCAATAAGCACCTGGCCTTGGAGCGGGGGCTGCAGGAGCACCCCAGAAAAGAGGGATGTGCTGCCGATGAAAACGAAGCTTTCCCGCTCTGGAAAGACTCCACCAGGGGACGGTGTCTCACGGGTGCTGCTGGGTGATAGCTGCTGGCCCTGCGCACAGCATCTAGAAGGATTCTGGAGTCACGAGGCCTTGCACTCTCTGGAGTCTCATTTCACTAAGGTGGCCCGAATGCTAGGACCCGGGGGCTGATGCACTGTGTGCACGTCGGCCGGGAGGGGGACAGGCCGCGCTCGGGGCAGCAGATCCACGTTCAAAGAGCAGGCAGGCTCGCGGCCTGCACGGACACGCGCATCCTCTGGGCGTGGGATCCCCCGCCCCCCCGCGCCGCCCCCCGCCGCCCCCCGCCGCCCTCCGCTTTGTTCGGATGTCTCAGCGCCCCCTCGCGGTCGGAAGCGGGCAGTGCCGCCCCGGGGCCGCGGGGAGCCCCACCCGCCAGGCCGCGCGGCGCCGATTTTCAGAGAGAACCTGCGGGTTTCCTGCAAAAATGCCGGCTGGACGTGCAGCGGCGGCGACCTGGAGGGCGAGGACATTGCTTCCCATCGGAAGTGCTCTCACCTGCGCACCTGAGCGCCTCCCAGGCCTGCGGGATGAGCGCCCCCACCCCGCCCCCGCCCCCACCCCACCCCGCCCCCACGCGGTGTTTCCTGCCTTCTCCTTAGGCTCGGTGAGATTCTAGGATCGCGATGGCGTTCGAGGCGGTGGCCTCCCCACGCAGCTGCAGCCTTGGGGCCGCGTTCGCAGGCCGCGAGGAGGAAGCCGGGGTCCGGGGGGAGGGCGCGACCTCCCGGGGACCCAGACCGTGACGCGCGCCCCGGGCAGCGCCGCCTCGCACCGCGCAGCGCTTCCTGCTGCTGCTGCTGCTGTTTTTTTTTTTTTTTTTTTTTTAAGATTTTATTTATTTATTCATGAAAGACACACAGAGAGAGACACACACACAGGTGGAGGGAGAAGCAGGCTCCCTGCAGGGAGTCCGATGCGGGGCTCGATCCTGCGACCCCGGGGTCACGCCCGGAGCCCAAGGCAGGGCTCCACCGCCGAGCCCCGGGCGCCCCTGGGAAGAGCTTCTCCAAGGCCCGGCGCTGCGGCAGGAGCTGCGGGGATGCCGGCGGCCCCTCCCACCCCTGCTCGGCCCTCCCCACCCCTGCTCGGCCCTCCCCATCCCTGCTCGGCTCCTCCCACCCCTACTCGACCAACCCCTGCTCGGCCCCCCAACCCCTGCGCGGCCCCCCCATCCCTGCTCGGCCCCCCACCCCTCCTCGGCCCCTCCCATCCCTGCTCGGCTCCTCCCACCCCTGCTCGACCACCCCCTGCTCGGCCCCCCCATCCCTGCTCGGCCCCCCACCCCTCCTCGGCCCCCCCATCCCTGCTCGGCCCCCCACCCCTCCTCGGCCCCTCCCACCCCTGCTCGGCCCCTCCCACCCCTACTCGACCACCCCCTGCTCGGCCCCCCAACCCCTGCTCGGCCCTCCCCATCCCTGCTCGGCTCCTCCCACCCCTCCTCGGCCCCTCCCACCCCTGCTCGGCCCCCCCACCCCTGCTCGGCCCCTCCCACCCCTACTCGACCACCCCCTGCTCGGCCCCCCAACCCCTGCGCGGCCCCCCATCCCTGCTCGGCCCCTCCCACCCCTGCTCGGCCCCCACCCCTCCTCGGCCCCTCCCACCCCTGCTCGGCCCCTCCCACCCCTACTCGACCACCCCCTGCTCGGCCCCCCAACCCCTGCTCGGCCCCTCCCACCCCTACTCGCCCGCCCACCCCTGCTCGGTCCCCCCACCCCTACTCGGCCACCCTCTGCTCGGCCCCTCCCACCCATGCTCGGCCCTCCCCATCCCTGCTCGGCCCCCCGACTCCCCCTCCCCCCCATCCCGCGCGCCCCGCGGCCGCTCCCCGATCCCGCGGCGCCCCCTGCAGGCCGTGCGCGCTCCTTGCAGGCCGGCCCTGGACCGTCGGACCCAGCAGCCTGTAGGCTCTAATTTTCAGAGGCAAAGAAAAAAAAGAAAAAAAAAAAGAAA
Organism: Canis lupus familiaris; assembly: GCF_011100685.1. Taxonomy (NCBI): domain Eukaryota; kingdom Metazoa; phylum Chordata; class Mammalia; order Carnivora; family Canidae; genus Canis; species Canis lupus. The sequence goes on from NC_049233.1 coordinate 68,880,947, forward strand.
GAAAGAAAGAAAGAAAAAGCGTGGTGCTTCTTCACTTGCCTGTCAGGTGGATCATTTGAAGGCGAGAAAAGTAAACCGTGAGTGTCAAGCCCCTGCCCGCCGCGTGGTGGGCAGCAGGGCTGTGCAGGGCTCCCCAGCCTCAGGGCCTCAGCCTGGGAGGGCCAAGTGCCTCCGAACTATGGGCAGCTAAAGGAGCGTCGGGTCAACCGCGAATAGTGCTTTCGTGTAAATGCGTCCTGTGTGTACTTAAAAAATGTAAGCGGGCATCCTAGCAATGCTGCTAGCTGCATCTGGGACCCCTACGTGGCAACGGATGATTGCAATACGGATTTTACGTGGCCCGGTGCTGGTGCACAAAGGGCTTGAGGGACTTTGGGGTGCTGGTGGGGAAGGCTTCTTGGGAGGGGGGAGCCACTTATGCAAATGATTCACCAGACCGGTGAGTGATGGGTGGGCAGGGATCTCCCGGTGGGACAGCAGAAGGGAAGGCACGAGGCTGGGGGGACCCACAACACAGCAGGTCTGTGCGGCTAGAGCACGGGGTGAGGAGGGAAGGGGCCTCATGGGAGCCTGCTGCATCTGGTTACCCAGCAGCTGGACTGCAACCTGTGTGCAAAAGGGAGTGAGAAAAGGGGGTGTAGTTGTCGTTGTTTTTTTTTTTTTTTAATTTGTTTTAAGTAATCACACTCATTGCAGGGCCCAAACCCACAACCCCGAGATCAAGAGTCCCGAGCCGCACTGCCTGAGCCAGCCAGGCACCCCGAAAGAGAGGTGTTAGGTGGGAGGGTAACAGGGTCAAAGGTGTGTGGAGGAGGGATGGGAGGGGTGAAGAAGCCCCAAGGAGGGGTTGGGAGAGGACCTTCCGAGCTCAGCGAACTCTTAAGCAGCAGAGCCTGGATGCAAACTGGGGCCTTCTCTTTCCCAACCGGGGCTCCTCCTGCAAACCAGACCAACAGGCCAGGCGACAAAGTGAACAGGAAGGTCAGGAAGGTATTTGGCCTTGTTTCCCTGGGGCCACCGCCTGACCTTTTGACGCCTTGGGAACAAGGTGAGGGCACCTGCTTGTTTTTGGAGAGATGCTGGCGCGAGGCCCAAGCAGACAGCCGGCAGGGCCGGGGTGCAGTGGCTGTCGGGGGGTGGGGGGCCGCTGGTTCTTGGATCCGGTTCACTGACAGCTGGGTGGGAGGGGCCGCTGGCAGCGCCTTACCACAGGGCCGCCCTCGGGGCACACACCGGTTGTGGGTGCTGCGGAGAGAAGACACCTGCTCTCTCAGGTCGAAGCACAAAAATCATGAGGGGGTGGGTGTCTTGAGGTGGGAGTTCTGTAAAAAGATTTGGTTGCATTTAAGATGAAGACCTGTAGGGACAAGGCAAGAAGTGGAAACAATTAGCGATAGAAAAAACGAGCATAAAAAGATGCGGTGGATAAATGTGTGCAAAGGGATAGTCCTGCTTAGCTGCGGTGGTTAGAGTAGGAGGTTACCAGGAGTCCGTGTAAATAACCGGTAAGTTCTTATCGCACACCTGCCATGTAAGTGCCCCCAGCGCCATTATGCCCGCGTTGCCAGCCTGGCTGGAAGAAAATCGCTGAATTACTAGAGATCTGGTCGCAGGCCCTGCTGGGGGTGCAGAGAGCCAGAGGTGTGGTCCAGAGGTGCCCCGCTTTGGTTTTGGTTCCGGGGCCTGCAAGATGTCAGGGAAGAGAACACATCCAAGGAGAATAGCGGTTTTGTGACGCTTGGAGTATTTGTAGCAAGTACGAATGACTCCTCAAATCATGTAGCGGAGTGTAGGAAGTCCATTTCTTCATTTTCTTCAAATTAAACATTTATGAAATGTAATTAATTGATTAAACTTTAATTAAAATGACGATTGAAGCTGGCCCAGAACCCCTCCGCCGTCTCCATCTGTTCTAAGCTCTCGCTGGTGGGTTCCTCCCACTCCCGATGCCGGCACGGTGGGAGGCCGAGCTGGTGCCCAGACAAGAGGCCAAGCTTTTGATCTGAGCTTTCTGAGCTTTCTGCCCACACCCTCCGGGGCTGCCCGGGCTCTAGAGGCTTTGCGTGCGCACGGAGGTGTGCAGGGAGCTTGCCGATGGGGAGCCCTGACACTGGGTCAGTCTCCAGAAAGTACCATGGGACACCAAGATTCTCTGGGCTTTGATGCTGTCACCAGATGGACTGAGCCTCCAGCCCTCACTCAGCCCACGGGCTTCACCTGCTTCCTCTTCTTCTCAGCTGCCTCCCATTTACTCCCCTCCCCTCTCCTCTCTCAGCCTCCCCTCTTCAGTGAGATCAAGCATTCCAGTGGCTTCCATTTTCTGCTTGAAGGATGGATCAGAGAGAAGGATCAAAGGCCTCGCTAACTTCTTGAGATTAGAGAGAGGAGCGGGAAAATGTTGAGAACTCCATGCAAATTAGTATCTCCGTGAATCGTCCTGCTATCGATTATTATGGGATGGCGAGGCCAGGCGGAGAGGTAGCAGGACACAGGGAGTAAATGCTTGGAATGTCTGCTCTGTTTCCTGCTATCCGCATGGAATAGCGGATACTCTCGCGGTTGCCTGGTAAATAAAAGGAAGATGCACCCACCCGGCTGTGTGGCCTTGAATCAGACCGGCCGATCGATACTTACACAGCACTGGGCACAATGGAGAGATCCCGGAGCACACATTAGTGAGCTGCATGCTAGTGTCTAGCTTCACCGATGCAGATGCGGACCCTCCCGCAGAGTCCGCTTTACTACACCAACAGTGTCTCCCTCCCACAGCCAGTGAGTCAGGAACAAAGGAAGAAGGTGTGGGCTTGAACCTTTGCCTGTCCAGGTGGCTGAGCCTCCCAGGAAAGGGGAATATTCTAGCTGTGATGACGTGCCCCATAGCAGGATTTCAGGAATCTCACAGGAAGGGCCCGGGGCTGTGCTCTTGGCAGATGGAGCTCGTCACCATCAGAGGTGTGCATTTCACCCGTGCAAAGGGCGCTGGAGCAGGAGCCTTCCCCAACCCTCCGGGGGCTCCACCTTCAACTCATTAAGCGCCATGTCCTCAGAGACGTCCTCTCTGCCTCCCCATCTCCGTGAGCTCCTCCTCCCCGCCATTCTTTCTTAGATTTTCTTGCTCCTTATTATTAGCCTTTCTTCAGTTTTTAGTTACGGACACTTGGTGTGTTTGTTTCCTGACCTCTCTCCCAGTAGGTTATAGGTGGCTCTAGAGGGCAGGAATGAAGCGTGTTTTATTGACCAACTACAATCACGTAATTTCAAGTTTTTAATACGTTAAATGAGGATAGTTAAGACTGCTTTTGCATACCTCACTGAGCTGTGAAATTGCCAAAGATAATAACGTGAAACTTCCTAGTAAATCATAAGACACGATGCACATATTAACTATGCGCAGCGCCATGTGTGTTTGGATGCACATCACAAGCCGAACACTTGTGCAGGGGGTTCCCAGGCAGATGAGCGTTTTGTTAAATGAGATAATAAAGGAAAGTGCTTGGGACAGGATGCACCCCGTGTTGCCGCTCATGGCCGGAAGTCGAAGAGGGCAGCCCCGACTTCTAAAAGTGTCTTATTCCCTTAGTCCATCTGTGGTAGGCTTGACATAGTTCACTAGGAGCGTGCCCATGGCTGGAGATGTGTAAACACGGGTGACAGTGGGTAACCCAGGCCCCGCAGTTCTGTACACTTGGGTGGGGAGGGGGCTCGCTGGTTGGTTCTCAACCAAGATGTTCCTCTCCTCCTGAGAGGCAAGGACAGGGAGTATGACATTGTCCTGTGCAGAGACATCACAGAGGGAGGGAAGACATTTCCAGAAAAACGGTGGCTGCTCCCAGCATTTCACAGGGAGCCAATGGGAAGAGGCTGGGCCTCCTTGGAGATCCCTGGGGCATCACACTTGGACCAGGGGCGCTGGAGCAGGAGGCCTGGAGTGGACCGTAGCTAGGCCTGGCTGGGGTTCCTCTGCTTCGGCGGGACCGGCCAGGAGGTGAGAAACACTCCATTCCAGCGGCCAGTGGGCCCGGGATCACCAAAGATCGAAGAGTGCTAAACCAGGACGATTAAAGAAATAGACTGGATTGGATCCAAACATACACTTTTCCCTCCCCGGCTGGTTCTGAGGTTTTGTCCTGTTTCTTAGGAAGGAAGGAGAAGGAATCGACGGTCCCAGCCGCGCCGGGTATTCCTTGCTATGTGGTGGGATCGCAATTACGGCTTCGTGGACGACTCAGTACTCTGTGCGGTGGCACCTCGAGGAACCCCTGGCCCTCGCAGGACCCCGGGCTCCTTGTCGTTGGCAGAGCCCGGATTTTCCCCAGACCCCGGGCACCGGGCTTCACCACCTGCGTCTTTATAGAGCTGTGAGCGCTCCCAGGAGCAAAGGTGAGCAGAGTGCCCGGGAGCCGCCAGGTAAGGGAAAGATAGGAGGGTGCAGGCTGGAAGGGAAGAGAAGGCGGCCGGGGGCGCAGGGGGCGCAGGGGGCGCAGGGGGCGCAGCGGGCGCAGGGGGCGCAGCAGAGGCGGGGCCCGCGGTACCCCGACCCGCGGCAGGTGCCGGTGGAGACGTCAGCGAGGCCGAGGCTGAGAAGGCGGGCAGGGCGGTCCCGCACACGGGGAACGCGGGGGGCGCTGCAGGGGGGCGGGGCGGCACCGCCCTGAAACACATCGATGGTCTCCCCCAGTCTCGACTCCTTCGGCGGCTGCCACGAGCAGGACTTCTCCACGCCCCAAAGACTGGACTTAACGCGGCTTCCTGGGTCGCGGGGCTGCAGCGTCTGCTCTCAGGCCCCAGGCCCAGGCCCCCGCCCCGGCCACCTCCGTCCGTTCCCGTCAGGGGCCACCTGCCCTGGGAGCCGACCTGGGGTCAGTCAGGGCACCCGGGGGCTGAGGGCGGATCGGGGCGGCGGGCGGGAGCGCCCTCGGCCTTCCCGCCCCGCCCGCCCGCTCTCCTGGGACGCGGGCACGCCCCTGCCCCGCCCTGCCTCGCCCCTGCCCCCGCCCCTGCCTCGCCCCCGCCCCCGCCCCCGGGCCCGCCCCGCCCCTGCCCCTGCCCCACCCCCTACCCTGCCCTGCCTCTACCCCTGCCCTGCCCCGGCCCCGCCCCTGCTCCTGCCTCTACCCCTGCCCTGCCCCGCCCCTGCTCCTGCCTCTACCCCGGCCCCGCCCCTGCCCCGCCCCTGCCCTGCCTCTACCCCTGCCCCACCCCCTACCCTGCCCTGCCTCTACCCCTGCCCTGCCCCGGCCCCGCCCCTGCTCCTGCCTCTACCCCTGCCCTGCCCCGCCCCTGCTCCTGCCTCTACCCCGGCCCCGCCCCTGCCCCGCCCCTGCCCTGCCTCTACCCCTGCCCCGGCCCCGCCCCTGCCCTGCCTCTACCCCGGCCCCGCCCCTGCCCCGCCCCTGCCCTGCCTCTACCCCTGCCCCGGCCCCGCCCCTGCCTTGCCCCTGCCCCGCCCCTGCTCCTGCCTCTACCCCTGCCCCGGCGCCAGCCCCTGCCCCCGCCCCTGCCCTTGCCCCGTCCCGCCCCTGCCCCGCTCCTGCTCCTGCCCCGCCCCTGCCCTGCCTCTACCCCTGCCCCGGCCCCGGCTCCGGCCCCGCTCCTGCCCTGCCCCCGCCCCCGCCCCTGCCCTTGCCCCGGTCCCGCCCCTGCCCCGCCCCTGCCCCTGCCCCTGCCCAGGCGGCGTGCGGCGTCTCGGCGGGAGAGCGCAGGGGGAAGGCGGGTCCCTGGGGGCCGGGGCGCGGGCAGCATGCGCGGGCGCCTCCTCTGCGCTCTGCTGGGCGCCGCGCTGGCACAGGTGAGCTCCCCCTGCGCGCAGGGGGCCCCGCGGGCTCGGTCGGAGGCGGGGGGCGGCGGGGCCAGGGGGGACGGGGGCGGGCAGAGGGCTCGGAGCACGCGTTCCTGTGGAAGCGCTGCCGGCCGAACCGAGCCACGTTGTTCTCCAGGTAACGGGTTTGTAGCGCAGTAGCCTCGGGGAGGAGGCGGCAACCACCTCCCCCTTCCAGGTCAAGGCGCTACGTCCTGCCCCCAGTGTGTTGGCGCGGCTCGCGGACTTGAGCACCCCGTCCTGGGGGGGCGACTCCCATCCCCACACCCCCACCCCCACCCCCACCCCCGCCCGGCGGCCGGGTCAGCCGGGCCTCTGCCTTAGGCCCCAGCCTGGGCTCCCGCTTTCCCGGGCCCTGGGCCGAATGTGCAAAGAGCGACCCGGAAAAAAACGATCCTGGCAATTTTCTCCACTTAAGCCTCTCCTTGCTGGAGAGGAGCACTTCGGATAAACATTTCTATTTATTTTTTTAAAGATTTTATTTATTTATTCATGAGAGACACGGAGGAGGCAGAGACAAGGCAGGGGGAGAAGCAGGCCCCACGCAGGGAATCCCATGGGGGACTCGATCCCAGGACCCCGGGGTCAGGCCCTGCGTCGGAGGCAGACGCTCAACTGCTGAGTCACCCAGGCGCCCCAACATTTACGCTTTTAAAACATTCTATTACTGTGTCTTTTCCCAGCTTAGGTGTCTCTCACTTTTCCTGAAAGGGAATCCGTCCATGAAGACTTTGAAATAAATAGTTCAAGCCACAGACCAAAGGGAAGTTTAATTTAACTGGAGCAATTCATTGCCTTCGTATTTTTTTAAATAAGAAGATGAAAACAGGATGACTTATTTATGGGTTTATTTACACAGTGGAGGTTACTGCCTGCCCAGAGGATGGAGCTTTTGAAAGCTTCTGGTGATCGGGAAAACACGGAAGTGTCTTTGAGTGAATAGTCAGTCGATTAGGGCAGTAAATTGTATTTTAGGAGAAAAGAGATGGAAAGTTGTTATAGTTTATAGGGTGAGAGCTGAGATGACAAAATAATCCTAATAAGAATGTGGGTGGTACAGTTTACTTTCACTGAGGGCTGGAGGGGCACATTTCCCCAGTAGAAGTGAGATGGGGATGCCTCTCTCCCACTCTGCCCATCTTGAGAAAAGTCCTGCCATTATTGTGAATGGAGAGCCTACAATGTATTCCTAAGCAGCAAATATTCCAGTATAGACAGATGTGTCCAAAATTAAAAGAAAAAAACATAAAAAGGCATTAAAATACAGCGACAAGAAAGTATTATTTTGCTTACTTTTGCCAGAATGAATTTTTGAGGAATAATACCTACCATTCATTGAGCATCTGCTATGTACCGAGCTAGGTACTTCAGTAATTATCTTAATCCTCAAAATAACCTTACAAGGTGGATATTAATAATTCCATTTTGCAGAGGAAGATTGAGGCTCAAAGGTTAAATAAATGATAGAAAGTCATTTAAGATCTCAGAGCTAGAATAAATAAATAAAATCATTAAAAAAAATCCACCAAAGCTCAGCTCTGGTGTCAACTTTCTGTTTACACCAAAAGAGCCTCTTTTGGTGTACAGAGGTCTGTCTCATTTCTTTTCTGTCGTACCAAAAGAATCTGCTAACTCTTTTGTTGCCCTGAGATTTTGATTTTTGAAAACGATCAAAATGTCTGAAGAAAAAAGAAATCTATCGACCTATCTATCTTTATATTTTCCCACTATTGGCCATTTTGGGGACTCTTCATTACTTTGTATTTCTGGATTACTATCTATTGTAATTTTTCTTTAGATGGAAGATCTTCCTTTAATATTTCTTGTGACACAGATGTGCTAGCAACAGTTTTTCTCAGTTTTTGTTTAATTGGAAATTAAATTTCACTTTCACTTTTGAAAGATAGTTTCACTGGAGATAGAATTCTAGGTTGACAGGTTTTTTTTCCCCTTTCAGTACTGGGTCTTGTTTTCTTCCTCCTCCCCCCCTTTTTTTTTTTTAAAGACTTCATTGTTTTTTGAATTTTATTTATCACAAGAGACCCAGAGAGAGAGGCAGAGACATAGGCAGAGGGAGAAGCAGGCTCCCTGCCAGAAGCCCGATGTGGACTTGATGGCGGGATTCCAGCATCACAACCTGAGCCAATGACAGACACTCAACCACTGAGCCACCCAGGTGCCCCAAGACTTAATTTTTTATAGAGTAGCTTTAAGATAACAGCAAATTTGAGGGGGTGCCTGGGTGGTGCAGTTGATTAAGCATCCACTTCATGGTTTCTGCTTAGGTCATGATCTCAGGGTCATGAGATGGAGCCCTGCATCAGGCTCGGTGCTCAGCATGGAAACTGCTTGAGATTCTTGCCCCCTCTCCCTCTATCCCTCCCACTTGTGCTCTCTCTGTCTCTCAAATAAATACATACATCTTAAAAAAGAGATCACAGCAAATTTGAGAGGAAGGTACAGAGATTTCCTGTGCGCTACCTACTGGTACACATGCATAGCTTCCCCCATTATTAACATCCTCCACCAGAAATGATGGACCTACGTTGATACATTATTACCTAGAGTCCAGAGTTTACCTTGGGGTTCACTTCTGGTGAGGTACATCCTGTGAGTTTGGACAAATGTATAATGACATGTATCCACCATTATAGTATCATAGAGGATTTTTGATGCCCTAAAAATCCTCTGTGCTCCAGCCATTTACCTCTTCCCTCAACCCCTGGCAGCTACTGATCTTGTTACTGTCTCCACAGCTTTGCCCTTTTCCAGAATGTCATGTAGTTGGAATCATACAGTATTTAGACTTTTCAGATTGGCTTCTTTCACTCATTTCTTTTTAGCACTGCATAATATTTCATGGCCTGGCTATGTCCAAGGCCCCCACTGAAGAACATCTTAATCTCTTTGGAAGTCAGGTCTCATTATTTTTGTTATTCTCTTGTATATAATGCTTCTCTTTTCTCACTCTGCTTTCAAGATTTTTTTTCTTTATCTTTGGTTTTCAACAAGTTGCCTTGTGGCCTCAGAGATTATATAGAAATGCTTCAAGATTGGAAAGAGAAACAAGTGTCCGCAGGTGGGCAGTTTTGAGAATAGGCATTTCCTTAAGAGGCAGCGATATGAGGAAAGCATGGAGAAGGAAACTGAGCTGGTGGGCCTAGTAAGCAGTAAGACACAGGAAGAGAGTGCATTGAGAGTGAAGGCTGGAGAAGAAGGCATAAAACCAGCACAGGCTTTCGACAACATGCTTATAATTTTGATCTGCACAGTATACCCAGTAGGGGACTATTCATGGGCTTTAAAGAGAGGAGTAGTAGAATCAGATATGTTTTTTAAAGGGATCCCTCCATCAGCAATGTGGTAGATTCATTTGGGAAGTCATTCTTGAGGAAGGAAAACCAGTTGGGAACATATTGCAATCCAACTCAGCAGCAGTGCAAACGGCGAGATGGTGACTAGTTCTAGAAATAGGAGGACAGTATTAGTCACTGAACGGCTATGGGAGGTGAGGGAGAGGAAGATGACCTGGGTGACTCCTGGCTTCCTAACTCCAAACTTTGAAGAAGCTGTCCAAAAGGGCAGAGGTGGGTGAGGAATGATAAGTTTAGGGAATGAGCTTTTTCCATGGGACATTCTAGTGGCGATGTCTAGTCGGTAGTCAGCTATACGGCTCTAGAGCTCGGTGGAGAGATCCTGGATGGAAATTTAGTTTTGAAGCTTGTGCAGGGTGGAAATCAAAGGCAAAGGGTAGACGAGATTGCTAAGAGACCGTGTGCAGAGTGTGAAATGCAATCCTTTAAGGTTATGAAACATCGATTAGTCTAAATGTAAGTCATACTCAGGGGGTAACGGGAGTCTGCACAAGAGATTGAGAAAGTATGTTGAGAGGTTAAGGGTGGAATTGGGAAGGTCTTGTGTCATGAAAGCCAAGGGAGAGGAGAAGATTAAGAAAGAGTCAAATACCCCAGAGATGTGGACAAGGGGATGACATAGAGGCGCCATGAATAGGAGCCCGATTGAGCGCCACTGAACCTGGCAGGGAGGCCTTGGGAAAAACTGAGAAGTAGACACTATTTCTACTCCCTTCTCCACTATTTCCTTCTGTCGCCCTCCTCCTTCTCCAGAAACCCAGCACTGTTTCCTCCAACTCCATCCTCACATTGTATCTTCAACCTGAATTGTAGCTGAAAGTGTTTCTCTGGGGGATACATTTTGCCAGTGATGAGACAAAAGGCCGGGGTGGAATGGTGGAATTTCAAACTAATGCTTTTAAAGGCAGGATTTTTGAGTTGGAAAGAGGCTTAGATCTCTATATCAGTGCAAGTGCTTCAGTCTATTAAATAAAAATTGAGGGTTGATTATCCAAGTTACTTGCTAGGTGCTGTGCTAGGAGCCAAGAGTACACCCACAAATGAACCAGGAGCCCCTACGGCTGGATAGTGGTAAGCACGTGGAGAAGGCAGGCACTTACATAGGAAATTTCAGTACAAGGTCATAAAAAAGGGAGGCAGGGGAGTTGTAAGACGTTTTCTGGAAAAGTTGATATGTGACCAGCCAGGTGAAGGAGTGGGAGTCGGGGAAGTATGTTCGAGGCACAAGGAACAGCATTGGATATGCAGGGAACTGCAGACACTTGAACTTGCTAGAATGTAAGGAATGCAAGAAATGAAGAGGGCCCCTGAATGCTGTGCTTTGGAGTTTGGGCTTATTCCTTTAAGTCAGTGACTTTCAGGTGTGAGGGATGAAGGGGAGGAGCAGGTGAGGTTGGCTTTCTGCTTCCTGGGGAACAGGAACTCAGTGGTTGGTGCCCCCATTCCCCATTCACTAAAATGGGAACCACTAGCTGAGGAGCAGTCTGTTGTGGGGAGGGAGGAAATGAGATGCTCACAGGGCATCAAGTGGGTAGACCCAGTGGGAATTCGTGAGTTGCAAGCTTAGGGAGAGAGATGCAGGCTGGAGAGGAGAGACAGATGCAGAGATTAGGTGGTTTGTCCAGGATCAAAGCTGGTGTGTGCCAGGACTTGGGCTAGGGAAGGAAGGCAGCAAGGGTTGAGAGCTCAGGCTCTGAAGTCTGCTGGTCTTGTTCAAATCCTTGTCCTACCACTTACTGAATATGATCTACTTTGTATATAATCTGAGTTTCAGGGGACTCATTTATAAAATGGGGTGTGTGGTTTCCAATTGCCACAAACTCAGTGGCTAAAACAACACAAGTGTATTATCTTTCAGTTCTGGACATCTGTAGTCTGCAAATGGGTCTCCTAGGGCTAAAATCAAGTGTTAGCAGGCCTCTGTTCTTTCGGGAGGGCCTAGGGAGGGCCTAGGAGAGAGTCCTTTGCTTGCCTTTTGCAGCTTTTAAAGGCACCTGCACTCCTGGCACTTCTGCCTCTGCTTCTATCATCTCAGCTTTTCTGACATTCCTGCCTCTCCTCCCCCCTCCTTTTTTGAGAGAATGAGAGAATGTGTGCAAGTGGGGCAGAGTGACCCAAGTGGAAATCAAGAGTCAGATGCTTGCAAAATGCTCAGCATCAGGGAATTACAAATCAAAATGAGACACCAGCTCACACAGGTCAGAATGGCTAAAATTAACAACACGGAAACAACAGATGTTGGCGAGGATGAGGAGAAAGGGGAGCCCTCTCACGCTGCGGGTGGGAATGCAGGCTGGTGCAGCCACTCTGGGAGACAGTGTGGAGGTTCCTCAAGTTGAAAATAGAGCTGCCCTACAGCCTAGCAATCGCACGGCTCCGTATTTACCCCACAGATACAGATGTAGTGATCCGAAGGGGCACCTGCACCCCAGTGTTCACAGCAGCAATGTCCACCATAGCCAAACTATGGAAAGGGCCCGGATGTCCAGCGACAGGTGAATGGGTAAAGACGTGGCGGGTGTGTGTGTGTGTGTGTGTGCGCGTGCTCACGCGTGAGTGTACTACTACTCAGCAATCAAAAAGAATGGAATCGTGCCATCTGCAACGACATGGATGGAGCTGGAGGGTATTATGCTGAGCGAAATAGTCAGCGAGGATTGTGTGACTTCACTCATGTGGAATTTAAGAAACAAAGGAGAGGATCATAGGGGAGGGAGGGAGAAACACAACTAGGTGAAGTCAGAGAGAGACAAACCATGAGGGACTTCTTACCAGAGGAAACAGCCTGAGGGTCACTGGAGGGGAGGGGAGCCTCAAGGGGTATCCGCTGTAGGGGGCCCTGACTAGGGGTGACGAGAGGAGAGGGAAGGTACAGAGAGGGCTCTGAGTAGGGAGGGGGGCACCCAGAAGCCAACGGGTGGTGGGGGAGGGTGCAGGGGGAGGAGGGGAGAGGCACCCAGAAAGCGGAAGGGAGGGCGCAGGGGGGAGAAGGGAGAGGCACCCTGAAAGTGGACGGGGAGGGCACAGGCGGGGAGAGGGCACAGGGAGAGGGGAGAGGCACCCAGATAGTGGGGGGAGAGGGTGCAGGGGCAAGAGGGGAGAGGCACCCCAAAGGCGGAGGGAGAGGGTGCAGGGGGAGGATGGGAGAGGCACCGAGATAACGGAGAGAGAGGGCCCAGGGGCAGGAGGGGAGAGGCACCCAGATAGCCGGGGGAGAGGGCGCAGGGGCAGGAGGGGAGAGGCACCCTGAAAGCGGATGGAGAGGGCTCAGGGGGCGTTCAGGGGGAGAGAGGAGAGGCACCCCGAGATCCGCCGGGGAGGGTGCAGGGGGAGGAGGGGAGAGGCACCCAGATAGCAGGGGGGTGGGGGGTGGGGGAGAGGGCGCAGGGGGAGGAGGGGAGAGAGGCACCCCGAGAGCGGACGGGGAGGGCGCAGGGGGAGGATGGGAGAGGCACCGAGATAACGGAGAGAGAGGGCCCAGGGGCAGGAGGGGAGAGGCACCCAGATAGCGGGGGGGGGGGGGGGGGGCGCTCAGGGGGCGTTCAGGGGGAGAGAGGAGAGGCACCCCGAGATCCGCCGGGGAGGGTGCAGGGGGAGAGGGGAGAGGCACCCAGATAGCCGGGGGAGAGGGCGCAGGGGCAGGAGGGGAGAGGCACCCTGAAAGCGGATGGAGAGGGCTCAGGGGGCGTTCAGGGGGAGAGAGGAGAGGCACCCCGAGATCCGCCGGGGAGGGTGCAGGGGGAGGAGGGGAGAGGCACCCAGATAGCGGGGGGGTGGGGGAGAGGGCGCAGGGGGAGGAGGGGAGAGAGGCACCCCGAGAGCGGACGGGGAGGGCGCAGGGGGAGGATGGGAGAGGCACCGAGATAACGGAGAGAGAGGGCCCAGGGGCAGGAGGGGAGAGGCACCCAGATAGCGGGGGGGGGGGGGCGCTTAGGGGGCGTTCAGGGGGAGAGAGGAGAGGCACCCCGAGAGCCGCAGGGGAGAGCGCAGGGGGTGCAGGGAGAGGATGGGAGAGGCACCCAGATAACGGAGAGAGAGGGCGCAGGGGGAGGAGGGGAGAGGCACCCAGATAGCGGGGGGGGGGGGAGAGGGCGCAGGGGGAGGGGGGGAGGCACCCCGAGAGCCGCCGGGGAGGGCGCAGGGGGAGGATGGGAGAGGCACCCAGATAACGGAGAGAGAGGGCGCAGGGGCAGGAGGGGAGAGGCACCCAGATAGCGGGGGGGGGGGGGGGGGAGAGGGCGCAGGGTGAGGAGAGGAGAGGCACCCAGATAGCGGGGGGGGGGGGGGTGAGAGGGCGCAGGGGCAGGAGGGGAGAGGCACCCGAGAGCCGCGGGGAGGGCGCAGGGGGCGCAGGGGGAGGCGGGCGGCGGAGGGAGCGGAGGGAGCGCCGGGCGGCAGGTGCGGAGGCCCCGTGGCCGCGCGTGACGCCGCGTGGGTGGCGGGGAGGTGTGCTGCAGGCCCGCGGAGCCGGCGGAGCGGCGGGGGCGGCCCCTGTGCCGCTGGCCCTGCGAGTGCGGCGCGCGGCCCCGCTGCGGCCCGGGGGTGAGCCTGCTGACCGACGGCTGCGGGTGCTGCGAGGTCTGCGCCAGGCAACACGGCGACGCGTGCAACGAGGCCGACGTGTGCGACCCGCACCGGGGGCTGTACTGCGACTACTCGGCGGACCGGCCGCGGTTCGAGACGGGCGTGTGCGCGTGTGAGTGCGCGGGGCCCGCGGGCGGGAGGCCTGGCCGGGCCGGGGTCTCGGCTCCCGGGGCCTGGGCGGAAGCGGCAGATTCTGCAGACTCGGTCCCACCGTCGGATGCAACCCGAAGCCGGCCTTCCCGCCCCTAGAAACTAATCGTGCTTCGGCCGTCAGGGTGGGTGGGTGGGTGGGTCGCCGCGCGCACCGCTTTAACCTCAGCCTTTCCAAATAACCCGCAGGCCGTCGTGGTCTGTTTGTCTTTTAAAGATTATTTACTTATTTATTCATGAAATTCACAGAGAGAGAGAGAGAGGCAGAGACACAGGCAGAGGGAGAAGCAGGCTCCATGCAGGGAGCCCGACGTGGGGCTCGATCCTGGGTCTCCAGGATCAGGCCCTGGGCCGAAGGCGGCACTAAATCGCTGAGCCACCCAGGGATCCCCACCTAGGGTTTTTAAAAAAATTTATTTAAAAAATTTCCCCCCATCTAGTTTCTAGCTGAGGCAGATGCATGAAGAGGAAGGCCAAGGGGATCCCCACTCACACCCCGACCCCCAGCTTTAGGGGCTCTAGCTCTGGAACCTGCTTAAGACCACCTCAATCTATCCCTTGACAGAAATTCAGGATCCCAATTTACCTAGAATTAAAATTTTTTTCTTTTCTTTCTTTTTTTTTCTTTTTTTAAAGATTTTCTTGGGACACCTGGGTGGCTTAGCAGTTGAGCGTCTGCCTTCAGCCCAGGACGTGACCCTGCGGTCCCAGGATCGAGTCCCACGTCAGGCTCCCTGCATGGAGCCAGCTTCTCCCTCTGCCTGTGTGTCTCTGCCTCTCTCTCTGTGTATCTCTCATGAATAAATAAATAAAATCTTAAAAAAATAATAATAATTAAGATTTTCTTTATTTGAGCGAGAGAGAGAGCAAGCGAGCGAGAGCAGGGGCAAGGGCAGAGGGAGAGGGGGTCCCAGCCTCCTCCCTGGGCCAGGAGCCCTCGTGGGCCCCATCCCGGGACCCCAGGATCATGACCTGAGCCGCAGGAGGATGCTTACCCCACTGAGCCACCCAGGCGCCCCCCAGATTAAGATTCCTGGGAAGAGCAAGCCCCAGGTCAGTGGCCATTAGGGCCCGTGCGGGAAAGGCCCAGGGGCAGGCAGGCAGCCCACAGTGCTAGGCTGTGCAGTTCCCAATGTGGGCACTGGGCTCAGACGAGCAATCACACCCTGGGCTGAAGGCGGTGCTAAACCAGTGGGCCACCGGGGCTGCCCTCTATTGGAATTTAATGCATTTAAATGGATTAGAAATTTATTTTATTTATTTTTAAGATTTTATTTATTCGTTCATGAGAGACACACATGGAGAGAGAGGCAGAGGGAGAAGCAGGCTCCATGCAGGGAGCCCGACGTGGGACTCGATACCGGGTCTCCAGGATCAGGCCCTGAGCCAAAGGCGGCACTAAATCGCTGAGCCACCTGGGCTGCCCTAAATGGATTAGAAATTTAAAAATACTTAACTAATTCATTTAAAAAGAGCAAACCCATTGCAACTTGACGGGAATACATATATTTATGAAAAATACTTTATTTTCTAAAAGGCAGAAAAATTTAGTGAGAAGAATGGAACTGTTTTACATTTATGCCCCTTTCTCCAATGTCCGGCTTAAACGGGAGATCGATAGATTTCTGCTTTCCGTCTATTCCTGTGTGTTCTTTTGGTTGCAATATATGAAGGGAACGCAGCCTCACACAGATGGGGTCCTTGGAAAAGGCAGGAATATTTTAACAGAGTTTTCAGATAATTGTGAATATTCCTTTTCATATTATATTAGAGCCTGAGAAGTGGTAGTGTCCTGGAAATTAGCTGCATCGTGGAGTCAGAAACCATGTCCGTGAACGTGCCGAGCTCCATGACCATGGAATGCACTGGTCTCTCCAAGACCCACTTAGAGTGTGTCTTTTACTCAGAAGTGATTTTCTTTCTTTTTTTTTTTTTTTTTAAGATTTTATTTATTTATTCATGAGAGATACAGAGAGAGAGAGGCAGAGACACAGGCAGAGGGAGAAGCAGGCTCCCTGCAGGGAGCCCCATGTGGGACTCGATCCTGGGAATCTGGGATCACGACCGGAGCTGAAGGCAGACCCTCAACCGTTGAGCCACCCGGGCGTCCCTCAGACGTGATTTTCTGATACCATGCAGTGGTTATTTGGAAAGTGCTGGTTTGGAACAGTGGTTAT
Source organism: Canis lupus familiaris (assembly GCF_011100685.1). Taxonomy (NCBI): domain Eukaryota; kingdom Metazoa; phylum Chordata; class Mammalia; order Carnivora; family Canidae; genus Canis; species Canis lupus. The sequence continues at coordinate 68,897,050 of NC_049233.1, forward strand.
GTAGCTGTTCCAAATACCCATACACTTAATCATGTAATATTTTTAACAAATCCCGCGAGTGGATGCTGACCTCGTGGGAAGCTCTGCACGTCGGCAGCTACGGAGACCGCCGCGGCGGATGCAGGTTTCCCGGGATGCTGGTTTTCGCTCGCAAGCCTGCCTCCGTCCTGTCACGGGCCACTTCTCTTTTCCTTGAAGTGACACAGGCTCACTGTTGATTTTCAAGGAAACGTCTGCTGAAACCCGAGTGATCATGGTTTACCCGTGAGTCATTTCTGTAGGTGGAATTCCTACTAAAGAAGTGGTTGGTTCAGCCCCAAACTCCAACAATGGGAGAGGCGCTTCTCCTCAAGATGCTATCGTGTCTGCCAAACTGCTCTGCGCCTACCTCCTTGTGTCCCGCAGGAGATTAAAAAAGGCATATATTTGATGATTAGGATTTATTTTTATTTTTTAAATTTTTAAATTTTTTTTTTTTTGATGATTAGGATTTAACACAGTGATTTTTGCTGTGCTATCAGAACAGTATTGAGTAAAGTTAGCTTTTTTTTTTTTTTTCCAAAAAGTACATTTCTGGACAAGCAGCAGTGGCAAGGCCAGACTACGGAGACCACCCTGTCCAGTCTGGTGGATGCTAAGCTTCCAGCTGCAGCTCCCGCCCCCATTACAAACACCAACGCGGGGTAAAAAGCCGGGCACAGCTTAGTATTTTGAGCAAAGGCTCTGACCTTGCAGATCCTCTGGAAGGGCCTCGCTATTGCCAAGAGGTCCGAGGGTCACAGTCTCTGAGAACTGCTGCTCCAGGTCACAAATGCCTGTCGGAGGAGTGAGCGCCCCTTCCAGTTGTCCCGGCGGCGGTGGCATTAGGTACCGTGCAGCCCCGCAGCTTAACCGATGCTGGCTTCTTCCGCCCTCACGCCGCTCATTTCTTACGTCCCTGCTATTGTTGGATTCCTGGGAACACCTCTGACCAGCCGTGTGACTTGCAGTCACCGTGCCCCCCGCCATCCTCGCCGTGATCCGGAACGGGGCCGTGCCCGGTCACTTCTGAGGGACCAACCGGGGCTGAGGGCCTACAATGAAAATGTCTCATTTTCACCTTGTGGCTCATGTTCTGAGAAGGAGGCTCCGGCCGGGAGCCTAAGTGACTGAGGACGCTGCTCCGCGAGGCAGAGAGCTGTCCCCCGTGGCTCCCCCCGGGGAGGCCTGGGCTAACAGGGGTGGCTTCCTCGGTGACCTTGCGCTTCTGTCTTTTCAGACCTTGTGGCTGTGGGGTGCGAGTTCAACAGGGTACACTATCATAATGGCCAGGTCTTTCAGCCCAGCCCCCTGGTTAGCTGCCTGTGCGTGAGCGGGGCCATTGGGTGCACACCTCTGCTCCTTCCGACGCCGGCCGACAGCGACAGCGGCTGCTCCGGGGCTCCAGACAGAAAGAAGCCTGGCGGACTCGACTGTGGCCGGGGGCCGTCCCGACAGCAGCTTTCAACAAGCTACAGAACAAGGCCGGGTGCGTAGACGCGTGTCTGTTGGTTCATGTGTGGCTTCTCGGGGTCTTGTCTCATGTTCCTTTGATGAACCAGAGGTTCCCAGGAGGTACTGATGTGATTTGGTCTGGCTGTGCCATCTCTCAGTCTCATAATGTTTAGAGTTTTCCAGTAGAACATTCCAGTGCTTCAAAGCGCTGCTCGGTCAGAGGAAACTCTTCTAGGCCTCTGCTCCTTCCCACGCAACCCCTTCTCAGGAAAACGGACCCAACGTGGTTCCCGGGCACCCTGAGGAGAACTTGCACTCGTGTCGATGTGTTACGAGCCAGAAGGGAGAACCATCCACTCTCCAAAATTTTCCAGGGCAGCTTTGCTACAGGATGAAGGCAGAGCTGGAAGGCTGCTGGTTAAAGATACTTGAGGATATGCTTAGAATGTGTGAACGTCGTTTCTAAAAACAGAAAACTGCTGACATGACATCATCATTTCATTTGCTCGGAGATAGAGCGAATAGATAGTAGAGCTCTGAGCTCTGTCCGCAGTCACCAGCCTCTCTCTACAGAGACACCGGTGCGGCGCCCCGGTACGCGGGAGGGAGGCCGACACCCGTGCGGAGACCCCGCGAGCGTCACCGTATTCATAAAGTCTGTGTTCTGGTCAGCTCGAAGCTAACATTCTTTTTTTTTTTTTTGCAACAATTTAACTTTTTTTTTTTTGAAGCTAACAGCTTATTTAAGTGCCAGGGCATTTTGGGGATGGGAGTTTCAAAAACCCCAACAAATGAAGCACAGATGAGGAAGGACGCAGACGGTTCCATATTCATGCCTGGTTATTGTTCACGTCTCTGTGTTTTCACTCAGGAATCAAGAAGGCCTTTTTTTTTTTTTTTTTTTTTTTGCATAGATATTTAGAGCTTAGTAAATGAAAGGCGCCGTGGAGATGCAAAAGGGATACTCATCTACGCTGAAAACCCTCAAGTTCACTTCTATTATGTGGATATTTAATAAAAGCAACTATGGTCCGAGAAATCAGTTTTAGGTGTTTGAAAACGAACTCTAGGAAAGGAACATTCTCGGAGACTTCCAATACGCCAGTTAATTTGGGAACAGTTGAACAGGTTGTGGTGAATTTGCATCCAGCACACTTCATTGTTCAGCTAATAGCATGACACTACTCATGCTCCAAAACCTCCGAGATGATAAGCCAAACTCTTCTTTGTTCGAAAGGTGCAGGAACACTTGATTTTCTGCATTGGATCTGAGGGGCTCAGGGTGAGGTCTTGGGACCCACGTCTGAACCTCGCTGGTGAGAAAATGCCTTAGGCTAGCAGTTTGCACAAGTGAAATCCCCTTGGATCAGGTTCAGTTGGTCTCCTTTGTGGCGGAAGGGCAGTTCCAGAGGATTCATTTGGAACCTGGTTCGCAGGGAGTGTTAGGTGGCCATTCTTTGTGGCGAGTGCTTTGCTACAAAAAAAAAAAAAAAAAATTCTGCCACTGTGCTCTGTGGTCGTAGAGGTCACAGGCCTGGGTGTGTTTCAGAGGACATGTACGTCTCTCTCCTGCTTAACTGAAACTGTTCATGGGCCCAAGCAGAGGTGTGGTTTTTCGAATCAAGCACAATGACACACACACACTTTAAGGAATATTTGTGACAGTAACTTACACGCTTCCTTAGCGCCAGGCAGCCCATGGTTGGGGTTGGGATCCAGCCTCTGTCGGCTCAGTATGAAGCACGCAGTGATGTGATGCCCCCGTGCTTTTCCTCCCTGCTCACCAAATGCTAAATAACCTCTTAACTTTAGAAGCTCTTCTAGTTTTCTTGCTTTTTAATGGATGTTAACTTCCTGAACTGCAGCTCTTAGCTTAACTTTAAGGGGGTTATTGGTGAGGTGATCATCTAACCTGCCTTTATTTATTGCAGATGCGTGCCGGGCTTTTAATCTGCTTCCTGCACTGAGGTCTTTAAACTGTTGTCTACCTCTCCAGGTATCTTCACGTTTCTGCTTCCTCTCCCTCAGCTGCTTGTGCAATCGCAAGATCCAACTGCAATAACACTGAGAGCTGCAAAGTATCATTTTATTCAGAGACGGCAGATGCTGGCAGATGCTTCAAAGCAGATGATGTTTCCCATCAGGAAGGCAGTTGGCGGGGGCCTGGGTGGGTGGGAGGGGGCAGGAGGAGGGTGTCTTTTCAGAGTTTTATTTATTTATTTATTTATTTATTTATTTATTTATTTATTTATTTATTTATTTATTTAAAAGGTTTTACTTATTTATTCATGAGAGACAGAGAGGGGCAGAGACACAGGCAGAGGGAGAAGCAGGCTCCCTCTGGGGAGCCCGATGTGGGACTCGATCCATGGACCCAGGGATCACGACCTGAGCCGAAGGCAGACGCTCAAGCATTGAGCCACCCAGGTGCCCCATTTTCAGAGTTTTAAACTGGCATTTTGAAGTAACGTAGCCAGAATGCTGCAATGTCCAACTGCAGACTCAGACTTATTCCAAGCATCCATTTGGGAAATGCTTTGAGACAATGAACCCATGTGTAGTTTGTTTAAAATGAACTTAAAATGGCTAAATTCATTCATGAGCAGAAGAAGCTCCCAATGGATTTCTAAGAAGGTGGAAGAGTTATTTTGCACGGCACCACATTGTATTTTCGTTATTCATCCCCTTGCCCTCCCTTCTGCTAAGCAGGAATCAGTGGAGGGGGCTCCATCTAACCACCAGCTTACCCACCCCCCACCCCCCATAAATCTATCCATCTTTTCTTTTGGCAGGTCTTTTTCTAGAGCTGATTTGAAATGGCTAGTCCATGGAAGGAATACCATGGGCCTGATACCATAGGGAATGTAGCAATTAAGTTGAATGAATAAAATAGATTACACATTTGCCATGACTTAGTCTATGGCTATTCTGATTACTTCAGTGTAATGCAGAGAATTTTCTAAAAGACTAGATTAAGGGGCACCTGGGTGGCTCAGTGGTTGAGAGTCTACCTTCGGCTCAGGGCGTGACCCCGAGGTCCTGGGATCGAGTCCTGCATCAGGGCTCCTATAGGGAGCCTGTTCCTCCCTCTGCCTGTCTCTGCCTCTTTGTGTTTCTCATGAATAAATAAATAAAATCTTAAAAAAAAAAGAAAAGACTAGATTAAAACAAGTGGAGGAAAAATAACTGGGCTCAATAGGTTATTCTCGAATAGAACTTTTGTATTTTAGGTTTTAACATATTACGAAATTTAACATTAAGACATTGTTCTGATTAATATCTTGAATTCCTTAATCCTACTACTGTCTATTTCATTGTTGAAAATAATATCCAGCAAGATGCGAGAATGAGAGAAAACGCAGTAGTTTAATACTTGGTGAGCTAAGCCGAAGCAAGTGGGTGCATCTACTCAGATTTTCAAAGATAAAGATTTTTCTTCTTCCTAAGAAATTGGACTATAATATTTGCTTGAAAGGTAATTTGGAAAGTGGGAAGAGGAGAGAACGAGTTAGACCAGAAGCTTATTCTGAATTACATTACATAAAAGGTTCTGATCTATTAACTATTAGCTGAAAAATATTAAAAGTTGTCTATGGGGATCCCTGGGTGGCGCAGCGGTTTGGCGCCTGCCTTTGGCCCAGGGCGCGATCCTGGAGACCCGGGATCGAATCCCACGTCGGGCTCCCGGTGCATGGAGCCTGCTTCTCCCTCTGCCTGTGTCTCTGCCTCTCTCTCTCTCTGTGACTATCATAAATAAATAAAAATTAAAAAAAAAAAAGTTGTCTATGTATTTAGATACACATCTACTCTCCCCCCCCCCCCCCTTTATTTTAGCTTATAGGAACCTCCCGCTTATTTGGAAAGGAAAATGTCTTGTGCAAGCAACAAAGTGGACTCCTTGCTCCAGAACGTGTGGGATGGGAATATCTGATCGGGTCACCAATGAAAATAGCAACTGTGAAATGAGAAGAGAGAGAAGACTGTGTTATATTCAACCTTGTGACAGTAATATATTAAAGAGAGTAAAGGTGAAACTTAATTTGATGTAACTTCATTATAATTCAATATTAAAAGAGTCCTAAAAAGTGTAAGTGTGTTTCAGGGGAGAGATTGGGTGTGACTCTTGTAAAAATAAAATCACCTCCTGGGTAACTCTTAAAGTCAAATGATCTCTGAGGAGAACAAAGATTAATCTAATTGCACTTCATGGGGAAAATCCCTACCCAGCGAAGGGGTAATGTTAACCCTGTTGATTCTGCTCTAACAGCTTAGCAGTGTGGGTCTTGACCAGCCTGGTTTGCTGTGGTACACCCACCATGTAGGTCTTTTAAAAGCAGATCCTTTTCGGATTCCAATTTTTTAGAATATATTAACTTTATGTGGTGGAGTCAAGGCAATGGATAACAGATTTTGGTTGTTGCATCGTAATTATTGAAACAGACCTTACGAACATCAGAGAAGTTCTGATCTTGGTTCTTGATCCTTGGATCACCAAGTTGGAGGGGGAACCCACCATTTCCAAAATGCTCTGTGCTTAGATAGTAAACTTGCCAAAGGACTATGATAACATATTCACACTAGAATTGTTTGGTATAATTAGAGCTGGTCCTCCTTCTAGGGCAAGGCAAGATGACGGTCTCAAGAGTAAGTCTAAGGAATGCTAAAACTCATCTCCAGGTTATTCCCGATCATAGTAAGAAGCTGACAACTCAATTTTAAAGGAATTAAGATAGGTATTCATTTATTCATCCACTCAAAACCGCCTATGTTAGGGAATTTGCTGTCTTAGGTAAATAAACATTTAATAAGACCTGGCCTTTGATATTAAAGAAGACAGAAAAGTTCTCACTGTAGAAATTGTGGAACTAAGTGAAGGGTGGACAGCAAAAAAAAATTGGGGAGCGGCTCCTACATTATGATGGGATAGGAACAGGGGGGCACAGACCCCTGGCGAGGGGATTTCAAAGGTAGGAGAGTGCGGAAAGTCACTGCCCTGCGTTTGTGTTTCCGCATTTGTGTTTCCATATATAGTACTACTTTTTCTAAACTGTTGTATTCAAATTAAAGAATGACTTAATGTTATGTGCCTTTTCAGATCCCGAAAGGAAAAACGTGCCAACCTACTTTCCAACTCTTCAAAGCTGAGAAATTCGTCTTTTCTGGATGCTCAAGCACTCAGAGTTATAAACCCACTTTTTGTGGAGTATGTGTAGATAAGAGATGCTGTGTTCCTAATAAGTCGAAAATGATCACCATTCAATTTGATTGCCCAAATGAAGGCTCATTTACATGGAAGATGCTGTGGATTACATCTTGTGTATGTCAGAGAAACTGCAGAGATCCAGGAGATATATTTTCTGAGCTCGAGATCCTATAAAACCTAGTATATGTGGGAAAAGTTAGGTTCAGGTGATTATGTCATTACCTAAGAAAATTGGAATGGTTTCAAAAGGGTGGCAAATCTACCTTATTGGTTTAAAACAGTAAGAATGCCTACCTATTCTCAGATGACTATCTTTAAGGCATTAGAAGCTATTAAAAAGGTTCTCTTAAAAATATATGTAAAACTTGGTGCAGCTCTTTCTGCTTATGGGTCCTGTCCCGGTGCTTTAATAAAACCACCTTTTTTTGCATCCCCCCCAAATTTATTTATATATATATGCTAAAACTATATGTGTATATATATATATAAATTTATATATAATGTTAAAAATCTTAAAAGTAAACTTACTTTAAAATGTGTAATTATGAAATACACAGTTGCTTTCATCTACATACACACATATTCCATACATAATGGAAAAGTTATTCAATTTACAAGAAAGCATTTTACTCTATAATCTAGAATACTTTGTTGAAAATGTGTAAAAAGTTTAGAACTTTTTCGGAACTTCTTTACAACTTTATCTGTACTTTGACAATGTAGCCTAGGATTCCATCAGATGATAATCATTACATGGTGTGTAAGATTCTAGGTTTAATTCTTAAATAGGACAACGATTAAACTGTCAATGTACTTTTTAACTTCCATTGCCCTAGTCTGAGTATCAGGTTTATTAAGATTTATTTTGGAAGGAGAAAATAGAACTTCTTTGGCCATTAGTGACCACGGTAATCTAAAAGTTTTTATACCAAATACTGTAAAAAATTACATTTCCAAGATAAAGATCAAGAGCAGTATCCTTACTTTGAAAAGTAAAAAAACTTAAAAACTTAACACTGAAGGAAGCACAGATAGATGATTTGGCTTGAAAATAAACTGTCCCTAAAAATTACTTCCTTAAATGATAACTCCACCTATGGATTTAAAATATAAATTGTATTTAAGGATAAGTTAACATTAAAATTGTAACCGGAGATTACAATAACTGCAACACTGTCACTGGACTATTACAGTCATTTTCCTGCGAAGTCTGGAAGAAGATGTCAAGCTAAGTAATGTTCTGTTTGCTTATATAAATGGTGACAGACAAAACCAATTATCAAGCGATACTGTTTAAAAATATAGACATTTATTATTAAGAAATCAACTGGTTTAATAATAACATTATATTTGAAGATAATTTAATACATATTCATGTTAAAATAAATGTAAATTTGGATTCTTTTGAGTACAAACAAGTGGTTACCCCAAGGAGAAACAAAATCTCCTTCATACTATAATAAAACCTATCCTTGTAAAGTTAGTGGGTATTACATAGAAGTATTTATATTGTGTTCTGCTATTCCTCATACTTGCTTTTAAAGAATCAGGAGAATTTAAACGATATAAAAAAATAAATTATAAATAAATATAAAAATATACCTGTATATGATTTTTTTAAAAGACATGAATTATCACTTTATAAATGCCTAAACATGAGATTATAAATAAAAATGTTGAGGAACTCTGTTTTTCCAATTTTAGAAAAGGCGAATTTTCTGAAGACAAATGTTTGAAGTTAAGGTAATAGGACTTCACTAATTTCACAGGCTGGTATTACCCACAAATTGTGATGAAATGAAAACCACCACTCTTTTTTCTTTTTTTTAGACAAAAATACTTTCTAATAGGAAAAAGTGCAAAGTGGGTTTTCTGAATCACAAACATTCCAAAACAGAAAGGAAAGGTGATGAAAACCAATGTAAAATTAAGAAAAGTAAAAATTGCATTTTTGGGGTATTTTTTACATAGCTATGCTTAGTCTAGGTAAATCTTCCACAGGCATGCATTTTGTGGCATCCAGTTGGTTGTATTCCTCTATGAGCCTTGATAAAGATGACACCGCTTCCATGAAACAGCTTTCTTCCATCCCTTCAATTTGTAGATAGTGATGAAGATGAGCCTATAAATAGTAAACTGGATACTGTTGACCATTTTCAGAAAATTGAAAAAAAAATATATCTCCTAAAACATAAGTAATTCTTCATTAAAATGATAGTTCACTCAGCTTTACAAGAGAAATGAGAACTCAAATCCTGTGAACTCACGAGATCTCTCGTTTAGATAGTCTGAGTGCACCTCTCCTCTTCAGCTATAATCAGTACGATGAACACAGCAGTCGGGATTGCCCCTGACTTGTAATAGTGTAATTCACAAGAAGACATCTTAAATAGCCAAAACAATCACACACAGTTATGAAGGTGTCCTGACAATTACCTTTTTCTTGTAGAGCCTCGTGAATCTGTCTCTCAGTTCCATGAAGGTGGGCTTCACGCATGTGTTATTGGCTAGAGCTAATAACGAATGGGAATGGCCCACAGGCGGTACTGAGCACAGGCTGGTTTTCCAGCCTTCTTGATTCCAGGAGATGAACCGGAGAGAAGGTTTCAATCTGAGATGCAAAAGCTCAAAGGTGAGAATGAAGGTACTGAAAATTCTGCCGTATATGGCAGCGGGTATTACTGAAGGCACCATTCTCTTTGCTCAGTATTTAATGTAAGCTATCTATGTTTTACTATTAGCAGTAACATGGTAGAGCCCGCCAGTGAGCTAAGGGACATTTACTTGGGAGGACGTTAAATCTGGGGATGAAAAAGAGAATGAAAATACTACATTTTTCCTTGTTTTGTGAGTCAGTAGAGTTTTCCTAAAAATAGACTGTCAAAAAATAGTAAAACATAAACTTAGAGGCAGTGTAGTGTGGTAGTAATGAAACCAATAAGTTTTCTGAACACCTTCAGAGGATAAAACATATCCTATATCATTCACTATTCATAAATGACAATTTTGTGCATTAGTATTTTACGTGTGAGAAAAACAAGGCTTAAATGAGGCTAAGTAGTTTGTTCAAGGTCACACCTTAGTTAAATGGCAATGCTAGAATCTGAAGAGAGGCCATCTGAACTACTATGCTACACTGTCACAAGTAGTACACACAAATCATCATGGAAATATAAAATCAAACCTTTCAATATTTCTGCGAAGATCTGAAACCTGTACATTTCCTCTCACCATAAGGGCACAGGCGAGGTAGAGACTGTGTTTGGGGTCAGCCCGAATTAGCTGGTGATCTTTACTAAAGGCATCTGAGAACATCTGGTCCAACCTAGAACAATGAAAATCACTGTTTATACAAAATATCATTTCTTCTCTGTAGAACTACAAAATGTGAAGACAGTCACCTTCTGGTCAATAAATTTCACACACAAACACATTCTACGTTTCAGCTATCATTTTCTCAGAACACAATCTTGAGAAATACGACAAGAGAGGAGGACATCATTTATCCTTTATTTAAAGAGGGGAAGAAAAAGGTGCCAACAAGTTTGTATCTAACAATACACAGCATCCTAGTCTTTAAAATAGCTCCAGCCTGGTTCTTAAATCTCACTTAACTCAATACAAATATGATTCGGTTCCCAGAATCACTCTAGATTCTGTGTGCTGGATCTGCAGAATGATTGGGAAGAGCTGCAGAAACCACACTGTGTTACTTACTCATTCAACAGATATTTACTAAATGCCTACTGTGTGCCAGGCACTATTCTAAGCGCAAGAGACCAAGCAGTGAACAATTTCTACTCAAATGGAAAAATAATTCTACTCTAATGGAACTTACCTTCTATTTTGATTATGTGACAGCAAGAATAGAAGACTCCTTTAGGGAAAGTGAGCTGTGGGGATTCATAAATCCTCTGCTACGGTGTTCAAGATTTTGTTGTGTATGCACTTTTGGGGATTTTTACAGAGATGAGGAAACCCAGAAAAGCTTAAGAATTACTGTACAAGAAGTGGGCAAACTCATTCTTGGTTCATCCTCTGCCGCAAAACGTAAGAACTAGGAGCTATTCGTCATTTTGGCATACTTATCTTTATTTATAGAGAAATATGGAATTTCAAGAAACAAATATACACACTTCATATGTGATTATTTTCATGTGATAAAAATGGGACGAGGTACAGGACTGACATTTATTAATAAAGGTACCCCCAAGACATTCTCACTACTAAGAAATTAAAGTGTTTTAAAACTACGACTTCTAATAGAACAATTTTAAAACAATTTATTATCTTACTCAAGGATAAATGTGTTCATGTGCTGATACGGCAGCCTCTGAAATATCTATAGTACAGCAGAAAAAGGGCAAAAAAGAACACAAAGATAGAACACTGTGACAAGTTCCCTAAGTGCTAAAATCTTTAAAGTCCCTTATACGTTTTCACATGTTTTGATTAGAAAGAAACCTTTGTAACAATCATGATTATATGAATAAAAAATGTTGCAACAGTATAATTTTTATCAAAATATCCAAAAGCAGGATTAAAAGAAGTTTAATTGGCTTTAAAACATTCAGGTTGAATGACCAAGTCACATTGTTTCCTTTATGTAGAACTTAACTAGAAATTCCATGTCTTTATTTTTTAAGAATTAACTTTAAATGTAAAAATGTCTGGATTATCACTCTTGTACAATAAATAGTTTAGCACCAATTTACATGTGTGTCTGTATTAAAGACGCGTATTTTATTTAAATACACTAATTTTTAATATGCAGGGCTGATAATAAGAGTGAACATTTAGTGAGTGGGTACCATGTTCCATACACAAAGCAAGCTGCTTAACTCAAGGTCATCAGCATCCCATGCAGGAAGAGTCTCATCTATTAGTTGGCATAACTGGTTACTTGTTAGCAGCTGAAATCAAAGTTCATCAATAGCACGGTGACATTTACAGTGCAGAACTGTTATTTTGCCCAAACTTAAACTATAAAGAAGATCTTTAATTTAGTTTCTACTTTATCATTTATATACTTTCCTCTTACAGAGTTTGACAGGACCTTTTTCCTCTGTCAACTGTGGATGTCAGTGAGACCTTTTCAAGCTTGTCCTCACTGTCTGTGCTCAGAATATTTTTCAACTACATTTTTTTGTTAACTAGACTGATTAAGTTTTATGCATATAAGTGGTACACAGTTACAAAACAAGGTGCTCTGGAAATGATATATAGCAGCTACCACGAAAAACCACACTGGAAAAGCCTTCTGTGGTGCTGGACCAAGATAAGAACTTTAAAGATACTCTTACTTAATATACTCAACAAGCCTACAAGGTAGGTGCACTGATTCTCATTTCCACAGATGAGAAAACTAAAAGAAAAGTCTGTCGCCTGCCCAGTGACAGAATTAGCATTCAGACTTAAGTATGTCAGACTTCAAAAGCCCTGAAATCTGTTTCAATAAAAACCAATCTTTATTAATTTCATTAGTTTAAAAATCTACATTTCAAAGTTTTTCAAATACTTTTTATTTTTTTATTTTTATTTTTTTTTAATTTTTATTTATTTATGATAGTCACACAGAGAGAGAGAGAGAGGCAGAGACACAGGCAGAGGGAGAAGCAGGCTCCATGTACCGGGAGCCTGACGTGGGATTCGATCCTGGGTCTCCAGGATCGTGCCCTAGGCCAAGGCAGGCGCTAAACCGCTGTGCCACCCAGGGATCCCTCAAATACTTTTTAAATAATGATTTATAAATAAGCATTCAAATAATGAAAAAGTGGTTGTCATCAGTTGCATTTTATGTTCCTCTCACAAAGAAAATGACATGAAAAAATACCTAGCATTATTACAAACTTTAAAAAATGTTATTTCTTAAAAACAACTCAAATTATCAAGTAATTGGAGTAAAGTGACTACATCTTACCTTCGGGTAGGAATGTTAACATCTGCCAGCGTATACAGTGGTGTTAGACTTGACACAAGATAATGCAGTTGAGGAAAGGAACCAAATTCATGCTGATTTCATTAAGGTCCATATTAAGGGACCCTTCAAACCTTGCAGAGCTAAAAAAATCAACATTAAAGCAAGAGAAAAAAATTTAATGTTAAGATTTTATACTTTTGAATGCAGCTTTACTTATTCAGCAGGCATTCTTAAATCCTTTTGTACACTATTCTTCAGTAGAGAATATTCCTTTTTTTCTGTATTAGTGAAATTTAGTAACATGAATATCATGTACAAAGGTAATTATAATGCACAACATCTACAGCAATTCTTATTTGTGGATTATGTGATGTGCAATCAACACACTATTATGTTGCACGTTACATATACAAAAATGTCTTACTTAAAACAGACTTTGAGTTAAACACATACAGATCAATAATTTAATTATTCTATAAACTTTACTACGTTCCTCAAGCATCTGCTTAATGTACTCTATAGTTTGGAATAAAATAATGCTAAAGCAATCTTCCTGGAGCAAAGTCAAGGAGATATTTTGGACCAACAATAAGGAGGTAAATATTAGCTGCTTTAAAAAATGAGGATGTTCTACAGCAAAACAATATGCTTACTGTTATCTAACCAAGTTCTCAAGTGTTTATCTGTGACAGCTTTTTTCTTGTAACACTTATTATTATTTTCTGGAATGTCCCTGGGAGAATGCTGGTTTGGAGTAAGAAATGAAAATTCTGGTCCATGACTCCAAGATTTGAAAACACTAGACAAAATAAAATCAAATAAAAAGAAGTTCCTATGACTTAGAAAATCTAAAAAAAAAAAAAAAAATGCAACTATGAAAATGTTACTGCAATCACCCTCAGAGGCCAAGGGAAGCTTTTAAACTGTCCTAAAATATGCCATCAATAGGATTTACCTTGTTAGGTTCAGCAGCAAATTGGCCACAATGTTGTTCATTGCATCAAAGGGCTTCTGGTGCCGCTTTTTAACAGCCCCAGCACTTGAAGTAACCAGACTCTTTGCCTTTATAGTTGTGCCCAACTTTCCAGAATTCACCATGAGGTCAATTTTGCTAATGATGTCAAATAAAGACTTTTAAAGAAAAAATATTGGGAGAGAAGCTATTAAGAAGAGCAGACATAGAGGACATTCTACCAGGAAGGAAAGAAGAGAAAGAAAAACAATTTAAACTTATTTTACCTTCAATTAGAAGGCTGAAAAGGGAAGAGAATGTTTCATATGCACATAGAAACATAACAGGAGACTCAATGTATATATGATACATCTATAAATTATAATGTCATTTCTTACTTGGTTGTCAATGGGCAACACACAGTCTGCATGCTCATTAAGTTCCTTCATTGCCAAGATGCTATTATAAGGCGAGGTTATGACATCATCCTCAGCAGAAGGATACACTGAAGTCACGAATCTGTATACTTCTGGGAATTCATCCTCAAGTACCTTTAAAAGAAATGTGCCAAGTCCAGATCCTGTTCCTGAGGATTAAAATTACAAAAACAAAAACAAACCAGCATAAGTGATTCAAAATAAGATTGTGAGGAACTTGGAATTTTCTGTTTTTTTTTTTTTTTTTGGTAGAAACATACATTAATAACCAGAGCATTACATAGAAGACAGCTTTGATTCCATTAAAAACTTAAAAAACACATAAAAATACATATATATATATATATATAAAACCTACAAACAGAATGAAAAAGGTAGACTAAGAAAAAATCTCCAACACATATGATGGACTAAATTTCTTTAATAAAGAGGTCTCACAGTCAACCACCAAAAAAAAAAAAAGGAATACAACAGAAAAATGAGTAAAAGTACGTAAATCATAATGAATCAAATGGTGAATAGATGTGAGGATGTTCAATCCTTTTTCTAATCAAAGATATCTAAATTAAAACAATCTAATTTTGAACATATTAGATTTATGTCATAAACTCAGTGACAGTGTGGGGAAATAAACTTGCATAAATTGTGCTAATAATATGGATTGGTGAATTAATGTAGGAAGGTGTTTATAAATATCAATCAAAATTTAAAATGTACATATTCTTTGGTCCTACTTTCCTTTTGGGAATATTACCTACAGCTACAGGGGCATAACTGAGCAGAACTGTATGTACCAGATGTTCAAATGGGGATTATTTATATAACTAAATACCATTTAGTATTTTATAAAATACCTAAAATTCTAAAAATACCATTTAGAATTTTATAAAAGAAGCTAAAAAAATGTTTAAAACAACATCCACTAATGGGAAACAGACTTTAAAAATTATTATATATTAACACAATTGAATTCTATGAGACAGAGAAGACACTGAAAGACATTCAGGAAAGACAAAGTTAAAAAATGTCAGAATGATATGCACTGCATGATCTTGTTTATGTTAAAACACACACACACACACATTTTTAAAGGCATAGAAAGTATCTGGAAGGATAGAAATTGGCAAACTTGATTACCCGAGAGGAGAGAGGCTAGGATTTAGATGTGGGAAAGGGGACCGTTTTTAACCTCTACTATTATTTATTTTTGCCAGTAAACTATGAATATAGTCTTCTGAGATTTTTGAGTAACAAAGGGATTTAAAAAGGCACCATAATGAACTATAAATCAAATTGTTTTTTTCTGAAAACCTATCCAAACCTGGAGGTTAATTATACTAGTACAAAGAAAATTTGTTTAATTTAATGATTATGATGATGATCCTCTAAAGACATGCCTACACAGCATTGTAACTTTAATTTTAAAATGTTATCATATTGAATAATATGTATAAAAATCAATTCATATAACCTGCTGAATATAAAATCTTAATCTGAGCGTGGAGAAAAACAGCATGGCAATTTTTTTTTTAACTCACTAATTCTATTTGAAGTGAGCAAAATAGGATATGTTTCTAGTTCATAGAACAAAGGAGCAAAATACTTCATTTGCAAGGTATAGGCTTCCCTGGGGACAGAAAGCAATGCAGATAATTTATTCTAGGTCAAGGTAATTACCATGTAAGGAGTGATTTAAAGGAATTAATAAGATTTCTTTTACCTATGTCTCTTATTGGACACAAGAAAGGCTGGAAGGCAGTTTAAAGAATATTGATATTTCTTAGCACAGGTATCTATGAACAGGGATCCCTGGGTGGCGCAGCGGTTTGGCGCCTGTCTTTGGCTCAGGGCACGATCCTGGAGACCCGGGATCGAATCCCACGTCAGGCTCCCGGTGCATGGAGCCTGCTTCTCCCTCTGCTTGTGTCTCTGCCTCTCTCTCTCTCTCTCTCTCTGTGACTATCATAAATAAAAAAAAATAAAATAAAATTAAAAAAAAATAAAAAAAAAAAAAAGATATCTATGAACAAGCCAGAAATGCTTAGCCTCTAGGTGGGACATGAGACTATATAAGCAAACTCTTAAGAGAAAGCATTCCCCAAAAGCTCACAAATATTGAAATGTAGTTGGAAATTTTATAAAAGAAGCTAAAAGTAGAAGAAGAAAAAACTCCAGATTCAGTAGTACTGACTCTTAAAAGGGCTTCGGTTTAAAAACAATGGTAACAGAAACAAAATTTGACAAAAATTTAAAATAAAGAGTTATGAATATACTCATAAACACATACAGTGTTAAAAGTTGTAACTTTATTATAAAGCATAGGTCTGAAAACAGACTACTGTTAGCAAAATGAACTCCCACTTACACTTTCACATTGTTTTAGGGAAATGTGTGAATAACTTTACCTCCTCCCATGGAATGTATTATAAAAAAACACTGCAGACAATCACAGTGCTCTGCCGACTTTCTGAGTTTCTCTAAAATCTGTTCTTGATAAAGACTGCCAAAAACTTTGTGACCCACAGCCCTGAAAAAAAGAAAATAAATTATAAAAACACTCTGGCATTTATTATTTCAAGATTTTATTATTTCTGAACTAAATGAAAAGATTACAGAGAAACCTGAAAAAGCATTTTTACTGTATTAATTTTGTTTCACATCAAATAAACCGTATTACGATATTTCAAACATACTAGATAGAAAATATAAAAAATATATAGATCTATAATCCTCAAATATCCTGATAAAATAGCTCATTACTGATGGATATTAAACTATGATTTTCTAAATTTATCTCTTTTTTTTTCCCTTTGGTATAAGACTTTAGTTACATAGTTTTTTCTCATCTCCATTTAAAATAAATACAAATTGCAGTAAATTTTACATATTAAAAAGCAGAAAATAATCAACTAGAAGGACCTTAAAAATAAAAAATTTGGAACATATTGGTTTAATATATGAGAAAACACTGGTCACATCATGTTACCATTAGCTGAAATGATACACAATAGAAAACTGATATTCATAAGGCTCTGCAAATCTTTTTGATTAATCGAATTTGTAAATAGCACTTTGATGCATTAAAGAATGATTAAATGATTAAAAAATGAATGAATGACTTCCCCACAACACGCAGTCTGGCTGTGTAACTCAAAAATCACATGTAACTAAAGTCTTATACCTAAGGAAAGGAGCTACTTAATTTTTAAAAAGCAGCAAAAACAGTCTCAATGTAAATTTTCAAATGATCACTGTTGAAGCTTTTTACCCCGTTAAGGAGAACAGACAGCTAAATACTTAAGAGCTAAACACAGCCTTAGGCTGAGCTTAAATGCTGGGGCACTGGTCTGGCTTGCACTTCTTACCAGTCCTATCAAGTCTGACCCATTGGAGAACTTGATAGAGTCAAATAATACAGGTAAGAGAACAGTTTATAAAAAGTTAAAATTTAAAAAAAAAAAAAAAAAAAAAGTTAAAATTTCTTGTCACTAGTATTATGGAAGAATCAATTTATAAGAAATTTAGTAAATCCATTTTTCATGAGTTTTCTTTAAAAAAGTGATAAAGAACTATGATACAGGTGGCTTTTAAGCATTAAAAAAGCACCATCATTTATACAGAAAAAAGATGATGGACCGAAAAGCTGAGAGGCAGGTTTGGCAGGTTAGATCTTGCTTTCAGGTCAGCAGGACCAATTAGAATAAAGGAAGTTCATTTTTTTTTTTTTTAGATGACATTCAATTTTTACATATAGCATATTCTCACCAATTATTTCCTGAGCCGGAAATATCAGTGATGAGCTGCTTGCTATCAAACACATCTCTCAATGGTCCCTGAAGAATTTCGTTTACTACCCCTTCCTCCATGTCAATCAAGACAGCCTGAGAAAGAAAAAGAACATTGAATTAGCATGTTTTTCCTTAGAGCTAGTCACTCTGTAAATTAATTTATGAACTGTAACTTGCATTGTTCTTTTTATAGTTTAAGCTTGATCAAATGTGTATCAAGTCTTTATGTAGAATCTGTTATTAAGAATGAAAAAGTAATTTCACTGTGCTCAAGAGGTAGGATACAATTAAAAGACGGATTCTAAACTCTTATCCTACTCCAAAATACCACGTGGGATGAAAACGGGAGCTGAACAATCCCAACTGATTTTCTAACAATTCTTTTATTCATGTGCCTACGTGATTGTCAATGTTTTGAGAACAAGGGCTTGGAAATTTAAAAAGTGCCCTGACCAGAAAAAATTCTCAAAAGGTGTGCAGTATTTTAATGCACTTGCTCACCAGGAGCAACCATGCTGCTCGTCAGGAATCACAGCCCAAAACTGTCCAATTCAAATCAGTAAACTTACTATCACATGCCAAGTGAGGCCCTGGATCAGGTGTCAAAGATTACAACAGGGTCCCCACGCCCAAGATGATCTAATTCGTTACCACAAACATTATTGATATAGGAGATGACCTTTATTACTAAGAAGAAAATGATAATATAAAACGTAAAATTAACTATGGAAAGAAAAATAGAAAAGATTGGAGGGAAACACAGCAAAAAGCAGGCAGGGATAGTTTGGCAGTAGGATTAAATACTCCCTGCCCCCACTGTTTCGTACTTCTTGTGTATTCTATACTGAGGAAGAGGAGTAAAAGAGTGAAATAGTTAAGTAAAAAAGCCAAAAAAACTAATGAAATAACCTTAGAGTACACCACAAAGCTATTAGCTATTCGATTCAGGGTCCCAAAGAAAGTGCTTGGTTTACAGGCTTTTCTAGTTCTTGCCACCCTGTAACATTAAATGCTACCTGTGGCTGTCCTACGTGCTTTTTTTTTTTTTTTTTTTTTTTTTTTTAATTTATTTATTCAGAGAGAGACTGAGAGGCAGAGACACAGGCATAGGGAGAAGTGGGCTCCATGCAGGGAGCCTGACGTGGGACTCGATCCTGGGTCTCCAGAATCAGGATCAGACCCCGGGCTGCAGGCGGCGCTAAACCGCTGCGCCACCGGGGGTGCCCTGTCCTACGTGCTTTACACGTATTACCCCCTTTGGTCCTTACAACCCTATATATGCTTACTATACTTACCTGTCCTGCTTTACACGAGACAACTGAGGCCTAGGAGAGCTAAATCACTCGGCTGTGATCACCCAGCTTGTAAGTGGTGGAGCTGAGAGTCACACTGGTTAGCTTGGCTGCAGAATCTTCAGTCTACGCTCTCCTACCTACTGAAAAGACACAGTCAAGTTCGAAATTTATGGGGGTACTAACTACCGAGGGGTTGCAACGTATGCCCATTTAAACTCTGTGAATTAAATGGTTTATATAGGGCAGCCCGGGTGGCCCAGCGGTTTAGCACTGCCTTCGGCCCAGGGTGTGATCCTGGAGACCCAGGATTGAGTCCCACGTCGGGCTCCCTGCATGGAGCCTGCTTCTCCCTCTGCCTGTATCTCTGCCTTTCTCTGTGTCTCTCATGAACAAATAAAATAAAATCTTTAAAAAAATGGTTTGTGTAGTTAATTAGCTATGCTACTGCAAGCAAGCAATTAAAACAGTCTTACACACAGTGGATCAGAAATACTGCGTTTCTAACTGTACAACAGTACATCACAGTAGGATGTTAGAAGACTATATAATTATGTATTATAAATGTGCTCTTTTACAGGCAGCACGCAATAGACGTATACTTTACATACACTGGACTATAGAGGGTTACTTGCTGGCACTTGAGGGATTTTCTAGGATATTTTATGGTAATTTTTCTCTTACGTGTTGACTGAAACACCTAATCGGCCGTAAGAGAGCCATCACTGCATGGTAGTAGTAGCATGTGGTATACTACATGTTGAGTAAGATCACAAAAGAAACAAATATTAGCTTATAATGGCCTTGTTCCAAAACAGACTTAAGACTGCACAGTCTGGAGTCACAGCTTTCAGGATCTGAGGTTTATCGTTTTCCGCCAGAGCAGCCTGGTGATAGCTCTCTGGCCTCTGAGCTCTTCCTTAGGTCTAATATAGGATTTACAAAACTCTGAGTGTTTGCACATTGACCTACAATACTGGAC
This sequence comes from Canis lupus familiaris, assembly GCF_011100685.1. NCBI lineage: Eukaryota > Metazoa > Chordata > Mammalia > Carnivora > Canidae > Canis > Canis lupus. The sequence goes on from NC_049233.1 coordinate 68,917,097, forward strand.
ACAGAGGAGGGACCTAACCACTAAATCTTCTCGTGAAGCCTGGACTCTTCAGTGATCACAGCCACATACTACTAAGACTCCAGAGGGGAAATAGAAGAGTACCTTCTAGGACAAGTCAAAGGTTACAGAAACACACTGATTTATCCTTTGCCTATAGTGTGCCCTCCACCTCCTACCTCGCTCACTGATGGGGAGGCAGGAAAGAGCTCGAATTGGGAGTCCTCTAGGAAACCCAGTTACTTTTTCTCTGAGATCTGGATTGGGATGTTAGTGCTCTCCAGTGTGCAGGGCACCACGTGTTAATCGTCTGAACAGCCTACAAGCATATGGCCTCTGTGACTAAATTTTGTTTTCCAAGGACATTGGAGATTACAGATACAGGAAGACAGTGCTTGGGTACAACACGACTGCTCTTCACTCTTCCAGCCGCGACCCCAGGTCTGATCCTTACTGTCTCAATTCCTTCTACCTAAACCGCCTTTCTTTTTTGTTACAATAATTATTGATCAACAAACTGGAAAAAAGCAGTTTGCTGTAGAGAAACAACAGCAGGAGTCTTACTGGAATGAGATTAAGACAAAATACGGGCTACTGACTCGAAGCATTTTTGTTCGTGAGGCCTTACACGACCATGGTATTCACTGTAACATGGCTGGATCTGTGGTTTGTACTGGGGATAGTATAACTGATGCAAAGAAAACCTCCGTTATCTTCAAATGAAAAATTAACCTGCATTAGTATGTGTTTCAGGCTTAGCGTTAAGAAAGTTCCTTTGTTATCATTTATCTAGATGTGGATCTCCTCCGAAACGGTTACCAAAAAATGCTAAATACACAGTGTGTTTTTACTTTAAACACAATATTTCCCCCCTGAAGTTTCTGATAGATATAAATGTCTGTTTAATTACATTTATACTAAAGTGTGGCTTAGTAAATACTTTTTTCTTTTTTTAATTTGAGAAGTTAAAGTTTTATTCTCATGATAGTTACAGGAGTGTAATTATTTTAAAAACACACGCAGCGTTAAGAATGCAAGTATATAGATCTTACTCGTGCTTTCAGAGAACAAATTTTCCCCTTGGAAATACTGCCACCATCACCAACCACTCTGAAAGATAAAAAAAATGGGAAAAGGTTGTAAGATCTTCCGAGGCTAATACTGCTGTTAGGTAATAAAGCGAACTCCCATTTATATAATAAAGCTACTTACAGGCCTGGTGAGGCAGACAACATAGGGGTGAGGGCAACATAGAAGGTGCCATTCCTATTCTTCTCCTGCCCACCCTCCCATTAGGCTGAAAAGTGGGGTACTTTTCCCCTGGCTGTCTTTGTAGTCAGGGCTGGCCATGTGATCCAGTTCTTACTAATGAGATAAAAAGGGAGGTATTCTGGGAGGCTTTTCTGATAATAAAGAGATTCGGATGCACTTGGTGCCAACTCTTCCTTTTCCCCACCTTGAATATGAATAAAAATGTGATGCATGGAGTGGAGGCTGCCACTTTATAGTTTGGAAAAAATAAACATGCAGACAAGAAACCAACACAATAGGAATAATGAAATGACAGTATCTTGGTCTTTGAAGACACTTCTCCAAGCCTAGGTCATCCCATTCCCAGGTTTCTTTGTATGAGATAACTGGATACTTCTATTGCTTAAGTCACCATTAATGAGGTTTTCTACTGTAGCTGAACATACATCAACTGATATATCAGTTATATTACTGTTGACTATCTAAGGCTATTCCTAGAATTTCATGTTGAACTGAAGTAACTACATCTGTGACCAAACACAGAATTGCGGTCAATATAGTTTACAAGAAAACAGACAATATGAAAGGAAGCTGAACTGAGCACAGATGATGCTATGGGCTGGGTTGGTAAACTATGATCCTTGGGCCGACTCTGACCAACTGCTTATTTTCCTAAATTAAGTTTTATTCAAACACAGCCATGCCCACTTGCTTACGTACTAGTAAGCTAGACCTGCATTCCTGTTACAACAGCAGAGTCCACGAGATGTGACAAAAACCTGGAATATTTACCTCTGGTCCTTTGCAGTAAAGGTCTGTTAACCCCTAGCATAGGTAAAATCCTAGTATGCTATTAAAAAGGTATGGTCGTTTCCTCAAATAGATACAGGAGTGTATACAAGAAGTGGAAACAGGGGATCTTGTTTTTGGAAGTTTTTTTTTTTTTTTTTTTCCTGGAACAGATGCCAGTAGGTGTTGCTAGTACATAGCAAGAGTCAAATGCCAGGACTCATCTCCCCTTTTTGGAGAAACTTGGGAATGGGGAAATAAGAATGCTCTCAGGTTAAATTATAAAACGGAGTAGAGGAGAATGTGGTTACGGAGTCAACTTATTTAAAGGTTTTTATTTATTCAATCATGAGAGACCCAGAGAGAGAGGCAGAGACCCAGGCAGAGGGAGGAGCAGGCTCCACGCGGGGAGCCCGACGCGGGACTCGATCCGGGACCCCGGGGTCACGGCCTGGGCCGCAGGCAGGTGCTCAGTGAGCCCCCCGGGCGCCCCAGGGGAAGAATCCTAATGCTGTGTGACGAGACTTTCACCCCATCTTACCTGGTATCCACATTTCGAAAGAAGCTGCTTATTGCCTCATCATAAACTCCCTGCTAAAAAAAAAAAAAAGAAAAAAAAAAAAAGACATCACAACACTGCTAAGGCTTTGCCCCTGGCGCGGACGGTTTAACCACCTCCCAACACCCCGATGGCTGGTCCCTGGCTGCGAGCGCAGCAACACCGACGCCGAACCAGCTACGGCCGAGGCCCGGCGGACGGTGCAGAGGAGGCGGGGTGGGGCGGGGCGGGGCCGGTACCTGGTTGACCGCGGCGTGCTCCCTCAGCGCCAGGTCCCAGAAGCAGCACCCGATCTGGTTCCCGCACTGGCCGACTGCGATCAGGGAGGCGGGGGAGACACAGCGGCCATGAAGCGGCACGCAAGGGGCTGCGCGGCGACCCGGCGCCCCCCATCCCCGCCCCCGCCCTCACCCGCGCCGCTTACCCTGCACCACCACCGACTGGGTCATGCTGCGGCGCAGCGCGGTCCGCGTCACTTCCGTCCTCCCGGCCCGGCCCCGCCCACGAGCGGCGCGCCCGCGGGAGCGCGGCAGCCGTAAGTCACGCTGCTGCCGCAAGTCACTACCGTCGCTACGCCCTTCCCCGGCGTCGGCCCTTAACGCCTGCCGTGGAGAAGGCGGCGCATGGGCAGTCGCGTCCCGCCGTTCCCATAGCGACGCGTCCTCCGCCCCGTGGGACCTGCTGCTTCGGCCAACATCTTCGAGCTTCGGCAAGCTCCGGAGGCCGGGGCAACTGGCGGGTAACCAGGCTGTGGAGTGGGGTCTTTCAGCCGTGTGTCTTTAAAAGCGCGTACGGGCTGTCGGAGGCTTGGTTCGTGTTCAGAGTCCGAGCATCCTGAGCGCTGGGGCTGGTGCCGTTTAAGGAGAGTCCTCGGGACGCTGTGCTTGGGGCGAGCATCCGACAGGCCGCGCCTTGGAGCAGCAAAGGGTGGCGTTGGGCCATATATATGTATATAAATATATAAATATAAATATATAATATAAAAGTATAAATATATAAAAACAAAAATCTATAATATATAAATACATAAATATATAAATATAAATATATAAAAATATAAAAATATATACTATATAAATACATAAATATAGAAATATAAATCTATAAAAAATATATAATATATAAATACATAAATATATAAATATATAAAAATATATACCATATAAATACATAAATATAGAAATATAAATATAAATATATAAATATATAAAAAATATAATATATAAATACATAAATATCTCCCTCTCCCTCTCTCCCCTCCCCCCCTCTCTCCTCCTCCCTCCCCCCTCTCTCCTCTCTCCCTCCCCCTCTCCCCCTCTCTCCTCTCTCCCTCCCTCTCTCCCTCTCTCCCTCTCTCTTCTCTCCCTCCCTCTCCCTCCTCTCCGCTCTCCCCCTCTCCCTTCTCTCCTCTCTCCTCTCTCCCTCTCCCTCCCTCTCCCTCCCCCCTCTCCCCTCTGTCCCCCTCTCTCCCCCTCTCCCTCTCTCCCTCTCTTTCCCTCTCTCCCTCTCCCCTCTCCGTCTCTGCCTCTCTCCCCTCTCTCCCCCTCCCTCCCTCCTCTCCCCCCCCTCTCTTCCATCTCTCCCTCCTCCCTCTCTTTCCCTCTCTCCCTCTTCCCCTCTCTCCCCCTCTCTCTCCTCTCCCTCTCTCTCTCTCTTTCACGCTCCTGCCGTTACCAAGCAACCTGTAATGGTCAAGCGGTCGAAAAATTCTCTGAACTGCTTAATCGATCAGCGTAGAGCAGATTTCAGTTAAGAACCCCAGCCCTTCTTTGCTGAAATTAATGATCTCCACAAAATTCTGAGGCCCCAACAAAGATCCCGGGAAGCCACCTGCATTAAAACCAGGAAAAGTCAAAGTACGTGTGCAATTAGTGTGCAGTGACGGTAACTATGATATCGGATTGATCAGATTGATCAGAAGCACCATATTCCTCCGCCCGTAGTAGTTGTCACTGCGCTTCTTCGCTCAGTGGTAAAGTTTGCAGTTGCAATGGGTGATTTATGGTGCTTATAGGCTTCCCCACATTTCCATTTGGATTTTTCTTTTTTTTAAGATTTTGTTTATTCATGAGACACACAGAGAGGCAGAGACACAGGCCGAGGGAGAAGCAGGCTCCACGCAGGGAGCCCGACGCGGGACTCGATCCCGGGACCCTGGGGTCACGCCCTGGGCCGAAGGCAGGTGCTCAACCACTGAGCCCCCAGGGGTCCTCCATTTGGATGTTTTTAACTTTAGTGCTTCTGTCTCTTGTGATCAATGGGCAACTTTTAATCAGCAATGCTTTGCAGCTGCGAGATTTTACTCTTAAGTGCTTATTAGTGAGCATGGGGTCAGTGGTGGAAGTGTGTAGTCTGAAACCCCCAACACTTCACTTCAGGTTTTGATGCTGAAGTCCCAAAGCCTGGGGCTTCCAAAACTTGCCATGTTTGATCCAGTGCATAGGCAGTGGTGTTAGTAGGTCTGCGCCAGCGAGTCAGGGTGTCGGCTCATCTGGTGTTCTGGCCTCTGCAGAGCTCTCTCTCCCATTCAGTGCTTAGGTGCATGCAAGGCATTATTCCGCACAGGTCGTACACGGGGACAGGTTAAATTGAAAAAGTCCTATCAAGTCTCATTAATAGCTTCAGATTGGAGAGAAGCAGACCAAGAGGCAATTGTGCTTCATGACCCAGGCAGAGCCTTATATACTAGCCATTTCTAAGACCCCAGTAGAAGCAGAAAAAAAGCTTTAGAGTTTATATTTTCCAGGAGTCCACATTGCAGTCCTATATTTGAGCATATGCTGGAGCTGAATAAACACCTAATTAGATGCGCTGAGACCTCAGTTAAGACCTTTCGAAAACTCAGAAAACTAGGAGGAACCCAGGGCCATCCCGGAGGGTTATACAAAGCTCTAGTGGGGTTGTGATATACCTCCTCTGATACAAACACAGTGAACAAAGATAGAACTTACCTTTTGCGCTATAGCTGTAAGTAGAAGAATTGGTTTTAGAAATGAAGAGTTAGAAGCACGAAGAGACAGACTAGAGAGCCGAAAATCAAGTTACTGATGTGGATGAGAGGCTCGAGGTAATCATAGAGAATACCGAGGCAACGACTAGAGGTATTAAAGCTCTTAGAATATAGATGAAAGAGACAAAGATGGTTCAACAGGAGATTAATAAGTGCCCCTGAAATAGAGAACAGAGCAAATGGAAGAAGAAATGTCCCTACTGGTATTAAAAAATACCAAGGAAAGAAAAAAATCTCTAGATGAAAAGGATACAAGATTAAGAATTATAGGAAGAGTATTAAGAAGAGAATGCTTATCATGATGAATACTGAGTAATGCAGAGAATGTTGGATCATATTGTACATCTGAAACTAATAACAACATTGTATGTTAATGATACTTCAATTAAAAAAAGAAAGGGATCTACCATGTTCCCTGGAAAGATTTCTGTAGGACAGTCAACACTAGGATATATCCTGGTTAAGTCACTCAGTTTTCAGAATAAAAGAATTCTGTGGGTACCCAGGCAAGAAACAAAGGTGGCAGCAGCGGGCTGGGGAAATGGCAGAGAAAAAACAATTAGGGTTTGTTAGACTCATCCATAGCACAGCCAGTACTGGAAGACATTGAAAATATATTACAGAGTTCTGAGGGAGAATAAAATGTGTTCCAAGAAAATGATACTCCTTTGACTTCCCAAGTTGTCACTTGAATATAATTAGAAATTGTGGGGGCTCTATCCATTTTTGTTCCTGTTGGCACACTGCATTTCTGAGCCCATCTCTCTTTCATGTAACTTGACAAACACAACCATAGCAACCAATGTGTTGCCAAAATTGTCTTCTAACCTCTTCCCCTAGAATTCAAGTTCATTAGCGAATCATCTGTCTTCTAGGTTATCCCAAGAGTTTTGCAAAGAGTTTTCCCAGTATATTTGCCATTAACCACATAAATAATTATCCTTCCAGCTTCCGGTAACAGTTTCCTTGTTACCTGCTGCCTCATCACTATGCTAGTGACTTATATTTTAGATTTTTGTTATGGCAGTGCTCAAGTCTATACCCAAGTCTGTAGAAGTCATGATAAATTTTACTAAGTTGTGTAACAACTAACCCCTGAATTTCAGTGATGTAAAGCAGTAAAAGTTTATATTTTTGCATACGATCCATGTCTTTTGGGAGGTATCAGCAGTTGTGCTTTACGTTTACCTCACTCTGGCACCCAGGTTGCTGAACTACCACTATTTGGTACATTCTTGGCTTTTGTGACAGAGGGAAAGACAACTCAAGAGGATCTTGCACTGTAGTTGATGGCTTTTGTTAACTCACTGGCTAAAACTAGTCACATGGGCTCTGAGTAATCTTAGGGGGGCAGGAATTGCAATTTCTAGAAGGCAGAAAGCCAGAAATATTTGATAAACAGCATTTATAAGTACATTATAAGCATTCTCAGACATGGTATCAGAATACAGCATTCTCTCTCCTTGAGTATGGACGAGACCTGGTAACTTCTTTCTGGTGAACACAGCTCACACACAGCCCGACTGCCATCCTGAGTTGGAGAGACAGACTTGAAAGTTCTGGGGGACCAAGGCAGCTAGGATCTTCAGAGCAGAGTGCCAGAGAGAGGAGTGAGTATAGAGAAAGCTCTGGAGATCTTCAGGGAATTTCTCTGAGCCTTACTGAGTAGCAATATATGCATATGGGGAAACTACCCGAGACTGAGGAATGACCACTGGGAAGAAGCACGCATAACAATTTAGGGGGGTTTACACAGGCTAGGACTAGCTTATATTCCCAGTATCTTTAGTGGAAGAGCCCTGTAATATCGGGGGGTGTTGAGTACAGTAAGGGTATTGCCTCAGTGGTGGAGAGAAATTAGCCATAGATAAAAGGCTCTCCTCATCTAGTCTTCAAAGGGCCAAGCTATTTCCAAATAACTGTGCCCCAGATCAAAACTTGAAAGGGTTTAGAAGACTAAAAATAAAATCTAGCATTCAACAACATAAAATCCACAATGTCCCAAGTCCAGTGAAAAATTGCAAGATTGGCGAAGATGTAGAAAACACTCCACATGAGGTTAAAAAGAATCAGTAAAAACAAAGCAAGGAATGACACAAATGAAAGAATTAGAAGATGAGGACATTAAAATAACATAAACATACTCCATATATTCAAGAAGGCAGAAGGAAGCATGAAAAGATTAAGAAGAGACAAATATAAAAGACCCAAATCAAACATTGGAGATTTAAAAAAAATGCAGTGTCTAAGATGAAAAATACACTGGATGGAATTAAGAGCAGATTAGACCTTACAAATTAAAAGAGTAATGAACTTAAAGATTTAACAGTAGAAACTATCTAAAATAGAACCAAAACAGAATAAAAAAAGGATTGGTGAGATGTGGGACGACTTCAAATAGCTTTATATACAATAACTGGAGTTCCTGAAGGAGGAAACAAAAACATACTTGGAGAGATAATATCTGAAAGGTTTTCACATGTGATAAAAACTATAAGCCCACAGACCCAAGATGCTCAGTGAAACTTTAGACACAAGAAACAGGAGTAAAATTGCACCAAGCACATTATAATCAATACCAGTGCCTAGGAAAAAAATTAAAATCACCCAGAAGAAAAAAAAAAGACACACTGTATGTAGAGGAACAAAGAATAAAAGCAGACTTAGAAAACAATGCAAGTCAGAAAAGTGGAGCAAAAATCTTTAAGCCCCACAAAACAAAGCTGTTGATTTAGGATTTTGTACTCAGCAAAAATACTGTTCAAAAATGGAGGTGGAGTAAAAACATACTGAAATGGGATGAATTTATTGCTTGTAGACAGAGCTGTTAAATGAAAATCTTCATTCAGATAAAAGGAAAATGCTATTCTAGGGAAATCTGGACCTACTGAAGGGGATCAAGAACACTGAAAGTGACAAATATGTGGGTAAGTATAAAAGATTTAACTTTTTAAAAAAAAGTTCTTTAAAAACAGTTGCTTGAAGAGAAACTTATCAAGTGTTGTGGGATTTATATGTAGAAGTTAAACGTATGACAAAATACTACAGGGTGGGAGGGGGAACGATTCTTTTAGCGCGAGTTTCTTTTAATGTAGGCGAAGCGGCATAATGTTATTTAAGGCAAACACGTTAAAAATGTGTACTTATAAACCCTAAGATAATAGATTTTATATTCATAAAATATACTCAATTGTTTCCAAAGAACAGACCAAAAAAAAAGGGAACAAAGAACAGATAGCACAAATAGAATACAAATAGCAAGAGGACACACAAATTCAGTTACATCTATCGCATGAAATGTAGACGATTAAAACATGCTAATTAAATTCAGAGATCATCAGAGTAGATGAGAAAAAGCAAGATTCAACTATATACTCTTTATAAGAAAACCACCTTAAATATAAAGACCAAATAGGTTAAAAGTAAAAAGATGGGGAAAGAAAGCCACATTATACTAACATTAATGAATAGAAGGTAACTATATAAATTTCAGACAAAGTAGATTTCAGAGCATAGGATATTACTAGAGATAAAAAGGAGAGTTTTTAAGAATAAAGTTGTTAATTCATCAGAAGGACATAAGCCTCCTGGGTATTTAAAATGTACCTAATATCAGAGCTTCAAAATATATGAAGCAAAAACTGGTAGAACAGAAAGGAGAGATAGATACGTTCATAATTATACTTGGAGGTTTCAACATCCTTATTTCAATAATCGATGAAGAAGAATACAGAAAATCACGAAGAATGCAGAAGACTTGAACGACTCTCTCAGCCAAGTAATTCCAATGATAGAAGACTTCACTCAATAACAGCTGAATCCATACTCTTTTCAAGAGTAGAAGGAGCACTTATCAAGACACGTCTCAATAAATATGAAAGGATTATACTCGTACAAAGAATGGTCTGTGCCAAAAATTCAATCTTAAGAAATCAGTAAAAGAGAACTGGCTAGAACATTTCCAGATATTTGAAAACAAAATAGTCCTAAATAACAGTCCTGAATAACTCATAGGTCAAAGAAGTAACCAAGAGGGAAATTTTTACCTGAAGGTAGTGAAAATACAGCATTTCAAAGTTTGTGGGATGAATCTAAAGTTGTGCTTTGATGGAAATTTATAGAATTAAATATTTATATCAAGAAGGGAAGTCTCAAATCAATGATCTAGGCCTCCGTTTAAAGATATTAGGAAGAGAAAAGCAAATTAAACGCAAAGTAAACAGAAAAAGGAGATACTAAAGGTTGGAGAAGAAATCAAACAAAGCAAAATAACAGAGAAAAATCAATGGAACCTAACATGTTTCCTGAAAGATTAAAATTCTTTTGTGAGCTCCTTTGCTCATAGGTTAAAATCTTTAACTTGCATTCATGTTCCTGCTTGGGTTAGCCTCTACTTATTTCTCTGATCTTATTTCTTTTTTATTTTCTCTGCTATAGTTATGCTGGCCTTTCATATTTTCTGTTGTCTTCTCTACTGGCAAATGATGTTTGCACCTGCTGTTTCCTCTGTTTGCCCCATCCTCAATGGTCTCCGTGTTTTTACTTCCCACCTATTTTCACCTAGTTAATGTCTAGACTTAGGATCTAATTCGTTAGTCTTAGGTTTGATACCCTAGTCTAGCACATACACTACCCTAACCTGTAAACTCTACTAGAATAGACACTGTGTGTGTTTTGCTCAATATTTTATCTTCAGCACTTAACATATGCCTGGCTGGTGGTGGATTCTCAGCAAGTATTTGTTGTGTGAATGAATTATTCCTAGTAATAGGTCATTTTTCTTAAGATATGACAAGTTCAAGCATTATTCCTTTTCCGCATCTCATGAACCAATAGTCTGAGGATTGAAAGATTATCATTACTCTGAGGTTTATGAGGATTAAGAGAGAGTATTGGTGCCAAATAACTAGTTAAAAATAATAGCACGCTTGAGGAATTTATGAATATTTCACATGCAGATACTTCATTTTGTAGTTTAAAAATATATCAATGATTAGGGATGCCTGGGTGGCTCAGCGGTTGAGCGTCTGCCTTTGGCCCAGGCCATGATCCTGGATCCCGGGATCGAGTCCCACATTAGGCTCCCTGCAGGGAGCCTGCTTCTCCCTCTGCGGTTTCTCTGCCTCTCTCTCTCTCTCTCTCTCTCTCTCTCTCTCTCTCTGTGTGTCTCTCATGAATAAATAAATAAAATCTTAAAAAAATATATCAATGATTAAAAAGTGAAATCAATGCTTCAACACACTGATTTCAAGAATTATACACAAAGAATGTGTACTGATGGAATTTTTGTATCTCAGACATCAGCTTTATTACATGTTAGATTTTTTGATTCCTCAAAACAACTCTATGGTGTAGAAATTCATACCATTTTTTTCAGGCAAACTTTTAGCGATTTGCTCAAAGCCTCAGAGTTAACATGGTGTTAAAATTCAAACCTAATTCTCATGTCAAAACCTATTATTTTCCCACTGCGACCTCCACTAGAAAATGTAAACTATTAAAAGTTTTTGCCATCCTAAGGCTCAAATGTTTAGGTCCTAATGATACATTAGCTAACAATGGCTAGCAAGTATTTCAGTTTGTCTATGACACAGTCAGTTAAATGGTTTCTCTAGGCTAAAATTGTGATCAACTATTCACACATAGCTCCCTAGTAAGAAAAAGTAGAGGTAAGATTTTGTCTAACATCAACTTAATTACGTAGAATGTCAATTTTCTATGCTGTAAATCATATGAAAACGAAATAGTGGAAACTTAAGCAGAAAATGTGGGTAGTAAAAAAGGTTTCCATTAAATGAAAAAATGCTTAATGTCACGTAATATTTTGTCATCAACTATGAAAATTGAAATTGACGATGGCAAGGGAAAAAAAAAAGAAAATTGAGAAAAGATTAGCTGAAGAGCAATGTTCTGGCTTAAGGGTTATACTTTAGTGTTACATTCAGTAAGGTAAGCTCTTGCTACAGAAGTTGGGAGAGGGCAGTTCAGAAGAGAAGTTTCATTTTGTTGCTGGGGCTGTGAATTGAGACACTTTATTCTTGAGCAGATAGGAATCTGTGTGCTAGAGTTCTGATGTCATAATTTCAGGGTGTCTCTGGGACACTTGATCATCATCATTCCTTTGGCAAAGATGGTACAAACAGAGGAGAGCCTCAGGGTCCAGGAAACAGAACAGAAACAGTCCAAGATGTATTCTTATTTTCTCAATTGTCCTTATTTCTGTCATTTGGGGATTTCAAGTTTCTTGAGGAAATAGAAGTGGTAGTCCAGGCATCAGATGTAAAGAATCTCACATAGGAAGAGCCATAGAGAAATCTGTAAAGGTGCAGTTTGAGGCCTTTGGTGTGGGATGAGGACATAGTTAGATTGGATTAGTTTGTATTAATAGTTAAAGGAAAAACTGGAAGATAAAGATAATGAGGAAAATGGGATATAAAGTGGAAAGAATCTTGTGATTTTGTACAGATTAGACTGTAGCTTTAGAATATAAATTCATTCATAGATTAAAATATTTCATATCATTGGAGAATAATTAATATCATATCATTGGAGAATAAGGCAGTGACAATGTCAACCTTTAGAGACAATTTTTCGCTGAGGTTCAGCTTGCTGCTGGAGCTATGAATTGTGACATTTTATTCTTTAGCAGGTAGGAAACTATGTGAAAGAATCTTCTGATGTAATAATTTCTGGGTGTCACTGGAACATTTGATGATCATTCCGTTGGCAACTCCAGCCTTCTATGGAAGGTCAGTAGAAGCAGTTGATTTATTCACCTCTACAGGAATCAGACTCAGCCTATTTTGGTAAGTTTACATATCCTTGGTCAAATTAGCCAAAACTTAATACTTATATAAATTAGATAGTTATACTAAACCATAGATTTTACGGTAGTTTTAACTAACTTGTCATCGAGCATGCCACTTTTTTCCTTGATAAAGGAAACACATAGTCTATAAAAACCATTATATATGATATTCAGATTCCTAAACTTTAATAATTCAGTTTTATTACTGCAATAAACAATTATTAGGCATAGAATACTGTTCTAGGCATAAAAAAACATAAGACCTATTTCATTTTTCCTTTCTTTTGTTGGACACATGTAAATTTATACAAAATACTTATTAATTACTGTGTGCCAGCCACTGTTCTAGGTATTAAGGATTCAGTTAGTGGTGACAAAGACAGGCATGAAATGGGGGAAGTGGGGGCAATGATTAAGCAGAAACATTTACGTAAAATTACAGCAGTGGTTCTCAACAGGGGGTGATTTCTCCCCCTTTTCCACCAGGGAACATTTGGCAATGTCTGGAGACATTTTTGATTGTCACGACTTTGGGGTGGAGTGCTATTAGCATATAGTAGGTGGAGGCCTTGATGATGCAAAATATCTGACAAAGCACAGGCCAACTTCTTCTCTCCCCAACAAAAAACTATCTGGCTCCAAATGTGCATGGTGTCACAGCTGAGAAATCCTGAATTAGAGTAATAACTGTTACAATCAGAAACAGAGAGTTCCATGAAACCTTATGTAACAGAGCGGTTATGGCAGGCTTCCCTGAGAAAGTGAAATGTAAATTCAGACTTAATGAGTTAGTCCCAGCAAGTAAGTGGTGGGGAGCAGTGGGGTGGGGAAGAGCTCCAAGTAGAGGCAATAGTAGGCCATAAAGAGCTTATTTTAAAAATTGTGTGTTTGTGTACGTGCATCATACTTACCGGCTATCTCACATGTACATTATGTGCGTGTTTGTGTACATATATTTACTAATGCCCAGTAACATCTGCTAGGTAATAATAGTTAACATCGATTGAGCATAACTATGTGTTAGGCACTGCATTTTATGTGTATCACCTTATTTAATCCTCACTATTACCCTGGAAGGAGATACTCTTATTCCTGATTTATCCTTGAGAAACATTCTCGGTTAAGTACCTTGTTTAGGATTATTTGGTCGGTCCAACTTTCCCAAGGCACTTTCTTAACTAATAAACTGTGAATAGAGAGAGGTGGGGAAATGAATGATCATTCATGGAGGATGTGAGGCTTGGCTCTGCTTCAAAGGAAGAGAAGGGCTTGGCAGAGAGGCAATGGGGAGTGGAAGTAGGGGCTCAAGCTTATTGATTTTTTTTAAATTTTTATTTATTTATGATAGTCACACAGAGAGAGAGAGAGGCAGAGACACAGGCAGAGGGAGAAGCAGGCTCCATGCACCGGGAGCCTGATGTGGGATTCGATCCCGGGTCTCCAGGATCGCGCCCTGGGCCAAAGGCAGGCGCCAAACCGCTGCACCACCCAGGGATCCCAAGCTTATTGATTTTAACACCCATTTCAAATAAACTGGTTTTTTTTCCCCCCCACACAGCAGAAATAGATTTCAGTAATGTTAACTATAGGGCACAGTTTACTTCTGCCATCTAATGGCTGTTTTATATTTGTCGCTAGACTTCAAATTGTGTGTAAGGGGGAGTTGTGTGTAATATAGCATTTACATACTGGTATAGATATTTTAAAATGTCATTTCTATATACCTATGAGAAAACAATAACACTAAAGACTCCAATGAACTTTTTAAAGACAGCTTAGCCCTATGCCATTATTTTAACTTTCTATCTAGGTTTTCGGTGAATTATGCCTTTTCGGTTTGGGACCCAGCCAAGGAGGTTTCCAGTGGAAGGAGGAGATTCTTCAATTGGGCTAGAATCTGGGCTGAGCTCCAGTGCTGCCTGTAATGGGAAAGAGATGTCACCAACCAGGTAAGGTCTTCTCATCCTGATGCCTAAGGAAATGCGTCATGACTGTTACCAACATAAGCTTTAGTTGATGTCCAATATTAACAAGAAAAAAGTCCAGGACCATTAAATTTATATTAACAAACATTGCTATTATGAAGTCAGTATTAACAGATTCCAAGGTTTCTTAGCACAGTCTGTTTTTGGCACCTCTGTAAGTCCAATAATAGACCAATAATAGACTTTTTTTGGTAAATTTTTAGCTAGATTGTTGTTGATAGTTACAAGAAGATAACATTAATTTAAACAAGCAAATCTTTAGTGCTATTATATGTTACGCAGACATCTACAAATGAGAAGACCCCAACCTCAGATTTAGTATCACTTTGGCTTTGATTTGGCTTTTAGCCTAAAGATGGTGATACAAAGTGTGAATGTTTTATAAAACAAAATCATTTCTGCAAATTGAAGAAAACTATAATGAATAGGATTTCTTCCACTTTTCTGCTGTTTACCATTGCAAAACATCAAATACTACGTTGTTAGATTTTTTCACGGCTTGGAAATTTTTAGAACACAACACAGATTTGAACCTAATAAGGTAGTTACTTTAAAAACCAGAGTTATTCAAGGATGCAGTAGGCTATTTTGGGAAGTACTAAGCCCTTGTCTTTAAAAATGTCTAAGGTGATTATCTGGTGGGAATGTTGGAACAGAAATTCAAGCACGGGATGTATTTTTAGACTAGATGTCATTTAAGGATTCTTTTAACCTGAGGTTCAGTCAACATTTGAATAGTATATTAAATAGTATTTTCAGTTTTGTATTTTTCCACAAATACTCTAGTTTTTAAATCACTCAATTGAAGTGATTTTAAGGTACATGTGTGCATAAATTGCCATAGTATTATCACTGTTTACAACTATGCAGGGGATCCCTGGGTGGCTCAGCGGTTTGGCGCCTGCCTTTGGCCCAGGGCGCGATCCTGGAGTCTCAGGATCGAGACCCGCATCGGGCTCCTGGCATGGAGCCTGCTTCTCCCTCTGCCTGTGTCTCTGCCTCTCTCTCTGTCTCTCTCAGTGTGTCTATCATAAATAAATAAATAAATCTTTAAAAAAAAAAAAAAACAACTATGCACTCCCCACCACCCATCTCCGCTTTTTTTTTGCCCTTTAGCAATCACTGCATACCTTTCAGATTATCATCTAGAGGGTTATTTTATCTTTATGAACTTCCTGTGACTAAATGTATGGCAACAACCACAATCTTTTTGTAACCTGAGTCTAAAATGTCTGGCTCATCAGTGCCACTGTGTTATAATTCTATTGTGACATTCAGAGATTTCAAAATGATTTAAAACACTTGATATGTACTCAAACTTTGCTGCCCTGAAAAAATCTCTTTTTTTAGTATCTAACCACATGTCATTTGCTCTTTTATTCAGGCAACTCCGAAGATGCCCTGGAAGTCATTGCCTGACAATAACTGATGTTCCTATTACTGTCTATGCAACAATGCGAAAGCCACCTGCACAAAGCAGCAAGGAAATGCATCCTAAATAGCATCATTAAGTCTTTTGTAGAGGTTTGACTAGGTCAAGGGTAATGGGCCAGTATCATCTTATGATCTGGTAAAACAAATAAAAGTGGTGGCACCTTTGGATGATGACAGCAGTTGAAATATTTTATTTTTAGTAGGAGAAGACACAGTGTCATCTGGAACACGTGTAGTGATAAGCCATCAGTTATGTTTGATAGATAAGACGGAATGATATTTCACAATTAGAATGCACTCTAGTGATCATCTTGCTCACAGTGGATCATTAATATCAATAACTGAAGATGAAGGTTAATCTACCTTGATTATCAGTCATGAAGGCCCTGTTCTAAATACTTAGTGTATCCTAGGCTGGTGTCCTTTGTTTGTATTTGGGTTGCCACTTAGCTGAATCCTCTCACTTGAATACCCTAAGCCAGTTCCTGGCTTGATATCTTTTGATAACGCTCTGCGGTAATTATATTGGTTAAGAAAAGGAGCCCAGTAGATTGTGCATTTGGGGAAGAATACCCAATGCCAAAGAAAGTTCTTAGTCTGTGGTTAATCTGAAAAGCATTAAACTGAAAAGAAAAAAGAAAAAAAAGCATCAACTGTTTGCATATGGGATCTCAGGTTTTTTGTTAAATTTATTATAATGAGGTCAAGGCTGTGTTTCTAGCCCCTATTTTTCCATGAAGAATGATGTCCCATCATTATACCATAGGTCCCAGAGCCACTCATCTTGAAATTGTCTACAATTGATACTGAGAGACCTCGGGTGGAATTTTTTTTTTTTTTTTTTTTTGATTAGACCTAAGGATACATTTTGAGGTCTAGGCCAGCTCTCTATGGTTTTTTTTTTTTTTTTTTCCTTTCTTTTTGCAATAGTCTCAACAAACTCAGCTGGCTTTTGTTTCCTCTTGAAGGTTGCCACCATCCAACCCACGAAATTGCCTTCTCCAAAAGACTGAGTTTAGGGTCAGGTACAGTTCCCCCAGTTTCTTGTCTCCCTTGCGTACCTGAAGATATACAGATATGCCTTTTTAAATGAAAGGTTTATTAGCTTATAATTACATGGACATAGGTACATGTGTACCACATGAAGTGAAAAAAACTGGAAAAACAGAGTTGTATAATATAATGTATAATAAAGTACATTAATACATAATATATAATATAAGTGGAATAATTCACAAAGTGCCCAGAGGTATTTGAAGTTCAACCAGCCAGAGTGGAAAGACCTTGTTAAATGTGAAACCTCAGAAGGTCACACCTTAGTAGGAGGTCTACATTAGCAATGGGTTAAAAGCTAATGTACACCAACTTTAACAAAGCTTAAATGTAAGATTTGAGAGAGTCAAAGTGATTCCTAAGTAACTTAATTACCTGCCAAAATAAAATGTAATACTTCTTAAAGCAAGAGAACAAAATCCAGAAAGGAAATTGTCCAAGGCTGGGGAAAAGTATAGCAGGAAAGGAGAAAGAAGTGATGAAAAATTCTTCAGAATCTATACAAGGAAATAACTTGTGTTTCAGTCAAAATGAAGAGATCTTTTAATATATGGAGCATTGAACAGATTCATCAGCAAGATATTACCTTGGTGGGGTTGGCTTTGGGGTGGAGAGGGTAGAAATAGCTTTAGACTAAAGGCTATTCTGGACCTTTCCTGACAAAACTTAAGAGCAAGACTTAAAAGGATAAAACTGATTCCAAGTAACTGCACCACATTCAAGGAGGGGGAAAAAAACCCCAAAACCTTTAAGATTTAAAGAACTACAGGGGTGCCTGGCTGGCTGAGTTGGTGGAGCATGAGACTCTTCATCTTGAGATTGTGAATTTGAGCCCCACCCATATGGGCTATAGAGATTACTTAAAAATAAAATCTTACGGGGTGCCTGGGTGGCTCAGTGGGTTAAGCATCTGACTCTTGATTTGGGCTCAGGTCATTATCTCAGGGTCATGAGATCGAGCCCCACATCAGGCTCCACACTCAACAGGGAGTCTGCTTCTCTCCCTCTCCTGCTGCCCTCCCCCCTGCTCGTTCATGTGCTCTCTGTTTCTCTCTCTCTAAAATAAATAAATAAATAAATAAATAAATAAATAAATAAATAAATAAATATATTTTAAAAAAAGATTTAAAGAACTACAGTAAAATCCAGCACCAAAAATGTAAAATTAACAGTGAACAGTGTTTAGTAAAAAATTACCAGTTATGCAAAAAAGAATATACAATCCATAGTCAGAATCATTAATCAACGGAAACAGAATCAGAATGACAGGTGATAGCATTAGCAGACAAGCTACTTTAAATATTCAAGTAGTAGATTAAAAAGTGTAATCATAAAAAGAGGTGGAAGGTATAAAAGGGTCCAAATTGAAATTCTAGACATTAAAAATATAATATCTTAATAAAAATATGCACAAAATGGTATTAGGAACAGATTAGACATTGCAAAAGATAAGTAAACTTGAAGACATATGAATTAAAAAGGACTAGAAACATAAATTTTGTGTTTCATATCAGGCAGTCTAACATATATTTAAGTCACTTCCCAGAAGGAGGAGGGAGGTGGATAGAAGAATATTTGAAGAAATAACGGCCAGATTTTTTCCATATTCGATGAAAACTGTAAACTCACAGACCCAAGTAGCTTAACTATAAGAAGAAACATGAAAAAAAAAAAAAAACAAAAACAATTGAAAAAGAGCCCTATAATTAAATTATCTGAGAATCCAGGGATAAAGAGATACTTTATTTATTTATTTACTTACTTACTTACTTATTTATTTATTTAATTTAGATTCTATTTATTTATTAGAGAGCAAGAACAAGCAGGGAGAGAAGAGGGACAAGCAGACTCCCTGAGGGTGGAGTCTGATGTGGGGCTCAATTCTAAGACCATGAGATAATGACCTAAACCTAAGTCAGATGCTTAACGGAGCCTCCCAGGCACCCCAAGAGACAATTTTACGATGTGACAGAAAATTCATTCAGGGGAATAAAAATAATAATGAGAGCAGAATTTTCATCAGAAACCATTTAGGCAAGAAAGCACTGGAATAATTTTTTAAAGTATCTTTCAAAAGCCATGAAGAAAAGACTTTTCAGCAATAAATAAATAAAATAAATAAAATAAAATAAAATAAAATAAATTGCTGAGTGAATTCATTACCAGCAGACCTGTACTAAAGGTATGTTAAAGGGAGTTTTTTAGGCAGAAAGAAAGTGACACTAGATAGGAATTTAGATCTGCAAAATAAATCAAGAGCACCAGAAATGGAGAATATGTGGATAAATATAAAAGCCTCTTTCTCATTTTTAAACATTTAACAGGTGACTGTTTAAAGCAAAATAATGACAGTGATAATTTATATAAAACGGATAATGTATAATAAAAATAACCAAAAGACATGGGGAGGAAGATGGAAGTTTACTCTTGTGTTTTAGACTATTTATGGAATGGCATAATAGTATTTGAAGATAGACTGTGATAAGGTAAATATGTAAATTGTAAACTTCACCGTTATCTCCAAAGACAGTAACAGAGAGCTAATACCCAACAGTGGAGGTAAAATGGAGTAAATATTACTCAATCCTAAAGAAGGCAGGAAAAGGGGGAAAAAGGAACAAAGATAATGAGTGGAAGTCAAATTATATTGATATTTACACTAATTACAAAAGGTCTAAATACTTCAATGAACAGGCAGAGGTTCTCAGATTGGCTAGAAAAGAAGATGCTATGTACTTGAACCTACTTTAAATACTAAGAGACACATAAATTAAAAATATAAAAGGTGAAAGTAGATATACCATTTAAACATTAATCAAAATAAAGTTGGAGTAGCCTATATTAATAACAGGCAAAGTAATTTTAGAACAAAGAATACTAACAGGGATAAAGAGAGGCATTTCATAGTGTTAAAATGGTCCTAACAATTTCAAGTGCTCATGCAGAGCTTCAAAGTATACGATTCAAAAACTGATGGAATTGAGAAGAAACAACCCCACATATTATAGCTGGAGATTTCAACCCCTTTCAACAACTGGTAAAAGAACGATACTATGGCAGAAACTGGGTATTCTCTTCGAGCACACTTGGGAAACTCACCAGGAATAACACCATGTTATAGGCAACAGAACAAGTCTCAATAAATTGAAAAATGGGCAAGATATGCAAACATATTCCACTAGAATTAAGTCAGAGAAATATCTGGAGAATTTCCAAATATTGGGATACTACATGACAGGTTTTCAAATAGCCCATGAATAAAGAAGAAATGACAGGAGAAATTAGAGTATTCTGAGCTGAATGAAAATGGAAACACGATATATCAAAATAGATGGGGTTCAGATGACTAGTGCTTAGAAAACATTAATTCTTTCACTGGAAAAGAAGAAGCATCTCAAGCAAACGATCTAAGCTTTCACCCTAAGAAAACTGAAAAGATGGGCAAACTAAACCCAAAAGAGGCAGCGAGGAAGAAATAACAAAGACCAGATATCAATAAAATAAAAACAAATAAGAGAGAAGAATCAATGCAACCAAAAGCTGGTACTTTTAAAAAGTCAATAAAACTGATAAACCTCTAAACAGAATTATCAGGAACACCCCCGCCCCCCCCCCCCCACAACCTACTGATATCAAGAATGAGAATAGAGACATAACAAGGTCATGAAGACATAATTTATTATTAAAAAGACAAACCAGTTAAGTTTAAAAAAATTTTTTTTTAACCAGTGTGAATTCTTTAGTCTTGTAAAATGCCTTCCCACATTGCTGTCATGGCTAGATATGGGCCTTCTGTAAAGGGGATACAAACAGGTTGGGGGGTGCCGTGCTTGCACAACCCTCCTCCAGGCGGACACCTGCTCATTAAGCGTCACCTTTAGACGTGATCATTTTAAAACACACTGTGTTGACGGGGCCGATTCAGCTCCTGAGATGCACCCAGGGCCCGGCGCACCTCAGGAGCTCCCGGGGGCCGTGGCTGCTGCCTGCTGGCCAGAGCATGCGGCCCACCCGGCTCCGGCAGTGGGGCGCAGGCCTTCCTTCTGCAGGCTCACCTCCCCCTAGCCCCTCGGCCTGCCCACTTTGCCCCCAGCAGTGTCTTCTGGGAACGATGTCCCCTGGTGCCCAGAAGCTTAAAAACCAAGCTGGCCTTATCCAGGTGTCCAACCTTGTCCCCGACTTTTCAGGACTTGAGAGGTTACCCTAGACCTGGGCGGGGGAGCTTCTTGTCTCTGGTGGGCTGTACCCCCCCTTTATGTGCTCCCTACATTCTCAGGCAACCAGAGATCCCCGGGGGTCAGAGGACCCCAAGTGGAGAGTCAATACCAGAAATTTCCCCCCTGCAAGTCCCGGGTACTTTACAAGTGATTGCATTGGGAGGTAAGGTGAGGGGCAGCTTTTATGGAAATTCAGCTTTCCTGAAATTCAGTCAATATTTATCGAGCATAAACTAGGTGTCAGGTGCTCTTCCGTTGCTCTGACGACACATCAGGGAGTTTCACGGAGCTCATATGCTAGACGGTGCCTCATTTGGTTGCCCTTCTTGCCTCTTTATATAGACCGTGCTTGTGTGTGTGTGTGCGTGTGGCATATTGGGGGTGTGTGTGGTGTTACATTGCTGGTTATGCAGAAATGGCTTCTCTGAGTCAGTCCTAAGGGAGAAGGGATTGGCTTCGCGCTTCAAATGTGATATATGTACTGTCCTATGGTCCTCGCTCTGGGCTGCGGTCACAAACCTAGGGAAACAGAAAAGACTCTACACCCTATACTACCGGGTTACATGCAAGGATACGGGGGCCCAGAGAACAAATAGATCCTACTACCTTCTGAAATACATTCCGCCCCCCCCCCCCAAACTCCAGGCTGAGAATCGAGGTGGTGCATACAGACAAAGGGAAGGTAGATGTATTATCCTACATTTACAGAATGGGAATGCTAGGCTCTTTGTCTGTCCTTTCTTTCTTTCTTTCTTTCTTTCTTTCTTTCTTTCTTTCTTTCTTTCTTTCTTTCTTTCTTTCTTTCTTTTTTCTTTCTTTCTTTCTTTCTTTCTTTCTTTCTTTCTTTCTTTCTTTCTTTCTTTCTTTCTTTCTACTTTCTTCTCCTTTCTTTCTTTCTTCCTTCCTTTCTTAGTGTGTGTTTACAAATGTGTGTGGTAAACACTTAAAACCATACTTTCAGATAGTTTTATTCTGGCCTTGACTTCTGCTAAAGCACTTGATTCTCTTCATGTTCCCCATTCAGAGTTTTAAGAGAAAATATCTGATTGTTTTTTTTTTTTTTCGAATTTTTTATTTGGTGTTACTTCAGTGCTATGGATATGCAATGCGCTTCATACCACAGTGCGTTTTTGTTTTTGTTTTTTTTTTTATATCTGATTGTTTGAATTCATCTTTTCACACCACCAGATAATGGGATGTTGCTTCCCTGGGAAGCTATAGTACAAGACTCTTTTCCAATCAGCTGTAGTCAAGAGGGGAGGTGATAGGACCTCGGGAAGACCTGGGACCACGGGAGACCTCTCCGTTTTGAAAGGGCTCTGAATGGGCAGGGACCAAAACCACAATTGGCCAAAGTTAGTATGAGTGCCCAACCCATGTTTCTCTCTATGAAATCCTGATATATTATATTTCACTAAAATAAAAAGATTATGACTTTTTTTTTCTCCCTAGATAGAAGCTGAGAGAAGATGGAGTACCATCTAAAAGCTGGATCAGACTCTTAAGAATGGCAAATTCAAAGTTTCAGGTCACCGTGTGGTGGTTGGTAGGTATCTGGGTCAGTAGATTCAGTAGATTCTCAACAGTCAAGTATAAGAACGTAAAACACTAACTCTGCAAAGCGGCTTTGTATATTGTGGAAAAGGTAGAAGAGTTTTTGTGGTTTTAGTCTATATATAAGGGTCCAAGTGTGTGCCTGCCAGAGCTACTAAGCGGGTCCAGGCAGGGTCTACGGCTGGGCTGGTTTTGTCTACTTACTGCTACTGTGAGAATGAGGAGGTAGGTGGCCCCCTGAGATGCTCCTGGAAAATCTTTTGGAAAAGAAAATGGTAGGTTGTATCAGAACCACTTCTTCCCGCTTGGGTCTGATGGAGGGAATGCGATGCGGGTGTGAGGGGTGTTTTGCTCACTGGTTCAATCTGGACTTGTCAAGGCTCTAGACGTTGGGTGTAGAGTTTTTAGTCTAGATGTCACACATGGCTCTCAGAAGGTTCTGTTTGGTCAACCTGGTCCGGTGGCTGCTGTCGCCTTCATTAGTTACCAACCGAAAAATCAGGCTGTTGCAAACCCCCCAGATTTCAGCCTCTGTTGGCAATTCTGGGTCCTTGAAGACTTGTGTTCTTTCATGGGGAGAGTCAGGTGAGTTGAGTCACCTGCTGGCTTTCCAGATACAGTCTGGCAGGTGCCCTCTTGGTTTTGTCAGTCAGACACCCCCCCCCTCCCCGCTTTACTCTTTTGTGATAACTCTCCAACTCTGCAGGCCTTTGGGTACGTGACTCCAGCTTTAGGGAACAGCTGACGGCGGGAGACAGTTCTCCGGGGGCAGGAAGCCAGGGGATCACTGGGCTGCCAGAGGCCTGGCTCTTCGGTCCAGCTGAATGACAGCTGACAATATACACCTGACTTGTCTGAGTCTCAGGTTTCTCACCTGCGAATGCCACCTCCTGGGAGATGATCAAACCAACTTTAGCTTATCACGGAGGCCGGAGTGCGGTAGCTCCTCTAGGAATCGATACCAGCTATTATCATTGATATCTTCAACTTTATTATTAATGCACCTGAGACAGGAGGGTAGCGGGGGAATGGACGTAGATATATGTTTATGTGTCTTATATAATAATTTACATATATCTCCCCCCCCAGGTCAGACATTATTTTATTCCCTTAGTAATTCCTCAAAATATTTTACGCCCCCTTCCTTGCCCTCAACGTCATTCCTTTTACATATCCCTAATCCTACTGATGTGAGGGCCTATTTTCTCTCAGTCTGTCTATAATGTTGATTATCTTTTCATGTACAATCTCCTATTTCAGTTTCTGTATTTTAACGACACAGCAGCTACTCAAGCCTATTTTTTCTAGACTTCATGAACATAGTCACCTAACAAAATCATAAAATTATGCTGGCTGTGTTGTACTTTTTGGGGACTTTTATACTTTTAAATAAAATTTTATGATTATGTCCTACTTTCTTTGCTATAATGTCCTCCATGATTTCTATAGAACACACAGGAATAATATGTTAAAGGAGCGTCTCCTTATGCTGTTTTATTTTTCTTTTGAAGTAAGAAGGGGGAAAAAGTGGTTTAACTCCTTTTTTCCTTCTCTAGAAAAAAATGGATGCTTCCATTTTTCTAATAATTCATTAGAAATCTGCTTTATTAAACCTTATAACTGCTATAAGCCTAAAATAGTTGTGTTATACTGATCACTCAAACAAAAGTGCTAAGAGCAAACCTGCCATCTAACTTTAGATTGTATGTAGATTAGTAAAACGTTTTCGGGATACAGAAAAGTATACCTTGGATATTTTGGTGTATTCAATGCAAAGCACGGTCCCTGAAAGAAAGGTGAATCCGAGAATCTAGCTGTACTTAGAAATGTGTGCCAGTGTGCCATTT
Source organism: Canis lupus familiaris (assembly GCF_011100685.1). Taxonomy (NCBI): domain Eukaryota; kingdom Metazoa; phylum Chordata; class Mammalia; order Carnivora; family Canidae; genus Canis; species Canis lupus. The sequence goes on from NC_049233.1 coordinate 68,941,601, forward strand.
ATTTAGAATCCCTTCTAGTTTATTAGAAACAGGAATGGTAATCTCACCAGCAGGAAATAATACAATGCAAGTAAGCGTAACGCTCCTTTGGGTGTTGTTCACTGCAGAGATTTGGGATCCGAGGTAAGAATCCACATGAGAAATAATAAACTGCCAGTCTCTGATGATGCACCTAAGTCCTGCTCAACCAGATGACAGCTCCGGCAGCGAGGAAAAGCTGCCCATCCCGGCTGGCTTCGCCTCCCGGGCAGTGCTCCCAGGACCTTTGCACGGACAGCGCTCCCAGGACCTTTGCACAAGCAACTCTGCGGGCTCAGGCTGCCGGGCAGGAGTTGATGCTCACGGCGCCGCTGACCAGGGCCGCCTTGCTGAAGCTTACCGGGCGCCCGTCAATCACAAAGTGACGGATGCAGCCAGTGAAGGGCCGGCCGGGGGCCAGGCGTGGGGTCAGCAGAGACTCTGGAAAAAAAGAAGAAAGAAATGGAAACAGGGATTGCAGAGGCGCCCCTCCCGGGCCCCCACATTACTGTGGCAAAAAGTACACACGAGCAAGGGCTCAGGCCATCGAGATGATTTACGTGTCAAAAGATGGAATAGAGTGGTAATTTACTCATTTTTTTCAGGAACTTTATCTGCTTTTGCATTTATTTATTTATTTATTTATTTATTTATTTATTTATTTATTTATTTTCCTTTGTCTGCTTTTGAAGTAATGGGAACAAGTGGTGATTTTCCCGCTTGGCCACATTTCCCGTGATCATTTTTCTGAACGCAGCGCAGCGGCTTCCAGGGCTGAACCGCCCCTCACGCGGGGAGCCTGGGGAGTGCATCCTCGGGATCCCCCTATGCTTCTGCGTCTTAGGGTTAATTTCGTCCTGGTCTCACTTGTTGTGTGTGATGGACGCAGGAAAGAGGAAGAAATTTTAGCTTCTCTACTATTTTTAGACTCAGTTAATGCTTCTCTTTCTGTTTAATCTGTATCATTACCCTTCACCCTTAAGCCTCCACATTTTTGCCAAGCTCACCCCATATAATGAGGAAATAATGAATTCACGTAACCTGACTTCTAATTTCTTCCGAGCTCTGGGTTTAAGAACCATAAATAGGCTAATGATCACTGGCCTGGTCTGTGTGGGCACAGGTGCCCTGTAGTAGATCTAGAAGAAGCCTTACGCTTGTTAATTGTCCAGATACAATTAAATGTGTCGGACGATAGAAGCAATATAATTTAAAGCAACTTAGAGGGCTTGGAAACATCACGGAAATAAAATCCATTTAGTCAAAGCTTATTATTACAAACAGCTATGTGAGCAGTAGCCGATAAAAGACAGAAAACCCTCCGAGATCCCTAACTCGGGAAGGAACATAAAACAGGACATCGAATTAAATACCATCACGCAGCTGTAATAAGTTTTCTAAGCAGCGGAGATGGAGACTGTGTACTGAAAATAAATCAGGGAAATAGCATTTCATCTTCGGAATGTTAATTATGATGTTTTAAGATTTGGAAGGGGCTGCGGGGGACTTCTCTCTGTCTCTACGTTAGCAAGACTGTATATATTCGGCAAGGCCGCTCCGCGCACTTCACCATCAGAATAAAAATGAGTGAACGGGAAAGAGGGCAGGGGCAGGAGCATCTATTTCTTCTGCTCATTTTGGAAACTAGTTTTAGAGCATGGCTTTTGCTTCTGTTCAAGCGCACCATCCCGTGGTTCGCAGGGAACGTCGTTGAAGGGAAGTAGTTCATCTAGAATTATTACGGTCTTCTCAACGCACCACACGACTTATTCTAGGTAGTGACGGTAGATGCCCCAGAACCCTAAGTAACCGATTAATAAAAGTCAATCCATGATGGGGATCCCTGGGTGGTTCAGCGGTTTGGCGCCTGCCTTCGGCCCAGGGTGTGATCCTGGAGTCCCGGGATTGAGTCCTGCATCGGGCTCCCTGCATGGAGCCTGCTTCTCCCTCTGCCTGTGTCTCTGCCTCTCTCTCTCTGTGTCTCTCATGAATAAATAAATAAAATCTTAAAAAAAAAAAAAAGTCAACCCATGATTTTAAGAGCGAACCTTCCTCAGGTTGGAAGCCCGGCTTCACCGCAGACTAATGCAGGCTTTTCAGTAGAGGAACGGTCTGATCGGTGTGTTTGTGGACCCACGTTATCTGGAACCCTCTTTTAATTTCCGATTTTGATTTTTACATTCTACAGTCAGATTGGCTTTCAGGGAACATAGCTCATTAAATTAACATGCCGTTGACAGAAATAATATCATCAGGGTTCTGCGTGACACAGGAGAACTGGTCGGGCTTCCGAGGGAGTTGGGTGTCCCTCGGAGGTTTATTTATGCCTAATTGCCTTTCGTTACTCTTCTTTTCATGTCTCAGTTTCTGATGTGATTTCAGTGGGATTAATGTCGAACAGCCCAGAATGGTGTGATTAATGACACTCAGCTTAAGCCATAATTGCTTTTGTCCCAGGCTTGCTGGCAGGTTCCTGGATGGCACCCGAAGCCATAAGGGGGTGGTGGGTTGGCGGTGAGCTGCCCCAGCCCCCGGGGCCCATGTGCTGCTCATTAGCTATGACCTGCTGTTCCCGAAAGCGGGTCTCGGGCAGGCCGAATGTGGCTTCAGGGACCCCTCGCCCACCCAGCGTGCGCAGCTTAGCAACTCTTGTGGTGGGAGACACGACGGCAGCACGTCGTGCTGGGACCAGACTCTGCAAAGACACGAAAATTGAAGCGACAAACGTGTGTTTGATGCAAAGAAGAGCCACCTCCGGTGAGCGCCTGGGAGGAGGGCCACTCCCATCCCATCCCTGTCTCAGCGCCTAACAGACCGGAGTTGCTGGCTTCGTGTCAAGGGGAGTCGCGTCGCCTGGCAGCAATGAGTGTACTATTTCAACCTCAACAACATCCTGTGGCAGGTGTCACGGGAGGGCGGCACAGACCCAGCAAGTGGGGAGACAGGGCATTGCATGTGTCAGGAGAGGGCTGGGCTGAGTCTGAGGGGTCAGGAAGGAGTCAACCCGGGAGAGGAGTTGGAGAAGTTCTTGCTCACAGAAGTACCAAGGGAGGGGAGCAAGGAAATTTTACAGAAACTGTGGCTCTGTGTGCTGCGTAAAGGCCGGCGGCGCCAGGGGGGCAGCGTGGAAGCACGTGGGGAACTGCAGAGAGTGTGGGGGTCCAGAGGCAGGGGTGCGGAGGGGCCGGAGGGTCAGGGGCCTTGCCGAACCCTGCCTCGCAAGCTCTTGGGAACCTGTGAAAGATCTTAGACGGCGCCGTGGTGTCCAGGAAGAAAGCAGCGTACAGAAATATGGGAAGTGATGGACACGTCGTGCACACCCCAGCTGCAGGAGGTTCGGCGGGGGCCTTTGCCAGAAACCCTCTCAGCACTGAGGCCGGGAGCCAGGAGGACAGGACGGGGAACGGAGGTGCGTGTGGACAGTGGACGTGAAGATGATGAAGGTCTCAGACACTTCACCAGGGAGTTACTGTCCATACGAGCATTTGAAAAATACAGAGGAAAGCTTAGTTGCCACTATCTTCTGAGCACCCAAGGTCACGTGCTTAATTTGATCCGTGCTTTCTCTCTCTCTCTCTCCTCTCTCTTTTTTTTCACACACTCTTAAATTATTACTTGCCTTTACATGGGTCAGTCTAAAATAATCCAGGTAGGACACAAGGAAACATCATGTTAAGTTTTTCCTTAAAATCACCACCAAATTCCAGATGTAAAAGTTTGGTTTTCTCCTTCTGTCTCCCTCCCTCTCTCTTTCTCTTTCTCTTGCTTCAACATTCCGTTTTTCCAAGTTAGTGAAATGTGCACATAACAAACATTTTCAACATAGGTCACGGTTCCTGCTCTGGAGATTTAAAACTGTTGGTGGGGGGTCCCAGGGGGTGCTCAGCAGTTTAGCACCTGGCTTCGTCCCAGGGCGTGATCCTGGAGACCCGGGATCGAGTCCCGTGTCGGGCTCCCTGCATGGAGCCTGCTTCTCCCTCTGCCTGTGTCTCTGCCTCTCTCTGTGTGTCTCATGAATAAATAAAGAAAATCTTTAAAAAAAAAATGATTGGTGGGGTGGGGTAGGGCGTGGGGGTCCATCCGTTTCCTCCTGTCACCACCCTGGATTATACACCTTTCTCGGCAGAGGACAGCAGCGATGTGACTGGTGAGGTTTGCAGGGTGGCAGCTGGGATGCTCCCTTGGGGCCTGGCCCTACGTAGGAACAGAACAACCCGAGGTCTGCAGCTGTGTGCACCACTGGGGCCAACCTTGGACGGGGGAGAAGAATATATTCCCTCCCCGGTGAGGAAGGGGAATGATTCCCAGCGAACCTTCAGCCTTCCAGATTCTCAGATCCTAGAGCAGTGTCAGTACATGAGGGTGCTCTGTGTCAGAGAGGAAATGCAGTGTGTGTCCCTAGGCGGACGCGAGGATGCCTAAAGGGGAGGGTGAGTAATGTCCACCAGGCTGGGGGCTGAAGCGTGGTGCTTCTGGGTTACTTGGGTTTTGACGCTTGGATAAGGAGACTTAATCGCCTAGGAGAGGACCCTGTATATAAGAGCCCCTTGAGTTGTCAGGTGAATCACGAGAACCCGCAGCTCAGCCCTTCGTACCCCAAGAACGGTTATGAGAACGTACCCATTTCTTGGATTTGGAAACGTGTCCCTTTTCAAGTGACCCTTACCTGGAACACCCCCAACAAACACCGGCTCCCTGTGATCAACTGGTTTTGGATTCAGGGGTCCAACCACATGGTTCACTTCAGAGTCTACATCCAACTGAACCACATTTGAATCTCTAATAACTGAAACAGAAGGAAAAGTCTGGTCATAAATGGCACCGGAGCGATGGCTTTTCCTGCGAAAGAGACTAACTTGTAACCGTAGTGGCTTCTATGTATTCCAGAACAAACCTCACACTTTCTTCTGTATCATTGAAAACGTCAACGTCTAAGCGATCACTGTAACATTTTCCTTTGCAAGGGACAATATTTAGGATATTCTATTTTTTTCTTCATGAATTATGCATTAAAAAACAAAAACAAACCTCCCTAGGACTATTTCGGCAGGAAAAAAAAAAGATTATTTTGAGAGTATTCAAATTTTCAGACCACATGTGGGTTTGATGATACATACAGTAACATCTGATTCTCCTTCCTTGGCCACCTTGGGCCGTTGCCCACCCTCTATCTTATCATGCAAGTTACAGTCCGAGCTCTTCCAGGACGGTCATCCCACGCGGCGGGGACGTGGGCCCCCACTATAGAGCGAACCCGGGACACTCCGTGCCTCTCACCTGTAATTCTGTGCCACCTGCCATCGCAGAGACTCTGCTTGGGCATCACGGAGGTGGAAAAGTCCCTGATGCCGTTGTTGACCTTCACTACGACCTGCCAAAGACACGTATGTTACACACTTGCCCTCGTCCTCACAGTGACAAAAGGCAGACTTCTTGAATGGACCACGGAGAGCCACTGCGTCCACCCCTGCGGGCCGGTTAGCCTTGCCGGGTGAACACGGGGTCAGTCTTCGGTAGGTGGTGGGGGGCAGACGGTGGGAGAGGCCCAAGAGGACGGAGCAGCCGGGGGAGCAGCGACAGGGCCGGCGGGGGGGGCCGGGCATGAGCTCCTGTGATCCTTACCGCTGCCCTCCGAGCAGGTGCAGGTGTTGCTGGGGAGCGGGGACGTGCAGCCAGACTGGGCGCCCAGCCCGTGGCCCCCGTCTACGCACCTGCGAAGCCCTCCCCACCAAGCCACCGAGGGCCTCACTGCTGGTTTGGAGCTGTGCCCTCGCAAGCGCTTGGCCATCACATGGCTCAAGAGGACCAGAGCTCCCATAAAAATCAGTTCTATGGGGCAGCCGGGTAGGGGCGCGGGGGGGCCCAGTGGTTTAGCACCGCCTTCAGCCTGAGGTGTGACCCTGGAGACCTGAGATCGAGTCCCGCATCGGGCTCCTGCATGGAGCCTGTGTCTCCCTCTGCCTGTGTCTCTGCCTCTCTCTCTCTCTCTGTGTCTCTCATGAATAAATAAATAAAATCTTAAAAAAAATCAGTTCTATGAGGTTGGGGATGGTAACGCAAATCTGCTGCCGCTTCCTTAATATTTGGTTGGACACCCTCATGGATGTTCCTTAGTCATGCCTTTTAAGGATGAAAGTAGCCTATAACCATAATAACTTTCTGATTTCTCACAATCGAAAACAATATGTATGTAAATATACACCAATATGCGTCCGCGTGCACATCAATACATACACGTCTGGCCCACGGACATAGACAGGGGCTTGGCTGCTCGTTCGTTTTGGTGCAGCCGGGTATGTCTGCTGCTCTCACTTGTAAGGAGGTTTCCTTCCCATGCTTTTATTTTTTTAATTTTTTTAATTTATTTATGATAGTCACAGAGAGAGAGAGGCACAGAGACACAGGCAGAGGGAGAAGCAGGCTCCATGCACCGGGAGCCCAACGTGGGATTCGATCCCGGGTCTCCAGGATCGCGCCCTGGGCCAAAGGCAGGCGCCAAACCGTTGCACCACCCAGGGATCCCTCCTTCCCATGCTTTTATTAGAGCCTTTTAATTCCATTGTTATAATTGACGATTTTGTTTTTTAGCTTTGCCATGTTTCCACGGCTCTTTGCTCTAATCAAATCAATTTCCAACATATGAATCCGAATCCAAGGACCGCCTGCATTTAGATTTCCTGTACGGCTTCCCCACCATTTCCCCCCCAGCTACGAAAGGGGGAAGGGCTCTGTGAAACGGTCCTGCTTCCATCTAGAATTCGGGGTCAGAGAAGAAGACAGTTAACCAGTGTTTAGGGCCCTACCTGGCCCTTCTTCATGTGAACATTCAGGTACTCCCCGTTGACGCTGTGGCCGTGAACGAGGGTTCCCGAACTGCTCCGGGGCCGCACTTCGAAGGCAATCTCAAACTTCAGTCCGATATTGAAGGACTCATCTGCGGAGAGGAAGTCAGGTCTTCAGGGCAGCAGCCTGGAGTTTGTAGCCGCCGTGTGACCGCGTAGACGCGTTGCTACCTCTGGTTTTGAAACCTCGATGGGTCTCTCACTAGGTAAGCAGCAAAAGTGCCATTTCCCACGTCAAAGCCACCGTGCCAAGCTCAGTGGGGGGGGGGGGGGGTGAGACCACGAGCACCCACCCCGGGGCCGGGAGCTCGGCGGAGGAGAAACTGGTCCCAACCCGCAGGACCACCTAACATGGCCCAAGTGAGGAGGGGGAAAGGGCCACGTGGGCGCGGGGAGCAGCGTGAACAGGGGTGCAGAGGCCGGGACACCGGGAGGGGCTGCGGAGGCCAGTGGGGCCAGGCCTGCGGGGACGCTCGCTGGGAGCCACGGGGGAAGGGGCCGTGCTGTGCTCACGTAGGGAAGGTGGGATTTAGTCTGTAGCCACTGAGCGAGGGTATTTATTTATTTATTTGAGAGAGAGAGAGAGAGAGAGAGAGCACAGGAGGGAGGGCAGAGGGAGGAGCAGAGGCCTGGCGGAGCAGGGAGGCCATCAGGGCTCCGTCCCAGGACCCCGGGATGGGGACCCGAGCTGCAGGCAGATGCTTACCCGACTGAGCCTCCCGGGCGCCCCTAAAATAAGTCTTAATAAAGGCAACTGTTGCCAGAGCCGCAGAGTGTCCCGGAGGAAAGGGAAGCGGAGCTGCGACGGCCGGGCCGCGGGACGAGGGTGAAAGCTCACTAAGAAGAGCCGGGCTCACTCCAGGACACGCCCTGCAAACCCGGGCATCTTCATAATACTCACTGGACATGTGTCCTTATAAGTCACTTTTTAATTTTTTCCCGCTCTTAGTTAACGTTTACGGAGAGCATGCACGGTGCGGGTTGCTCTGCATTTCAGGCTGCCCGAGCCTGCGAGCTCTCACCACTGAAATCCAGGGACAGGCTGAGAAATGTGAGTGCAGGTGCCTCATTGTGGGCGAAGGAGGAGAAAGGAAAGTTAGGTCATGAGCCAGACAGAGAGAGGAAACACGACCTCTGGTGTTCTGTTGGACGCGGGGGCGGTCATGCCTTCGTTCAGGGGGTGTTGGGGTGCCTTCCTCATACCTGACGCTTGCTCTGTAGAGTGTATGTTGCAGTGGCTTGGGTGGGGATTGGGTGCCGTCTGCTACTAGGACTACAAGTATTTATTTTTGGAACCATGATGTTCCATCACTTGGCATAGGGAGGGGCCTGCCAGAGGCACACAAGAAACACTCGGTTGAATGAATGAGAGAGTCAGAGTTAAGGGGAATAAAAATCCAGAAATATAATCTCTGAAGGCTGGGGTTGCAGAGCGGAGGGAAGAAGTGGGCCTTCCTTTGGCAGGGTCAGGGGGTCATGCTAAGAGGGAGCAGAGAAAGAGCAAGGTGGCCAAGAGCGGACACACATCAGACCACAGAGCAGCACAGGACGTCCTAGGAGAGCCACGAGGGTCCACGGCAGAGGGCTTGGCAGCTGTGGAGCAGCTCTGGTCAGGGAAGGCACGCAGGGATGGGCACGCCCGGCTGCTTGGGGACAAAGGCAGGGGACAAAGGCGATCCCCGTGGGAAGAGGCCTATTCCTAGGGCTGAGTGGGTCTGCCGTTCTGCTCCCGAGCCTGATCCCCCTGCCAGCCACCCTCCCCCGGGAAGGAAGCATTCCGCGGTCTGCGCACTGTTACCTAGAACCACGTAGCCTCCTTCTGTTGAAAAGTATGTCCCTGTTTCCATCGGACCCTCAAAGCAAGGCGTCACGCTAAACGTCTGAGAAGCGGAGGTGATGGAGGCCCCGTTGAGCTGAAGATTGCCGAGGCAGCCACTGAAGCTGTAGACCGAGTTTATCTGAGGGAAGAAGACACGTCTTAGAATCCAGTTTCTCAACCCCCCCAGGTGCGCACCGAAGGGAAACAAAACGAAGGGATTGGAGTCCTGGGAGGGACGAAGCAGTCCCCGGTCTTATTTATCTAGCTGTCGGGGTGGGGGGGGGGGGGGTGGGGGTCTGTCATTTTCCAGGTAGTTGGTTCTTTAACTAGTCCTTTGAAGCTGGGATTTTTCTATTCGATAATGTCAGGCTGCAGTCACTAGCTATGAAGGTTTCTACACGCACGATGACAAATAAGTCGCAGCTATGGTTTTGAAATTAAATAGGAGAACTACCGTTAGTTTGTTTCCTTCAAGAATGACAGCTGGCCCCAAATCATCCAAAGCTGACGAGGGCTAGCGGAGTTCTTAACCGTTCAACCTCCCGTGGTTAGATGGACAGCAGAAAGCTTGCATTTCTGGCTTCATTACCTCATCTTGTGGTTGAGCATTTATCATACCCCAGGACGTGACACTTGGGCCACTTTGGACGACTGAGATCACACTGCTTTGCAAATCTTTCTTTTAAAGGGGTTGTCATGAAATTGGGACCACTTGCCTAAAATCTAAGTATGACATGGCCCCCCTGCTTTTTTGCCTTAGATTAGCAAATCTTAGAAATGTATCGATTTTTTTCGTGCTGAGGTCAAATCTATAGGTTAAGAAAGATTTAGTCCTTTGACACATTTCCATTATTGCTAAATATTTTTGTAAAGGTGCGATATTATTAACTTTTTTTTGATATTATTAACTTTTAAAGCACAAAAATAATATGTATTTTTTATTGTATCCTCCTGCCTCTTCCCCCGCAGGGGTAACCACACTTCCTTGCACATTTACAAATTGTGTGTGTGTTTGTGTGTGTGTGTGTAGGAAATAAAAATGAAATCATAGGCTACAGAATGGCCCCAAAGTTTTTTGTGACTCAATAATATATAATGGAGTGACTTCCTTCCTCTTTTCCTTCTTTCCTTCCTTCTTTGCTTCCTCTCTCTTTCTCTCTCTTTCTTTCTTCTTTCTTTCTTTCTCTTTCTTTCTTTCTTTCTTTCTTTCTTTCTTTCTTTCTTCTTTCTTTCTTTCTCTTTCTTTCTTTCTTTCTTTTCTTTCTTCTTTCTTTCTTTCTTTCTTTCTTTCTTTCTTTCTTTCTTTCTTTCTTCTTTCTTTTTTGTATTTTTTGCACTGAAAGCGTGGGTCCTTGCTGAACAAATAAGCATCTGCTTGAGATATAACTTCTCACGACAGCTTAGACTTCTGAAACTGTTTCGTCTCACCTCTACCTTAGAATCAGAAGATCACTCCTGACTTTGCAATACCAGAGGGCAGATAGACTTCTTCTGGGACAATATGCACTTTGATAGCCTATATCCAGGGAAACTATGGTTCTATTCTTGCCAATCTGCTGATAGTAAAGCAAGGCCCTGGATTAAATAATCCTCCGGCTCTAGGGGTCAATGGCTCTCCCTGGTCATGCCAGGCCTACCTGGACATTTTTCACAGCCCTTCCAGGAGCTACACCTCCCAAATAAATAGGACCCTTGATGTTCCAGGCAGCTCCAGTAGGAGGAAGACTCTCTTCTAGGACTCGAAGGCCATCAATTATCAGTCGGCCGCTGCTCTTCTCCCGAATAAATATCACCTGGATGGAGAGAAGGACAACAGCACCTGTCAAGTGCATCCCAAGATTTGGGGGAAGGCTCAGTTGCCTCCTCTTCTAACTTTGCTACTGCAGGACTGTGGGAAATCTGCAGAAATTCTTTAAAAAAAACTGGCCTTTTCTCTGAAAGTCAAGATTTGTTTTTTCCTTTAAAGCTTGACTTAAAGCTACAGGCTTAATTTCTGACTACAGCTTGTATGTATTTAGTAGAGTTCGTCAATGAAGCTCTTCCCAGCTGGCCCACCCACTTGGTTTCTCCGTCTCCTACATTTATGGTAATTGATCGTAATGCATCTTACACTTCTTACTGTTTTCATTGCATAACACTGATTTGCTTCGATATTTAGATATTCTCCCTACGGTATCCTATCTTCCTAACAGATTTACTCTTCACTTTGTATCTTCCACAGCTTAGCCTGTAAAAGACACTCAGCAATTGCTGCTGAAATTTAGAGACTTCCAGGCAGTGGGAAAACAAGCAGAAAATTGTTGGAAATCAAACTTCAGGTTAGGTTTGCCATTGGTCCTTTGGTGAAAATTAAGTACGCTAAAAAAAATTACACTCAGCCTGTATCTCTTTTTAAATAATATGCTTCAAGATTTTTTTTATAAGGAATTAAAAAAAATTTCAAAATTGAGTTCCTGAGTTTTAAAATGGGTATTTCGAGAGAGACCAACAGTGGGCATTAATGTCAGTTCATTTGACAACGATGAATATTTGCCGGTAATAATATTCCTCTGCCTTCAACTCACATCATGCCACACTCCATCATTGTATTTCTCTTGGCTTCTAATCTTTAGTTTCTTGTGGCCAACATTAAACATGAAAACCAAGCGGCCGTGGGCTAAGAATAGAGTCATGAAGTCATTCTCTTCTTGATCGGAGACATAGAAAATCATCCCATGGGAGGAGCGAGTTTTCAGACGAATGGAGAACTGAGATCTGGTAAATGAAAAGAAAAAGCTTACTATCTGTAAAGTGAGACTCAAGGTGGTCTCTAGTTTCCCACAGCAACACAGTGTAAGGAAAGCTGAGTAGCCATTCCATGAATCCCAAGCAGCATCACTTCTAATTATACCTTACTATGATTAATGAATATTGGGAAAGGGTGACTAACTCAAAAATCTAAATCTTTCCCTACTTCTTTATACAGCAGGGCTACATTCCACATTTAAGGAAGCATTGTTTCACTTAACGCGTCTTGCCTTGAAAATAGGGTTGCATTTAGTTTGTTCATGTGGATAAAATACTAGTCAGTAATTAATGTGCATACAGAAATCTGCATAGAGAAAGTATGATTTGTGTGCTATCTAAACTACAGATTCAGTATTCCTGTCTTTCCCTAGGAAAAATTAATCCGTAGATATCACAGGTTAAAAAGAGCTACCAGAATGTGTAGGAATTAAACAAAACCTTCTAGACATTTAGCTCCAGGCCCTATAGATAAGATACATTTATTAGGCTGATTTCCAGTTTGATTTAATTCTAAATTCTTCCTAATGAATACAAAATACTGATACTGCCCATTAGGCAAATAGCAAATTCAAAGGCATTAGAGGTTACTTATTGAATCGCACCGCCTCTATGAATGTTTGAAAGATATGAGACCTATATAAGAATATTTGGGTGCTCACACTATAAAAAGAAATCCTCAAAAGTGCCAAGTAACCTGGAGATTTGTGGAATACTGGGAAGAGGGGCTGGGCTTTACGGACAGCTGGAGCACTAGCAGACATGGAAGTGGGTTTGGGATCTTCAGTGTCTTTCCTTATTAACCTTCCAGCAGTTCAGAGGCACCCCCATTTTTGATATGAAAGCAATTTATATGGGAGAAGGAAGGTAATGCCAAGGTTCGATGATGAGTCATATGAAATGTGTCCCATGTGCCTTTCTTTGATTGGCTTTCCTTTTTGATGAATGCAGAAAACTCCTAGAAGAATGCGGTTTTATCCCTCTTACTTTGGGGAAGAAAGTCACAGAGGACGTAATGTATCGGAAAGGAAGGATCCTGTACCATGTAGCACTTATTCTGGTAATAAAATAATAGGATTAAGTGGTACAGAAAGGAAAGATCACAGGAAAACGATGGCAGATAGAGGATAAGGATGAAGTCCAGCCACGGCATAAAGTTTCTGAAAGGATAGCGTGTTACTTTACTTTTCACCAAAATCTCTTTTTAGGTGTTCAAACTCTTGGCGGCTGTTGGCGGTCCCTCCGTACTGATAGGCGTGCTCTATGGCCCTAGGACTGTTGGAAAGGTGGCAGTAAGCATCTCTTGGAGCATTCCCCTCTGGGAACTTGAGGCCTGCAGGGTCCCCGGAAGGTGCATCTTTACTTTTCTCTCCCTGTAAGAACAGGAAATAATTCATAGTAAGGGATGAACCTGACATACTAGTAGCGGAAGTTCATTTGTGATTTCTTTATCAGTAATCAATAAAAATAAAAAATAGTGAAAGTGTACATTATTTGCGCATTTTCCATTCACAGAATATTAGGGCCCTCTCTTTCCTTAGGCAAACGACAGCAGGAGCTTTGTAGCACTAAGAACAATACATGACAACAACGCAGTATGTTAACAAATCCAAAATTCTAGTCTGTGATAGTAAAGCAGAGCTAACCTGAAGCCGCAGACATAACCGCTCTATCATTTCAATTAAATGCACATCCAATGGTGAAAAATGGAAATATTGACAAATAAAATAACCTTGAGGAAATCCGTCAATAAAACCCTCCTATCTTAGACAACAATATTTCTTCAACACACAAAAGTTAACATATTGAGTAATGTCTTCAAGATATTTAAGAATATTTTTGATGATAAGATAGCTAGTAAGCTTCTATGTGACGGGACATAGAACAACACTTAAAAATTACTTTGCGCTCCTAAAATTGCACTGCTGATTTTAAAATTTAGAGCTGTGAGACTACAGGCTAACATTTAGTGGTTATCTAGTCTTAATTTTGGAAGCAATATTAAAGTAAATGCAAATAAGTCTGATCATCTAATCATTCATTTATCCAAGCAAATGTTTACTGAATACCTAATAGGCAGAAATGATGTGGAAGGAAATGAGTATTTCTGTGTGCCTCCCACGGGCCATGTGTGGTGGGGGACAGAAAGGTGAGGGAGAAACCGTTGTGGTATTTTTTTTTTTTCTTAAGGAAATGAAAATTGATTTGGAAAAACAGGCAGTTAAATAGCAAATTGGGAGACAGGCTGTCGCCGGATAGAAATGACCTTAGATGACTTGCTAGGAGGATGAGGTTTTGTTTTGCAGGAGGGTGGGGATGAGAGATTGGCTGAGGGGTTGAGGACCATCCCCAACTCGAGGGGGGCTCCTCCTCCTTCCCCTTGCCATGGAGAGGATCTCACTGTCTCTCAGTCAGCGTGTCCGCTTTGCCAGGGGACGAGAGCAACGCGAACCGACCACGGGGGTCAGCGAAGCTCAGGGCTGCTGGAGCAGCCCTGCCTTTCTCTGCTTCCATGTGGGAATCCGTAGGCTGGGATCTCCTGTCTGCTGCAGGAGGGGAGAGATTCTGGTATTGGTATATTTCCATATGGTGACCAAACACTCTAAACCCTCTGTGGATATATGCCCTGAATAATAATAATAATAATAATAATAATAATAATAATAATGATAATAAAAAATGAGTTATCATGTAATGAGTCCCATATAACACAGAGACTCCGTTTACTCTGCTAGAGTAGCTGTGTGCGTGCGTGGGTTTCTGAACCTCACCAGACTCTGAATTTCCCACTGTAATTTTTTTCTCTGAGCATCTGTTTCAATTAAGTACGTTTCTTCTGTTTCACATAACAGCCAAACTAGTTGAGCTACTTAAGCACAAGAGGGCGTGTGTTATAAGGATATGGGAGTATCTTACGCGGTCCAGGGGATGTTAGGATAATATAGCGGGGCGCTACTAGGGGCAAGAATCAGGAATTGGAAAGCTAGGAAGAATCAAGGCACTCCTTTTCCAAATGTTTTTGGTATCTCAGCTCTGTTTTTCTCAGACCGTTTGCTTTCATTTTTCTTTCTCTGCAGGAGAGCTTTCTGCCTTTTCCTCTTTCTTACAAAGCAGCTTGCTTTCTCTGTGCACGATTAACGCAGAGCTCTTAGGTTTACATGTTTTCCGTTTGATGACGATGACCAGACTAGACTCGTGTCTTTGGGTTCTCAGTTTCTAAGGCAGGGAATCTCATAGCCCAGCTTAGTTCACATGATCTACCCTGGTCCAAATATCTATAACCAGGTGGATGAGGTCACCTGCCTAAAATATGGGGCTTACCCTGTGTGTAGGGAATCAACTCTCAGAAAAGGGAGTGCTTGGCTGGGTACTCCAGAATGATGTCTATTATAACACGTAACATTTTCATGATCACACTAAACATCACATGAGAAACTATGTTCTCATTTAAATTTAAAAACGTAAAAATTATGAAGAAATTTCAGGTTGGAACATAGGTGGTAAGACAGGTATTCTGATGTACTCATCGGGGACTATAAGTCAGTGTTCCTTTTTTGGCAAGTAGTTTGCCTTGAACCCGGTAAGTACCTCCAGGAATATTTTGTAAAGATTTATTCAGCAATGCAATCAAAGATTAACGTACAATGATCTTCACCCAGGAAGGGAGGAAACTGGAAAGCACTGAAAGTCTCTTAATAGTTAAATAAAATATAATCTACCCATAAAATGGAGTATTAGGAAACCACTGTGAAAGGAAATGATTATAAACCCAAGTTGCTTTGAATCGGCCTCAATAAAAATTGAAAACAGAGGCCACATGTTTTCCTGGGTAGCTCTTTAAGAAGCTTTTGATACAAGGGTGAATACAAGAGAAGATTAGCAAACATTTGACATTCTAATTGCCAATAAATAGAAGTGAAATCCATAGTGATTCTATCTGTTATTATGAAGTTGAATTTCTAAGACTTTTTTTTTAACAAGAAGGGCTAAGAGGTTTCCTATAATATCGAAAAGTTTGTGTTAATAGTTCCAAGGGCTGTTGACTGCAACCTTGACAGTATGAATATTTGTTAGGAAACTACGTTTGATAGACAGCTTCAAATAGAAAACTGTCTTCATTTAAAGGGGTAAAGTGAAAAAAAAATGAAGGGGTAACGTGTGTGCCGTGGGTGCATCTTCCTCCTCAGCCTCTGACATTAACCAGCTGCGAGTGATCCACTGACCTGCGCTCAAGTCTCAGCTGAAAAATTTCAGGTTAAACCTTTTAGCATCAATATGAGAAGCTGACAGTAAGATTTTACCAGAATTTCAGTCTCCTCCGAAAAAATCCTTTATAACATCCTCTAGGAAAAGCCTTCATAAAAGTCATATGCAGTGATCTCGCCGCCTGAATCACTATAATCTTTCTGCCTGAATCACGTGACATTCAGAAAAGGATCCTGAAAAACCCTAGATTTAGATTACACGGAGATAAAATTAATTCCACTAACACTGATAAGTGCGAACAGAGGGGTTGCAAGGAGGTCCTCAAACGTGGTCCCTCTAAGCTGAAATACACAGGGAAGCGCTCCAGATAGGAGGGCCGGGGAGGCCAGAAGCTGGGGGGATCGCTCCCTCTCGCTGGTGGTTCACAAGCCGCCTTGGAGGCAGATCGGGCCTTCCTCTGAAGATGCCCAGCCGCCCTCACGGCCCAGGAGATGCAATTAAAACCGCGATGAAACGCGAGTCTGTTCGCAGGAGCGCAAGTCAGCGCGGCCTCAATATCGCAGCCCTAGTCCATGCCCCAGATCAACCCTGCCTGTGAGCCCCTGGAGTGAAGGTCAACGAAGGAGGGGAAAACGGGGGTGGGGGGGGGCGAGATCAGAAACTCTAGTAGCTTTTGATCTGTATTTCCCTGATGGCCAGGGATGCGGAGCATCATTTTCTCATGTGCGTGTTGGCCTCTTCTATGTCTTCCTCGGTGAGATTTCTGTTCATGTCTTTTGCCCATTTCATGATTGGATTGTTTGTTTCTTTGGTGTTGAGTTTAATAAGTTCTTTATAGATCTTGGAAACTAGCCCTTTATCTGATCCCACCTCACCCCAGTGAGAATGGGGAAAATTAACAAGGCAGGGAACCACAAATGTTGGAGAGGATGCGGAGCAAGGGGAACCGTCCTGCACTGTTGCTGGGAATGTGACCTGGGGCAGCCACTCTGGAAAACAGTATGGAGGGTCCTCAAAGAGTTAGAAATAGAGCTGCCCTACGACCCAGCAATTGCACTGACGGGGATTTACCCCAAAGATACAGATGCAGTGAAACGCCAGGACACCTGCACCCCGATGTTTCTAGCAGCAATGTCCACAGTAGCCACACTGTGGGGGAGCCTCGGTGTCCATGACAGATGAATGGATAAAGAAGCTGTGGTCTATGTATACAATGGAATATTCCTCAGCCATTAGAAACGACAAATACCCACCATTTGCTTCGACGTGGATGGACCTGGAGGGTATGATGCTGAGTGAAGTAAGTCAATCGGAGAAGGACAAACATTATATGGTCTCATTCATTTGGGGAATAGAAAAAATAGTGAAAGGGAATAAAGGGGAAAGGAGAGAAAAATGAGTGGGAAATATCAGAAAGGGAGACAGAACATAAAGATTCCTAACTCTGGGAAACGAACTAGGGGTGGTGGAAAGGGAGGTGGGCGGGGGGTGGGGGTGACTGGGTGACGGGCACTGAGGGGGGCACTTGAGGATGAGCACTGGGTGTTATTCTATATGTTGGCAAATTGAACACAAATAAAAAATAAATTTATAAAGAAAAAAAAAGAAACTCTAGTAGCTTCCAGGAGGGTGACGGAAGCCTGAGATCCTACACAAAAGCAAATGATACTGAGAATGACAATACAGCACCAGATAACACGTGTTATGGGCACAAATGGTTAGGGATGGAGCAGTTTTAGCGACTGCAATGAAAAGCAGTGGGCCGTGCAGAGTAAAAGCTGATTCAAACGGTTTCTCTGGGAGCAAAGCTCCATAGATCAAAGCTGACAAAGCAGCAGGTCAGAGGCTACCAGGATCCCCCCTCCGTGTGCACACACAGTCGCAAACTGAAGTCGGTCGCCTAAAGCACGGGTGTCTAGCGTGGAGAGCGTGGCTACTAGGGCGGCGGGGAATCTGGCACGGCGTCATCGTTTACCTTCTTATTCTGGCTTGCTTTAGGCTTTGAGGAATTTTTCCCTTTTTTGTAGAGAAGGAACAACGGCGAAGACTCGATGGGACACTCATAAAGAGAGGTGTGGACCTTCTCCGAATACCGCTGGAAATCTTCGACCTCCACATCTCTATCCAACCTATGCAACAACAGACGGGGGGAAAGACCCCTTAGGATGTTGTTCAGAACTACATGATGGGAACCATGGAAGTGAAAGAATTTGGCAACTGAGATGTGAGTGCGTGTGTGTGGGTGATGGGTCTTTATCTATCAACCACTACCTTCATCTGAGCCCTTGGCACGACCGTTGAACAGTCCGTGGATAATTTTGCCCGGCACCAGCACATCCTGACAGATGAACATCTTCGCCCTCCCCACGCTCTGGATGATTGGTGCCACCTCTGTGTCGTGCATTAAGTTTCTCCCCTGCTTTGTTCTTGTACTCAGGGAGCCCTTCCTGTCTTCGTGAAGGACCCGGAGTAATGGCTTTGTTTGAAGTGATGCATCAAATTAAGAAGACTCCCTTCACCCTCTCACAAGGGTTTGGGTACGTTGCTCTGCTCCACCATGAATGATATGGACAGAGATAATGGCCCCCGATACCCATAGCTGCTGTATGCCAGGTGCCTTGCGCACATTTTCTCATCCAATCGTCGTAACGAGGGGGCAGGCACTATTATCCTCTGCATTTTGGCAGAGAAGAAACAAAGGCTGACTTAGCCAAGGGCAGACAAATTTATTTATTTACGCATTTATTTTTAGGGCCAGACAAATTCAAAGGCAAGAAACCTACAGGCAAACCCAAGTCTAGTTGCTCCAGCACGTGCAAACTTTTAACGACCTCCCTCTATTGCTTCTCATACGTTTCGTAGTTCTCAATATTTATATGAAAATAAATATTTTCATTATGGACTTGATTTTTTAGCTGATCATGCAGACTTATGAATAATAAAAATATCATACCTGGTGAAGTAGGCATTACTTATACAGCCAGTGAAGTTAGCATACTGGGGGCTGATGGGGGAGCCGCCAAAGTAAAACTTCTTTTCACCTGCTTGGGTCTGTTCTCCTTTCCCTTTGGTCGGGTTCTTACTCCCAAGTCTGCTTTTATCTACTATCAGTTCATATCTGCAAAGGAAAAGAGCTTCTTTACACACCACACTGCTACCATTTTACCTGCAGTTCCATTCTAGGCTGCAGGTTTTTCTCATGGAACTGAAACGGTAACAATTTGGTGTTGAAAAGATAGTAATTTGCCAGACTCTTCATGAAGTCCAGGATAAAATAGGAGAATATTTTGATATGCGGAAAAGACTCCCCAAACCCCTAAAAGCAAGAAGCTCAGATGTTTAGTTACCGGCATTTGTGTGTGTGTGTGTGTGTGTGTAAAAAACAACATAATTCATGGTGATTATTTATCACATTTGGGGAGCCTGTTTTTGTTGTAAAGCACATTGACTGGTTTTGAGTGTAATTGGAAATGGAGTCTAGAAAGGCCTATTAACGTGTTTGTTTTGTAACAGGAGGGCTCCACAGACGCTGCCTGCAACAGAGATTTAATTCTTATTCCAGAAAGCTTTCTTCTCAATAAAAAAGAAATTCAGTATCACCTATTTAAAAAAAAAAATTAGAGTTAGAGCTGTTAAAATAGGGCCAGAAATGTAGAGCTCTCAATTGCTTCATTAAAATCTAAATGAAACCGATGTGTGCGGGTCTCCTAGGTGCCAAACACTGCCCTCCACTCAGTAAGTACTACATGGAGGCACTTCCCTCAAGAAGGTTTGTGGTTTTATTGGAAAAAAACCCTTTCTATTCCTGTTAAGCAATTATACAGTGATTCATTTGGCATGTCTTGATCTTAAAAAGAAGTTGCTATTAATTTTAATTTTAATTAATAGCAACTTCTTTTTAAAAGAATGTAAGGTGTTTCCTCTGTCTTTTTTTTTTTTTTTTTTTTTAAACATTGGAAAAGCAATAGCGTGGCCTACTACTTGTCGTGGTCGTGTAGCAGGGTCATGCCTTCCAAACAGAGCCAGCTGGTGGGAGGAAGTGAGGTGAGGCGAGGAGCTGTACCTTGCGGGTGAGACAGAGGTAATGACCAGGTGGGACAGCCCATCATTGTACTGCTTGTCTGCCGACTGCACCTTGATGCCCTTTACGTCCAGGACCACCGTGCCGTTATCCAGAGAAATGGAGAACACGTCAGCCTGCAGTGCAAGCACAGGCATTAATGTAGGGAGGCCAGGGACCCAAAGGAGGACACGTTTTCCACTTTCTCCGAATGGCATTGCGTAAAGGACCACCCCACGTGCGGGCAGTTTGCTTGTAAAAGAACATCCATGAAAACAACGACAGTGCATTGCTTATGTTCGTGTCGTCTACACCATTAGGCACCTTTCAACGGAGAAAGGAGGCCCCTCTCTGCTGAACTGAGGGTTTCTGGTGACTTTGTCAGGCGGAGAGTTGTCTGTCGCAGGGTTAGTGCTTTCCCTGCCCCGGGCCCTGCTAGTCTGTGTCCAGCCCCTCCTGGAAAGGCAAGATTTGAATCTCGAGTCGGGGATGTAGCTAGAGTACCAGGCAAGGGTTAATTTGCCAGTCTGGCTTTTTAAGAGTTTTACTTTATCTGTAGAAGTGGGAGAGAAATAGAAGAAGAGCAGAAGTCAACATTTCTTTTTCTGAATTTGCTAATTGATTGCTTAAAATACTGGCAGATTCCCTAAAAAAAAAAATAAATAAATAAAAAATACTGGCAGATTGACAGCCTTGCTTCTCATCCCTTCTACAGGCGCTGACCTCGACAGTTGAGGGCATGGCCCCCAACATGACCACTTCTTGGGGACCGCAGGTGTTACCTAACCATGGGAATCTGAGGCAGGTTTGCTGGTGGATGTCCTACAATGTGCTTTGGGTAAATTCTCACTGTTGCTACTGATTTAAATTCAGTATAAATGTGACAAATACAAGGAAATAAGTATGAAAAGTGAAAAGCTGCTTTTATAAATTATATTATGACCTGCTCTATCAGTGTATATATTGGTGATAACCTTTTCAGGGATTGGGTCTTGGGGTCACCGAATCTCCGGATATCTTGTTTTATTTTTGAAATAATATATCTTTGGAAGGTTGAGTTCACGTATTTCATAGCCAGTCCGAGAACAGAGAAGTATGTTCCTTTTACTATTTTACAAATTAAATCACATGTGTGTTTCTATATATACACAGAAGTCCTTAATATTGTTTGTGCTATGGACCCCTTTGGCAGTTAGGTGATATACACAGGCCCCTTCAAAGATAACATTTTAAAATTCATCAAACAAAATATCTAGGGATACAAAGGAAACCAATTATATTGAGATACATTTTCAAAATATTACAATAATATATCTGTGATCTTAATATATGTACTTCTTTATTAAAGTGTTAAATTGTAAAATCTCTCAGCAGATCTACTAACTACTGTCATTTAAAAGGAGCAATGAGCAAAAATGGTATTTTGAGATATCCGTGACAACTATTATGTGAAATGAAATATATTTGTGGTTAATGATATAGTAACAGGTTCTGCAAATATTTCTGATTTGTTGCCAACATTTGTAATTGAAGAAAATGCTAAATTTTAGTTTGAGAAAATAAAATTAAAAAAAAATCTTAGGGCCCCTGGGTGGCTCAGCAGTTGAGCGTCTGCCTTTCGCTCAGGGTGTGACCCGGGGTCCTGGGATCGAGTCCCGCATCGGGCTCTCTGCATGGAGCCTGCTTCTCCCTCTGCCTGTGTCTCTGCCTCTCTGTGTGTCTCTCATAAATAAATAAATAAAATCTTTAAAGAAAAATCTTAATTTTTTTGACCTAGGTCCATGGACACACCAAATTTTCTTCATGAAGTCCTGAGGGGTGGGTCTATGAATCCTAGGTTCAGAACTTCTGATCTGCAATGTACGCAATTATAAAGTGTATGCAATGAGGCCTTCTGCTATGTGTTCATGTGAGTCAAAATTAATCTGAAGCAAAAATCACTTTTCAGACGCTTAAAGAGTAGTTTCAATAGACAAAAATGATCATCACAAAAAATTTCCCATAGGGAAAAACAAATACTTACCCCTGAAGCATAATAGAATAGCAACCCATTTGGCTGTAACGTTCGGAAATTAAAACCTCCTTCAAAGCCATCGAAGAAAGACATTTTCTGAACTGAAGCAATGAAACTCTGTCCATTGAAATATGCTCTGCGAGATATCTGCGTGGCAAAGAAAAAAAAAAGTGTGTTTAGTGTTTGTGATAATTATCATATGCTTCAAATACCAATTTCTCACACATCAAAACCCTGTCTACTGGTTTCTATAATAAAGAGTTTATGTTTTGACTTCTGGTTTATACTGGAATTCAGGCATGTTAACTTTTCCTTCTGGGTGCCTCTACCTGATGGGGTTTTAGCTTCTTCACTTCCTCCACCCTGAGTGAGGAAAAAGCTCACACGGCTTCTCTGGGCTTTGGACGTCCCCTGTCCCCGCCCTTGAAACCCGAAGCACATGGACAAGTCACAGAGGAAGCCCCACACGCCTTTCCAGCTTAACCATTCTCCTTTTTGCTGGTGGCGGAAAAAGGAGCCCAAGGTATACCTGGGATCACAGAGAAGCTGAAAACAGCTTTTCCAGTTTTTAAGAATGAGAAGTTTCATGGCTATTTATTGTGTGTGTGTGTGTGTGTGTGTGTGTGTGTATTTATTAAAAAGCTTTTGATTGACTAGTACTTACAAGAGAGTCTTCTGGGCATCCATAACCAACTCCCAGAGTTTCCGTCTGCTCCAATAAATTGAAATCTTTCTTTTGGAACTGGAAACCCTTCATGCATCCTCTGAAGTTGATATCTAGGGGAAGATGTGCTCTGAGGGTCCTGGAAAAGAAAATTAGTCTTCAGTAATATCGTCATGATGAGGAGGAGGATGTTGCCCTGCATCTGTGGGATATGAAGTTTGATTTTATATACTGTCATTTTTAGTAGCTTTGTAATTATTCATATTCTCATGCTTCCTTTCATAAGCACATGTAGTGTCTAATCTTTGCCTGTAGAACAGCTTTATGCCGCATCAAGCCAATTTGTTTACTTCTTTATAGTTTTCAAGATGCTTTAACTTACATTAGCTCATTTTAGGTTTATAAAAATTCCGTGAGATGGAAGGAAAAGCTATTATTTCCCTTTTACAGATGATTGATTAATAGGTTGAACCACAGGGAACTGATGCATTTTAACAAATGGTCAACTTTTGGCAACTTCACACGGTTTAATCTATAAAATGAAACTAAGAAGCATCAAGTTTTGTTTGTTTTTTATTTTTGTTTTTTTAATGTCACAAGTTGTAGGCTAGGAGTTGAACCCAGGTGTTCAGTCTTCCATTAGTCCATTCCCAAGTGGGTTGGATTGAAGTCACGAACTCATCTTCTTGGCTTTTTTGGGAGACACTATAACTGACTAAGGCCCGAGAAATGTCCAGGTGAATGTTGAGCTTTTGGATTAATAGGAAAGTAAGAACCCTTTATCTTTGAGATTAGGGGTGAAATTTTGATTAATATTGTAATTCTAGTACCTGTCATTATGCCTAGTATCTAGGAGGTGCCTAGGAGCATATTATTAAATATGGAATGACTATGAAATTAATTTTGATAAAATTACAATGGCTTCAATGGCCATTAGTCTTAGTGGCCAGACTAAGGAGTAACAGTCTCACTATATTCTGTTCCATCAAAATCACAGCTAGGGGACCATGCTAACTAACAGACTGGGGTTATATAATGACAACCATAATGGTTAAAGGTCCCATGTGGCACTGTTGAAGGAGCTAAGAGGGTATCTAATGGAAAAGAAGCTTGAGGTTGGGGCCTTATCCCAGAACAACTAGAATTTCTGGAGAGTGGTTATGGGCAATGGTGTTTATAAAAGTTCTCCAGGTTTTTCTAAGGAGAACCAGGGTTGAGAATGACCAGACTGGAACATCCTAAAAATTGCCTCTCAGTTTCAAGGGTGTCTGATGCTACGACTTGATCGTAATAAGAGAGTTACAATTTTAAATACAGGAGAATAAAATTGTAATGACACCTAATTCACAACCCCTTGGATAGGCTTAAAAATTTTTGTGCCCTCAGGTGCTATCTGAAAGTTCAAAGAAGTTTAAATTAAGACTGAAAAGTAAAGGGACACAATGCTTCATTTTCACACAGTACACATGCTCCATCTTTCCTCTTGCAGGTAAGAAATGCCGTATTGGACTATGTTCTAAGATTAATACGACAATTAAAGAAACCTGTAGAGCTCATCTAGGAGATGCTAATTTAAGGAGGTCATGAGGGTGCATGAGGGTGCACGTAGCAAGTGGGAGTGCCCTCATGCCTTCAAACTTTTACTAGACCTCTCCTGGCTGTTGAATACTCAGCCCCGTACATCATCAGGAACGACAGCCACCTAACAACAAGAAAAGTGTACCTGGATTGTAAAATTTCTGGGGGAGCCCCTCCAATGTAAATGTCGGTAAAAGGTATTTTCATCTTTTCATTGTCCATGCTCTTGACATGTCGTCTGTCAACCACCAAAATCATTTTCTTATCATTGTGGTAAATGATTGAGATCTAGGAGACATAATATATAGTGAGTCTTGATATTGTGTAATAATCAACTTTTTGAAGATGACGATATGTTGTAATTACTCAGGTTATAACAGCTGAGCCCCTGTGTTCTTGGGCTTGTTTGTTCACAAAATGGGGAATAGATTTTCCTTTCTTACAGACATGGAAACTCGCACTTAAAGTAGCCAGAAGCTCACATTTTCTGGAGAAGGATTTTCATGTGGAGAGGGAGCTAGACCAAACAATATATATATATTTTTTATCATGAGACGAGTTGTTTTCATTTGCTCCTTTGGGGGGATTCAGGAAAAAACGATAAACAGGGACTTTGGAGATCCAGACTGTAAGTTACCTGGTGTCACTGTTTTAGTGACACATTGAAAAGTTTTAATGAATCTGCAAAAATGCTAGTCAGAGATATAGTTAAGATATTCTTCCATTGTAAACCATCCTCATGGAGGCGAGGGACTTTGAACTGCAAAGAGAAGTAAAGCCTCCTACTCTCTGCATTTTGGTTCAACTTAAAAGATAGGCCTTTTATACATTTTACTAATTGTAGATTCACAGTAGTTGTTAATGAAAATAGATGAAGTATATTGTCAGTATCGTGTACAGCTGTTTCAAAGTCAAAGAGGATTCCTTGCAGACTCTCTGTATAAGGAAATCTGCGTTAGTATCTTCTAAGGCCCAGATAAATGGTTTACAAGGAAATTCTCTATTTTCTTACTATCTACTCTTTGTACATTTAGTAGTGTTCAAAGGATACATTTAAAAATGGCTGTGTATCCACACTCTGGCATTTTCAACAAATGTGCAAGAGAGTTCTACGGAGTGCCATTGTAATCAAGCAGGCGTCTTCTGGTCAATGAAGCAATTAAAATGAATCTTTCAGTGACTCTTTTATTAGAAAATATCAATATGACAAAAACATTCATTCTTTTAAAGCAAATGTTATCCTGGAGTTGAGTAGATGGGACCCTGCAGTTGCTTTTCAGAGGTGAAGGTGTTCAGTCTAATTACTTTCCCATCTATGTCACTTGACCATCTGATTAGATCAATAGATCAGAGTACAAGTAAAACAAAACCAAACAAAGCACACAAATTGCAATGATTTGTACCTCATGGTATTTTGCATCATTAATTTGAGCTCTCTTCGATGTGTCCTCAAGATGCACAGGGCCATTGCTAAATCCAAAGTCATAGAACACATGTAGGTAACCGTTGCGCATTTCCAAGCTGAAAAACATACTCTGTGGAGAGAAAGAAGAAGCTATAAGATACAAACATCTGCTATCATGAAAGTGCAGATTTAGCTGAATTTGATCTTAGCTGTATTCTTTATTCTTGAAACTGAAGACTAAGAAAGCCTCGTGAAATTCTTATTATAAAATTAAAATCACAACTCCATGCATATCAGCAGTTACGTCTTACATTAAGATACCAAAGTGTTAAGACTTATACACAACTTAACACAACTATCTTCTGTTTCTTAATTTATGAATTAATGAAATTTTAAGTTTACCTGATTGACCTTTTAAAAATCTTGAAAACTTCTGAATATCCTAACAGGCTAACAGATATGATTGCATTTTAAGAGGAAGATTGGCAATCCTGAAAAATAATTCCATAGTTTTTTGGGAAGAATCTTAAAAAATTATCAGCAAATATGGGTATAAGAAAAAAGGACGTTTCTGTATTATTTACAGACAATGGATTTACATAGATAAACATGAATTGATTATGCACTTGAGCCATATGATGTTTGAGAATCAAAATAATTCTGTAGCACTCAAGTAATTTACTGGCCAGGCTTGCTTGTTTTGGAAGACAGTTTACAGACAGAATTGAATGGATTTGAAAAATAAGGATTGTGGTAAAGTTCCTACTTATCAGAAAGTGATCTCTTGAGCGGGGTCTGTATACTCGTGAGATATGGAAAACAATCCCTTAGGGGAAGAAAGAAAATATTTTAACTTCCATTTATACTAATTTTAAAACTCTAAAATAGAGGAAAAAAATTAACTTTTAGTATTTAATACATGGAGTGAGCTGAGCCTTCATTTTATCCTTTGGACAGATTTTCATGGGCTTCTCATGATATGTGAGGCCTTGAGGGCAGAGTTTCACGCTTGGAGGCTGGTGGTGGCCCCTCACCCACTTCTTTGTTTTAAGCCCTGTTGTAGTTTATTGCAGGTTACATGCGTCAGGTTACCTGGATTTAGACGTGAGAAGACTTAATAGAATATTTACAATGATTTTCTATTGAGATGCAATGATGTGAAAATATTTTTGAGACACTGATGTTTGCAGATTACTTCTTGCAAATGACTAAAAATGCTGTCAGGTTTAAAGAGGGTTGGTTACACATTTTCTTTCTTAAATGGGTTATTGTAAATTTGTTGACCTTCATTTGTGATGACAAATGTCTTTCAGTACTGTGAAGTTTACCGGTTATTTAAAAAAATATATTGGCTGCCTTTAGTTTTGATGTTTGTTTCCACTGTGCAGAAGCTTTTTATTTTGATGTAGTCCCAATAGTCTATTTTAGCTTTTTTCTCCTTGTCTCAGGAGACACGTCTAGAAATATGTTGCTATGGCCAACATCAGAGACATCACTGCCTGTGCTCTCTTCTAGCATTTTTATGGTTTCGGGTCTCACATTTAGGTCTTTAACTCATTTTGAGTTTATTTTTGTGTATGGTGTGAGAATGTGGTCCAGTTTCATTCTCTTACATGTTGCTGTCCAGTTTTCCTACCGTTTGTTGGAGAGACTGTCTTTTCCCCATTGTATATTCATTTCTCCCTTGTTGAAGACGAATGGACTATACAGTTGTGAGTTTATTTCTGGGTTTTCTATTCTGTTCCATTGATCTTTGTGTCTATTTTTCTGCCAGCACCATACTGTTTGGATGACTACAGCTTTGTAATAGAATTTGCACTGGAATTGTGATCCCTCCAGTTTTGGTTTTCTTTTTCAAGATTGCTTTGGCTATTCGGGGTCTTTTATGGTTCCATACGAATATTAGGATTGTTTGTTCTAGTTCTGTGAAAAATGTTGCTGGCATTTTCATAGCTATCACATTAAATCTGTGAACTGCTTTGAGTAGTGCAGCCGTTTTAACAATATTTGGTTTTCTATGAGCATGGAATGTCTTCCTATTTCTTGATGTCGTCTTCAATTTCTTTCATCAATATTTTATAGTTCTCAAAGTACAGACCTTTTGCCTTTTTGGTTAAGTTTATTTCTAGATATTTTATTATTCTTGGTGCAATTGTAGGTGAGATCTTTTCCTTGATATCTCTTTCTGCTGCTTCATTATTAGTGCATAGGAATGCAACAGATTTCTGAAGGGAAAATAACCTTTTTGAAGAAAGCTGTTCTCTGGAGAGATGGTTTTTAGAAAACACATTTGTAAAATTTTCTATTGCTAAATGAATTTGTTGATGAAAATCATGTGTATACCTATGAAGACTCTCATATCTGCGCTACTAGAATAATTTTGGAAAAAAATTTCTAACCTGTTTAAAAATCTTTCAAATGAAGATTTTGATGGTCTTGGGCTTTTTTGTTGAGGTTTACAAAATGATATGTATCTGATTAGCTAGCTAGAACTGACATCAGGAAACATGGAAATGTACCAGCCAAATTCAAACACAACTTTTACCAATTAATGAAGGACATTGAAAAATGGTATCAAGATTCAGTAAGCATAGCCAATAATACACATTTTACATTTTTATTTTTAAGATACCTTATTCAGTTTTGACAGCCAATAAAACTTAGTACTGAAATCAACTGGACTCAGGACAAGACTTTTTTGTTTGTTTGTTTGTTTTAGGACAAGACTATTGTATCACTGTATCCCAAGGAGTTAATGAGACTTTCAAAAATACATAAGCATATTTAATTATATTGTTCTTGCTAACACTGCTATTTATATTTGTACCATCAACAAATTGAAAAGAGCTTTATTTCATCTTTATTTTAAAGTTGTATTTATTTTATTCAATATTTTATCTTTATACAAATTGCCTTTTATTCCTAGTTTTTAATACTATATCTCTAATAACATTATTATTATTTTTTTAAAGATTTATTTATTTATTCATGACAGACACACACAGAAAGAGAGAGAGAGAGAGAGGGAGAGAGGCAGAGACACAGGCAGGGGGAGAAGCAGGCTCCATGCAGGGAGCCTGACGTGGGACTCGATCCTGGGTCTCAGGATCACACCCTGGGCCGAAGGTGGCGCTAAACCGCTGGGCCACCAGGGATGCCTTAATAAGATAATTATTAATAACCATTAATAAAATGCATCATTACTTTACATTTTTATGTATATTATTAATAAAGAAATGCATATATTTATAGTAAGCATACTAATTTTTTTTTTTTTTACTGATAAAGGCATATGATACGATGTGAAAAGTGCTAAATTTCTGCAGACACATTACCCACTTAGATCTTGGTGCTGATTTTCTGCAAAATTCCCTTGTCTATTAAAGGCGGTTATGTTTAATATGCATCCCAAAATGCATTTCAGGGCTGCTTTTACTTCTTGCTGCCATCACTTCCCTAAAGAAAGAGAAATATAATTTTGCTTTCTAAACTAAAACTTCAGTTTGGTGGCATGACACACTCAACCTGGGAAGGTTCCTAGGAAAATGCATGGCAGAAAGTAAAGAAGCTAGAGGAGAAGATAAGGGACTTTTATGTGTACTCACTCCATTGACCATCAGGAGTATGAGGCCATTGTCAGCTGGTGTTCGAACTTCTATGTCAAAGCGAGTCACCTGACCGAATTTCCCTCTCCTTGTGATATCCCTTACCACGGCGTAACTAGAGCCATCGAAGAAATAGCTGGCAGCCCGACTCTGAGTGAACGCCAGTTTATCTCTGAAATAAAAACATGAACATGACAGTTTGCATTATGCTTTTCGCGTGAGGCCCTTTTAACCCTTACACCTGCAACCAGCATTACACTGTATGTTAACTAACTGGAATTTAAATAAAAACTTGAAAAAAAAAAAAAAAAGAAGTCCCAATGTCTTCATGGCAGACATAGAAAAAGTATTCATAGGTAAGTTAAATGGTTTTATTTTTTTTAAATTATTTTTAGTTTCAGGTTTAGAATCTAGTGATTCATTGCTTACATACAACACCTAGTGCTCATCACACCAAATGCCCTCCTTAATGCCCATCACCCATCTAGCCCATCCCCCTGCCAATCTCCCCTCAGCAACCTTCAGTTTGTTCTCTATAGTTGAGTCTGTTTTCTGGTTTGCCTTTCTTTCCCCCCCCATGTTCATCTAAGTTATGTTTCTTAAATTCCACAGATGAGTGAAATCATATGGTATTTGTTTTTCTCTAACTGACATTTCGCTCAGCATTATGCTCTCTAGCTCCAGCCACGTCGTTGCAAATGGCAAGATTTCATTGAATTCCATTGTATGTATACGTAAACC
The DNA here is from genome assembly GCF_011100685.1 of Canis lupus familiaris. NCBI lineage: Eukaryota > Metazoa > Chordata > Mammalia > Carnivora > Canidae > Canis > Canis lupus. The sequence continues at coordinate 68,971,337 of NC_049233.1, forward strand.
ACATCTTCTTTATCCTAAATGAATTATTTTACATGGATTTCCTCTTTACCTTTTGTGGTAAGACAGCAGAAGTTTCCAGTGAAACCCCAATCTCTGGAATACTAAATTAAAGCGGCAAGTATGTTGTTTAACACTTTTCATAATCGCACACGTTCATCAGTGGTAGAGGAGAACTGAAATGCTTTTTGCAGGCATGACTATCATGCAGTTTCAAAACTGGTTTCCCCAAAGAAAAAACTGAGAACCTGAATATTGATGATCCACGTTTGTCTCACCTGCTGCTCTCACCTGGCTACCGAAGTCTTTAGTACTCTTAACACTTTCTTACCTGGCACAGGGTACTGACTTGGAGGGATCCATGTTATAGATGTGCTTAAAGTTGTACAAGCTGATCACATCATTATTCAAAGTGGCCAGTTCCAGGCAGCCCACGAAGCCAGGCAGGTTGAGGCTTGCAGGGAGCTGTACGACAGACAAAGTCAATGATCCTGTGATCGCATTTCACCCAGATGATACAGAACAGACAATGAAATTAGACAGCAGGTCAAGGGGAACGACCTATGGGTATAAACATCTTGTTAGACCTGTGTCTCCTCTGTGCCAAATGATTTAGATAAGCAATGATTTGTCAGTTGTGCATATGCAGCACAGAGGATGGGACTTGTGGAGTAGGTGCTATGTATCAGTCACACCCTCAATAGTGAATTCAGGACCAAAATCAATTCTTACAGCAGCCCTGCGAGGCAGGTATTCCTGTTCTCAGATTAACAGAAGGCAAGTCATTCTCAGAGAGGTTCAATAATGTGCTAGTAACTAGTAATAGCTCTGGAATTGAAATCCTACATCAACTCCCTTTCTGAGCCTTTCATTTGTTTGCCCTTTCCCGAGTCTCATACACCCACCTAGACCCACCCCTTCTTTCATCCCAAGTATTTTATTTTATTTCTGTGGTAGTTGAAATATGAGTTTTTGAAACTTTCATTGTGATCCAGAAGACGAGGTACAGACCCATGAGGTATACACACTCCTGTAGTAGTGGGGGGGGGGGTAATATCGATTACATATGCACGGATCGGAACGAAATGAATTGAGTCAAGTGTTAGCGACAGCTTGAAAGCATGTGATGCTATGAAAATATGGGTGGCAGAGACCAGATTTATAGATCAGAATTTTATCACACACCGAGTTAACTTCTTTCTTGAAATATCAAGATTTCTATCTCATCTCCAAATTACTGCAGGTTTTATGGATTTTTAAAAACAATCAGTGTAGATTTTCAGTAAGTCCAAGTCTGGCTGGCTAGCTTACCTTAAAGTTTGAAGGCACACCACCAACATAAAACACAGTGTCCTCAGGGTCCAGATCCAACAAGGAGTCATCTCCCGCAAATTCGCCTTTTTTAATAAACTTTTCTTCTGCAGTGCTACTTAGACTCGGGACCGTTAAAAACACCTTTCCGTGTTTTCCTACCCTGTTAAGAATTTTCAGTCTTTGTTAGCCAGACAATTTGTAGAAAATAGAGTTTTTTTTTTTTTCAATGTCAAAATGCTAATGTTCCCTCTTCGCAGAATTGGTGATTTGATTTTATCACAGGCTTATAAGCTTTAACAGAATGTCAACAATCAATGGAAAGAGGCAAAAAAGACATTCCATCTTGGGATCAACTCATGGATTGGTCAGATAAAAAGATCTAATAATCAGATTGCTACTTAGAAATGATGAGTATTTTTTTCTAATCTTTTGTTTTCCACTTAGGTATTTGGGAAGGACTAGAGGAATAATGGAAGTGGAGCAACAATAAAGGGGAAAAATTGCTCTGTGTGTGTGTGTGTGTTGGGGGTGGTGCACGTGCATGTGCATGCATGCGGTCAGTAGATTTCTTATGAAATGTGCACAGAAGTCTTGTGCTGTGGCTTACTTTACCTTTCAATCTTGACAATGCTGAAGTAAGCAGGCCAGGAACTGACGGGCTTGGAGTCCAGGGGAATCTCTACATCCTTAGTTCCCAGATTATAAACGTACACCAGGTTATCATTTTTGATTGCAAGACCCATGTATTCTTTTTTGGCCTGAAATGTCAAGAAGTCACTTAAATAAATAATCTCCCTATGAATGAACATTGTATTTTGTTTTCATTTCTTTAAAGGACAACCATCCATCCAAGTGCGTGGCTGTATACGAGGCCTGAATTATTACAAAAAGTGCTGCTTCCTTTCCAGGCTCCCCGTGGCTACCTGGGTCCGCTGCCCCCTGTGTTGGTCCAAGTGCATCCTGGTTGGGGAAGCAGGGAACTGCAGGCTTGTGGACATATGACAGCTTCCAAGAGTGTGCTAATCCCGTCTGGTTAACCCGGGGACATGATGCAGCCTGCCAGTGCCGATTGCTGTGCATCTTCAAATAGGAGGCTTCAAACCTAACAGGCCTCTGTGTGTGGAAAGTCTGGGAAATGCTGCATTCAGTTAGCAGCGTGAGGCTGATACTGAAGCGGCCCCAGAAATACCCCACGCAGATAAGAAGGAATTACTTGTCTTTAAATCACTCCTTGAGTCTTGGTGTTAAAGTGAACTCTACTTTTTGAGTTACCAGGATGGGAATTTTGTTTGTTTGCATAGGTAGTTTTGTGTTAAGGCAAGAGAAAAGCCCCGATCTTTCCTTTTAATATTATTCTCTCTTTTAAAACATCACGCTCTACTGCGTGTTATATGCAACTGATGAATTATTGAACTCTACATCTGAAACTAATTATGGACTATATGTTGGCTAATTGAGTTTAAATTAAAAAAAGAAAAAGTTAAAAATAAACAAATAAATAAATTTACTAGGGGGAGGAAAGAAAAAAAAAAACACATAATGCTCTTACGTGTTTGCTTCCGAGGTACAGGACAAAGCGGTCCGCAGCCCCAGCTGGCTCCGGCTGCTTCACGGGAGGAGGTTTCATGTACAGGCTCAGGGATGTGAAGGTCTTTAAGTCATCCAAACTGGTTTTGGGGTGCACCTCGACTGCTGACTGGCCATCAAACATCATGGATACTTGGATCTGGAGTTACAAAATGTCTCTGTTAAAAGCACCCTGCAGAAGTGGGCATAGATAGCTCTCCCCGGTGGGGCCCAACAGGCTTCCCTCTGTCCTTATGGGCTCTGTAAGCCCTACTCCTCTCCTTGCCCTTGTTTCCTAATATCCGCACCTTGTGGGAGAAAGGAGCTAAGCCGGATTATAATACAGTCATTTAAATTTAAAATGGGGTGAAAGGAAGCCAAAAAGAGGGGTGAAAAAGCAGATCCAAGATGAGGATACACACGAATTCCACAATGAACTACACTCCTGGTTGGGGGGAACCAAACAGCTTGATAGGATTGATGGTCTACACAGCTCACGACGCCCATATGATTAACAACAACTAATTGATCAGAAGAAGTATAACTAATCTTGGGTACTAATGAGGCGAGGACTTCCTCCTCAGTGTCTTCAAAAGAGGAACATGAAATAAGGCTGTAACATCCTTGAGCACATCCAGACAGTTGGGAGGGGTCTGGCCCCAGCTCTGAAGTCTTAGACGGGGTCTTGAACCTGGCTTTGCCACTTACTAGATGTGTAACTACGAGCAAGTCCCTTAGCCTGCAGTTTCTTCCCCTGTAAGGGGAGGGCAAAAAAATTTGCCAAATGAAATAAGGTAATAACTATAAAGTACTTTCCAGTTCCTGGCTCCATAATCATTATAACTCTAGTGAGGAGTTCATTAAGATGTTTCTTATAATGATTCTTAGAAAGGTATCACAACAAAGCACAGGTCAGCAGATGCCTTTATTGAGAGGCCCGAGACGATTAGCTGAACTGGTCTGGTTCAGGATGATTTTCTGAGTGTTCAGAAGTGGAGAGGCTTTTTATACCCATGCTGCTCACGCAATATTTCTGAAAAATCAGATGTATTAAACATCCATTATTTCATATTGATTTGGTTAATACTGATGGTCAGTAAGCTCAAGAGCATATTCCCAAATGTCTAGAGTACATCATCCTATGTTGCTGGTTGAGTAAAAATCAATCATCTTAATAAACAAACAGTTTGCAGGATGAAAGCCTTTTTGTAAAAATTGAGTCTGAGAAAGGAAATATATCTGCACAGAAAGCCTCTCACTTTGGGGAGCCAAGTGGGCTCCCAAAGGCATTTGTCAAGACTCTCTTTAGAAAACGGTTTTAGGTGATTAAGGTCCCCTAAATTCTTCTCCATTTATAGAAAATTACTAGAAAGCACCCAAAGAAACTTAGCTTTGGAAACGCCGTTTCGCCACGATAAGCTTTTCTTGAAATGCTCCCCAAAGTATCTAAAAATGTTAATTTGTGGCGTGGGACCAATGATCACATATCATTTAAAAGTCGGATATATTTACCAATAATAATCTCCTCCATTACAAAACAGTGGCTTTCCAACTCCCTCTGTCAGTACTTAGGGCCAATGGTCTGTTTAGGCCAATTCGCAATTGAGAAGATGAAACCAATTCATTTGGCTGTAAAAATTATGCTGGTCTACACTTCAATGAAAAATAAATGAAAAAGAGGGCCAAGAACAAGCCCTGTTTGCCGGATTGAATCATTAATTGTTGTGTCAGGATGTGTTCCCGCCACTACCACCGGCACAAGTTTTGGTGTCGCCACGTGGCCTCTGTGCAAGCATCTCAGAACAGGGTCTTTGTTGAGATTATTCAGTTCATGTGGTCTGTGATTCCCCAGTGAGGGAGTCAGTAAAGGCTTCCAATCATCATCGTTACCCCAGAGAAGTCCCTGAAGAGGTAGATGGGCAAGTCACTGCAGTGGTCATTGCACTAAAACACCTGTTAAAATAATTAATAATAATGACAATACTAAGTCAAGCCTACTGGTGTTCACTTTCCTCAATTTCTTTTGCTCTATGAGCTTTGCTGACCAGGTTAACTCTGTGGCTCTTAATCTTGCCTGTACTCAAGAATCACTGGGAAGCTTTTCAAAGCCCCTGAGCCCCTCCTCTGGAGGGCCTGATAAATTGCTTTGGGGTTGGGACCAGGAGCTGGTTTGGTTTTCAAAGCTTCTCATGCGATTCTAATGGACAGATCCAGATGGTGCTCAGAGCTACTCGGGGAGAAAGGTTCCAGGCTCTGGAAGCCGCCCGAAGAGTGGCAGTTCGGTTCCACGTCGTCCAGATGCCCGAGTCCTGGGGGGGCCTCCTTTCTCGCTTACCTTGCTGGCGACGCTCCTGGTCTGGGCGATGAGCTCCCGGATCCTCTGGATGCTGGCGGAGACGTTGCTTGCGGGCCGCTTCTGTTCCACGGTACGAAGCTGATCCAGCAGCTGAGGGACAACTTCTGTCAGATTTCGTACTGCAGGCAACAAAAATTAACCACGTCAGTAAGTATCGCAACCACATTAAGTAACGCTGACCTTCGTTAAGGAGCCAGGTGAAGAGACAACGAACATACGGTTACTGGATAGAACTACAAGAAGTTATCTGCAATCCTGCAAAATTAATAGGTAAGCCCGAGACGTAAGTGCTTCCTATTCTGTGGCATTTATCATATACACTGGGCTACAAGTTGTGTGCAGACTGAGCTGGCTTTTAATGTACTTTTCTGAAGGGCGGGATCCACGGCAAAGGTACAGGTGCTCCTTTCACCATATAGCTCAGGGCCTGCTTGCATTTCTAATGGAACTGATATAACAAGTCAGAAGGGAGGCCGGGCAAAAGGAGGTGGACAGATCGATTTCTAGAACGCCTCTTCCCGCATCTCCCTGCTGCTGCCGTGGTCCACCCAGAGGCAGGCTATCTGGAGGAAACAGGTGGCACCCAGAAGAGTGGCAGTTGTGCCAACGTGGGGGGGGGGCAGCCGTGCTCTATGCCCCCAGAGAAGGGTGATGGTGCAAACACATCATCCTGACTTTGTAGGTTAGGTTTTTCCTTTTTTTAAGGTGTGACATGCACATGGAAAAGAGGGTGGGGTGCCTGGATAGTGTAGGTGGTTAAGCATCCCACCCTTGACTTCAGCTCAGGTCATGATCTCAGAGACGTGAGGCCGAGCCCCACGTCCCATGTGTGCTCAGTACGGAGTCTGCTTGTCCCTCTCCCTCTGCTCCTCCCCCCGCTCACATGCCCTCTTTCTAAAAATCAATCAATCAATCTTAAAAGAAAAACAGAAAAGAGAATGAATTTTATATATATTTTATATATTATATATATTTTATAAATAATTATATATAATATAATATTTATACATACAAATATTTATATATAATTATCTATAATTATCTATAATATTTATATAAATAATTATATATAATATATAATATTTATAAAACATATATAATATAATATATATTTAAAATATATATATACACAGATTGATGAGGGAAACCCACAGCAGAGAGATGCCATAACTCTCTCTAAGTTTTCCTGAACTGGACCAGAGTTTTTTTTTTTTTATTGTTTTTTATTTTTTATGCCACTGGGAGGTATTTATTCTTCCGTGAAATAAAACTATAGCACTCTGAACTGTCTATTTCGAGCTGCAATTCCATCCAAGATTTATGTTAAGATTTTTCTCTTCACTCAAAAACAAGACTTCAAGAAAAAAAAAACGCTCAGGGAAAAAAATGGAAAGCCCTCCAAAATAATTTTGTTTACATCTGTAATAAAGGCAGATGTTACCACTTTACACTGCCAGGTGCCACAGCATGGGCTCACCCACACGGGCTCCTCTTTATACAACTCGTACTGCACTTTAGGTGATTTGACACGCAGAGCTCTCCCTTGAAGGCCCAGACAGGCGCTCGGGACTTCCTCTGCTGAAGAGGCTCAAAGTGGTTCTCAAACGTGTGGTCCCCAGACCAGCAGCATCGGCCTCGTCCGGGAACTTGTTAAAAATGCGAAATCTGTGCCTCTGACCCAAACCTGTTGACTTAGAAACTCTGGGAGTGAGGCCCAGGTGATTCTGAAGCACGTGAAGGTTTCAGAACCACTGGACTAGAAAATGAGTATCTTTGGGGTATTTTGCTGGCTAAGGGCAGGGCCACGCTCATTGAGCAGCAGCAGCAGCTGGAGGACGGGTAAGCCTCTTCCTGGAGCCAAACCAAACTCAGGTTCTGGAGGATAAGTCAGTGAGGACCAAGGATGAATGTTTTTTCTGTATTTAGGACATGTCTTTTCTCTATCATAGGGAACAGAATTAAGTAAAATAATAGCAATTATTACTTTATTGGATTGACAAATACAGAGGTAAATATTTGTTGTTTGGATGACTGACCACAATAGCCATTTTATAGTATAACAGTCTTTAAAAATTACGGATAATAAAGTATATTTAACGCCTTACATTAGATTTTGATTTTGGAAATCCCTGTCGTCAATTCTCCGAGAGAAAGGGAGCCACCTTTCATTAGAGTCTTTATAAAGTTACACGGAGGAGCTCACAAATACATACTTAAGAGATGAACAGAAAAAAAAAAAAAGAGAGATGAACAGAAAAGAGCTGTCTTCCAGTTACGGGAATGAATATTTGTGACCTGGGATAAAATTTGTAGTGACACACAGATCATATATGGATTAATAAAATTGTTTCTTAACTCAGATGGAGTGAAGGTAGCATGTTCAGCAAAACCATGCTGGAGAACAGAAAGTTCTGGTCATGACAAAGACACTGATACTTAAGAGGCGGAAGAAATTGAATAAGCATAGTAATATGTAATTTTATTTTATTTTCTTATTTTTTGAGAGAGAGAGAGAGAGAGAAAGCACTCGTGCGTGGGTGTGGTACGGAGAGGGAAAGGGAAAAAATCCTAAGCAGGCTCCACACTGAGTGGGGAGCTCCGTCTCACGACCTCGAGATCATGACCTGAGCTGAAATCGAGAGTCAGATGCTTAACTGCCTGAGTCACGCAGGTGCCCCAGTAATACGTGATTTTTATATCTATGTGTAACTAAACAAATGAAGCAGATACTGAAATGAATATTTCATCTTCATTACTACAAGTCTGTCTCCAAGCTGGCCAACAAACTGTTCTTCTTCACGGGAACCTTCAGTTGTGTTTGGCCACAGGCGGTATTTGTTGGTGGGAACCTGCTTTACTCGGGTAAGGAAAAAGCAGTGCAGTTTAGTAAATATTTTTTTCCTAAAAGTAAACCATTATTTTGTGATTGACGTTCTCCCCCAAGAGAACAGATTTACACTGACCAAAAAAAAATCAGTGCTGCCGTGGTTTCATCTAGAAAAAAATGATTCTTCACCAATCTCCCTAGTGGTTATTTACGTGAAATATACCTATTTCCTGTGCACACACACATACATCTATCAATAGACGACCCGAGCAAAATTTTTCTTTTTTTGCTAAGCCAACTTCTCCAATATTACAATTTTAGTATATGTGCTGCTGAAGCAAGCACAACTTCTACAATATTCCAATCTAACAGCCCGATGAAAAAACCCGCTTCTTTTTATTTATTTATTTATTTATTTAGTGTTCAATTTACCAACATACAGAATAACCCCCAGTGCCCGTCACCCAATCACTCCCACCCCCCGCCCTCCTCCCCTTCTACCACCCCTAGTTCGCTTCTTAACGAAAGACGTGTTGAGCTTAATGGGCAACTCAACTGGATGTTTGCAAACCGTGATACCTGCATCTTGGGCAGAGTCCACTGCGGTGTTGTAGGCGGAAGAGTCAAAACTCTGAAGATTTTGCGACCAGTTGGTTAGATTGTCAGCCATCGGGGCGGCTGCCTGCTGGACTTCCACTGTGGTCTTGCTCGCCTCCTCCGTGATCAGCTTCGACTGACCCAGGCGCTGGTGAGCGTCACCTTCACACACAGAGCACAGGGATCACGCTCACTTGGCAGAGAAGCAGGACGCTTGTGGAGAACACTAACCTCCATTTAATTACTGGGATAAAAGAGACCTCAAGGTTTTTTTTTTGTTTTGTTTTGTTTTTTTTTAAGTTTTGGGTTTTTAAGCTGAACATAGATCTTTAAATGTAGGTTAATTAGGGTCTAAGGTGCAGAATAAAATTAAAAAGTGAGCTTGAAAGACTCTAGATTCTTCATCAGCGCACCCACGTGGCCCAGATGGTTAAGCATCTGCCTTGGGCTCAGGTCAGGATCTCCAGGTCCTGGGACGGAGCCTTGAGCCCCGGGCTGCGGGGTCAGCAGGGAGTCTGCTTCTCCCTCTTCCTCAGTCTCTCTCTAGTGAGAGACTCTAGAGTCTCATTAAAAATCATGTAGTCCCACTTAAAACACGTTCAAATTAGAGGTAAATTTTTAAAAAGTAATTAGTATTTCTTCAGGTTAGAAACCTGGTGAGGAAGCCACAGAAAACACATACGAGATTTTAACTCATAAAATGTTTATGTCTGGAATGCACTGTAAATGTTACTTTCTTCTATGTGCAACAGCTTTTGCCATAAAAATGATGTTCTCCTACAGAAGTAAATTAGTAAGGAAAACTATTTTTAAATAGTAAAAGCAAGTTTCCAAATGGCAAAGTATAGTGACATTCTATTTTTACTAAAAAGTTATGTATTTAAAATTGGGCAGCCCCGGTGGCTCAGCGGTTTAGCGCCACCTTTGGCCCAGGGCGTGATCCTGGAGATCCAGGATCGAGTCCCACATCGGGCTCCCTGCATGGAGCCTGCTTCTCCCTCTGCCTGTCTCTCTCTTGATCTCTGTCTCTGTCTCTGTCTCTCTCTCTGTGTCTCTAATAAATAAATAAAATCTTTAAAAAAAAAGTTATGTATTTAAAATAGAAATGATGTAGGTGTACAACAAATGTTTCCCCCCCCAGGTAATGAGATCATTAAAGATTTTTCTTCTTTTGTTATCTCTTTTTCTTATCTGTATTTTCTACTCTTTCTGTAATAATCATGTATTGATTTTGTTGTAAGCGTCACTGAGGTGAGGTTGTAGCTTTACTTCTTTTGGAGAAACATTTAATTCAACCTCACACGGTCTGAACTCTGATGCGTGTATCTTTGAATCCCGGGTCTGCCTCTTGTTGGAGCTGTGCCTTTTGGAGCAAGTTCCTGAACCTTGACAAGCCTGAGGGCTCACAGCTATCTAAAGGCAAGGGTGATACTTTCCCACATCACATAGTGTTTATAAAACAGAGCCCAGTGCCCGGCATGTGTTAGCTCTGATGGTGCTGAGGACAGGGATTCTCAATGGACCACACCCTCCTGGTGGGGTTTTGGTGTGCTACGGTCCTGGAGTTCCAGATTAGGCAAAATGAGGGCTCTCGTGTCTCTAGGTGGCTTGTTGGTCTCCCTACTTGTACTATGAGAATGACGCGGCATGAAACACAGGGCAGCTATTTATAGTTGGGGCCAGAGGAAACCCAATAACCAAATTAGTGCATATTTATTAACAAAGAAAGAATGTTCACAAGAAAGTGGGTTACCAACTAGTATAAGCAGCATGCTCTTATTAAAACACACACACACACACACACACACACACAAAATTGGAGGAAAATGCTCTCAAATTTAATGGTCATGCTTAGATGGTATGATTATAGCTTTTACGATTATTTTCCTCTGTGTGTGTGTGTGTGTGTGTGTGTGTGTGTGATGAACATAGTTTCTTTTGTCATCAGAAAACAATATTTATTTATGAAAGGAATCATGTACTTCTTCCTCAAACGAGTTATTTTAATCCCAGTGAACAAACAGATGAGGCGTAAGCTCTTGTCTGTGATCCTTACCTCTCTCTGTGGCTTGCAGTCGCTTAATGGCATCATTCAATCTGTTTCTGAGAGCACTCTTCCTTGCTAGAGCTCCATCCACACGCCTGTTGGTGTCGGCTACCGCCTCATCATTGCCTGTGGAGAAGACAAAGAAAGTACCAGTAGAGCCAAGATGCTAGGGGGAAAAAAACCCCTCCATTTCAACAAGGAAAATTCTGATGTGTCCCATCGAGTCATCTGTACTATTCTGACTATGATGTGAACATAGAACACCAGTTCTGGAAAGTGGCGCCCCAATTAATGAGGTACGGGACCACAGAATACTAGTCACAGGATGCCATAAAGCGACTCATAAAAGGTGCGGAGATAATGGCTAATGTCTTTGAAAAATACAGCACAGCTGTGACTAACAACTCCTGGCAGCACGGTTGATAAAGAGCTGAAAAGAAAAACGTCTGTCTATATCCATGGTGAGGACTCTTACATTAGAATAATTCTTTTTTTCTTAATTTAAAAAAATCCTAATTGATACACAAGATACCTCTAGAAAAGGGTGCACGCTATGAATGAGTTTTCACAAACTTAGAGCTTATATTCACAAACAGAATGTAAGCAGTGCCAAGTCAAGAAAGTGGAACATTATTGTTACTTGGTTTCCTGGGACCCCTATGATAAACCGAGGATGACCACTTTTCTGAATTCTATCTCCATCTGTTAGTTATGTCTGTCCTTCAACTTTATTCAAAAGAAATGATACAGTATCGAATTTTAAAAAATATTTTATATGTGTTTCAATTTCTGTAATGGTAAATCTTGATATCTGGTGGTTTAAGTCCTCCAGCTTTGTTTTTGTTCTTCAAGGACAGTACTGGCTTCTTAGCTCCTCCCACCTCATTTGCATAGAAATTCTAGAATCATCTTCTCTATTTACATATAGTTCTGGTACTTCAGTTGGTATTATATTGAATCTACAGATAAATTTGGCAGAATTCTCATTTTCACAAATTTGAGTCTTCCAGTTAATAATACAGTTTCTTTTTATTCTTCTTTAGATCTAAATTCTCATTTTCATCTGTTTATTTAGATAATTTTTAATTTCTTTCAGTAGCATGCTATAGCTTTATGTGTAGAGATCTTATCTTTCATCGGCTTTTTCCTATTCTATCCTATTGTAAGTGGTGTATTTTTTAAAAGTCAATTTTTAATTATGTTTTACTGCATTTTTACGCATCGAATTGGTAATGTGGAGTATCTTTGCCTTGTTTCCAATCTTAGTGGGCAAACTTTAAATATTTTAGTGTTAATATGCTTGCTATTATTTTATTATTCTTTGTTAGATTATAGAAGTTGCCTTCGATTCTTAGTTTGCTAAGAGTTTTTTAAAAACATGAATGGGTATTGAGTTTTGTTAAACAATCCTCCTGCATGTGGTGAAATGATCATATGAATTTTCTGATATATTCTTTCAATGTGGTGAATTACTATTGATGTTTTAAATGTTACACTATCCCTGAAGTCCTGGAATAAACTTAACTTGGTCATGTATTATCATTTCTATGTGTGTTAGATTTTACTTGCTAAAATATATATATATATATATATATATATGTATATATATATATATTTGTTTAGTTGCTAATATCTTGATTAGGGTTTTTGCATCTCTGTTTGTGAGAGAATTGAGCTTATAGTTTTCCTTTTTCAATAATGTCCTTGCCAGGTTTTTTATCTTAGTTTTGTTGGCGTCACAGAACAAATTAAACAATGGTTCCCTTTTTTTTTTCTATTTTCTGGAAAAATTTATTTACGTGTGGTGTTATTTGTTTAGATATTTGGAAGGATTCACTGGAGAAGCCATCTGAACCTTGAAATTTCTTTGTGGGAAGGGTTTAACTACTGATTAAACTTATTATATAGGTACATGTAGGCCTACCAGATTTTCTATTTGTTCTTATATCAGGCTTGATAGTTTTTTTCTTACAAAAATGTTCTTGAAAGTGCGCTTGTAACATTAGTCTCAAAATGGGTCATTGTGGAGCAAATCCAGACAAGTCGTGATGTAATATCTTGTTTTTTGAACTGAAAGATGAACTTTCCCAAGAATTCTTGGTTCTTGCTTGGTTTATTTCCAAAGCATCAGGAAACTTACGCATTTTTACAACAGAGAAATAATTTCTTCACTTCCTATTGTATTCTTCTCTTTCTCTCCAAAAGGCTTGTAGATATATACTCTCCCGTGGCGTATTTTCTCATTTCTATTATACAGTCTTCGTGCACTTGATTTCTTGTTCAGTTGTCTTTCCCAACTTGTGTTTAGTGGCTATAAAATGAGGGGTGCTGAGTTGACTCTGTCACCAAGTACAATGCAAACAAAGTACAAGCATTTCTTTCTTGTCGCCTCTGGGTAGTGCCAAACATTTCCCAGAATTCAAGGAGGGACTTAAACATACTTTGTTCTTTATTACACCCTGTCTTCCTCTTGTACTTTCAATTTTTGAATATCATAATACAAACAACTTTTTCAACTCTTCCTTTTGGGTTTTGTAGTTTCAAAAAATGCTGACTGATACACTGAGAAAGAATATGTTTAAATATATTTGGAGCCCTTGATAAAAATAGGTGAAAAAAATTCTTTTTGGGGCTGGGTGTTTATAAGAAAAAAAGTGTGTCATAAAAAGTCTTCTGTCCTATTTAAAAAACGTATTGTTTTACATGAACATTTTTCATTTTACAGATGAATTCAGTAGGAGATTCCTTTAAATAGAAGCTTCCTGAGTTTATTATAGATTGCTAACTATTTGATATAGATAATGAAGAAAAGGAAATCTGGGATATCAAGATTACTGATCATTGAAAGTCATCTGGAAACGAATTAACAGTAATTTGAAATTATAATGTAACTCAGGAGATAAATATAGTTTAATCTGAAAATCTGAATTTATATCACACACATATATTATCTAAAGGGAGCCAAGTTCTGATCCACACAGTTCTAACTTCCCATCGGCGTCCCTTTGGCAAATAAATACATGAAAAAAATTTAACCAAACAAGATCATGAAATAGATGCCCAGATCTGTAAAATATCCAGAGATTAATGTAGAGAGATTTTATCTGTGCTTAAAATATAGAACTTTGAAGAGAGATTATGACCAGAAAAGAAAAACTGTTTTCATGAGATTCAATAGCTCAATAATGACAAAGTTGTATTGCAAATTATCAAGGAGAATAAAATGTTTCAGTCACTGTGTCATGAAGACCCACATATTCTGGTCTTTACATCACAAACAAAGCAATACATGGATATGGCAACATTTACTTAAAAATATTTTACTTTTAAGAGTACACTTATGGGACGCCTGGGTGGCTTAGCGGTTGAGCATCTGCCTTTGGCTCAGGGCATTATCCTGGAGTCTCGGGATCGAGTCCTGCATCGGGCTCCCTGCAGGGAGTCTGCTTCTCCCTCTGTCTATCTCTCTGCCTCTCTCTCAGCCAAGCACGGCTGGTTGGCTCAGATAAATGTCTTTCAACATTTATTTATTCTCAAGAATAAATAAATAAAATCTAAAAAAAAAAAGGGTACACTTATGAGCACTGAGCAACAGAATTATTGAATCATTATATTGTAATACCTGAAACTAATATAAAACTGTATGTCAGTCGTACTTTAATAAAAATATATATTTTACTCTTAATATTCTAAATCGTTGCTGCTAATATTCTAATTCTTTTGTAAGGAGTATGTTCAAGAGTAGATTTATATAATGAATTAACCAGAACATTTTTATTGCCTTTATTTACTCAGCAAACAGAAAATAATAGTTACTTTATAAATATCCTGCATATGAAAAACCAATGCATTTCCCCCCTCTTTATATATAGAGCGCTCTTTGTAAAAACAAAAAAAAAGAAAATGCATGGCTAGAATTGAGATCAATTGCTTTCATAAAATTACATGACATTTTCTGTTTCAAATTTGGTCTTTGTTTTTAGGTGATGTCAGAAGTTACCTATATAATAGATTTCCAACCTCATTAGTCAATGCACACCCATCCTCCGGCACGAGTTCATCAGCTTAGAGATGAGTAATGTTTAGTGAAATTCTCACTCAATGCAGTTGTTTTCAGAAGTAGCTCACAAGAGTCAAAGTTGACTAAAATGATTTTGCTTTTATTTTTTCTCACTTGGGTGTGCTTGCTCTTACAGATGAACATTAGCCCTTGGAAATGGTTCTTCCCAGGTGGTCGTTCGGCTTGGCGTAAATGCAGTAAAATTGTAGAACACAAACTACAGGGCAGTGCCAAGATCCACATGGCTCGGTGGTATCTTGTCCTTCTGACACTCCCTGTGCTGACTCATTACTTCATGTAAAAATTTAAAGGGCCTTCTGAATTGTCCAAGAAAGACAAAATTATGCACAATATAGTTTTAATGCTAAGTGTATTTTATGGCATTATCTCCTTGAAATTTGGTATTTATGGTAAATTTCTATTAACCAGCCTATTTGATTAGCCAGAGCATCCACTACTACATGTTCATGTACATGGAAGGTTTTTTTTGTTTTTTCCTAAACCACAATTTATTTTATAATATCCAATCTTCAGGGCACCTGGGTGGCTCCTGGTTGAGTGTCCAACTCTTGGTTTCTCTCAGTCCTGATCTTGGAGTTGTGAGATCAGCCCCGTGTCGGGCTCTGCATTCGGTGTGGAGTCTGCTTGCCCCCCTCTCTCTACTCTCCCCCCTGCTCTCTCTTTCACTCTCTCTTGACTAGAAATTTCAAATCTTAAAAAAATCATAATAACATATCCAATCTTCACTTTTCCAATACCTTGAATCTCAGCAGGAACTCTTAATGTATTATTCAGTTAAAAGATCATCTGCTCTTTAATCCTAGAATTTTGAAATCTCTGTCCATATGCAGAAGTGGTGTATGAAAAGAGAGAAGCAACTATAAATCAGAAGGAAGGTAGGAAAGGGAAGATAGTTACTAGGATCTGTCTTTGCTTGCAGCTCTCTGGCTTGATTGAGGAGGTTCTCGCTCTCATCCTTATGGTAAATGATTTGAGTATCAATCCCACTCACAGCCTGCAAAGGAATTGTGTGGAAAGAGTAAGAACGACAGCAGAAGAAATCCACTTTTCATGGATTGAAAATTTAAATGGCACCATTTATCTGCTAAACATCACGCAAAATTCACACAATTTCATTTCCGTAGCTCAAAATCAAGGTCAAGTGGGAACACAAGAAAATAAAGTCCAGGACATTTTCAAGATAAATGTTTTTCAAGGAAAATTCAGTGCATCTAGAACGGTGTCTGGCCAAGGCCCCAGCAAAGTGCTTGTCAAATAGACGCCACTCAATAAATAGGTTTTTGAGTTGAAAAAAATGAATGTATGCATAAAGCGTCTTCTGTCCCAGCACAGGCTATTCTTAAATATGTCTTATTCAGAGACTGTGGTTTAAAAAAGCTGTCAAAGGAACTGGCATTTGCTGACAGGAGGATGGCACATAGTAACACAAATAAAATGGTCTTTTCTTAGTTCTCTTGCCCTTTCTGCCATTTGTATTACATTGGAAGCTCAAGTGGTTACACGAGAAAACAGAAAAGTCATAAGCTGGGAAAAGGCAACATGTAAAGTGAACTTTAAAACACGAGAACACTCAGGGCGGGGGAGCGCGGCTGGCTGGCTCAGTCACTGGAGCATATGACTCTGGATCTCAGGGGTGTGAGTTCGAGACTCACACTGGGTGCAGAGATTTATTTAAAAAATATCATAAAAACAAGTAAGGGAATGCTCACATCATAAATTCGGTCAGTGATGTTCAGAGCCCATGCTGCCGTTTCATTGGCTTCATTGACGTAATTGGCGATGTTTTCGTAGACGTTTGAAGCATCCAAAGCCTTCTGTACCAGCCCATTCATATCTGAACTGTGCAGATTCCTGTTAAAGAACAAATTTGCCGTTATTTCTCTTTCTTACTTTTTTTTAGGGGAAATGAGGCCATTTATATGGTTTGATCTGAATACTTCTGGGACCACAGGGACCTCCTTCCTGTTATTCAAAATCACCTGTCTCAGCAAGTCTTCCTGGGCTGCCTTTCCTAGGAGCACATCTTTTGCTCTTCTTTGCCTTGGTGCCCCCAGGACTTTACCCCATACTGGCTCCATGGAAGCTGTTAGCCCCGCTGAGGCCACAGGAAAAGGGAAGGATGATTTCAAAACAGCCCTCTGCACCTCTTCAAGCACCCAAATCGGCATTGTTATTTCCTTTCCATAAAAGAAACTGAGGCTCCCAGAGCAGGTGCACAGCCTCAACATGGTGTCAGGTATTAGTTGGTTTTATTCTATTCATTCAACCTTTGGTTCACTTTATGAAACATCATATTTTCCCTTAAGAAGGGGAATGATATGGGACACCTGGGTGGCTCAGCGGTTGAGCACCTGCCTTCGGCTCAGGGTGTGATCCCGGGGTCCTGGGATCGAGTCCCACAACGGGCTCCCTGCAGGGAGGCTGCTTCTCCCTCTGTCTGTGTCTCTGCCTCTTTCTCTCTCATGAATAAATAAAATTTTTAAAAAATAAAAAAAAAAGAAGGGGAATGCTATATACTGAACATCTAGGTGCAGACACCAGCCTAGCCTTGTCCTGCATGATATGTCTTTAGTTTTTACCACACCCGTGAAGTAGACATTGTTATTCCCTTTTCATAGAGGGAACCAGGGCTCTTGTGATGGTTTGTCTCTCTCCTGCGGCCCAGCTGCTTCCTTAAAGGGTGAAGCCCTACTCATGCCCATTTCCGCCTTTGCCTTATCCACCGTGTTCTCTGCCTTTACCCCTCTGCGGCCTCGGTAAGGTTCATCTAATAGTAATGGTACCCATCCTGCGGTGGGCCCTCTCACATGGCGGATCTCACATGCCTCAGGGGATTGATGTGAAGTTCAACAGGGATAAAATATCTGAAATGCTTGGTACCGTGCCTGTCATCCAATAAACATCAGGGTTTATTATTGTGCCTGAACTATTTCCTGAACCGGAATTTCAAATTCTAAGTGTATTAGTAGAATAATTCACTTTATCGACAAATGCTTCTTCTTAGTATAAACATCTCTTCATTTATGCAGCTCATCCTGAATCCTTGGTCTTAATTTTACTCAGTTTTGAATCCACCATTCCAAACATTGATGACTACTATCATCAGGAACTTCTAGAAGATTCTCTGTGACCCAGGATGTGACATTGCAGATCCCACGCTGGCTCATCTCTTCCAACTGCCCTGACCTATGGAGCTCAATTGAGTCTCAGCTTCCTGCACCCAGCTTCAGCCCCTGCGTGCTCTCTCAGGCTCAGAACGACTTCTCTGAATCCCCTTGGCTACTTCCTTCTCTTTTGTCCAAGCTCATCATCATCGGGCTCCTTTGCGAGAGGGCTGGTTTATCCATTAGGCATAATAGGGCCCCATAAGATTTTTTTTTCATTTTTTTTAAATCAGAAGAACAATGAGGATACTAATAATGATTACATTAATCTTTATAACAATGCTGTCATGACGTATAATTTAATTTTTTTTTTTTAATGGAGGAAAGGGCCCACAGACGCAAAGGTACCTAGGGCCCAGGAAAGCCATAATGCAACTCTGCTTTGCAGAGGTAATTCTAATCTAAATAATTGCTATTTTTTCCTACCCACAATCCCTTGTCCTTAGAAATGGCACAGATAATAAAATTTAAGGAAGTTTTAAAAGGAAGGGATATAAGGAGTAAAATGTTACAAGTATTCATTAATATTTTAAAATTTTGCTGGCTAGTGTTAAGATACTAGGAAGAGCTTGAAACAGTCTGTAATACTCTGCTTTCATTACTAGACACAAAACAGGTATTGCATCAATACACAAAATGAAAATGTGCTTTTGAAATGGAAGTTTCTTGATGAATTATGTTTATCTCTGTTTTATGCACGCGAAGCAAATCGTTGGGTCAACAAATGATGAAGAATATTTACATCTTGAGGGCAAGACATCTATTAAATTTGGAGGTTTCCCTGAATATATCCAGGCTAAAATATCCTAAATGCAAAAGGCGCTCAGGGTGATTGATATTTCTGATCATTTTTCCAGGTGAAGCATGGGCAACTTTCTTGGAATCACGCTATAAACACTGTTGCAGGGTGTCATTTAGTGAAGGTATGTGTTGGGATCCCAGTCAACAGGACATAGTCACTAAAATGACAAAAGAACAATCAAGAGAACCATAGGAGGCATCTCAGAAACAATATTATATTAATATAGCATATTGTGCAAATAGTATACTATCTAAGCTCCATTTTATTGGCTTGATCAGAAGCACATTTCTTGGAAGCATGACACTATAACGCCATCCTGGACACCAAGATTTTACATAACATCTGTTTCTCTGTGTCTGTCTGCCTACATCTCTCCCCTCTTTCTTTCAATTCTCAGAAGATTTGGAGGGATATTTGAAAATTTTGACAATCAGGAATAAAAAAGTAGTTTAAGTTTGAAAGAGAGTTGTTATTGGTTTTTATTTTATTCATGACCTTTACTGATCTCATTTCTAATTGCCAGATTTGTAGTCATTCTCTGTAATTATCTCATTATTTACCTATCATTTCAAGGTCATGAATTCAATTCCAATCTTTCAGTACATTTCAATTAACATTAATTGAGTGCCCAAAGGGTGTGCGACTCTCTTCTGGATGCTGTGAGGAAAATTGCCAATTGATTTTCTCTTAATCAGGTGTTGAAATCAAACATTTCCTGCTGGGCAACTGTAGAGCGTCTAGAGTATTTACCAGAAGTCAGTTGTATTGCCAACTTCCAAGGCTTTACCTAAGACCCTTGGGTGTGGAAACCTAATGGTGTCTGTGAAATAAATATGTGATGGGGGTAGAATTAGACTTGTAGAGGGATCTGATTTACTTGGTAATTTTTTTTAAAAGTCTTATTTATTTATTATTTGAGACAGAGAGAGACAGAGAGACAGAGAAAGAGAGAGGAGGGGCCACGGGAGAGGGGGAGAGAGAATCTCAAGCAGATTCTATGCTGTACATGGAGCCCCACGCGGACTTAATCTCATGACCCTGAGCCAAAATCAAGAGTCAGCCGCTTAACCAAGTGAGCCACCCTGACGCCCCTTACTTGATAGTATTTTGTGCAGCAGTTATGCCCTTAACCAAATGTCTTAGGTCTCACTTTATTAATAACTATGGAGCAGAACCACCCCTCAGAACACAGGTCTCTAATTTGACAGATTTTTTTTTTTAGACCAAGAAACTCTTCCCAAAGTAATTGCAATAAACAATGATTGGCTGGTTCTCAGTTCTCAGAGTGGCTTGGTTCCAACCAAGCGCCCTCCAAATGAGCACACAAACATACCCCAAAACCTAACCCATTAACCAGTATCCCTGTAACTCTGGCATGTGGAATTGAAGAAAAATGAGTTATTCAGCCTATACCGATATTTGCATTTCTAAAACCAGGATATTACCTGCTCAATTCATCAGCCTCTTGTTGAAGGTTCTGTGCATGGTCAACAGCTTCTTGGACTAAATCATGACGAAGGTTGCTGAGATTGGCTAGTTTGCCTTGTAGTTCATTTTTGGCTCCGTCTATTTCCGCATAAATCCCCGAAGCATTCTAAAGAGAATATTTTAAAAAGTGAATTGAATATAGAAGGTCTTAAAATCTTTCCCCCAGGGAGCTCTTTTCTTCCTTTTTATGAGGTTCAGTAAATTTCGGGCCAGGTCTACCTTGAGTCTGAAATACTTTAAGTAGACTTTTATCTATTTCTTTTGCATCTTCAACAAAGATTGCTACTGATTGCTTCCCTAGCTTTCAGACACTCTCTGCCTTCTCCCATGTGAAAAGAAAACAAAATGAAGCTAAACAGAAAACCTCCATTACCCATACCTCTCCCCAATGTTGTTACCTTACTTTTCTATTCCCTCCGCAGCAATATGTAGACAAAAAAGTGTTTATGTTAGCTGTCTCTATTCCCTCACTTTTTAATTCGCTCTTGAACCCACCCCAGTCTAGTTTTTACTTCACTACTCCAACAAAACAGAAATTCAAGTGAATGATACCTAAGTTACTAAATCTAACGAGCGTCATTCGTTGCTCCCAGTCACCCAAAGAGTGATTCTGATCATTGTCGCCATTCTTAAGCCAATCATATTTCCTTCCTCCATCGCCATCTGATTCTCAACAGATCACTTTTTCTTTTTTATTTAGAAGACATCAACTGCCTGCAGCAGGGATCATTTTTTCTGTCCTCCTGATGTTTCCTCTCTATGAGGCGAGCTCAAATAGTGAAACCTCAGACCTCTCCACCCCTCTCCTCACTCTGCTCCTGAGAGGGGGACTGGTTTATTTGATTGGTAAGTTTTGGGGGGATAACTGTAGGCTCTGTTCAATTCTACCTTCTGCCTCTTGGTAGCAAGCTCCAGCAGAAAGCCTGAGCTCTCCTGTGTTTGTCCCCAGTGAAAGCTGTTCTGTGCAGAAGCCCCACACGAGCCTGCAGTGCTGCCTGTCTGAGTGGGCAGCTCTGTCTAATTCTAGGTCTGAGTATTAGCAACCCCACTTGGCTAAGAGACCTAAAGCCACACCCTCGACTGCATTGGAAACGAAGGTGATGTTCTTAGACTTTACATTTACTGTTTTATTTATTTTTCAACTTGTTTAGAACTTGGGAGCCGAAAGGGGGTACTCTTGTCCTCACAGACTCCAACACCCACAAAGAAGAATTGCAAACATCTCTTTGCCACCATCCTCCGGTCCCTCCCTCACCCAGAAACCCCTATACACTTATTTATAGCTGCATCTTTATGTACATTTTCTTCATACTTTCAAAGGAAAAGTGTTCCTTTTCCATATAAGGTACACTGTCCTGTTCTCTGTTCTTCTGGCTCCTTAGCTACTGGCTCCTCTCAGATGTAAACATGCCCCAGTTAACCTCTCCCACTAAAAACAAACAAGCAAAACCTACTCCTTGACTCTAACTGCCCCTCCAGCTTACTTTCTTTGTTGATGCAGTGCATTCCACAGAAATGGTTCTTGCCAAGGTCCCCAGTGTCAGACACCATATTGCCAGACCCATTTGACACTTTCCTGTCTGTATTTGCTGGATTTATCTCTGGTCTGTGACAGTGTTGGTCGCTGCCTTTACCTTAAAACTCTCTTTCCTAGCTTCTGTGACACTGCTGTCTCCTGGTTCTCCTGTTTCACTGTCTAGGAAGGAGACTTTAAAAGTTGGTGCTGCTCGGTCTTGACTCAGCCCTTTCCTTTCTGAATACTCTAACCCCTGTCTCCCAGCCCAGACTGTCAATCTTCCAACCCACTGTGCACCATCCTACAGGAATGGTGATCTTTCTGTTAAGCAAATCTGATCGTGTTATTTTCTCTCTCAAAATCAGCCAATTGCTGTACAGGAACAAATTGGATTACTCTAGTGGCTTCATCAACTGATCCCTCCTCTCTCACCAATCTCATCATTTCTCACCCCCTCCACCCCATTACCTACCACTGCAAACTTTGCTAACTGATGTTTTAATGCTCCATGATTTTTTTTGACCTCTGTGTTTTCTCAAATAATATTTTCTCTGTCCATGATACTTTGTTTCCTTTTTTCTCTGACTCACCTGGAAAAGTTCTACTCATCCTCCCAATTTCAGCTCAAATATCACTTCCTTTATGAAACCATCCCTAATTTCTCCAGGATGAGTTCAATGTTGCCATATATTTCTATTGTCCCTCTACCACACTACTATAATCATTTTACCTGAATATTCCACCCATCAGACTACATAGTCGTAGAAGTCAAGATTTGTGTCTAATTTATTTTTGTATTTCCAGAATGTAGCACAATCCTTAGAACAGAGGGTTTATTTCTATGGAGACAGTATTAAGTGTTTAGCTGTTTGGTAGGTCATCTGGGGAACAATACTTTGAAAAAAAATATATTTAGTTATAAAAACAAGAAAAATACTACGGACATTCCACCTTTACTCATTGATTCATTCAACAAATATTCATCATATGCCCACTATGTGCCAGGCACTCTTTTAGGGGATAGCATGCATAGCTATGAATGAAGTCTCTGCTCTCCAGGAATTTACAGTCTAGTGGGAATGTGTAGATGATAAACAACTGACCAAATAATTAAACAAGTTAATTTCAGGGAGTAAAGAGTATTTTGAATAAAATACAATAGGCGAGATGGATTGGACAGTGATTGAGGGTAAGAACCCCATTTGAATTGAATGTTCACAAGGACAACAGCCATTTGACGATCTGGAGACAGCAAGTGCAAAGGTCCAGAGTTAAGGAAAAGTACAGGTGTGTTTGAAAAGAGTTGGTGGGTAACAGGGGAATGGGCAGGAGGGCAATGAGTTGGGGAGAGATACATGGAATGAGGTAGAGAGTTGGGCCAGAGCTGGGGCACTTAGGGTCTCACAAGCCGTGGTAAAATGAGCTTGTTTCTTACTCTGTCACTGGAAGTTTTATGAAAGAGAAATAATGTGATCTGATTATGTATTTAAGGGATTGTTTTGCTACTGCATAGAGAATGAGTCTTGAGGGGCAAGATTGGAGGCAAATGAACCAGTAGGAGGCTCCTTTGGCAGTTCCTGCTGGAGAAGAGGTGGTTTGGACTGCAGAGCAGCAACAGAGAACGGAGTGGTCAGAAATCAGGACTCATTTTGGAGAGAAGCTCAAGAGGTCTTACTGAAATGGGAAGGAGGGGAAAGGAGAAATCAATGACTCCTGAGTTTTGATTTGAGCAAACAGGGTTGTGCCACTTACTGAGGTGGGGAAGACTAGGGAAGGACCAGGTTTTATTCAGAATATGTTAAGTTTGATGTGTCTATTACACATCAAAGTGATAGATAAAATTATGATTCTGCTATATATCACATTAAGTTCTTGAAAACTTCAAGTAAGCATTTGGATATATGAGTTTGGAACTCAGTGGAAGTATGAAGGTTGGAGGTATGAATTATGAGACCATGCATATAATCGTTCTTTAAAACCATGGGATTCAACAGGATCAACTAGGGAGAAATTAAAAGTACCAAAGAGGGCCCAGGACTGAGAACTGAGCCATTCATTATCAAGAGCAGGGATGGACAGAGCTCTGTGCCAAAAATGGCTCAAGGCCTGTTTTTATATAGCTCCTAGCCAAGAATATTATTTATATTTTTAAAGAGTTGTAAAAAAATAAAAACAAACAAACAAACAAACAAAAAACAAAAAAGATTAAGGGATTGTGGTTATACGTGGCCTGCAGAGTCTAAGATATTTACTACATAGAGGATGTGTAGAGGTGAAGCTGGCAGAAGAGTCTGGGAAAAAATGGCCAATGAAGTGGGAGGAGGACCAGATGAATGGGGTCCTGGAGGAGCCAGGATGAAAGCTCAGAGTGTTTAAAAAAGGAGGAAAGGTTAACTGGCAGGAAGGGTAAGAATGCTGAGGAGGGAGAAACAACCACAGTTTTGGCTATGTTGAGTTCTCCGATGACCTGGGTAACAGTCTTGGTGGAGGGGCGTGAAGTCCCATTTGGAGTGGGTTGTATACAGCAGACAGTGGGGTCTGGGAGGTGGAGATGACAATGGTAAATGACTCTCTAGGTGTTTTCCTGTGAAGCTGAGCAGAGTAGAGTAATGGGGCAGAGATTAGAAGGGATGTAGGCAAGGTCTTTCCTCTTTTAAAGGATAGGAAATGCTTAGAGCATGTTTACATTTTGGTAGGAATGGTCCAGTACAGAGTGAGAACTGGATGAACAGAAGAAAGAGGGAAAACTTTTGGTAGTGAAACTCTGTGACCATTTTTGAGCTGAGGAACAATGAGATTCAGAGCACAGGTGGAGAGATGGGACTTCGCCAGGAGACGAGACACTTCATTAATTATAATAGGAAGGAAGAGTGAAGTAGGAATACAGATGTTGGTGGGCTAGTGGACCCGGGCAGGAAAGATTAGGGAAGTCGTCTTCTCTTTGTTCCTATTTTTCAGTGAAGCACAAAGTAAATTCACCAGCCAGACTAACAGAAGAGGAGGTGGGTTTTTCATTATGTTGGCTTCTCTGGTATGGCCATGATGCTGGGGCTACTTGGGTTTACTGGGATATGAGGATGAATCAGTAGGGGAAGTGGTGGGTGTACAAGTTAAAGGTGTTTGCAAATAATGATTATACGGTAGTCTCGTCTTATCTTTGGGGGACACGTTCTAAGACCTTTAGAGGGTACCGAATCCTAGATGTACTATGGTTTTCCCATGCATACCAACCTATAATAAAATTTAATTTGTAAATTAGGCTCAGTAAGAGATTAACCACATTAACGAATAATAAAATTGAAGGCTTATAGCAACGTATTGTAATAAAAGTTACGCGATCCCTCTCAAAACATGTTATTGTACTCGCTCTTCTTGTGATTATGTGAGGTGATTATGTGCCTACATGATGAGATGAAGTGAGGTGCCTGATGCAGGCAGGTTGTGACATAGTGTTAGGCTACAAGTCACCTAGAGAGGATAGGTCAGAAGCAGGATCATCTGCTTCTAGACGGAGGTTGACTGTGGGTAACTGAAACCGTAGAAAGCAAAACCATGGAGAAGGAGGGACCACTGAAACGATAATTTTAGGTGCTTAAGGAGGGAGAGAGGATATGAGAGGAGTGGGATAATGAGCTGGATGAGGTCTCCATGTGGCCAGAGGATTGTTGGGAGTGGGCATTCCAGAGTAAGTGAGATGAGAGAGGGAGGGGCTGGATACTGGGATTTGGGAGGAGGTACTGTTATTGATGACAAGACCTGGGTATGGCCCTAGGAGGGATAACCAGGGCTGGCTGGAGGAAAAGCTTATTGGCCAGGAGAAGTTACAGGAGCCAGACGTCTGAGAGCTGGTGGGCTCAACTGTCTAGATTTTGATGTCACCAAAGATAGTGATGGGAGTAGGGATGGAGAGGAAGACAGGGAGCTTGGTGCTGAACTAGCCATAGGACGAGATGGTGATCCGATGATTTTAAAATGGTATCCTTTCAAAGGTAATAAAAATAAGCTAAGAGTAATTTGGGAATTGGTTGGGTTTACTGCATTTTACTGGAAATTTTCCACTTTAAAAATGTGTCTCTTATTGATTTTGAACGCTAGCTTTATGAAGTACACAACTCATGACTAAAGAGTTGAGTAGGATGGATCTAAGCAGCACTTACTTTCTGCAAGGAGATCCATGCTGTCCAATTCAGTAGCCGCTGGCCACGGGTGGCGCTATTGAGCACTTGAAATACGGTTAATTCAACCGAGGAATTCAATTTTAATCTCTTTCATTTTAAGCCACTTAAATTTACATTTAAATAGCCGTATGTGAGTAGCACCACCATACGATGAAAGAAACTGAAAAATTCGGTCATCTAATCTTGCTTCTATAACGCCAGTTAACTCCACAGATCGGTAGTGGATTCCATTAGTGTTCTGTGACCTGAGCAGCTGCTCCAATCTGCTATAAACACAAACCTCCAAGTCACATGCGTCCTTACCTTTACTGTGTCATCAAGTTCTGAAAGGGTCAGCCGAGGTGTTGTCAGAGAATCCAAGGATGTCTTCAGAGAAACATTCACCCCTTCCACCTGTTCCCTCACTCTCTCGTATTGTTTCTATGGGAACGAGGAGCAAGCAAGAGTGGAAGAGAAGGTCACTTTAGAGAAAGCATCCAGGAGGGTAGTCGATGTCACCTCCTCCTATCTTTGTGCCCAGACGAATCTGGGTTCTTATCCCAGCCCCACCACCTAATGGCTGCGGGACTTTGGGTAATTCTATGCATGACATACTCAGTTTTCTCATGTATAATATGGAGGTAGCAAAAGTGAGCCCTTTGGGAGCTTTGAAGCACTTAGTTATGACTCTTACTTGCAGCACCATCACCTCAAAGAGAGTCACCGCTTCAGAGAGGGCCGTTGACTTTTTCTCCATAAACGTAAAGTGAGACCCTGGATGCAGGATTGCACAGAGGCTCTATATTTGCAGTAAGTGGAAAATGAATTAAGTCTCAAATCCATTTATCATGTGCTGACTTTAGGCCAGGCACAAGTAGCTCATTTGGATAGGAATAAGCATATGCAAACAATCGTCAAGTCCTTAAAAAAAATGTTTAAATGGCCCTACTATGAAAGCATAAAATTGTGACTTTCCTTCCTGCCACTCTGAGCTCTTTATGTTGTTAGAGGCTCAGATTTTTTGAGGGAAATGGCCCCAGTGTTTTTTTGATGAATGCTTCCATTTCTACCCTCACAGTTGGGTTCTAGAAGCAGGCATGCTGTGATTCTGAGGAAATATTAGAAAACGTCAAATGAGTTTGGAGTTTGAAAGCAACCAGAACGATGCTTCAAGAGGGAAAATTACGACTCGTTTTACAATCGGAGTAAAAAAATGAGTTGAGGTTACTTTAGAAAGAGTAATTTGAATGGGAGCTGAAATATATGACTTGCGCTGCAATCGAAGATATCATGGGAAATAATTATGGAAGCCCAGATACTGAAGGACATACTTTAAAACTTCCTAAGTTCATCTTAATGTCTTTCGTGCTCCCTGCAGTCTTTTCTAATTTAGTGGGAAGGAAGATGGAAGCCATCCTCTGCAAACGCATCGCTACGGGGGAAGATATAGGTCCAAGGACAGAATAGAATCCCATTTGAACATCTTCTTAATGCAAGAACATTACAAAATCAATTTGCCCTCAAAATCCATCAAGCTTACCACAGTGTGACTATCTTGGGTTAATTATTCTTGTCTCCACGAGGAGAGGTAGTTACACAGCTCTACACAAAAGCAATATTTTAAAGTACGGGCATTGAACTCTGTAAGGAAAGGAGGTGAAAAAAGGTGGGTATCATTTAGCTCCTTCAGAGCAGTTTTCCTTTCCAGACTCTGAGATATGACCCCTGTTGGAAGCTCTTGTATGTGGGCGCCTTGGGGGAACAGAGCTAACATTCTGAAGCCAGAGCCAAATTTCAAAGCCTTGAGGTAACAGCACTGAGTGCGAAGTTCTTTGCAGTAGTTGGGGGTGATGGGCGCCAGGTTAAGGGGCTTCCCCCTTGTCGTGTACAGAACTCATCATACACAGCGTTAGACAGAAATGAGCAGGATTAGCTTCAAACCGAAGATGCTCCTCACAGGAAGGAGGTCAATTTGAACAAAAGAGAGTTTTGAAAACCAATAATTATGAAAACGACACACAATTAGCACGATGAGGCATGTTCGGTATCCGTTTCACGTATGCAAAGGATAATAAAAGGTTCCTGATCCTTAAAAAAAAAAAAGATAGAAACGGTCCTGGGAAGGCAGAGGTCTGGTTTAAGAGACTCTCGGAACAGTGCTTTTTAAACTATAGCATCTTACCATCATCGGACGAAGATTTGTATCATTCTGTTACCCTTCGGGGTGTGTAGGATGGTGAAGCAAATGGTGTAATTACTAGTTGTGTGGCTGCTGTTTGCACACATCAGGATGATTAAACTGCGTGGTTATTTTTGGTTTCGTAAAAGGGCCGGAAACACGCTGTTGCTCTTTTCTAAGCTGTGCTGTGGGTCTAGGGGTGAGCTGTGGAGCTACCACACGTGCACCCAGAGGGAAGACAGGTCCCTGGTGGGGGGGGGGGGGACGGTCACAAGGCGGGTTATGGGATTGCTGAGGAGGCACCCACTAACCTGGGGTGGGGGGTAGGCTTCCCGGGGGGGGGGTGATGCCTGGGGCTACTGAGTGGGGAGTAGAAGTGTCCGTTCCAGGCCGATGGGGTGACTGGGTGACTGGGGCTGCGATATCGCCTGAGCTAAGCTGCGAGGCGGGGACACAGCGGTAGGAGAGGCCAGGGAGCCTGGCAAGGGTGGGTCACAGAGGTCCCTCGCGGCCTGCGCAGGGGCAGAGGCCACAGGACGGTGCCTCAAGTGTCCTGAACCATGACCCCCAGCAAAAAAAAATGCAATCTCAGTTGCAGGACTAAGGCAGGGATGCGATGAAACCGCACCTTCCTGTAGATAATGCGCTTTGATAGTCTCTATTCTACATTTTCTTTCTAGTCAATGCTGGTTATTCAACTACACTTCACTTTTTATTTCTTTTAACGGCTGGTTAGAACCTTCCAGTGGCTCATAGGCTGCAGAGTCAAAGGCAGCAGGAGACGACGAAGGGCGTTAGCGGCCGAGCAGGGCCTGGTGTGGGAACGGAGGGAAGGGTGAGGGGGGCAGCGGCTCAGGCGGGGTGCTGCGGCCTGGTGGGAAGGGGCCCGGACTGGGGAAGAGACGGACGGGGAGGGGTTATTTTGGTCACTACCTTGACCGTCATCGTTCTAGAAATCTACTGGCTAAGGGATTGCTCCTGTTTGGAAAATGGTGGTAATTAAAAGGTGATTCCCTTTCATTCAGGAAAATTTCCAGTGACCTACTGGGAGATGGTGACGACTGAATACTGGGCGGAGAGTCTCACTGAAGTTGGTTTTGCAGACAACAAAAACAAACAGCTGAATTAACGAATTTGCTCATGGCAGCTTCCTATTTTTTGGCATTGCTATTTCACTCTGATCTTTATAAATATGTCCAGTGACGCACGCGTCTTCCTCCCAGAGTATGGCTCCCCTAGGTGGGGGTGGTTGTGGGTGTCTGCATTGCTCGCAACAGCCGTGACCACCGACCAGATGTAAGCCCCCCAAGTGGGCCTGCACAAATCCTGGCCCCACTGGGGTGGCTGCCTCTGCAAGCTATGGCTACGTCTGCGGATTTCTTTGTATTTGCATGACCTTTGGCTTGAGTTGGACTCCCCAGCTCTGCAGCTGCTGACCAGCCAGGCTGTGGGATTTGCTTATCAGGCCTTCCCCAAAATTACCCATACCCTCTAGAAACGTGGTTCTGGGTTGCTTTGGGGTTCTAGTGCGCGCTCTCTCTCTCTCTTTTTATTTTTAAGGTAGGCATAGGGGACGCCTGGGGGGCTCAGTGGTTGAGCGTCTGCCTCCAGCTCAGGGCTTAACCCCCGGGTCCTGGGATCGAGTCCCACATCAGGTTCCCTGCAGGGAGCCTGCTTCTCCCTCTGTCAATGTCTCTCTGCCTCTCTCTCACTGTGTCTCTCATGAATAAACAAATAAAATCTTAAAAAAAAAAGTCTTAAAAAATAAAGGTAGGCATAGGAGCAGCACATTGCTCACTCACTTGCAAGAACCCACATATCCGTACACGCAGACACAAGCACCAGTTGTGTCCTTATCAATGCAAAAGCCAAACAATGATGATGGTTTCAACTCGACTTTAGGTGCACAGAGGTCTATTAGCCACCTATGGTGGCAAAAATGTACAGATGCCTAAAAAACAGGAATATTTGAATGTACCGATATTTTAAGAAATTGGGCCCCCAGTGTCCCTTCCTGTCGCAGCGTCGTGTGGTGTATGGCTGGCACGCATTCACGGGTGGAGCGTGCACCGTACCTCGTGGTCCCGCTGCCTGGCTGCTGTGGCTCTGTTCATGTCTTCGGCATCCCTGACGTGGTCAAGAGCCTGGTCAAGTGATTCCTGGAGGTCTGACAACTTAGCATTGTAGTCATCCAGCTGCTCCAGGACGACAGGAAACAGAGAGCGGGTGTCATTGGACAGCCGCTGCCAGCTCTCGGCCTGGTTCAGCACTGGGAAGAGATAGGCACAGACACTCAGTGTGGGCCGCGCGGCTCCTCTCATTCCACCCGGCCCTTAGCGGAGGTGCCAACTCGTCAGGCCGGGCCTTCCTCAGCAACAGGGACTGGGGCCGTTGTTCATAAAAATAGCCCCGTGTTTTATACTCCAAGAAAGACAGACTGTGCTGTAGGGTTTGGGAGCCCCTGCATGACAGCCAGAAAGAGAGTTCGATTAGTTTTTCCATCGAGATTATGTTTTTTTGTGGAAACCATGTCATTATACTGTGTTTATTGTTACCCGGGATATTAATAATTTTACCAGACAAGGGTGTTTAGATATACACCCTTGGATATAATAGTAAAAACTCTTAAAAAATAGTAAAGACTCTTAAAAAAATAGTAAAAACTCTTAAAAGTAACCAGAATCATCTTGTCTGGTACTGACAAGTGGTGTTCACAACCACTCATTTTTCTGTATTTTCTCCAGGTGATTGTTTTTGGGTAGCTTCTTTAGGCCCAACATAAGCCATTATTTTGGGTGGTAGGAAGATTAAAAAGATTGTATTTCAGCTACAAGAATATTAATGACCAAGCGATGATACATTCTTAAATTCCGTATATGTCTTCATTCTCTGATCAAAGCAATACGCATTGAGTCTGACCCTTAATTCTCTTTTTCCTCCAGGGACTATCAGTCTGACTTTTTGAGGTTTTGTATTTCCTTTCATCACTGTGAGCAGAAGATACAAGCTCACGGCTGAGTAAAGAAGGTGGTTAAAAATGCATGGACTACGTGGAAGGTGGCTAAGTGGGAGATGTGATTGGTTTCATTTCCCCAGGGCAGCCTCGTTACATTCTCAAATAGACAAGGAGTGTGGAAGCATCTGCCTGTGACGTCAGAGCTCCAGCCTTCCTGAGCGCTGGCTTCATCAGAAGTGGGGCCTGACCGGCCTCTTGGGTTCTCACTGTTTCTGAGACTTCATACATTTGCTATGACAATATGCCTTTATGGGAAGAATGTTCCTCTTCTGCAATATGGGCAATAATTTCTAGCAGAAGTTGATGGGAACTATTGCAGGGACATAAATTAGTGCAGGTGTTCAGGTGTTCTTAACCCTCCCCCCCTTTTTTTGTTCTTAACCCTTCTTATGCCACGGGACCCTTTACCTTCTAGTGAAGCCTTCAGACCCCTTCTGATAATGTATTTTAAAATGTGTAAAATAAAATATATAGACCTAAAAAGAAGACCTATATATTAAAAAAAAAAACCCAAATTGGTAATATGGCAACACATGAGCTTCTTATTAATGCATAAAATAACCAGAGTTAGAGGCAAGGCCTCATAACCGCATAATTTTGAATTACTGATGAACCTAATGAGATAAGAACTTGTGAAATAAGAGTTTAGCTAAAATCTGATATCCAAGTCCATGGCTTCTCTTGTTGATTGTAGAGATTAAAAGGGACATGGATTCTTCACAACTCTTGCCATCAAGAGTAGAACCTATTTCCTCACACCTTTAATCTGGGCTGGTCTGGGCCAGTAAGATAGATACAACATGGTTGAGTTCCATTCTTGCCTTCCTGGAAGGCTGCTGCCTGTGAATGAACCTGGGCAAGGCTCCTTGAGGGTAACACCCGACTAGGGGGAGAGGCCCAGCCATCCCCGCTAAGGCCCCAGGCAGAGGAGGGAGGCCAGCTCGTGCTACGTGGAGCAGAAATCAGCTGTCCAGGTTGAGTTGAGCCCAAATTGCCAATGAAATCACGAGCAAATAAATGGTGATCATTTTAAATGAATATGTTTGGGTGAGTCGTTAATAACCGATCGAGCGACCAAGTCATAGGTTCCCTGATCCTACCGTGGTTTCTTGTCTACAGTCATCATGAAAGCAAGTGTTAAATTTGCACTGGAGGTTAAGAGTCATTAAAAGTCCTTCTCAGACCTCAGAACATGAATGTTGCTGGGCCTGTGGCTTTACCGCCTTCTCGATAAAATTTCTTTTATTGTAATTCTGAAAATTGGTTCCTCTTAGGTTTTCTTCCCCTATTTTACATGTTTTCATCAACTGTGAAGTCCCTGTTTCTTGTCCTCAGGAGTTTCAGGTCTATAGATTCTGTGTGCATGTCAGCTGTTTTTCAAAAGCTCAAGGTTGGGCCTGGATGTAAAAATCTTGGATTACCTGAGACCATGTCCAAGGTTCTAAATAGCAGTAAATAGGGGCACCTGGGTGGCTTAGTCGGTGAAGTGTCTGTCTTTGGCTCAGGTCATGATCCCCGGGTCCTAGGATGCAGCCCTGTGTTGGGCTCCCTGCTTCACGGGGAGTCTGCTTCTCCCTGTCCCTCTTGCTCCTCTCCCCACTCATGCTCTCTCTCTCTCTCTCTCTGTCTCAAATAAATGAATAAAATCTTTTTTAAAAATAGCTGCAAATATTGAGGATTGCTTGATTCGACCAGAAATGCTCCCCCGTGGCTCAGTGTCCTCGCTTGGACCCACAACGGAAGCAGACACGTGCTCTGCAAGTGGATATACTTACGTTCATGGGCTTCATCTACTTCTTCATCAACTAGCTCCCTTTGTGTGAAGAATGGCTGACGGCGTCTGATCTCCTCCAGCATTTTCTGGGCCAACACAAGCTTCTCAGAGATTTCCTCAGAGGTCAGTTCGTGCTCTTCCCCGTAGTAAAGCATCTTGTTGTTGATCTCTGAAAGGCAGGACACAGTGAGGGAAAGAAAGCACAGTGGGGGGTCTGGGCGTTTCCCAGTCACTGAAAACACTGAAAACACGGGGAGTGAGGGCAAAGGGCTGGGTGGATCCTAAAATGGAAAGAGGGCTTCATTCAGAGACAGCGTACCGATGCTCACGCTGCAAGCACTGGTCGCCAGGGTTGGAGTTCACCATATATTCCAAGGAGAATTAAAACCTGAGGAAACAACTCTGCTTCCCATTTGCTGTCTTCAGAATGGGAATGAGATTAATGTAAAGTCTGTCCTGACTTCACAGTGTCTGGTTTCCATAGTAATGTCTGAACATTAATATTTAACACACACAAATCCAGGGTCTTTGATCAACCTTTTTTTTTTTTTTTAAATAAAATACATAACTAGAGAAAATCGTCTGAGGTAGCACCTGTCATAGGATGTGTTAGAGGCATTAATTCTATTTTAGCCACAATTTATCTGCCCAAAGCTCTAAACCAAAATGAGAGCATATTGATAGTAGTTCAAGTAGGTGTTTCAGAGTATTCCATAGGCCAGATATGACATAGAGGTTTGAGTGTTTATTTGTTCATATAGATTTATAAATTTTGTGTGTATACACACCACATTCTGCAATTGCCTTCTGTAGTATGACTGTCAAGACTGGGCCATTTTAATGCTGGCTCATTTTCGGCCCGCTTCCGTAAGTAGGGTGGAGAATTTTAGAACCAAAGGCACTGCTGATGTTCCGAGGGATGAGACCAGTTGTCTACATGTCAACAGAGCTGAATTGTTCTTTGACTTTCTCTTCCTTCTAAATATGATCAGATGAGAGTTATGTAATTGCCACCTTGTCCTCTGACAGCTCTGGGAGGAAGCATTTTATCTTCCTGGCACAAATGAGATTGTGTGTCTGTGGTTTACTATGATCTATGCGGTTGGCCAGACAAGATGGGTAAACAAACAGTGGCGTCACATAAATCAAACCAGATAAGGCCTTGTATTTTATATGGATAATAGCTTGAAGGTCACCAATAGTTATTTTACAGATGGTTGGGCAAAAGCAGGACACACTATTGGTACCGTGTAGCATTCCTAAATTCTGAAGGAAGAGAGATAAACGGGTAAGAGGCTTTTAACGTTGTGAATATTACCGAGAAAGTCATAGGGAAACCGAGATACGCTACAAACAAAACTTATGAAGGGATTAAACATTCACTTTTCAAGTGAAATCTATAATATTAACTCAGAAATAAGCTAAACATCAGTCCCCCTCCCCACCCTACCCCCCTTAGATCTAGCACTTGCAGTGCTGACTTCTTTGGCATTTTGCTCCAAATACTACATGTTCAATTGGGGCCTGTTTTATTTTAGCCATGTCTGGCGTAGATTAGAAAAAGGAAATGTAGGCAATAACATTTTTTTGCCTTAGTCTTTGGAGACTATTCATACATTATTTTTAAAAGGTAAACTGATGGAAATTATTGTTTCCCATTTATATTTCTTTTGTATTTCTTTCATCTTCTCCAGTGCTTAAAGGGTCAAATAGAGGGCTTAGATGCCTTCCAAATGAAACATGTTAGAATAAAAGATTTACCGCAGCCAAGGTGAATTATTTTCTCTGAATGGCTTACGAGGATGTTTGCTTTATTTGCTGCCTAGAGGGGCATTTATTTCTTAATTAGATGAGGTCGGCTCATCTAAGTTCAATCTTACTTTTTGAAAAAAAAAATCAATAGTAACTCTAAAATGTCACAGGAAAAAATGTTTTACTGGTAGATGCAAAAGCACAAGACAGTGAGGACGGGATTGAGGGGTGTCTGAAATGCATGCCATTTATTTTTATTGTGTAGTACAGGCAGCAAAGAAAATATAGCAAGTGTCTAATCTCGGCTCCATTCATCCTTTTGCCTGGAATATGCTCCTTATACTTCAATATAAAGATATGACCTTCCCACTGTGGGCTCCTTCACTGCCATTGTGCCCTGAGATGCACTTGTTGTTGTCACCCAACTCTTAATACATAGGATAAAAGCTGTGGACACACACAAATACTGTACCTTAGCAGACTGTAACCCACGGAAATTCTTTTTATAATGAGTGAAAGTGCCTATTTTCTGTTGGCTAATTGAAGGCTGGTTTTCAGTAGGCTATTAAGACAGTCCTCAAAATATAGCCAGCACTTATCAGAAGTTAGAGCACAAAGAAGTCCTCCCCTAAGAGGGAAGGTAAAGCCACAAGGCTTTAGGGTAAAGAAATCTCACATGCCCCCCGGGACCCCTCCTCCAGGCTTTTCTTCTGGACTGGGGACCGGAGCACATTGCCTGCCTGGTCTTTGGGAAATGGCATCGTAGAGACACCTTAAGACAGTTTGGATTAGTGGACAGTTTCCTGCCACTCTAAAGGCAGTGTTTTTGCTGTAAAGTGTCCAGAAAACATGACTCCTACTCAGCTCTTGCATTTTAGAGACACCATAGCAATTCCATTTCTTCTGCTGGAAAGGTAATCTGGCCTTCCATCTCCTTGAAATGCCTGGAAAGGGAATGATTCTATACATTTATTCTTGACAACCAACACATAGAAAGTAGAGATGAGTACTTGGGGCTCCTAGACGGACAAACTAGGAGACCAAATATAACAGATACACTACTCATATTATATATAAACTAGAGGACCTATATATGATCTATACACTACTCATATTATATACAATATATATATAATATTATATATATGCACTTATGATATTTCATGTATATATAAAATGTATGTATTGTATATGAGTAGTGTATAGATCACATATATTTCATATATATGAAATACCATAAATGCATATATATTACCTTATATCTAACAGTTCCTGGCACAGAGTAAACATGAAGAGTGACCATATTTCTGTTGTTTTAACAAACACGAATGATTCCTTGACATTGAGCTGTAGGAGAGGAGAATATATTTACCTTGAATTTTATCCCTCATGTCATGAGCTTGCTCCATGAGTTGAGTTGCGTGGTTAATGGTATCCATGCTTTCCTTCTGAGCCAGCTTGCCCCTTCTCAAGGCTTGACTTTCCTACAAATAATCCATATAAACACCAGCTTAACTTTACGAGAAGGGGATGTTGTGTACGTGCATGTAGCGGCGGGTGGGCATACCGTATTCCATTACACACAAAGTTCCTGGGCACGGAAAGCTCTGGAACACCTAAAATGGTCCCAGAACTCATGCGTTGCAGGCAGACGTGATGGCCCACTTTGGAACTGCAGGATGCTCTGAACTCAGCCAGAGTCCTCTGCGCTGGTCACGGTTCAGTCCAAACCAACCGCCTTGCATATGTAATTTACTCTTTGAATTTTTACTGTAGCTCCGGATTCCAGACTAGGAAATTACCCATGTCTGCTGACCAATCTGACATTGTGCGGACGGAAGAGCGTCAAGTTTCCCAGTGGCGGGGGTGGGGTGGGGGAGACTGTTGAGAAAGTAGGCAGACCTTGAAATGCTTGCGCGTCCAGGGGTTGCTCCTGGGTGGTCCAGCCAGTGCTGACACCCAATTACCCCAGAGGTGGGAGGGATCATGCTGCCTGGGCTCAGTGTGGTTTTCCGTGCCGCAGTCCAAATTCCCAGGGACACTGATGGCACTTGGGTACAAAGGGCTCCCCTGGCAGATCTGGCCCAGAGTGAATTGAGACTCTTCTCTGAGAAGCAGACTCCATCCTCTCCGCTTGGGAGCTTCCGTGTCAGAGCTCCCATGCAGTATTTGTCGAGATGAGATCCCCACTCGAATGCAGCTTCTGGAAGGACGAGTGGGTATGTATGTGCACGTGCGTGTTTCTGTGTGTGCAAGGACAGAAGCTCATCTAAGAAATGGTTCAAGGCCGGGACCCTGGCCTGCGTGCAGGGCATTGGGGATGCGGAGCACTGGAAAGATCGACTCATGGCTTATGTGTAAGAGGGGAAATTCTCCTGTCTGACACTTGGTAGATGCCCATCGGCCTCATCTGGTGCTTTTCTGGGCTCAGGTCTCTTAACAAAAGGCTGCGGTATCTGAGTGGACTGCAGGCTGGTCTGCCCACTGCTGCTGCACCAGGACAGGGGAGGGGTCTTTTCAAAATCCTCTCCTCTGAGGCCTCAGTGTCCCAGCCGGGGGATTATGACATGATTTTACATGGAATGCTTTATGCTTTCCAGGCATAACCCACAGAGAATGCAGAAATGGCATCAGAGCAAGCATGTGCCCCAGAGGCTTTCTCAAGTGAGCCCCAATGTCTCCCATATAAAGCTCCCTGTGCAGCGGTGATGCTCCCCCAAACAGCGGGCCCTCCGAATGGACCCTGCATCTGAGTCATCACGTCCTTCCTCCAAGGCCCGTCTTCCTCCTGCCTTGTTCTAATGCTTTCCAGTCACACAAAATCTGGGGCCATTTTAATATTATACGATGCAGAAAATAAGATGAATCTTACTCTGATGTCAGTTCTCCCCGCTTTTAAAAATTATGGATGCAGACATTTAAAACATCTAGAAATTTTTAACAAGTTATTTTTGATTCAGTTTGAGTTATATTTGCAAAGCGCAACACTTAAAAAAAATTTTTTTTTTTTTTTACTTTGGCTTCATCCTTCAGAGAAAAAGGCCTGTCCTAATTATTGTATTCATTTAACTTATTTCTTGATAAGGAAACTTTGAAGTTGAAGCAATGAAAGGCCGGAGAAAAATGCAATACTTCTGAAAAAACTCCTTTCCGACGAACACCAGAGGGCGCCTGGATATACGCTATATATTTAATAAAAGTCTCCATTCGTGGTAAAGAACGGCCATCACTTTAAATTGGAAATTTATTGGCTCTAATAGATAGTGATGCCTTATTTGAAAGTTTTATTTTTTTTCTCTAACTTTGCTTATGGAAGAAAAATAATGGTAAAACCGCATGGTAAAACTGCGGCATCCTGCTTTAAGAGCTAAAATAAAAAAAAAAATAACTCACAACTGTAAACCAGTTGATGGTTTACATTACAAATAGATGAATCATTTACTCACTTCGACCTCAAACATTCCTTGTACCTTTTTGATATAAAAAGTGGCAAGAACTCTTTGGTAATACAGTGCATCAAGGGTGGTGTATCTAGATTATTGATTTAGAAAAAAAAAAAATCAACCAGACTAAGTGAGGGTTGATAATCAATATCTAGGTTGATCATATACATTATTGTTTGCACTGTGACACTTTTGAAAGGGAAAGGAAAAACTTTCAGTGGTCACTCTGGGAGATTAGCGTAAATAAGGTTGTTACTGGACAAAACAGTAGTGGGAATACCAGTGTGCCATTTCAGGATGTGTACAGGGATACCTACCGTGGGTGTCCCTGCCTCCTGAATGTGGATGGCTTCTGAAATCTTTTCCTCTGAGCTACAGGCTCAACTCTTTCTCTAACTGCCCTCTGGGTGTCCATAGAAAAATGTCCAGAGTAATTCATTCTGTAATTTGATTTTTTGATATTTTTTATTTATTTTCTTACTTATTTTATTTTTAAACGATTTTATTTATTTATCCATGAGAGACACACAGAGAGAGGGAGAGACACAGGCAGAGGGAGAAGCAGGCTCCATGCAGGGAGCCCGATGCGGGACGCGATTCCGGGACTCCAGGATCACTTCCTGAGCCAAAGGCAGACGCTCAACCCCTAAGACACCCAGGCGTCCCCGTACTTATTTATTTTAAATGTAATCTCTACCCCCAACACGGGGCTTGGACTCATGATCCTGAGGTCAAGAATCACATGCTCTACTGACCAAGCCAGCCGGGCACCCCCATTCTGTAATCCTAGAAAAGTCATGTCTCTACGCCAGAGCGTCCTTCCTTGTTACTCATGTCCAACTGGTCACCACATTGTTCTTATTCTGCTTGCCATTCCGGCCTCTCTTCCTGTTCCGTGCCACCACGGTCCTCATTGACTCCTAGTCACTGCAGGTTCTTTCAAGTGAAGGCAAGGTAGTACTCAACCTGGCTTACCTAGACTACTGAGGCAATTTTCCAGACTACTGGAGTCAGGATCTTCAGAGTCTTCCCTCGCCAATCCAT
This sequence comes from Canis lupus familiaris, assembly GCF_011100685.1. Classification (NCBI taxonomy): domain Eukaryota; kingdom Metazoa; phylum Chordata; class Mammalia; order Carnivora; family Canidae; genus Canis; species Canis lupus. The sequence goes on from NC_049233.1 coordinate 69,010,457, forward strand.
CATCCCTACTGCAGAGGAATGTTTTTGAAATTTCCAATCTGAGCAGTTCATTGTCCTGTGTAAATACATCAGTGTTCTCCAGAGTCCACGGGCTGAAGTGCGCCTGTTCTTGAGCGTGGTGGTCGACGTTCCTTGTGATCTGGCTTCTGAGAACTTCTTCAGCAGTATCTCCTGCTCTTTGCCTTACAGCTAATCCTGCACTAGGTCATGGCCAAGGGTCTTCTAGTTCTAAGGACACACTATGAACATCTCTCTGCTCTTGCAGTATTTTCTCTTGTTTGGAAGTATTCGATAAACTCCCAGTCATTTTGAAATACATACCCATGTGTAAACAATACACAGGTGGCTCAGTCGGTTAAGTGCCTGCCTTTGGCTCAGATCATGACCCCAGGGTCCTGGGATCGAGCTCCGCATCAGGCTCCCTGCTCTGTGGGAAGCCTGCTGCTTCTCCTTCTATCCCCTGCCTGCTACTCCCCTTGCTTGTGCTCTCTCTCCATCAAATAAATAAATAAAATCTTAAAAAAGAAAAAAAAAAAAAAAGGAAACACATAGGTCAATACTCACCTTCTCTGAGAAGCATTTCCTCAAGTATCACAAATTCAGTATTTCTTCCTTAGAGTTCTCTCTTTCGCCCTGTAGCATGCCTCTTACCGAATACTATATATTATTATCTTATTTTACACGCCTGTTTTCCCTGCTAGACTGTGAGCTGCTTGAGAGCAGGGTTTATGCTCTATCATCATGTTCGTTTCAGCATCTAGCACCCAGCACAATCCCTTATACACCAGGTGTTAAGTGACGCTTTTGGAATTCAAACATATTTTTTGCCCTACATTTTTATCAGGATCAGAAAGGAGGCTCAGGCGCTTTTGATGTCTACAGTTGACCTACTTTCCTTGTGGTCCTAAACATCTCTCTGATGCACTGATAAGCAGGGAGCTTTGTTGTGGCTGAAGGAGGAGGGTGGAGAGGGAGGAGGTGGAGAAGTGGAGGGGATGGTGTAGCACCCCTTGAGCCAGCCCTTGGAGACTGGGCTCCATGCCTTGGGCTCTGCATTGCAAAGTCAAGTTCCGGTTGGTAAGGGGGAGCGCTGAGCTTGGGAGAGGGCCCCCACCTCTACTTTCACTTGTAGCCTAGTGCCACTCTGAGCATGGTGGCTCGGGAACATGGGAAGGTGCAATCACGACATAGCCTTTGGCACTTCCTTGCAGACATGATCAGCAGGGCTGGAAGAGTGAGGTCCTTTAGAGCAGGCCTATCTGTGAAGACCAACACCCGGGCACCCTTTCGGGGGGTTCCCAGAAGTCAGAGGGCAGGAAAGGGCTGTAGAATTTTCCAAAAGGGGACTTGGTTGTGAAGGTTGGGACAAAACCAGTAACTTTAGGTTAATGTGAATTGTGAGCTTCGGGTCTCACGAGGTTTATAACGCCAATTTGCAGGCAGGTATTTTCAAATTCAAGAGGCAACATTACTGTGATTAAAAAAAAAAAATCACCGTGGGAACCTACAGTGAACTCCTTCATTCTATTTAAAGGCAAATATTAGTTACTTATGTGTAGGAGACTTTCTAAGGCAATCCTTTTCTTAAATCCTTCCAAGAATCAATCACGGACTTTTCTAGACTAAAGGATTGAAGGATGCTTGAGAGGTCATTAAGCTCTGGGCATTTGTTTCAAAATGTTTTAGCGGGTTCTTATGCCATCTGGACTGTTGTCAAAGTTAGAAGGACCTTATTTTCAATAAGAGTCAGTGGAAGTAGCTGGAAGTTTCAGGAGCTTTATCACCAACCTCTGTTCTTGGTGCCCAGGAGCCTTTTCTACTGTGATGTCACTTTTAAGCTCATGCTATTTCCTCCCTATGAAAGCCTGCATTTACCTTCTACTGGAAGTGGAAAAATTGTACAACAAAAGGATCAGTAACTGTGTCTGAGCTGTGAGAGGAACTAATCTTGGGGAAAATATTTTCTCAAGAATTGAGACACTTTGGGCAAATTCCAACCATGGTACCGACATGAAAAAACAATGAGTTTTTTCACAGAGGTTTCTTTCCTGGTATTTCCTCCTTTGAAATTTAAGACATTGCATCGCTTTCTACATACGCTTGCGGCTGGATTAATATGCACCATTGCATGGGAATGAAGGACACAATTTTCATTTTTTTTCTTCATACACATTTCAAAGTAGTTGAATCTTCCAAAGCTAAGATTAGAAAATTCACGTTTTTTAAAAGCATAATCTCTTAAACGTTTAAGAGGCCCAGGGTCAAAAGAGACGATTAGAGTTATTTTGACTTTTATTTTTGTAGAAAATAAGAGCTGTTTTTGAGAGGAATTTTGACAATTGATAATGCCAAAGACCAATGTTTGAACGTAGAAATTCCAGAGCACTCTGGTTAGCACTGGTAGAGAATAATCAGGGGGGGGGAAACGTGTCAGACATTTTAATATGTAAAATACGGCACCTTGTGGCTTAGTTATATTTTTTCTTTATTAGTACAGATGGATATTTTTCCATTCGGCTCCTGAGGAATGTATTTAATAGTCTTTCAATGTTGACTCCGCTCCTGTTTTAATGTTTTTCTTGTTAATTTGTGAGAGGTTTTACAAGCCATATTTCCCTCAATATTTTTCTTAGTCTAGTTAAATTTTCATTGATTTAGTTGTTTTACTGGGCATTTGAAATTTTATCTTGTCAAATCTATTACCTCTTTTTATCATGATTCTTCACGCTGTATTGAAGCATACTGTTATTTCTTTTCAAGGTTTAACAAATATTTAGTTCTGCTTTCTTATGGATTTGAGGTTTAAACTCAAGTCTTGATCTGTGTGGAATTTATTTTGGCATGTGGTATCAAGTGAAATTTGAAAGTGATTTTTTTTTTCCTGTCCACCTGCAAGATTGTTTTCTCAGCATGATTCTTCTTTCCTTTATTCTTTAATGCATCCTTCAGCAAACATTTAAGTTATATATTCTATACAATAAAGTTTATTTCTGGAGTCTCCACAGCTCTTAGCCATAAAATATTATGGCAAACAACTGACCGACTACCCTAATTGAAACATATATCAACCACATGAACCAGAAGCAAATACAATGAAAGTTCCCCCATACACATAGTTTTTCCAAGGAAAGCAATCAAAATGGGAAGAGACTGTAGCGATCAAGTATATTAGCTTTCTCCACAGATCTTGCCTTGATTTATTTTAAGGCACATGGGTCACTGCATTTTTCCTGCGCTGTGTTAAGCCTCAATCGTTGGTGACTAGCCAGGCCGGCCCCAGCTAAAGCCTTTCTCTGAAGGCAGCCCCAGAAACTGAATACATACCCTTTCAGCTAACTCCTCCACGTCAGACAGAAAGCTTTTCATCGTGTTCTCAGCATTGTTGATTTGTATCTTTCTTAGGACGTACTGGTTTTCTCTTTCTGACAATTTTGTCTGTGGGGAAAAAAGTTTTGAAAATACTCAGCAGATGTGCACACCAGGTTTTAAAAACATCTACACAAAGGGGCACCTGGGCGGTGCGGTCGCCCACACCGAGTCAGGTGTCTGACTCTTGGATTTGGCCCAGGTCGTGATCTCACTCACGGTCCTGAGAGTGAGCCCAATGTCGGGCTCTGTGCTCCGTGCAGAGTCTGCTTAAGACTCTCTCTCCTTCTGCCCCTCCTCCTGCATGCTCTCTCTCTCTCTCAAATAAATCCTTTTTCTTTTTTTAAGATTTTATTTATTTATTCATCAGAGACACACAAAGAGAGAGAGAGAGAGGCAGAGACACAGGCAGAGAGAGAAGCAGGCTCCATGAGGGGAGCCCGATGTGGGACTCGATCCCAGGACCCCAAGATCACGCCCTGGGCTGAAGTCAGGCGCTAAACCGCTGAGCCATCCAGGTGTCCTCAAATAAATAAAACTTTAAAAATATATATATACATACAACACTTTCAGTGTAAGAGGACTCGGAGTAGAATGTGAGCATCTGTTATCAAAACTGTGGGGTCTGAAGGCTGCTGCAAGCTGGTGTGAAGATTGGGGTCTGCAAAAGGGTTCCAGCAGCCTACAGGGCCACCATTCTGCAAGCTCTGCTCACTGGGCCAGAGACCCTGACCCGGGTTGTGCCGGTCATGGAGAAAGGGCACATTTTTCTAATTTCACAAAGCACCATATATAGACTGGTGGAGGCCCAGGGTATCTGACCTTTACAATTCCAATTTTGGCAGGCCCTGGAGGAAATGATGAACCCACTAGGATTAATGTAATGTAAAATGTAATGTAAAATGGAGTTTGGAAATTTATTTATTTATTTTTTGAGAAGCAGAGCAGTTTTCTTTATTTCTGATCATTTGTCCTTTCTTTTCCATTTTTGAGGAGTTAGAGAGCTAATGTAGCTTTTTGCCTGGATTACTTTGGAGTAAGCCTTTCAATCCTGGCTCTGATTTCCTGTCGGCTATAATTATATGTATCTTGAAGTTGTGCTGCTGAGGAAAGAGAGTTCAAGCCGTATCAAGAGGCCTGAGTCTGGATGACTCCTCTGAGGAGTAGTACCTTCATGTATCCAAACAGATGAGTTTGGATAAAAATGATTCCTAAGTTTGGAACAGGATGCTCACTAGGAGTCCAACCAGCTCTGTGATTTTGTGCTTCTTGATTTGCTTTACATTTTGCATATTTGGCCAATTGCTGTGATTATCAACTATTTGCACTTCTAAAAAGTAGAATAATGAGCACTTTCTAGGACAGGTACTATTGTAACTGCTCTACTATCTCGCTTGCTGAATTCTCTCAACAACCCATGAGGTAGGTACAATTATTTATCCTCAGTGCCAGTGCAGAAAACTGAAGAAAGAACAGATTAAGTAACGTACTCAAGGTCACATAGTCTGAATGCAATCAGTGTGGTTTCAAAGTTTATGCTCTTACCCATGATGCAAAATTGACAAAGTAAAAAAACGTGTGCCAGTATTAATTCCATTATCCTTCCAGTTAATTACTATTGTTAAAAAAAAAAATCTGTTGCTTGTCACAGAAGCCCATAATTTAGAGGGGAAAAACACCTCTTAAAGTTTAGATATGTGAGTACTGTTACAGTCTACTGTTTTTGGCTGTTGTCTTGTTTATTAGATATGAACCACAAGACCCATGAGGAGACCCTGACCATGTACGTGCTTCAGTGTGTGTGCGTGTGCATGCATGTGTGTGTGTGTGTGTGTAGAGGGGAATGAGAGATACTGTACATCAATAAGAAAGAAAGGGAAGGGTGGGAGAGAGAGAGAGAGAGAGAGAGAGAGAAACTACTAGAGAAACTCCTCAAAGCACCATAAATTGAGGTTAAGGTAGTGGTAAGTGTGTGGTAAGGACCCAAATCACCAATGTACATTTTTACCAAGGAAGTAAGAGCGTTTGCCTTCCCTCAGTAGTTTGGTACATAGATACTGTTTGTTGAAGTTACTGCATTTTCCATATTAACTTCTCTTATAGACGGAAGCTCTTGCTTTTGGCTGAAGCTCATGATTACAATCAACTTTTTCTGATTTCCTAGTCCAACACTCCCTCCGTAACAGCTATGGGCCTCGGATGATAGAAGGGACTGAGTCATAGGAGCAATTCCACAAACGAGCATGGGATACGCCTGCAGGTACAACATGGCCACATACTTTGAGGAGGTAGATGGTGGAGTTGAGTTCATTCACGTGCCTATGAGCAGCCGCACCGGACGATACACTCAACAGACCAGATTTGCTTTCTTCAATCGACAGCGCCGCTAACCGAAGGTCATCAATCAGATCCCAGATGCACTTATCACAGCCTGGAGGTAAAATGGACATGTCGTTTTTTTAAAATGGAGTCACCCAGGAAGCTTGTGCTCTAGCAGATCATTACGCGGACTTCCTCGGTTCATATCATTTTTATGTTTGTTTCCCAAGGAGCTGGTCGGGGTCAGAACCAGACCTTGCGTTCAAAGCACATTAGGGCCTAAGATGACTCAACCTGTGCGTCAGGCCCTCTCCCCACTTAAAACATAACAAAATGAACGCATTTTGTTCATGCAAAATGCATGCAACAGAGAAAGTAGGCTGTCGTGGACACACCAGTCACTGAACTGAGAAAGAAAGGAGGCATAGAAGCGCAAGCCATTGGCAAGATGGGTGGGCGAGGAGAAGCACTCTCTCCACCTCTCTTTAGCGGTAGGACAGCCCCCTGGGATGGCTCTCTTCCTGCTGGGATTTTGCTTGGTGCCCACTGGTGAAGAGGCCTGTTTGGTAGGCACCCAGGTACCCTCCTCTTTCCTACTCTTATCCCAGGGGTGGCTCAGCGCCTCCGCATGGCCGGACCGCCCATCTGGACCAACACTGCAGCCATAAGGAGGTCTGCAGAATGCCACTGCTTGCGTGTATCTGCTCAATCTGGGCATGTGGTCAAGTAGGCTGTAGTTTCTTCCAACTCCTTGCATTTCACATTTGAGTTCCTCTTACTGCTGTCATCGGGGTGGGGGGCCCAGTGGCCCCTCGAGGCACCCTCAGGAGGACAGCAGACCGAGCTTTGAAACCCGTCTTGACCCCTCTTGGAAACTTTCCTGTTCCCAGTCTCTCTTCCTCAGACTCTACTCTTTTCTAATGAACCAATGAAGGAAGACTGAAGCGTTAATAGTTGTTAATATGTTAATTTGTTATTTGAAGTTTAACATGGTCTCATTTTTACACTATCTTGAAGGAATGACGCCCCAGCCAGCACATCAGGGCTGGTGGAGGAGATGTGCGGGGCTGAGCAAGCATCTTGGTGGCCTTAAAGTGACTTCGCTGATCAGCATGTGAACTTTGCCTTGCTTGAGCCTCACGTCCTGCACCATCTTCTAAGGTGTGAATCATCGGTAATATTGATCTCTTGGGCTCAGATCAAGATGCTTTTGTTTGGGGGAGAGGATCTGAATGTTAAAATAGTCTTTAAACCACTCTACTTTGAGGCAAATATTAGTTATGTTCTCAGTAAAAGGGCTTTCTAAGGCAAACCTTCCCTTAAATACTTCTAAAAATCAGTCATAGACTTTTCTAGATGAACAGCTTGAAGGATGCCTGAGAAATCATTAAGACCAGCTCTGGGCATTTGTTTGAAGTGGTTCAGCAGGCTCCTGCACCGTCAGGACTGCCCATCATATGACTGACAAGAAAGGCAGAGACACCCAGGAAAGTAAGAGGACAGCTCCACTCCACAGGGCCTGCGTATTTTCTTTCTGGTGCCCCTTCAGTTTAGGAGTGATTTGGGAAAAGCCACCTAAGTCTCTTAGTGTTTTGGTTTCCCTGGTGTTGCAAAGCATTGTCTGAAGACAATGGTGGGGGGTGCGATATATACTGCGTTATCTGAGGACTTGAGAATAATATACAAAAAGGAGCTAAAATGAACTCGGTCCACCCACAAGGTAAGATGCTGAACTTTAAGGCTTCATGACTTAAGTTTTCTAAAATAGAGTCTCTTAAATATGTCAATCACCCGTTTGCCAATTGGAATCAAGTAGAGCGCCGAATCGCTTTGGCTTAGGGTCCACTTGGTGGAGGCACAGGCAGGGTTAAAGCCAGGGGTGGGACTCAGGCAGTTTCTAGAGAGGGGATTGCATAGCTCATCTTAATCCTACACCTGCAGCACATTAGAGAGAGTGGGGTTAGTCAATCATGTACTGTTATTTTTACTTATGGTTGGGCAGTCCGTGCCTGTAGGGGGTTCAAAACCTTCTTCCAAGCATTCTCCGGTTACGCTGTCACACGGGCCTCCCCCGCAATTGCACACTGTGGGAAACAAAAACAAGACATTAGGGATTCGTTGCTTAATGCTTCAAATATGGCAATGTTTCCCGGGTTTCTAGAAATACTGGCTATCAGTAGATAGTTCTTCCAATGGGAATTGATTATAGAGTCTGTGAGCTCAGCGGCCTTGTCAAAGGTGGTCCTGGGACAGAAGTCACTCTAACTTTTCTAGGACTCCTCTCTCAACTTTTCAGAATTCTGACAATACTGTGCAATTGCTCCAGTCCAGAAAGATCCTGGGAAGTTTCACAAAGTACAGAACGATCCCGGGACCCATCATTCAACGGGAATCTGAGAGCCCTCCTTTGGTTGCAGACGGATTCTCCAGTTGAATCCAACTCTAGGGTTGATCATTGCCAGGTGTGAGGGAGGAGCAGCCCAGTGGGAGGGAGGGAGGAGGCTCAAGAGCGATTTTTGGCTCCCACGGTGCTTGACCCTTGGCAAGGCTGACTTCAAACCTCCAAATGATAGCTATCAGTGGGATGGCTAGGATTAATGTCGTGGGAAGATTCGGGAAGATATTTATGTGAATTTAGAAGACCTGAGAGCTCATTCTTAATCTACTAATGATTTTCAAGAAGGTTTTTGGAAAAACCGAAAACCAAAAACAACACCCCAATCTCATCAGGCTGTTCATTTTCCGCTAAATTTCTCAGTAGCAATTAATCTATAATATTTTATATTTATTTATTTATTTATTTATTTGTTTATTCATTTATTTTTAATCTGTAATATTTTAAAAAGATATCCCAAGCTATCGATGCTAGCCATGAGCTGGAATGGTATTGTGAATTCTCCCCCACTTCTTAACTGTCTTTACAGAATAATCATAAAAAATTAGCTTCAAGAGGGACGTGCATTTATTACATTTTAGCCGTGTAATGTTCCACAAGGTGGAGATTCATTAGGCAATTCAGCGAGATCCTGCTTCATGGCTTCTAATGTTAGCATCTTTCCTAAGAGTGATCTGCATCGATGTAGTTTAACCTAAGTTTAGTAAATGTTTTGAGAATCGGAACTTCAGGGTCTAAAACTTTGATTTTGCCCACACTCTTTCAGATGCTGGTTTTCTCTCTTCAGTCTGACGGGACTGGACACGGAAGTCCTCTCCTGCCCCGGGAGCTATGCCTTAGTGCACTTCGTTTTCTTGTAGACGTGTTTACTTTTACTGTGACTTCTGCAGATCCTATGTGCCTTCTTCCCAACTTTAAACTCTTTGCTCCTTAAAATCTTTTCAGGTGGGAATCTGCTTCAGTGAGGGGGATTCCAGTAGAAGCGTGCCGCGAGAGCACAAGGCCTCTTCCTCTCAAAGTCACAAAAGAGTAAGAAATATTCCATCTTAACCTTCCTTTGCTTCTAGAAGAAGGCAATTTACCTTTGTTTCCGAAGCGCTTCACTCTATGCAGCAAGTGGATTAGAGAGATCACGAGTAACACGTGTGCATTTCAGTCTAGCTGAAGTTTAACCAGGAAGATTTCTTACACTATCCCTGCAATATTTTACTTTGACAATTTGAGGAAATTGGGGGATGACTACACTGCACCCTTGGCTTGCTCATCTATTTCACTAAGAAATTTACCAAACATAACTGATAAAAGAACATGGCTTCCAGAATAAGAGAACTGAGATAAATCTTGCAAATTTCCCTTCAGAATTCTGGTCAATGATAGATAATCTGTGGAAGTCTGTTTTACTTCTTTGATCAAAATCAGAAGAATATGGGGATCCCTGGGTGGCTCAGCATTTTTGTGCCGCCTTCAGCCCAGGGCGTGACCCCGGAGACCTGGGATCGAGTCCCACGTCCGGCTCCCTGCATGGAGCCTGCTTCTCCCTCTGCCTGTGTCTCGGCCCCTCTCTCTCTCCCTCTCTGTGTCTCTCATGAATAAATAAATAAAATCTTAAAAAAAAATCAGAAGAATATAAGATAAGGTGAAGGTTCATTTGTGTGACTGTCTCATGGTTTATTGTACCCATGATCTGACTTATACCAGTAGCCTTGATAGTAATCTACCCTTGGTGAGTTTGGGATGCACATTCCTAAGAATGCACATGGCCCTGGAAAAGTGACAAGGGGGCACTTGCAGTTTCCCCAGCGTTGATCCACCTGAATTCAGTGTGCGCACTGGCTGGGATCTACAGTAGCGTACCTGCACAGTTCTTGGCTATCCGGGCATCCCCATAGTAGCCAGGGGCACAGCGTTCACACTTGAATCCCGTGGTGTTGCGGAGGCAGTTCCTACACTGGCCGGTGACCTCATCACAATCTTCAAAGATCAGGTTGGGATCTGAATTTCCACTGCAGTCACATTTCTTACAGGTGCTTCCAATCAGCAAGGGGTTTCCATAGTAACCAGGGGCACATCTAAGGCAGAAATCGCAGGTTAAAAATTTAGCAGCCATGGTTTTTCTTCTCTTTCATCTTCTTTCCTACCAAGAGAAAGGATAGTGAATATACGTGGATTGCCCTTCCAGAATTCATTCCCACTTTTCCATCTTCCTATTACAGAACCACTCTTCCCTATTGGGATGGAGTCCATTTAGTTTGGTCAGAACTTCAGGTGCACGAATGTCTAGATATAACTAGTGTGTGGGTGTTGTGGGTCACCCCAATGACTAGGGTGCATGGCTGGTATATGATCGAGAGCTGTCAGACATGCTAAATGAAGAGGCAGGTAGGACTCAGCTCTGGCAGCCATCGTGTGGTGGAGGGAAGGCGGTGTGGACACAAAGCGGAGGGCAGGGCTGAGAGTACCACAGATACGTGGAATTGGAGCCCAGATGGCCATTACTGTGGACATTTTAATATGTGAGCCTACAGAGGCCGAGCGCCTAACTGCCTTGTTGTGAGGGCTGAGCTGGTGTTTATGCTCATGCCAGCTGGGCCCTTAATGAGAGACCCCAGCTCCGTTGGAGAATAGAGACCAAAATCCATCCAGCCTTTGCTGGACTTGTTAAGCTGTGCCTTCAGGGCGAGGCTGCTTCTGCTTAGGGGAAGAAATGCCTTTCCCTACTTTTCCCAAAGGGGCCTTGTGGGACAGTAGAGGCCCCACTGTGAGTGGTGGGACCACAGGCCCCCATCCAAGGGAGCAGCTACTCAGCTCCTGTCCACTGTTTCCAGATTGTAGCCTTGAGAGAATGGAGGATCTGTGTTGCCAGATCTCTCTATTTTTAAAGAAAAAAACTGAAGTTTGGATTTTGATGTGAAAACACGATTTTTAAGGGCTGGCTCAAGCTTTGTAAGAAACTGTCTGAGCCAAACTACACATGTTTCTGGCTGGCTATAGCCTCCTCTTTGCTGTGACCCCAACGCAGTGTCGAGACTGGCTAACTGGAGCCGAAGACGCTTTGGGAGTGGCTGGAAAGAATGTGCAGTCACCCCTCCGTGGAGCTGAAGGTCAGGCGCAGGAGTGGGTTCTGATGTGAGAGAGAATAAGAAAGGGAGCCAAGGGAGGTTTTCATGATGAAAGCAGAGGTGGGGGGAGCCGGTGTTGGCTTCAGATGCAGGTGGGCTGCGGGCTGGAATGGGGAGGCAAGGCTGGGGTGTGGAGGGCCTGGGCTGGGGCGTTGGCCTTGGGGAGGAAAGCAAGGGAGGACTTTCCAAGGAAATCAGGAAGACCTGGCCAATAATAACAAGACATTACTTTCTTCTTCTTCTTCTTCTTTTTTTTTTTTTAAATGCTTGCATGATTCAGAACATTTGAAAAATAGAGAAATGAAGATCACCTGTAATCCTAAGGTCCTAACAAAATCACTGTCCGATATTTTGCCTGAGTTCCTCCAGGCTTTATTCCCATGTCTCAATTTTTTGGTGTAGTTGTAATGGTGACGTATGTTCAATCTGTGTGCCCTTTATTTGCATCGTGTCTCATAGTGTCGCCGAGGTGAGTTTATTCAGTTCCCACAGACACCCGGGAGGTAGGCCACACGGGCCTGGCATTCTGAGGCTGAGAGGCTACTTTGGTTTTCCAGGCTCATGTAGCAAGGAACTCCCAGCACAAGACCCACACCTTCTGACCCTGATGTTCTTTCCTTCACTCCACCCTGGACCAAGTGCTGCTGCTATAAAGGAATGAATGAATTCTTCCAACAAAGGGACAATTCAGGTCTATTTTATGTAGGGTGTGGAGAGAGGGGAAGAGGAAAAACACACAGCCCATGCCCTGAAAGAACAGGAAACAAATCAAGCACAATTATACATAATATCATAAACTCTAGGAATCGAGGTCTATGAACAAGATAAGGATGAATGTTAAGTGCCACACAACCCACAGAGACACCCCCAGGAGGAAATGTTCAGTGAGTTTTGTTATTCATACTCCTGTCTTTGCACCTCTGATTTATGGCTTCTCTGGTTCCCAAGCCAGCACAAACCATTCCTCTGTGGAACACATGGCTGGACTGAATTCCTATCCCTCGCCGCAGTTCACCAGCCAGAGAGTATTAGACTCTTGGTCCCACTGAGAGGGGCCTCAGACCTGCCACCTCGGAGTAGGGAATCCCGGGGTCTGGGTGCAAAGGACCTTGCCCAAGCTTCCAGAGGTCAGGCGCCACTTCCTTCCTTCTCTCCGTTGAATCCCACTGTATCTGGTGTCCTTAGGTTGTCTCGTGGTCTCCCGCAAGAGAAAAACCACATTCTCCATTCTGCAAGTCAGAACCTCAGTCCCAGTGGCAAGCTACTTTGAGTTTCGAGAACATCTTTTGGTGGTAGGTTCAGAGGCAGTGAACTTCATGCATGTGCTCAAGTGCATTTTCTCTCTCTTTCTCTCTGCCTCTAACAAAAAATGAGGTTAAAAAATGTACTATTTAGAGCAAAAGTCACACTGGGGTGAGAATGAGAATCGCAAAACTCCTGTCTATGAGGCCTGTACGCTTTACAATCATTTGCATCAGGTGCTAGCTTGCATTTGCAACCTCTATTCAGCCAGAAGGCAGTGTCTTGAGTCACTCAGTTCGGTGTCACCCTCTTCCATTTTCTGGGCGTGAAGAGGAGTGGGAAGCAAACAGAGCAGGCGATGACTGACGCTTGTCACTACAGGTGCCTTTTTAAAGGAACATTAACAGTACCGTCATTGATTTTTCATTAAATCAAAAAAGGCTGTTACTTAAGCAAAAATGACTGAGTGCCTTTCTTGTTCCAGATACTGTGATGAGGGGAGAGCGGCAGAGAAATGAATGAGATGCAACTTTTGCTGAGGAGCTTCTACTTTAATAGTAGAGACTGAAAAAAAAAAAAAAAAAAAAAAAAAAAAAAAACCAAAAACCCAAAACTCTGAAATGTGTGATTTTGAGCATGTGGCTTAATTTCTCTGTCTCTCACTTTCCTACTCTATAAATAAGGATGAAAATGGTATCTCATAGGATTTTTTTTTTTAAGGTTTAAATGTATCATTGTATGTAAAGTGCTGTCAAGGCGCCGGCACAGGCACAGGGTAAGCCTCCCTAAGGTTGCTATTTTTCCCCTCCTGGTCAGGCCATCATCCGCAGCTGGGCTGGAGGATCTGAGGAGCAGCAGCTCCCACGTGGAGAAGTTGAAGTGTGAGGTGAGGAAAGGACTTTGGGAACCAGCCCGCCAGGGGCCGGGGGAGGCTACAAACACGGACCTCATTATAAAGACGAGGGCGTTTGAGGTGTTTTGCACGGAAAGAGAGAAGGGAAGGGAAGAGGGTTTGGTAAGAGGGTCATGTTCTGTGCTGCAGAGCTATGTTTCTCAAACTCGTGTGCGTCACGGATCCCTGTGAAAGGGAAAACATTTTCATAGGACACCTCTCCTGGTGTGCACCGAAATGATCTTTAAATCTTTAAGTAGATCGAACAGAAAACTGGGTAGAAACTCCTTACACCTATGGCTTTTATACATTTTGAAAACCAAAGTAAATTCTGCAGATAAAATACAAACAAAACTGTGAAACCACTGAATTCGAACTGATAGCATCAATTCAAGACAATGGGTGAGGTTGTCTTGTTGCAACTGAATGGCCACTTGCGACAGGACGTGGGAGGGGATGGTGCGAGTTCCGCACCCACGTCCCGCCATGTGCTGTGTGAGGACTCTGTCTGCTTTGACGTCGTGCCATTTGGCCTCCAACTGTCTGGCATGTGTCACTGACACCCCCCCCCCCCCCCGGCTGGTACTTTCTCCTCTGCTTTGAGGCAGATCTCCCTTTATCATAAAGTGGTTCTACAGAAAGTCCAGAACATGTTTCAAGTGACTTTTTCCTCGAGATTATCACTGAAGTTGAACATTCCCTGAGAACTCATGAACCTCCACGAATATTTCCGAGGACACCAGCGGGTCTTAAGGAACCGCCTGAGAAACCGTGTTCCACATCAAGCAGGTGCGCTATCGGGGGCTGAGCAGCGGGTCGCAGGCAGTGAGGATTGGTACAAGAGCCCAGCAGAGAGCCCTAAAACAGGTCCCCGGGGCCTCCCTCCTGGAGGTTCTTTCTCAGTGGGGCCCAGAGGGGAGGTGGGGAAGGTTCAGGAATCCAAGGTTTCCAGGAAATACTCCCCTACAGTCAGATTCGAAAACCGTCCCTTGGCTAAAAGATCTCTCAGGACAGAAACACCTAGTGTGTTCTCGGTTTGGACCGATTTCATTTTTGTTTGAAATAGGCACCCGGGGACGCCTGGGTGGCTTAGCAGTTAAGCTCCTGCCCTCGGCCCAGGGCGTGACCCCGGGGTCCCGGGATCGAGTCCCACGTCGGGCTCCCTGCATGGAGCCTGCTTCTTCCTCTGCCTGTGTCTCTGCCTCTCTCTCTCTCTCTCATGAATAAACAAAATAAAAAAAAAAGAAAGAAAGAAATAGGCATCCACATGAGTCAGCAGCATATCTTGAAAACATCTTGTGGAGAAGTCCCAGGTCACCAATATATTGAAAATATAGATTAGACTGAAGCTTAACTGGGACGATCCAACAACTTGGTGATTAAACTCAAAGCGAAACACCCCCACCAGTCTCAGGGCCAAACACAAGGCAGAAGCGGTGGGGGCTCCCCCCCCCCCCCGACCCAGGCCGCTGGGCGGGGAAGAGCTCCTCCTTCCACTGCTCCCCTGGGGAAGCTTTGCTCTTTCCCCCTGTGATGGATGGTGTGTGGCTTTGTTGCTGCTCCAGCCTTGGCTTTCATCGAGGACAAGGGACCATGTCTTTGACGTATCCCGTGCCTGTGTGGTGGTTCCCAGCTGGAGGAGGAGTCCCCCGGGAGCAAGGCCAATCTGCGGTGTAAAAGGCCCCAGTACACCCTCCTTAAAATAGCAGGGCGTGAGGACGGGTGGACAAGGGAGAGGGGACAAGCAGACAAGGTCGCTCGGGGTGATCCAGGCCTCTGAAGGACGCTCTCTTCAGCGCGGCTGGGGAAGCAGCCTCCCCCCTCAGCCTCCAGCCCCCCAGAGCCTCCCCGCCAAGGCTGGCAGCAGATCGACTGTGTGTCTCCTCAACATCCGACATCATCTACTTCATTAATTGTCAAAGTCTGAAATAGAAGACCTTTGGGAAGACCTCTGGGGGAGACGGTCCGGGCACAGAGAAAGAATCCAGGTTTTTGAGCCAAGCCGTGTACATCCTGGGCCCCCCACTTAGCAGGTCACCTCCCTTCGCCTCAGTTTCCTTACCTGCCGTGTGACAAAATACCACCTCCTCTCAGCTGGTTCTGGGCTTGAGCGATGAGGACGGTGAGACAGGGAGGACCCAGGGGTGCTCCCCAGGTCAAAGCTACCGTTTCTGGCCCAGCGTCCCTTTGGTGCCACGGGCCACACTGGGCACCTCGTGGTGCCCCTCGGGCCGCCTCAGAGCCAGCGTCTTCATTCCCTCCATTCCAGGGTTGGGGCGCTTGGCCCTGGCACCCGAACACCTGGCTGGGGGCGGGGCAAGGACTGGAGCTGAGGTGCAACCCTGCCCGGGGCGGCCCTCGGAGCTCGCCCCGACCCTGCGGAGCCACAGGGCTGCCCGAGCCTTCCTGCAGCCTCCCCGGAGGCTCATCGCCGGGAGGCTCATCTGGAAGGAGGCTCATCTCCCCAAGGCTCACGTCCCTGGAGGCTCATTGCCGAGGAGGCTCATCATCCAGGAGGCTCATGGTCTAGGAGGCTCATGTCCTCGAAGGCTCATCTCCCCGAGGCTCATGTCCCTGGAGGCTCATCGTCCAGGAGGCTCACGTCCCTGGAGGCTCACATCCCCAGAGGCTCAGCCCCTCCAACCCTCCGTCTGTCCGTCGGTCTGGCCGCCGTCCTGACCCCGCGCTGGCCCACTGAACCCGGGCCTCTCCCCGCGCAGCCTCGCAGGCCGGAGCCCCGGGCCAGAGGTCACCTGCTGCTGGGCCTGGCGGGGGGCAGCGGGGCTGGCGGGGCCGGCCGGGGGCGCCCACCGCCCCTCAGCTGTCACCCTGCTGGAGCCAAGGCCCCGGGCCTGGCTCACTGCCGGCCTCTGGACTCTCGCAGCCGGGAAGCGGGTGTCGCCGGCTCGGCCCCGGGGAAGCTCAGAACGCGCGTGGCACAGACGCCGAGAACCGACCTCAGTTGGCCCCGAGATTCCTGTGCGCCACCAGCTGTCCCTTCCCCTCTTCCCTCGTAGCCAGAAGGAGGAAAGTCCCTTTAAGAAGTCTCCAGTGAAAGAGTCATCTACGATTTGTGTCGATAATCATCACCGGCGCGGTGCGTCCTGCCTGGAGGGTTTCTCGGGCCCACGGGCGCTGGGGCTTGGCGGGGACCGAGCGGGCAAGTCCCCAGCGGGCAGGTCCCCAGTGGGCAGGTCCCCAGCGGGCAGGGCCCCAGCTGCCGTGTGAGGGGCCCAGGAGCTCCCTGGGAGGCCAGGGCTTGTCACCTGAGGGCTCCCCTCTGAGCTGCAGGCGGCGGGGGGGGGGGGGGCAGAGGCCACCAGGTCCCCCGGCTCCCCCGGCCTGTCTCTGGGGCACCCACATCACCTCGCCGCCCAAACACGAGGGCGAGGCCGACGGTAATGGTGTTTCTGTTCAGAATAAGAAGACCGCTCTGTGAGGCTCTTCCAGCAAAAGCCATTTGATTTGAGAGAATTGAGTAACTACAGGTGGGGGGACGGGAAATGGTTGGCCGGGAGGTCCGGCGGTGGAAGCCTACATCTCTGGTCGCCAACGTCTTTCTTATTTGAGCAAAGCCCAGAGCAGCTTTTGTAAAAAAACGTGTTAGGTTGACGAAGTCCCAATAGTTCATTTTTGCTTTTGTTTCTCTTGCCTTCGTGGTGGATGGATCTTGCAAGAAGTTGCTGTGGCCAAGTTCAAAAAGGGTGTTGCCTGTGTTCTCCTCTAGGATTCTGATGGATTCTTGTCCCACATTTAGATGTTTCATCCATTTTGAGTTTATCTTTGTGTCTGGTGTAAGAGAGTGGTCTAGTTTCATTCTTCTGCATGTGGATGTCCAATTTTCCCAGCACCATTTATGGAAGAGACTGTCTTTTTTCCAGTGGATAGTCTTTCCTGCTTTGTCGAATATTAGTTGACCAGAGAGTTGAGGGGCCACTTCTGGATTCTCTATCCTGTTCCATGGATCTATGTGTCTGTTTTTGTGCCAGTACCACACTGTCTTGATGACCACAGCTTTGTAGTACAACCTGAGATCTGGCATTGTGATGCCCCCAGCTACGGTTTTCTTTTTTAATACTGCCCTGGCTATTCGGGGTCTTTTCTGATTCCACACAAATCTTAAGATAATTTGTTCCAACCCTTCATCAAGATAAGAAGCTTCTGCACAGCAAAAGAAACAGTCAACAAAACTCAAAGACAACCTACAGAATGGGAGAAGAGATTTGCAAATGACCTATCAGATAAAGGGCTAGTACCCAAGATCTATAAAGAACTTATTAAACTCAACAGCAAAGAAACAAACAATCCAATCATGAAATGGGCAAAAGACATGAAGAGAAATCTCACAGAGGAAGACATAGACGTGGCCAACATGCACATGAGAAAATGCTCCGCGTCACTTGCCATCAGGGAAATACAAATCAAAACCACAAGGAGATCCCACATCACCCAAGTGAGAATGAGGAAAATTAACAAGGCAGGAAACCACACATGTTGGAGAGGATGTGGAGAAAGGGGAACCGTCCTGCACTGTTGGTGGGAATGTGAACTGGTGCAGTTACTCTGGAAAACTGTGTGGAGGTTCCTCAAAGAGGTAAAAATAGACCTGCCCTACGACCCAGCAATTGCACTGCTAGGTATTTACCCCAAAGATACAGATGCCATGAAACGCCGGGACACCTGCACCCCGATGTTTATAGCAACAATGTCCACAATAGCCAAACTGTGGGAGGAGCCTCGGTGTCCATCAACAGATGAATGGATAAAGAAGCTGTGGTCTATGTATACAATGGAATATTCCTCAGCCATTAGAAACGACAAATACCCACCATTTGCTTCGAGGTGGATGGAACTGGAGGGTATTATGCTGAGTGAAATAAGTCAATCGGAGAAAGACAAATATCATATGGTCTCATTCATTTGGGGAATATAAAAAATAGTGAAAGGGAATAAAGGGGAAAGGAGAAAAAAATGAGTGGGAAATATCAGACAGGGAGACAGAACATGAGAGACTCCTAACTCTGGGAAACGAACAAGGGGTGGTAGAAGGAGAGCTGGGCAGGGGGTTGGGGTGACTGGGTGACGGGTACTGAGGGGGGCACTTGATGGGATGAGCACTGGGTGTTATGCTATATGTGGGCAAATTGAACTCCAATAAAAAAAAGTGTTAGGTGTAAATACCAACGGGGATTCAGGAAATCCAAACTCTCCTGACATTTGTTGGCTTTTCAGGGAAGGAGATGTTATAAAGAATGGACTAAATAATAGGCTCGTGCCTTGGTCAGTGTACGGCTTTACTAGTCAGTAAAGGATCCCCCCCGCCCTTTTTCCCTACTGAGGAAGCTTCTCTATTAATTACACTACAGGTTCCCAATGATGGAGAGAGAGAAGGGTGTTACCAAAACCATCTCGAGAATCTTTTCAAAGTATACGTATCATTTTCCTCTTCGCCTGACCATTTCTCCTGAGATATGGCCCTGACCTGGAGTTGTGGGGGAGCATATTGTCATAGCTCCATTTGTGGCATGAGATTTGGGAGAGCTCCCCCAAGGTGGTCTGAAATATGATCCTCCATTCCCTCCTCTTAAGACCCACTCAATGGGAGCATGATAGAGCTGATGAGTGCAACAAACATAAAGTTCCTTCAACACACTCAGAAAAGAGTGAATTTTATTAGCCTACCTTTCACAGTTAGGTCCAGCATAGTTTTCTTTACAAATACACCGAACAGCTCCATTTTTTCTATAGCAGGATTCTGCAAAACTAGAATTAAAAGAGAATATTAGAAGTCAACTCCATACATCATTGAAAAGATTGTCCTACTTTCGGTTTGGTCATCTCTGCCTTGGTCCCAGTCAAGTTCTAATGGGTGTGATCATTTGCTTTATTTATATCAAATCTTCCTCCTTTCAGGAAAGTTTAGACTGGCAGACCCAGACAGAAAATGCCAAAAATGCCCATCCATTGGTGAGACCATTTCCCAGATCCACTTACTTATTTTGCCACAGAGGCACTTAATTATTTTTACTGGAAGCAGTGGGATTTCTAGAATATATATCTATTTAATACAAGTCCAAAACACATATCCCAGAGCCAGAAATAAAATAATCAGCTTTTTAAATGTGCTACCTGTAATTTTTGATGAATATTTTCTGTGTATACCCAGAAAGTTTGAAAGTTTCTCCCTCTTTTTTCTGCACTAGATCTCTTCCACTCTTCAAGGTCATGAACTGCTTCTTTTTTTATTTTATTTTATTTTTTTTCATGAACTGCTTCTAAACTATATGATCTCCACTGAACCTTAATTTCTTTGTTGTGTACCTGAAAAGTGGGGAATAAAGTGTGCAGGGACTGGTTCTTTTGATCAAAATCACAAAACTAGTACACAAGCGGTAAATAGGACCCACAGGAAAAGGATTCCTGTCTGTAGGAACCCTTCTCTGGATTACTGTGGTTTGTTTTGTTTGTTTGTTTGTTTGTTTTTTTAGAAAATGAAAATTTGGACACAGGACAGAAAAGCAATAAAAATATTGTTCAACTATTAAGACGGAGGAAATGGAATATATTTCCATGTGTTTGGAAAATTCTACATTGACACATAAATCCATCCACATGAGAGGGGTGTGAAAAATTTTAAAGACTTTCAAATTAATTGGCTTAGGGATTGTGCCATCAGTGGAGTGTGACCTGCTGCTCTCACATTCCTGCATGTATTAGCAATTTTACCCTAATGGTCTTTGGAGCAATGCAAATGGATGTGTTTGCTTTGTTTGAAGACATTTCTAAAATCAATATATTCTTATAGAATATCCAGAAAACAATACATTCTTTGCAGTGAAAGGCAATATCCACAATTTAGTTTTTCTATCAGTTTGGCTAAAAACATTTCAACAAAATTACACTTCTTTGGCTTTTATTCTTCATTTTGCTTGTTCTTGTTTTTCACCCCACTTCAAAAAACACTGTCAGTTAAGAGTCCAGAACGTAGACAAACCCTCGTGTATGTTTCTTTGAAGATGTGTCTCCCAGCAGCCTGTCCAGGGCTTGGAGGACTGAAGCATCTGCCTGGATGTCTGGAGTCCTCTGCCTTTAGCTAATGTCCTGCTGCTTCAAAGAGATGACATTTTCCTTAATTGGAGCGATTACCGTAGCTACTAGTAGTTTGGGAGGATGTCTGGCCAACTCTAAAATAAATAAATGAACTCTGTGCAAATGGTTCCTGGGAATAGCTGCGTGACCATTGGTCTCAGTGGAGGGAGACTCAGAGGCAGTGCCAACCATTGAGATTCCTTTTTTGTTTTTTTTATCAGCATTAATTGTTTATATTTTTCTTAGGGTAAAGTCTGTTTTTTTGGCCTGGGAAATGAAAACCTTGAGCCTTTCTCAGCCCACATTAACAACCATGGCACCCTCTCCAAGTGGAAGGGAGCCTTTTGTTCTTGGAAACCATTATAGTATCTAAAGAAAAATAGACTCAGCACCGTTTGCTTGTGGACCTCCCTCAAGCATAATTTCGTTGCTTTCTGATGTGGCGATTGTAACTAGAAACCCAAATCCTGGTCTGGAGGCTCAATTAAAGGATCTCTTAAAGTGTGATTTGGATTCCATATTACATGACTTTCTGAGCTCAAATACAAATCTTGGTACTTTAATTTTTATAGATAGCAGCAATATGAATTCTAAAGGAGCTGAAACAGGAAATGGGTATTTGATTTTTGATAAGATGTTTGAGATTAGTTAACTAAATCAATAATAAGGTCATGTCAAAGGCTAGAACCTTATAGGATCCAGGCAAATTTGTCTTGTTCTGTGGCCACAGATTATACTCCGCTCCCCATCCCTACCTCCCTATTTGTAGCCAGTTTCTTCCCCCAAGGGAATAGGGAAATAGGACTGTTGCCACCTCAGAGAAAGCAGGTGCCTCACAATCCCTCCACACTCTCACATAATGTTCTTATACGTGGGGGGTATTTTTGCTTCTGTGTTCATTTTCAGCAGGTTTTTCAACTTCAAATGTGTGCTTCAGAGGCCTCAGTTTTCATATCTATGACTAGGTACCTAACTGCAGAGCTCGTTCCTTGAGACCTCCAATTGCTCTTTGAACCAGGATCTGCTCACACACCCAAAGAACATGAGTGGGAATGGTGACCCAATAGGAACTGTTGCCTCCTTCAAGGCAGGAAGCTCATCATCCTAGTTGGCAAGTCTCCCCTTTATTTATTTATTTATTTGAAAGGGCCTTCAGAAGAGCTTCTTGATCAACTCAAATACTGGATAACCCAGCTCATTTGCTTTAGGCGCTTTAAAATGCGGCTGCATTTTGACATAATTTCATGAAAGCATTCTGACTGTTTTGTTCACTACTGTGACCAGCGATTAGTGAGCAGATGGCTGGCACCTAATAAGTGCTCAATATATATTTGTCAATTGCATGTAGAGAAAACTTTTCAGTACATAGGAATGAGGTTCCAAAAATCTCTTATCTCAAAACATTAATGTCATAATTTAGATAACATCTTGTCATACTCATGTGGAAATGTTGGGGTCCAGAGTGAACAGTCAAGAAAGAATTCTTGAGATGCCTTTGGTGCAAATAGGTGGTTTTATTAAAACATGGGGACAAGACACATGGTGCAGAAAGAACTGCACTGGGGTTGTGATGGGTGACTGATTATATACTTTCAGGTTGGGAGGGGGTTAGGGACAGTACAAGCCTCCAAGGAATTTTGGAAACAAGGTTTTCAGGACCCTGAGGGGACTAGCTATTGTGAGGAAAAGGTCATTTATTACTGTTTGGGAAGCCCTCACTCACGAGACCCTTCAGATGTATGTCAGTGGACCATATGTTTGGAGCATGATTGCTAACATATATCTGGGGGGTAGAGATAAAGGAAGTATCCAAAGGAATTTCTGTATGTTTAAAGCAGACTCACAGGATCCTGGGGGGTTGGGATAAAGTTAAGCTAAGACTGCCATTTGTCAACATCAAGACAGCTGAGCTCCCAGAGGAAGTTCCCTCTGCTGTTTTAAGGACCTGTCAATGGGCTGTAAGTAGTAAGGAAATTTAATTTTTTCTTTTGCCTTTGTTTCTTACATCAGCACGAATGAAGCAAAAAGGGCAAAAGTCAGAGGATACAACTTAGAGGATTGCCTTTCTGCAGCTCAGGGCTCCTTAACCTATTTTGATCAGATGATGCTACATAGCATCCTTTATTTGGGAGAATGAGGGGAACCTGTTACTGGAAAGTTGGAGGTTATTTTTAACAAAATAACGATAGCATGGCAAGAAAGCAGCAAGCTGAACATCTCATCAGATATGGTTAAGACTAATGTTTGAGAGCAGAATATTAATGAACAATTAACGAATATACCTACATGAGACAAAGGGAGCTCATAAATCAGGATACACTTGGGTGAAAATAACAGAACATTCAATGCTTGAGGTTTCTATTCTCCCTCTCAATACCATCCATTTTGCACACATTGTGGATACCATAGGACATGAAAAAAATCACAAAGTAAGGACTGAAGCAGTTTAGTGGCTTCTAAAGAAAAATGGGGCTGTAAAACCTTTGACTTCTTCACTGTGAGACTCATCAGAGGATTTGAACAAATCACAAAATTTTAGGTGAAATACTAGTTGATATTGGTGTTCAATTCAGGAAAAAAATTAGGGAGAGATTTGGCTGTCATCTTGGTTGTCTTACAAGAAAGTGAGGGTGACTCGGTGGCTCAGTCAGTTAAGCATCTGCCTTTGGCTCAGGTCATGATCCCAGGGTCCTGGGATGGAGCCCCATGTTGGGCTCCCTGCTCAGCGAGGAGCCTGCCTCTCCCTCTCCATCTGCTTCTCCCCCAACTCATGTACAAGCTCTCTCTCTCTGTCTCAAATAAATAAATAAATAAAATCTTAAAAAAAGTTGTGTGTGTGTGATATTCAGGCCTTTTAAAAGTTATTTTATAAGCACTATTTAATTTAATCTTTATACTAGATACCAACTAAATATTACATCCAAACATTTAAAATGTTGTCTGACACAGAGTAAGCAATATACTGGTGTTAGAAAAAATACAAAGTATGTGTTCAATAAAGGCAGTAACTAGCAAACACCTTCCGCTACAGAAGGCCCCAATTCATATGCTCCACACATATTATCCTAGTCCAACCCTATGAGGCAGATCCTTATACGACTCAGGGAAAAAAATACCCCTGAGATCCAGAGCAGATAAAAAAAATCAACAAATGGAGCCAAGATCTGAATCTAGTCTCCTTGACTCCAAATCCCATGGAAAGTGAGACATGGGGAGAAAGTACCTTGCCTGAGGTCATACAGTTATTTTGTGCCAAAGCAGTGATAAGAGCCTAGATTTCAATACTCTTTCTACCTGTGGTTTAAGAAAAAAATATATATATATTTGTTTTTATGTCCCAGTTTCTGGCACAGAGCTCCTAAAGCTCTTGGAATTTCCTGAGTGATAAGATTGTCTTTTATTATTCAGAATGAACCCCTTTCAGCATAAACTTAAGTTTATGTTACTGAGGTGACTCTCCAGGGCCCTCTAAGGAGCTTTAGGATGGGGGCTGGTCTGCCAGAGGAAAAAACTAACTGGTTAGAAGGTTGGAACTTTCAAACCTATCCTTCCCCCAACCTCAAGGAGGGGAGAGGGGACGGAGATTGAGTTTCAATCACCAATAATTTAATCAATCATGACTATGTAATGAAACATCCATAAAGCTCTTAACAAATGAGGTTTGTGGAGCTTCGGGTTGGTGAACAACCCAGAAATGCATAGAAGCTCTGCTCCCTCCCATCTCCCTCTTCTCCCTCCCTCCCTCATCTCCCTCTTCATCTCCCTCCCATCTCCCTCCCTGCCCTGCCTCTCTTCAGTCTGGCTTGAGTTATATCCTTTAGGATAAAACTGTAATTGTAAGTACAGCACTTTCCTGAGTTCTGTGAGCCATTGTAGAGAATGATTGAACCTGAGGGGGGTACGTTGAATTTATAGTTAGCTGAGCAGACATGTGAGTAGCCTAAGGGCCCCGTTTATGGCTGATTTCTCCATCAACTGACTAACTCCAGGTAGTTATTGTCAGAAGTGAACTGATTGTAAGACACCCACTTGGCTTCAGAAAATCAGAGAAATGGTTGATATTTGGAAAACCAGACACCACTCCACCATTTTAATTCTACACTCTGTCATTGTTAAGACAATAAAGTGGCCAGTCATGACTTGACTATTGGACTTATACATCTTGTGCGCCTGAAAAGAATTCTACTATTTCCATTAACATGTATTCTCTTGGACTTCTCACTCAGGTCAAAACATAGCCAGAAGTGAATGGCTTCTGAATTTTCAGAAGCGAAAATTAGTTTTCTTGGAAATCTTTTATGAGCTGACTGGCCTAAAGCATGCATCCTGTTTATCTATGTTCTGATGCTGCTTGAACAATTGGCCACCACATGTAGGACAACGTCTACTCTGTGAGAGGCAGAGGAAACATCACTACTGAAAATACTGGATTATGAATCTCTTGGCATTACCAGTTGCGATCTCCCTAGGTCAGGGGCTGCCCAAGAAACTAGCCTCGCTTCTAAAACCTGAGAGACTCCATTGGCCTTATGATGCTACCCAATATTTGGGGAACAGAGTCATCACTCATCTGCAAGTGCTTGAGTTTCCCCAAAAGTGTATTTAGGCTAAAGAACTTTCCGATAGCTTTTCCAGTCTCATCTCCATATGAGGTGTTCAGTCTTTTCACTGAGGTGGGAAAACCTGAGAACTCTGGATAGAGCAAAATGAAAAATACATAATTAAGAGGGTAAGCAGCAGAAGAGAACATCTTCTCTCAGAACTTACTTGGCCACGTAGGGTAGGGGACAGGGACACGGCTGGCAGAACCGGGGTGGCCCCCTGATGGAATCTCCAATATAACCATCTAGACATTTCTCACAGTGCTCTCCTGTTGTGTTCCGCTGGCAGTGCTGTGAGGAAACGATGGGGAGATGGACAAAGACACAAAAGAAACGTTACATACACAACATATCTGGGAACCAGATAGTACTTGAAGTAAAGGGGATGTCAGGCTGATGGAATTGATTGTGTGGTCAGAACTGGTCAGCACAAAAGAGCCAGGTTGGCCCCAGTCAACGATAGAAAGTGTGGACAAGGAGGGATGACTTCATCCTGAACTTCCGTGTATGAACCAGCAGCCTGAGGAATTCAGAGTTTTCATGCAGAGGGGATAATTCATCAGTTTCTCATTTCAATTCAACATAATAACCAGAAGGATCAAACTCTGAATGTTCTAGAAACATCTGCTTACTGACTTGGAATGAATATGAAATGAAAAAAAAAAATCCCCCTGATACTTACCCATGACAGTGGGAACAATTTAAGGATTTATGGGCTTGGAAGAACTTTTACTGAAGCATAAATGGAATAAAAGGTAGATAAAAACATCTAATCTATCTAATATATATGAAAGCTAATGGGTTGGTAACCTGGAGAGTGACATATGACAAATAATACGCTAGTTTTTCTGTATGCTTTTCCATTTGTGGTGGAGACAACTGAAAGAAAAGCACCAAATAGGCTGAGTTTTCTGCTGATAGTTCCCTGTTCATCTTTCAGGATCTGTACGAGGCCTCAAAACTCCAGGAATTCCTTCTGATGCCTCCTCCTCACCCCCACTTCCACTATCCGCATGGTTCTGCTATCATCTGCTCCCAGCCTCAGCAGCCCCGTGGCCACCTTGTGCCTCTCAGTACTGTGCTGCTGCTGCCTAAACTGGAATAGGTACTCAGCAGGATGGAGTCAACTCCGCAGTGACAAGTTCATGGATTAATTCCCACTTAAGAGGCAGTGATGCTAGTCTGATAGTTTCCTCCAACAGGACTGAACTGGATTGCACAAGGCAATGCCATTAGCACTGTGATTATTTTCATCTTTACATTCACCAGAGTGTATAAAAGTTGAATAGGGTTCTCAGTGAAAAATGATGCCATTAGAATTAGAATGCCATCCAAGAGGCAGCCTCCTGCTTGATCCATTCCCTTAGTAACATCTATGCCCAAGAGCTTCAGCAGACACTGTTTTCAAACAGAGCTCTGTGGAAGAACCTAAAGAAAGGCAAGATGAAGCAATACAGCAAGGTGAACTCGGAGCTCTTTCTGTCTTTGTGTTCTATGTTGAAGTTCAAAATAGAATAACAGTGAGGTTCTGCTCCAAACATGTTACATGGATTAACACATTTAATTCTTAGAATAATTCTAAAGTAAGTTACTATTTTTTTTACCCCATTTTACATATGAAGAGACGGAGGCACAGAGAGGTTCAATAAATTGCCCAATATATTACATGAGTGGAAGGAGACAAAAGTGGATTCGGACTCAGGCCATCTGGCTCCAGAGGTCAGGCTGTTAATTTTCATATTACACCACTTCTCCAGTGTGATAGACAAAAGGCTCTTTGCCCCAAAGAGTCATAAAATGACTACGTTAGGTGTCATACCATTTTATGTACAGTTTGGACTTCAAATCAAAAGGGCAAAGTTCTAATGTGGGCAACAGGCTATCACGGTTGAACACCTTTTGGGCATTTGGTCCGCCATTAGGTATGGACAATCTTTGGTCCTTGATTAGAATTATGTTAACAGAATAAAATTTAGAGGCCAGTTCAGAGTGCTGACACATCAATGGGAAAGCGAAAAATAAAGTATGATGCACAGACAACAGGTTGTTAATATATTCACCCCCCAGTTCTTAATACTGTGTCTAGAACTAAGTCATTCTTCAATAAAGGTTTGTGGGGGGGGGGAAAATAAAAGAAAAAGTAGGAAAGGGTGAATTAATGAATTAGTGTCTGGAGTACATAAGGGATATTAACCCAAATCAGATGTACCCAAATCAGCTCAAAATTGGTAGCAATCTCCCATCTCAGGGAAAACGAACGAGCCTTGCCCAACGACCAGGAATCTAAGGCATAAGCAATCGGGGCAGTTGCTCATAGGCTAGAATCAACTTTCCCTGAGTCCCTGTTGGACAGATGAAGCCCATCTGTGCAGAAGAAAACAGGCTTGTTGGAAGACATTAGGTCATACTTCCTAATGCCTATTAAGCTGCAAAAATGAGCTGATTCCTTTCTGTGCCCTTATGGCTTGATGGGTGCTTTGGACTCCTTGTTAGGGCTCTAAGTTTGCCATAGCAGCCACAGAGCCCAATTATCCTCAAGGACACGGCCACCAAATCTGTCCGACCTCTCAATGCTCAGAGTGTGAACACTGACTTTCCTCATCTGCCTTCCTTCAAAAGGGTTTGTTAGGGAATTCCCTAAAAGGCAGTGATGTACATTCTGAAAGACTGGCCGAGATAGTTAGACCAGGTCCCTCCCTACTGCTTCCAGCTTTTCTAGACTTGAACAAGTCACTTGACCTTTTTGGGTCTCTATTCTCTAACCATGAAATGAGAATTCAGATGAGATGGTCTGTGAAGTTTCTTGTAGCTCTGAAACTTTTACTCTGAGATTGCAAGTATGCCTAGACCTGCAATGCTCTGCCATTTACAGATCAAAAAAGAAAAATGACAACAATAAATAAGTATGTTGTTGAGGCTGAATTGGGGAGACTTTATTTTTTAATAAAACTGACCCCACTTAAAAATGAAAAAAAGCATTCTGAATCTTTGGGCAGTTGTTAAGAAAGTTACATGCAGACAGTTGATGGCAGGAAAGTGAGTAAGTGTTAGAAATGGAATATGAGATCCAGCTGCCTTCTCTTAAGCCAAACATGAACCATATTTTTAATTTGTAAAATATGTTTGTATTTTATAAAAGCATGTTACTTACATTAATGTGTAATGGGTTTAATATTATTATTTTCAAATAAATTAACATGAAGAAACCAGAAAAACTTCCAGTTTTAAAATTTTTTAAAGATTTATTTATTTATTTTTTATTTATTTATTTATTTATTTATTTATTTATTTATTTATTTATTTATTTTAGAGAGAGTGAGAGTGAGTGAGAGAGAAAGAGAGTGGAGGAGAGAAGAGGCGCAGAGGGAGAACAGGAGGGAACCTCAAGCAGACTCTGTGCTGAGCGTGGAGACCAACTTGGAGCTCGACCTCAGGACCCTGAGATCATGACCGGAGCCAAAACCAAGAGTAGGTCACTCAACTCACTGACTACCCAGGCGCCCCACCTCCTTTTTAAAAAAAGATTTATTTACGGTTTTAAATTTCAAATGTGGTACATGTGGATGGATATAATCTCCACAAACAAAACTCTCTGGCAACTTGAATAAAATAATTCTTATGAGGGCGAGGGGGTCATGAGAAGAGACGTTTGAGCACTTCTGCTCTGTCTAGATGAGTGCTTCTTAAACTTCATTGGACATACCAATGCCCCGGGGATCTTGTGAAAATGCAGGTTCTGATTCAGGATGTCTGGGGTGGGGCCTGAGTATCGGCCTTTCTTACGAGCTCCCAGGTATCCCCAGTGCTACTGGTCTAGACTATACTTTGTGAAGCCAGGGCCTAAATAGAAACACTGTTTGCTAGTTGCTCAGTGCTGAGCCTGAGCCTGAATACCTTGCATAAAAAGACATATTTTACTGCAACAAAGAGTGACCCAAAGTCACATAAATTATAAAATTAAAGGTTTTTGCATTTGTCAGTTTGTTATACTAATTCATTCATTCATGTAACAAACCGGGATTCAGCTGATATCATGACAGACGATGAGCCATGACTGCTATTAAAATAAAGAAGATCAAAAAATAAAATAAAATAAAGAAGATCAGATTCATTTATGTGTCATTTTGTCATTATGTGTCATTTTATGAAAAAGATCTGGTTCTTGCCTTTGAGTAATCACAAGCTTGTGAAGGAGACAGAGAGGCAAACAAACAATAAAATAGTGTGCTGGGCTCTGGCTGAGGTATGCATAAAGTATGCACCTACTATGGGACAAAGAGGAAGGAAACATCTGGCTTTTTCCAAGAAAGTTGCAGAAGATGTAATGGAGGCGATGGCATTTGACCTAGGCCTTGAAGGATAAGCAAGGAATCCCAGGTAGAGGGCAGGGGAGCAGTAATTCAGATGCAGAATGTGTACAGAGTTAGGTTTGGTGTCAGTGAGAAGCTCAGTGGGGTGGGCCTAGAAAGTCCTGGAAGATTTTAGAAAGGCGAACGCCTTGATTAGGTTGAAAGATGCCTCCTTTGCTGATAAGGAAGACAGATTAGGGGAAAGTCTGGAGCAGGGCATGAGTCATTGGAGAGTCATGGCTGTGGTCTGGGAGAGATGCTGTGGATGTGAACTAGGCAGTGGGGTGGCAGAGAAGAGAAGAGGCTGTCTCCCCCAAACCTGCCCACCCCCCACCCCAGGGGGGTTGAATGTTGGGGAA
Source organism: Canis lupus familiaris (assembly GCF_011100685.1). NCBI lineage: Eukaryota > Metazoa > Chordata > Mammalia > Carnivora > Canidae > Canis > Canis lupus. Next base: position 69,040,188 of record NC_049233.1, read on the forward strand.
GAGGAAACGGAAACTGATGAAGCATCTGGGACATCTTAGCATGGCGGTTTGGCAGAATGATGCTGCCATTAATTGAGATGGGGAATAAAGAAGAGGAACACGGTTAGGGTTGGAAGAAGAAACATAAATGACCAATAGGGAACTTATTTACATTTGGTTCCTATAATCTTCTTCTGTGCCTGGGCACAAAGCAACAGAGGACTCTAAATTCTCTGGACATAACAATTTTCTGACTTTGTTTCAAAACTCCAGTTAGCATGGAACCCAATCCATCACCATTTGCGAAATTTTGGGGTTTTCCAAGTTTGCAATATACTGGAAAATTATCAAAATTTTGATGTAAGATTTATGCACTTGATCTCGATACCAACTTTATGGTTGCAAGTAAAACAGGAAAAAGAAGTCTCTATAACTCGTTTTTTTCCTTGTTATGGGACATCTAATGAATGTGCTGGTTTATTAATCACACATATTTAGTTTTACAGGAACTTACATTAGTTGATTTCTGTCTCACACACATAATAAAGGAGAATTTTAAAAGCATGAGAAAAAGACTAGTGTCTGCAGAAATTAGAGATGTAATATCTTTGCTTTCCTGAATGAAGTTTTAATTAGGCTTTGAGAATAATAAAAAATTCATTAGCTTTCAATATACAGGATTACTCCATTATGCTCAGGGCGGGGTAGAAGTCCATTTGAATATCAATATCTTTTTAATTATAAAACTATTACTGGCAGTTGTAGAGGATTTGGGGAGGCATACTGTAAAGTGAGAAGAAAAAAAATAAAAATCCATGTTTCCAGCAGCCAGATAACAGCTTGATGGGCATCTCTTTAGATTTCAGTAATATTTTTGCCGTTCTTTTTTTTTTTAATTTCTTTTTTTTTTATTTTTGCCGTTCTTTTAGTGGTTTTAAATCTGAATATTCTCATTCAGATTTAGAAAAAATTTTCCTCCAATGCTGGCACAGACCCTAATATCTTTTTTTTTTTTTTTTTTAAAGATTTTATTTATTTATTTGAGAGAGAGAGAGAGCAAATGGGCAGGGGCAAAGGGAGAGGGTAAAGCTGACTCTCCGCTGAGCAGAGAGCCCACCATGGGGCTGATCCCAGGACACCGGCATCATGACCTAAGCCCAAGGCAGACCCTTAGCTGACTGAGGCACCCAGGTGCCCTGACCCTGAAATTTTAATTTTTCATTTGATTGTCATTGAGCAGATAGGGGTTTCTGCATGTGCTTCTAAAGCTCCATGGTCCTCACACCTTGAGCTTTACTACATCGGTCAAGTCCAGAAGCACTTTCAAGTAGGTGCTTCAGTTTCTACAGCCCTGGAACCCAATACAATGGAAGCCACTTAACCTGGAGGCTAGAATAGTGCTGGCACATAAGTGGAGTTAAAAAAAACAACAACAAAAAAGAGCTTATTTGTTAAATGGTTAGATGAAATCAATAGACCAACCAATCCTTAATCTAAAGGAACCTGAGGAGCCCTGTTTCTGTAGTAAATTTCAAGTTAGATTATCTCCACTCTAGTTCTAGTCAGCGGGCTCCTGGCTTTCTTCTAATGATGAGAAGATTCTTTAGATGGGAACTGGCCTAAGTCAAGGCCTCTTCTTAATTCTCTGTATCTAACCTATAGACTTGGGATAAATATAGGTTCCAGCAGCGCCCTGGTGGCTCAGTGGTTGAGCATCTGCCTTTGCCTCAGGTCATGATCCCGGAGTCCTGGGATCCAGTCCAGCATCAGGCTCCCCACGGAACCAGGCATTCCTACCACCAGCCCTCTATCTGCTTCTACCTGTTTGCTCCCCTAATTTCTTTCTCATGCCTCCTTCTGGAGCTTGCCTAGAAAGTCAGCCATGTCCGCTGGAGTTGCCTGTTGGGGCCCTGTCTGGCTGACTCAGTCAGCTGAGAACCCTTCCCAGAGCATTCTAATTCTGGTAAGATGCAAGGTAGCATTTTGGAAACATCCAGGACATGTTGAATTTCATTCACGAAGCCACTTTTCACTTAGCCAGTTTTCTGCACTTGAAGAGTAAGCATCCCTCTTATGAAGACATCTCTAAGCTTCCTTGTTATGTCTACAATGGTAGCATAAGCTTGTCTACTCTACATTTTATTATCAAATGGCTTAGTTCCTTAAAAATCAGTCTAAAATATCAGGTCAAATTGAAATTGGACATTGGAATCGAAGAATTAAAAACAACTGGGGGAAGGCAAGATGGAGGGAGCCATTGTAAGCCTTCAAAAATAAAAATAAAATGAAAATGAAATAAAAGAAAGCCTTTTATTTGGGGCTGTGTATATTAGATGGGAGAAATGAGTGAGGCAAGCAAACAGTAAGAACTGATTCAAACTCAGGTCCAAAAAAAAAAAAAAAAACCTCAGGTCCAGAATTGGCCACAAGGAAGTGTTTCTCAGAGCCACTGCTTCTTCTTTGGAACCCCTGAGAAGTGGGTGAGCTGGATGGTGGAGCTATAGGGCAGGAGCTGATAACTGGCCCTGCTCCACTAAGAGGCCAGAATACGGATGCCAAAGGAAACAGGAAAATCTGAGTTTGAGTCCAGTGGGACTCCATTGGCAATATATTTACCACCTTTTAATTTTTTTACTTTTTTTTAAAAGATTTTATTTATTTATTCATAAGAGACACACAGAGAGAGGTGGAGACACAGGCAGAGGGAGGAAAAGTGGGGTACATGCAGGGAGCTCGACGTGGAACTCGATCCCGGGTCTCCAGGATCACGCCCTGAGCAGGATCACGCCTGAGGCAGATGCTCAACCGCTGAGCCACCCAGGTGCCCCTATATTTTACCATCCTAAGTGACAAAATATTCTTCCTATATTGGCAAGCCTCTCTGTTCACTACTAACATTTAATTAAATACGAGCATCCCTTTTTTGTCTTTCTAAATTAAATTTATAACAATATACATATATATATATATTTAGCTCTGGGGGCATATAATTATGGGTGATTTCACTCTGAATTTCATGTACAGCATATAGCTGTATTGTTTTGTTTGGTTGTTTTTTACATTGGGCACCTATTACTTCACTCAGAGAAACAAGCCATTTCCCTTTGGGTAGAATTGGTTGGGGGGGGGGCTCACCATCAGGATGAGTAGGATGGCTATTTCTTTTTAAAATAGTTCTGTCTTGGAACAAAGTAATTGCAGGAAGATTGGCAGCTTCCTTGAACGGATATATAAGAGTTTACACCCCAGTCCATTTCCAAACTTTTATTAGACCTTTGTATGCCCGGGAGCTGTGAAGGAATGTGATGACTGTCTGGCTCAGAGCTCATGTCTAGCTCAGAGATAAAACCATGACAGTTCCTCTTCTGACAAGTAGGCTTTGTCACAGCTCTTCGCAGGAGGGACTTAGCAGGAGGGACTTTTTGCCCCTGTATTTCAGCCTTCCATCTTACTGGCCTCCTGACGGCCGCTGATGGGCCTGCCAGTCCCTATTGTCTTCTACTTTAATAAACCAGATGACAAAGAGTCTTTAGTTGGTCAAGTTATCGGAGATGTACATTATTAGTCCAAGTGCATCCATGGGATCTTCTTTTCAAATGTCAGTGGGATTAAAATAACAGGAAACCGGAGATGGAAGCTTTAGAAAGGGGCAGGCTTTGGCAGCTGCGGGTGCCTACGCGGCTAGAGGACATCCTGGATGTGACGGTTATTTAAGAAGATGGGGGAAGGGGGAGACGGACCCCCCAGGACTAAACAAATACTACAGAGAGATGGCAGCGTCCAGTGTTTGCCACCACACTCACCCTCCCTGGGTTCAGAGTAGATGAAATGTTCTAATTGGCATCTCAGTGTAGTGCCTTCACAACGGGCCAAACAGCCTCCATGTGCACACCTCGGAGACCAACTTCTAATCAAAATGATCGGCTTAATAGGGATAATTATACTAATTTTGAGGTAAATAGGGTGTATTTAATTAAGAATTCTTGTAGTTTATGCAAAAATACTCTTGCAGTTTTGGAAAGCCTCTTCTGCCTCTCGGGACCTTGAAGAATCTAATTTTCCTGCCATGTGGTCTAGCTCATGAAGGAAAACGCCATCTTAGGGCAAACGTCTGTTAAAAACGCCTCCTAGGACTTCTACGAAAGCCATTTCTGGTAAATATCTCAATAGCCATTTTCAAGAAGCTGTCCCTTCAGTGAACACGGGAAAGGCGTAGCAAGCACCTTTTGCTAGGAGGCCTCTCAGTCACCTCCCCAAGTCCCTGTGATACGTCACAGAAGAACAGTTTGTTGGGGAATTCGTCCCACTTAAGGGGGAAACAATGTCTTCTGGGGGCTGAAGCACAGAATTACAGAATTACAAAGACCACAAGGCCAGAGCTTTCATTTTTATTAGCTACTCTGTTCAAACCCCCACCCCCGTTTTTAAAAATTTTGATCTCTCGACCTGACTATCTTAGGTTGTAAAATAGGCTATGAAACAACTGTTTTATTCTCCTGGTTTATGTGGCGTGAAGCCAAACATATGGCAAACTATAGTATCACAGAGGCATTTGGGTGGATGATTTCCTCCTTCGTGTACTGTTTCCAATCCCTCCACCATGGGCCAGTGGGAGGAAACCAGCTGCCAAGGGCAGTAGGTCAGTCACCTCCAGGAGCCCACGGGGTCATACCTATGCCTTGACGGCCACTTACAATCACCAGTAGTTTCTATGACGCGTTTCAAAGGACAAGGTGAAGGGCAAGAAGAGAGCTTGACTAACTCTTTCCTGGGGCGCTCAAATGTGCGGGAAGACTATCTGATCCCCGCTGAAGATGAAGAAGCCCAGTGAAGTAAAGACAAAGTGACAGGAGCCCCGACCTACCACACAGAATCCAGAGCCATCCAAGCACTCGTCAGAGTTCCCGTTGCAGACACAGGGCATACATTCTCCTGACTGGGCGAGAAAGAATCCAGCACCACATTTCTGAAACAGACACAACAGAAACATTTCCTTTAATGAAAAGCCTTCTTTTGGTCAATATTTTCTGAGGAGCATAAGAAGAGATGGCTATTAAGCTACGTACATATTTCCTTACAAAATGTACTCAAATGAATTCTTTATACTGCTGTTCAGTGAGGTATATTTAATTTTTTTAGTTATATCCCCCCCCCTTTTTTATTTTTTTGACTTTTCAGGGGAATGGGAACATTTTAACACTGTCTTAATATTGTAAGGAAGGATAAACAGATTTTCGGTAACAGTAAAGGAGAAAGAAGTGTTGTTTTCTAACCAAACCAAACCAAACCAAACCACATCACGAAATAAAGACCTATGGTTTCAGAAATTACTGGCTGTAACATAACAACTTAGAGATGTGTCTTTCATGCTTGGGCTCTTAAAAGATTCTTTCTCTTCAGATCCTAAAATTTTAAAGGGAGGAGTAGAGACGTTAATGAGCTCTCATACTTGTCAGGTCCTGAGTGGGTGCTGTCCAAATATTTCATTTATCATCATAGCTCTGTGAGGAGCACACTATTTTCCTTCATGCTAGCTGTGAAATCATCAGACCCAGAGGTACTAAGTGGTTGTGGTGATGTCAAACCATCTTGTGACACACCAGTCAACCTGCACAATGATGAATTGCCCTCCACCCCCGCCAATGTCACTCATGCTTCAGATGAGAAACTTTGCGAGATTGTTCCTGATTTATGTGCTTGGAGTTGTGAATACGTATTTTACGTCTCTTCAGAATGTCTTAAGGATGCAAGGCAGCAATGGCATTAGAGACCTGGAAGTCCACTCCCTGCCCACCAGACAGATTCACTTCTAAGGAATTCCAGACAGATAAGAATCTGGGTTGTTTCCACAAACTTACAGAGTAGGAGATTTCACATCACCCCCCCCCACCACCACCATCACCATTTCATCGACTCATTGTACTTTGTATTATCTTAGCCACCAGGAAATTTTTCATTATATCTGGCTGAAGTCCCTCTGACTGCTAACAAACCCCATTTCCTCTTGCTTTTTTCTCTGTAAAGAAAGAACCACTAGACACTATTCACGGTATAAAAACACCACCAGTTCGGGCCCGAAAACTAAAATCTAATATATTCAACTGGGAGGAAGTTTAATAGAGAATCATGACATTTGTCCATGAAGAAAAGGTGAAGAATTTCCATCTTTCTAAGTGAGAAAAAGTAAGGCTGAGAGGGAACCGGATTATATTTATCATGGAGAGTTTGTGGTTGATAGGAAGCCTTTTTCTCAATTTCCACTAGGGAACAATGGAGAGGGAAAGTGCTAAAACTACAGCAGGAAGTATTTAATTCAGACCATCTAAGTTCATGTGTTTTTGAGTTTTGTTTCAAACTATAAAAAATACCTATTTGGGGCACCTGGCTGCCTCAGTCAGTTGAGCAGGCAACTCTTGATCTCGGGATTGTCAGTTTGAGGCCCACATTGGGTATAGAGACTACTTAAAAATAAAATCTTAAAAAAAAGTACATGTTTTAATGGTGATGCAGTACACAGATGTAATATATATATATGTAAATACTTAAAGATATACAGGTATATCAGAAAAAGATACACAAAGCAATAATTAACCTATGTGCCGTATAGCTTAAACTTCTCTATTTTATTTAAAAACGTATTCTTGTTATAAGACATAAGTTTGATGACCCATCCTGCAGTTTGACATGAAGAGGGTTTTAATTATCAGAGGAATGGATACAAATAGCGAGAGGCCTGGTATTAATGATCTCAGTAGCCTCCAAAACAGCGATTTCTGAGCTTTCTAATTGGCCAATGCATGGACATGTGGGGGAGTCTCTTATTCAGGAATTCTGACAGTGAGGCCAAAAAAATCTGTATTTTTTATAAAATAAATATTGTATTTTAAAAAGTATTTATTTAAATTAATCAATCCCCCACCACCACCCCCGGCTTTATTGAAATAATAATTGATATTTAGCATTGGGTAAGTTTAAGGTGTACAACATGTTGATTTTGATGCATGTATATATTGCAAAATGATTACCAGCATAGCTTTAGCTAACATCTCCATCATGTCACATAATTACCATTTGTTTTTTGTGATGAGGACATTTAACGTTTACTCTCTCAGCAGCTCTCAGGTAAATAATACAGTATTATTGACTATAATCATTGGACTGTACATTAGATGTCCAGAACTTGTTAATCTCATAATTGGAAGCTTGTACTCTTTGACCAACCTGTCCCCATTTCCCCTACTCCTCAGCCTCTGTGACCACCATTCTGGTGTCTGTTTCTGTGAGACCCACTGAGTGGGGCAGAGACTGGAGGTGTATTAGGAGGATAAAAGCATGCTGGTGGTGGCAAGGAGTCTAGAAGTGATGCCTGGAAACAGAACATAGGAAGATCTACACGTATCATCAACCAGAGGACCTTCCTCTGGCCCAAGGTATCAAATTTCGGTAATGGTAGTCTAAACCGGTATCAGTTCAAGTCTTTCAGGTATTTCTGCAGCTCTTTCTTCTGAAGAAGACAAAAAATGAAGATGCAAAGCAAATAACATGCATCATTTTGAATATGACAGTAGTTAATCCCTTATGTCTTGAGGACCTAGCTAAATCAAGAGATTCATTAAAAAAAAAATTGCACAACATAGAAAAAAACCCAAATAACAATATAAAAACATTTGGTAAATTCTGTATTTTAGAATAGCTTTAGATTTATGGAAAGGTTGCAAGGATCTATTTTTGTTTTTTATTTTTCTTTTTAAAAGTCCCCTGAAGATTCCAATGTGTGATCAGGTTTGGAAGGATTGCTCTAAAGCATCTCTCACAGTGCCTTGTACATGTTAATTGCTCAGAGAATGCTTGTGATTTAAACGGTTTGGACCAGGATAGGAAATCTGAAGCATATGTGCTGTTGGAAACCAATGGTTTATGCTGCTAATATACCCACTGCACCCTACTAGGGCTGGATTTGGTCTGCAATCTTTCTCAACACAGTCCAGGCAGCCACTGCCTAGGGTGGACTGTGCTAAATGAAATCTTTATGCTATGCCAAGTTCAGGAAGTGACTTCACCCAGAGAGCCTGTTATTATCCACTTATCCACTCCCCAGGCGAAGGCTCTGACCTTGTGTGAAATTGACTTGGCTCCGGTCTCTTAAACTGTGGGAGATGGGGAGAAAAAGGGAGGCAGGGGAAGGGTCATGTGGAGCAGTCACTTGGCCCCCTTCGAGAGGGTTAGGTGAGGCGGAAACCCAGCCAACTTCTTTCCTGCTAGGCTTTGTACACCTGAAAGATTATATTCTCTAATTCATCTATCCAGAGAGGGGGCACCATTTTTAAGTTTGTGTAAAGGCACCATATAGGCTAATGGAAACCCTGGGCCTGGGGAGTTCCTGTTGCCACCACTACACGTACTGGCTACCTTGGACCATTTATGTTGTAGAGACTTAGAGGATTTCTTGGAATGGTAAATTCTTAAGTGGTTCAAGAGAAGTTTGAGTATCTTCAAGGAAGAGCCATATAATGCTGTTCCTTTCATGTGGAAATGTCTATCACGGCGCCAGAAAGTTCTGTTAATTTTTACTAAGTCTCTTCTTGAAATTCTATAGGAACTGGCAAAATTGACCTTCGTTATAATATTGAAAGGTAGATAATTTTAAGAATGAAAGCAGACTCATTTTTAGTTTTGTTCCTGGTTAGTAATCTCTTGACTTGGTGATTCCAAGACTTGTATTATTTAGAGAATTTGAAAGCTGAGTGGTCTTCCACAGAGAAAATAAAGGTTTGCCTGACTTCTTTTGAAATATTCTCTAGAATTTATTAAAAGAAGATGGTGTTTATGTTTATATGTGTCTCTGTCAGCGAGAGAAGTCTCACAATCAATTTTTAGATGCCACACTGACCACTTTTACCCGTATGAGAAGACCTGACCTATAGCATACAACTGTATAAACATGTGAGTGGCTGAACAGAGAGCATTCAGAAGACTTGAACTGCCTGGGATGGTGGCCAGGCTTCAAAAATTAATAATAATAACAAGGATAATGATGGTAATAATGAAGAGAATTATAACATAGCTATTATTATTGAGGGCCTATGTACCAAGCAGCATGAGGAGTGCTTCATTCACATTATGGGATTTGCTCTTGGTAATAACTCTGTGCATTAGGTATCAGTATCTGTATTTTGGAAATGAACAAACCAAGGGTCAGAGGAGATAAAAAAAAAAGTGTATCTAGTGTCACACAACTTTATAAAGAGTTCAGATTCATCTAGATCTTTTCTTTCTCTATTATAGCATGCTGTTTCTCATAAAAAAAGAGACAGGAAGAAAGAAAGAAAGAAAGAAAGAAAGAAAGAAAGAAAGAAAGAAAGAAAGAAAGAAAGAAAGAAAGAAAGAAAGAAAGAAAGAAAGAAAGAAAGAAAGAAAGAAAGAAGAAAGAAAGAAAAGAAAGAAAGAAAGAAAGAAAGAAAGAAAGAAAGAAAGAAAGAAAAAAGAAAGAAAGAAATTGATTTAATTGAAACTTTAGTTAATTGAACATAAATATTGACCCCGTTTAAGTAACTGCGTTGGTCTTGTTGTATCCTTCTCTCATTTTACCCCACAGTAGCCCTATAAGGGAAGAGCTGTCACCTACAATTTATAGATCAGTCTTTGTAGCTTACAGGATTTGGTATGCAAACCATTAACACAGATGAGAAATGGTGGACCTAGGATTTAGATCCTTTGACTTCTGGGTGTGAGCTCTTAACCATTTGGTGTACCACTAATATGTATTAATTCAACCCCTTTTGTTGGACATTTAGGTTATTTCCAAAATTTTCCTGCTACAAACAGTCCAAAGCTGGCTGAAATGAATAAAGATGTAAAATCATTCCTTTAAACTCCAGAAAAAAATTATTAAAAAATTTATGCATGCTTAAAATAAATAGCTATTAATATATGAAAACCATTGAATGGGAATATCTACTCTTTAAAAATCTATTACAGCCCAATTATCTATTTTCCTTAAACCATTTGTAGACTTTTTACAGCTCTCCATTATTAGCTACTATATTATTACAGCTTGCCTCTTGCTTAAACACTGATTGGATTAATAACATTTACTTCTGCCTTCAAAGAATAAAAGTGGAGATTGCCATTTACTTATTTACTTACTTTGTTATCATTAGTATGATGTCTTTATTGAGTAAACATCAATATGGGTGTACTTGACTAATTTTACATTTATAGAAATTAGAATTAGATGGAACTTTAGGAGGAAATTGCTATGGTATACCCACATGCCACTTATATTTAGAGGAACAGTAGTGACAGTATATGTTGATATCATTGCAGAAGGCATGAATTCTAGAGGTCCATCATATTATCACAATATTAATTATTTCATAAGATAATATTATAGCAAAGTGAGATTCCCTTCCTTCCTTCCTTCCTTCCTTCCTTCCTTCCTTCCTTCCTTCCTTCCTTCCTTTTTCTTTCTTTTCTTTTCTTTTCTTTTCTTTTCTTTTCTTTCTTTTCTTTTCTTTTCTTTCTTTCTTTCTTTCTTTCTTTCTTTCTTTCTTTCTTTCTTTCTTTCTCTTTCCTTTCTTTCTTTTTAAAAATTTTATTTATTCACAAGAGACACACACAGAGAGAGAGAGAGAGAGAGAGAGAGAGAGGCAGAGACACAGCAGACGGAGAAGCAGGCTCCATGCAGGGAACCTGCACCCCAGGATCATGCCCTGGCCAAAGGCGGCGCTAAACTGCTGAGCCACCCACCTAGTGAGATTGTTTCTTAACAAAGAAGGTAACATTTATACAGTTTTTGATAGTTTTTTCCCTCATATGAAAAAGTCCCTTGAGAATAGTGACTTTAACTAACAATATTGTCATCATACAGAACATATTTTGAATTTTCTTAAGATTCTGAAATCATGCTTTTTTTGAGGTACAGTCCAGTCTGCATCCCTTGGGCATAGTAAACGCAAGCTAAGTAATACCATTTTAGGTTAAAAATGTTCACAAAAGTCTCACTGGGCTCTCCAAATACTGTCACAGAGGAGCTAATTAATTGACCCGAAGTCACGATTTCTGCATAGATATTGAATCTCTGGAACCTTTCTTTCAGAATTTCTGTTGAAATGCCTGATTGACTAAACAATTTAAATGCTCGAATAGCATTCTCTAGGAATCTGAGGTCCCCAACCACTCATTAAAACAAACCACGGCAAAAATTGATCAAACTTAGGGAGTCTGAAGTTGTCACATGAGGCTTGTAAGACCTATCTTGAGATCTCTCTGAGAGAATCAGACCCTAATCTCCAGCTCCAACAAATGACTACAAATTAATTATAATAAAAGTCCATTGCAAAAAGCAGATTCTACAGACCTGTGCCTATTCTAATATGATTTGACCTATAGGGCACCTGGGTGACTCAGCGGTTGAGCATCTCCCTTCCTCTCAGGGAGTGATCCTGGGGTCCCGGGATCAAGTGCCCCATCGGGCTCCCTGCATGGAGCCTGCTTCTCCCTCTGCCTGTGTCTCTGCCTTTCTCTGTGTGTGTCTTTCATGAATAAAAATAAAATCTTTGAAAGAAAAAAAAAATATTTGACCTGTCATACAGTGGTCCCCCCTTATCTGTGGTGATACCTTCCAGGACCCCCAGTGGATGCCTGAAATTGAAGATAGTACTGAAGCCTATGCACACTATGCTTTTTCCTATACATACATACCCATGATAAATTTAATTTATAAATTAAGCACAGTAAGAGATTAACCACAAAAACTAATAATCAATTAGAACAATGATAACAACATATTATAATAAAAGTTATGTGAATGTGATCTCTCTCGAAATTTCCTGGGTCTCCAGGACCGTGCCCCGGGCCAAAAGCAGGCGCCAAACTGCCGAGCCACCCAGGGATCCCCTCAAAATATTTTATTGTACTATATTCACGTGTCTTCTTTTGTGATGATGTGAGATGAAAAAAATGCCTGTGTGATGAGATGCAGTGCGGTGAATGACATGGGCATTGTGACTTAGTGTTTAGGCTGCTACTGACTTTTTTTTGTTTGTTTTAAAGATTTTATTTATTTATTCATGAGAGGCACATCTTGCTTTCGGAATTAGACTTCTAGAATTTTGATCCACCAGTTTTTGCTTTAATTTACTGAGTCTCGATGTGGAAGGCATTTAAAAACAAACAAACAAACAAACAAAAAGAAAAACTCACCCCAAACCAAAATTCTCTGAATTCATTCACTTGTGTCCAGAGTCATTGCTCCCTTCCAAATTAATTAATATTCTTTAAATTTAACAGCCCACATCCAATCCTCTTTCTGCTTAGGCTTTAGTATGTATATAATGAGTCCACTTTTCTTCTTGTTTCCAGGCAACAAGGATTTTAGCTCTAGTTTCAGTGAATTCTTTTTTTTTTTTTTTTTTTTTTAGTGAATAATAAAAGTCACGTTAAGATTGAATATTGTGCTCACTTAGGAGCTACAGCTTGTGCCCTTCCTCGGAGTCTCTGGTCCTTGCGCAATGCTGACTTCCGTCTGCTTAAAACTTGGGCAGACTTAAGAGTCAGTACTCAGAGGCCTTTTAATAGGGACCAATAATTCAATTGAATGTATTCGGAAAGATCAATTTAGCCTTGGCTAGGGAAGAGTGACTTCTGAGAACATATGAATTGATTACATGGGCAGGCAGGCATCTCACAGGCCCTTTTTTCGGTGTCCATAAAAATAAAAGATAAAGTATCTGGGACGGAAAGCAGTCCTGAATTAAGCTATTGATAATTTTTGGCTCTATATATCTTCACGGAGGGCTTGCCATGCCCTGTTGGTTCACATATAAAACCATCTCCAAGTGCCAAGATAAGTTAAAGGCGTTAGGCAACGCATTACAGTTAGCAAGAAGTTGACTCTTTGATTGATTTTACGAATGTGGACAGAATTATCCATGTCTCCTCCCTTGGGTCTCTTTAAAGTTCTAGTTTGCGTAATTGAAATTCCCCACATTTCAATAGGTGAAGTTAATTTTTAGATTTTTGACAGTGATTTCACCATAGCTTGATTAGGAAAGTGGTTTCAACATTCTTCTGAGGTTTATCCAGTCCAAAGGCATTTCTTCTTCTTGCTGGCCTAATAAAGTCAGGGTAGGGTGGTGGTACTAGTTTCTCCTTGTCGGCGCTTGGAGCTACCTGTGTGCCTACCTGGCCAGCCTGCCAAGCGCTCCAGCTCTCAGGGTGGTCGCCAGTGAAACAGAGACAAGGAGTTGGGTTCTGAGGCATCCTGAGAAGCCCAGAGCCATCTTGACCAGAGTTAAGCCAGGTCCCTTAATTCTGTAAAGTGGAGAGGTGTTCATCGTGGCATTGCCGTCACACTGGTGTGGCTACGCCTCAGCACCTTTTATGGGCTTTTTGAGTATTCTAGTGGGCAGGGAAACCAGTGCTCCCCTTAAGATCTCAAATAACTATTCCCAAGCCGTGTCCTGGCTCAAATGTCATTCGGACCCTAGACACCAAGACTCAGGCTGTGAGGAAGTACTCATCACCCTTGGCTCTCTTTAGCTGTATGACTAAAAGGATCAAACAAGAAAGTTTAGAGCCCTAAAGCCAGAATGATTTTCTTTTTGAAGTGTTGGCTTTGGGGATGATTATGTTCATTAATACTGATGAAAATTTCTTTAATTGTCTCCTTGAGAAGTTGCCTTAAATAACTTTGTGAGTTGCTCATTTGTAGCAGCGATTGCACTTATGTAACGTAATGGGGCGTTAGTGGTGCCTTTTTCCCTTTGATTTTCTTGAAAAAAACAGTCTGCTAACATCTGGCTTTCTGCTCTGGGTCCTCGTCACTTCATCGCATGTAACTGGCTTGTTCTTTTCGCTCCCCGCCTTCCAAGCTACGGTTACACAACATAACCTTTGCCAGGTTTTTTTTTTTTTTTTTTTTTTTTTAATATCTCAAAACTGGCTCAGTTTAATTTACTGGTGCAAATGCCATGGACACATTTCCAAGAAAGGAAGAGCTGTGGTGTACGAGGGCTATAAGAACAAGTAGAGAGAAATGACTTCAGTTACAGGCATTTGGGGGATTTTTACGTGACTCCTTAACCACTTGGCAGGAAATCGACGTTGTGACATGACAGACATTTCTGTCATCTTCAACTGGGTTTTTATAAATAATAACAGCTAATATTTATTGGCTGACACCAGGCACTGAGTTAAGTGCTTTTTATAGACATTCCAATTTGGTCATCACCACTTAATGGCCCACAGTCTTGCAAATGTCTGACTAAATTTTCTTTTCACCAGGAGACCATGGTGCTTAATGGTCTATGAACTTACAGTGGCTTCCCTTCAGAGCGCCCAGGGCAGGCAGGGTGACGGGCTGAGGGGCTCCATCAGTTTCTTTTGCTAATAAATGCGGCCCTTCTGTCATGAAGTACTCCTAATCCTTCAGTGCTCCCCTTCCCCTGGATCACTCAAGATGCAAAGCACAAAGGGACTCGCAGTCCTGTTTCTCTTCTGCTCTTCCTCATGGGTTTTATGCATCATGGAAGAAATACTATTGTGAATTAGTAGGAAAGGATAAATACCTCCCAAGCCTCTACTGTACCCATTTATTCTCAGTAGACAATCTTGCCTCCTCTTTCGATGAGAAAACAGAAGTCATTGGCTGGAAAATCTCTTTTTCTTCTCCTCAAAATTCATCTTGTTCTTGCCTCATTCTAATTTCCTCTGCTCATCTCAGAAGAGAGAGCACTCCTCCTATTAGAAGAGATTAGCCCTCTCTCTGTGCTCTGGGACCCGTGCCCCTGACCCTGTGCCCCAGACCCACCTGGCCTCCTTCTCTCACACACCGTCCGTCAAATGCACCCACAGGAGTGAGGAGAGGCAGAGCGCAATTAGGTCCTGGGTCCTGTGTTGGATGGGCAGTGACTTCTTCCCTGGGGCTCAGAGTCCAAGAACACCTTCCCTTTCATTCTCCTCCTCTTTTGCTCAGCCAAACTTCACGACTGAGAGAATTCAATCACACCGGCTCTGCTTTCTTCATGCCAACCCATGCCTCCACCCGTCGCCTGGCTTCTGTCTCCCTTGTGCCACCGAAGAGCTGTCAGAGGACCCAGGGCAGAGCTGATAGAGCTGTCGGGTGATGTCTCTGTGTCTTTGCGTTTCCAGTCTTACTTGTTCTCGTTCTAGTACTGAACATGGTTGAAGTTCTCTCCTTGAAATTCTCCTTTCTCTTGGTTTCCAGGATGACTCTTCCAGTTTTTCTCCTGCTTATCCTTCTCAGTAGTTCAAGGGGTGGGAGAGAGGGTGGAAGGACGCGCTGTTCTTCTTGCCCTACTGCCTCCACACTATTGATGTTCTCCAGGATCACTCCTTACCTCTATTTTCTATCTACACACTTTGTGATGTCAACCTCTCCCACAGTTTCACCCCCTTCTGTATTCTGATGCCCCCGAGCCCCTCTGCCTATCCCTCGTCTCGCTCTCTTACGCCACACTCTTGTTTCCAAGTGCCTGTTAGACGAGCCCATCTCCAGGTCTGTAGGCACATGGAGTTGAATGTGTCCCACAGTAACCTTATTACTGTCTCTCCCTAATCTATTTTCCTTCTTATATCTCAGAGGAAGATGATGGAACATGAAAGGAAAAAGTACTGGAGTGATACTTTTAAATTTTATCAATACATCTGGCAGTAATGTGATTTTTGGAAATGCTTCCAAAAGAATGCACTCTTCAAAGATCAGAAAATGGTTTGCACGCAGAATAACATTTAAGTACCCAAGGTCTGTCTCTTCTTTTTCACAACCGCTGTGCTATCATTGTTTATCTCCACTCCATGGCTTAAATGGAGACAGATGGAGTGCCACAGAGCTTAGAGTCTCAAGTCAGAAAGGGCCTTACACAATTCTCAACGGCTATAAACTTACTTTCTAAACTAATATCTCCATCTGCATTAGGCGGACTGGAGGATGGGAAGTTCTCCGAGTTAATTTCTGTGTAGAATGCAGTGTTTACTAAAGGTTAAGTAATTGGAATGTGCTAATTTGCAGCTTACATATTTGTTATATTATTTAAACTCAACAGTAACCACAGCAACTGCGTAGAACTTAGACAACAAAAGATTTTTTAAGGGAGGAGAATTTTCTCATTGACATTGTTTAGAAATGCTGGCACTTGAGGATAATAAAAAGCAGACTGTGGTTCGGCAAGTTTTATTTTTGTTTTAAAATTCTCTCTACACGATGTGCCTCTCATTGCCTCCACCTGGCTTAGACCGTTCCCATGTCCTGCCACCCTTTGTGCGCTGTCCTTCAGAGAGTTTATACTCTGCCTCTGGGATATTTACCAAGACGACTCTTCCCTCTTGTTCCCAGTACCACTATTTAGTTCAGGATCTTGGCCTTTCTCTCCTGGATTATTTTAATGATCTACACCCTACTCTCTTGGTCATCAGACTTTCTCCCTTCCAGCTGATTCTTTATTACCAGAATTAATTTTTAAGAAGCCTTATAATACTACTTTTCTGCTTCAAAACTCCCGGTGGCTCTTCGTTCATTGCCTACATGAGTAATAAAATTCTTGAGCATGATGTACAAGGCTCCTTTTTCATAATCCAACCCCAACCTGTCCCTTGGGGTCAATTTAAACTCTGCTCCCTCTGCTCTACTTAAACTACGTATTTCCTTCCTCTCCCAAATTTACCATTCTTTTGACCACCTTGAATTTGCATAAGAGGCTTAGGCAGGCTTTCTCCCCTCCATCACTTACGAATCCTTTTCTTAGTCCCAGACTCAGTCGCTTTTCCTCTGTGTCCCCCTGGCACTCGGCACATATCTCATTAGTGCACATGGAGCTATTAGAGTTTTTAATTTGCACTCCTGCCTCTCTGAAATGACCGTGAGCTCTTGGAGAACAGGAATCGTGTCTTGTTCATCTTTGGATCCTCATCACCTATCAGAGTCATTAGCAAATAGCAAGCAGCTTTTGAAAGTGTGTTAGTTGAAAAAAGTAGATTTGAATCTGTAAAGAATGAACCAAATGAGGGCAGATAGTGTGGGAACTGTAGAGAGCATTTTGGCAAATCTCACAAATGAAGATCTTTAATCATGAATGAATCTTTTAAATAAAATATTGAGGAACAAGAAAAGCCAGCTGCAGAACAGAAACACTACATTTATACTGCATTTAGAAACATGAAAAATAACATTATACTCTACGTTGTGTAGGGACACACACATACAAAGGAGAGTATGAGATATGAACGGGAATCTAAGAAATCAGTCATTTAAGGGGGAAAGACGGGAATGGGATTGAGGAAGGAGATATACATAGATATAGATTTATGCAATATTTTACTGCTTACGCTCTATGGAGGGCACATAAATGCTCATGAAAAAATAAAAGGAAGAAAAAAAAATGAAAGGAAGAACAAAAGATCCCGCTTAGCCTGGCTGGATATTGGCTTTCCATGTCTAGGCCTGGTGAGGTCTCTAAAACATCATCTCTGGGAAGTGACTAATCTGGCCTTGACAATAGATTCAGATGCTTGTGTATAATTTCCCTAACTTCCTTGTTATTCACTATGTACCATGATCATTATACAAAGTTTAAAAAATAAGCATAAGAACATTCCTTTCCTAATTTGTTCTTCCTTTGTTTTTCATCTTACAGCTGGCAGCTACATCATCCCCTGGGAAAGCCTTTCACGTGTCTATACGTCTGTCTCAGTTGAAGCAGGCATCGGCTTTTAGGTTTTTCTAAAATGTTTAAAAGACTTCTTAATTTGGTTTCCACTAACTAAATTATTCCAGCAGCAAAGCTACATGTCCTATGCTACCTGGGCAGCCTGTAGTACTTTTCGAGGGCTTATTTATTCTAGTTGGGACGTTCTCATTTAAGGCAGAGGTAAAGGAGTCTCGGGATAGTGCAAAATACTCTCATTTCCCAATGCCCAAGAAACTAAAGTTTAAAATTCAAGTAGGAGAACTTGCAGCCTGCTTTTCTGTTCTAAAAGGGGAGCTGGGATCCAAATTCAGAGGACCCTAGTCTCCTCAGGGGCCACCACAGCTAGTAAGTGGGAGTCCCACCCACCTGGGGTGTTAGATGGGCAGAACATGGTGGAGTGACCCACTGGCTGGGGCCAAGCGTTGGCCTCTCCAGCTGGCTTGGCATTGGAAAGGGGAATAGGGAAAGATGGAGCAATGACTCAAACCAAAGGAAGCTGAATCGTGAAATTTAGGACGATGTTCTTAGAGTCTGCTAAAATTTTTTTGATATAGTCTCTTCTTCATTATTCCCCTACATGAAAGTCCAATAGTTTGTGAATTGAAACAGCTCATTGCAGCAGATGCTTTTGGAAAGTGTTGTCCCCAGCAGAAAGGGGAGAGAAAGAGCCATGAATCTCCAAAGAGAGCCTGTCCGCTGATGTAGTCAGTCAGTCAGTCAGTCAGTCAGTCAGTCAGGGGCCCAGCAGGAAACAGAATCCACCTCAGGGGTTCCAAGGAAGCATGGGGAAGTTAAGGCACAAGGAATGGGAACAGAAGCAATGGGAACAAAATTCTAGCACCTCTAGGGCGTGGGGAGTAAGAAACAAAGAAAAAAAGATTGTTCCACTAACCCAGGTCAGGCTGGAGCTGTGGATGAGGCACCATGAAAGCCCATGTCTTGAGACTTCAGCCCAGGAGGCAAGGCCTAAGGCAGAGAGGGACGGAGCAGAACTGCCCCCACCCCTCCTTCTCCTGTTTTGGGGTCTGGCAAGGGAGCATGGGCTCCCCAGTCTGCAAGGCTGGGCCCCTGGGGCAGAGCGAGGCGGGCAGGGCCAAGCTAGGATCTGGGGGGCGGGGGCGCAGGGGCAGAGTGTCCCCAGCCTGGGCAGCAGCAGGAGACCCCCCCACCCCCCCGACCTGCCAGCTCTCGCGGGGCCAGTTGATGGTCCAGCAGGGGCGGGAAACGACAGTGACAGCGGGTCCCAGGCCAAGGCCTCCCTCCAAAAAACCGAGTTGTTTTTACCGAGTCTTTGAAGGCTCATTAAGGAAATGTTAATTGACCAATTAGCATGGTTTTAAGACCCTGAAACAGGAGGAAACTCAGCTTTTGTTAGAAAAGTATTAAATGTGAGAGCAGAAATTCCTGTGGCTGTGTGAATTGGGGTAAAATCAGGCCAGAACATTAGGATTATTGATATCCAGTTGCCTTTTAATCACACCTGCCTCGCGGCCCCCTCCTTGCCGTCTCTGTTGGTGGGGAGCAGTGTGCCTCCTTCCTAGGTGGCCCTGTTCCTCAGCCTTCCTCAGCCTTCCTTGCCTTCCTCAGCCTTCCTCGTCTCCCTCAGACTTCCTCAGCCTTCCTTGCCTTCCTCGCCTCCCTCAGCCTTCCTCAGCTTCCTCAGCCTTCGCCTTCCTCAGCCTTCCTCACCTTCCTCAGTCTTCCTCGCCTTCCTCAGCCTTCCTCACCTTCCTAAACCTTCCTCGCCTTCCTCAGCCTTCGCCTTCCTTAGCCTTCGCCTTCCTCAGCCTTCCTCACCTTCCTCAGCCTTCACCTTCCTCGCCTTCCTCAGCCTTCACCTTCCTCACCTTCCTCAGCCTCCCTTAGTCTTCTTCAGTCTTCCTCAGCCTTCCACGCCTTCCTCGCCTCCCTCAGCCTTCTGCTTCCTCACCTTCCTCACCTTCCTCAGCCTTCCTCACCTTCCTCAGCCTTCCTCCACCTTCCTCGCCTTCCTCAGCCTTCACCTTCCTCAGCCTTCCTCCACCTTCCTCGCCTTCCTCAGCCTTCACCTTCCTCAGCCTTCCTCCACCTTCCTCGCCTTCCTCAGCCTTCCATGCCTTCCTCAGCCTTCACCTTCCTCACCTTCTTCAGCCTCCCTCAGTCTTCTTCAGTCTTCCTCAGCCTTCCACGCCTTCCTCGCCTCCCTCAGCCTTCTGCTTCCTCACCTTCCTCACCTTCCTCAGCCTTCCTCACCTCCCTCAGCCTTCCTCACCTCCCTCATCCTTCCTCAGCCTTCCTCGCCTTCCTCAGCCTTCCTCACCTTCCTCAGCCACCGCCTCTGAGAACAGGCAAACGATGGTAACACCCATTAACTCCTCCAACATCCTGAGCTCAACTTTACATTTCATAAAAATTTAATCAGCTCTTAGGAGGGAACTATTCTTTGTTGAAGGGGAAAGGTCTTTTTCAGCTATATTTATTCTAAACATTAACGTGGCAGTGACAACAGATTTTTAAGTAGTCCCACCAGGGGCCAGAGGCAGGAAGAAGCACGGATACAAACGCCCTCTTACAAGATATATTTTTGGAATAGCTAGTAACAGCCTGAAATGAGCTAACAAATTGAATTCTATCCATCTGGGGACTGAAACTGTTCTCTCTCCGGATAGACTGCACTTGTCGCGTTTGGACCCCTTGCGTCCTAATTTATAAGAATCTGGAAAGAGTGACATTTGCCGCCCCTTCAGTTGCTGGAGCACATTTTCCAGGAAATCCAAGTGAGAGTTTGTATTCAAAGGTAGGATCCCTTTCAATAATCCATGTTGATAGGTTTGCAATCCATGACTGCAGAGAAGCAACTGTTAAACGAGGACATTAAGAGCAGTTCATAGGGAGGGGGAAGGAAGTCCCTCCAACGTGTTCTCTTTTCTTTCTTATTCTTCCAACGGTCTCCAAATTCTCCTTCTCTCCCTACATGCAGATACGTACCTCCCGGTAACCTTTCTCTAGATTTCGCACCCCCACTTGTCAGAATGTGATGCACATCTACTCTCTGGCATAGATGCATTTTAAGAAATGCACACATGTGTATGGATGATCAAGTTTCCACCGGTTGACTCTAGATCTGGCTGGCAGCCGTTCGGTTAGTATTTGTTGAGCGGGTGCATCAATTTCTCCTCCAAATACGCTTGCATTTGGGATCCCCCCAGCTTCCAGACCTCGCTGATTTATCTCCCACGGGCACCGATGTGATACACTGCCCTCCGTGCCTCGCACCAGCCATAACTCCCTACAGTCACGTCCTTCGGAGACACCCTGGAGTAGCGGAAAGCACGAGATGATCTGGCTTCCAGTTCGACCACCCAGGCTATTTAACACGAGGTCTCAGTTTCCCTTTCTGAAAAATGGATAATATTACCCCCTAGAGTAGCTGCGAGGATTAACTAATATTGTGCATTTACAGTGCAACAGAAGGGCAGGCGAGGGGTTCAATGGCTCGTAGTTTCCTCCCTTCCCTTCACACGTGCCTGTGTCACGATGGGGGGTGGCCCCGCAGGGAGCTGGAACTCTTCGGTTATGGCACACGGCTCAGCAATGACAGCCGGGGCTACCGGGTCACTGTCTTTCCTCCCCAGAACCCTTAGCTGCCCAAGAACAGAAACTGGATTTGTCTGATTTGTCACTGTGGCCTCCGGGCCTTGCACAGTAGGTGCTTCCTAAATACCTACTACATGCAAGCTGGTGTCACAGAATCACAGGGTCTGGGAGCTGCAAGGATTACCTGATTACCTTGTCGAGCCCATTTACATGTGGGGAAACTGAGACCCAGAGAAGCAAGGGACTTATCAGAAGTCGTTTGCCTAGAGTGTGTCAAGGCGACCTCAGTGCACCTTCCGCGAAGCCACACTTCTTGATGATGATGAAGAGAATCATGGTGAGAACCCCAGGGGGGCCGTGGAAGCTCGCATCTTCTGGGGCTGCAGACGGCCCACGCCGTCCTCCTCTGCCTTTCACAGGTATATCTGGAGTAAAAATCAACTCTGCTCAGGGTATCCAGATTCGTCAAGAGTCTCATTAAAGCTATTGCACGGGCACCACGTTCTTGTTTCACAGGTGAAGGCCAACATCATCAAAAGGTCTTCCTGCCACTCCCCAGGCGGGGCAGGTGAAGGGGCAGGGCTGGGCCGGGCGGGTGATGGGAGGGGATGCTTTTAAGCCTCTTTCGGGTTTGCTTTGCGTGTGGCGCTCGGTCCAGATAGGAAACCTTGCCCAACAGCCCTCTGTAATTACTTGATTTGGCGGAGGGCAGCTATTATTCATTTAGATATAATCCTCTGTAGCTGGTGTTTCAGTTTCTACCAGTTTCTACCCTAGCACAGCTAGAAAGGGACAGCAAATCGAGTAGATAGCTCATTAGAGAAGTCAGGCCTTGTTAGCAGCTGGTCGAATGACATCCAGCTGTGTCCTTGACACCTCTCTTGTTCCATCGGGGGATCTGACAATGGCCTTGGGAAAGGATGCCCCTCTGTGTAACGTACAGCAGCATGTGTGCAGGTGTTTCCCCTTAACGGATCAGGAGCAGATGTCTGGTTAGGAAGAATGTATGGCAGCTCGACACATCTGGCCCTAACAGGAAGACAATGGCTCATAAATTGTGCTAATAAAATACCACGGCTATAATTCTGACTGAGTCACGAAACCAACACCTTTGTCCTTCGGCATGAAGGAGGCTACATCCCGCGGAGGGCTCGGGATGGGCGTGAAATTTAGATTGTTGGTTGAACCCACACACTGCCATCGCTAGGTTTTATGAGACAAATTTTCTGAGACAAAGGGCAATGGGACTCTACCCTCAGGTGTTCTTATTTGTGCATTTGTAAGATGCGAGCAGTAGAAGTCATCAAACTAACATTGTACGTCTCTGCCGTGTGTCACCCACCTAAAAGGCTCAGAAGAATGAATCTTCAGGGCAAGATCGAAGTCTGTTCAGGGACTCTGATGACAGGGCCATTTTCAAATGGTCCACAAATAAGCAAATACATTAAACACCAAGTGCTCGTAGAAAGCGTGGGGAGGGAACTTTTAGAAGATCCTGAAGATTAAGCTCTATGACGTAGGGAGCTAATGAAAAAAAACAAAGGACTTTTCCAACACATGGTGAAACTCTACTAACCAAATTTTAACTATAATATCATGAACTCTCCATAAGCCACTTCAATTTTTTAGAACATGAATGATATTCAAAATTGGTAGAGAATGGCCACCCTTGTCGTGTTAGTTATTTGGGACTGTATCGTATGGTTTTCCTGCCCCCAACTTCCCTCCTCTGAAGATGTTATTTTGTAATTTTAGTGAAAAAACCCTGCCTGATGTAAAACTTCACTTCATTCCAGTTTACATTTGTAAATGGCACAAGTAATCCACATGTTTCTTTTTAGTACAAATCTTGGAGATGGTTCCAGCATCACTTTACAACCTGATACTATCTGTAGCGTTCAAAATTTGGCCCCAGGTAGCTCCTGTAATCCTGAACGCTACTCCGTTGGAGCACAGTTATAAACGTGAAGGTAGAGCATACAAACTAACATGAAAAGAAAATGACTGCAAAGGAGCGGGCGATGCCTCGA
This sequence comes from Canis lupus familiaris, assembly GCF_011100685.1. Lineage (NCBI taxonomy): Eukaryota > Metazoa > Chordata > Mammalia > Carnivora > Canidae > Canis > Canis lupus. The sequence continues at coordinate 69,063,481 of NC_049233.1, forward strand.
AAGCTACAATCTGCTCTGTGCGCGGCCACGCTAGTGACAATAAAATAATACACGTTTATGAGCGGAAATAGATGGGGAAGGCTGAGCGTGCTTGATTTAAAGTCATTCTGTTATCTGTCATTTGAGGGGGAAAAATTGTGCTGATTTTAAAACAATACTTCAGTTACAGATGTTTCCAGACCCCTTCCCTGATCCAAGGAAACAAAATACCATTCAGCAACAAGCCCAGATTTAGAGATGGGGCTTGTTCCAATATAAACATTTCTTCGCTAGACCTTCTCTATGAAACCGCGTAGTCAATTTTTCCATATACAGTGGGAAAGACAAAGCTTTTAGCTTAAAAGGCATTCTCACCCGCAGCTCTGAGCTCCTGGAATGAATAGGCCAGGGCCGCCACGGTTCACTATTGATGTTAAGCTGAAGGCCCGTTTGGCCATGAGGATCGGAGACCGAATTATGTCAGAGTGTACAGATGCTGCAGACAAAAGACTCAGCACTGTTGTCAGCATCTGGTGCGGTCACTTATTCATTCTGTCTTTTTGTTTCACGGACCCCTGTCTACCTGGGGCCCAGATGAGGGTATGGCGCAAAGCAGGCGTTTAAGGAGTGAGGGAGGCATTAGCTTTTTTTTTTTTTCTTTTTCTTTTTTTTTTTTTTTTTTTTTTTTGAGCACTTCATGCTGAAGGCACTTGGCCAGGCGATCTGGGGAATTAGAAGATAAATCACAGACACTGCGGACCTCCAGGGGTTTAAGGGGGGGCTTAAGTGACTTACCATAGAATCATAATGTAACGGGAGACGTACAGAGATGCTGAGAGCGTGAAGAAGGAGAAAGGACTTTTCACATGGGAGTGGGGTGGGGGTAGGAGGGACATACATGGAGAAGGGTTCTTCAGAGGAGGTGACTGCTGTGTAGAGGATTTTTTTTTTTTTTTTAGAAGGGAAGCTGAAGCTGAAAGCCTGGAAAGCACAGGGCACTTAGTCATCCACCACTAAGGTACAGAGGGTCAAACTTTTGTTCTTTCTGTCGTTTTATTGCACAATGCAGACATCCTTCACTCCTGGTAATCTCCCTTGGTAAGGGCACCAGATGGACCTGTTATTTTCCTGCTTTCTGGGACCTTCTTTGGAAAGATTAGTTTAATATCACGATTAAACTCAAGCGCCATGGGATCCCTGGGTGGCGCAGCGGTTTGGCGCCTGCCTTTGGCCCAGGGCGCGATCCTGGAGATCCGGGATCGAATCCCACGTCGGGCTCCCGGTGCATGGAGCCTGCTTCTCCCTCTGCCTGTGTCTCTACCCCTCTCTCTCAATCTGTGTGACTATCATAAATAAAAGTTAAAAAAAAATAAAAATAAAAAAATAAACTCAAGCGCCATCCTGAGCCACCTTCTAGCTTACGCCGTAGTCACACAGAGGTACTGCTCTCTGTCTCCAAACATCATAGATAATATTAGAGGCCTCCCCTAAACCCCAAAGTAGTGGTCAGTAAGCCTAGAAGCCTCAATAATTCTCTGTGGTCATCAAAACTCTATAAGTGACGCTCACTTATGTGGCTTTGAACCTAGGAAGTTTGGAATTGACAACAGTTTTCAAGTTATACTTTATGCATAGAGAGAATGTCATTCAACTATAGAAAGAGGATATATATTTATTTCAGCCTTTTCATTCTGCTATCTGGTCAAATTTGCCCAAAGTGAGATGAACAAAAGAATGGCGGTAGAAACACTTGGCTTTCTGGCCCTCTCAGTAGCTATAAGATTGATTTAATTTACTTAGAACCCATCAATAATTTTTTTTTTATTTTTTAAAAATTTTACTTAAATTCAATTAACATATATTGTATTATTAGTTCCAGAGGTAGGGGTCAGTGATTCATCAGTCTTATATAACACCCCGTGCTCATTACATTGCGTGCCCTCCTTAATGTCCATCACCCTGTTACCCTGTCCCCCACCCACATCCCCTGCCCTCCGGCAACCCTCGGCTTATTCCGCATGATTACAAGTCTCTTATGGTTTGTCTTCTTCTCTGATTTTGTCTTGTTTTATGTTTCCTTCCCTTCTCCTATGATCCTCTGTTTTGTTTCTTAAATTCCACATATGAGTGAGATCCTACGATAATTGTCAAGAATTAAAGCAAGAATCTGGTACATTTGGTTTTCAGTACTCTATTGTCAATAGCCCAGTCTCTGAGCAGCTGAAATAGAGCAGAAAACTATCTTCATTTAAGGCCTCGACTACTGTTTCAGTGTTTTTTTTTTCTTTTTGAAGTCTGCAAATTTCTTAGATGATTTGAACTGTGCTTGAAGGAAATCCATGCTGACTCATGACTTTGAGGAGAGCAAATTTTCTCGTTGAATATGAGCTTATGCTAGCAGATTAAAAAAAAAGGGGAGAGAGATTGTAATCAAAGGAAAATCAAAACACAGTTTAGAGCATCTGAGATGAAGATATAATGTCTTAGACCTAAAAAAAAGAGTCCCACACTAGTTAGCTTTCAGAATAATTAAAATGGAAGAGCAGACGAAAAGATGTTCTACAGGCACAAACAAAAACAAAAACAAAACCACCACCAAAATGCTTATTTCCACTGAACATTCTGAAAGATTGCGAGTCCAAAAACACAGGTCACGGGAAAAATGTGCTGCATCTGCCAAAATAATCACAGATACTCTTTGAGAGTAGGAAGTATCCAGCCCTTTCAATAAAACCAAGGAATCTAAATACTCTACAAAGAACATTATACTTCCCTCATAAAGATTATTCCTTTAAGCTTGCAAAGGTATTTGCATCACCCTAAGCGCAGTATCGCTCTCACCGTACGAGGATCCCCTCACATCAGAGACCACGGGAGAGGACAAGGGATGGCGGTGGCCGCCATTTGGAAACGGAGCACTGGGTGGGCAGCAGTGGGCGGGCCCGCCTCCCACAGGCCATAAAGTATCATATGCATGAGAGAATGTCATTCAACTGTAGTAAGAGGATATATTTATTTCAGCCTTTTCATTCTGCTATCTGGTCAAATTTGCCCAAAGTGAGATGAACAACAGAATGGCGGTAGAAACACTTGGCTTTCTGGCCCTCTCGGTAGCCATAAGATTGACTGCAGGGGGCGGCCCCAACCCCCTGAAATGCTCATTATTAGACTCAGGGCACCCCTGAGCAGGTGCTAGTCATGGGGCAGTCCCCGGATTTCACTATAGCTCTGCGGGGCATTGGCAGATTTTATTCCAGAAACAGGTATTAGCGAAAGTGAAGCTGCTGAAACCCTGAACGGTTACAGAGCCGACTGGACGGTCCCAGCGGGGAATGACCGCCCGGGGAGGCCACTCTGGTGCTCTCCCCCATTTCGTGTTCCTCATCGGTGTCTCGTGTTACAATTGTTCTGCTGCATGACAGGGGGATTTCTTAAAGTCATGTGGAAACCTGAATGATGATCTCGTGCAGGGGGAACGGCAGACGTGATGTGGTCTGGGAATTTTTATAATTAGCTCTTCAATGGTTTTGAAACAAAAGGGTCATTGTTCGTCTTTGAAACAGATCTCTCTTTTTGTTTTTCCTTCTTCCTTTTAAGATCCAGGATGCGTTGTTTATTTTTTATGACCATCAGGAAATCCTAGGCAGAAATTCTGAGATCTGATTGTACTTGAAAGCTTTCTTTCTAAGTATAGGTGCTAAAAGTATGATTTAAGGAGTCAATAGCCACATGAGGCCAGCGCCAAAAATCTCTGAAATGAAAGAAAAGGTATGAATGATGTGGCTCTAAGTTAAATTAAAAATTGGAGCAAATATAGTGATCAAGAGACTAAGAGAATTTCTTGGGACTAAACATAGATGGTGGCATAAGACATAACAGGAAAATAAACATGGATACACTTTTGTCTCTTCCAGCTTGTTTCATGTCCCAACACACTGGTCATCAGGTGTTCCTCATCCCTCTTATTTGTTCTGGTGATGGCATCTATGCTGTGATGTAGGCCAAGAGGATTCCTCTGAGGGCCAGGAAACTTGGTTCTGGCCCCCGTTCTAGAAGCCTGCTGTGGGACTTGAGGAAGTGACTAAACCCTTGGCTCCAGTTCCCTTCTCTTTTAATGGCATTAGTGACACAGTGATTCCTAGGCTCTTCCCATCTCAACAGTCCATAATTGTATAAAATTTCCTGTGGTCTCATCAAGGTGACACGCTGTCAGACTTTGGAAAAGTCATTTGACATCTCCATGTTTCCACAAATAGGATTCATAATGCCTGGCCTGCCTGGTTTATAATGTGGTTGCAAGAAACAAAGGTGGAAATATGCAGGAGCACACCTGGTAAACCATGGGAGCTTTGTAAATATTAACACACGGAGTTAGTAGTCATCGGAAATTCCAATATTTGGCAACTGTGAATAACATTTGTCCAATATCGATAGTTTCTTTTTTTTCTTTTTTTAGGTTTATTTTTCTTAGTAAAAGAAGCTCAAACTCATGACCTGGAAATCAGGAGTCACACGTTCCTCCAACTGAGCCACTCAGGTGTCCCCAATAACAATAGCTTTTTAAAAGCAGGACTCTTCAAGCCAAGGGTTGACAGATAGAGCTTTCCTAACTCACTGGAAGATCAGCTCTTCCTCGGTGTTCTGCATATATGTCAAAAGCAAAATAAAACAAGCTGAAGGTTGCCTTTATGACGCTGTGAAATGATTAAAGTATCACTATTTTTTAAGACTATATGTATGTCTGTATTTGAGAGAGAGAGAGTGCTAACAAGGTGGGGAGGGGCAGAGGGAGCTGGAGAAACAGACTCCCCACTGAGTGGGGACCTTGACGCAGGACTGGATCCCAGGACCCCGAGATCATGACCCGAGCAGAAGGCAGAAGCTTAAGTGACTGAATCACCCAGGTGCCCCAAGGTGTCACTATTTTTATTCAAGGGAAAAAGTAAAGAGAAAGCACAATTTTTAACATTTACCTTCTCCCTTGCCATAGACATCACACTTACATGGAAAGTATTCTGGGCTTTGGAGATAAAGGACCACATACGGGTATAAGACTGTGTTGAGGGAGGGAAAAGGAAGACTAGGAGCCAACTTTTCAGCTCCAGGTGCAGGTGAAAAACTGTAGTTTAGCATAAGCTTTGGGATAAGATGATGTTTATGGTGATGGAATAAGTGGATTAAAAAAATTTTAAACCAAGCAAACATCTGACCATTCCTGCACGGATCAAAAGACATCAGTTATCTGGTCCACTCACTACCACCCTATCCTTTAGTCCAAAACTCCTTTGTTAGTTGTCCTCTGTACCCCCCAGGTAATAACCGAGACAAAAGTGGAATTTCCTTATTTCCTAGGAAAGGGCCAAAAATATCTTCAGACAAGGAACAGGAAGCATAAAAATAACTCTCAGAGGAGTACCAATTGTTTAGAGATTTCGAGCTCATGTTTGGCACTGCTACAGAGGTGCTCAGAGCATCGGGGGCTCTGTGCAAGCGGCCGCCTGGCCTGGTCCTGGGGCAGGTGTGTGCGCCACTGGCAAACAGCATAGGAGAAACCAGTTGGAACAGAATTTGGGGTAACGTTTCGGACAACTGTCACGATTTAGAGTATCATCAACATGGGAACCCCCAGCATAATGATTCTCAAACATATTAGAGTGGAGGTCCTCCTCCCGCCCCCCGCCGTGAAATAGCATGTGGGATTCATCTACGAAACAGATAAAAAAAGAGGATGCTCTGGTTGAAGGAAGCGAAGCCCCAACTTCTGTTGCTCAGCCACCCTCACCCCAAAATATGCCCAAGGCATTTCTGTAAAGCCTCAGCTCGAAAGTCACTGACTTAGTAGGTCTTATGTTAAGAACCCTCCAAAGAGATTTTTTCTCCATGATGTACCATGTTTCTTACAAACATCAGCAGCACCTCTGACTTCTCCCTCACCTCTGCTCTCCAAACACACAGCAAGTCGTCTTGATAGAATCTCTGCAAAGATCCCAGCATCTGTTCTCTCCAGACTGCAGCCGCCATTCAAGTCCAGGCCTTTCTTCCTCCCTCCCGAGTCCCTACCAGTGCATGACGTAGGCCGCTCGGATTCCAGGCTCTCTTGCTGCCTCCTGCCCAATGCATCCAATAGCCCGTTCCCAGATTAAGGCTGGTCTGGAAGCACAACTCTCACGGAGTCTTTTCTACTCTGAAATCTTCAATGGTTCCCTGTTGTCTAGTCTCACCGCCTGGGACTATATCTCTTTCTAGAAGAAACCCAGGTCTTTTGTCTTTACTCATCCTGTCCCCTCACCTTGAGTGTCTCTCAATCTTAATGATTTACCTCAAACGCCACCTCTCCCAAGAAGTTACCTGTGAGCTTCCCACCAGGAGTGAACGTTTCTTCTAAATCTTCTAAGAGTTTTTATAACGTATCAGTTCAGTTGTATTATACTACTGCTGTACTTGTTTCATCTCTTTGTGTTTTATTGAGCTTTGCAGCCTATGTTGGCACTCACTGAAGCAGTAGGATTTTTTTTTTTTTTTAATAAGAGAGTAAAAGATATTGATGCTCATCAATCAAATGTCCCTGGACACCTAAGGGATACAGGATGGCAGTAGAGGGCCTTGCATCCTACTTCCATATCTCAAAATGTCTACCTAAAATTAATTGCGACGCATTCATAAGAAATGTACGATGAAAATGAAGTGTGAAATTTTTGTGTTTGTTTTGCTTTTGGCTGAAGGTAATGCAAAGTGATAACACCGATTGCCTGATTTCATCAGAAGCTCTCTTTGGCAGTTATTAATCGATTTGTCTCCTTAAAAATAAGGTATTGCCTAACACCCCTCTCCCGGTAGGAGTTACGGACTCAATTAGGTCTCCCTGCAAAGTCCTATGTTCAAGCTCGAATGCTCAATGGAACCGTATGGGGAGACAGGGCCCATTAGGAGGTAATAAAGGTTAGCTGGTGTCGTTACACAAGAGGAAGGGACACTAGAGCGCTCTCTCCGTCTCCGCCCACTCACAGAATGAAGGACACATGAGGACCCAGAGGGAAGATGGTCATTTGTGACTTAGGAAGAGAGGCTTCACCATGCCAACCCTGACGGCCCCTTGATCTTGCACTTCTAGCCTCCAGAACTGGGAGGAAATGAATTCGTGTCCTGTCTCCTCCCAGTCCATGGCATTTTGTTGTGGGAGCCCCAGCAAACTAATACAATAGGCAATGTATTTCGAAAACATGAGGCTAGAGGAATAGGAGACGTAGTAGAGCTTCTTGAGCATGAAGATTTGGGGGGCCGCTAGTGTAATACATTCCCCTCTCCCAGGGTAGCAGTGACCTTCCCGTGACCATCACTGCAGCTCTTCCCGGGTCCGGGAAGACAGAGCCCACCTGGTCTGGTCCAGGCTGACCCATCAGAGCCTTGGTGGCTGCTTCTCCGCACGTGGCTCTTAGTTCTTTTGTGCTGAATAAATAACTCTCTTTTTTCAGACATACTGTTTTCTAGAAAAGGAGTTAATAGCCTACGTTTCTTTCGGGTCTGACTTCAATCCTTTCCGTCGCTGAACTCCCTTTTTCTATTGCCGTTCACAAAGAAAAATTTTAGAAGATAAACTGTTTCTAAACCTTCGCTTGGTCTTCCCAAGATTGACACACTGGGTCTAATCATTCCTTCTAAGGTCTCGCTTTACCACATTTTGGTTTTCTTGCCTTATCCTTCTACCGAGTTCTTTTTAGTCATAGGTTGGCAAAGTAAACTCAGGATCCCACTGCAATGGTTAATGCTTAGCGTAGCTGGAGAAACACGAAAACGCACGTTCAGAAATTATGTCAATTTTTATTCCTCTTGTGTCCAAAGAAGAACCTCTCATTCTACTGAGCTGACAAAGATGGTTTACTCTCTGACTAAAAAACAAAAAACAAAAAACAACAACAACAAAAAATTGAAAAAAAAAGTACCAAAAAAAAAAAAAGCCAAAATATAAACATACCAGTAATTCATATATTCTTTACAGACTCGTCAACTAAGACCTCTCTGGCATTTCTGGGTGACCCTGGGGACCCCTGTTAGTGGAGCTCCTGTCAGCCACTTTGGGATTTAGAAACACGGATGTGAGAGGGTCGTTAAAGGACAAAGACTATGAGCCTGAAGCTAAGATTCTAAGCTGTGATCTTGGATGAGTTACTCGACTTCTTTGTGACTCAGTTTCCTTGTCTGTGAAATGGTACTAACGGGGGTGCCTTCCTCGCCACTATGAGGAACCCGTGAACCAGGAGCACACACGCCGCGCCCAGAACCAGGCCCGGGACGCCGAGGTGCGCATCAAATGCCCAGGGGTTAAAGCTAAAAGGATGTCTGCAATCAGCCTGCTGGCTGCCTAGAAGGGGCTCCAGGCTGCTACAAAACAGCCCCCCCGTCAGGGCCGGGGCACAGCCCGGAGATGGGGCATCGGGGGTGGGGGGGGATGCAGAGGCCCCGGCCTCGTGGGGCAGGCGCGACCGCAGCCCGGGGCTCGTCCCTGCAGGCCTGGCCCCGTGGTAAAGCACCAGCTGGGGGGTCACCTCGGCAGTTTTCCTTCTGCAGAACGAGCTCCCCCGAATCTCTGAACATCACCGCTCGGGCCTCCGGACTCAGGCAAGACCCCGCTTCCCCCTCAACCCCCCCACCAGACACATGCTCGGGAATTAGAAAGGCTCCCTGGGCAGCGAGGGAAACAGGACGGTTCCTCGATTTCCTGAAGAGTCTGAGCAACACCCTCTTCTGAGGCTGGGGCCACCAGCAAACTCTTGCCCGCTCCCCCCTTCCCTCAAGGTCACAGGATCTGCAGGGGTCCTGTCTCCGGGCGGGGTGCAGGGAAGCAGTGGGGACTAGGCCGCCTTCCCTATGGGTTCACGTCCTAAAAACCCCTTCCTGAGCCCCTCGGGTGTGCGGGCCGCGGGTTCAGCTCCCCCACGAGCCTTGCAGCAGCCCTTGGCCTTGAACTTGAGTTTTACTGTGCGGGGCGGCGGGCAGGCCAGAGGCCAGTACCTGAGCAGGAGCTCGGCTCTCTAGCTTAGGCCTCCCCCGACTTTCGAGAACAAAGCTTCCTTTTCTGGATTCTCAATGTCCTGTTAGTCCATTAAAATTCAAGCACCGCTGGTTGGAGAGACCGTGGGGGGGGGGGGCGGGCCTGCGGGCCTGCACCTCCAGAGCCCGCCTCCGGGCCCTGCTGCCTCCCGGCCGCTCTCATGAATAAATAAATAAAATCTTAAAAAAAATTTTTTGCTTCCAAAGGTTGTGTTTTGCTCAATCTGGAGCGGGTTATCAAGCTGGGCTTCCTCTTCACCTTACCACGAGGTCTCGGGTGAGGGTGATCACAGGAATGCAGCGGTTTCAGTTGATAGGTTTTTTTTATTTATTTAAAGATGATTTATTTATTTATTCATGAGAGACCCAGAGAGAGAGGCAGAGACCCAGGCCTAGAAGGAGAAGCAGGCTCCATGCAGGGAGCCCAACGCGGGACTCAATCCTGGGACCCCGGGGTCATGCCCTGGGCTGCAGGCCGCGCTCAACCTCCAAGCCCCCCAAGCTGCCCTCAGTTGGTGTTTATAACGAATCAATAACCCGACACTGGCTTCCCCTTCCTTTTGCACCGAGTAGAAAGTATATTCCTCTCGCTGGCCCCCGGCACGTGTCCTTTAACCTTGATGAGGGGCAAGGACACAGGCCGCCCCTTCGGGGCTCTCCGTGTGCCTCAATGTCGTCCCCCTGGTGACTCCAGAGCTGCAGCTTAGGGTCACCCCGAGGGGTCTGGGGAGCGCAGGTGGCAGCGCGCGGGAACCAGGCTGTAACCTGACGTTCAGGGCACACGCATACATACGTGTCTGCAGCTACTGCTGAGAAGCCCCCTTGGTGTGTCCCCCCCCCCCCCCGGGACACGCAGGCCCTGTCCTGCCGCCACCCTCCGACTCAGCCCTGCAGTTGCTAGGGAGCAGGGACATCGGCCACCAGAGCCTCCCCGGCCCACGCCCACATCAGGACCCCGCCTTCCCTCAGGCTCCAGGCCCCTGGGATGTGGGGTTCTAACTAGGACCGCGGTGGGGCCTCGCACCGATTCTGTTCCTTAAACCAGCTTCCTTTCAAGTAGCATCACGTTTGATGTGTTTGTTAGACAATTCTAGAACTGCATTGCTAGCAGTAACCTTGTTTTTTATCTATTTATTTATTTTTTGCTTATTTTGCTTTATTCTTCCTAAACGGTTAGAAACCGAGGACCCAGGAGGTGAAGGGACTTGCCCAGGTTCCTATAACTGGTCAAGGCGAGGTGGTCTGGTTGTCAGTGGCACCGCCAAGAACCAGGAGAGTTGGTTCCAGACTCTCGCGCTCCGGTGCTTGGCCCACTCTGCTGGATTCCACGGGATTCTCCTACAGATCATCCAACTCCACGGTAGATGGAAACGGTAGAGGGGAAAGTGAAGAATAGTACACTAGGAGCAAGCAGCTTTTGTCCTAAAGATGTGTGTGCATCTTACGGTGTGTATGAGGAGTCCGTTGGGACAGCCCTGAAAGAGTATGAGGCCGGAAGTCAGAAGACACAGCTCCTGGCACTGGCGCGAACGAATGAGCTTTGCGTCCTCAACCGCCTCCCACCCCGAGACTCAGTGTCCTTCCCTACAAAATGGGAGGATTGAATCTCTAAAGTCTCTCTCTAGATCTAAGGTCCTACGATCCCTTTGATCTTACGGTTCACCCCGCAAGGTGCAATAGGGTCATACGTGCAACAGTAAGCGCCGTCCGGCTCTGCATCGACACAGGCCTCCTTTATGCTGAATTCCGTGCTGCAATAGGGCCTTCAGGGCTTGCCCCCCGTACACGGAATTCCAGGGTGTCTCCTGGCGTTGATCGCAACGCACAGTCCCAAGGGGACAATAGACCGAGGCAGATATTCCTGCACCGCACGTGCTGGCTCATCTCCAGGCATTCAGACTCTGTTCAGTCCCCAGGTCGCATACACTTAGCACCTCACCTGTGACCCGGGCACTGGCCGCATCACAGATGACAGGAATCACCCTGCTGCTCCACGCAGATCAGCAGGAAGAGAGGTTACACTTAGGGCACCCCTGGCCTGTCAGATTGTACCACTGATCCTCGGGGGATGGGGGGCACACTGTGTGGCCTTGAAGCTTGAAAGGCATCGTGAACACCTCCACTGCGGAGGAAGAGTCTGGCCGCAGCGTTAAGCCCGAGATTCTGAATCTGAGCTCTGGTTCTGGCTGTCATTCTAGGTGGTTCCACCGCCCTGGTACCCCGCAGCATGAAGCTCCCTGGGCGCTGCCCCCACCCTCTGCTGATGACTGTATTATACATCCCTTGGGGCCGACACCTGGTTTACAGACCGTAGGCCACGTTGCAACTGGCTTTGTACACGGACAACATCACTGTGCGTCACAGGCAGCTCCGAGGGGGTTTGGTGAAGACCGCTCTGCTCTCTAGACTCCCTAACTTCCTCTAAAGCAGTCCTGGCACTTCACCTCGCGGAGGGCACGATTTCTAAATAAATGGGAACGCGCGCAGCCCGCACTGCACCCGAGGGTCCTCGGAGCAGCAGTACACACGGCACGGATACTGGTGTGTCTGCGGGGCCGCGTGCTGGTGCAGCTGCTGCTGGTGTGAGGCCTGTGCATCTCGTCCTGCTCACGGAGCCATAAATGTAGGTATTCCACTCCAGGGGGGTAAACACTGGACCCCCAGCTCCTTCCAAGACAGAACACACAAGCTTAGAAAGTCCTGGAAGTGTAGAGGGTCATATTGCATATTACTCAAAGTACGTCTGACCAACCCCTCTCTCTCTCCTCTTTTTTTAAAAAACAGAATTCATTTCTTTATGTGTTTTTTTTTTTTTTCTTTATGCAGCGGATTTGGGCTTGACTATGGACATTTTCCCACTACCGTTCGGCCTCGGAATGCTGTTTCCCCTAGTTTCTCATGATAAAAAGACTCAGATGCAGAGCCGAACTGCTGGCAGCTGAATTTCATTAAGACTTTGATGGGAAACTTAAGTTGGAATTACAAACATCTGTGGCTAAGCTTCCCTTTAGTAAGCCATTTCCCAGAATTTGACTTTACCACATTAGGAGCAAAAAAGAAAACAGTTGAAAAAAGAATGCTTCTCTTTGGCAAATGCTGGAGTAGATATTTAAATATCCTTCTCTGTGGTCACTACATCTCAATGAACAAGCAGATTTACTGGTTTCAGAAAACAAATAAGGAATTGTTTGGAAATGCCCACTTCTGGAACTCAATAATGTCCTGCTAATGTCTGATTCTAATGGTTTCTAATCAATCCAACGTCTGGCCATCATTATATTTATATGGTCACTTGAAGCAAGGAAAACCCCAAAATGAGAGGCATGTTTTGGGCATTACATATTCCAAAAAAACTATGACAAGTAAGATTTGAGAATTTAATTGCAAAAGAAAAAAAAAGGTTATATAGTCTTTGTTGTATTGAAGATATTGGGGTTTTTGTTAAGCTTTTTTGGGTATTTAGGAAAATTCCTTCATTTCCCCTTACTGCTCAGGTCATCCTGTCATCACTGAGGAAAAGTCCATGGTTAAAGAATCATTAGGGGGCCACCTGGATGGCTCAGTCGGTTAAGTGTCTGCCTTCAGCTCAGGCTCAAGTCATGATCTCGGGGTCCGGGATGGAGCCCTGCATGGGCTCCCTGCTCAGCGGGAAGTCCACGTCTCCCTCTGCCCCTACGTTCCATGTGCACAGGCGCAAGCGCTCTCTCTCTCTCAAATAAATACATAAATAAAATTTTTAAAAATTTAAAAAATTAATTAAAAAATTAAATTTAAAAAATAAAGAATCATTAGGGATACAATGATTATAATAAACTATAATCTCCTTCTTCTCCAGATGTTGGATAATCGGCACATTTGTAAGGAAAAGTTGGGAGTAATCAAATTTCCAGAATAAGTAAAAATGCAGATAAAAATAGACTGATAAATCTTAAACTGCAGATAAATAAAAACAGATAGTGGAAGAAAAGGGGAGAGGAGGGAGGTACAGAAGAGAGAGGGACTGTGTCAGGCAGTTTATATATAGTATTTCCCAACGATCTTGCAAGGCAAATACATTATTATTCATTCTACAAACAAACTGAACCTCTGAAGGATGAACTGATTTGTTTAAAGTCAAACAGCTAGAAAGTAGGGGAGCTGAATTCACAGCACATCTGTCTGGCTGGAAGCCCACACTGTACCTCCGTCGAAAGGTGAATTTTGAATGTGGTTAAGCAGAGACTGTACATAAACAGCCCTTGGGCTGAATCGGGCCTTCAGATGTATCTCCCACAGGGTATTAAAAAAAAAAAAAAAAAAAAGTCAGCAATTTTACTTAAGAACTCAGATTCTGTTTTCTTTTAAAAAAACCAGAAGACCTGCCTCTCTGGAAGAGACAACTCTTCCCCTATTCCTTGGCCTTCCCACTCGCAGAATGTATTCCTTTCACTGCCCAGGTATTTTTTGCTTGGCCTCTACAAGAATCCCAATTCTAAAATTTTTTTCTGCACCGCACAATCGACATTTCCACTTCTGGGGATGGACTCCAAAGAATGGAAAGCAGAAACTCAAGACAGGTATGTCTACGCCAACGTACACAGCGACACCAGTCATAGCAGTTAAAAGGTAGAAACGACCCAAACGTCCATCAACAGATGAATGGGGAGACAAGCTGTCATCGTAATACATGAATACTATTCAGCTGTAAAAAGTAATGAGATTCAGACGTTATGTTCCAACATGGATGAACTTTGAAGACATTATGGTGAACGAAGTAAGTCAGGCACAAAAGAACAAATACTGTAGGTTCCACGTAGTAATAGTCATAGAAACAGCAAGTGGAGTGGTGTTTGCCAGTGGAATGATTACCTCCTTCTGGGGAAGGTAAGGGGGGGGTTATTGTTTAATGGGTACCGAGTTTCAGTTTGGGAAGATGAAAAAGTTTTGGAGACGGAGGGTGGCGGCGGCTGCATAACAGGGTGAATGTACCTAATGCCACGTAAAAATGGTTAAAATAGAAAATTTTATGTCACGAGTATCTTACCACAACCAAAAAACCTGGGGTTAAATCAGAGAACTATGGAACTATGTAGCACATGGAATTCTTTATATTCCAGCAATTTTATATTAAATTCTGTAAGATGGGCCACATATTCCTCTAGGTGGTGCTGTTCTGAATTCTTTACCTATTAATCTAAATCAAGAGCTCCTACTGTGGACCACAGCGTCATGGAGAGGAAACATAGTAGGATATGCCTTTAAAAGGAAAATGTGATGCAAGAAAACACTAGAGTTCAAAAAAAAAAAAAAAATCTATCAGGGACACCCAGTGATATGCTGGCAAGAGAATGGAATTTGGAAACCTCGGGCAAGGTACTTATCATCTCCAGACCTTAATTTCATCATCTATGAAATGGGTATGAATTTCACTACTGAGTATTAAAAAAGATAATACATGGAGTTTCATGGGACATAGTAGAAATCGGTAAGTGGTGATTTTTGTCTTTCTGATGTGAGTAGTTTAAAAAGTAGCTATTAGACCGGTCAGGAAAGGGAAGTGAGCTCAATTCTTCGGTAATCCTAAAGTTTTATGCAACTTATGCTGCTCATCGAGCAAGCACTGCACAAACAGTCTTTGAATGGCATTTTATATGCCTTATTTTAAGAAACCGCCCAAACTTTGACGGCGATTATGCTTACAGACAGTTCCTGTACCCAACCACTCTCCCCAGATACTCCCGCAGAGTTGAATTACTTCCGCGCTGTGCCCCTTACCGGACAGCGTACCTGGGCAAGTGTTCTGTGCCTCATGTTTGCAAAATAAGATCGTAACTATACAAGTCCCCCTGGGGTGTCGGGAGGGATAAAAAACTAATGCATGGAGAAGGCTTAGACTAGCATGTGCACCTGCCACGGCCGTGCTGCTATTATTATTACTGCTGCCACTACTGGGTTTAGTCCTTCTAAAATAATGTTTCTCAGGAATCTTGTTTGGTATTTGGTGAGTAGGTGATTGTGTCCCACTGACCTGGCTCAAAAGTTCTTCTTTTCCATTTTACCCCCCGGCCCTTAGCTTGCAGCCACACTCACCGAATACTAATTCATTCTGCTGTCTAGACTGGCTGTGCACATATTTTCCTTCCTGAGATTGCTCACTCCCTGAGGGCAGGGATGTGACTCTGCCTCTTTCTGTCCTTCCTGGCGCCTACTTATTGCTCCGTCCACGGTGAGGCTCCTGACCTGCCTGTTGCATGATACTAAGGGAAGGAAAGAGCGGCTGCACGCTGAGGGGCTCCTTACCTGACCGTGCCACTGAACAGCAGTCCAGAAGGAAGGCCCAGGCCCACGGGGCCAGTGACTCAACGTGACTCCACGGGGCCGTTTGCAAAGTAAGGGCCCGAGAGAGGGAAAAGGCACCCAGACAGCAAAAGAGATCTAAGCTGCCTGTTGATAGATCCTGCGATCCTTTAGAGGCAGGGCACCAGGTATTTGGGAGCACGGGACCACGCAGCAACAATTAAAAAACGTCTAGAGGGAAAGTCACTGAGAATTAGTCTGGTTCATCATGCTTTGCCTTTTTTCTTTCTTTTTTTTTTTTAGAGCAAGCAAGCAAGTTTGCTCCGTGTGGGGTACCTCTGCACATGCGGGTCATGGGACATTGATGTTCTTAGAGGGAAGCTAACAACAACAGCAGCAGCAGCCGCGAAGCCCAGTCAGGTTATCAGGAGGTAAATTCCTGTTTTACTCTCTGAGAAAAATTTGCTCAATATTGTCATTTATTTCCCTTAATTTCTCCATCACCTCCCAAAGGCAGTGACACGGCCCACCTCCCACCTACCCCTCCTGCAGAGCCCCCCGACCCTCCCGAGTCTCTGTGTGGGGGCTTCTTCCCAGCCACACGGTGTCAACCTCTAGCCTTGTATTCTTGACCTTATTCGTGCCTGCTGCTCTCTGACAGATAAGACTGTCATTTCTGCCAAGGACATTCTGATACCCTCTCCTTGGGGACTGTTCTTGTCTCCATCCCTGTACCCCCTTCCAGTTCTTTCAAATATCCACATTACTTAAGAGGACTTTTGACCTGCTAGAGTGTGGATGATAAAATCAGCTTGCTTTCTTTTCTTTTCTTTTCTTTTCTTTTTTTTTTTTAAGATTTTATGTATTTATTCATGAGAGAGACACACACAGAGAGACAGAGACAGAGAGAGAGAGAGAGGCAGAGGGAGAAGCAGGCTCCCAGCAGGGAGCCCGATGTGGGACTTGATCCTAGGACCCCAGGACGACACCCTGAGCCGAAGGCAGACGCTCAACCACTGAGCCACCAGGTGTCCCAAGGCTTTCTTTTCTTGAATGTAAAATACTAGAACAGTGAATACGCTTTTTTGCAAGTACCGAGTCTCCCCTTTGCCCGCCACCCCTACTAAGAACCATTGCTCTCCCTATAAACTCAGCAATAATGGACTCAGGAGATTGTAAAAAAGCAGAAGATGGGAAAACCCTACCAATTAGCACAGAGGAACCCGTGGGTGCTCCTCTTTTCAAACTCTTTGCATCCCGGGAGAAGTTTGGCCTTGTTGGAGAAGGAAAGGAGGGGCCTTCTTTCTGGGTCAGCCAGTGCTCCTCACCCTTTTATTCAGTGTGCATTCAGTGTCTTTGATCTCCTAACTCACACTGAGCACCACCGTGTGCCGGAGACCGGGGTCCGTGCGCAGGGCTAAGGACCCAGGGGTGAGGAGGGCACAGACCTTGCTGCCAAGGAGCTTGGGAGAGCCTTTGGAGGGCCATCGGCCAAGCACCTCCCACTGCTCCATGCTGGCCTTAGTGTTTTTCTTCCTTCACATTGAAGGAAAATCGAGGAATAACCATTCACATAAATCCAAGTCAAAGAAAACGAATGTATATTTAGAACGTCCCTCCATCCACATCTCGAACCTCCCATGAATACGGAGTCCTACGTGTCCGTGGACTCTTTGTCTCTGTCTCTAGATGTAAATACAATCTCCCGAGCCAATTCAGTAGAGTGGTTCTACTAAGTTATTACATTTCCAGAATGTACTTGGTTTATGGTCTCCTTACTGGCTGTAAAGAGCATGGGAAATCTGAAAGGCGGGGCACTGGGATCGCCGTGGGACCGAGGCTAGCTGGAGGTATTATGTGAAACTATGCAGTGGGAACGTAATTACTCCAATCCCACCCTTTCTACATCATATACTTTGACCCTTCTGGAATGACTAATAGCTTCTTTCTGTTTCCCTAAACCCAAAGTCTCAACTGACATTCTGAACCTATTAGACTCTGACAGTATTACAAATTTAACTCACTGTAGAACATTCTTTCTGGTTGGAAAGATAGAGACAAACAGAGATATAGCAATATTAAGTAAGATAGCACCATATAAATAACGTTCTGAGAAGTATTCCCAAATTAGGATTTCTTTTAATCCAATCATCTGCATATTTTAGACTTAAGACTTTATATTTAAGGCTTAGAACGTAAAAAGAATTTTATGCTATATCAGGTACTGTATTAAGCATTTTTTTCCTGTATATTTTATCTAATTTCTGTAAATTTTTAAAAATTTCATGACAGTAACTGTAAGAAGCATGAAGTAGGCACCAAAACTTACTCTAAGCCTCAGTTTCTTCCTCTGTAATTCGGGCATCAGTAATTTGCCTAAGGTAAGGGAGCAGGTAAGTTGAAATTTGAGCTTGGGACCATCAGAATGCAAAGCCTGGCATCCAAAACACTCTGCTGTGCTGCCTTCCTAGTCTTTCATTGAGCATATGAGCATCTAAGAAATCAGGGTCTCAGCAATAACTCTAAGCTTCCTGGGAAATCAGAGAATTATTTTCTTACTTTTTGTGGGATGAGTTATAAAAAGTTACAGGTGCCCATCTCTTTAAAACAGCAGGTAAGGGGCAGCCCGGGTGGCTCAGTGGTTTAGCGCTGCCTTCGGCCCGGGCTGGGATCCTGGAGACCCGGGATCGAGTCTCATGTTGGGCTCCCTACATGGAGCCTGCGTCTCCCTCTGCTTGTGTCTCTGCCTCTCTCTCTCTATGTCTCTCATGAATAAATAAATAAAATCTTAAAAAAAAAAAAAAAAAGCCACAGCAGGTGAAAGTGCAGAATGCCTAGGGAAATCTGAATTTCAAATAAATAAATAATTTTCTACTATAAATACATCCCATGCAATATGTGAGACATAAAAAAATCTACTTGTTGCTATCTGAAATTCAAATTCAGTGAGATGTCTTGTATTTTACCTGGCAAGCCCACCCTCAAGCGTTTCATTCTGAGACATCCCATGCTCAAAGCAACAGGTGGAAATAATGCTTCCCAGGGGCTTAATTCCAAGCCTGAGGAGAAGCGATGCGTGTCTCTCCTGGCCTGGCCTGTCCCCATATCTGGGCAGTACGTGGCTGAGCAGAAGCCATGCCCCTCTCTTCCACACAGAGTTACTCTTTGGGCCGCAACGGGAGGCTGGGATGCTCTGGGGCTACCCACACTCCCTCTTTTTTGGGGGGGAGGGGTGTGCATGGGGCTCACTCCTGGAGAAGGACCATCTTCATGCACCTTATTTGGCAGTAATAATCACGAACTACAGTTACACTAACGATTAGTAGGATCAATAGCAATAATGCAGACTTGGGTTCTGTTAGAAATGGTGTCAATCCGCATCACTGTTTTGGTTCTGTGGTTGACATAACCATAGCTACAGCCTGTGTGCGTGTGTGCGTGTGCGTGTGTGTGTGTTGTCAGGTCAATTGCTCCTTCCTTTCCCACGAACTTAGGTGACTTCATTTTTCTCCTACTTAGCATCTCCCACGCACTGGACATGCTCTTGTCCCTCTTGACTCAGGAGACTGAAATCACTTAGTGTGGATTCATGCTCCTTCACCCGGTTTCTACACTCGGGCTGCTTTCAACATAAAAGCTCTTGTCAGGTGTTCACACAGCAGCTCTCTGCCGACACGTGTCAGCAGGGCACACCCTGAACTTTGGGGATGTGCTCCATTCCCCACTTTCTGCTTCTGCACTATAGTGGCTCTAGGCTACTAAGGTGTCTGCTCTGCGACCTCCCGGCAGGTCCCCCAGGACCCCGTCCCCTGCGGCAGGTCCCCCATCACCTCGTCCCCGCGGCAGGTCCCCCGGGACCCCATCCCCCGCGGCAGGTCCCTCATCACCCCGTCCCCCGCGGCAGGTCCCCCCTCCCCGTCCCCCGCGTCCGCTCGCTCCCCGGCCCCGTTGCCCGGAACCTCCTCTCTGATTCTCCCTAAAGCGCTGGTCCCCGGTGTCGCGCCGCCGCCGCACGGCCCAGGGGAGCAGGGACGAGGCACGGGGCGCGCGCTCAGGGCGGCCGCGGTGGGGGCGGGGGGCGGGAGGTGCGGCTGCGGCCCCAGGACGGTGCGCGGCGGGACTGCGCCTCCGCCACCCCTCGGGCCGCGCTCCCAGCCTCAGCCGCGCCCGCGCCGTCGAGCCCCGCGGCGGCTACGCGAGCTCTTCCCGCGGAGTTTCTGGGCTGACCCGGGGGCGGGGGGCGCAGGTGGAGGGGGCGGCAGCGCGGGGGAGCAGGGGCGCAGGGGAAGGGGTGGGGGCGCAGGGGCGCAGGGGAAGGGGTGGGGGGGCAGGGGAAGGAGCAGGGGGCGCAGGGGAAGGGGTGGGGGCGCAGGGGGCAGGGGAAGGAGCAGGGGCGCAGGGGCGCAGGGGTAGGGGTGGGGGCGCAGGGGCGCAGGGGAAGGGGTGGGGGCGCAGGGGCGCAGGGGGCAGGGGAAGGGGTGGGGTGGCAGGGGCGCAGGGGGCAGGGAAGGGGTGGGGGGCGCAGGGGCGCAGGGGAAGGGGTGGGGGGGCAGAGGAAGGAGTAGGGGCGCAGGGGATTGGGAAGGGGTCGGGGCGCAGGGGCGCAGGGGAAGGGGTGGGGGCGCAGGGGGCAGGGGCACAGGGGCGCAGGGGAAGGGGTAGGGGCGCAGGGGCGCAGGGGCGCAGGGGGCAGGGGAAGGGGTGGGGTGGCAGGGGCGCACGGCGCAGGAGAAGGGGCGGGGGCGCAGGGGCGAGGGCGCAGGGGCGCGGGGGGGGGGGCGCCCTACCTGGGCGGCGGGCGGCGGCGTCCCGGGAGCCCCTTGGGGCTGGCTGGCGGCGGGCGGGCGGTGCGGGCCGCGCGCTGGGCTCGGAGCGGCGTCCGGGGGGCGGGCATCGCGGTCCCCGGCGGCGGCGCAGGCGGCGGCCCAGAGGAGCCAGAGCGGGAGGCGGGCGCGGCGCGCGGAGCTCGGGGCCATCTCCCCGCGGACTCTCCCCGCGGACCCCGGCGCCGCTCGTCCCCGTCGGCGCCCGCGGCTCGCTCCCCTCCTGCCCCGCCGCGCCCCGACGAGCCCCCTGGTCGCAGAGCGCGAGTGAGCGAGGCCGCGGGAGGGCCTGCCCCTTCTCCCTCCCCTCCCTCCCCTCCCCTCCCCTCCCCCCCCTCCCTCCTTTCCCCTCCCCCTCCGGTCGCCTCTCGCTGCGGTCCCGCGCTCTCTCCGCCGCGGGCCGGACGGACGGACGGACGCAGGGGGGCGCATCCCAGGCCGCGCGGCCCCGCCCGCTCCCCGCGCCCCTGCGCCCCGCTCGCGCTCACCTTCCAGCCCTCCCCCCGGCGCCTGGGCCTCTCCAAGGGACCCCAGGGAACACTCAGCGTCTGCCTTTGCTCCCTCGCGTCGCTCACTTGTGGGGTCGGGGTGCCCGGGGGGCCCTGGCCTGGGATGTGCACGCGGGCCCGGGCCGGGGCCCCTCGTTTGCAGCTCGTCTGCAGCCCCGGGAGCGAGAAGGGGATTCCTGGGGCGGGAGCCGGGGTGGGCAGCGCCCCTGGGACGGCTCAGGGCGGCGGCACCCACCGGCGAGGCTTCCCAGCGCCCACGCGGGAGCCTCGCTCGGGGCCACCCTTGGGGCACCGGCCGGCGGCGCGTCTCCTTCCTGACAGTCCCCACCCGGGGGGCTGGGGGAAGAGTGTCCTCCACTGCAGCGCTGGAAAATGACTTCATTACGCAAATGCATGAACTTTTATTTACAAAGAACATCTTGTTTCCACCCTAAAGAGGTGCTTTGTAAGGGGTCCGGAACAAGGCCCGCAGTGTAAGGGCCCGGCAGCCTACAGCCCGCAGCCCTGGCGCCTGCCCACTGCTCGGCGGGAGTCCTGTAGCCTCTCCTGGGCGCCCCTGCGGATGGGTCAGTGGTCACCGGGGCTGAGAGGTACCTTTGCTCCCCTTGGCTTCATAATGGGGCTTTAAACATTCCCACAAGACCCCAACACGGCTTAGGATTAGATGGAGCCACCATGAAATGACACCCAAGTGAGTCTCTAGATGTTTGAAATGATCCATGCAATAAAGCACTTGCATCAACCCTAATCTTTAGCCCTGTTTTGTAGGACAGAAGTTATTGTAGCTAAGGAAACAACAAACGCTCATTTATTTCGCACCTACTGCATGTCACCTACTTTGCATATGTTATTTGTAAGCCTCACAGCATTCCTGTAAAATAGGGCTATTATTTTCATTTTACAAAAAAAAAAAAAAAAATGAGGTTCCAAGAGACGAAGGCATTTGCCCGACCTCCCACAGCTGGTAGAAAGCTAAGTGCACGTTTGCATGGGGTCATCGCTGATCCGCAAACTGTCTTTCACATCTACACCACGCTTAAACCCCTGAAATTAAGGACACAGATTCGGAGTAGGGGAGATGGCATTCCCCCTTTTTTTTTTTTTTTAAGATTTTATTTATTTATTCATGAGAGATACAGAGAAAGGGGCAGAGACACAGGCAGAGGGAGAAGCAGGCTCCATGCAGGGAGCCCGATGTGGAACTCTATTCCAGGACTCCGGGATCCTACCCTGGGCTGGAGACAGGCTCCAAAGGGCTGAGCCACCCAAGTGTCCCTCTTTTATTTATTTATTTATTTTTGGAGTACTTTCTATGTGCCAAAAAGTTTGCATAAGTTATCTCATTTAATCTTGTCCCTGCTGTCCCCCCAGGAGACAAGTATCATCACATACCTTTAGGAATGGGGAGGTAGCAAAAGTGCTCCTATCTGATGTTTAAGGCCATTGCTGTTGAACAATGAGACGACGTGAGACAAAAGTGCCAAAGCTGGTAGAAGCCAACGGTTCTAGTATATCCCCAAGGATTTGTAACGTTTTCATTTTAAGGCATAAAAATAACATTGCAACGCACCAGTAAGCTAATATGAGCATCTGCCCCGTAAACTGGATAACCCACTAAATTAAGTGAAAAGTACTTACAAATCTGGTTGGTTGGTTCTCACAGAGACTGATACTGGGAGGCAAGATGGCTAGAGTCCAAGAGGAACAGATGATGTTCGATTATCCTGTCCCATTCTTGCTTTTAAAAACTTTAAGTGATGTTAATCAAATAGTAATAATAGCAATAACATAAGCATCATATTCTGACTCAGCCCTCTTGTTTTCTGAAAGATTGTGTCCTGCTCCTCACTAACTGTCAATCAATCACACACTTTGTATGGGACCTCGGGCTGCTTCTCTCTGCCCACAAGGCCACGGTCAGGTTCCAAGAAAGGCCTGAATGGTGGTGGTGGGAGTCTATTTGTCCAAGACCCACGAACTTCTGATTATTGATTAAATATGTACTTCCCATTCCTCCTCCTCATCTTCTTTTTTGCAGATACTATGATTTTTGAGGCCAAACAGTATAATTAATACACAAGACCGTGGGTCGGGGGCACCTGGATGGTGCAGGGGTTGAACGTCTGCCTTTGGCTTAAGGGGGTGACCCCGGGGTCCCGGGATCGAGTCCCGCATCGGGCTCCCTGCGTGGAGCCTGCTTCTCCCTCTGCCTGTGGCTCTCTCCCTCTGTGTCTCTCATGAATAAACAAAATAAAATCTTTAAAAAAAGATCATAGGTCCGTTTACGGTTCTGGGAGCTTAGCACACAGACAGTCTCTGTGGATGTCAGATTCCTCGCCTGTCATGGAAAATGGGTCAGTGGGACCTCTGTCACTGAGACGATGGAGAGTAAACGAAGCAGTGGACGCCAAGCGTTAACGCAGCCCGCCATACAGTCGGGCTCAGGATAGACGGTTCAACTGCACTGTCTTTCAGAGTCTCAATAAGAGGAACAGAACAACTATTTTTAAAGAGGAGAAGTAACCACGTTTATTTATCCTGTGGCCTGGGTAACCTCCCGTTTGCCGAGAATAGCTGTTGACATCTGTGGCTGCCACCCGGGCCTAGCCCGTCCTCCCGGAGGACAGAGCGCCCGGGCAAGGAGAGGACAGCACGGGAGGAGGCAAGAGCACGAAGGGGATCATCCCCTCACCAACAGGCCACCCCCAGGCTATCGAGGCCCAGAGCGTGGAGGACTCCCGTCGGGGACAGTGGCCCACGACAGCCAGCCCCAGCCCGAGCGTCTTGAGTGGGCCCGCCCTCTTAGCACGGCCCACGCTCCTCTCCTGACACTGAGGCCGGGCACTCGCCACATACTTGCACCTTCCGTGTCTCCCCCCTGGCCTCCCACCTGCCTCGTGATCCACGGAGGGCTGCGCCCCGATCCCCACGCACACCGCACACCGCACACCGTAGGGAGGCCAACAGGTTAAATGGCAAGGACGTCAGGCCAGTTAAGTCGGACGAGGCCCCCACACCTTCCGACTCCCAACCACATCCAACTATTTTTAGTTCTGGCGGCAGCAGATCTGCTGGCTTGGAGGCCTTATCAAAAGAAGGTTCTGGAATTCCCTTCCGAGTCCCCGGGTGGGTGCAGTTATCCGCAGATAAATATCAGGGCTGCCCACTCCCTTCAGCACTTGCTCGTTGGGCCCGTCCACACATCGGAGGGCCCAGCAAGGGTGTTGTGATGCATCCCACACGCCCTTCTGTAAATAGAAAGTCACGTCAGATGCTATTTTGGATTTTTTTAGGCGCTAATCTGGGACATAATTAGGATCGTTGTGGGGCTGTGCACTAGTGCCGGCTGCGGTGGCGAGCTCGGTCAGAGAAGCAGGGCCAGCTATCACCTGCCGTGAGGCCTCGGCCGGCCAAGGGGCGGGAAGGAAGAGTGGGGAGTGGGGTCTCTTTTCTGCTGGCCCCCCCTCCTCTCAGGGGTCCTCTCAGGCTCCACTTGCCCTCTGTGGACGCCTCCGGGGAGAAGGAGCAACAGCAGCAAGAGAGCGGGGCGAGGGGGCGGGGGCTCCTAAAAGCCATTCTTCCCCCCATTTGTTTTCTCAGACTTTAGCTCAGGATGTGGCCAGCCTGTGTGACCAGCTTCCTCTCTGGGCTAAGACACTGGTCGCAGCCCCATGTGGCTTCTAGCACGCGCCTTCTGCATTCTTTCCACGCACCCGTCCCTTATCCAGCTCTTCCTTACTTCATTTATTCATTGATGTGCTCTGAGTCTATCGAACACTCCAGAACGGCAGGTGAGCTGCTGAAGGTGAGATGGTAAGACCATACCGTGGCTCCCAAGGCACTGAGAGTCCGCTGAGGCCGACCGCGCGTGGACCCGGGCAGGAGCGCCAAGCGGTTAACGGGAATCCGGAGGCCAAGTCCAGATGAGCTGCTCATCAACCGTGTAGAACCAGCCCTTGACCCCGACTCTACGGGCCCGAGGAAGGGGGCGACCCCGCTGAGTCCTCCCTGACGAGGGGGAAAGGCGGCACGTGTGGAGGAGCAATCACGTCGGACACTTGCTGCCCCAGGAGGGGTGAGAGAGCCATGGGATTCCGAAGGCTCCTTGGGTGCCCGGTCAGGGCGTGTGCTCATGGCCTTCAAGGCCTGGAACAGCCTGAGAAGAAAGGGCTTCCCAGCCTCCTCCGGGTCTCTCGGTCTTTCCTCCACCCAGGCCCTAGGCTACGCGGGGGCCTTCCCCGGTGCGGATCTCAACATTGAGGAGCTCGTCCCAGTCCCAGGGATGTCTTGAACAAAAAGCCCGAGGAAACCAACGGCAGGAAGAGCGACTTCTTTTAAGTTAACAGAATGTTTACATTTCATTGTGGTGAGAACTGAACAGGAGAGGAACCCTCTCAACTGGTTTAGAAATGTCCAATAACAGTATTGTTATATGGGTGCAGGGTCTCCTGGGGAAGGGTATTTCGGAGGCCCCACCGTCCCCTAGCTCTCCTGCTGTTGCTCCCGTGGCTGGACTTCCCCTTCCCGAGGGGTCCACAGGGAAACAGCCCCCGAGAGGACGGGGTGTCAGCAGAAAAGAGACACCACTCTCCACTTTTCCTTCCTGCCATCTTTGGGACTAAATGCCTACAGACTTCTGTTGTGTCTGTTTCAATGTTTTTGTTTTTTTTGTTTTTTTTTTTTTTGCATCTGTACCATGTTTTTAAATATTTTATGTATTCTATTTGATATATATTTTGTATGTGCGTAAAATATATTTTACATATCCTATTTTTTCATGCAAAAACGAATCAAAATGGGGACCTGGGTGGCTCAGTCAGTTGAGGGTCTGACTCTTGATTTTGGCTCGGGTCAGGATCTCAGATCTGGCCCTGCACTGGGCTCCATGCTCAGCAGGGAGTCGGCTGGAGATCCCCCCGCCCCACCCCTACTCATGCACACTCTCTTTCTCTCTCTCTCTAAAATAAATAAATAAACCTTTAAAAAAGAAACAAAACAAAACCAAAAATGAATCACAATGTACATGCTATTTTAAAGCTTTTCCTCCATGTCAGTGTAACCTCAATATGTTTCTGTGAGGAACTCATGGTGTTCAGATTTGCATCTGGGGAGGATTCTCAGGTATGAATGGGACCTTGACTAGAGGGCCTCGCTGAGAGACCAACGGGAGGCTGGGAAGCCCTTTCTTCTTGCATTGGCTCTGCAAGCCTCAGTGGCAGGGACCCTACAGCGAAGAGGAGGGCTCAGATTGGGCTGGGGAATGATAACAGCAATTAGGACATCCTGATCCTGTTGGTTCAGCCTGATGGAGAAACAGGTGAAATCAACAGATGAGAGAGAATGGTCCTGACAAGGATTGTCGACCTCCTTGGCTGTGGCCATCACTCAGGTCCACCAGGATAATTACTTCATCAGGTTAAAGGGACGTGATCGCTGCTCAGAGGTAATGTAATCAACGGAGAACAGAAGTGTCAACATCCATTGGCTTAGTGATGAGATTAACATAAAATAGCTCCTGGGATTTAATCATGAAATGATACAATTAAGGAGGATTGGGCAACATTCAAAAGAAGAGACCCAAGACACTGGGTTTTTGTGTCCCTGGACCCATCCCAACCAAAGCACCACAAAGGGAAGAGAAGATTCCTTAAGAGAAGGACTGTTGTCACCATGGTGGGTATATGAGCAGGGCAGGGGGTTAAAGCGTGTTCTAACCTGCTTTGTGCGAGCAGTAGCAGAAATTGGTTTGTAAGAGTCTAACTCAAGAGCTCTCTGTCATCTAGCTCTGTATCCCTTGTATTGTCCTCTAGAAAATGCATGCTGGATGTGCTCACCTTGAGAAATCAATTGGTTTTGGAAAAAGAATCTCAGAACTAGATCATAACCATAATCATGTCTCCAATTTCCGCTGTGCTCTACGGTCTGGAATTGAGGTACAGTTATTGCTTGTCTAACAAGTGAGAAACTCATCTGATTCCAAAAGTTCAGATGTACAAATTCAAACCTCTAGGAGAAAGATTCTCAGGTCATTGCCTGCCACATCTGTTAGGTGGCCTATAGCTCCTGAATGTTTAACGTCTAAATAAGATTTATTCATCATCCATTCATTCAACAAATATTTAAAAAAAATATTTTACAATGTCTACTTGGCAACTCAACTTTTCTCAGCCCTGAGAATAGGGCAAGGTAGAAATCAGGCAAAAATTTCTGCCTTCATGAGGTTTATATTCTAACTGAGGCAAGCATAGGAAAGACCTAGAGAATAAACCGTCAAGCAAGAGAAATACATCTGCATGGGATATTGTATGTCAAATGAAAAATGCTATGGGGAAAAAATAAGCAGGGTAAGGGGGGTGGAGCATGCAGGTTGCAGAGGGTGGAAGGTGCTTGCCTTGTTGAGGAAGAGAATAAAGTGGTGAAAGCAAAGTAGCTGGAAATAGTCTGAAAGGTCAGGGGCTGTGTGGAATGGATTATGTAAGATAATTATAAAAACTTTGGCCTCGAGTGAAATGGGAAGTATTTGAGGGGTTCTGTGCATGAAAGTAACGTGAGCAGGCTTATTTTATCTGCCATGTGAGAGCAGGGGTAGAGGGAGAGAGATGAGGGAAGATCCAGGGAGACCATTTAGAGGCTATGGTAATAGTTCAGGTAGAGACAATGAGGGCTTGGTCCACAATGTTAACAGAAGTGAGAGGTCATCAAACTCTAATTTGTTGTTGTTGTTTTTTAAAGATTTTATTTATTTATTCATGATAGACATAGACAGGGGGCGGGGCAGAGACACAGGCAGAGAGAGAAGCAGGCTCTATCCTGGGACTCCAGGATCACACCCTGGACCAAAGGCATGTGCTAAACCGCTGAGCCACCCAGGGATCCCCACTCAATCTAAGTTGAATGTAGAACCAATAAGACCCTCTGGATACAGGGATTGAGAGTAAGAAAGGCCTCCATCTTTTTTGGCCTGAGAAGAGTTGAATGATTGATTTGTCATTACTAAATGGAAAGGAAGAGCCGTTTAGAGGAATGGAGATGATGAAAAGTTTAGTGTGGGATCATTTTTTTTTTTTTTTTTGAGATGCCTCTTAGATTCTTACACTCTATTTCTTTTCTTAAAGACTGGTTTTGAAAACATTATATATTCATCATACATGACACATGAAGCACACATGTTTTTTAACCAGGATCTGCTCAGTGCAAGGCACTGGGTATAATACTGCGCAATAACCTTATCTCATTGTCTAATAAGGGATTTATAGCATCTAGGTAACAGCAACACCTATAACTCGTCAGTAGGTGTTCAAGATGGGCACAACTCCATTGCTCTTGGGAGTTAGAGCAGGAAAGGCTACTTTGAGCTAAATGAGAAGAGAAAGAAGCTTGGAGCTGGATTTCCCCATGGGCAGAGGAATTAGGCATGGGAAGGTGAGTGGAGGAAGGGCACGGAGAAGGGAATTTCAGACAAATGGAACAGCAGAGGCACAGGCATAGGAACGGGAAATCACATGCACGTTCAGGTAAGATCAAGGGCAGGTGAGCCAAAGCATTGTGCAAAGTTTGTTTGGGTGGAGAACACGAGATAATACGGAAACGATAGGTATGGATCTGATTGCTAGTTTACTACCAGAAAGGAGAGAGAGGATCACAGGGGAGTTAAAAAGGATGAATCAGATAACCTTGAGGAAGGTGCACTGCAGTGGAGAGACTGGAGTCCCCGGGACCAGCTGGAGATTGTTGCAATAACATTGTAGGCCTCAGGCGACAAACAGAAAACATCTTACGCACTGTCGCTGTGTCCCCCGAACACAACTCCTCATTCCTGGGGCAACCCAGATGCCACACAGACATCTCAATTTGTAAGACCAATATTTCCTTGAAGCTGAGCTGAATTTCAGCTTGAATGGAATCAGCCCCTCCAGCTGGAGGGAAAGTGTATGCTGTTTGCACTGAACCAGCCAGGCATCCTGGAAAGATTTTTTTTTTTTTTAATCAAATAAAGAAGACAAGTGATGCGTTTAGCTTGAGATAAATGTAATTAAAGTCAATGTAGGATTCTTGAGAAAGTAAATGAGGGAGGACAACAAAGAAGAAGAAACAGACAAGAAAGCAAGCCCAAGGGAGAAAGGAAGGAAGAAACTAATGGTGGGTTATTTGGGAGTAATCAACATAGTCAAAGTAGACCCAGGGCCAGCAACTAATGAACTTTAAGGTCAGACGGCCTGGTAGGCCGGGCAAGAAAGCAGGGATTGACAGTGTTCCCGAGCCCGCACGTGCTCACCGGTTGACCGGGCCACGGTACATTGGCTCTTCTGCCAGTGGAGGGTGTTACCTGATGGTAATCCTATGAGATCCTGTCCATCATGCACCTTGTCTGACCACGACCTGGGTGGAAGGCAGACGCTCAACCGCTGAGCACTCCAGGTGCCCCAGGTACTCACCTTTAAATACAGCCAAATCTCTCTGTTGGGATTTCTAAACGAATTCTTACCCTGACATTGCTGGGACCATAGAGATGATGGGAACTCTAGTGGACATTGGAAGAGCTCTTGGTAACAACTTCTATTTTCTATGGAGAACTCAGACTTTCTCCACACAGTAATTACCTGTGCCAATGTCTCATTTTTCTGGGTGTGGGGCATTTGGATCAGATGTAAATGAATCACTAGAATCTGATCCCACAGTGGAACACCTAAGTGTAGGGTCAGAAGTGGTCATATGACCAACAGGCCACCAGATGTAAGGAGAGGTTTGCTAGGGCCTCCTGGAAAAAAAGTTTTCCTGGGATGTTTTGGAGAGAGCTTCTAGAGGTGGGCAGCTTTTTTCTCTTGTATATGGAAGAGAGACTTTGTTCCCTTTGGAGTCATTGGCAATCCCAAGGGAAGCCACTTTTAAGAGATAAAGAGGAAAGTGTACCTGTCACAGAGTTTTTGTGAAGGTAAAATAAGATAATGCACATAAACTTCCCAGCTGGGCACATAGTGAGAGCCCAATAAACCTTAGCTGCTATTATCATTACTAATAACACTAATAGTATCACTGTTGTCATATGACTAACGCATTCTGGAGAAAATGAGAAAAACAGGCTGATAATGACAAAGTTAATAGAATTCTTTGTTATCTATGGCATAACTCAAGAACCATTTTGCACTTTTCTCTCAGTAATTTTAATATCGGGAAGCTATAACTTCATTGCAGATGCTTTATTAACAACATAGTACTTAATATTTGCTGGCCTTGCTCATGGAGGCTGCTACCCAGGCTAATCCACGGTTCTGGTCTCATTATCCATCTAAGACAACCTCTAGCCCCTCATTACAGGTCCCATCTTAATCCTTAGCCCCATTCAGATAATTCATGGCTCTGACTACACTATCCTTAATTACTTTACTCTTTGAGTCCAAAGTGATTTCAGTATGAATCATGTCTTTAATTGACTCAGTTCTCTATTTGAATTTTCATTTGTAGACTCAGACGTGCTTAAACTCCCTGGGAATAAGTGACTAGAAGAGAACAGGCTTTTCTAGGGAACTAGACCATAATTTAGGGGACAATTTCTTGTCTAGTATTCTCAGGCATTCAAATTCAGACTCTGTAATTACTAAAGGTTTTTAGAATTATGGCATTTTTACACTGGTTTTCATTTTCCATCGTCGCGAGCATGCAAAATGCTGTCACACCGTCCAAAGCAATTCCCCCAGCAACTCAGTAGGGCATGCACCGTCATGTAACTTGAACCTGGGAGAGATAGAAACATCAGTGAGAGCAGACCATGACCCAAAGGCTGATCTTCAAGCTACTCAGCCTAGCGTGATTCCTTCCCATCCCCTTTGGCTCCCAAAGTCATCAGTCTTTGACATTTTTGACTTGTATAACTCAAATGAGGTCATGGCTGAGCAGCAAGCACATAAAAAGAGAAGTTTTCCAAGATTGATGTCAATCAAATTTTGAGGAACAATTCACTGGTTATCATTCTTAAATAAATATTTATTTAAAAATGAAAATACCAATGACCAAAAAAAGTGGTTATGAGGTAAGAGGAGAGAAAGAGCCCATATTTGGAAGGAGACACATTTCCTCATTAAATCATTGAATAAAAGTGAAGGCTTATTCTCTTTATTTATTAAATGCATTATCTGAGCACAGAAAATTTACAGATTGGGTCTTCCATAGTTCACACTTGTATTCTTCTTCTGGGTGCATATGATTAAGTATGAGTGACCTTGGAATAGCTATTTCTTCCAGCTAGCTGCTGAAGACGGGCCTGTAACATTTCTGTCCTTATTTCAGCTGCACAGCCTTTGGGAACGGTCTAGAGTGGTGTTTTTTTTCCGGGTGTTATGATGAGTGATGACCAGCAGCTCCCTGGTGGGCCTAGGAAAAAGCACAGGGAGGAGAAAAGGCTCTACACTGTGAGCTGGAGACCTGGTATTTCCATCCCAGGGCTGCCTCTCACTGGTCGCAGCCTTGAGCTAGTCTTCTAAGCTCCCTGGCCTTCACCCCTTCCCTCTATAAAATGAAAAGTGAGACAAAATGCACCTGGGGTCCCACTCAGCTTCAAGGCTCCTAAGTTCTAGGAAGGGACCTATTCCCAGACATCGACTGTTCTGGTCATGGCCAGGAGCAGACGGATGGCTTAGAAAGTAACACTAACAGGGTGATCCCATGGCCTTCCTTGCTGGAACAATTAAGCCCGGAGCCTGGTAATTTGTGACTGGACTCATATTTTAGGTGCCTCAGGAAATCCTGTGGACAGTTAACGTAACAAATCAAATGCAACAAAGGGAAGAGAAATGTGAGTTATTATTTTAAATTCTTCCAGATTCAGAACTACAGGCTAGGAAATAATGCCACTGGAGACCACAAAAGGAAAAGAATTTAGAAATATGTCTTCTGTCCTCAGTTCACCCCTCTAGTATACAGCCCTTCACTGGCCCGATGGTGTGTACTTCCTAGAACAATAGGCCATCAAATCGGTAGGGCTGGAGATGGAAAAAGACCAGGCAAAGTACACAGGATACAGGAAATCGTGACTCTACTGGCAGAAAAGGGGGATTGCTGTCAGCTATTAGGTCACCTGCAGGGCCATTCAAAAAGCATTTTTCGAGTTGTAATGTTCAATGAAGTAGAATTCCATTCCTTTCCTTTAGCCCATGTTTTTCCTTAGCTGTGAATCATTTCATCCTTGCCCTTGGTGAATATGTTAAATATATAATCTCAATCGGTAGAAAGCAAAAGATGAACGATGGACAAAATGCGTATGAAATTCATATGCCCAAGGCCAAGTGTAGACACCAGCTTGGCTGAACCGTATAGGAGAACAAGGAGCATCTGCTTGATTGCAGGATGATGAGGAACATGGGGAATTGGTATTATGTAATTTGGTGTGTAGAGGCCTTATTTACTCACAGATTTTATGCAATCTACTACTTAGACTAAATAGAACCCAGTCTTCCAAGGAAAACATTTATATTTAACCCAATATAACAGCAGTGATTTTAAGACCATTATGTAGCTTTTAGTAGCACATATGGCCAAAGTAGGACACAGACAAACTCTATCCTTCTGGTCTATGTGTGACATAGATATAAAGATAAATCATACAAAGAAAAGAAATTTTAAAACAAACAAAGTAACAAAAAGCCAAGAGCATTAAAATACAAAGCAGTCACAGGGAGATGCAAAGAACATTGTGCCTTGCTTTCTCCTCCTACTCCTCCCACTTTCAATAACTTTCATGGTTGCCTCTGACCCCTCCTTGGGATGGAGGACAATACCATACCCTGTGGTCTACTCTCTGTCCTGGCAATTCCATTACTGTACTATGGTTGAACATCGTGGTGGGACATCGATCCAGCAGGAGTCGGTTGGATCTAGGAAGAAGGTAAATATTGATAGGGCGTCCAGCAGGCTGCCCAAATATCCTGGGATAGAGGCCCAGATACTTAGCTTTAATCAGCCACTGCCTTAATGAAAAGCTGAGCTGCTAGCTAAACCTGCACAAAGTGGTAGGTCAGGATTCACTCCCCGGATTCTGGGAACTGCCAGACATTTTGATTCACTGATGAGACTTCATGTTTTATTAAGTCAGTGGCTGCTGACTTTACAACTGGGGCAACACCTTTACCCACTTACCTAATCATAACACCGGCATAGCTAGGATTCCCTGGATGAAAGTGGAACAATCCAGGTGACTGCTACTCATTTGAGTCAATCAGTCAGTTCTAAAGGCCTGTCTGTCATCGATGCAATAGTCAGTCTCCTGGGATTCGTCACCACCTCCCGTACTGCCACAGCCTGCCCCTCCTCGCCTCTGCCCCAGCTCCCAGGCTGCCTGTCATTGACACAGAATGCCATGGCATAGTGCAGGCTTTACACCACAAGTCCTTTCTCTTCATCCTATCAGGGTCCTCCCAAATATCTTGCAACCCATTTATTGATATGTTTTGAGTTCTTTTGCATATTTTTAGAGGCCGTTGTATCGAACTGGCACCAAACTGTGCTTTCTGTGGCAGGCCTTGTGTAAAGTGGGTGGTTGTATTGAATGGTCTCCCCTGCTCTAACACTGAGTTCATGTTTGAACCTTCTCAGCCTCCCTCAGGTGCCAGTCTGTCACCACTGGCATGACCACTGGATGACACCGGCGACTACTTTACTGAGACACATGACTAGGTTCCCTAGCTCTTCCTCCTTTCTGTAACTTCACCATCATCCACCACTATCTTCCAGGAAGATGGGGATTGATCCTTACCAAGACTAACCCACCCTACTGCACTCTCCTTCCCTTTTCTCCAGTGATTTTATACCTTTTGTTGACATATTGAAATTGTAAAACAAATTCATGATGGTAACAATTTAAGAAGATGGAATTATTTAAAATACAAATGTACTGGCTTCTCTTCCTCCACTTCCTATCCAATCCTACTCTCCAAAGATAACTACTTTAATTTGCTGAATATTCTTCCAGAATTTTCTTCTATGCATATACAAATGTAAACACATATATGTATATATAAAATAAATGTGAATCTTTTCATAATCAATTTAGATGTTATTCTGTAATGTGTTTGTAAAACTTAAGGGCTCCTGGGTGGCTCAGTGGGTTAAGCATCTGACCTTTGATCTCAGCTCAGGTCTTGATCTTGTGAGTTCAAGGCCCATGCTGGGCATGCAGATTACTTAAACAAGCAAACAAACAAGTATTTATTGAGCTCCTACTACGGGTCAAGCTCTGTGCTAAGGGCATGGGTATAAAAGGGTGAGAAAAAAGACATGGTTCTTGCCCCGGTAGAACTTTTATAGTATATTGGAAAGATATTTTGAGCTTCATTTCATTTCACTATATACATATTTTGTTCATTATTTCTAATTCTGGTATTGTTTTCTGTAGAAGAGGTCTATCATGATTTATTTAAACATTCTTTCATTGGAAAACGTTTAAGCGCTCCAAGTTTTTGCTATTACAACTAGTATTATAGTGAATATCCTTGTATCCTTGCATTGACTTTTCTGTGGGACAGAATTTTATTATGAAATTGCTGGGCCAATGGGTATACACACTTAAAATTTTAATATATTGTCACATTGCTCCCTAAAAAGGCTGTATTGATTTATTTTCTACCGATAGCAACCCACATCCTGGCTAGTCCAACAAGCTCTTTGAAAATTTGCTTTATCAACTATCCCTTTTTTACTTCCTTTGCCTGCAAGAAAGCTTAGACAATCCTACATCCTAGAAACTTGAGGATTTCCTCTATTCTGCTACTTCTTAAGTTTACTAACCTAGCTTTCTCATCTCCTCCATCTCTGACATACTTAGTCAGTGCTCCTTGCCATCACTCTCTGCATGCCCTCAATTCTTAACACTTTTCCTAAGACTTAAATCCCTACTACAAGGCCAACAATGTTCTCCGCAAGGTCCCCTGTCACTTCAAATCACTACATTTGATGACTTTATTTGATGGTAGCATTTCATCCTTGTTGAGACTCCCTGCTCTCTTGGATTCAATAGGAACATCCATCTCTGGTTCTCGTCTCAACTTTCTAATGGCTCCTTAAATACAGGGAGATGTCCTGCCTTTCCCATTCTTTCTTCTTTCCTCTCAGTTCCTTCCCAAACTAATCTCTTGCCCTGGCTTTAATTACTGCTTCTGTATGTGCCTATGAAATCTTCCTTTCTGGTCAGGACCATTCTAGTAAGCTCTAGTCCTGAACTTCCAACTGATGGGCAGTGATACCTCAAAAGCAATCTTTATCAAACTCCGTACGCTCAGAATGGAACTCATCATCTCTCCCAACCCCCAAATTTCTGCATGCTTACAATTTCTTGTTGTAAGAACTGACATTCTACTGCTTATTCAGGTTCAAATGGCAGCATACTTTTTACTACTGTTTTTTTTCTCTTTTGAACCTCATTTCCCATCCATTGCCATGTCCTTATTATCTACTAAAGCAGTATTTCACAAACCAGGATGAAATAAAGGTTAAAGGTTAAATGAAATAAATAAAGTTTAAATAAATAATAAATAAATAAAGAGGGCAGTCCCGGCGGCTCAGTGTTTTAGCGCAGACTTCGGCTCAGGGCGTGATCCTGGAGACACAGGATCGAGTTCCATGTCAGGCTCCCCGCATGGAGCCTGCTTCTCCCTCTGCCTGTGTCTCTCTGCCTCTTTCTCTGTGTGTGTCTCTCATGAATAAATAAATAAAATCTTTAAAAAAAGAAATAAAGGTTAAAGAAATGAAATACTACTTCTCAGAGTCTTACATTATGAATCCCAGGTCCTATGCATTTCTCCACTTGTGAGCCCAAAGAACACTTGTTTCCAGGAGAAGGCTCTTGACATCTCTCTAAAAGTTAAGGAATATATTCTGCTAAATGCATGCATGGAAAAAATGTCATTATCTAATAAAAGTGTTTTGATGTGTCATTTCACTGAATTCATTCAGAAGCGAGCAACATGAGAAGGCCAAGTTTGGTGACATCCATGCCGAATGGGTGGTGGGCTTCTTGTCTGACATTGTCCCTGATTTCTGAAACCAAACATTTGTGTGGTTTATTGCTGGCAAGTTCCATAATCACTGTGAAAGTAATCACAGATGCACAGGCATTAAAAATAAATGGGTAAAATCAATTCCATACTTAGTATTACTTTGGCTCAAAATTCTTTTTTTTTAAAGAGTTTATGTATGTATGTATTTATTTATTTATTTTAGAGAGAGAGAGAGCACGCGAGCAAACAGGGAAGGAACAGGGGGGAGGAGCAGAAGGGAAAGGAGAGAGTCCTAAGCAGACTCACACTGAGAGCGGAGCCTTAAGTGGGGCTTGATCTCATGACACTGAGATCATGGTCTGAGCCGAAATCAAGAATCAGTCACGTAACTGACTAAGCCACCCAGGCACCGTGGCTCAAAGTTCTTTTAAGTGATCATCAGACATCTTACTCTGTCTCTCATTTGGTCCCTCTTGGGTTTACCAAGCATTGTCTTTTAAGTGGTAACTATTAATTAAAGATATCGCTTCTAAGTGGCATCTATTAATTTCCACTGAAAGCTATTATTTCTAGGTATCACCAAGTGGAAAAACTATGCTCCAAGACTTTTCAAATAAACTGATAAATTCAGCCTTTATAAAATGCTAATTGATTCAGATGAACAAATATACTTTCCTTTAGGTCCTAAAACTGACTTTGGTTATATCTACCCTAGCCTGTGGATAGCTCTGAAATTATGCCCCGGAACCTATATTCACTGCTTTTGTAGCATTGTTTTATTTTTTTCACATTAAAGAATATTTCCAGAATCTAATAAGACCAAAATATGTGGAATTATGGAAAATATTTAGTCTTTTCTTTGGTGTGTATGTGTGTCAGTAGCAAGTTTTAATTTTTTTATTGAGGTATAATTGACATACCCTATATTAGTGTCATGTGTACCACATAATGATTTGATATTTATATATATTGTGAAATGATCACTACAATTAAGTCCAGTTAACATCCATCACCATGCATAGTTACAGAATATTTTTCCCAACTATTTCTCTCCTATATGTCTTTGAAGGAGAAATTCCCACACATGTGCAACAGGACATGTGCTTAAGAATGTTCGTAGTGGTGCTGTGCACAACAAGGAAAACAGAAGACAGTCCAGATGCCTGCCAATGGGAGAATGGGAGGGTGAACTGTGGTCTATACAAAGGGAGATTATGGTGTAAATGAATGGATTGATTTCAGCAATATGATATTAAGTTAAAGACATGAAGTCCCAAAAGATTACCTATAATATGATATTCTTTTTACGGTTAATAACAAGTAAAATTAAAACACACATTTTAAAATGAGTATAGACATAATAAAACTATTTAAAAAGGAAAGCAAAGGAATGATCAACATTGGATTCTAGGTGATGCTACTTTGAGGGGGATGGCTAAGGGGATGATGAGGAACCATATGGATACATGTAGGTATTTCCAAAGGTCTAGCTTTTTTGAGGGAGTAGTTTCATAGGTGCTTATTAAAGTATTTCAAATACTCAATTAAGTAGCTAATTCAGTACATAAAATCAGAACATGCACTGACCAATGATGAGAGTATGTCGTGAAACAGGACTACAATGAATCTAATTCCTTGTACTGGAGGGCCAATGGAGGGTTAGAGGAGAAACTGGTAAATGAGCAAGTGAGGTCTCCAGGAGTCGATCTGTAAGAAATCTGTTCTTTAGCTACCATCCCTGCATGCTCCTTGCTCCCATGGAGGTGGGTTTACAAGGGTGCCTCGATGGAGACAGCGGGGAGGGAAGGGCGTGGAGCCTTTCTCAGACACTGGTCCCTTCCTTGGCTTTACAGATGTGCACTTTGACCTTAGACAGGATGGTTATTAAAGAATTGAAGGATTATTTTCATGAGGAAATTTAAAAACCAAGTACCCAAGCATGACTGCTTTGGTAGCCACGACAAGACATAAAACCAAGAGGGAGATAGTGGCCTTCTTCCTGCCTCTGTTCAGAATACAGCTGTGCGTGGCCTACAGAGGGACTCTTCACTTTGATCGCACTGGGACTGAGACCCTTGGCAGGACTATCAGTGCTCTTACGGGGTGTCCTGATAGGGCAGAGATGAAATGCCGTGTCATTCAGAAATCAAGAGCAAAGGCTAGAGACAGAGTGATTTTTTTTTGCTTGTGGGCTCTCTACTTACCTTGTGCATGCTGCTGACATTCCTTGAGACTCAGTTTCCCCTGTCTGTAAAATGAAAATAGTAATAGTCTATACCCCATGGTTTACCTTGAAGGTTTCATGATAAAATCTAATAAAGTAGAATATGTAGTGCCCAGCTGGTAGATTTTACATGCACCCTCTTAATAGGCACATGGACAAAGATATCAAAGAGCAAATGCATTTGTTTCTGGCCTTAGAAAGGCCATAGGAGGTGCGAGTGAGTTGGGGCCTGTTAGCACACAACAACTCTGCCTCCTAGTAATGGCAACATCTATGACCGGATGGGCCAGTTTAACAAGGACCTTCATCATTCCCCTCTTCCTCCACTTCCTCCTTCTTCTTCTTCAAGATTTCACTTATTTATTTGACAGAGAGAGGGAGGGAGAGAGAGGGAGAGAGAGAGAGAGAGAGCGCACAGACAGGGGGAGCAGTAGGGAAGCGGGGCAGGGGGTGGGTGGAGAGGAGGAAGCAGGATCCTTGCTGAGCAGAGCTCCATCCCAGGACCCCGGGATCATGACCTGAGCCCAAGGCAGACACTTAATTGACTGAGCCACCAGGCGTCCCAACAAGGGCCTCCATTCTTGAGAAAGAGTTAGAAAGGAAATGAGCTAACATGGGGAGAGAAGAGTGGGTTAGATGGTGAACTTTTTAATAAAGACCCAGGTCATCAAAAATTAAAATAATTCAAATGTTCTCTTTTCCTGAAGGCATAGATATATGGATATATTCAGAGTTCCATCCCAAAAGGATTAACCGACACACGCAAACAAGCCTGGTATTTAAAGTAGTAAGGTCACAACCATTCCCACAGCTGTGCTCTTCAGAGGACTGGCTTGATGAACTCGGAAGGGGACTCCCTTTTCTGTGCTGTGCATTGGGAACCCACCAACATCCATTCTGGGTGTGACTGTGACCCTAAAACCCAGGCCATTTCAATGCATGCTGCATATCCTCCTCTTTGAAGCATGTCAGAGATAAAGAGTGACCTGATAAGCTAGAGCAAGTTTAATTAGCACACGCCTCGCAAGACTTTTCCCCCTGGGGATTAACTGTGCTTTTTCTGGTTTGGAAGAGACTCTGAAATCCAAGTTTTTTAAAAGGCATTTTACTTTCTGAATATATTTCTAGATACGTTTTAAAAGTCAGCACATCATGCAGGGATCTAAGGAATAGACATCTTGCACAATCCAAGGTAGAGAAATTAGTTGCCTTCTTAGCTCTTCCCACAGTTTTTGAGAGTTATATTTTGAAGTCATGATAGCCAGGGCAGCCCTCCAGGCCTCTGGGGAGAAATGTTCCTGCTAAAATAAAAAGAAAGGACTGTGGGATAAAGAGAATTATTAAGATGTGACTTTTGGTTATGTCCTTCCTTGCCTCGGTCCTGTGCCGCTCCATCCCTTGGGGGGGCTGCTGGAAGCAGGCCCTGCCAATTAAGGAGACTCAGCCTGTGGCTTGGCAGCTGTTTCTCTCGTATGGCACGTTTGATTTACAGGATCTGGGACTAAAGTTCTATCTTTTCTCTTCTCCACCCAGATGAAATCATTTCCTTTCACCACCCGGCAGCTTAGTTCTTACGGAAGAGAAGGGTTTGGGTTATAAAAGAGGGAGGGAATGGCAAGGAAAGAAGAGACGCTTTATGAGCATGCCAGGCTTTCAGAGGTGGGCTCGAAAGAGCGCTCACGCTTGCAGAGAGACAAGGGCGCTTACATGCCTGAACCTGCCACGTTGGTGAGGATCGATCACCTTTCCCATCTTTGCTGAGCCAGACCCTAGAAATGTGCCATGTCAGTCCCTGAAAGGACTCCTTGTTAATTAGCTATATTTTGTTCTTCCTTTTTTTAGAGATTATTAGAGCTTTACAACACCGGAATCTCGTTGGGAGTCAACAGGCAGTTTTCAAAGTCCTATTAAATCATGGGATGGAGAAAATACTCCCTGAGCCTCATAAACGTACAAACACGGAATATGGCAAGCTTTCTCTTTTTTTTCCACAGCACATGAAATTTGAAAACTAGCATGAAGTCTGTATCCAAACCCTCTCTGCCCTAAAAATGGCATAGCAATCTAAGGAATGAGTACATGCAGTGACATATGTTGTCAGCTGTCTCAATAAAAGGATGTTTCCATAATATGATGTTATTTCTTCAAGCCACATTCAATATTCTTGGCTGCCAGATGACATGGGGAGAAAAAAAAAACGAGACATTTTTAGGGCATAGGACAGAGACTCAAGGGCTGGGGGAGGGGGATGAGGAAGGGAAGAGCATGATGGCTTGAAATTTGTGGCTCCTCTGTCCTTTTTCAGTTTTGAGACGGTTGGGGAAGAGGCACATAGACTCGGAGTTTGGGGAAGTCCAGTTGCCTCCATGCTGACACGTATCTGGACGGTATTTTTACTTATTTTTGTACCGAATGCTCCTTTGACCAAAGGGCTAAAATTGGGTGAGCATGGACGGATGGGTAGGAGGAAAGAAAGACGCTGCTACTCTCTGGTGGTCCTCAGGGACTTGCCAGGATTGCTGTCATTCTAGGGCTGGCTGCTCCCAGAGTTACCCTCCCAAGAGGGCAGGCATGAATGGAACGATTATTGGCTTAAGATATTTAATACAGGCACGATATAATCCCCTTAGTGTCATAGTTAAGCTCCCACCTTTCTCAGTGTTTGTGTGTGTGTGTGCACGTGCACACACACACCCATACACACACCCTCCCTAGCCTCAGTTCTGGTTAAGAGAGTCTTATTTTTAGTTTTGCTGTATAAAGTGGCGAAGATGAGGAGCTTGAGAAGCTAGCCAATGGGACCTTCCTTGATGTTCCCTTCTGTTACAGACTTCTGAGCCTTCTAAGGATTTGCAAGTTGCTGATGGTAAAAAAAAATAATCATAATAATTGGTTGAGAATATAAATTCTTAATCCCGTTTCTTACCTGTTCAAGGATTATTATTCCTTTGGCCTCTTCTTCTTCATCCATGTCAACATGGTTTGGGTTGTGAGTCAGT
This sequence comes from Canis lupus familiaris, assembly GCF_011100685.1. NCBI lineage: Eukaryota > Metazoa > Chordata > Mammalia > Carnivora > Canidae > Canis > Canis lupus. Next base: position 69,104,323 of record NC_049233.1, read on the forward strand.
TGAGGGTAGGGGCAGTGAACACATATGGCCTAGATTTTCTAAGAGAACCCTGATTTTAGACGTTCTGCTCTGTGGTCCCCTGAAATGTCTTCAGACAGATCAGAAAGCCTGCCCCGTAGCTGCTCTGTCTACATGGCCTCGTGTTCAGAGAAGTAGTTAAAGCTCTGTGATGAAGGCAGTGGCGAGTCTTAATTCAGGCTGTTGAATGGGGACAGCCAGGCCAGGGTGTCCTGTGGCAGAGCTGCACCCAAAAGAGAGGACACCTGGGTTTTATTGTTCTCAGAGAACCAGAGGAAGGAGAATCCCTCCATAACATTGGGTAATTTTTATTTAAATTGTGAGCCTAGGGACGCCTGGACGGCTCAGTTAGTTAAGCAGCTGCCTTCGGCTCATGTCATGACCCAGAGTCCTGGGATCGAGTCCTGCATTAGGCTCCCTGCTCAGCGGGGAGCCTGCTTCTCCCTCTGCCCCTGCTTGTGCTCTCTCTTTTTCTACCAAATAAATAAATAAAATATTTTTTTAATAAAATAAAAATAAAACAGTGAGCCTGAACCGCCTTGCCCGATAAAGTAAAATTTACTCCAGCGTTGGCAGCGACTGTATGACTGTCCTATTTTCAGGAAATGATCTGCAGCTCATAAATTCTGCCAAAATATGAATAAAACTAAAATATCCCTAAGTGAACTTAAAATCATTCTGGAACAGAAAAGCTCTCCAGTGAGATGAGACTTGCCTTTATTTTTTTCTTTTTTTCTTTTTTTTTAAAGGGAATCTTTGAAAATGAAATTTTGCTTTAAATTTTTCCCCCCTCCAGTTTTTCTCAATGACTTTTCTCAGGTGAAGAACCATCCCCCTTTGGTTCTGGGGGAGCGCTGTGGCACCCTCAGCAAGTCCTTCCAGGTGGGTCCTAGGTTTTGCTCCCGCCGCCCCCTGCCAGACACACACACACACACACACACACACACACACACACACACAGGCACGTTGCTGGGAGAGCAGCTTCAGAGGCACGATGACATCTGCTGTGGACACTCAGCAGCACAGCTGACACGGCTTTGAAAAGTGAAGTGTTAGTGTCATTTAGGGAGCAGAGCCATTTCCTCCATCAGAGATGAACACTTGGATTAAGAGAGAGTGCTTAGTTCTCATGAAAGTTAGCATCCGAAATAAGGGTCAGAAGCAAATCTCTTGACTCTGGAGTTGAGGTCAACCACTCCTGGGCAGGGTCAGAAGCTTAAAAGAAAGGTTGTTAATAGGGCTTAATGGGGTGAGGGCCATTTCCCACGGAATCTGCAAAAGCCCTTCAGGCTGCGATTAGAATTTACTGTTTGCTTAAGAGAAATGACTCTACCCATTCACAGCCCTTGATTCTTATTTTTTGATACGACTTCATGAGTGACATTAAAATATTTAAAACAGTCGAATATTTGGCATTTATCTTTATTCCTTTCTCTTCCTGCCCCAGCCATACCAATGATTTTGAAGTTTTCCCAACAGGCCATGTCGTGTTGTGGTTGGTCTTCAAACATTCTGTTTTCTCTTTTAGAAAAACTCTTTCCTGGGGCAGCTGGGTGGTTCAGTGGTGAGCGTCTGCCTTTGGCTCAGGTCGTGGTCCGGGGTCCTGGGATCCAGTTCTGCATGAGGCTCCCTGCAAGGGGCCTGCTTCTCCCTCTGCCTGTGTGTGTGTGTGTGTGTGTGTGTGTGTGTGTGTGTGTCTCTGGGTCTCTCATGAATAAAGAAATAAAATCTTTAAAAAAGAAAAGAAGAGAAAGGAAAAGAAAACCTCTATCCTTTCCTTTGCCTCTCCGCCTGGCTAATTCCCCCTCATTCTTCAAACCCTGAGCTGTATCTACTATTATCTGTCTGGCTGGGTGGGGGACACTCCTGTGAGCCCCCCGACCCCTTTGTGTGCCCACCCACATGTCACACTTTAGCTCGTCGGCTAGGCCCTTCCACCTCTGCACCAAAAGCGCTCCAGTGCCGGGCACATACTACGTGCTCAATGTTTGTTGGATGAATGAATAACTGAAGATGAGAGGAATGAGCAGAGAAGTAAAGCGCCTAGCACTTAGTGGAAGTGTCTCTTAAATGTTATTTTGCGTCAGGATCCGTGGGAGGACTTGATAAAAATGCGAATTCTCAGGTTCTGACTGCAGGGCTTTTGCACGAAACATAATGATACGTGTGGTAGGCTACCAATGACTTGTTACTGCTGGAGCATAACATGTGAGACAGAAGCGGAGGTCTACGGGGCCGGAGAACAGGCAGGGAGCAAGCTTTGGAGGAAGCGCCAGTGAGCGTGGGTTTTATCTGCAGTCCAGGTTATGAGGAGTCAGCAAAGGGCTCGAAGTAGGATCGGATTCCTGTCATCTGTAGAAATTAGATTCGACACCGGTTCTCAACCTTGGCTGTGTATGAGAATTATCTGGGTAATTTTAACAAAAAGGCCATAAAGCTTGGGTCTATCCTGAGAGATTTGAATTTAATTGAATTTGATTGGTATGGCCTGGATTTTGGGTGGTTTTAAAGCTTCCCAGGTGGTTCTGTATAAAGTCACAACCGAGAACAACCAAAATAGAGGAGAAAATTGGTCTGTACAATTTGGCAATCAACTCTCTTGTGACATCTCCTAAATTATACTTGTGTATTGAGGAAAAGCAAATTGGAGATCACAATGAGATATCAGTATACATTTACCAGAATGGCTAAAATAAAAAAAAAAAAAAGTAGGAAAACGAAATACTGGGGAGCATGCAGAGCAATTAGATCTCTCATACACAGTCGGCAGGAAAGTATAATTTCTTACAAAGCCAACGATGCAACTACCATACACCAGTATTTGTACTTCTGGGCACTTATCCCAGAGAAGTGGAAATGTAGGATGACAAAAAACCTTGTGCACAAATGTTCATGGCAGCTTTAATTGGCCCCACATTGGAAACGACCCAAATGTCCCTCGACGGGTGAAGGTTGTATAGATTCTGGTGTGTCCGTACCGTAGACTACTACTCAGTGATAAAAAAGAACAAACTGTTGGCCCACGCAACAACTTGGACGGATCTCAAGGGCTTTACACTTAATGAAGAAGCCAAAGGTTACATACTCTATGATTCTACTTCTATAACACTCTTAAAATGACAAAATAATAGAAATAGGGAACACAAGACTCACGCCAGAGGACGGGGATGGAAATGGGTGCGATTACAAAGGGGTAAACGTTAGGGGTCCCTTTGTGATGATGAAATCGTTGTGTTCTAATTGTAGTGGTGGTTGTGCAAATCCCTCGGGAGGATTAAATTGCACAGAACTACATCCACACACCAGCACACAGTTGAGTAACAGGTAAAAAGTGATGAAAACTGAATCAAGTCTGTAGTCCAGGCGTCCGTATGGTACCAATGTCAATTCCTTCTTCTTGATATTTGTCTACAGTCATGTAAGATGGCACCATGGAAGTTGGGTAAAGGGTTCATGGGACTCTATGTTCTATTTTTGCAACTTCCTGTTGGCTACTACTGTTTTAAAATTCAAAAAAAAATGTAGCTATGTATTGTTACTCATTAGTTGTATTATTTAGAATGTCATGCATTTATATTTTAAGTCTTTGGATAGATTGGAGGTTTAAGTGTAGTGACAGTGTCTCATAATCATCTTCATTCAAGTCCACGTAATAGCTCAATGCAATTAAACTCCATTTCTCCAAACATCTGAGGGCTTACTAGATGCAAAATTAATGAGTTTTATAGTCTTTTCACTGTTAATATTATATTGTCCATCCAGCCTAGCACAGTGAGATCTCAAAACGTGGTATCATTTGCTAGCCTTCTTAATTTTTACAGTGATGTGTGATAGACCCCTTATTTATATAAACACTGCTTTTTCTTTGTTTTCTTTCTCTGAAAAGATGAAACATTACGCAGGAAAGTACATTTTTCAAATTAATTTCTGCTATTTAGATTTCTAAGCCCTGAGGACTGATGAAACTATTTATTTGATCCATACATATATTTTAAATTGCAAATATATTTTAGTATATTATCTTACATCAAAAGGCATAATATACATTTCTATTCTTACCTTGAAATCAGGATAAAACAGCTTACGCTACTAAACAACATCCTTGGCCTTTTTTTTTTTTCCTCCTTAATAATCACTAAACTTAAATTTGTGGGGAGGAGTGCAAATTTTCTTAATGTTTTCTACTTGGTTCAACATTCCCAGACAGCAATTACAAGCCAAATATCATTTTAGTAAATGAGAAATTCTTGTTTTCATGTGCTGATTGGCTTTATTACACGTGAAGGTTAATTGGGAGGCTTCTGGAGCTTATCTGGGTAATGACGAACAGCTGCAACAGATTGCACTCCCCCTGCCCCCACCTCATTTTGACCAAATTGCACCCAAACAAAGCCTCCTGCAACGGGAACATGATCAAACGGCCCCGCCAACCCTGGTTGCGGTGGTATCTGAGTGAGCATCATGGGGAGCCAGAAGGAGGCCAGGAGCCTGAGAGGACACACTCCGTTCGGCAACGGGGGCCCCCAGACCACCGCAGCTATCGGAGCCCACAGCTGGAGCTCCGAAGCGCTGAGCTCAACTAGATCTGTGTCCTGCAGGAGTTGAGTGGTGCTTCCCACAGCAAAAATGTGTTCGATCATACAGAGGCGGTAAATGGCAGATTTTTCTAGTCCCAGGGTGAGAGTGACCGTGTTGATTAAAGTAGCAGAGAGAAAGGGTGGCTCTGGCTGCTTTGAAGAGTTTCTGGAGTGCGTTATCTGTCTCACGACACCTTTAATAACAACAGCTAATATGTTTGAGTGACTGGTTATGGGCCAAGTAGCGTCCTAAGTGTGTCACATGTGTGGCCTCAGCCAGTGCTCTATGACCGGAGGATAGAGTCATGATGTGTATGTTAGGGATGATGCCTAGGGGACATACCAAGCTCATCGAGGGCCACAAAACCATGAGTTATCTGAGCCTGGACTTAATTCTGGGTCCATCCTTCCCTAGAGACTTGCTCTTTTCCTCACAGGGGGTGGGGTGGGGTGGGGTGGGGTGGTTAACCGATAATGCCGTGCAGGGAACTGTCTGGTAGAGAGGTCGTGGGGGGAAGCAGATATCTTTTCAGCTCAGTTACCCATTGGCCAAGCCATCGGATGGCTGGGTGGCTGGCCAATACTCTCCGGTTCCCTGCACGCACGTGGGGGTGGCCTGCTTTCTAGTGTGTGGTATCGCGCCACTGCGGTGGTCGTCGGGGAGTCGAAGTTTTCAGGGAAAAGCAACTTGCTTAGGAATCAAGAAAGAGTTTGCCAGGAATGCTTCGGAGGGCAGATGGACGTGTGCCGTCGGTGCCCTCTCTTGCTGGCTGGCTTCTCCTCTTCCAAGGCTCTTCTAGCTCCGCTATGACCTTTCCTGGGTCCTGTCACGCTCTTCACGTGAGGCCCTCAGGGCTTTGTACACAGTCTTCCATCTCACGGCCTATTTTTTTTTTTTTTTAATGATTCCTTGTATCTCTCTCGGCTTTTCAGTTGATGACAGCAAGGGAGTAGCAGCTTCAGAGGGCAGGCTGGGAATCAGGTCCAGGCTCAAATTCCAGCACAGGCACCTGTTGATACCTAGATACCCATTTGGGTCAAGTCCCTTAATTTCTCTGAGCTTCAGTTTTCTCATCTGTGAAACGTGAGTAAGGACACGCTATTTTCGGGTTGTCGTGGGAAGTACACGAGGCGATTCATGTAAAGCGCTATTCCTGGCGCAATGGAAGCGCTCAAACGCTTGTCAGAAGTAATCGCCAACAACAAGAACAATTAACACCACTCACTTCCAATCCATTAGACCTGCTCTTCCCGTAAATTTAGAATTCTTTTTTTTTTTTTTCACTCATCTCTGAGCTTCCTTGAGCTCAACATATCATTTAGCAACACGAAGACCGTGCACGTGTAGTTCTGCGCCATTTCAAAACTCACGTTGTCCGGTATTCTAGCTGCCAAGCACTGTAATAACCACCACCTCCTTGATTTTTCCTTCTCTGATATATTATTTAGCACCTGTGTAAACCTATGCAGCTGTGCTCAACTACACATAAATGTTGGCTTACGTGCTTCTGTTACGTTTATTTATGTGATGCTGTGTACAGCCAACTTCCTTATTAAATCATAAACTCTCCTGGGCCGCAGAAGACCACATTTTCTACTTTTTGCAACAGGTCTGGGTGTCCTTCCAAGAATAGATTTCGGGAAGGCCGGAACTAAAACATATAGTTCTGCTTTAATGAGATATTAACGGCAAGTGTCCAAATACTGTGTTTCTATCTAGGGCATGATTTCTTAAAGAAACGTCAGTAATGCTCAGTGTTCTACGGAAATGTTCAATCTGGGGGCTTTGGGTTGGGGACTTTTGACATTTAAAAAATCAAAAGGACAAGTCTATAATTTGAGAAATAAATCAACATTAACAAAAGAAAGGGTTCCAGGGCACCAGGGTGGCTCAGCCTGTTACGCATTCGACTCTTGGTTTCGGCTCAAGTCATGATCCTCAGGTGGTGCGACTGAGCCCCACTCTGGGCTCCACACTCAGTGGGGAGTCTTCTTGGGATCCTCTCTCTCCTTCTGCCCCTCACTGCCCCTCCCCGACTCCTGCTTGTGCTCGCTCTCCTTCTCTAAAATAAATAAATAAATCTTTTTTTTTTTTTTTTTTTTTTTTTTAAAGAAAGGGTCTAGCAATTTGGTAATTGTTACTTTCAGGAAAACTTCAGGGGCGCCTGGGTGTCTTAAGTTGGTGACGCTTCTGGTTTGAGCACAGGTCATGGTCTCGGGGTCCTGAGGTTGAGTCCCCCTCAGGAACAGGGAGCCTGCTTCTCCCTCTCCAGCTCCCCCTGCTTGTGCTCTCTCTGTCAAATAAATAAAATCTTTTTACAAAATTTAATTTATTTATTATTGAGAGACAGAGAGAGAGGCAGAGACCCAAGCAGAGGGAGAAGCAGACTCCTTGCAGGGAGCCCCACGTGGGACTCGATCCTGGGACCCAGGGGTCAGGACCTGAGCCAAAGGCAGACGCTCAACCCCCTGAGCCACCCAGATGTCCCCTAAATAAAATCTTTTTTTTTTCTTTTTTTAAAAAAAAAAAAAAGAAGAAAGGTTAACCCGCTGCCCCTAATGCAGCCAGAAAGTGATGGAGCCAGGCCTCGTTGACCTCTGGGCACGCGGCTTCCTTCCCACGAGAGCGGGTTTTAGAGATGAGCTGTAAGAGAATTCCAGCATTCCTCTTTCTTCATCCACACCCCCCTCCCTGCCCAGCCCCCCCCCCCAAGAGGAAAGAACATTCTATCAGGGTATGCATGATCACTTCGTGTGAATAAATAATGACAACTGCAGGGGTTTGGGATGATTTGCAAGAAAAACTTAAGAGAGAGCCACCCCTGTCCCTGGCTGTTTGCCCCCCTCTGCTGGGCCCTCTGCTGGGCCGCTCCCCGGCCACGTCCACGTCCACGTGGGGCCCAGGCCCAAGGGAGCCCGGCCGGGGGAGCTCCCCCTGCGTCCCCAGCCCACACGGGGGGGTTGCCCGGACTCTCGGGGTCCCCTTTCCCTGCCTGAGCCCTGCTTCCCCAGAATAGGTGCCGGCTACCTTCCCCAAGGTCGGGGCCCTGGGCCCTCCGGGAGCACATTCTGAGAGCCATGCCCTCTCATGCACACGCACACGCGCACACACGCAAACACACCCATGCACACACGCGTGCACAGGTACACGCACGCGCACACATGCATGCACTCACATGTGCACACGCACGCAGATACACGCACACCCACGTACACAGGCACACACATGCACACGCACACCCACACAAACACGCACACACATACACACACCCATGCGCACAGACGCATGCACACATGCAGACATGCACGCACACGCGCACCCACGCACAGACACATGTACGCGCACACCCATCCCCCCACATGCACACACGCACAGGCACGCACGCAGATACACGCGCACCCACGCGAACACGCACAGACACATGCACACACATGCACGCGCACAGATGCGCACACGCACGCACACCCCCACCCCCACGCGCCCCCCTCCCCGCCCCGGGCCCTGCTCCCGGCAGCCCAGCCCTCGGCCCGCTCTCCCGCGCCCCTGCCGGCCTCCGCCAACGGTTGCACAACTGGCCCCCCCGCCGTGTGAAGCGCTCGCCCCGAGGACCCGGGCTGGTCCCTTGCATCCCCCAAGGCGCTGGGGTCTCTCGGCCTGGGGTCTTGGGGGTCCCCGAAGCCTCGGTGGAGCAGGATCGCGGCAGCGCTTAGTGGGGAGCCCTCTCATCTGTTCTCCCTGCAGCGGGCGGCCCAGCAGCCAGGGCCCTGCTGCCTCGGGCGGGGGGAGGGGGAGGGGGCGGAGGGAAGGGGGAGGAGGGAAGGGGGCGGAGGGAAGGGGAGGGAAGCGCGGGCTGGGGCGCGAGCCCCCCGGGGTTCTGCTGCGCGCCTGCTAACGCGGGCTCGGGGCAAAGGAGGCATCTCCGACGGCGCGGTTCTCAGCCCCTTCAGCACCCCCATCCGCACCCCTCCCCCGGGCGGGGCCTTTTTATCAGGGGTCCCGCGCACACGTGCGTGACTGACCCGCTGCAGCCCCTGCCCGCCGCCTGCGAGGAGCGCAGCCCGACGCCGCCGCCGCTCCCTGTGGCTGCCCCCGGGCCGGGCACCGCGCTCCAGGCCCAAGCTCCAGACCCACAGCTCCAGGCCCGCAGCTCCAGACCCGCAGCTCGAGACTCCGCAGCTCCAGGCCCGCAGCTCCAGACCCGCAGCTCGGGGCCCGCAGCTCGAGATACCGCAGCTCCAGGCCTGCAGCTCGAGACCCGCAGCTCCGGGCCCGCAGCTTGAGACCCCACAGCTTGAGACCCGCAACTCGAGACTCCACAGCTCCATGCCCTGCAGCTCAGGCCCCGCGCTCCAGACCCCGCATCTCCAGCCCGCAGCTTCGAGACCACCGCAGCTTGAGACCCGCCAACTCAAGACTCCGCAGCTCCAGCCGCAGCTCGAGACCAGCACTTGAGGCCACAGCTTGAGACTCCGCGCCCAGGCCCGCGCGCCATACCCTCAGCCCAGCCCCCGCAGCTGCAGGCCCACAGCTCGAGACGCCTCAGCTCAGACTTTCCGCAGCTCAGGCACGAAGTTCAAGACCCGCAGCTCCAGGCCCGCAGCTCCAGACCCGCAGCTCCAGGCCCGCAGCTCCAGACCCGCAGATCCAGGCCCGCAGCTTGAGACCTGCAGCTCGAGACTCCACAGCTCCAGGCCCGCAGCTTGAGACCCGCAGCTTGAGACCTGCAGCTCCAGGCCCGCAGCTCTAACCCCGAAGCTCTAACCCCGCAGCTCGAGGTCCGCAGCTCGAGGCCCGCAGCTCCAGGCCTGCAGCTCAGACCCCGAAGCTTGAGACCCGCAACTCGAGACTCCGCAGCTCCAGGCCCGCAGCTCCAGGCCCGCAGCTCGAGACCCGCAGCTTGAGGGCAGCTCATTCACTCCTGGCCTCCTGGCGGAGCCTGAGCCGTCAGGGCTGTTGTGGCCCATTCTGAGGATGAGGAGCCCGAGGAGGGCGCCCCGGGGCAGGCGGCCGGAAGCCGAGATGGGACTTGGGCCTGGGCGAGGAGTTCCTGTCCCGCCTCCGCTTCTTTGGGCGTCCTGGGTCTCGGCCGGGCCGTGCGTCTCTTTGGCCTCAGTTTCCTGGTCAGATCTTATCTCCGTCCTCTCCGGAGACGCGAGCGGGTTCCCGCGTGTTGGGGAGAGGACGTGGGAGCCAAGGAGATCTGCGGATGCGCTTCAGCCGGGGAGCGAACGCCCTGCCCTCTGGCACCGAAGCGCCGGGCCTCCAGGCTCTGCTGCCCGCTGCTCGGCCCACGCCCGTCCTGGGCCCACGGCCGCGGGGCAGCGGCCTAGCACGAGCAGGCCATGCAGTTTCCGGCCGCCCCCACAGCCACTGGGGTCAGTGGGCTTCATTTTAAAAAATTAAAAAAAAAAAAAAACAACTTTTTACTTTACATGGAAATCATCGTACCTCTTTTTCACATCACAAGAAATTCCAGGCCCTGCTACAAAAGGGAGCCGTCACCTTCTGGGGCTCACACCAAAAGGGGCCGTTGGGTCAATAAACATCTCCTGTTTCAGTCCAGGGCTGGGGCCGTCTTCGCGGCATCCCTCCCGGAGCCTGGCAGACACAGGAGGTGAAGCGTCTGTTTAGAGGACGCCGCAGCCCTTACTCCCACGTGAGGGCTCCATGTAGATTTTTCTTTTGAAGTTTGGAGGTTTCTCACAGCACCGAGCGGTCAGCTGGAGTCTCGTCTACGCTCAAGGGCCTTGCACGCCTGAAACCCTCAGGAAACACATTGTATGGTTGTTCTTGAGCCACTGAGCATTACAGACGGGGTTGAAAACCCGTACCGTGGATACAAAGCCCCCAGTTGTGTTATTATGGGGTTTCTTCGTGTAATCGCAGAGTTTTTAACGGTTGCTCTAACCGGGTAGACAACGGCCCCTCAAACACCGCTCCAAGTGGCTGACCTTCCCCGTCGTGTCCCCTGCGCCCTCCGTGCCTGACGCGCGAGGGCTCACGCTCACCACCTTCTCGGCCCTCCCCTAAACCACACCGAGAATTTCCACTCCTCACGTTTTGCAGTAATTCCTCACTAAGCCTGAGGGCTACAAAGGCAAATGCCAAGAGACTCCACCCGCGCAGTCATGGGCCCTCCAGCCCCCGGGCCTGTCAGCCCCCGAGTCCTGCGGAAGGAGGGAAGGAGAGGAAACGCTGCCTCCCTCATCCACTCTGACTTCTCCTCAAGAGACCACACGGCGGGTCTGGCTTTTCTCACTTTCGCATTCTTCAAAGAGCGTTGACGTGCGTTTCCTCGACGTCCTTGCCTCTTGGGTTCCTTGGAAGCCTCCTCCTCGGGACTGCGGCGCTAAGACGGTTGGCCACTGCATTTTCTGAACTCTTCCTTTTTTTTCTTTTGTTTTACTTCCTAGCCACTACCTACTTTGGGTTCTTTCAACTCCGTCCAGCTCCTCAGCACCTGGACTACTTTCCTCCCTCTTTGTCCCTTGGAGTCAATCCCTCTTCTTCCCCTGCCCAAATCCTAAATGGTATCTAAGTTGTATTTGTTGTTCCTTTCTTCAGCTTTACAAATCACCCTGAATGATTCCACCCAATCTCTTGGCATGAAGTCTAGCCTTTTTTTTCTAGAAGTTCTGCAAGTTCAGGCCTCCTGCTTGATCCTCTTACCTGGCCACCGGACACAACCATCCAGCTGACCTTGAACTGCTCCAGCTGGAGGAACTCAAGCACCTTAAACTCAACATAAACAAAAATAAAACTATCTTCTTCTCTGGAAAACCCATCATTTGCTTTGTGTTCTATACGGATGCGAGTAAATGTCATCACTGTTGATGATTCATTCTCCTTAAAATGTCAGAATTCTTCACTCTCTCCCCTACCTTACTCCAGTAGCCAATCATCCACCAAAATCTTGGCAGGTCTCTCCTGAAATGCCTCTCAGATTCATTGACTCTCCCCTCTTCCCATTGTTATTCTTTTCAATATGTCACATATAATCTCTCAGTCTGGATAATTCTACTTACGTAGCTGGTGTTTCTGATTTCAGTATCTCCCTCCTTCCCTTCACCCCACTGTATTCTCTCTATGCCACTAGGTTGGGCTTTCCAAATCCGCATCTTATCAGGAGATGGCTCGGTTTACAAACCTATCTGTAGTTCTTTAAGGATCTGTAGCATTAGATGGGGCCGGGGAGGGTGCGGGGGGAGAGTCATACAACAGAATGTAAGGAATAATCCCAATGTTAGTAAAAACAACCCAAAGACACACACACACACACACACACACACACACACACACACACTACATCAAAATGAAAGTAGGGCTTATCTTGTTTTTGCTGAGTCATGGTATCGGGATGAGTTCTATTTTCTTCTTTTTTGCTAGCTCTTATTTTCTGTACTGAGCATGTGTGACTTAAGTCACAAGGCAAAAATATTACTTAAAAACAAACTGATAGGGTAAAAAAAGGAACTGACTTCAGTAGCTTTAGAAAATAATGTTTTTTACTAGAAACTATAAGACTAAAAGCAAAAAGAACGACACATAAACACTGAGCTCTGGCTCGGTTCATTTCTGGTGAATTCATTTCTCACAGGATTAGGGGTCTGCTGTTCTGTAACTCTACAAGCGCAGGAGGGCTAAATGCATGTGTAAATACATTGTAGATAATGGGAACCAGGTTCCCCACTGTCAGGGATTGAAGTTACAAATAAGGGAGCTAGAAGAAGCCCTGTGGTGCCAGATTAGAATTGGAAATTTAGCTTATTTGGACAGAGAGATACAGAAATAATTATAGATATGTGTGTATATAAGGTTAGTATACGTGTACACATTTCCCTGCTCTGCTCTTAGAGAGGGCATAGAAGCAGTAAAACTCCAGTAGCAACAACCATACCCAGCACCTAGATCCTGGTTTCCAGATGTCATTTTCCAACAAAAAGGAACCGAGTCTCCTTGGAGAGATGTCTGATTTCAGTCCTGGGTCAGGGAAAATCCAAGGTGAGCCTGGGGCATTGTGGTGCCAGAATGAAAGGAAATGCATTTCTTAAAGAAAGATGACGCATGTCAGAAGGACATAGGATCCAACTTGAAAGCGCTTGAAATGGCCAGAGGTGAAACAATTCCAGAAAAACAAAACCAAACAAAACCTTATTTCATTCTAGTATAAATAACTGATTGAATCATAAATAAATAAGGGAGAAGAGGCAAATCTTTCTGGGGGTGGGATGGAGCTTAATTCCTTCCATGCAGCCTAGACTTAGCAACTCTTCTTCCTCTTCTTTTTCTTCTTCTTTTAAGATGTTATTTATTTACTTGAGAGCCAGAGCCAGAGAGCACCAGCAGGGGGATCAGTACAGGGAGAGGGAGAAGCAGGCTCCACACTGGGAAGGGAGCCCTATGTGAGCCTCAGGACTCCAACCCAGGACCTTGAGATCATGACCCAAGCCAAAGGCAGACGCTTAATTGACTGAGCCACCCAGGTGCCTCTTAGCAACTTTCTTCTAATGAATTGTCATGACCTGCAAGCTTCTTGGGAAACTGAACACTCTAAAGTTATTTCAAGAACATGACAATTCATTCAAAGAGGGGGAAGAGTGTCCCTGCATCCGGGAGAATCCTGGCAGACAGCACCCTAATTGTGGGAGCAGTGACAGGTGATTTTGACATCGGGCCCCTCCCCATGCTATGTAATGAATGGGGCATGTCACCCCTGAAGATTTTCCCCAAATCATGAGAAAACATCAGACCAATTGAAACTAAAGGCTGTTCCACAAAATATCTGGCTAGTACTTCTTAAAAGTGTCAATGTCATAAAAAAAAACAAAACAAGAAAGACTAAGAAACCTTCACAGATTAATACTTAAAAAAAATATTTTATTTATTTATTCATAAGAGACACACCGAGAGAGGCAGAGGGAGAAGCAGGCTCCCTGCAGAGAGCCCGATGGGGGGCTCCATCCAAGGACCCCGGGATCACGACCTGAGCCGAAGGCAGATGCTTAACTGACTAAGCCACCCAGGCGTTCTGATTCTTCACAGATTAATCTGATCTTCACAGATTAGATCTGATCTTCACAGATTAGAGGAGACAAGGGAAGGCGATGATTAAACATAGTCTGGGACCCTGGATTGGCTCTTGGGACAGAAAAAGGACATTAGTGGAAAAAAAGGTCAAGTTGGAATGAAGTCTGCAGCTTAACTAATGATGATATATCAAGGTTAATTTCCTAGTTTGATCAACTGTTCCATGGGTATGTGAACTGTTAAGATTAGGGGAAGCTACGTGAAAGCTATATGGGAACTCTCTATACTAACTTAGTAACGTTTGTGTGAATCCAATATTAATCCAAAATAAAACCAAAGCAAAACAACAAAAAGGAAAAGAAAAAACATGGCTCTCCATTGCTTTGCCATTCCTGTCTTAGAAAACTCATCTTGGAAGCTTTTCAAAATGACATGCCTGGGCTCTACCTGGAAGATTCCGATTCAGTGGGATGGTCATTGAGTTCGAGAAGCTCAACACTGTAAAGTGGCACAGGAGACTCTCATCCCCTGTGGGGGTTGCAAAGCCACTTGTCTGCAGGACACACGGAGCCGGCCGGTGACATGGCCCCTACACAGACTTGAACATTTGTAGTAAACACGTGCTCAGAGACTAGAGCCAGAACTGCTTTTTATGATTACTGTTAAGAATAGACTAATTAGTAAGACAGACATGATCCTGTGTGTAAGGCATATGGTAAATGGAACACCTTTCCACTCAAAAACTTGCATGGAATCTGTGTATTTTATTTCAAAATACAGTATACTGTAAATGGGCCACTTATCAATCCTAAGCCCCAGAGCTTATTAAATATTTATGGACCCAGGAATTTTTTTCCACATCTTCATTTTGCATTCCATTTACTTTGAAGTGAAAATTTACACAAGATATATTTCTAGCAGGATTTTCATATGGCCGTCCTGCACTTGCAAGCTTTTTTTTGTGACACTGACACACTCTAAAGTGATTTCAATAAACAGAAATAATAACAGCAATGAAAACAAAACCCCAAACCAACTTGGTAAGACGTAGGGGAAAGTTGGAAAAAAAAAAAAAAAAACAGTTAAAAAAAGATTAAAAGATTAAAATCAGAGAGGCCTTGTAAATTCAATCTCAAGTGAATATATGTCTGTGAGTATATATGTGCAGGAAGCTTTTTACTGAAGTCCACGAATATTCACCCAGAGATTCATGAGGAAGTATTGGGGTTCCTCGGACTCTTTGAAATTGAAGCAAAAAAATAATATATATGTGTGTGTGTGTGTGTGTGTGTGTGTGTGCATTTTCCTGGGAATTCTCAAAGAGGACAGTGAGCTAAGAATAATGAAGAAACACTGACCATGGGGGTGTCTTTTGAGAAGCAATAGCCTACTTTTATATTAATTAGATGACTCTTTAACTCAAATAGCAAAAAAAAAAAAAAAGAAAGAAAGAAAGAAAGAAAAGGTGCACTGTGATCCGATCTCATAACAAGAGCCCTTGCTAATGTAGATACCGATTTTCCCCAACAGAGAGTTGAGAGCAGTCTTAGAATGTGATGAACATTCCCCCAAATGGAAGCCTTGGTCTAAGGAATAGGTCGTTCATTCGTCAAGTGTCTCCAAAGCTTTACTACATGCCAGGCACAGTTCGACGTAGACAACAAAGAATAAACAGCGTAAGCAGGTTGCCCAGTATGTTAGGGAGTGAGACCAATGTTATGGAAAAAGAAAACATGGAGCAGGATGAGGGGGATTGAAACTGCTAATCAAGGGTGGGGAGCGGTTGTCCATTAAATGAAATGAGAGAGAAGCTCTCATCAAAGAGTTGAGACTGGAGCAAAGATCCGAAGGACGTGAGGGAATCAGCCGAGTGGATCCTGGAGAAGAGCTTTTTGGGCAGAGGGGACAGTTAGAACCAAGGACATGTTTGAGGAGGTGCAAGGATGCTTCTGGCAAGGATGATGTGAGCAGCCAGAGAGGAGAGGAGCAGCAGGGAAAGAGGTGGAGGCGGGGAGGGCTGTGCAGCCCCAGGAGGGGCCTGGGTTTTCTCTCTGTAGGAGATGGGAGCCACTCCAGGTATTTTTCCCTCTTTTGTTTCGTTTTTATAGATTTATAAGTATAAACCTTAATGTACGTACCTTCATCAGAGGTTGACGGATGGAGTCAACACAAGAGATGGGAGGCTCGAGGGCATTTGCTGAGCCAAATCAATTTATTAACCAGCCCTGAAAGTACCAAAGGCATTTCTTTTCAAACACAGAGGAAGCAGTTACATACAACATCCATGCATTAGACCTCAAGTAAAATCTTAACACGCTCGAGAAAGAAGAAACTGTACCTAATGCATTGTCTCACCACAGGGCAAAAAAAAAAAAAAAAAAAGGCAGATGTTAACAAGAATAGATTATTTAAAAAAAAAAAATATATATATATATATATATATATATATATATACATCTAGAAATTTAAAAGCGCTCTTTCAAACAACTCTTGGTTTGACAAGGATATTAACCCTAATTACACACTAGGGAAAAATTAATGACAAGAAAAACACAGCGTATCAAGACCTAGGTGACACAGTCGATATGCTACCCAGAAGTAGTAAACTGAGCTCAACTCCCCTCACGATCTCTTCTACTGAAGTTCTGGTGTTGGTTGGGAGGTGGGCTGGGGACCCCAAAAGTGGGCTGGGAGCGCACGGGTGGATTTAACGCAACTAAAGAAATGGAAGCTCTACGTTCTGCTTTCTCTGCCAGTAGAAGGAGCTTTTCCTCCCTAATTGAGGAAGCTGGTCTCCCTCCCTGAGCAACCTGCCCTGTGGCCTCCCATGGGGTGGTTGTCTTGAGGACTACAGGGGAGGAGAGGAGCTTAGGTTTCAGATTAATCACTCTGGCTGTTGTGTGATGAAAGACTCTCAGTGTCAACAGCAGATGCCAGGAGACTACTGGGGAGGCCATTATAGTAATTCAGGTGAGAGACAACGGACTGGGCCGTTCTGGAAGCAATGCAGGTAGAGAGAAGCGGTCAGAGTCTTGATATATTGTGAGGGCACAGCCAGCACCATCTTCCTACTGGTTACGTGGGGGACATCAGGGAAGGAAGCTGGAGGGATGACTCCAGAGCAGATAGAAAGATGGAGTTGCCCTCAAAGAGATGGAGAAGACTGCAGGTGGAGAAGGTTTGGGGAGATGGCCAGGAGTTCAGTTTGAGATCTGTTAAATTTGAGAGGTTAGGCATCCTTGTGAGGGTACGGAAGAGGCAGTTGGCTACACGTGTCTGGAATGTGGGAGGGAGGCCTGCACTGGCCGTCTACGTTCGAGAACCATCAGCACCTAAATGCTGAGGTAGTCCTAGGACTTGGTGAGGTCTCTAAGGGAGGGAGGGTGGACGGGGGAGAGAAGAGGCCAAGGACTGAGCGTGGGACTCTCCAACACTAAGTCTTCAGGGAGAAGTAGCAGAACCAACCAAGGAGACTAGGAAGGGGTGACTGGGAGGAAGAAGAGGCTCTGGGAGTGCACCGTCCTGGAAACCAGGATAAAGACGCTTTGCTAAGGAGGAGTGAATGACCTACCTGGTCACACGCCGAGCGGACGGAAGGACAAGTAGGAAGATCAGTGAGAACTGCCTTTCGGATTTACTAACACGGCAATTACTGATGACTTTGTCAAGGGGAAGGGTGAGGGCAAAAGCCCAACTGAGCCCATTCCAGACACGATGGAGGAAGGAAACTAGACCCTGCCAAGCCCTTTGCTGCAGGGGGAGCAAGAGAAGGGAGTTGGTACGGAAAGTGGGGTCAGAACAAGTACTTTTTTCCTTTTTAAGACGGAACAAGTAATAGCATGTTTGAATCCTGATAGAAATGATTCAATCAACAGTAAAAAATTAATGGTGTGGACATAGAATTGGTGGACTGGCGCTTTGGTTAGGCAAGAGGGACGGGGCCTGGTACACACTGAGAGGAGCTGACACCTAGAATGGACTTGTCATCTCTGGAGCGGGTGGGAATGCGGAGAATGTGGGTAGATCTTTTGGGAGAAGCCTGTGGAAATTTCCTTCTAATTGCTTCTATTTTCTCAGTGGAGTGAGAATTAAGGTCCGGAGCTGAGAGCAAGGATAACCCCCCAATTTTGGGAAGATATAAATATGTCAAAGACACGTGTTACTTTTGAGCTCCTTCTATGAAGCCGCGTTTGTTTGCCAGAGCCTCACTTGAACAGAATCAACAGAGGCAAGGGTTGGGCTGGACAAGGGCCACACTAATGGGTGCAAAGGAGAGCCGCCCCGGACAACTCGTGTCTAGCGGTTGGATGTATAACCCAGAGCAATATTCTTCCAGAACTCGAAATACGTGGGTGAAAACTGCAGGGCTTCGATCCCTCGGACCATGTTCTACAGGAGGGTTACCCATGGCACCTGCTCAAACTGCTCTCAGATGACTCACCTGAGAACTTCCTAGTAGAATCCCGTGGAGGTAACACGGGCTGATTCGTCTTGGCCCCGGAGGCCTAGTTCCATCCAAGGTTTATTTTGTATTTTTAAAAATATTTTATTCATTTATTCGTGAGAGACACGGAGAGAGAGGCAGAGACACAGGCGGAGGGAGAAGCAGGCTCCATGCGGGGAGCCTGACGTGGGACTCGATCCCAGGTCTCTAGGATCATGCCCTGGGCTGAAGGCAGACACTCAACCACTGAGCCCCCCAGGCGTCCCCATCCAAGGTTTAGAGTGTTTTTCCTCTTCTGCACCCTATGAGTTTCCTGAAGCAAATATCCATGTTTAGCCCCGTGGCTCTTCCCATGTAGCTGTCGGGTCCTTCTGGGTGTGCAAAGCCACCCAGTTCTCACGGCCTTGGAAGACCTGGTGGTTTCTCCCTGGCTCCTGGCTCCTGCCGTGTCCCAGTGGGGTGCCCTGGGGGAGGAGCCCCCTGAAGGCAGGGCCTTCCTGAGCAGGCCATGGCACTTCTAAACAGCAGGGAAATTGGGGAAATCGGGTCAGTCATCTGATGGTTCATTCGTCTGTTTAGAACTTTGGAGCTTACGAGCCCCGTCACTTAGGAAGGCATTTTGAGAAACGAGGAGAATATATTGAGACTTCGTTTTAGAAAAAAGAAGAAAGACAATGGTAGCTCTGCAATGTTTATTTCTGTCTTGGATAGTTCACCCACGGAGAGTATTAATTTATCTGGTTATACCTTGTGTGTGTGCGTGTGCCCATGTGCGTGTGTGTTTGAAAATCTGGGCAGGTCCCGTGACCTTTATTTACCCTCAGATAATAGGCAATTCCACGTTATTTTGAGTCACCAACACGGGGTCTCCACGCTCTAAGCGGCCTGGTGGGTGTGAATCAACACTTCCCTTCAGCCCTCTGGACTGGGGACCTGTTGTTGAAGGCTGGGCTTCTGCTCTCCGCCCGCCCCCCTAGGTTGGCTGATCCTCCCTCCATGGGGTAGAGGAGCCCGGTGTGTCAGAGGCCTGGCTCCCAACAGCCAACTGTGATGTATGACGAAAATTATGAGCGAGCTGTTAAATGGTTGGTAGCTTGGAATCAGTCATGGGGGGAGTGTCTACACCACAGGAAATGGCAGATGTATACACCAGGCCTTGACCCACCCCCCGCCCCCCGCCCCCCGCCGGTAGCTGTCTTACTAACACCCTACTGCATTAGGGAATGGAGAATTCACCATGTGGGACGGCTGCCCTCTCCTCCTACCATCTGTGAGCTCCTCGGGGACTCCCATCATCGAGGCCTCTGATGGGACGGGCGGTGCACGCTGTCCTTGGCAGGCCACCCCCAACCCTCAATCAGCTTCTGGTTTTAGGTGTTCACCCCCCAGACTCCTGTTGTTGGGAGTCCCTTTGCGCTCCAGGCAGGCCCCTAGGGCTACCATGTTAGTGTTCTATTGCTGCATTACAAATTACCGGAAACTTGGTGCCTTAAAGCAACACACTTTTATCATCTCCGTTTCCAAAGGTCAGGAGTCCGGGTCCTCTGCTCAGGTCTCATGAGGCTGCAGGTAAGGTGTCAGATGGACCGTGTGCCTTTTTGGAGCTTGGGGCCCTCCTCCAAACTCATGTGTTTGTTGGTAGCATTCAGTCCTTAGTGGTTGTCAGACTGAGGTTCCCGGTCCCCTGGGGTCACCCCGGAGCTTCTTACGGCTCCTAAATGCTCCTTGCAGTTGTGTTTGGTCATCTGTTCCTCTCACAGGCCCTTGGACAGGATGGCAGCTTACTCTTTCAAAAAAACCCAAGCTGGAGCTCTCCATCCAGTTCGCAAAGGGAGTCTTATGTGATAGGACATAATGACGGGAGCGACTATCTCAGCATCTTGGCCTAATCTAGGGAGAGGCATTCCAGGGCTTTCCACACAAGGGACAGCATCAAAGGAATGACATCCAACCCCTTTACCGTGTCCTGTTAACGAGAAGCAGATCACAGGTGCTGCCCCACATTCAACGGGAGGGAGGTGGCTGCAGAGGGATCATGAGCCATGGCAGGCGACCGTACGTAGGCTTCCACATGTGGGCCCTGAGTTCCACAGACTTTTGACCCAGTGTCAAGGGGGGGAGAGGGGGGTCAGAGTTTCCTCTCAACCCCAGACCTGAAAACAGCTTTTCCTCCTGTGCTTGCCACCAGAGCGGGCTGCTGGCTTTCTCTTTCCTTCAGGATTTCCCAGGCAGGAGTTACAGATATTTCGACCATGTTCCATGAGAGGGACAATGTGTGAACCCCTGTGACTTTGGAGCCCATTGTCTTTAGACTTTTGCCCATTAGTTGGATTATGTATGGTTACATTTTTCTGAGCTGAGTGTCAGTTCTCCTTGGATCCACAAAGGCCACGTTGGAAAACAAAGCACTAGAGGGAACAGCGCTACCTTAACCTCCCCTGGAGCTTGAGGGGACCAAGAGGAACTTACATTTTGTTGTTTTGCATAATTTTTTTTTTTTTTTTTAATTTCTGAAGTCACCTGGGCAGATGGCAGCCTGCTAGCCCTCAGTAGGCTGCCCCAACCCATCGGAAGCTCTTCATCTTTCCTCGGAGCCGTTAGCAGAACGCTGAGGTTTTCAGTGTGCCATTGATTGGAGCACAGTGCTACCTTTCAAGTAGAGGCACGCTCGTCATTTCGTGGCCGTACACTCCCAGGTAGCTCTGAAGGAAGACATTCTTCTCTCTCTCTTCCCCACATTTCCTTCCTCCACGCTCCCTTCCTCTCACCTCTCTCTCTCCTCCCTTGCTGTCTTCTCTCTTCTATTTCCTGCATTATTTATTTTTTTTGATCTTTCCTAATACGATAGTTGATTGCTTGGTCCTTTGTATCAAACAAGACTGAGATGCTTCTACAAAGAAAGCTGGTTAAATTTCTATTCTTACAGGTCATAAGAAAGGGCTTCTAGGTATAGAAACTTCTACTGTTTCTGCTTCATGTTTTACAGGTTATAGACCTGCAGGTTTTCCCTTGGCCAATCACGTTGTGTCCGGGTAGTTCTACCCCTCTGCTGAGACTTGTGCCCTTTACCAGGTGTCATGGCTTGTTAGCTCCTGTGGGGAGGCACTTAGGTTGCCCTTGGACACTTATTTTATTTCTTTATTTAACCATTAAATATTTACCGATCACCTCTTGTCACGGGGAAGAAGATACACATACAAATGGGGGAGCTGCATCATCTAACTCCAGTGAGATATTTACTGACAGTTTAACAGCAATTCTTGGACATTTCTCTAGAACTTCTTCCCCACGAAATGAAGCATCTGGAGAACAGCATGTTGATTCCAACCCAAGAAGCCGCGAGTGAAAACTACCCCTAAGGTAGCGGTTGTTTCCTTCCTCCCTTCCTTCCTTCCTTCCTTCCTTCCTTCCTTCCTTCCTTCCTTCCTTCCTTCCTTCCTTCCTTCCTTCCTTCCTTCCTCTTTCCCCCCTCCTTCTCTCCCTAGTTCCTTCCTTCCCTTTTCCCCCATTCCCTTTCCTTTAAAACAATCTGGACTGGGATCTCAGCTGACAGCTCAGTTAAGCGAAGCAAGTAAAGATTTCCCAGCTGTTGCCAAATCAAGAGGCTTTACATCAATGTGGGAAAAGCAGTCATCCTAACCAGAACGCACCGAAGATCTTGGACCCAGGTAGCAAGGACCAGGGCAGTAACAGGGATGGACGAGGAGTCAAGAATTTCTCTACATTGAGTATCTCTGTACAGAATATCTCTACATTTGTACCTTTAGAAACAAAAACGACAGAAAATATCTGGCTCCCAGAGGACTTCTACTGAGTATTGAAGTATAAGCCCCGCAACAGTGCCCAGCACAGAGCAGGTGCTCAGTAAATACTTGTTTGCTGAAATAATGTTTGATTTAATCGCCTCTGAGTTGCCTTCATCTGACTGAGCAGTATTTACAGGCCTCTTGAGCGCAGTCTTCATCAGCTTGCTCAGAGTAGTGTCTCCATATGGGCAAGCCTTCGAATCCCCCGTAAAATAAAAGATTACAAAAATATTTAGCAACTTGAAGATTTAAGTAAATGTTCAGTGTCCTACTTCTAAACATGTCTGAGGATGATATTGGTTTGCTCCTTCGAGAAGAACCAAATGCTTTGGCTAATGGTGGAACATTCTTTCTCTTTGCTTATATAGACCTGGCCTAACTTAAAAGTAAATGTTTGGTTAAAATGATCTCCAGCTTAACCTTTCTGATGGCACAGGAACCTGGCTTCAGCAGAGCTGTCCTTGGCTGTACATTGGAATATCTTGATGTAGAAGAAGCAGTGTTCCCAAGGCAAGTTCTTCCTCATTTCCTAGCTGTTTGTGTTAATAGCCTTTGGTATTTACCCCGGTCTTCAGCGAGTCAAGATCTGTGGGGTGATATCTATAGTGGATAATTTTCTTCTTAAACCAACATCCCACACTGAGATGCTTGTAACTGATGAGTGAGTTAAGCTCAGCATCCAGCACTATGATTAATCACCTCAATTTGTAAAAAGCACATAAAGGTAGTCACCACGGTAGACTGATGACTCTGCTTACAGAATGGGCCTGTTCCTTCCTATTTTCCGGGAGTCATCTAGCTCAAAAGCTTTTGGGTTATGGATCGGTAAGTTGCATTTATCAAGATCTAGTGGAAGAAGTATGATGTTGGTATCTAAATCTCATCTTTTGTTTAATATTGGGCAAACATCGTCCCTTCTCTGAGAATTAATTTCTTTATCCACAACAGTGCAACATCAGGGGCTGAGTGGGATTTTCCATGTCGTCCCAGAATCATCAAAGACTCAAAGCTGAGAATGTACCTCAAATTCTAAGCCCTGAGAACCACAGCTGCTGGGACCTGCTGTCTCCTTGCTTACTGAGGATTATTCCAGCAGACCTGCTGCTATTACTCCATTATCTCTTACCCTTGCTGATATTAAGACAAACAAAAAACAAAACTGAGAAGAGGAGCCTTTTGGGGGAGCCACGTGTTCATTTTCTCTCTCCCTTTCCTCTGCTGAAAGAGAAAGAGGTCCAAGAGAATTATTCACAAACTTGGGGGTGGCCAAGGAAGGGCAGCCTGGCACTTCATTCCCGGGTTGAATGTCTGCTTCGATAGCAGAGCTGATGAACTGCCTCTGAGCTGCTAGATGTGTATGTGGGGGGGCTTACAGATGTGATGGGCGTGCACTTGCACGTCGGGGAGGGGACCATCAGGTGAAGAGGTCACTAAGACTTCTCATCACTTCCCCCAGCCGACATGCGCCCCTTTTCAAGATACACATGTACTTGTTGCAAGCCTGGGAACTGGCCAAGAAAGTTAGATGAGTTTGGCGGCAACTGTCTCTAGAGGAATCTCGCAGGGAAGAACAAAAGCATGTGACACAGTAATGCTAGCTGGGGTCAGCCAAAGACGTGGACCGAGTGAACAAGGAATGTCCCCTGCTCAGAGCTGCCGATCGGAGGGTCATGCTGGCTGGGGAGCGAGAATCATGTTGGAACCACAAGGAAGCAGGGAGCTATGCAACCTCACTCTGCCCCACTCTAACTCTAGAGGCGATAGTTGAGGAAAGAGGGGAGAGGGGGAACCTGATAACCATGCCTCTGGCTGGGGAAAGGGAGAAGAATATGATGAATGAGATGTAACATTAAGACTTAACCAAATGGAGTGGTGAAACCCATGGACTAGGGCTGAGATGTTGTGCGTGTGTGTGTGGCGTGGTGGTGGGGGGGCTTGGTCAGCATAGTTGGGGACAGTTATTGGAAGCAACTAACATGGCTTTCTATTTATTGTCTAATGAGCTGAGACTTTTCAATACCCCCATTTGCCTTCTTGTCTGCCGTTCATCCTGCCATTCTCCAAGCATGGTCTCTCTCACCATCCAATACTGCTTGGAACAGATTATTATTATTATTATTTTAAAGATTTTATTTATTTATTTATTCATGACAGACACACACAAAGAGAGAGAGAGAGAGAGAGAGGCAGAGGGAGAAGCAGGCTCCACGCAGGGAGCCGACGTGGGACTCCATCCCAGGTCTCCAGGATCACACCCTGGGCTGAAGGCGACGCTAAACCACTGGGCCACTGGGGCTGTCCATGCTTGTAACATATTAAATATGTGACTCCTCCACCTCTCCCTCATACCTCGATTATATAAACCCTTGAGATTTGTGTCCAATCCTGCCTCTTCCCAGAACCCTTTCTTAACAAACTTGGGCCCATTTGTCACCCTACCTCTTTCCCATGGCCCTCCACAATTTTGGCATTTTTTCTGGGATCCACCCTTTGCTTTTCATTCTTTCCATTCCAACTAACCACACCCTACTTCAGGGCTTCATCTAATCTCACCTCTGAAGTGTTGCCACATACTGCCCCAGGACAACTGGCTGAGACCTTGGCTGCTTTTGGCAAGCCGTGTGGTCTGAAACAGGATGACAGCAGCTCAGAGGAGTATGTTATTCGGAGTTGCACAAGGACACCGTCAGCTCACCAGGTGTGCACCTGTGAGGTCATGAAGGCTCAGAGGGAGTATCTTTTTCTAAGTTGTATAAAGGTGGCCCTGTACTTTTTAATCATCCCTTGCCCCTACCCCAGTTTCTCTTAATTTCAAATTATTTTTGTACATGGCTGACAAATCAATTTATTTTATTTTTTTACTTTAAGGAATTTTTAAAATTTTTTGTACATGAAAGCCATCCTCAAGGGCATCACCAACATATTTATTGGGTATTGTTGTAGAAGAAACTCAGCCTGGCCACCTGGTGAAATAAAATCTTGCTAGCATTCTTTGATCCTCAAACTTTAAATGTATACACAAATCACTATCAGATCTCATTAAAATGCAGACTATGATTTGGAAGTTCTGGGTGGAAGGTGAGACTCTGCATTTCTAATAAGTGCTTAAGAGATGCTAACGATGCTAGCCCGAGGACCACACTTTAGCCAGCAAATCTCATTGAGTGCTCTTAAAGGTCCCCAGGAGGTAGGTTTTATTCTTAATCCTGCTTTATGAGTGAGGAAATTGATAGTCAAACTGATTAAACAATTTGTTTGGGCTCGCATATCTTACAAATAAAGAAACGGGAACTGAAATTCAGGTGGATTCAAGACTTTATTTATTTATTTATTTATTTAATCATTTATTTATCAGAGACAGAGAGAGAGCACAGGCGGGAGAAACAGCAGAGGGAGAGGGAGAAACAGGCTGCCGCTGAGCAGGGAGCCCGATGACCTAGGGCTCGATCCCAGGACCCTGAGATCATGACCTGAGCCTTTGGGCAGACGCTTAACTGGCCAAACCGCCCAGGTGCCCCTCAAGACCTATTTTAAATCACCATAGTGCATTCTATCTAGTAGAGTTGGACAGAACAGAATCAACTTCAATTCTTTTTGGCAAACTTGGTAATGAATTGGCCTTGAACTTCTCAGTTGGGTTGTGCCCACGCTACTAGAAGTGGAGCATGGGGCCCTGAGAAGGAGAGGCTCCAGGAGAGCTGAAGGGTTTAGGGCAGCTGCAATGGGCCATATGTTGGGCAATCGGCAGGAGGGAAGGCTCAGGTGAAGTTGGGTGGCTAGAATTTGCCCAAGTACCAAATCAGTGGTTCCTAAACTCCATATTAGGATCACCTGTACGTGTTTTAAAACTTTCAAAACAGAGGGCATACCTCAGACAGTCAAGTCATAGTCTCTGGGGTTGGACACAAACATCAGTGTTCTCTGCAGCTACTCAGGTCGTTCCGGAGTGCAGATAATTTTGGGAACCTCTGCTCTTGACTGTTTGCTTCTAATGCTCAAGAGGCAAAGCCTTTAATTATTTATAAAGAGCCCAAAGAGCACTGAATAATGGTTTTGGGTTTTGGCATAGCTCAGGGTTTGGCAAACTTTTTCTGTATAGAGCCAGATAGCAAATAAAATATTTTAGGCTTTGTAGGCCAAGAGGCAAAACTGAGGATATTATGCAAGTACTTATGTAACAAGAGAGAAAACAAATTTCCACAAATTTTCTATTAAAGAGATTCAAAACTTTATGGATGCTAAACTTGGAATGTCACAGAATATGTATGTGTCATGAAATATTATATTTCTTTTGATTTTTTTTCCAACTGTTAAAAAATTTAAAAAATATTCTTAGCTTGTGGGCTCTACAGAAACAGGCTGCTGGCTGGATTGGGCCGGTGAGTTGAAGGGTTGGAATTTGCTGGTTCATGGTGTAGTTAGTGATGTACCTTGGTGAATCCAAGGAAGCTGTCAGACATAAGTATTTAAATAAAAATATCAGTATTCAAATGAGGGCCATCCCTGACTAGCAGTAAAACCTGCCTTGAAAAATCATTATCCTTTCTAAGGGCAATATGCAAATCAAATGACAACATTTAGAGACAGTCTATCCATATTTTTGATAAAAAATTAAAAATAGCCGGGTGAAAATATGGATAAACTATAGTCCACTACATGGAGTAATGTGCTTTGTAAACGATTCAAAATACTTAACTTTTAAAATATAAAAAACTTAAAGGGGATTTTAATTTGATTTGAAACAGCTTGGTTTTTAACCAACCAGGTGTCCATTCTCTCCAGACCCCAATTTGCTAAAGGGCCCTGGTTGCAGAGTGCAGCCCTCTTGTGTTTCTAGCTTGTGCGTTTGGATATGGGGATTATAGGCCAAAAATGGCTATTTTACGGAAATGCTGTCTGTGTCATCAGGTAGATGGTCTGAAATACATTAGAAGGGTGATAGAAATCACTCTACTGTCTTTTTTTTTTTTTTTTTTTTTTAATACCCCTAAGCGAATGTTAAGGATTCCTATATGCCTCCCAAATCACACATCTGGTAATAATCAGGGAGAAACTTGAACCCACATCATCTGACTCTGACTGCAGATTTCTGTGCTCAGTCATCACACCACTCACACTTCAGAATATGCTGCAAAAGGAAAAGCCCAGCTCTGCAGATACCCTGTGTGAAAAGGTGCTGAGACTGAGGTCTGTTCAGTCCAGGCCTCAGAATTTTCACAGGTCCAGGGGCCTGACTCCTCCAATAGAGCTCTGCCTCTCCCTCTCGCTCTCTCCCTCTCTCTTAATGACCCAACCCATCCATTCTTTTATTTTTATGTATTTCTATGGTCAGATATTTTTTTTTTTTTTAACAAAGATTTTTTGTTTATTCAGGAGAGACACACAGAGAGAGGCAGAGACACAGGCAGAGGGAGAAACAGGCCCCATGCAGGGAGCCTGATGTGGGACTGGATCCTGGGACCCCAGGATCACACCCTGGGCCGAAGGGAGGCACTCAACCACTGAGCCACCCAGGCGTCCCGATCAGATCTCTCTTTTTAATATTAGCTAGTATTTCCATTAATTCAGAATCTTAAAACAACAATATGATGAATTAAGAGAATAGTTATGCATCCACAGCAGAATGTACTATGTCCATTTTCCCAGCTCAGTGTAAAAACATATAAAAAATTTGAATGCCATATAAAAACACACAAATATAGGTGTGGCCACAATGTGCTTCTCACGTTCATTATCAAACCCTAGTTGTGCCTCCTTCCGTGCTTTCTGTGCTGCTCGCGGGTTATTTCCCAGGAGTCATTATCGGTTGTCTTTCAGGGGCAGCAGAGAGGTTGAAAATGGTCATTTCCTTGCCCCACCCAGTGGCCAGCTCCACTTCAACAGAAGCTCTGTTTAAACAGGCTACTTATTTCCTATTCCCTTCTTAAGGATTTTTATCTTGAAAACTAGCCTGAGGAGTTGTCACAATTACAGAAAAACGATTTTAAGCAAAAGGATATTACTATATTTATGTAAAAAGAACATTTAGAAGGTGCTTAGATACCCAACTATATTTGGTTAAGTACCTTTTAGGACATATAAGGCTGCATATTATGTAATTATTAAGAGTTAAATTTTGTAGCAGGATATGAAATGTTTTATTAAAATGTTAATTATTTAAGCAAGGTGAAAATTCTACATTCTGTATGTATATGATATGATAATCAATCTGACTGCATATTGACATGGATGCAAAGTTATACACAAAAGAGACTGAAAAAAAGAAAATGTTAATTAATAGATCTGGGGGGTAAGCTTACTGATTTTCTTTCTATTTTTGCTTCTTTCCCATGTTGAGCACATATTACCATTCTAGAGATCTTTATATTTATTTAAAAGAAATCCTACTGGCGGATTCAGTATCATAATCACTAAGTATTTTATTGTTCTGGATTGTAACTTGCTGTCACTCTACTATCTCCAGGCATTTTATAACCAGACCACCCTGAATTCTTGCATTAATAACTTCAGATAGTTTCTCATTGACAAAAGACACAGTTAAAAAAAAAAAAAAATCAGAGAAAGGAATCTTAGGACCTGAAGTTCCAAAAACAATGTTTGCAATTTATTTATTTATTTTACTTTAGTTTAATATATGTGTTTAGTTGGGTCCCCCCCCCCCACCACCACCACCACCAACCTGTGAAAATATTCACTGCTAGTAGAAGTTGCCAGAAAACAGAAAGCTCCTCCCCTTGGAGTTTGTCTGCCTTGAGAGCTTGCCAGGCGTTGAAGGGGGCCCTCTGCTGTTAGCTAGATTTATTACAGTAAACTTTGATTTACACGGCTCCGTGCCCTTCCCTGAACCTACTCAGGTTTTTAATGTTTCTGTTATGATCGTACATTTCGCATAACACAGGGAACATAAATTCCACGATGCCAGCTGGCTCGGCTCATCATCCACCAGTTCCGCCCTTTATGAACTATACCACAGCCTGGGAACATCTGGCGGTTTCCCATTTCCACGTTAGAGTGGGGTTCTGACCTCTATTTCCCTTTCAAATGGGTCTCTTCGGCAGAATAACTCTGCTTTCTGCATGAGCTTCGCCCTCCACAGGTTTGCAGTGCACAGGAGGCCCTTGTGCACTTGTCGCAGCGGCCTGCCTCTCCGCCCTGCTCCCTGGACCCCCTTTGTTAGCTTCTCCCAGCCGGTAACTGTGACCCCTCTGCCCATCTTCCTCCTTGGGCCTTTAATTTTTAAAAACATCCATCTGTGTTGCATCCGAGGGCTCATCCGTTTTCACAAGTCTAGTTACGGTGTCTCAACAAATGACCCCCTGGGCTGTGTCATCTCCAGGGCCCTGGACGAGGAGCCGGCAACTGGGGTTTTCTGGGCACCTGCTACCTGGGCACGGTGGGGGAGGGGGGTCCAAACAGTAGAGATCAGAAAGTTATAAAAATATATCTCTTTGCCCATCTTCCTTTGAGGGCATCGGAAAATCTCTGCCCCCTGGGACTGAGCTCTTGGGACGATGTTTCTTGAGTGTCTGTGACCCTGAGTTTGCCCCCGTGCTTTTCTCTCCTCATGCCATCAGAAAGACGTCGCTTCACATCTGGAGGGTGGTTCTAGCCTTTTTAACTTTTTTTTTCCTAGCCTCTCAGAACTGTTTCCTTCTCTCTGTTCTGCGTGTACTGAACACGCGAGTCTTCCTAAGAAACACCTCTTTAGTCATTTCCCTCCCCCCTGAAGATACCTGCCATGCTTCTCCGTTGCTGACGGGTTCAGTTTTGAATGTTTCACCCTGATATTCTAGGTCCTTTAAACGTGGACTTTACCTCTCCAGCCGAGTATCTGCTCCTAACAAGGTTATTCCAACTGGCCTGCCTCCTCCCTGCTCCTCTCTTCCCTACCCCAGGCCTTCCATCCCTACGCTAACGCTTTGTCTCTTCATCCCTGTCTGCACTGCTCTCTTTCAGTCTATGTGTCAAAATCCAACTCCCATTTGAAATACTCCTATTTCCATCAACTATTCTCTAATAATCAGGCAATGGGGATATGATCCTGTCTCAGCTACCCGTTGGGTATTTATTACTAGTTCCGCACATTATAGTACTTTATGGTATTTCGTTTGATGCTAGGGTGTATTCTCTTGGGCGCCCTTAATTGTCCCTTTTCTATCTTGTCTCACTCACTGTATCTGTGTTTATGGGGAGCAGACTATGGTCTGGTATTTCACATTGGGGGACCATGTTGGGCTTCGTCAGTTGCTTAAACTCTGTGGAATTCATTTTCTTCTGTAAGTTGGAGATGATGATACTTCTCTACTTATCCCTTTCTGATACTTGAAGCTAAAATGAAATAACGTAGGGAAACACTTCACAGCTTTCAAGCTCACGTGTGACCACTATCATGATGATGCGTAACCTCCCTCTCTCCCTCCTGAAATATCACCTAATATAGGGTCATAGAATTTCTTTCTGAGGATAGAGTTAATCACGAAAGAGCATCACAGCCATCATGAGGAAAGGACACTGTGTGTCTGAAGGCACATCACAGCTGCCAGAGTAAAAGATTGAGGTCGCTGTCTTCAACTCAGCTCTTCATTTTCCCTAGCCGTCGACGTTGATAGTGCCTATTTGCGTTCATACCAAGGCTCTTGAGATATCCATCTGGACTTACCTTTTATACTCTAGCGATCTGGGGTCAAAACTCCCAAGTATACAGAAATTGCTTTCTAAAAGTGACCCAAAGCATCCTAATTATTTGATTGAATAGCTACTCACTACCCTTATCTCCCAGGCCTCTCTGTCACATTAGATGCCATTAGGGTTGTAAAATACGGTTTGAAGAAACAGGGAGATATTTCAATGCAAGAGATCACAAAGGAGGAGACAGATTTGACTACATTATAACGAAGGATATGTATGTCTACATCAATAATTTATTATTAAAAGATTATTTATTTGAGAGAGAGGGAGTGCATTTGAGAGAGGGAGAGGGAGAAGGGGAAGAAAAGAGAGACACTCTCCCACTGAGCGTGAAGCCTGAAGTGGGGGCTCGGTCTCAAGACCCTGAGATCACAGCCTGAGCTGCAGTCAAGTTGGGCGCTTAACTGAGCCACCCAGGTGCCCCTACATCAATAATTTAAAAAGCGAAATGGAAAGGCAAGCAGAAACTTGGAAAATATTTGCTTTGTATTTGACAATCCTATTAATATCCTCATCTTAAAACCTCTAAATAACATTGAAAAAGATACACACTATAATAGGAAAATGGGAAAATATTACAAACATACAAAACCTACAAGTCACAGAAACATATATGTTCAAAAACATACAAATCACCGAAGAGAACATGTAAATATTATATGTATAATGTTCTTCTTCGCTAATAAAGTCAGTGGCTAGTTTTAGGTCTCATTTTTTTCCTGTTGAAATGTTGCAGAAGTATGTTAAACTTCTTTTGAACAGGCTCCATTAAAAATTCTGATCAGCTTGCTTGGAGTCCTTCATATTGAGCCCAAAATGGTGGGCCTCGTCTGCACTGTACTTGCTTGAGAGTATCCTCTGGGCATACGTTTTCCTTTTTCCCAGAATCTGATGGGGGCATGTGCATCCTAACACCAATCTTAAAAATATCATTAGCTTGCAAAGGCATGTTTATATCAAGTTACGCCTTTAATAAAGTATATCTGCCATCTCCCATCCAATGAAAAATAAAATCTGAGAATTACAGGTAAAATCATGTCAGGTCCTGTTGAAAGAATGAGTGATGGGTTGTTTAAGAAGGTGAAGAACAAAGAAAGAAATTTCGTCTCCATCTAAACACTGCTTTGCATCTATACTGTCAGTCTGTATTCTTGGTTCAAAGTTATAGATCTTCCCAGTGATACATGAGCCGCCGAGCATAGTCTTACACCACGTTGCCAAGAGCTTTCTTTTTTTTTTATTTTATTTTATTTTTTTTATTTATTTATTTATTTATTTATTTTTTTTGCCAAGAGCTTTCTTATTGCCTTGAACATTTTTTTCCCCCCTCCTATATTAAAATATGCCCTTTGGGACATGGGTCTGGAAAAGTATTCCTTTTTTTTAGAGCTACTAATTTCAAATGGAACTGACATTGCAAAGATCTTATAAATGTTCTTTTCTACTTTCATAAATCAGGCACCATTATTGAGTATGATGTTCCCAGCACTTTATATACACAATTCATTTAATATTGTGACAATGTGGAAGAGGAATTTATTTATTTATTTATTTATTTATTTATTTATTTATTTATACAGAAGAGAACCAGAAACATGTCTCATATAAAATAAATAGCTTATTTAAAGTTCAAGCTACTGAGATGCCCTCCTTTGAACTCCTTTGCCTGACTCCAGGGTCCATATTTCTCTACCTTACCTCATTTTTTGATGTTTTTTTTTTTTCAACTCTGTAACTTTTGTACTATGTGCATGTTAAAATTGACACAAAGCTTATCATGTGAACTCAGTGGTCCTTGATTTGTGTTCTGAGGTACTTTGGAACTCTCTAGACTGTCGGAACCTTTTATGACGGTTTCCACTGATCCTATAAAATGACTTACCTACTGCATCTGGAAGCATCTAGAAGTTCTTATCAATCATGAAAACGTTGAAGAATTCCCTTTCTGAGCTAAAGAATAAAAAACAGGACTTCTGTAAGACCTCATAGAGCAGTGTGATTTTTAGGCTAGTGATGGTCATGGCAAGACGACTGTTCTGAAACGTATTTTTATGTTCTGAGCTCTCAGAGCGTTTAATGGCAGCCTTGGGAAAAAAAACTCTCATCAAGAAATATTCCTAGGTGGTCATCCATGCAATCCATATTGAATGCTCTGTCTGGCTTGACTGTCTCCTTGGGAGCAATATTTAGTAGAGAAATTCTAGTAACATTTGCTTTAATGACATTAGAACATCATGAGTGGCCTAGTCAGTATCAGGTAGGATACAAGGAAAATTGTCTTTCTTCCTTTTTCAGACCTTACAGTTATGGCAGGGGATATACCGCTGCTG
The DNA here is from genome assembly GCF_011100685.1 of Canis lupus familiaris. NCBI lineage: Eukaryota > Metazoa > Chordata > Mammalia > Carnivora > Canidae > Canis > Canis lupus. The sequence continues at coordinate 69,137,214 of NC_049233.1, forward strand.
GGTTCAAGTTTCGGCTTTGCTACTTGAGAGGTGAGTGACCTTGACAAGCCAGTTGACACCTCTGAGTTTCCATTCTCCTACCTTATGTAATAATAATAATAAGACTCAAAACACTAGTTTGTACAAGATATTGAAAATAATAAACATGCAAGTATTTTGTGGACTTTAAAAGTACTGTACACAAAAATAAACAATCCAATTTAAAAATGGGCAAAGATCTGAATAGAGATTTCTTTAAAGAATACATACAAATGGCCAATAGCCACATGGAAAGATGCTCAACATCATTAGTCATCCAAACCACAATGAGCTAGCACTTTACACCGATGAGGATAGCTACTATGAAAAAAATCAGTGAGAATGAGTGTTGTTGAGGATATGGAGAAATAAGGACGCTCACAGGGTCCAGATTGCTGGTGGGAATGTAACATGGTGCAGATTCTTGGTAAAACAGCCTCACCATTTCGTTAAAACTTAACATAGTTACCATATGATTCAACAATTTTACTTCTGGTTAAATACCTCAAAGAAATAAAAATGCATGTCGACACACAAAAAAAACTTATGCATGAATGTTCATAGGCATTATTCATAATAGCTAAAAGATGGAAACGGCTCTGATGTCCACCAGCTGCTGAATAGATAAATGAAATGTGTATTCATCAAATAGAATATTACTTGGCAATCAAAAGAAATGAAGTATTGATACACACTATTACATGGATGTACCTTGAAACATGCTGAGTGGAAGAGGCCAGTCACAAAGGATCACTTGCTGTATGAATCAATTTATATAAAATGCTCAGAGTAGGCAAATCCGTAGAGATAGGAGGTAGGTTGGTGGTTGCCTATGACTGAGAAGGTTAGAGGCAAATAAGAAGTGACAGCTGACGGGCATGGGGTTTCTTTAAGAGTGATGCAAATGTTCTAAAAATTGATTTGTGTGATCGCTGTACAATTGTGTGAATAAACTAGCAACGATGACACGTTTCAAATGGGTGAAATGTATACTCTGTATGTGAATTATATATATATCTCAATAAAGCTGTTATTATTAAAGTACTGTACAGTATGTCATTATAACAATTTGTCCTACTTCTATCTTTGTATTTGTCCTTTATCACAACCACAAGATAGTAGTATTCTCAGCTTTTGGCTCTAAGCTAGAGACAAACGTCCACTGTAAATTTTTTGTGAACTCTTATAACGAAAATTTTCTTAGGAAAGTAGTTCACAAAGGAATCTCACCAGATGAGTTTTATTGCAATGAGTCCTGGGGAAACGTGTGAACATTACTGTCTGTGATTTGATTATAGGGAAGCATCTGGCTGTGGACTGTTTCAGGTCAGCTTCTCACCTTGGTTATTTACATTCTCCACATTTGCCATCATCACAGGGAGTTGGTGCAAATCAGTACAAAATGGCATCAAGGTGAACACTTCCCTATTCTCAATTTCCCTAAGATAATTTACCATGATTCCTGGGTAATAAATATGCTTTGCGTCCAGGATTTTGTTCTTAGAATCTACTTTGTTTGTAGGCTTCTGACTTAAACAAAAAAAATATCCGCCCTCAAAACAAAACAAAACAATTCTGGCCCACAGCAATTTGTAATACGTTTTTATTTATCTTTCCTTAGTATATTGCATGGTCTGCGAGGATAAGAAGTTTCGTTTCATTTAATTTCGTATTTTGTGGGTTTGATACATAGGGCTCAACCAGTGGTTTCTTGAATGATGAATTAATGAATAAATGGATGCAGAAAGCAAGCTGAGCAGAAATACTGACATTTATCTGACACATGGGCCACAAAGACAGCCACGCGGATTTGGGTAAATGTAAGGGCCTTAGCAGGCTGAACGTGGAGGTTTTTGTCACTCACAAGTTACCTTGTCAGGCCATGGAAAGCAGAAATTTGTAGTTGATTCAAATTTCACAGGCTTTGACAGAAGCAGGATGGTGGGAAGCTACGTCTTAGCACCTGAGCCTCACTTGCCCCCATCTGGGGCATTGACGGTGTGCAAGCCTCTACTTAGCCTCTCATCAAAGAAGTGGGGAGGGGAAAAGGATTGGGAGGGGGGGATAATTCCTTGTTGTAATCGTATTCCAGAATTCAGAGATCCTAGAAGGCCTCCAGAAGCAGCCCTTGAGAAATGTCCCTGATCTGCTCTACCAAAAATGACATTAAGAAAGGAACTCATGAGGGGTAAATATAAAATTGGGATTGTGATGGAACTAAGTAGATTGAGAGGAACCTGCCCAGACCAATGGCTCTTAGGCAGGGGACTGGACACCTCAAGCTCAGCAGCTTGCGGTGTGTGCTGGGGCCACCTGCCCTTTGGTTCAGTGCATTCACTTGGGCTCAGCCAGCTGTGTCACCTCCCCCACCCTGGGAGCCCCCGTCCGCTGTGTCATCTCCAAGCCACCACCACCTGGCCAGTGTGAAACTTGGTCCAAATAAGAGCAGAAAAGGGTTAAATCCTACAGGCACAGGTGTCTGGCAGCTTTTGCCCTTTTGGGCCATTCTCAGGGCAGCGGGTAGCTTGTAAATGAGCACGGGGGGCAGTCGGTGGAGACCCCCGCCTCTCCTCACTTTCACACCTCGACAGTAGGATGACGTGCGAGGATTCCTTTCTCTCTGGCTTCCCTCCTCAAGAAAGAGTGAAGCTTCAGCCTTCATCCTGTGTTGCGGGGCTAGCCATTCCTACACAAGGCCTGTGTCCCCTTTCCCAATTTGCCTGAGCAGGCTTCCCTAAGTGCAGGACTCATCGATGCGGGAAAGGTGGGTTGTTCTTGGCTCACTTACCTAGTCAGACTGTACCTCCTGACCTGGGCTCTTGGCACCATGAGGAATTTGAGCCAAGTTCCATGCCAACTTGGTCTCACTCCTGATGGAATAAACAGCTAAGGCTTCCTGGGCTCTGTGTCTAGGCAGCCGGACTCTTTGATGATTCCTTTCTTATCCAAAGCTGCTTCTCCCTGGATGGGGACACTCACAGAATGAGCTGGTGCTCAGGACGTGTTGCATGGAAAGAGGCGGGGGTGGGGGGGTGGGGGGGTGGGCGGTGGTGTGGCCTGCTGTCTGCTCCCTTCCCCGATGGCAGGGAGGACACCCCAGTTCCATTAGCGGATATGTCCACTAGCTAATCAAGAATTGGAGCCGAGTGCTCCAGAGAGCTGAAGCACCAGGCAGGGCTGGCGCAGGACCTGGTCTCTTGCTCAGATTCATAGGAACGAAACGGTTAGGAGTAGAGTTTTAACCGTAAAGTGGACGGTGTGTCATTGACGCATCACTCAACAATATTTGTTATCGGCCCAAGGCCTGGCAATAGCTGTCTAAAAAAGATGAGTAAGAGCAAGATGAATTTTTTCTTGGCCCTGAGGGGTTCAGGACGTATTGAGGGAGAGAGGCAGGTGCTATGCAAAGGGGGGCGGGGGTGCTCGGGACAGGCTGGGAGCACCCCCCACCCCGCTCTGGACCCCGGGGACTGAAAGAGGGGCCAGAGGCAAACTGAATGGAGCCCCGCCACCATCAGGAGGTTAGGATGCAAAGAAAACACCTTTAATGGAAACGTTAGCACTTGGAGATCTCGCAGATGTGCTGTCCTTGAGGCTCTAGCAGGAAGAACTGGCTGTCCCCCTGGGAGGGGCAGCGTCCCCGTGGTCCCAGGGGCACCAACTAGAGCCCGAGGACGGCTTCTGCTGTGGGAGCCAACATGGCTTGTTTTCTCTGCAATCTCAGAGAATTTGAGCAAAGCCTTTTCAGAGCAGTGACAATAGCTTTTCTTTTAAACACTCCCTGCGTTTCCCATTGTCTGTCAGGTACCTGGTGGATGATTTTCATAAAAACCTTGTAAACTAGTATTAGTTTACCTACTTGACAGAAAAGAAAATAGAGATATAGAGAGGTTAGCTTAATAATTTCGTCGCTCAGATAGTAAGTCTTGGGGCAGGTTTTTGGTCCATGATACACAGTCTCTAGAAAGCCCTACTGTTTATTATATTAAGCCTGCACCGTATAATCATCATCTAACCTACCAGGGCCCGAAAAATGTCTCTAGATGTCTTCTGAAATGCTTTAAAATGCTTATTTTTAAAGTTTTAAAGAATGAGACCCCAAACAATTTTAAAGAAAACAAGCAAACAGACAAGTCAAATTCTAACTCGAGGGATAGCGGGATATTAAGAGTGGGGTTAGAGTCTCATTCTGATTCTTGCTACAAAACACCCCCTTGGGCTGCTGTTTCTTTCCCTGGAAATGAAAAGCAGTGAATGAAAGGATCTTATACCTCTCTCTTAACTCTAAGATTCCTTTTTTTTTTTTTTTTTCAGGTGAGGAAATGTGACATTTCTGTCACTGATGTGAACCAAGGGAGGGCTTTTTATGGTAGAGTGATTGTCAAACCTGGACACATTCTTAAATGTGACTGTCAGGGGGAGAGAAATTCTTCTGGAGACCACACTACAAATATTGTTTTGAATTTAGAGTCACAGCCATCCATTTTCTCTGCAGGATGTGTAGACGTTAGTGTACATTTCTTGGTTTCTGATGTTTTGCTGGAAGGTTCTGATTGAAAAGTTCATTTCCTTACATACCAGGAGCAGTGTTTGTAGGTCAACCTCCCACACTCTACTCTAATATTTGAACTCTCTCAGGAATATCCTGAGATTTCCTGGGCATATGATTTAATTTCTGGCTGCCTAGGTCTTGAATGGGGGCGTTGGAAAATAGGAAACAGCGAGAAAGGACCTCCAGCTACTGGTGCAGGGAGCTCATTCTATATCTGGCCTGAAGAACATGGTGAAGAACCCTAATGGCTTACTGCCAGTCATCTTACTTCTTGCTTGTTGCATCCTTTCAGTGCCTCTGCACAAAACTGAATGCGGAGTGTCTCTGCCTCCTCCGCTCCCACGCTCAGGAGTGTAGACACCGGATGAAAAGGCGCATCGCTTGCAAATCAGAGACACTGCAGACAACTGGTCTCCCGTCCCAGCAGGGTCCTTAGAAGTTCCTGCCAATGCTTGTACTGCTCAGAGTGGGCCAGGTCCCTCAAAGATTCCCCACACTCACCAAAGTCCTTCTGACCCCCTTCAGTGCCCTCTTCTGCCCCAGCAGGCGACCTTGCCGTCCCTACACTGAGGACGTTTAGGTCCCAGGTAAGCCCTCCATCAGCCACCAGCCAGGTACCTACATGCCTCCATCTGTTCATACCCACGCTGGTTCCAACAATCTGTCTTCTGGTCTCAAGGACTGGCTTGCTCCTTTCTCAAGTCCAGGTCCGGTAGGTCCCCGACCCATGTCACTGCCCCCAGGCCACTCAGAACTTGGTGGCATCTCATTCCTAAGTCATGGCCCCACTCTCCTGCCTCCCCAGCCTTTCCCTCCCCAAGGTTCCCAGGGAAGCAAACTGGCCATGTTTCTCTTTAGCCACCATCAAGGCTCTCTCTTCTTTGAGATTTCAAATGTTCGAGGGGGTGGACTCGACCCCTAACTTTGCTTCCTTACCTCCTACAGATATCTGGCTTTTGTCCCCACCGTCCCTTAACTTTTCTCCACTATCATCACCAAAAGCCCCTGGGGGCCAAGATGCAAGATCCTTTTCTGCTCCTTAGCTTCTGGGCCTGGGTGTTGCACTTGGCGAAGTTGACCACTCTCTCTTTTTAGAAACACTCTCTGTATTTCCTTGGTTTCTCCGACACTACGTCCTTCTGGTCTTCTCCATTCCAACCTGGCTGTGCTTCTCTCCCATAGGGGCTTCCCTCCCAGTATCATCACTTAAAAGTTCGTTGGAGGTAGCGTTGGGTCGTAATTAAGAGTGAGAGTTTCTGAATCAGATTGTCTCTTACTATTTGTGCTTCCATAGATTCTAAACCCCTCTGTGACCCAGTTTCTTCATCTTTTACAATGAAATTAATAATGTTTCACATTGTTATGAGGATTAAATCAGATAATGCATGTAAAGTATTTACCGTGAAATTATCATTTCAAAGAGAAAATTTAATTGTTATGAGCTGACTTAACTGTATAAAGAAGCATTCCAAAATAAAGTATTAAGCTTTCCAATTTGCAATAGCAGCTCATCAAAATTCCATCATGCTTTAGGTTGGTTTAACTGTAAATGTCCTAAGTACTATTTGAAAAATGCTTTTCAATATTTTTCAATGCTTTTCTGAATTTGCCATGATGGAACCAATTCAGATTTTTAGTTATAGGGGGAACATTTGGCAGGATTTCAGAGCATCTAAGACTGTTTTAAAATACCTAGATATCTAGTTTGGTGACTACACACAGCCTTTTTTTTTTTTTTTTTTTTTTATATATATATATAAAGCTGTTACACACAACTAAAAAGAAGTTTCAAAACCACAAAAAAATATGGGATGCCTGGGTGGCTCAATGGTTGAGCATCTGCCTTCAGCTCAAGTCGTGACCCCAGGGTCCTGGGATCGAGTACCGCATCGGGCTCCCCGGAGGGGTGGGGGGGCTGCTTCTCCCTCTGCCTGTGTCTCTGCCTCTCTCTCTGTGTCTCTCATGATTAAATAAAAAAAAAATCTTAAGAAAAAAAAACCCACAAAAAATCTCCAAAGCATTTGGATTTTTGGAATCACTCATATGATTTTTTTAACTTGTGTTTATAATTAAAGCAAGCCATAATTACATTTTTAAAAAAATAGGTAAGTTCAACCTTTCTTTCTGATAAGTTAATATAGTTAACAGAGATGTATCAGCTCTTAAATACAAATATGATTGATTTCGAACTTATATGTGGAGCCCATCATAAATCAGAACAAATCACCCCTTAAAATGCTCATAGAAATTGAGATACATGAATAATGGAAAAATCTTACAGTTTTGACTTGACAGTTCTTCTCTTTCTTATTTGGCTGTTTTAGAAAATTTGAAAACCATATAATATTTCAGATTTCTGATGTACATTTTTTTTCCTTAAATCTCAACTTAACTATTTTTGATCAGCCGTTTACAGACTGTCCTGAAGGTGCATTAGCCTTTTAGCATGTTAAGATATCATTTAGTGATTTTTTTTTTATTCACTACATAGTGAATATTTTGGTTCTGTAGATTCTTTGATCTTGAAACATCAGACCAATTGGACTAGGCAATGTTTTAGGTGCTTTGCACATTTTGGCCTTACGAGGGTGACCAAGTATTTTGATTTGCCCAGGACAGTCCCGGGGTCAGCACTGAAGGTCCCTCGTCCCCCGAGCAATTTCTAATCCCAGACAAACCAGAAGAGTGGGCTACCCTGGGCTCAGCCAAATCCTCCATGTGGCCTGACCAAAATTGTCTCCTGGTTTCAGAAAAATCCAACAATCAAACCAAACCAAACTAAACCAAGCCCAACCAAAACAAACAAAAAACCCTGTTCTTTCAACTCGTGCGTCCGTAACCAGAAACTGAAGATATCGATTGCATATTGCAGCCAGGTTTATTGACGTGCCCACTTCATGTTTCGTGTTCTTACAACCTGAAGCTGAATGTTAAAGGTAAACAATCTCAGATCAAAGTGGTTCCAGTTGGGTCTACCTTTTTGAGCATCAGATGTCTGCACAGATTCCATGTCTGTATCAAGAGCACTTTGATCTGTACCCTCCACTCAGCACTTAGAAACCGGACTTATGATTAAACACTGCAGGCGTCCTCGCATCTGGTGATATGAGACCACAGGAACAGGAGAGTAGGTCCAGCTCTTGACTTTTTGTGGGAAGATCACCCACATTTTAGTTGGATTCATTTCCAGCTTCCTGACCCACTGAGAGGGGCATCTTTTACTCCCCCCCAGGAGGAGACCAAAAACTGCATCGGTTTCTGGGACGTCCCACATCCAGGAGACACAGTGGAAGCTGGCAGCAAGTGGCAGGGCCATTCAGTGACTTCCCCCAGCCATCTCTGCTTCGTGGTGCAATTTAAGGTAGATGAATGGTTCACTCTGGGCTCCAGGCCAACTAACCAGCGCTGGGGAAAATCATTCTCACACCCACGCTTGATGCACACACACACCCACCCACCCACCCCACAACTCTCTTTCCTGCCTCGCAGCCCCCCAGATGAGAGCCTTATACCCAAGGAAGCAGCAGGTTCTTTCATTGCCGTCTCTGAGCTACAGGAATCAAAGAGCAAAATGGCTGTTTTCCTCTGAGAACTGGCACCAAACAGAAGGAAGGAAACGACTTCTCCAATTCAAGTATGTTTTAATCTCTGGAGAAGTGGGGATTGGGGAGGAGCAGAACTGGCCGAGGAATCAGTGGGAAAGTCATCAATTTTGTCCCTTATCCCAGCAACTGAGATCCTTCCTTTACAGCACCGCCCACCCCTTTTTCTTTTTTCAAAGAGTTTGGATAATGAACAATCCCTTTCGAAATTCTCAAGTTCAAAAATCTCCCAGTGGAGGAAAACAGGGAGGTTTTGAGTAAATCTCCAGAGGCTGGAGGAATCTTTTATAAACACGCTCAGAAATTTCAAGATTCACACACACCTCATGGATACCCGGCCCCAACCTAAGCTAAAGAATCCGGCTGAAAAACAAGCAAACCATTCTTTACTTCTTCCCTTTGGTACTTTAAGTATTTTAAAAGGTCAACTCATAGTCTTTATTTCTTTCTAAGAAGTATCTATCGTTCTAAGATAGAGTGAGCAGTAAGCGCTATGGTGGTCCACTGGTAAAAACGGCCGCCCCATGTGACCTGAACCCAATCGTGAGGACACAACTGGACAAATCCAGATGGGGGTCATCGTCTGACTCCACTGGCGTGGACTTAACGAAATGTCAATGTCCTGAAAAACTTAAAAAAAAAAAAAAAAGTGGTGGTGGGCTGTTCTGGAATAAAAGAGATTTAAGAGACATGACAAGCAAAATAAAACAACCAACGACAACAACAACAAAAAAGGAGATTTAAGAGATACGACAAGCAGAACAATTCAATTCTCGGACCACAGAATTCCTTCCTCACTCATCTCTACTGGTTCGTAAGGAGATAGTAGCTCAGTACTCATTAGGAAGTAGAAATAAAGTCTAGGTTCAACGGGCACACCGTTTCCAGTGCTATAAAGGCATCTTTCAAATATAAAGAGCTTTAGAGCCCTTGCACCTCGATTTTTTATTGTGACAATGATATTGTAGTTATGAAGGATTCTTTCACTCTTTATGAATCACATGCTAAAGTATTTAGAGGCAGAATGTCTTGATGTCTCCCACTTATTATTATTTAATTAGTAAAGAGAGAAGGAGAGAGAGAGACAGAGACAGTGAGAGAAAGAAGGCAAATGCTAAAGAAGCAAACTCTCGTTGAAATACTGATTTGGAGCTCACGCTGGAAAAATGCCCTATTGCATGTTGTCCAAGGCCAGGCCAGTTCACCATTTGGCTGTTGAGCCCCCAGCTCTTCCCACATGTTCCAAAGATCTGCATTTGGTCCAGCTTCCGTTCAAGTTCCATTGGCGCTAGCAGGAAGAGCTTTACTCTCTGAAAAGGTGTGTCAGAGCAGAAGAATTTCTTACAGATGTCCCTTATAGAAATTTTCCAAATTCGTTTCTCTCAATTAATTTTCCAATCAGTTTCTACACCCATCTCATTATATTTTTAATTTAATTTGCAAATAAAATGGCATTTGCATTTTCTGGAGTAACTTTGTCCCTTCAATTACCTCTCCTTTCCATTTCTAGAATCTCAATTATGTTATGATATGACATGCCACAATAATTGCATTGTAAAAAGTCATGAACCATGATAATAGGGAGGCTATTCATAAAGATATTCCCTCGCTGTCTCGCTGTCTATTCACACTAAGGGCCTGATTCATGAATTTGAAAGAAAAATTCCATGATTATGTGAGCTAGTGGAGAATCTTTGTTTTAATAGGTCAAATAACTCAGGGTACTGGGCATGTTCGCATATGGGAGTTTTTGAACACGGTTTTTAAAGCAAGCCTTTGGGGCTTCTTATTTAAAAAATATCAAAAGTAGTTTGATATAAATTCACCTTTGTTTAAATAAAGGATCCTCAGTCACAAATTTGACCATTCTGTTCTTTTGCCGGAGGCGGGGGTGGGGGGGGGGAGGTCATTGTTTTTGAGCACCTGCCAGCCCACGGGTCTGTGAAGATCGATTTTCAGCAACTGCTTGGCAAGACGGATAACTTCAACGTTCTGCCCCAATTCATTGATACTTTGGAAAGACTCCCCTCCTTATTCCTCAGTCTTTTGTCATGTGCACTTGGGGGACCAATAGTCTTGGCTCAAAAACCATTCTGTGATTCAGTTCATTTCAAGTGGAATTAGTCTTGCTGTGCTGGGCCCAATGCTGTGCAGTGTAAGGGAGAGATGCAAATGCGCACCCCCCGCCCCCGGAATTGGGGACACATGTACACGGTACCCCTACCGTAGCTGTAGTGTGATGCGTTGCCTGTGGGAATTATAAACAAAGAGTTGTCCTTGGCTCCTTGGCTTCCTCTCGCATTGTTCTGGCATAATCACAGGCTCCTTCCTCATGACTCAAATGCTTTCCACTCTTCACCGAGAGTAGCACACTGCATGTTATACTGTGGTTAGTTGGGTTGCCAGCCTAGAATGTGACTTTCTTGAGCTAATTCCATGACATTTCATTGAATACTCTAGCACCTGTCAAACTTTGTGGTATAGGGTAGAGCCTTGAAAATTATTGTTGCCTAAAATGAAAAGGATGGATGGATAAATGATGATCACTGAGAAAGCCTGGATGTCTATAAATTCTCCCATGACCAGATTGATAACCAGCTTCAGGTTTTGGAGGGTTTTGGTTTCAATATGTTACTGATACTGCTTTGCAAATAAAATCACTGGGGTAAGGACAATGGAAAAGGAATTCAATGGTCTCACCTATGTTTTTTTATTACTGCTTTTCTTTATTTGCAACGAACTGAATATTAGAACAAGTCTTCAGCTCTACTACCATGATAGTATTTATTTTTAAAGATTTTATTTATTTATTCATAAGACACACACCCACACACATACACAGAGGCAGAGACACAGGCAGGGGGAGAAGCAGGCATCCCGCAGGGAGCCTGACGCAGGACTCCATCCAAGGACCCCGGGGTCATGACCTGAGCCGAAGGCAGACACTCTACGGCTGAGCCACCCAGGTGCCTCTCTACCACCAGGATTTTAGAAATTAACTTCTATACCTCCCCTCTGTTCCTGCTCAATTTCTGGCCCAGTTTGATAGTTTCCTTATCAATTCCCATAGGATAAACCCTATCCTAGGTCAACAATTCAATTCTGGGACTTTAGAGTTCTCACCAATCTCTATGGGTTTCTAAGGAGATTGGAGCTTCCGTTAGGGAGTAGAAATAAAGTCTACATTCAATGCACACACTGTTTCCAGTGCTATAAAGGAAACCTTGAAATGTTTTTCAAGTATAAAGAGCTGTAGGTCCATCTGATTACTTGGATAGAGGAGAGAAGGATTAACTTACTTTCAAATTGCTTGGGTTAAAAGTAATGTTGTTATAGAGAGTAATGTGCAGTACGGGGGCGGCTTTAATTAAGTATCAAGAGGGCAGAGCTATTAAATGGCTTTTAAACCCTGGTACTCCGAACAATGAGTGGATGGCAAAGAAAATAAGAAAAATATATTTTTTCTTATTTGAAAAGATGTTAAGAAAATGGCAGTAAGTACACAAATGCCACTGGCTACTTCTCCTCCTTTGTGATGGAAACATTTAGATGGTTTGAGTGGCAACTAAAGGGTAGTCCTTTACAGTACGTTGTCTATAACCCTCACTCAACTATGCATTAGGCTCTATTTTCCCACGTTAGAGATGGGCTGAGTCTCAGAGAGGGACAATACCTACCCTAAGGAGACACATGTGGAAACCAAACCCAGATCTATCTCACCCCATGAGTAAAATCTCTACATGAATTTATGAAATTAATAAAACGAATCTCTGACAGTGACCTAATTAAGGCATTTAGTGATACAACAAGCTTGACAGATGGTGGTGTAGCTTCCACAGTAAGCCAGGTCTGACCTCAGCATTTCCAGCCTCTGGATGGTCTTCAGCACAAGATTAGGTCAGCATTCTCTCTATCTTTGCTCAACGAAGTCTTGTCTTAATGAAAATCACAAGATCAGATCTATGTCCCTGAATGAACTTAAGTTTTGTTTGCTTGTTTTCTTTCTTTCTCTTTCTTTCTCTCTCTTTCTTTCTTTCTTTCTTTCTTTCTTTCTTTCTTTCTTTCTTTCTTTCTTTCTTTCTTTCTCTCTTCTTTCTTTCTCTTTATTTCTCCACTCTCAGTGACACTGTAAATTTTAGCTTTCCTCTGTTAATAAAATGTTTTAACCATGTGACAAGAATCTAGGATGTAAGGGACATAGATGATTTTGGGGGTTCTTCTGATGGCACACGAAATTCCAGAGTCCGACTCTTCTGTAAGATTGGCTACAGAGTGACCTGTGTATTAATTATTCTGCGTAGTATAATTATTCACTGAAGAGCTATCTCCTGAGTACCTTCCATTCGTCAATGGGCGCTGCAGGATAGGCGACATAATTTGCAGGTTCCAGTTCAAAATAAAAAAGCAGAGTCCTTTGTTCAAAAATTGAGAATTGTAAGATGCAACAGCAGAGCATTAAGTCAGGTGCAAAGCTCTTCTACACCTTCCGTGCAACTGCATAGATTAGGCATCTCTAAAGCTGACCCTGGCTAGGTGCTCAAGACAGAGAGGTGAGTGGAAATTGCTCTTACCTCATGGAACTCACGGTCTGCTAAGAGAGACAGATTAGAAACATAATTACAACAAATACTTTGATTATTTGGTAATAATAGAAACACAATAGTAATAAAAATTATATACCAAGTACTCCAAAGGAAAAAAAAAAGATTTTCTGAGATGTTTTACTAAAGCAATGGGACTTAGGCCTAGGCTCTGGGGAAGATTTACAGAAGGAATGTTTGAAAGATGAGAATGGATGCCTGAGTGGTTCAGTGATTAAGGGCCTGCCTTTGGCTCAGGGAGTGATCCTGGGGTCCCGGGATTGAGTCCCACATCGGGCTCCCTGCATGGAGCCTACTTCTCCCTCTGCCTGTGTCCCTGTCTCTCTCTCTGCGTCTCCATGAATACATAAATAAAATCTTTAATAAAAAAGGTGGGGAGAAATAAACTAGGGATGAAGGGAAGGAAGAGTCCCTCAGGTGGAATATTTCATCAGTACAGGCTCAGGCACTAGGGCGAGGTGCTTAGCCCATCCTAGAACCGGATGAAGGAGCCTGCATATGGAGGACAAAGGGAAGGGTGGTAGGAGTTAAGACCACAGAGGCAGGTAAGCGCCCAGACACTGGGCAGTACGTAGCCTTGTAGGCCTGGGTCAGAATTTTGGGCTGGGGCTTAGGGACAATGGGGATCCACTGAAGGGTTGTAAGCAAGGGCAGGTCATGGGGGGTCTGAGCAACAGAAAGTCTAGCAGGGGGACAGAGTCGATGGAGTGCAACCATTTAGGAGGCTGTTGTGGCAACTAAGGCCAGAGCAAGTGGTGGCTGAGCCTGGGATAGTGGCTGAGGGGATGGGGAGACGCGGTGGGCGTCTTTGATAGGTGAGCAGGGTGGGCGAGCATCTGTAGAGCGGAGGCAAGAGCAGAGGGTTGGAGGGTTTCTGGCTAAACTTGCATGAGCTTGGTCCTGGCAGATGTTTAGAACCCAAGGCCCACATGACATTTTGCTTGGCCTTGTCCTTGCTGGAAACTGTCCAGAAAAATAGGATAAATAAATATTTGGAGCATGAGAAAGGATGAAAAGCCTTCCCTTTTTTACGAATCCATCTCTCTTTGGGGGAGAGAAAAATCAGTGATCTTGGTTAGTCCCTCGAGGAGAGAGCGCAGTGGGTGGTCCAGGTTAGAGGTCTGAAGCCTCCGCTAAGCATCCAGAAGCGGGTTTGCTCTGAGGTGTTGGAGGAGTCCAGAGGGGAAGCAAAGGCTGGAGCAGTGGATGCGCAGAGGGACAGCACGCGCCTTTGCCGCCGTTGGCTCTCCTTGAAGAGGGGGGTCTGACTATTTCTGGAAGGTGTGTAGAGATGTGAAGGCTCAAAAGCAGGTCTTCCTTGCAAAGGTTCTTTAAGGAAAACTGGCTGCCAAAAACCCAAACTGAGCACAGCAACTGGTTTCTTTGATATAATTAGTTTAAAAAAAAAAATCATAATGGAACCCTCTGAGTCCTTTGGGCTGAGGAAGAAGAGGTTAAGAACCAACTCTGAGCAACATCACAGCAGGAGTCCGCTCTCCCTTCTGCTGCTCTGACTCCCCGTTTCTTTGCAAGTGCTCCTTTCCCAGGGGCCGAATTCTCACCTCCTCACGGACTCATCCTAGGCCGAAGTTCTCCCCAGAGTGACTGTGGCAGGCCCACGCCTGTTACATTAGGGGAAAGTGCCCAGCCACTGGGGCATTTCAAGCCCCCTGCCCACGCACGGTGCTCTCAGCAGGTCGCCACATCCTTGCAAAGTGGGCCTCCCAGGGGTCACGGGATCAGGCTAGTTGGGGGCCTGTCATGTACTGGGTACAGAGTATAGTTCCTCGGTGAATCCTAGTAAATTGAAGGCCACCCTTATTCACTAGTTAGTGGTACTGGTGATTGGGCTAACTAGGCCCATAACGAAGTCCTCTCTGATTCACCATCTCTCCCCCCATGGGCCTATCAGAATGGCTAACGAGCCCCGCTTACGAGCCCCCATGTGACAGCTCAGTGGGATGCATTATTCCCTTTTCTTTGGCCTCGCTCTTGCAGAGAAATGACCAGAAATTAGAAACCAAGATGAAAAATAGGAGAGGATGGACCAAGACGAGGCTTTTTGATCTTCAAGCAATTGACGCCTGATAATACTTGAAGAGCAAGTGACACAGAACTGCGTGAATATTTTCTTTTCTCCCATGTGTGCATCATTTGGTTACTTTAACCAGAGTTGATGCTTTGGGATTTATGGAAAAAACAAAAAACAAAAACAAAAACAACGCACACACCAGAAGGCCTGCAGGTATGTGCTCTGTGATGCCAACAAAAGTGATCACCAACTTTATAAACTGCTTCCCCTCCGTGAGACGATGGGCCTTAGCTATTTTCAACCCGCTGTTTCTAACATCATCATCCTACAAATCCCAACGAATCTAGCTGCCCAAGGCGGGCGTAGCTCACTTGCACATGTTTCCAATATTCACAAGGCTTCCCACAAGCGAAAGGAAAGTGATGCTCGGTGGCCGGTTTCTTGCTGGCCATCTAGGAGGTCAGGATGAGGCCCGGGGAGGGCCGGGCCTCCAGTTCCCGCGGCGACACAGTAGATGGCAGTGTGTGACACCGATTCCTGAGCGTCCGCCGCCCGTCACGGGGGCGATGACGGACGGACGGGGAAGAGGTTGAGTCTCTGGACATGAATGTTGTTTTTTTTCCAGCCCAGTAAGAGGAAGAGCTTGTCCTCCTAGGAGAGGATTTCTCTGCATACACTTGGTTTTGCTGAATCAGGAAACTGCAGTTGTGTGAACGACTTTGACCCTCAAGAATGTTAAGCTTCTTTAATTTAAGTCTGCAAAAAAGTCTGCACTTCAAAACTCTTCTTCAATGCGTGGCGTAATCTTTCAGTTATATGATGTGCTGACCTTCCCATGCTTCATATTTCATTAATCCTGAAAACAAGATCACTCTGGGCAAACTACAGATAAGCCCTCTGGACATTTTGTAAGTCCGTGCTGAGGACGCCAGAACTTTGTGGTTTCACTTTTCAGCCTCCTGAGTAGACTCATTTGGGCAGTCAGTGTCTACTCTCAAAGGTCACATTTAATTAGGTGACTGTGTTTTCTTTGGTTATTTTAAAGCATTTATATATATTTGCATATCCCCCCCACCCCCTACACAATTTGATGCTCATTTTTCAATCGTCCTAAAAGGTACTGAAGGCAAGGTGATTTTTTATTATTATTATAGAAGAGATAGACATTTAGTTTGGTTGAAGATTTAAAAACTGTGATTACTTCATTAATAAGCAAAAAAAAATCATTTTTAATATGCTGCTCGTTATTCAACATTAGCAAACAAAGGAGACCTTAGTTGACACCAGTAACAGATATTTTTCAAAAGAGCATCTCCCTAGAATAGAAGCTCATAGAACAAAAGAGAAAAGTTATATGTAAATCCTGTGCAGCACTTAAAGACACTGGGATTTCCTAATTTGAGTAGACACACACCCATGCCTGTACCTTCCCAACCTTCCCTTCTGTCTGGCTTTGCTCCGACCTCTGTCTTGCAGTGTGTGTGGCCTGCCTGGCCTTTCCCACCTGGACAAATATGCTACATCATATTTATTTTTCCAGATTTCTTTGTCCATTTAGATGTCAGACCTCCACAGTCTCCTGGAACTCCCAGCTTCGGCTTTCTTTGGCTCGACTCGCTGCCGGCACACAGGGCCCAGGCAGGCCGCACTGCTAGGACTTCTCAGCGTTGCCTCCAGTGCTCTGGAGGCCTTCGGATTCCAGAATCAGGTTAATTGCAAGGGTCTCTTTCCTCAGTGGCTTCAACACAACTTCTTTTGGCGATTCCTTATCCCCTTCCTCTGAATGCTGGTGTTTCCCAGAGTTCTGTCCCAGGCCCTCCTTCCTGGGCAATCCCAGCCATGTCGCTGCCCCCCAGTTGGCATTTACACGTACGTACCAACCCCTTCTGCTCCTGTGTCTGGAGCCTAGGGCTCGGGAACTCTCAAGAGCTCACGTCTAATAGAGACACTTAGATGTCTTGCTGGCACCTATAGTGGGCGGCACGGGTATAGTAGTTAGTACATTTTCTCTGTGGTAGGAATATGTGCATTAATTAATAAATCCACTGCAAACTATCAATCCACAATACATGCTAGTCACTTTCTGTGGATAGTCATCAATAATTGGAGTTATTTTAGGGTGGGCGGAAGGCTTGGTTAGGAGAATAAAGCTATAGGAATTACCTCCATTTCATCCACAGAGGATAGATGAGCTGACATTGCTTTCAAAGGTCTTTGACGCTATTTTAAGAAATGAGCATTAAATGGTATGAGGGTTTGGAAAAGAGGATGTTCAGAAATATACCAAGATATGTTGTCCTTTGCTATCTACATGTAGACGTGGTTAAAAAGATCTATGCACGGCCAGCAGTCCGTTCTGCATCACACAGGGCCTTGTCTACTTCTCAGCATCATGTACTTTGTCATATATTTGTCTTCCCTCCCCCAGATTATGCTGTAACATGTGGATTGTCAGCTGTGTCAGTCCTGTTTTTTGGATCCCCTTAGTATTTAGCAGAGTATCTCAAATAGTAGATGCTCAATCAATATCTGTGTGCAAGGCTTGAGGTATCGTCAGCTCTTCTGGAGCAGGACACTTATCTTGCTTAGTTTATATGGATTTACCTCATGACACTGGGCAGCATGCTGCTAAGACGCTGTGCTGTGGTCAGATGGTAGCTCAATGGAAGATTTGACTGCATGATGGATGGACCCTATGCTTCGTTCACAGGCCTGCGCCGATTTTGCTAACCAGTCACTACCATTTCCTGTTTCGCAATGATGCTATGCTGACTCAGAAACACACTCACTAACTACAAAGCTAATGACCAGGCACTAAAGTACTAACAAGGACATTTGGAAATATAGAAAGACAATGAGTCACATCCTTCTCTTCAGTTGGGTCATAAACTAGCAATACAATGCAAAATATGGCAGAAAATATAGATGAAAAAAAAAAAAAAGAAAATATAGATGGGAACGAAGGCTTTCAATCCAAGACGAAGTTACTATGACTATCAGGATAGCATGGATTCGTAGTTTCAGAAGTTAAACGTCTTAAGTTAGCTTCTGTTTTTTTTTTTTTTTTAAGATTATTTATTTATTTATCAGACAGAAAGAGAGAGAGCGCGAGTACAAGCAGGGGGAGCGGCAGAGGGAGAGGGAGAAGCAGGCTCTCCATCCCAGGACCCAGATCATGAGATCACAACCTGAGCCAAAGGCAGATGCTTAACCGACTGAGCCACTCAGATGCCCCAGAGTTAGCTTCGGTTTTCATTAGACTTCAGTTGTATTGGATTATATGCATAAAAGATAAAAATCACAAAACCAGGGCATTTGATTTGACCAGGGCAGAAGTTGATTTCTGTCTCAAGTGAAAGAGGACTAAAGGTAGGCAACCAGAGGGCACACAGCTCATCATCTGAGAGCTCAAGATGACAGCAGCACCTACTTCATATAGAGCCACAGAATTTAATGCTAGAAAATAGGTGAACTACTTGGGAAAATGCCTGGCAGATAGTAAGGGCTTGGTAGGTGTGATTTATTAAATGTGAGGGAACCACAAATGAGTCAAGCGACCCCATTGATAAATGTGTAACTAGCTTTGCCGACATGTGAAGGCAGGGTGCGGGGCACGATGAGAGGGTATAATAGGGATTTCTGACCTAGTCTAGAGAACAGTCTAGACTCAAGTTCTAGAAGACCCAAAAACCAGCATCCCGGGTGTGTCTGAATGGTGGGTGAGTAGGTGTTGGCGGGGTGGCTACTGGGGGCTGGTTCTACTCAGAGAGAACCAAATAGTGATGGAGCACAGGGAAGGAATGAAAGGAGATTTGAGGTGCTTGGGGGGCTCAGTTGGTTAAGCATCCAACGCTTGGTATCAACTCCGGCCATGATCTCGGGGTCCTGAGATCAAGCCTCACGCTGGGCTCTGCACTGGGCCTGCAGCCTGCTGAAGATTCTCTCTTCCTGTGCCCCTCCCCTGCCAGCTCGTGTGTGTCTGGGGGTGTGTGTGTGTGTATTCTCTCTCAATCTAAAAAGAAAGAAAAAGAAGATTTTATGTCTAGATTTTACAGGGTGAGGCTGGAGAGGGGGGCAGAGGACAGGATAGGGACGTGGCTGTGCATCTGAAGAGTGATGGGCAGCCACCAAGGGGAAGGAATTGGTGGAGGGGGCGGTGACCACGCTTGGGTGTCTGCTTGGTCTGAGCCCGCCTGGGAGTCTCTGACCTCTGAGGCTGACGAGCCTCAAGTAGGACTCTCGCCTTCATCTGCCTCCATTCCCAAAGTCGGGGCGGGGCGGGGAGCACTACTCGTTTTGAGAGACTTGCAGGCTGCATTTGATTAATACATTGAATGTCAGCTAATTAGGTGGAAAAGGAATTTATTTTGACTCAGACTTCCTCACCTACACAAAAATATTTTGACAGTCCGAATCTGGAGGAGAAAATATATGGATAATCCGAAAACACTTATGTTTGGCTCTGGCAACCACAACAGATAAACAGCTCGAGGGGCCGGGTCACACGTGCGCCCCTGCCCCTGCACCCTCACCACTCGCTCAAGCTCAGATCGTCTCCCTCTAGCCTTTGCTCCACATCTGGGACCAAAAGCTGAACGAAGGGTGGGCCCCTGGAGGGTGACTAAGCATGACTGCTTTATTTGAGGGTGGGTGGCCCAAGGCCACGGACACACAGAGACTCAGGGTAGCGCTTGTTATTTTTACAGACAATTTGCTGTAGATAAAGGCCTCCGTTGCCGGTTCTTACACAGATAGGAGCCCACCTCGTGAATAACACACATAAATATTTCCTTTTCTCGTACTGTCTTTCACAGAAAAATAAAAACAATTCGAAGGAACAAAAAGTAAGAGGTCCATCAATAGGATTAGAGTAGGGATTACACATCAAATATGTGACTGGGGAGTCTAACTGTTCTTGGGTTGTTTTTTTTAATTTATTTTTTTGGAGTCTGTTCTTTAAAATCAGTGCAGAAGCGGAACATGCCACATCCAGGCATTCCCCTGCTTTGTGAAGGTTCGAGTTACGACCCTTTAAGAAGACCTACATGAGTACCTGTCTTCACCAATGGAAACACCTGTGAAGAGGATTTTCACTTTTATTAAGAAAAAAAAAAAAGGGTGAGAAGTGAAACTAGCATTCAGCATTTGCTTTGAGGCCGCCCGCACCCCAAGCTCCTTTCCTGGGACCCACACTCCGTGTCCAGCCACCAGAGCTTTGACAGGTGTCTGTGAGCATCTCGGCTTTATCTTGATTTGTTTTGTGCCTCCGTTGGCACCATGTGTCCTAAGGTATCAGAAATGCCTCAGAGGTTATTTTATTTTATTTGATTTTTTGAGTTTGGGGACACTAGAAAAAAGAACTTTTTTTTTCATCCGAGTTAATGGGGATTGCTTCTTCACTTTACCCCGTTTTGACTTAGGGAAGTTTTGTAGGAATGTTCAGCTTTTAGAGAGTGGGGGGAACCTGTATTCGAAAGTGCCCAGAATATTCTCTTTGTGGAGTTGGCCGGGTCTGCAAGATAGTGTCCTTTTGCAGGGGAGAGTGAGGTTTGGCACCAAGAGGGGTTGCAAACCAGTGCAAGCTCCACACCAGCGGCCCGGGGCTCACAGGCCGCCCCGCTGTAGCTGCTGCCTTTCCAGAAACACAAACCGTGCTGTGTTGTGAGCAAACACATCTTCTCCTTGCAGGGATCGGAGATTCCTGATGGGGTTCACGGGGCCCAGCTCCCCCTGCCAGGAGCTGCATCTCCTCCAACCAGCATGTGTAAAAGTCGATTTCTTTTTTACTCAGGGAATTATGGAAAGAAGCTTATTTTGTGATTTAATCTTAACTCGCAGGAGCACTAATGATAATTAAAAATGACTCTAGAACTTAAAAAAAGTTCATGCACGTTTCTGATAGGTTGTCACGAGGATACCAAGATAGTACAGATAAGCGGTTCCAAGTATCCTCAGCACCTGCAAAAGAAAAATGACTAAATTCTCACTAAATTTGGCATTAGGGTAGTAATGAGGACCCTGGGAATTAAAGTATTTCTGGGGAAGAATTATTTCTCCCTGCAGATAAAGAAAGGCTCAGCGATGCAAGGAGTCCCTGAACGTTCAAGCCACGGTCAGAGCTGGTGGATAAAAATGTCAAATCAATGAGCCACGATGCTTTTTGTGATAAACGTCTACCCAGGGCCTGGTAGGTGTCAGTGATAGAAAACAACCTGACTTGGTGTCATTAGTGCAGTTAAATAATTTAAATAGAGAAAACGAAAAGAACCCCATTGTGATTGGGCAGGAAAGAAGAAAAGGTTTCATATTTAGCCACATCGTATGAATTAGTTCTGAGACGGCTGGAGCCACACAAAATACATGGTCGGGTTCATCGTTGGGGGCTTTGGTTGCCAAGAAACTAAGATTTTGAGCTGCCAATTAGTGTCAAAACAACTTTTTCTAAAAGATGTTGTTTATTTATTCATGAGAGACACAGAGAGAGAGAGAGGCAGAGACCCAGGCAGAGGGAGAAGCAGGCTCCATGCAGGGAGCCCGATGTGGGACTCGATCCCGGGACCCCGGGGTCACGACCTGGGCCGAAGGCTGATGCTCAACCGTTGAGCCCTCCAGGGGCCTCTAGAGTTATGAAATTTGTTGCAGAGCAATGGACTTCCCAGTAAAATATTTGCGGGAAGCCAGATTTGCCTTTCGGGGTTCGAGCAGAAAAACTTAACGGGAACACAGCTGTATTTGTTAATTGGGAACCCCTGGGGTTTTCACACACGCAGCATCACGACGCTCTGCTCACTGACTGCATTTTTCATTGTTGCTGTTGGGGAAAATAGTCATTGATTGCAAAACGATGTTATTGACGTTAACTTATACTAGTTTGGGGGTCTTAAATGTGTCCCGCCTTTAGAAACGTGGTCAGTCTTAATGTGGGATCCTGCAAAGATGGAGAAGGGTTAAGTCTCATAAGAATGCTTTTGGGTGATTGATTGATTGATTGATTGTAGCCTGTTGTGTTATGTGCAAGAGTGGAAAGGGGCTTGAGATTAATCTTTCTTTTTTTTAAGAAGACTGAGCCGCCCTGCAGGAGACCCTTCTGTCATGGAAAGGGGTAAACACGGCGAGAAAACTGTGCCACGGGCTTTGCAGCAGGAGCGGGAGGCCGCAGCAACCGGGTTACCGGCGGGGGTGCCTGTGCCTGTCCGCGCAGGGTCCCTTCCTACTCTCCCTGCACAACAGGAATTCATCGACCTCCGGCCCGGTCCGGGGTGCGGGCTCAGGGCGCCGCTGCTCCGGGCCCGGCTGCTGCCCGCTGCCCGCCTCGCTGTTTGGACCAGGCCGGCTGACAGCAGGGGCCGCCCCGGCGGGCGGGACGGGCTTGGGGGCTCGCTTGCAACCTGCTCAGAACTGCCCGCGACGGTGGGATTCGGGTCCCGGGACGGGAAGGCTGTTCTGGAACCTGTTCGCTCCAGCTGGTGCTCGCTGCAGCTGGTCTGGGCCGTAATTCCCAAGATTGCATAGCCCGGGCGTGGGCGGGGCTCAGCAGCGCTTTCCTGCCCCGGGGCAGACGGAGCGCATCCAGCCACTGCCTGCAGAGTCCGACCTTCCCAGTGGGCGGGGCCCGGCACGTGGGCGTGGCCAGCCGGTGGGCGGGCCGGCCTATGGGCGTGGCCTCCTGGTGGGCGTGGTCAACACG
Organism: Canis lupus familiaris; assembly: GCF_011100685.1. Classification (NCBI taxonomy): domain Eukaryota; kingdom Metazoa; phylum Chordata; class Mammalia; order Carnivora; family Canidae; genus Canis; species Canis lupus. The sequence goes on from NC_049233.1 coordinate 69,159,706, forward strand.
TGGGCGGGGCCGGTCTGTGTATAGGAGCTGGCCTGTGGGCGTGGCATGCCGGGGGCGTGGCCAGCCTGTGGGCGGGGCCGGCCTGTGTGTAGGAGCCGGCCTGTGGGCATGACCGCCTGGTGGGCGTGGCCAGCCTGGGGGCGTGGCCAGCCTGGGGGCGTGGCCAGCCTGGGGGCGTGGCCAGCCTGTGGGCGGGGCCAGGTGGCAGGCTGCAGAGGCCTGGCAGCGCACGGGGCCTCATTAACGCCGAGGCTCAGGCCGGGAGAGGAGGTCGAGGCACTGGGTCTGGAGCTCCAGGGCTGCTGGAACCTTCCGAATCCGTGTAAGTCGGGGCCCTTTCGCCTGCCCCATTCCTCTCTTCCGCTATGACCTGTCTCTTAAATGCCTTTATCCCTGGATCCCAGGACACAGCCAGTCTTCTCCTGGGTCGTGGAGCTTTCCCCACCTTCCCCTCGGACATCGCTGCCAGTTCAATGTTTTAGGTATTAACTATGGGTGTTTTTTTTATTTAAAAAAAATATTTTTTTTGCATACATTTATTTTTTAATGGGTTTTCAATGACCATGTGTGTGTTTTAAACTGGTTTCTCATTATTTTAGCACGGTCTCTTGAAGATGTTTCTGGGTTTTTACTTAAGTATCCTTACCACTTCTTTTTTTTTTTTTTTTTTTCTTTTTCTAGATTTTTATTTGCATTTCAGTTAGTTACCATACAGTGTACTATCAGTTTTGGGTGCAGATGTTAGTGATTCAGCCCTTAAATACAGCACCCAGTTCTGGTCATAACAAGGGCCCTCCTTAGCCCCCGTCACCTATTTCATCCATCCTCCCATCCGCGCCCCCTCTGGTAACCATCAGTCGAGAGTCTCTTTCTTGATTGGCCTCCCCCTCCATGCCCCAGCCCCCACCTCCCACCAATTTCACTGGTTTTGCCCCATTTGCAAGGATGGAGGGGGGAGCTAGGGTGTTGTGTTAAGTGAAGTAAGTCAATCAGAGAAGACAAGTAGCGTTTCATCTCATTCATATGTGGACTTTAAGTGATACTATTTTTCTATTTTTAATAGCTGTATTATAGTTAATGGAATGATTTCATTATCTCCATATGATTAGGTTGTGCCTCCCGTTTAGAGTCATAGGTAACACTGAAAAGGACTTTTTGGAAATGTAGCATTTTTTTTTTTTCTTAACGTATATTCAAGATGGGTTGGGAAAGACCTTTTAGATTGTAAGCCTCATATTCAATATGCCTTAAGAAGTCCGGTGTTTGGAAAAGGCGATAGAAGATTTAAAGAAGAAGGTTATCTGTTGTCCCTGGGCCAGGCCCCGTCCGTCAGACTGGAATGCCGCTCAGGAACTGGAAGGCTTCCAAAGACTCCCCTGTCCCTTCTGGGTGGACCCCCTGCGTGTCGTTACACACATCTGTGTCCTGGGGGTCTAGTGGAGGGCGGGAGCCTGGGAAGCTCCACGTAAGTATCTGCTGGATGGAGGTGAGGGACCGTGTCCCAGGACGTTGTAGGACCCTAGTTGTCCTGGGCTAGCCTCAGGAGTGCCCATTCCCTCCTACTCGTGAAGAGGCCTCAGGTCACACCATCTCCTGGGCACTGACCAGCCTTGAGTGACTGTCTTGGGGTTAGGGGCTCAGCTTGTTCCCATCTGCCGGGCCCAGCATGTCAGGGGTGAGTTAACTCACCCAAAGTGTGCAACCTCGGTAGGAAGGCCCAGAAGCAGTCTCTAGGAGGAAGCTTCTGGAGGAGCGAGCGGTTGCTATAGCAGCTGTAACATCTAACTCGTCAGAAAAACACCTTTTGGGCTTGTGTTCAGACATTATTTTATTTTATTTATTTTATTTATTTTATTTATTATATTTTTATTCACATTCACTCAAGACTTCTTAGTTTTCTAAGAGTGCTTGAAAGCATTTCATCTGAATGATACTCTGTCCTTAGAAGTGATGCGACAACGGGCCTCTCATTCATTTTGCAGTGGTTTCTGCTAGTTGGACTCACACACAGTAGCTTTCTTTAAAAATACAGAGGGCTTCTCAGAGTCCCTCTTCTGTGACAGCTAGAGTCGGATTGGCTTTATTTTTATGGTTGTATTTAGAGGTGCAGATTCTTTTCCTTGAACTGCAGGTGACCTACAGAGGAGTACGGATTAGAGGCGGAGACTGCACTTCTAGGCCCTGTGAAAGGCCGTGTGGGACTCAGCTCCGAGAGAGAGAGGCTGTGGTCAGGGCAGACAAGACTTCACCTGGGTGTCCCCACACAAGGTAAACTATTCCACCTGAAAGGACAACGTCCACTGTCCTGTTTCTCTCGTTTGTGATCACCTACGTGTTGTGGTGTGGTTTTGGGTGATTCTCCTCACAGATAGTGTGCTCTTACTATGACTCTCCGGTGGCTTCGTGCCACTTTCCCGTACGAACCACAGGAAGATTGATATTTGATTTTTGTATTGGGCTTAGAAACATCCTGACCATTGAGGAACAGACTGTGTACGGAAGGCTCCCAATCGCTTTCAGAAGCTCTCCAAGGGCCGCTTCAGCTCAGCTCATTGGCAAGGACTGACCTCCCGGGACCATGGCCCACAGTCTGCAAGAGGAAGTGACCTGTCCTATTTGTCTGGAAATTTTCTACTGTCCCATTTTACTGTCCTGTGACCACATTTTCTGCTTCCATTGCATGCAAAGGTGGGTGCTAGAACACAGGGACCTGAAATCGGCCTGCCCCATGTGTCGGGGGATGACTGAGAACCCCGCTTTGGAAGAATGGCAGATTGGGGCACTGGCCCTCCTGGTCAGGCAGCACAGCAGTCTACTGGAGAGAGCGCTGCACTTGAGCAAGGAGCCCCTGAGGTTCCGGGAGGACGTGACCCTGGAGGCAAGCAGCGCCAACCCCTTTCTTGTCCTCTCGGACGACCTGAGGAAAGTTCAGTGTGGGAGGATGTGCCGCAACCCAGTGGAAGATCCCCAGAGGTTCACCTACCTGGCCTGTGTCCTGGGCGCCCCCCGCTTCTCCTCTGGCTGCCATTACTGGGAGGTCCAGGTGGGAGAGGCGAAGGAGTGGACTCTGGGCATCTGCAGGGAGTCGGTCAACAGACAGAGGAAGCGCGGCTTCTCGCCGAAGCATGGCTTCTGGTCCATCAGCCTGAAGGTGGGAGCAATCTGCACCAGCTCCGTCCCAGAAGCCAGAGTTCCTGCAAGCCCTCGGCTTAGCCACGTAGGGATATTTTTAGACGTCGACATGGAAGAACTCAAGTTCTTTGACGTTGGTGACAACGCCCTCATCTACACACACGATCACGTCTCGTGCTTGGAGCCTTTGCGTCCGTTCTTCTGTCCTGAGCTGCCCGGAGAAGGTGACTTTGGGGCCTCCCTGAAAATCTGCTCATGAGAAACTCAGCACTTTCTCGAAGCTTCTTCAGAGCTGAATGAGACCTTTGACCCGAGAAAGATCAGAATGACCCAGGGAGAGAAAATGTGCTGTAGTAGAAAGATTTGGTGGATTTTGAAAGATTCTGTAGACTCGGCGACTAACCACCTTGTGGGGTATGTTTGGTAGTTTTTGTAGCTAAACAACGAGGGGGCTTTGCGGCAGGTCGAGAAGTGCTCTCGGCCTCCGCTTTCCTAGTCTTCAGGTGGGGATAATTACATTTCTCGGCCAAATAGTCATGACGATCAGAGACAACGTGGTGCATTTATTTTGTACTGAACGGGGAACTTTAGATTGTAAAGTCAAATAAAATGTCTTGTGGGTAGAAACAATGTCTTTTTTCATTATTGTGTGCCTTTCCTATAATTCCTGATAATGATAGCTATCTGGGAGAAAAGGAAGAAACAGTCAGTGCGAGATATTTTGACAGGAAGTCTCAGTAAGAGAGAAAAATACTGGGAAAGAACAACGTCTCTCATTTTTATTTCCTCCCAAACACAGTGGAAAGACAGAACTTGGAGGTAGCTCCAGTCAGTGGTGATTCACGTTTGTTCTGATGGGAACTGTCCCTTGCCCATTCGCTCATGGGCCTTCTGTGTGGTCGTCAAAGGAGTGTGGTGTGTGTGGCGGGCACAGAGGTGCCACCAGGCTCAGGGAATGTCAAGCTGCTGTGATTCCGAGCCTTCTGGAGTCAGTTACGTAATAAGGGAAATGGCCGCTGAGAAGACTGGACCCCCTTCCTCCTGCCCACCAGGCGCAGTGGCATATATGAAACTTTTCTCCTTCTGACAGGAAAGAACATCTCCCAGCCTCAGGCCACTGCTGCTGAGTTTTGATCTGTAGGAATTCTTATCAACCACATTAACTCGTAAATAGATACTCACCAAAAACTGTTCTCCAGGTGCCTTTTGAATTTATTTTTTATTTGTATGTGTGTATGTTTTTATTTCTTGTTTTTAAAGACTTTATTTATTCATGAGAGATGCAGAGAGAGAGGCAGAGACCCAGGTAGAGAGAGAAGCAGGCCCCCTGTGGGGAGCCCGATGTGGGACTCGATCCCAGGACCCCGGGGCATGCCCTGAGCCAAAGGCAGACGCTCAACCGCTGAGCCCCCCAGGGGCCCCTGACTTAATGTTAAAGTTTTAGATTTTTTGCAGTTAAATCTGAACTGTTTGATCTTTTCCTGCTTTTTTTCTGTCTGGTCCTCCCCTCACGTTGGGTCTGAAGTCTGTGCCCCCCTCCCCACCACCGCGTGTGGACAGTCTCAGACTGCAGTCCCCCATAGCCGTGTCTCCTATGCTCATTGTGACTCCTTTTCAAACCATTCAGGTCCTTTAGGATTGTGTTTTTTCCTAATTTACTGAGTCAGCCGCTTCTGAGGTGACATCTGCACTGGAAGGGTTGGGTTGGGACATGTTCAGGAATCTGCTTTGGACTTCATTTCCAAAGAAACTCAGAAATGTCATCTACTTCTTGCCAACTCCACTGGGGTGGAGGAACAGCCCGATTTGGGTGTTTTTCCCCCCATATTTCCTTTTGATCCCTCTGATTTTATTTCAGGGGCCTCCTTCCTCTACTCTAACTTGGGGCCCGCATCCACGTCGATCCACCTTTACAGGTCTTGCTAATGTGGAAACAATAGTTTCCTGAAACAGCACTTGTGGTAAGCAATAGACTGTAATTTCTTTTTTATTATATTTTATTAGAAAAAAATGCTAAAAAAAATTTAAAAAAAGAAAAAGTGCTGGGCTCACACACATTTGATTTACAATTTGCAAACGGGTTGAGAACTGCAGTTTGAGAATCTGGGGTGGGCGCTAAGCTCCCAGACCCACCCTTCTTGCGTCTCGGAATGCTAAAGGACAGCCCCACTCTCCCTAGGACTGGACGTGACAGCTGGTGTTCTATTTGCATGTTTCAGGTTCTCTCAAGGACTATTTGCTTCATGAGACTTCCTGTCTCTTCCTCATGGAGATGTAGGTTCCAAGCTTCCCTTCATCCCAGCTGGAGGACCTGAATGATTTTTTTGGTTCATCAATCATTAAGGGGAAACACCAGTGGCCAACGATCGGCCTGGTTCCTCTCTCTTGTCTGATTGAATTCTGTGGCCCTGGGGGAAGCCTTGGTGGGGACTGGGTCACAAGCTCATTCTGTTGCCAATCGGTATGGACCCTTGGCGAAATATTGCACGCTTCCAACTTCTTTAGCATTCCTCATGCAAGTCTCTCCCACGTCCCATCCGTGCCATGGGGACCAGTGTGACAGCTTCCTCACTCCCTTGCTCCACTGTTGCCTTCCCAGAGTGCACTTTCCACACAGGCACCAGGATGGTTCTCCTAAACCGTGAGTCAGACCAATCAGGTCATTCCTGTTATAAACCCTGCCAAGGCTAAATGGGTCAATTAGAATAAATTCTCTGAGCTGCCCTCCTCCTTCCCTCCTCTCCAGGCTCACTGGCTCACCTTCCGTCAGCCGGCTTCCCAGCTTTCACATCTGACCCGGGCCTCTCTCAGTTATGTGATCTTGGACACATTCTCCAACTTCTCTGTGCCTCAGTTTCCTATTCAGTAGAGACTGCTAAGAAGTCCAGCCTTAGGGTGACAGGTGGCAACTCCACTTATCATGGTGCCCATTGTGTGATATGCAAAACTGCGGAATCCCAATGTCCTATAATGTCGTTCGTCAACTACGATGAAAAAATAAGGTAAAAACACAGAAGCCCAACCTTTAGGATTGTTGCAAAGAGCACAGGCAACCATTCATACTGATTGCTTAGCTCCGGGCCTTGCTGATAGAATGTGCTATTAATTGCCCATCTGTGGCATCACCTATTATTGTCGGTTAAGTGGGAGTTTGGCTATATATTTAACTCGCTCCCTATCATGTCTGAAACATCTTTGTGATCCTTGCTTTTAAAATGCATCATGAATTGGGGTGCTTAGGTGGCTCAGTCGGTTAAGCAGCCGATTCTTGGTTTCAGCTGGGGTCTTGATCTCAAAGTCTTAGGATGGGCTTTGGGCTTCCCACTCGGTGGGGAGTCTGTTCCTCTCCTTCTCCCTCTCCCTCTGCTCCTCCTGCATGTGTGCTCTCTCTCTCTCTCAAATAAATAAGTCTTTAAAAAATAAAATTATTGATGAATAGGTATAGGCATATTTAGGAAGAGGTACAGCATCTTGACTAATCTTAGCAATAAAATGATTGTTTGCTATTACTTAGGTTGGTAGGAAAAGCACCATGGTGTGCCCACCTCCTCACCCATCTGTGAAAGTTACTCCCCTCCCGCTTCCCACTCTCCAGCTAACCACCCCCCAGTCCAGTCTTGAAGACTGTAGTGTGGATATGGATGTATGCAAGAAGGTCTTAATGGTCCTGGTGGTAGAGGTGGAGTCAATTTGAGGAACAGAACTCTGGCTGCCTCAAAAAGCAATAGCACTATGGGTACACATTAGAATTCTAAATCCTAATTAGCGTAATAGGGATACTGATACTACTAGTTATTATCACCCTTCCTGTCTCCCCTCCTACGGCCCTCCACAAATTTCAGCTTCCCAGGCCTCATCCCATGCTGCCCGCATCCGGGCTTCCTTAGTAAGGTGCGTCCCCACAGAAACTACTGGCCTCCCAACCCCTGCTCCTGTTCACACTCACCCCCCCCAATATCTGTACATGGACTTCTCTCCACCACCAGATTCTCAGGCCGAACCCCCTAAGTACCTGTTTCAACGGACTCATTTGATATAACTGAACTCCAGGCTGGGTGAGGGAGGACTGGAAAAGCCATGGAGACCTAGGGATGGAAGGAAGATGGGATATGGACTCTGACCCCCTGACCCGGGTCAAAGGGACCATATGAGAGGACAGAGAAAAGCTCACTCCTCTTGGAAGCTTTATCTGGGAGAGAGATCAGCCCCCCACAGCGCCTAGAGCGTAGTTGCTTCGAGGGGCTCAGTTTGGCTATAAAGGCCCAGAGGACCCAAGCAGGCTAGAGCAACAGTTCTCAGCTTCGTCTTCTTATCATCATTCGAGGAACTTTCAAAAATCCCCATGCCCCCAACCACATCCCAAACCAATCAAACCAGAGTCTCTGGGGATGGGACCCGTTCAGTGGTACTTCTTCAAGTTTTCTTGGTGATTGCAATGTGCAGCCAGAGTGGACAATCACTGGACTAGAGCTTCAGTTCCAAAACTTTATTGTGTGTCATGGGGCACCTGGGTGGCTCAGTCGGTTAAGCGTCTGACTCTTGATTTCGGCTTAGGTCATGATCTAGGGGTAGTGAGATCAAGCCCCTCAAGTCAGGCTCCCCACCCAGGGGGGAGTGTCTTGTCCCTCTGCCCCTTTCCCCTCCCCCATTCTCGTGTGTGCTCTCTTTTTGAAATAAATACATAATTTTTTTAAACTTTATTGTGCATCAGAATCCCTTGGATGAATTCAGAGGGTCTGAGTGGTGCCCGAGAATTTGGATCTGTAATAAGTTCCCAAGCGAAATTGGTGGGGACCACACTTTGAAACCAGTGGACTAGAGGACACAGTGCGTTTTGATTTTAATTCCTGCATTTAATGGATCATCCAACCAATTGCATTTTAATCAATCAGTTTAGAATTATTTCTATTTTAATTTTATTTTAATTCCTGTATTTCGAACAAACAAAATACCCTAGAACAATGAAAGAAAAGAGAGGGCGGGGGGAGAGGGAGGTTGGGTGGTCTTAGCTGGGATCAGATTAGTGTTAACAAAACTCACACAGCATTATGGACATTCTTGCCTACTACCCCCCACCACTCCTCACTTCCCCACTCACATTTATCACAAGATTTCCGGCATCAATTCTGATGCCCTGATAATATCCAAAAGTATATAAAAATGACTGCTCGCCGTAATGACCTAGGTCTGTGTTCTTAATATTTGGTTTTAGAACCCTCTGTAAGGAAAAGGCTCTTGTTAAAGTCTTGTGTGTCAGATTTTTTTTTTTTTCCATAAAAAGCATCTAAGGAGAAAGTGGTACATATGATCTTCTGCTTCTTAAGAGGTTCCTGCTGTCTTTGGACAACCTGTAAGCAACGGCTTAGAGCCTTGGCAGAAGCTGTTGTTTTGTTTTGCTTTTCATAGGTGGTAGATTTTGCGGCGGCTCTAAGATGTGCACGTAGGCGCTCCACGCAGCCTGAGGTCAGGCCTCACTGTGGCAAGCTTCTAGGAACCTCCCTTAAGAGCCCGTGGGCTCTCTTGGCCCGTTTTCTGGTCTCTTCCTCCATCCTGTTGCTTCAAATGCAGATGCTATTCTCCTGGACCATAAGGATAAGAAGCTGCTTCAGGGCCTGAGAGGCCTGGACCCTGGAAGGCTGCGGAGACACATTACCAGCCTTGCAACGCGCACCTCTGACTCCATCCACGCGATGCAAGCATGAACAGCTTTTTGTTTTAAGTCACTTATATTTTGTGTTTTGCTTGCAGTTGGACTTATTCTCAACTCATTTTCTCACATGCCAACATTGCTATGGCATGGGGTTGGTTCTTGGGTGTTTTCTAGAAGACTCCCTTCCCTACGTGCCTTTCTGGAGACCCATAGAGCAGCCCCAAATGGTCCCCTTATTTTGTCTCATCTTCCCTGGCTGGTGGGTCCCCCGGGATTCTGTATGCTTGCCGTCTATGCTAAAAGACAATGTGCAAAGTGTGCCTCCGCCCTCTCATTTGATAGGAAATTCCAAACGTGCAAAAATAGCAAATAGTATAATGGATCCTAACTGGGTTTCAATAATTGTCAAGAAATGCCCAATCCTCTGCCTCGGGTTACTGAGGAGCAAATCTCGCACATCATTTCATCCATAGGTGTTCAATAAATATCTCTAAATGAAAAGCACTTAAGAAACTGTAATCATGATCGATTAGAAGTATGATGTGAAAATATCACACATAAAAAATTAACGATTCATTAATATCAAATACTCAAGCCACGTTCACAATTCTCCCTTTTGACTTAGCTTTGAGAGTTTCACTTCAAGTAGCTCCAGCTAGCCCGATCCAAGATTTATTTGCCTGCATCTCAGGGTCCCTTGTGCTTTCTGGATCAAGATTTCCAACCTCAAAACAGGCAGGTGCTTTTTCCTCAATCATTTTGTTAGGTGCTTAAGAGAGCAAGCAGGGTCTTCCTCCCCAACCCCCCAGGCCCAGCCTCACCCACTACACCACTCAGCCCCCTTTATTTCATTCTCCTCCAAAACAGCTCATGTTGCTAATTGCTTGGAGTGTCCTCCAGAGGTAGTCTATGTGTATATGGACATATTTTACCTAAATGTTCATTTAGTACGTACATTGTTTTTTGCCTTGTTTTTTTTTTTTTTTTTTTTTTTTTTCACTTGAGAATATTTAAGGAGGTTTATTTTATGGTCTTTTCCCAGGACTCAGATAATGAGGAGTTCCTGTACTGTGCAGATCCACTTAATCAGTCAATTTTGTGGAAACAGTTGTCAATCAGTCTTCTAACTGTTAACATTTCTTTAAGTTTTTCCAGGAAATCATTAGTATTTCTCACTCCAAAATGCGGGGCACCGTAACTGCCACCAAAGAACTGCTGGAATGGCTGATTACCATAAAATATCAGTAAAAACACTCTGACCACATACCCTGAAGCTTTCAAGCAAGAAATAATTTTATTTTTCAGGTACAGGTTGTTGGCTATAACAAACAAAACAGGGGGCGCCTCGGTGGCTCAGTTGGTTGAACGGCCCACTCTTGGTTTCCTCTCGGGTCCTGATCTTAAGGTCATGAGATGGAGCCTCAAGCCCGACATTGGGCTCCTCTGGGAGTCTGCTTGAGACTTCTCTCTCTCTCCTTCTGCCCCTCCTGCCTCTCATGTGTGTGTGCTCTCTCTCAAATCAATCAATTCATCAATCTTTAAAAAAAAAAATTAAGCAGGAAGACGGTAATAGTCTTTCAGAGAAAAAAGATGCAGATGCTTCACTTTACCATTCTCAGAAAATCTAAACTGCGGCCAAAGGAAGCTCAGTGGCAGACAGTACGGGAAGCCTAAGCTAGGCTTGTGAGCATAATAGGGTACAGATTTGCCATAAAAGATGTTGGTATCTTTATTTTGTTAATGTTTTATTTAAGAATAATTAATACACAGTATTAGATTAGTTTCAGATGATTTAACAATTCTCTACATTACTCAGTGCTCATCATGACAAGTGTACTCCTCTTCATAACCTATTTCCACCCATCGCCCACCTGCCTCCCTTCTGGCAACCACCATAGAGGATGTTGATGTTTTCAGAACTTGGTCTTAGAGGAGGGTCCTCAAAAGAAGGCAAAAGAGAGGGGGGGTCTTTGGCTTGTGCATAGTTAGTCCAGGCTCAGATATAGATACTCCAGACTGCCTGAGAAGAGGAATCTTGGACTAATCTCTACAGACCATTTTAAAGGTGTGTCTACCCACTGTTTCTGTCACTAAAGATTAAATCAAGATGATGAACCAAAAGAATAGAGCTGAGATCTTTCTTTCCCCCGATTAAAATGGACCAGAGTGCTGGAGAGCCTATTCCCACAAGCAGTTCTAGAAGATCTTTACTGTTATCACTAAAACAACTTATTTACTTATTCAGACGTTTCATTGTGCATGAAACTTATAATTTTTTCTTCTTAGAATTCTTTTTAGAATTTTTTCTTCTTTTTTCTTCTTTTCACTTCACTTAATAAGTCAAATTGTTCTTGAGAAAACAACTAAATTCAGGTTTCAGAAATCATAAGTAGAGCCGCACCTGGCTGGCTCAGTAGATAGAGCATGGGACTCTTGGTCTTAGGGTCAGGAGTTCAAACCCCATGCTGGGTGTGGAGGCTACTTAAAGAAATGATAATAACATTTTTTAAAAAGGGGAATCATAAGAAGATTTTGCCACTTATTCTACTGGAGGGCCCAAGTGCCTCTCATTAAGACTTTTTAAGTTCAAAATAAGTTATATCTCCTTAATGTTACAAAGCGAGGAAGACTAAGTACATAAACTCTCCCTAATGATTGGCACAGAGTTTTAGAACATATTTCCTCATGTTTCTCATAATGACTGGAGATCCATTTGAGCTTATGTTCTTTGTTTCATTTTGTTTCGATGAAGATGGTAGAGATGATGGACCAATGACATCCGAGCTTCACAAAAATACAGTGACTCGTCCCATCTGTTTAGGTTTTTCACAAATACCCATCATCTCTCATGCCAGCACCGTTTTGCTTTAAATGTACCATGGAATAGTCGGGATAGCAGAAAGAGATGGAATTTCCCTGCTGAGTAACTGAGACACTAGCGTGGGCAAGTTTAGGAAGGTGGCATTTCTCACCAAATGGCACAGGATTCTTGTAAAGGGAAGTCTAAAAACGTGTCATCGACTCCAGCGGTTCTTAGTGGGGTGACTCTCACTGTTATCACCTCCACCTCCCTTCTTCTCCGCTCCAGTGATCTAAGCAAGATCTGTCATGCCCGAGGACTCCTCAACATTCGCCCACATGTCCTGGGTGCTCGGGGTGCCTGCCCCACCTGTGCCTTGGCTGGGAAGCAGAAGAGAGGCATGGGCTCCAGGGCCCTGCTGGGCCTCCGCTCACACAGTCCTCCGAGGATGCTGATTCCTCTCCATAGGCCAGAGTTACTGCCAGCCCGAGGCTCCACCATGTGGGACCATTCCTAGATGCTGGGCTTCTCTGGTTGGTGACGGCCCCTTCACTACACCGTTGGCTCCTCTGCTGGGAACTCTGTCCTGATCAGCCAGGAGAAGGCAATGCCGAGAGCCTACGGGGCATGTGCACTTCTGTCTCTAGGGTACTTTGATGTGATGAGTGTAGCAGGTGTTCTGTTTTCAGGAGGATAAGATGCGCGCCGTGAATCCTACATGCAAATCCTGGATGTTAGATACTTAGGTTTTGCAGAACTTTCCTAACATTCTAGCTGACCTTGGTTCCAGGTCACGGTCCCCAGCCTGTGGGCATTGCTCTTGCCTCGGCTGCCCTGCTGCCCAACCAGACAGACAGCCTGTCTTCCTGCCCGCCTTCCTGGGCTACTTCCAGGAAATTCAGAAAAGTCACCCTGAAGAAAACTCAAATCCTTACATTTTATGCTGAGCAGATTAGGTCTCTTTATCTCTCTTTTTTGGGGAGGGGGCGGTGGGTGGAAGGAGATGAGTCTTCGGCCAACTGTGGTTTCAAATAGCATTACCACCTCCTTCAACAATATGCTAAGGGCTTACAGGTTTGTTTCCTTAAATTTTTTCCTCGATCATAAATTGAGGCAGCATGTCTTGATCAAGGTGGTATTTTGTGTTGACTGCAAGGGGGTCTCCGTGGAGGAGGAGTAGCAGGGATCATCAAGGAGCCAGCAGGGGAGTGGCCAGGCGAGAGGGGCTGAGAGCAGTGAGCCTCACAGGGCAGCGCTGGGCTGGAAGAAGGCCAGGCCTTATGGAGAAAGGGACCTGACACAGACAGATGAGGGTGGTATTTACTGGCTTATGCTGATTAGCTTAAAGTTCTTTCTTAGATCCACAAGAAAAACCAAACGATAGCACTGAAAAGGCAAATGACAAAATTCAAGAGCCATTCTTTATTTTTCCAAGAGAATTTAGAAAACAAGGACAAGAAAGGTGATTTAAAAATGTAACGCAAAAAATAAATAAATAAATAAAATAAAAATAAAATAAAATAAAATAAAATAAAATAAAATAAAAATGTAACGCAGGCCATATTCAACAATACTCTGGTGAACCCGGCATGAAAGAGGAAAAGACAAATAATTAAAACGATGTCAAGACATTTACTGCACACTTCCTGTGTGCCAGGCACTGAACTCACTGTGTAACAGGAATTATTTCATTTAATCCTCACAAAAGTCATAGGAGGTGTGTATTCTAATACCCCTAATTTAATAATTAGGAAACTGGGGGGAAAAGGAGGTTAAATAAGTAGCCTAATTAGTAAGCTGTCATTCTCCATAAGTGGCATATAGCCAAAGAGGGTAAAAACAGGCTCTGGATCTGAACAGTTGGGTTCAGAGACCATAGTCTCAAGTGACAGATGTGAGCCTCGGCCATGGCCTTCTCCCTCGTCATTGGCCACCTCTCCAACTGATGGTGACACTCCCTCTAAGTCTAGACCCAGAGCTCCAAGGGCCCACTAATGTTTAACTAAATGTAGCAATAGGGATGCAGGCCATTTGCCACTGGATTCTAAAGCATCAGGATCAAGAGAAGGCTGCTGACTGCAATCACTGTTATTTTACATTGTCATCTAAATAGAGGTCACATAAATAAATTATAAGCAGCACTGTGCTGAGTGCCGCTTGTGCTGGCCCTAGAGAGCAGATTGTGTGCATCTCTTCCCAGCTCTGGGCTCAATGATGTCATGGTGGTAGCTCGAAATAGGCCACGGTGGAAGTACTTATATTGGCTAACTGATAAATATTACAATATTTACCTTTCTTTCTTTCTCTGTTTCCTTTTTTTTTTTTTTGAAAATCAGTTGTTAAACATCTCTCCTTGCAGCATTGATGTATAAGCTGGTAATACAGCTAACCACTGAAAAGAGAAGATAAAACTACATTGCCTGGAAAGAATATAATTTCAAACATGGAAACCTGTAGGGGGAAAAGGCAACACTCTCAGAGTTAACAAGACTTTTTTAAAAAATCCAGGCCACATTGCTGATCCAGCCTTTGGACGCAGACCATGCTTCTTTGGTGTCAATTCAATTTGCAAATAGTGCAAATAATTTCCAAAAGGCTTGGAACAGAGAGCATCTCTGATTTCCATCATGTGGGGAAGACTGGCCAAGATCAAGACAGAAAGCAAGTCAGCATTTAGTGGGAGGCCGAGGTGGGAGGCAGTGATACTGCTGGATTCCAGTCCCAGGCTCTTAAAGGTCCTGGGGCCCAAGTGTCACCACCTAGACCCCAAGATCCCACCTTTACTGTTTACCTGCTTCCACCTGCCGACCTTTGTCCCACATTTTTTCCCTTAAGCTCTTCCCAGTTTATCTCATAACTCAGGCAAAAGACCCTCTCGGGCGTGGCATCTGTGATAAAACCTGAAACTGGCCTTCAAGCAATCACGACTGCCTGGATGAAGAGCTCTGGCCGCCCAGGCCACTCAGACCAGTTTGAGCTCAACCCCTGGATTCTCGTACCTGCCCAGGTGAGCTATGGAGTGGCGCACGCCTGCCTGGGTGAGCTAAGGGTGGCCCATGCCTGCCCAGGTGAGCTCTGGAGTGGCCCATGCCTGCCCAGGTGAGCTAGGGGTGGCCCACGCCTGCCCGGGTGAGCTACAGGGTGGCCTACACCTGCCCAGGTGAGCTAGGGGTGGCCCACGGCTGCCCGGGTGAGCTACAGAGTGACCCACGCCTGCCCGGGTGAGTTAGGGGTGGCCCATGCCTGACCAGGTGAGCTACGGAGTGACCCATGCCTGCCCAGGTGAGCTACAGAGTGACCCACGCCTGCCCAGGTGAGCTCTGGAGTGGCCCACGCCTGCCCAGGTGAGCTGTGGAGTGTCCCACACCTGCCCAGGTGAGCTACAGGGGTGGCCCACACATGTCCAAGTGAGCTATGGGGTGGCCCACGCCTGCCCAGGTGAACTAGGGGTGGCCCACGCCTGCCCAGGTGAGCTAGGAGTGGCCCACGTCTGCCCAGGTGAGCTAGGGGTGGCCCACGTCTGCCCAGGTGAGCTAGGGGTGGCCCACACCTGCCCAGGTGAGCTACACAGTGGCCCACGGAGGGAGCGGCCGCCCCACTGACCTCACATGATCCTAAAACCTCTGCCCGAGGAGGAGCTCAGGCCTCACTGGGAACAGACAAGGACTGCGCAGGCCTGCTCCCCCACGGTGCCCGTGCCACCTGGTGCCTGCCTCCACTGTGATGACCTGGCACCCCATCCAAACGTTCATTTCCCCACCCCCGAGCCCCAGGAGCCCACTGGGCCCTGCTCCGGGAGTCACAGCTTTGGGAATTACGCCCTGGGATCCCCTCATTTGCTGCAGTGAAGTTCACTCACCTGGGGAAGCTCCTCTCCGCGACTCACCCAGGGGCCAATGCCTGTTAGCTCAGTTACGCAGATGCCTATCCTGGTTGGCTCGTCCCGGTCCTGTCAGGAGGCACTATCATGTCCTTTCTCTAACCCCCACTTTTTGTTCACACCCGTTCAGTTTGGGGTTTCTTCCATTTCAACCAAACCCAGATTACCTAACAAAATCATCTCTTTTTTCTCATAGAATCTATACGGGGAAAACCTCCAACCTCCTTCTTGCCCCTGACACTTTGCAGAGAAATTAATGTTTTGCATGAGGGGATTTTATCCTTCGGGATCAGTAGGGCTCTCCTTGTAACACCCTCCGTGCAAACTACTTAATTTCCTGTTTCCTGGCCTCTTATATACGAATGTTACGTAAAGCAAGTTATTGGGTAGTGGTGATAAGTGCCATCCACGAAGTTGGAGAACAATACTTTGGCGTTTTAAGTTTTGGCGTTTAAAGATTTTAAAAATAAGGATCTTTGTAATGAGGACAAATGTTTGGCTAGTGGTGGGCTGCCAGCTGGACTCTCTCCTCTCCCTCAGCGCTGTGCTAAAAGTTATGAGATTCCTTCATTTTGGTTCTCACTTTATTATTGGCAAATACACCCTCCGCCTCCCTTCCCGCCGTAAGTGCACCTCTACAACGTCAAGGGACTCTCCCCTCCCACCCAAGCCTGCTTCTTGATGCTGCGCCTAAATCTATCACAGGTGTGTACAGAGGCTTCTGGTTCAAGTTCACGCGCCCAGAGCACATGTCGCCTTCTCCTGCAATGATGAGAAATAAGGATCAAGAGGTTGAATTTGTTAGAATTTTGAGATTCTATGTATTACGAGAATCATAACATAATCAATAAAGCAAAATCAAAAACCCATATAAAGGAGAATGTTCCATGGATTTCTGGTATTCAGAAGAGCATCTGGGCTCTTTTTGACAAATGAAGCGCAACAGAAAAAGCATCAGCCCAGAAACCAGAAAAATGTGCAGTGGAGCTGGGAATCCAGAGCTTTAGAGACGCTCCAAGTTTAGAGAAAGCCAATACGGAAAGGAGGAGTGGGATTGGGGCATGAATTAGAGTCCTTAATTAAGGATGTAGTCACGGGATGGCTGCACAATTCAGGCATCTGTTGTTGTGCCCTCAGGTTAAAACTCAACAGTTGCTTCTAGAAGAGAGTGCCTGGCTGAGGCTCCTCCAGCAGGCGTTGGGCAAGACGGGAGAGAGTAAATCTCATGGTGCTTCTAGACATCCACACTGGAACGACGGGGGTGCGTGGCGTTAAGGGATGGCCGTGTCTTCCCAGGAGAGCAATACACTAAAGGGAATGCCCCTTGGTTTAGTCTCATTTTTATTCGAAGGCTGGTCATTGACTCACTTTATCCTATTTACGCTGACCCTTTAGCTCTCCTTTCTAATTAAAGAAGATTAGGGGTAAACATCCACCAGCAGCAGAGGAAATTCATGTCAGATCCTTATAGTTTAGATTCACTGTTAGTTACTAATACGAACAGGCAACCAAAGGTCACCAGACATTTTTGAGGATTGACATATTGGAAAAGAAGAACCATTATTATCAAAGAATGACCCTTGAAATGATAGAGGTAATTCAGAAAATACAAATAACATAAACATTAGCACTCTCTTTTTTAAATAAACTTTTTATTACGTAAATTTTCAAACATACACACAAGAGAGCATCTAATGAACCCAGTGCACCTATCAGCCGAGCCCAATAATTATGAACAGGTGGTCTCAAGCTTATTTTGAAACACATCTGACACTCCGTCATTTCACATATACTTCATTGTATAATCTTTAAAATATAGGAGCCCTTAAAAATAACTACAATACCATTAACACCTAAAGAATTCCTCGATGATATCAAGCCAACATTCATATTTTCTTAATTTTCTTCCCATTTTTTTTCACTCTTTAAATTTGAATTGAGATCCAGATAAGATCCAACCATCACTATTGGTTGATAGGCCTCTAAAGTTCCCCCTCTACCTCGTTCCCTTGAGATTTCTTTTGTTAAAGAATCTGGTCTGAAGAAATCTCAGTGTTAGGAGTTTGCTGAGTATGTCACTATACCCCAAATACAATAAAATAAAATGATAATGATTACTAATCAAAGGACTTTGGTGTCTCAGGTGGATATCATTCTGATGACATCTCATCAGGCTTTGCTTTTGGGGAAAGTGGGGTGGGAAAGAAAGAAATCCCCGTCACAGGGTTTTTCTCAATTTGGTCAGAACTGAGTAGACCCTCATTATTATCCTGGTCTGAAAAAAAGGTATTTTGGCTTCTAGTCTTTACAGGAAAGATAAGAGAAGAAGTGGGTTTGAACACTTTTGAGCATTAATCCCAATATTTGCAGCAACAAAATCTATGATGCATCTGGGAATGAACTTAAAGGTATCATGCCTTTATGAGTAAAGCATATAAAAGGAACCTGAAAGCTTCTAGAGCTAAATCATGTTCGTGGATGGGACAATTTAATATTTGAAACATTCCAGGTCACTGAATTAAAATCCAGGGAATGTATTTTTTGTGTGCATCTCCACAAGCACATCTGATTCCCAAATTTAAGTAGAGGAATAAAGGCCTATAAATAGCTGTGTTATTTTAGAACATAAGGAGCAGTAAGGGAGCAAAAAATCTTGCCCGATATTAAGACATTATTCAAAACAACAGAAATTACAACAGACACACACACAAAACAACTTGATATTTGATCTTTGAAAAATAGAGCCATTGTTTAATAAACAGCGTTGGAAAATTTGGATAGGACTTGGAGTAACTAGAATATAGAATACGTCAAAAAATTAAGTTGTTTTAATAGATCGGCTAAAACATTAAATGTGAAAGGTCAAACTGTAGAGCTGATGGGAGAAAATTCGAGAAGGTTGCTTCGTAAAAAAAAAAGGTTGCTTCGTGATTTGGGATATAGGAAGAATTTTTATTTATTTATTTATTTATTTATTTATTTATTTATTTATTTATTTGGAAGAATTTAAATTACATTCTTCAGGACATAAACTGTGAAGCTAAAAGGGAATGTAGTTTATTATATCAAAATGTGTTGTTCCCGGGCCCCTCCCAGCTGTGGTGGCATCTGTGAAGGTGTGCACTGCACTTGAGCTTTCCAGCCAGTGCTTCATGCAGGACGGTAAAGGATATCACAGACAACACTTAGGGATACATTATAGTCTGGGAGAAGAGCTACGGAGTATTTAGGACCAAGAAGGAACGGATATCTAGAAAAACAGGATAAATTCCTATTAATAAGTAAGAAAAAGAAACAGTAGAAACATAGCAAAGATTATTATTAAGAGATATCCCAATAATTAAAAATATACAGAAATGAGATGTTCAACCTCACGATAATCAATGAAATACAAATCAAAAGTCTAAGATACTATTGATAGAAGAGTAAAAATGTACAAAGTTGTATATCCAGTGCTTGTGGGGGTGTAGACTGCTATGGTCACTTTGGAAGGCAATAAAGCAGTATTTTGTGGAATGAAGATTTTACTATATGGACCATAAACACCAGGGAAATTCTCATGGGGGGGGGGGCGGGAGTACCGGGAAGTATTTACGAATATGTTTATCACAGTATTACTTGTGATAGCAAAGAACCGGGGAATAATGAGGTTAAATGTAGACTATACTATGGTCACAAAGACTGAACTAAGTATATGTGAAACTACATAGATCGATCTTTATAATGTTTGTAGTTCGACACTATTTATATCAATTAAATGTGCAGAAACAGTAATGTCCATGTTTTATTTTTTTTTTTTTTTTTTATTTTTTAATGAATTTATTTTTTATTGGTGTTCAATTTACCAACATACAGAATAACACCCATTGCTCATCCCGTCAAGTGCCCCCCTCAGTGCCCATCACCCATTCACCCCCACCCCCCGCCCACCTCCCCTTCTACCACCCCTAGTTCGTTTCCCAGAGTTAGGAGTCTTTATGTTCTGTCTCCCTTTCTGATATTTCCCACAAATGTCCATGTTTTAAAGACATTATCACACATACATTTGTAAATAAAACTATTGAAGGTGGTCTGAAAGTACACATATTAAATATTTGAGGTTGGGAGTCTATGGAGGGAGAGAGGAATTGGATTATATAAGATGAAGGGACGAAAACTCCATAAAACAAAATAAAGAACAAGTGAAGATAATGTGTTTTGAGTGGATGGCATGATCAATCCCATTCTGCTCACCTGACATCTCAACAATAAACAAACTTACAAATAAACCAGTTTCTCTTGAGAAATTGGAAGATTTGTAAGGTCTGGCTTGGTAGGAGCTAGGAGGGTAGACATGGGGGCAATCCCCCACAGCTGACCTCGTCCTACTGTCTGTCCACGGCCAGATCCACCCATTTTATATTGTTTGTTGGCCTCTGCAGGTGTCTGTAGCAAGGCCTCTGCCTTACAGATCTTTGTTCCAAATGGGGGTCTTGGGAGCAGAGGCTTCCTGGGTGCGAACCTGTGTCATAAGCCGGAGTGAGTTAATTTACCCTAGGAGCTGTTGCCGGGCTGATGAGTTGCCTGGGCTGAAAATCCCAAAGACAAAGCATCCCAGAAGGGTTTACATATCCTGAAGTCAATATTCACCTTAGGCAAGATCCCTCAGAAGATCCAGCAGAGAAATAATTCTAAATGAATCTGTAAAAAAACTTTTGTGAGTGCAGTATCTTCTCCCATCATTAATAATTCAGTTAAGAGATGTATGAAGAGTGCAGCCGAGGTGAATGTCTTCTCACCTTTGACTTTTCTACTGTTTGGAAACGGTCAGACTTCCAGGCCTTGATTAAAGTTTTCAACTGACTCTGCTGAAACTGTGCTAATGAATTCCGACTCCCGTAGACTTTTGTCAGAAGATAGCAGCTTTTCCAATTGTGACCTTTTTATATTAAAATACTATGGATGTTCTACTTCAGAATAGCCAATAACTTGAGACCACCTTTAAAAATTAGGAGGCTTTGGAGGGCGCCTGGGTGGCTCAGTCGGTTAAACATCTGCCTTCGGCTCAGGTCATGATCCCGAGTCCTGGGACAGAGCCCAGGAGCAGGGAGTTTGTTTCTGCACCCCACTCGTGCGCTCTCTCTGCCTCTTTCTCAAATAAATAAAATCTTGAAAAAATAAAGACCCTTGGTATTAAGTAACAGAAATTGACTCAAAAGCTTAATCTAAAAAAGATATTCTCTATTAAGAATTGTCTGCAACCTATGGATGAAATAACTAACTACTACATTCATAACTGATACGTAATAGGCAGAAAAAAATTAAGAAAGTGGCAATAAAATGTTCTATTTAGGACAAAGGGAAAGCCAAAGGAAACCCAGGACTCCTCTATAATAGATACTACATCCCATACAGCAGTATTAGGGAGAAGAGTGAAATGAATGGACTTCATTTTTATGGTGTTGCTTCTTTGTTAACGGGGACCAAAGACCAAAAGACATTTTGCCAGAGAGCGTTAATAAAATTTTCTTTTTTTTTAAATTTTTTAAATTTATTTATGACAGTCACACAGAGAGAGAGAGAGAGAGAGAGAGAGGCAGAGACACAGGCAGAGGGAGAAGCAGGCTCCATGCACTGGGAGCCCGACGTGGGATTCGATCCCGGGTCTCCAGGATCGCACCCTGGGCCAAAGGCAGGCGCCAAACCACTGCGCCACCCAGGGATCCCAAAATTTTCTATGCTGTACTTGATAATGCAGGAAAAATCAACCAGAAATGGGCCTGTATTTGGTGATGTGTGGGTTTGGACACAGTACGGGTTTCTACCATAGTGTAGAACCAGTTCTTGTATTTTAACACCGTCCACTACCACCGGGGAGTACCCACACTGGAGATCATCACTCCAGTGGGCAGGAAATACCCACTGTTTTAACAATCTTGGTGAACACCAGGTAGTTCGCACATATAGTTGACTTTGAAAGTCTACTCCTGTGTTCCTGAAATCACTTACACCGCTTCTGATATTAGACAGGTGATGGTGGTATGAATAATGCAAAGGGTGGTATGAATAATGTAGAGGGAAGACTAGGGGCCAGATTTCAGGCCTTATACTGTCTTCCTCCAAACCGAGCTAGGTCTCTGTTGAGGGTAGATTAAACTTAGGGTAAGAAATACAAGAGAGGTGTGGAACATCCTGGTTGATAGGGAGCAATGATAGCTTTAGAGATTTCTGGGGTAGTATCCGGAGAAGAAAATTGGCTAGCCTTATAGAAGCGAGCGCGCAGTGACCAACAATAGTCAATTACTATCATGAAGTTAAACAAGAAGCTAAATATAATAAGATATATTAAAAAAAAAGCAGATGACATGGAGCATCCTGACAGTTGACAGAAATACCAATTGCACCAAACACACGAACTGCAGTTGAGGAAAAAGATAATATATTGAATAACTGATATTAGGAGCATCACATTATAATTGCGGTTGAGAGGAAAGCCCATTTGTATTTCCTTAAGAAGGTCAATGAGCTCAGCTGTCCAGCTGTCCAGATTAGAAGTTTGAAAAAAAAAAAGATTAGAAGTTTGCCTCTGCACAACAATTCTTGTGGAAGGTCACACAGAGTCATAGGCGGAGTGTTCAGGCCTGGCTCCTGGAGACCATGTCGCCCACCCGAGTCAAAGGACACACAGGCGAGAGCTTTCCTTCCTGCTCGGCGTTGACAAGTAGGCCTGCATTTGAGTTCACACACTCACGAAACAACTGCCCTGCTCTGACCCGTGGAAGCAGAGAGGCGAGGGCTACTTCCGAAAGGGCTGAGCTCTGGGCCCGAGAGGGTGTTGCTCTTACATCTGCTCTGTGCCGTGGCTCACCTGAGATTTATCTCCACTCCTTCCTCTTTTCCTCAGGAGCCTTGCTGGGCGTGTGGACCGTGTGTGTGTGTGTGTGTGTGTGTGTGTGTAAGTAGTGGCACAGACAAATCATGATGCACACGGTGCCCATGAACATTCCTCCTGAGGTTGAGAATTCTTGGGTTAATAAACGATCCTGCCGTTAGACTAAGGCAGGTAGTTCTTGCTACTTCAACAAAATGGGCCACTTGATCCATTAAATGCGACTCTTCTTTTTTTTTTTTTTAAAGAAATTATTTATTTATTCATGAGAGACACAGACACAGACACACACACACACACAGGCAGAGGGAGAAGCAGGCTCCCTGCGAGGAGCCTGATGTGAGACAGGCTCCCTGCGAGGAGCCTGATGTGAGACTCGATCCCAGGACCCCAGGGTCACACCCTGGGCTGAAGGCTTAACCGCTGAGCCACCCAGGTGTCCCTGTTTTGTTTTGTTTTTGAGATCCCTGATATTGAGTGCTTAATTTAGGTGAACATGTGGGGCGATCAGAGGGTTAGAAGAGATTGCCCTTAATTAACCATTAATTTAGGAGTCATCCTCAAAAAACTAGAAAGAAATAGTGTACCTTCTAGTGGGCACTGTAAGAACTGGCATATGGACTGTCCTGTAACAGGGACTGTTGGGATTGGGTCAGTTAATGGGGTGACAATCCCTGCCTTGGGGACCCTTTAATCTGTAGGTTAGTGTTTGCTCCTTTGTGGGAACACAAGAATATGAAAGGTTAGCCACAGGACTGGAAAAGGGTAATGGCTAGTAAAGGCCTGTGTGTGTGTGTAGGGGGGTCGGGGGGAGAGCTTGCTCCCCCTTACCCTCTACTGTTCTTTGAAAATCGTGAGGGAAGCGGAGGCAGTTCCAGCAGACACTCCTCACAGCAAAGAGAGTTGAAGTGTCTGGTGTGGCAGCACTGAAATATAACACTGAAAACTGGGAAGTTAGAAAAAATCCCAATTTTCATTAGACTGAAATCACTTGATGCACAGAGAATTGCTCAGGTTTGGAAACGCAGGCAGGAAATTCTTTACATAATTCTGTGATTCTGGCATCATTGATTCAATCTCAGCTGCTGGAGGACTGTGGGGTGAAAGAACATCTTCATGCAAGGAAGTAGGAGGCTTGGGGGGCACTGGGTGGCTCAGCTGTGGAGCACCTGCCTCCGGCTCAGGGCGTGACCCCCGGGGCCTGCGATCAAGTCTGCTTCTCCCTCTGCCTGCGTCTCTGCCTCTCTCTCTGTGTCTCTTAGGGATAAATAAATAAAATCTTAAAAAAAAAAAGAAAAGAAAGAGGATGTATGATCAATACATAAAAGTGACAGTGTGGCTAAATAATATGCACAAAACTAGCACTATAAGAACTGATCCCTGCAAAAAAACATTTTTATAACAATTTTTCTTTTGAAAATACACATGTGTCAAATTTCAGTTTTTCAGATAGAAGATATATGTGTGTGAATTAAAATTACTTGAGTGAAAAAGAAGTGTTCCAAAGGCATCAAAAATCATAAAATAATATCACTGGAAATAATAATTCCAACATGCATCATTGAATTGCTTCATTCAGATCCAATTATGCTTTGAAATTAGGAAGGGCTTCTTTTCTTTGGGTTTGTGTGAAGCTTCTCACAGACCTGCAAGCAATCCTGTTATTTTTGGAATCATGAAACACATGGTTACTGACTCCAAGCCTCTAAACCAACATCTGTGTGAATTTGGTTTAGTAAGAAAAACTCTACCTATGTGTGTTTTGTAATTTGTTTGGTTTGCTCTTATTTTTTTTTTTTTTTTAATTTTAAAGATTTTATTTGTTTATTCATGAGAGACACACAGAGAGAGGCAGAGACACAGGCGGAGGGAGAAGCAGGCTCTAACCCAGGACCCGGGGTCACGCCCTGAGCCGAAGGCAGGTGCTCGACCCCTGAGCCCCCCAGGGGCCCCTATTTGATTTGCTCTTAAAGAAAAATGCAAGAGCCAACAAAGTTTTATGGTTTAAGATGCAATATATTATACTTAGTATTTCTGAACTACCACCTTTATGTAAATCAGATATAATGGGTTTTAAAGGAACTTTAGTATGTGAGTGATTTTGTATGATCCTGCTGGGAATGCAGCAGGGAAAGGGTGCTGCGAGGGGGCGGCGGGAGGTCGGAGCGCCTGGGCTGCGTCCCCCCGCCCGAGGTCGCAGCCCCCCAGGCAGGCGGAGGCGGCGGCCTGGTTGGACCCTCGGGGGTCGCTCCCTGTGGGTTGGGAGGGCGACACGCCCCCGAGCAGCGGGAGCAGCGGCAGCAGGGGCACCGAGCTCCCGCGGGCTTTAAGCAACCAGCCCTTTAAAATCTGTGTTACTAATGAAATCACGGATTTTGTTTTCCTGTGGATACAGCCGTGTTGATTTATTGCTTTTTATGTAAATAGATCTGGTTATTTTTTTTTTGGAGGGGGAAGCGAGTGTGACTCTCTGAGAACTGCCACCGGCTGGGGGGCGAGCGGTGCCTTCAGGGCCCTCGGATGCTGCGGGTCGGGGGGCGCTCAGCGGGTGCGGCCTGCAGACGGGGGGCGGGGGGGGGGGCGCTCAGCGGGTGCGGCCCGCAGACGGGGTGGGGGGCGCTCAGCGGGTGCGGCCTGCAGACCGAGCGTGGGGGGGTGGGGGGGTGGGGGGGGGCGGGGTGCGCTCAGCGGGTGCGGCCCGCGGACGTGGGAGGGTGCCCTCAGCCGGTGCGGCCCGCAGACGGGGTGGGGGGCGCTCAGCGGGTGCAGCCTGCAGACCGGGTGGGGGGCGGGGGGGTGCGCTCAGCGGGTGCGGCCTGCAGACGCGGTGGGGGGGTGCGCTCAGCCGGTGCGGCCTGCAGATGGGGGGGGCGGGGGTGCGTTCAGCGGGTGCGGCCTGCAGATGGGGGGTGCTCAGTGGGTGCGGCCCGCAGACGGGGGGGGGGCGGGGGTGCGCTCAGCGGGTGCGGCCCGCGGACGCAGGAGGGTGTGCTCAGCCGGTGCGGCCCGCAGACCGGGTGGGGGGCGCTCAGCGGGTGCAGCCTGCAGACCGGGTTGGGGGGCGGGGGGCGGGGGGGGTGCGCTCAGCGGGTGCAGCCTGCAGACCGGGTTGGGGGGCGGGGGGCGGGGGGGGTGCGCTCAGCGGGTGCAGCCTGCAGACGGGTGGGGTGCGCTCAGCCGGTGCGGCCTGCAGATGGGATGGGGGTGCTCAGCCGGTGCGGCCCGCAGACAGTGGGGGGTGCGCTCAGCCGGTGCAGCCTGCAGACGGGGTGGGGGCGGGGGGGTGCGCTCAGCGGGTGCGGCCTGCGGATGGGATGGGGGTGCTCAGCCGGTGCGGCCCGCAGACAGTGGGGGGTGCACGGCCCCTGGCAAGGCCCGCGGGGCGCCCGCCCCCAGCCGGGGCTCCGTGGGGCGCGGGGAGGATGGGAAGGCAGCGCCGGCCTCGGGAGCAGGTGGCTTCGGGGTGAGCCCTCCCGGCCCTCCCGAGTTTAGGCGAATGACGTGGAGGCTCGCAGCAAGCAATGGCCCCGTTACACCGCGGAGCACGTGTGCGTGTGAGGACGTCGGGGGCGTCCCCAGAGGTGACCCGGGAGTACCCTTTAGCGGGAAATTCCGGAGGCGCCCTGACCTGGTCCTGCGGGGCGGGGGCCGGGCGGCGGGAGGGTTGGTCGGGCCCACCTGTCCCCCCGCCGCCCAGGGCCGCAGCCCGCATCCCCCCACCCCCGCGTCTCCATCCTTCGCTGCCCGCTGTGCCCTCCCTGCTGGCACCTGCGGTCGCACCCCGCTGCCCGCTCCCCGCCTGCTGCCCCAGGGCCTCCTCTCCGGGAGCTCGGGGAGGTCGTGGGGCTGGAGAGTCGTCCCTGGGGGCTGCCCTCTGAGATCAGCTCCCAGGCGGGCCGTGGGTGACGTGACCCAGGGCTCTGTCCCCGACCTGCAAGCACGCGCGGGCCCTGGACGGTGTCGGCTTTTGGACGGCGAGGGGAGGCCTTTGCTCCTCCGTCCCAGTGACCCAGACGCCCGGTTTGATGGCTTGGGGCAGGCCCGATGGCTGTCGGTGTCCTTTGGAAAGATGCGGTTGGAGACGGACACGCTATTTCTGCCTCCACAGCCGTGGTTGTTGGCCTGAGGGGTAAAGAGTGAACACGGGGATCCCTGGGTGGCGCAGCGGTTTGGCGCCTGCCTTTGGCCCAGGGCGCGATCCTGGAGACCTGGGATCGAATCCCACATCGGGCTCCCGGTGCATGGAGCCTGCTTCTCCCTCTGCCTGTGTCTCTGCCTCTCTCTCTGTGACTATCATAAATAAATAAAAATTAAAAAAAAAAGAAAAAAAAAAAAAAAAAAAGAGTGAACACGAAGGCCCGAGGGTGTGTGCGTTTGCATGACCTGGACCTGGGCTCTGGGCGTGTCCGTGTAGGGGTGGAGGGCGCCTGGGGTTCGGAGGGTCTGTATGTCAGGGTTCAATCAAGAAAACAGGGCTTGTGCCCAGGAGTCCTGCAGAAATGACCTTGCTCAGAAAGGCCTGTAGGACGCGGACGGCCTCTGGGCAGGTGATGAACCCAGGATGCGGATACTTCGCTTTTCCTCTGTGTGCTCTGGCATGGGATTCCAGGAAAGCAGAATGGGTCCACCTAGTATTTCAAAACAAACCCTGCTCTACATTAATTGGGATATTTTTCAGCCGTTAATTGATATTCCCAAACAATCATCTAATTCCTTAACATACTCATTTAAGGACTATGTATTGAGCACTTGCTATTGGTAGGGATTTGGCTGGTCACTGAGGCCGGCGTTGAACAACGCATGACGGCCACTGGAAGAGCTTCCAGTTTAATGGATAAATAACATGGAGCATCTATTCAAGTCCAGATGGTTTGTAAACTTGGTTTATATTCTCATAGTGATGCTGCAGGTGGGTGTTATCATCAGCAATTTATCAGTAAGGAAATGGTATGGCTCACAGAGTCTAGATAAGCACACCAAGGTGGCTCAGGCCCCAGGAGGCCAGGACTCAGCTCTGGCCTTGGGTCCGTCCTTGTGTCTTATTTCTTCAGGGACCTTTGCTTTCCTCAGAGTCACATTTCTCCCCTTCCCTCCTGCCACCCACATCTCTGCTCTCTTTCTCCAGCGGTTCACCTGCACCCCTCAGAGCCCACGGCCCTCTGCGGCCCACATTGTGTCCACCTCAGCCCGGTCTAACCCTCCACTCCTGCAGCGTCCTCGTGGGAACGTGGAGCCAAAGCTGGGGGTTCAGATGATGCTCTTGCCTTTCAGAAAGCTCCAGAAACTTTAGTGATAGATAATCAAGGTTCACAACTTAGTTTTACTTGTTTTAGGGGAAGGTTTAGGGAAGCATGTAGAACAGAGACGATTAGCAGTTGGAATACCTTAGCAGAAATGAGCAGTGGCTTAATTACAGTGCTCCTGTAGACAGGAAATAGCCAACGCATAATTAAGACTCCTGGATGTGAAAAAACAAAGGTCAAGGTTAAGTTTTTATCAACTTTAAAAAATGTATTTGGTTTTATAAACTCACATCCTACAATGGCTTTCCAATGCTTATTTGCAATTTAACTCAATTTCAGGTCAAGAAGGGGTGACACAAGTAAAAAAAAAATAAGTTTATACTTCCAATGCAATTAGGCTTCCTAGCTCTGCAGATACCAGGAAAGTGGCTAAAATAGTTTAAATATTTGATTCAGCTGAGTTAGCAATATTAATTGAGGATGATGGCTCTTTTTTGGATTATGCTGAGACTTGTAGAAGGGCAACTCCCTGTTCAAACATACACTGACATGCGTGCACACTCAACTTCTCTTTTTTTTTTTTGACTTTTAATTATTTTTTTAGGATGGGTAGAGGGACAGGAAGAGAGAGAATTTTTTTTAAAGATTTATTTATTCATTTGAGAGAGAAAGAGAAGAAGCACAGGGACAGGCAGAGGGAAAGGGAGAGAGAAGCTCTAGCAGACTCTTCCCTGAGTGTGGAGCCCAAAGTGGGGCTCGATCTCACAACCCTGAGATCATGACCTGAGCCAAAATCAAAATTCTGACACGTAACTGACTGAGCCACCCAGGCGCCCCACACTCAATTTTTCTTTTAGAGAGAATGTTATACTAAACAAATATTATAACTAAGCAAAGTGTTATAATATTCTGCTGGAAATATAGACATTCTCCATATGGCAGAGGGTTTTTAAAAAAATGTTTAAATTAAGCCTCATATACATGAAAACAAGTGTATAAACTATAAGTGTAAAGTTTGAAGAGTTTTTTTCGAAATGAATCCATCCAGGTAAAGTAACCCTCAGAGAGGAAGCAATGAAGACCTTGATATCCATGAAATCAATATTTACTCTTTTGTAACTGGCTTCTTTCACTTGGAATTACGTTTGAGATTTTTTTTCTATATTATTGTGCATTGTTGTGGGTTTTTTCTGTAACTAACTAGAATTCCATTATATGAATATACCACAATTTATTTTTCGTTCAATTCTTGATTAGAACTTTGGGTAATTCCCCAATTTTTTTTTTTTTTCAGCTCTTATGAAAAGTGCTGCTGTGGACATTCTTTGTGTGTGTGTGTGTGTGTTTTTTTTTTTTTTTTTTGGTGAACATATGTACATGCCTCTTTTGTATATATCAAATCATCAACTGGGCATATTTTCCATCTTAGTAGATACTGCCAGTTAATTTGCCAAGCTGTTTGTATCAGTTTACACTCCCACCATCAGTATTTGACCGCTTTGGTTGCTCTACATTCTTGCCAACATTAGCTATTTCTTTGAGGGTATATACTGATATTACATTTGCTTTTAATTTGTTTAATCATGGTGCCTAATCAAGCTGTGCACCTTAGGTGCTTCTTTAAGTCATTTTCTCCATTTTTGATTTGTCCTTTTCTTATTGATTTATTTTTAAAATTTTTTTCTTATTGATTTCTTTGCATATTTTCCATAGAGGTTCTTTGTTGGATTAATGTATTGCAAATATTTTCCATGCTATGGGCTGCCTTTTATTTTCTTACTAGTGTCTTTTGATGAACAGAAGCTCTCAGTTTTGGTGTAGTCAGTTTATAATCTTTTCTTTATTGTTAGCCCCAGCTGGACATTTTTACCTAATCCAAGGTCATGAAGACCTTCTCCTACATTTTCTTCTAAGTTTTATTGTTTTAACTCTTGCGGTTGGATTTGCAATCCAACAAGAACTGACTTTTCTCATGGCTTCATTTTTTTTTTAATATGGATATCCAATTAGCCAAACCTAGTAGCACAATTCAGAAAAAAAGATTTAATGCTACTTAATTTGAATAATGGTGCTATTGTTACATGGAATGGATTGTATCTGAAATCATTCTGTTAAGTTTAAGTAGTTAAAGTTAATAGAGTATTTTACATACCATGAATATTTCTTTTTAATATGCCTTCATATCATTAAATCCTATCAAAGAAACTGAACCTTGGGTGATATTGATATTAAGACTTCTTGAATTCATTGCTAATATATTGAGTATAGTAGAGATATTAAATTCAAAAACCTTTAGCATGTAAGCATAAATTAATAGACGTTCATTTTTTGCTATAACATTTTATAAGAAAATGCAGAAAAACAAAGCAACTTGAAGAAAATAATTTATATCTATCATGTTAGAATAAAATCCGGAAAATTTAGATTGGGCAGATTGAGTATGAAAAAGGGGAAAGGGAATAGTGACAGTCGTAAGTATTAATTGGAAAACATGTGTATGAATTTATGGTTTTGAAAAACTCTTGCTCAGTAGCAAAAATAACCTTGGCTATTTCTGCTAATGTTCTCTCTACCTCCCTATTAACAACAACATTGAAAAGTTTCAAAATAACTTATTTTAAGAAAAAGTAAAATAAGAGTTCAAGTGAATGTTTGGGTTTGAATATTGAGTACATTTTGATTTAGGATTTTCTGCTTTGAGTAAATAAAGATAATTTGGTACCAATGAGCAGAACTGAGCCACTGACGTATTTTTAGGTCTAGTACTAAAGTAGGACTTCATCTGTGTTTCTCTTGAAGATAAAGCAATTGAGCTTTTGATAGTTAAACCGTTACTTCTTGGAAGAGTAAGTAAGCCAAGAAGAAGGGACTCCCACATCTGCTCTAAGGACCTGAGCGTGTGCAATACTGAGAGGAAGCAGGCGTGGCTGGGAGCACAGAGGGGAGCGAGAGCTGAGGACTCTCTGGAATCTTGGTCACAAGCAACAATGCTGTCCTTAACCTGGGGCCCCTGTAAAATAGAGAAGTAGGACCCCCTTTGCTCAAGAAGCTGGAAAAAAGTGTCAAACAACAAGCTTTTCTCTGTACTCTGCAGTCTCTCCCAAATTGTCACGGTGTTTTTAATTTGCTATTTAATGTTTTTGAAAGTAAAAAAAAATTGCCATTTTAAGTTATTAGCTTGAATTTTTATTCATCTTTATAGTCTAAATGTAAATGAAACAGCATTCCACTTGTAGGCAGAATCACTGAAATTACATAGTCTGTATTTCGTGCACGTGTATGCATTTCGTTCTTATAGAAAGAGTGGAAAAGCTGCATAAAACTGCCTCAGCTTCTTTAATTTCATTTCTTGATATATGCAAACTGTAGGTTACTCTTTTTTTCTCCTTCTTTTCTCTTTCCTTCTATGTCATGGTTTTTAGTGTCAGTGGTCAGTTACTACAGGGAGGAACACGAATAATAAAGAATATGATTGGTCTTGGATGTTTCTCAGACCATCATGGCCATGGCCTTTCCTTCAGAATCTGGATAGAATGGGAAAGGGGGGCCTTTGGGGACTGTCAGCGCCTCCATTTACTCAGTCATGGATAGAACCCGCTTCCCCTGTACTTAACTTTGAGTCTCGCTGGACTCCCACCATTGTGAGTCCACTGGAGTTTTTTGCTCATGGGCCAGTGAGAATGCTGCAGGTGAAGAGGGCAGCAAGAAATGGTCTGTGGGCACTGCCTTCCGTGCTTATGCTCCGTTGTCCTATCAGACTTCGTTTATGTAGCAGGAGTCCAAAGGCAGTATTATTAAGCATTTAAAGATGGTGCCAGCAGAGCATTAAGCCAAGTACAGGGCCCTTCTCAGCGTGGTCCTCCGACAGCCAACACTGGTTACACGCTCCTGAGGCCAGCCTGCCCACAACAGACAATTCGTGCAGATGATACCTGGAGATTTAGACCATTTCTCCTTAGAGGGGTAGGCCTTCCAGGGCATGGGCCCAGTCACAGACAGCCTGGGAGGGAATCGTAACGCCACGTGTAGCACTAAGCTTCTTTATCCCAATGGCGAGAATTCCCAGACCACAGGATGATTTACCCTAGGGTAGGGCTGAGCAAGAAGAGGGAATGAAGGGCTGATGCCACTTCCTTTCTTGTTTACTTGACCCAGGAACTAGGCCTCCTATTTTTAAAAGTCTTGATACTTTGTGCTCAGTTTGACGGAACAATGTTGGTGGAAAGGGGACTGGAATAGTTTGTCTCATCTTCTATCTTAGTAGTTTTCAAACTTGGCACCACAAGTAGCATCACGTGGGAAATTTTAGACAATTCCAACATCGAGGCCACAGTTCAGACCCATTACACCAGAATAGCTGGGGGCGGGTGGGATGCTATTAAACTTGCCCAGGAGGTTCTGAGGCGCAGCTGAGCTTAAGAACCACCGCTCCAGCTTCTTGTTACTCAAAGTGTAGCCCTTCGACCTGTAATATCCGCATCACTTGGGAGCTTGTGAGGCCCACAGGAACTTAGGCCCCAGACCTGCTGGGGCAAGTCAATCTGCATTTTAACAATAAAAGTTTGAGAAGATGGCTCCAGCTGAGCAGACCATTTGTTGTCCTCTGGTGTTTGGCTCCTTACATCTGCAGACCACTGGTTCTCAGTCCTGGCTGATGTTGGAATCACCCGTTTCATTCTAGCAATAAGTACATGGATGCATTAATTTATTTTTATGCTTTATAATTATTCATTAGAATTATAGTACAGTTAGACTATTTTCATCAATTGTGTTCTAATAATTAGTTTATTTTATCTTAATGCTCCGAACCTTATAATTATATTACATTTAAAAACGTTTTAATCTATATACAAAATTTTATTGCAGAGAAATATAATGTGTGATTAAGAAAAAATATTAAAGCATAAAATGTATTGCAGTAGTAAAAAAATCATGGGAGAAAGTAGATTATAAATACGAGTTCCAAGAGAAAAGGAATGTAAAATGTTCAAATGTTTAAGGTGGACATATTTTTGCATTTTTTTAAATGGATGATAATAGATATAAAATCTCTATGGTTTTTACAGTCCATTAGATTAATTCAAAAGAGTGCTATAAAAATTTTATTTTAAAATGTCAAAATATCAATACTTGCAATATGCCAAGAATTAGATTATTTTTAACCTTTTAAATTTATGATGAAAAATATTAGATGATGTCTTTTTATTTTAAAATGTCAATATTTACAGGAGCACCTGGCTAGCTTAGTCAATAGAGCATGCTATTCTCATCTCACGTGAGTTCAAGCCCTACGTTGGGTGTGGAGACTACTTAAAGATTTAAAAAAAAAATCAAAATAAAAAAGTCAATATTTACAATATGCCAGGGGTTATATTAACTACAACAATTCAAATGTATGATGGAAGATATTAAATGCCGATATGTGAGAGGTCTATAGTTTTCTTGAATTCTGAAAATTTGAAGCCCACTAGGAACAGAAGGTGAAGAACCTTGTGGGCATCTGAGTCCTTGATTAGTCTCTTGGCCTCTCTAGGGTCCACTTGCCAACATACATCCCTTTTCTAGGATCCTCAGGGTCACTGTGAGGGACACGAGGGGCAATTTGTCTTCTCAGACTGCGTTTTCTTGACAGCCCCTTCCCACAGGTCAGGGGCCTTCACGCTGAATGTTGCTGGAGTTGAACAATCAGACTTACTTGTTATTGTTTTTTGCCTTTGGCAGTACAACTTAACGTTCTAGTGCGTTTCTTGTTAACTTAATTTTTTTGGGATTGTATCATTAATTATGCTAGAAATTATGTCCAGCCAAGCCCTTTGAATCTGTATCCTAAATTTAGAGTTTCCATTTCTTAGTACTGAACTTGTGGACTTTGCCATTCATAGAACATGGGAGGGAGAGCAGGGGCTATGGTGGGGAGATGAGGTGCTCCTGGAATGTTGACACTCGGATCCAGTTGAATGCGATTCACAGAATTTAATTTTTAGCCTTCTCAAAGTAATATTGTCACATAGTTTTTTTTTTTATTTATTTAGTTATTTATTTATTTATTTATTTATTTATTTATTTATTTATTTATTTTATTGGTGTTCAATTTACTAACATACAGAATAACCCCCAGTGCCCGTCACCCATTCACTCCCACCCCCCGCCCTCCTCCCCTTCCAACACCCCTAGTTCGTTTCCCAGAGTTAGCAGTCTTTACGTTCTGTCTCCCTTTCTGATATTTCCCACACATTTCTTCCCCCTTCCCTTATATTCCCTTTCACTATTATTTATATTCCCCAAATGAATGAGAACATATAATGTTTGTCCTTCTCCGACTGGCTTACTTCACTCAGCATAATACCCTCCAGTTCCATCCACGTTGAAGCAAATGGTGGGTATTTGTCATTTCTAATAGCTGAGTAATATTCCATTGTATACATAAACCACATCTTCTTTATCCATTCATCTTTCGTTGGACACCGAGGTTCCTTCCACAGTTTGGCTATCGTGGCCATTGCTGCTATAAACATCGGGGTGCAGGTGTCCCGGCGTTTCACTGCATCTGTATCTTTGGGGTAAATCCCCAACAGTGCAATTGCTGGGTCGTAGGTCTATTTTTAACTGTTTGAGGAACCTCCACACAGTTTTCCAGAGTGGCTGCACCAGTTCACATTCCCACCAACAGTGTATGAGGGTTCCCTTTTCTCCACAACCTCTCCAACATTTGTTGTTTCCTGCCTTGTTAATTTTCCCCATTCTCACTGGTGTGAGGTGGTATCTCATTGTGGTTTTGATTTGTATTTCCCTGATGGCAAGTGATGCAGAGCATTTTCTCATGTGCATGTTGGCCATGTCTATGTCTTCCTCTGTGAGATTTCTGTTCATGTCTTTTGCCCATTTCATGATTGGATTGTTTGTTTCTTTGGTGTTGAGTTTAAGAAGTTCTTTATAGATCTTGGAAACTAGCCCTTTATCTGATATGTCATTTGCAAATATCCTCTCCCATTCTATAGGTTGTCTTTGAGTTTTGTTGACTGTATCCTTTGCTGTGCAAAAGCTTCTTATCTTGATGAAGTCCCAATAGTTCATTTTTGCTTTTGTTTCTTTTGCCTTCGTGGATGTATCTTGCAAGAAGTTACTATGGCCGAGTTCAAAAAGGGTGTTGCCTGTGTTCTTCTCACATAGTTTTTAAATTAAAGGATTACTGAAAAGCTTACATTAAAATTTTTCCTTCCCCATCTCTCCCCAGCATTAGTTTCACTTCTAGAGTTAGATACTTTCAACTTTTAGCTGTTTCTTCTGGAATTTATGTTCATATCTTTACAAAAATAAGTTATGTGGCTTGTTCTTCATTTAGATGGTTTAGACTTCATATATAACATGCTGTTATGGTAGTTGAACCATTAGTTCTTTCAAAAGGCATTTTCTTTCTCTCTCTACCCAATCAATAAGGTCATAATTCAGAATTTGGTTAACTTACAATTCAATGTTATACTTTTATGAATATATAAACATATTCACTGATGAGCCCAGTAGTTAATTATTATTATATTTCTTCCCTGCCTTTTAATAATAATTTCTATTTTCTAGACTCTGTGTGTACTGAATGTTAATTTTTTAGCAAATTCTAAAACATTTTACTCTATTGTTTTAGTAATATTTTTGCAAATGCTTAAAGCACTTGAAAATCTATGAATTCCTTCATTTATTCATTTGTTTGTTCCTGACACACTCCCTCAACTCTCATCTGAGCAAATGCTTTCTGCACCTGGCATCTCATTTTGAAGCTTTTCTTTACCATGTCTCTGGGTTGGGCATTAGTTGGATGTCCTAATGCTATGATTTTCCTCTTTCTCGGTAGACTTCCTTGTTTTGTTAGGCCGCATTTACTGGTATCATCTCTAAAATGAATGGGAGGTGTATTTTTTGAAATCTCAGGTATCTGAAATGTTTTTATTGTCCTGGTTCATGATTGGTAGGTAAGTTGATCTTCTATAGAATTCTAGGTTGAAAATAATTTTCACTTGGAATCTGAAAGGCCCTATTTTAAACTCTCTTAAAGTATCTGGTTTTGCTTTTGAAAAGTCTAATCGTATTTGGATTTGCATTCTTTTGCATGTGGGCTTCTTTTTGCCTCTCTAGACTTTTAGGATCTTCTCTTTCATTGCAGTATCCTGAAATTGCATGATGAGGTATATTTGTATTTTCTAAATTATGCATGGTTGTCACTCAAGTGAGCATTTTTCCATATGGTAATTAATATGATCATCAGTTTTGGGAAATTTTCTGATATCATCATCATCATCATCATCATTTTGATAATTTCCTTGTTTCCACTCTTTCTGTTCTCTCTTTTTGAAACTCCTATTAGTCATGTTCTGGATCACATATACTGGATCTCTGGTTGTATTACCTTTAATTAATTTTTAAATTTAACTTTCTGGGAGATTTCTTGAAATTATCTTTTAAATATTCTGTTGCATTCTTTATTATGATTATCATATTTCATTCTGAAGAGTTTTAGATACAACTGACTTTGTTCACATGACATAGTTTTATTGTGTCATAGTGTATGGTTAAGAGGTGGACCTGTACGCAGCCAGATCATTTACACTCAAATTTCAGCTCTGCCATTTATCGGTTGTACAAACTTGGACTAACTACTGAATTTTCTCATTGGTAAAATGGGCTAAACCTTCATCAAA
Organism: Canis lupus familiaris; assembly: GCF_011100685.1. Classification (NCBI taxonomy): domain Eukaryota; kingdom Metazoa; phylum Chordata; class Mammalia; order Carnivora; family Canidae; genus Canis; species Canis lupus. The sequence goes on from NC_049233.1 coordinate 69,195,969, forward strand.
GGATGGTTGTGATTATTCAATGATTTAATACACTTAGAGTACTTAAAACAGAGCTTGACCCATAGTAAGAAGCTCCATAAGCATTTACCATGCTCATTGTCTGTCTGAGGTTATTTATTATATGATTACAAATTTTTTCTTGTTTCATTGTCTTTCCCTTTTCTGAGTTCCCTTTGTTAATTTGGTGTTCATCGTAGATATTTGAAGATTTCCTCATATGTTCAGTGATCACTTGGCTCAGTTCATAATTAAGAGTAAGCCACTAAAAAAATTGGTGGCAGGTTGTGTATGCATCAGGCTACTTGACCCATGGAGTTCACTATTGGCTTCCCATATATTAAAAATAGCCTTTCTGTTGGAGGGTGCCAAAAACTTACTATGTGACTGTCTTTTCTTGCTAGTGTTTAGTTTATCCAGAGAAGAATTCTGGTCCAATAGAAGGCCTTTAAACCCAACAGTTCCATGTGTACACTCTGATTAATCCCCTTTTCAATCTTATACTTTGCCACCATCATGCATCCTTCAGTCTAGGCCCTCATTACTTAATTTTTTTCAAATAATAAAGCTTTCCATTTCTTTCAGAGGTAGTTGCTTGTGGTGCTTGACTGGGAAAGAGCTGGGGAATCCAACTCTTCTCTATTTAGACTGTCAATAAATCTACCTGTGTTCAATTTCACACCCCCCACTTACCTGGTATCTGACCTAACTGTGAGCCTTTCATGGGTGCTGTGGTGGGGATGTGTTAACTCATTTCCTGCTGGTATCCTCTTTCTGTAAGGGCATAGATTCTCGGTTGGTTCTCAATTAGTTACTGAGAATAGTTACTGCTACTCCATCTGCTTTCTATCTTCAAACATCGTATTAAAACCTCTTTTCTGCAGTTACCTTGCCTCCTATCACTTCTGCCTTTTGGGTTATATCATTTCAACTATCACTTTAGTGGGATCTCAGGAAAAAGAAGAGCCTAGGGTTAATTTGCCACGTTTAACTAGAACATGAATGAATTTTTCAATGGGAAGCTTTGTCATCTTTTTATTTTTTTTTAAGATTTTATTTATTTATTCATGAGAGCCACAGAGATAGAGAGAGGCAGAGACACAGGCAGAGGGAGAAGCAGGGAGCCCGACGTGGGACTCGATCCCGGGTCTCCAGGATCACACCCTGAGGTGGATACTTGACCGCTGAGCCACCCAGGCATCCCTGTCCTCTTTTTCTTATAGCATGCATAAGGGAGTGTCAAGGAATCCGGTATTGCTAATAATCCTGAATCCTCAAGAATATACCATTCAAATTGCTAGGAGCCAGTTGCTCCCTTTCAGCCCACTACATTAGGGTGGGATAGAGTTTATGGCAATGCCCCAAATTGTATTATTATCTGACATTCATAAGTCCCAGATTACTGAGTCCATGGAGAGCAGTCTTTGAAAAGCTACATCACCTGTCCTTTTGTTCCCTGTCAACTTTCCGATAAGTTGGCTTGTCTTTCTGTGCCTCATTTTTGTGAATGCTGAAATAGTTGACATCCTATGACAGGGATGATAGCATTTTCCTACCAACTTCCTTCAAGCTCAGTGATTACTTGGTCTGAATCTGAGAGGTAAGAGTAGTTTAACCAACTGCTTCGCCACCTTCAAGAAGCATCCATATTAATAAAAGTGTACATATTGAACTGTTGGATTCCAAAGCCCTGACTTTCAAAATGATGCTCACCCTCACTTTAGTTGGATTCAGCTGTACCAAAAATTTGATCCCTACGCTTGTGGGAGCCAGACTCTTTGGGTTATAAATGACCATAATCAAATTCATAGTCACTTCCCAGAATATATGCAAGACTTGAACAACCAAGCTTCAGAGAAGCAGCTGGTTCTCCCAAGCAGCCATGAGCCGGGATTTGAATGCTACCAGCATATAACCTCTCTCATCTCAGATGTTCTGGATGCCACTATGATTATCATAAAATTGAATATGAGCCACCAATAGCTGATGAGTTTTTGATATATTTTTCAGCAACACTGAGGACCGACCTATTTTTCTGGTGTCAGTCCAAAAAAAATTCCCCAGAAGGGCTTCACTTGCTTGTCCCAGGTGAATGAAGTACCCGCATCTGAGCCAGCTGACTGGAGCCTTGCAGGTAAGAATGTCATTTCCCAAGGAAGCCATGTGGATGGGGTAGTTGAGGGGCAGTGGTGCATCCTCAGAAAAGTAAGGGATGGTGCTGGCAAGATAATATCTTAGGTGTTCATCACAAACTAACACTGAGTTTTGTTTCCAAAATTTTCTTAGTTCAAAATAAATGTAATGTTATGTTTTTTATACACATCAACTTAAAGTGTAACTATCAGAGGCAAAAGGAACACATTTTTCTACTGTCATTTGCAAACCTTCTTTTTCACTCTGAAATAACCAGCTTATGACAACAAGACTGATAGCTCACTTTAAGAACAAAACTTTGACAGCACTTTATTGATTTTGACACTTTCAGTAGGAAAACTCTTGCAGTATAGATGACCTGAATCATAAGCAGAGAGAATAAAAAATGCTGGCATGAAAGATACTTTTAATGTAATAGGCCTCAATATATGTTTTGGATATTGCGGTAGTGAAATCTCCAACCTGGAATTAGAATCACTTTGAAACCTGATAGATAGCCATCAAATAAGGCGGTAAAGTGATTTTTGACCGTCTGGTTTAATAAATTTACATAAATCGAATGGAGAATATTGGCATCATTTTGGCTCAGTGGATAGATACAGTGTATTAGAGACAGTTATTGATGTCTTTCAAAAGGCTTGACATTAACTTGAAAATTTTTTTAAAGATTTTATTTATTTATTCATGAGAGACAAAGAGAGAGGCAGAGACACAGGCAGAGGGAGAAGCAGGCTCCATGCAGGGAGCCCAATGAGGAATTGGATCCCAGGACCCTGGGATTACTACCTGAGCTGAAGGCAGATGCTCAGCCACTGAGCCACCCAGGCATCCCATAAACTTGAATTTTCAATAGAATTGAAACCTTCAATCAATTTTTGCTACTCAGTGACTTTTACATTCAGGTTGTTTTAAAATATAAGAATTACACTTTACATTTGAGGGGTTGTTTTAATTAAAATCTCAAGACTGAATTATTCTTCCCCACAGTCTGAATACAAGATTGAATTATTTACTTTTTGTATCTGTGCAGATACAAGGCCTGATTTATTGCTGGTAATGAAATTCAACCATAAATTAGCAGTCTGAATATTCAAAATTTAAAACACATCTTAGTAATTGGTGAGTGTCTCCTAAGAACTACGGCCTGATTTTAAAAAGTAAGAAAGCATGCTTTGGGCTGATAGATGCAGGTTTTAAAAACATTAATGGAGAATAATCAGACGTGTCCCCTAGTGTTATAATTTCCTCTACTTCAGAAATTCTCCAAACCCCGTATATAGAGTTCTTGATGACTTCAGATAACTTGGCCTATGTGTAAAGTGTGATAGGTAGTTGCAGATTTGAGTGCATTCTTTTGAAATACCTCTTTTGAGATATCCTCTTTAGCATGATGTATTAGCAGTCTCTTTAAGAATGCATGCATATTTATGTGGATTGGATTATATATTTGTCTAATATAAATGGAGATGATAGATCATTAGGATCTTATTCATTTCAACTCACAGTAAAATCACTGAAATTTAAAACATTCAGGGATGAAACAGAATGTGGGTATGAAAATACAAACATATGTGGATGTACCTTCTTTCCTTTTCTGTTGCAGCTTAAATTCAGTGGCTTCATAGCCCTCAGGGAATGGAAAGGAGAAATTGAGATGCTATGCGCTAGGAGTGCCGCACTTTGCCTTCCTGAGTGGTATGTAAGCTGCGTGGAAGCTAAGAGACTTCAAATAAAGTCACTCTATGACAGACTGTAGAGGGAACATTCCAGAAAGAACGGCTTATACGAGATAAATAACTTGAGCAACTACATTAAAGAGACACTTATGACTATGTCTCAGAGTCCCTGTGCATAGCCGATTGTAAAAGTGTGGAAGAAACTAGGCCAAATGAGGCTAAGCATAGATTAGCCCAGGTTAGTGACCACGTGAAGATACACCCTGCCCTCGGTTGTAGTGTAGGATGTTCATTTAATAGGGTGGTGGTGGTTTTTAGGATTAGGCTTTAGAAGTGGGTGTTATCAGATATTTGACACAAGTAGGAATGAAAGACAGGATGTCTTTGAGTATTTCCTGTGTTCCAACTTTGTGGGGACAGAAAGGGTGACTGGGGATAGATATGGAAGCTTCGGGAATGATCGTGAACCTTGACAGCATGGTGGTACTTGACATGGCTTTGAGGGAGCTCAAGCAATACCTTGTTAAGGGGATCAATGTCCAAGGTCAGTGAAATAGGTGAGCTGAATACCAGGAGAGATAGGTACTCCCTTATGGATTTTTGCCTTCATCACTTGCTTTACTTTACCAAACTCAAGGGACTATATCATTTTTTAGGGTGTGGGGTGGTATATCATTTCTAGAGTTTAATAGATAAGCAATCTGTAAATATCTATGCCCCAAATTCCAAGCATCTCTGTGATTTAGTTCAAAGTTAGGAAATGTGGGCCACAGTGCCCGCTGCAGGGCTGGAGTCCTAGGTGGCCCCAAAGGACTTTCTTTAGAAAGAAAGTGAAGGTCCAGACACTTGAGGTCCAAACCAAGAATAGGCAGTGGTGAGTCAGCCACTCCTCCAGGAGAACAGAGACACCCTGTCTTCACCGTGGTGGTGATTTCCTGTCTGGACTCAGAAATATGCAGCCGTGTCTCACTATCTTGCTTCCCTTCTGATTCTATTCATTTGCTTTTGACTGTGCTGGGTGTGCCTCAGTGCCGGCCTGTAATGAGGTTGGGGTGCTCCATAGCCACCCTCTGCCAAGTGAACAGGGGGTTATTATTAAGACCCATTAGTAAGGCTAATTTAACTGACTGTTTCCCTCACTATACCTCCAACTGACACCGTTCCACTCAATTCAAAAAAAGAACGGAGGAAGGAAGAAGAGGGTTAACAAGAACAAGAAAGAGGCTCACATAGTTTACATACAGGTGTACAGAGAAACACATTCTAATAAAATATTTGATTTCACCATTAAAAAAAAAAACTAGGACAGCCAATCACTTTAATGTAAGACTCTGTGAAGAATATTACCCATCAGGCCAGCAGAACTAGACTGAGAAAAGAATCCGTGATACATGGAAGTTGGGAAACCTGCAGGACCAGAGGAAATGAGCAAGACCCTTTATGCCCGTTTACTGCCAGAACTCTAATTTGGAACACAAGGTCCATTAAAACCGGACTGTCCCTTCCTACTTGGGACAACTTGTACAATCATCGAGGGGTTCAGTATATGAAACAAAGATCAGTTAATAGGACTACGATAACTCAATAGAGCAATGTAATCCCGGAGACCTACTGCAAACCCCACCAGTCCCCTGCATCCCCAAACTCTGGAAGCCCCATGATCCATATTCCCCACCATTATTCTCCTTCTTTTATAACCTTTCCTTCATTTTTGCACTCCCCACGTCCACAAAATATAAGATCATCATGCATTTGCAATCGTTGATCATTTAGTCCTTGACAGAAAGGTGGAAGTCATTCAAAGATAGTAAGCGTGTAATTAGGGGATATGGTTGAAAGAATATCAGGCTGCTGGACATGATGGGGACTTATTACGAGGCTACCTGCACAGCAGTAAGGGAGATAAAAGTGTCACAAGACTGAAATAGCTGAATCAAAATGGAAGAAGTGGGAGCCATGTTGCAGCCACAGTTTGCAGAGCCTGCCCTGGAAGGCAGGGTCATTCAGGATTCAAGGACTCTCCAGGGGACAGGGCATGTATTGCATGGGGCCCCCACTGGTGGTTCTTTCATCCCAGTTGTGTTGTCTCCAATTTTGCTACTTCCATCTAGTCCCCACCTTCACTACCCTCCTCATATCTTTATGCTGTACTTTCTACTTACTTATAATTTGGCTCCTCTGTGTTCCTCTGCTTTTAGTTTGCTTTTTTGTGTTGTTTTTTTTTGTAACCCCCCCAACAATCCTGCTAATAATTATAGTTGTTTCTGTATTTTACATTAAAATTCCTGCCACGCTTAATTCCTGAGGAAGATACCTCAACTGGGCTAGATAATCATCACGATTCGGGTCTAAACAGCGACAGGTGATGCGCAGGATTACTCAGGGAGAGAGAAGGAATCCTCAGGGTTCTTGCCTCAGGGTTAATGCTTAATGGTTTTCCTTCTAAGACTACTATTGGATTCATGGCTGCTGTGACTGATAAGTCTACATTCGTAGAAGTAGATTTTGTCTAGAAATCTGTACAAGTCAAATTCCCTTCCAACAAAAATCCTCCTATGAAAAATCTCAGACTAAAAAAAAAAAGATCATAAGGCACGGATCAAATTTTTGTTTGATTTTTTAAGAAGTTACTTTGGGGGATCCCTGGGTGGCGCAGCGGTTTGGCGCCTGCCTAGAAGTTACTTTGGTTCACAGATTTGAATCCTTCCTTCCTCCCATCCTCCCTTCCTCCCTCTCTGCCTACCTACCTATATTCTGCTCTCCTTTCTTTCCTTTTTTCTGTCTCTTTGGGTTTTTTTTTTTAGAATTCAATTTATGCATATTCTATATAGTTCTGCATTACTTGATCATTAATGCATATTATTGAGCCTTTTCTTCATCCTTGAAGTCACTCACCGCAGCCATAAATTTGCAAAGTAGAACTAACTGGTCTTTATCAAATTTTCTAAGCCAAGGCTGCCATAGTTGTTGGTTGATAGCTGTTAAAGGATGGTTTTCTGGCGGGTCATGCTGGATTTTAAAGAATCCAAGGTATGTCAAGAGGGATTATTCTTGATTTAGCACTTTGTTTGTATATACATATAAACACTCCGACAACACAGTTTAGCAATAGTTTTAAAGAAAAAAAAGGAAAATATTTAAAAAACATTTTTAAATACAAAGTTTTATAAGTTATACACACATTTGTCTTTCTTTTGTTTATCAGGCTATATATACCGCTTGCAGACTCAACTTTTTCAAATTGGAGCCAGTAAGACTTGTGTTGAAATTTCAAACGTGCTGAGTATTCAGTCTGTGTCTTAGGCAAAGTATGAGACGAGCCTTCTGTTTCTTCATTTGTAAAATCAGGATGATAATTTTACTTTTATAAAGCTGCTGTTTTTAAGACAAAATTGGATCACATATTAAACACGAACATCACCTAAGACAGTGTTCTGTTTCACTGCAGGAATTTAAGATATATTAGGTATTCTTCTCTCTTCCATCTTAACATAACTATTTTTATTTTTGCACACACTTGATGTGGGCTGCACCTCCTTTACAGTAGGGTGAGCACATAACTTATTATCAAGGAGAGACCATTTTGAGAATGAAAGTGCTCCTACTAATTATTAGTCCAGGAGATTTGTACAAAATACGACTGTCATGAGCAGAGTGGGGGCATGATTATTCTATTCATGAACCCCTTCCTGTTGGTCTGGATTTGGGGTCCTGGCAGTTATTTAGGGTTGAGAAATCAAAGGCACCTATTTATCCTGGAATATTCTGGCAATATAGTCACTCCATTCTTCGTGCCCCCCACCTCCTTTCTTTTCTTTTTTTAAGAGAGGGAGAGGGAGAGAGGAGGGGAAGGAAGAGGGAGAGAGAGAATGCCAAGCAGGCTCCACATCCAGTGTGGAGCTGTATGTGGGGCTTGATCTCACCATCCTGAGATCATGAACTGATCTGAAACCAAGAGTCAGATGCTTAACCGACTGAGCCACATGGGAACCCAACCCTCACTCTTCTTTTTAACCCCTTGGCATTGTCACTTCCTGTTTTCCATAGCCAATCAGTGTGATGACCCCTGGCTTATACTCCCAACTCCTTAGCACCCACGTTGACCAATCTCATCTTTCAGAACTCCGCACCTGTCCTCAGGAGTTTTGAGTGACTCTGGAGAAAAATTCAAAACTGCACTGATACTTAGCATATTTTTTCAAATGGATCTGCCACTCTGCCCACCAATCCGACTACATTTCTCTTGTTATTTTATCCTTCTCTCTGAAGGACTACTCCCCTTATCCTCTTCTCTCTTCAAGTAACATCCTCTTTCCACTATTTTGTCTCATACGATGTGCATGCTTCTTAGTTCATGAAGAAAATGGAAACTATTAGAAAGGAACTTTGCATCTTCCCACCCCCAAATCTCTAAACCTCCCTGTATCTGAACCAATATACTCAATGCCGCCATGCTGCATGGCTCCAGGAAGTGTGCTTCACGTTACAGTTTGCGTGAATAGTACCTTCTGGAACACATTTCAACAGCAAGGCTTACTTAGTGTCTCCACATTCTCAGAATGGATTTTCTCTAATCAATTTGCCTTCTGGCATCGATTCCTCCTAGGAGCCCTTCTAAGGACCACCAGTGACTTCTACACAACCAATCTATTCTATTCTCAGTCCTTATCTCACTCATCCCTTCTATCCTAATTTTCCTTCCCTGGCTGCTCTTTCTGTCCCCTTTCCTAAAGCCTCCTTCTCTGCCTCAATGCACCAGATGGCTTTTGATCATATCCCAGCTCTATCACTTACTAGCTAGTTTCTTAGCTGGTCCTTGCCTGTTTCCTCATGTGTAAAATAAAGGTAAAATAATTTTTATGTTAGAGAATTGTTATAAGGATTAAACAAATATAAATGTTAAATCATTATGTTGTACACCTGAAACTAATATAATTGTATATGTCGATTATGCGTCAATAAAAAAAAAGAATCCTTGGTTCAAATATTGCTGTATTTTCATTAATATTTCAGTTAACCCTTTCCATCTGCAGATGCAGTTTTTCAGTCAGCTTATTAAAGTTATTTTTCATTGTAAAAAGAAAACAGTATCTGCCTTCATGATGAGATATGCTAAGAAAAGTGATTATGTTTGTGTTAAGAGAAAAGTTATATTTCATGTTCCCTTAAATAAAATATTTAAAGTTGACTTAATAAAATATTTCAGTTGACTTTCAATATTGGAAGGAATTAGTGTGGGGGGAGGGAAGTTGAGTGTTTTTTAAAAAAATAAGTTAATTCGGGTCAAGTGTTTAGAAAAGTGTTTAGTGAATAGTAGGATCCAATCAATGTGTTATTAATTTTTTATTAAGTGTTAGTGTGTCCCAGGTTTTATATTTGGATACCTTCTCTTCTCTACCGACATTAACCATCTAAGTGTGCTCCTCCCGTCCTTTGACTTTAAATCCCAATAATACTAAACTTCCCAAATTTTTCATCCTTAGCCATAACCTCTTTTCTGAGGCTGAGATTCACATACTTATTATTTACCTAGAATCTCTGCCAGATGTCTAACAGGTATTGGATTCTCAACATGTCCAAAGCAGAATAACTGCTCTAGGGACCACCACGCCTCTTCCTCATACCCACCCTGCTCCTTCCCCAGCCAGTCGTCATTAATGGCATTGTGGTTCACCCAATTGCTTAGATAAAAAGCCCTGGAAGTTGTCTTCAGTCTTCCCTTTGATTCTACTTTGTATCTCCTGAATTTGACCAGCTCTCACCACCTCTACTGTTTCTACTTTGGTCCAAGCCACCAGCATTCCTGCTCTTCTACAGTCATATTTCTAGCAGCCACATCCCAAATCCCAAATCCGATGAGTTTCCCATTGGGTCTCAGCCTCTTCTGTGATGTAATCTGTACTTCCTCCCTCACTGCATTTCACACAGGCAGGAGTGCTCTGGATTTTACCTAAGTTCAAAAACTTTGTTGATACAACTATGATTTTACTCATTTTCTCTTTTCCTAGGATCCTTGTCTTCTGCATCTTCTCATTCAGTTTCTTCTCATTATTCAGGTAGTTGTTCAAATGCTATTCCTCCGGGAGGACCTCACTAACCACCTTGTATAAACATACCATCTCTCTACCTTTATCCTTCTTTACTGTTATTCATAGCTTACCACTATTTATTTGCTTTCATATTAGAATATAAGCCACATGATGTCATGTATGTTGTATTCATCACAGCTTTCCCAGTGATTACCATAGAGCCTGGCACGGAGATGGCATTCAATAAATGTTTCCTGTAGGAACAAAACAATAAATCCTATCCTTTATGGCCTTCTTAGTAGATTCTACAGGGTGAGAGGGGTGGTAGGCAGACAAGATTTATAGGTTTGAAATATATATTTTCACCTCATTCATCTTTAGGAAAGGACTTCATTGCCTCATTGATTTTCTATTACTTATTGAAAACATTTATTTCTTGTTTTCCATTCATTTTATTGTCCTTGCCTAAATACTCCTTTTGATGCAGCCTCACCAGTTTTCAGCTAGTCTTATATGAGGGGACCATTGTTTTTGTAGACCTTTAGCTCAGTCCTGAGCTTTCTCGGAAGAATTACATAGCACACACGTGTAATTCATATGAAGCAATATTTTTTCCTGATGGGGTTACTAGTTTTAATAAATATAAATCTGAAGTGTGACAACTCCAGCCCTTACTCTTGTTGTTTCATTCTCTGTGCTGTGACTTTCATCAGCAAAAAGCATATTCATTTCTTTCTGTGACCTTCTGTTCTTCATGCTAAGTGATTCCTGTTTCACGGTAGCTGATCATAAAAAGAGCAAACTCTCTTATCTGTCATCACTGAACAAACATTACATTTTAAAATTTGATGAGAATATTTCTTGTTCTAGTTATGACCAAATCAGAACTGGCCATTAATTTTCTTCTTGGCTAAAGCTCCAATGCCAATGAACTAGAAAAACAAATCTCAAGACCAACTTTGGCGTTGGTCAACTTGGGTTCCAATCTAGTTTTGCCTCTTATGTCTATAATGAGCAAGGTTTTACCTTCTTTGCATCTCAGCTCTTCTCCCCGCGTAAAGTGGCCAACATAATGCAAGAGTTTAGTGCTGTGACCATGAACAGTGATGCATATAGAACACCCACATTCCTCTAGCTGGCAAGGATTTAGTAAATAACTTACATTATTGCCTTGACTATAATTCTTGAAGGTTTTACTTTATAACCACAAGCTCCACATAAACATAGGCAATTTCTGGTCATTAATGCTACCTTCCATATTAATTATTTTTAGAGAGGTCGAGATGGGGAGAGGGGCAGAGGAAGAGGGAGAAAGAGACTCTTACGCAGGCTCCGTGCCCAGCACAGAGCCTGACATTGAACTTGATCTCAAAATCTTGAGATCATGACCTGAGCCAAAATCAAGAGTCAGATGCTTAACTGACTGAGCTATACAGGCGGGGTGTCCCCAGCATGTCCTTTTCTAAACTAGCATTCTTTTTTTTTTTTTTTTTTTTTTTAACCAAGGCATAATCTGATTGACTATTTTCTCTCACCCTCACTCCTGGAATTGCATCTTCTTATTTTAAAAAAACAAACAGATGAACAGAAAGGATTATATTTATGCAGTTCGAGAATGTGACTGCTGTTTTAAAATGATTACTATGGCAACAATGGGGAGGCTGAAGACAGGGAATCCAGTTGAGGAAGCTGTAGGGGATGTTGTGCTGTACCACCCAGACTGCACCCCTGGGACTGTGGCTTCTGCCTGGGGAGATCCCATATCCAATGGGTAGTCCCTACATGATGGCCAGCCCCCCTTCTTCAATCTGAGACAGCTCAGCCTCAGAGAGCCCTGTGGGGTAAGCTGAGGCCTCTGGTATATCTGCATCCTCGTTCAATTTCTGTTTCTGTCCAATCCCGCTTCCCTCACTTGCTTTTAGTTGTTGTTCTCAGTGCATTCTGTAATAACCATACTGCACAGAATAATCTGCTTTTGAGTCTGTTTCCAAGCAACCTGCCCTAACATGGAAAAGCAGCTGCAAAATTTCAAGTAAGAAATAATGAGCGTGTAAACCAAAGGGCTGGTATGTGCAGATGTAAATAAGAGTATAAATTCCAGAAATATTCAAGAGGTAGAATCAGCATAACTTGGTATTTGATTGCATGTGTGTGTATTTGGGGTGAGGAAATAGGCCATGGGAGTCTGGCACGCAGTGAAGGAGAGGGTAGATTCTAGAATAACTTCCTAGTTTATGGCTTAGGCTTCACATGGTGGTCTTGCTTCTCAAGGCATCTATGGTGTGTGACACTCTCCTGGGCTGTCCTTTCCCTAGGCTGGCTGGCTGTTCACACCGGTAGGAGAACTGGCTTCTGGTCTATAGAGTTTGAAGCTGGGAACGAAGAAAGACAGTATTCAGGGTCAAAGTCAGAATGAAATGTAACAGAAAGTCCACCAAAATCATCAAACCAAGAGAAGATGATTGGAATACAGCCAGGAGACTCTGAAGAAAGTCCCTAATATGGTAGAAAATAGATTCGGGAGTATTTTGCTCTTTCCCAGTGGGGAAGGAGCTTTGAAGTTCTACGCTCTTAGAACAGACAAGTAGTGGTGTCTTTGATTGAAGAAGGAAACACAAGAGGTGGAGATCTGGGCGGAGAAGATGAAGAGTTCCTTATTCAAAACATTGACTTTTCATCTTTCTCCCCCTATACCTGTTGGGAGCCATAAGCTGAAACTTGGACAGTTACCGATTCCTTTGGAAGCAAGTGTTTGAACTTCGGGCTCCTGAAAAGACACGGTCCCACGAAGACACTGTATCTTTCCCACCTCTTTCTGTTCTCCTGTGCCCACTTCCTTTCTTTAATTCTATTTGTCCTCACAGGAGGGTTCTGATCTGTGCCCTTGGTCTGGTCTTATAAATTGAAGACTGGAACACTTCCGGCTAGTGCCTCTTGGACTTAATGTTTGCTGATTCTGAAGGCAAAGCAATGACCGAAGTAATGGTCTGGGTCTACAGTCTATACACGCAGAGGTTGTAGGTGTTTCTCTCCTTAGTTCTGAACAAAGACGTCATCTATCACCAAGCACAACTGTATTTTTCTCTAAACCATTGTCTGGTCTTACACAGGAAAAGGATATTTCTTCTAGTAACATGACTCAGACTCCTCTTCCCTTGTGAACTATTAACCCTAGATTGGTGGTGTTCAGGGGTATGTGAAAATTTTCTGAGTTTTTAAAAATTATTATATGGTAAAGTACATACAACATAAAATTTACCAGCTCATCTATTTTTATGCGTACAGGTCAGTAATGTTAAGTACATTCCCACTGTGGTGCAACCAATCTCCACAGCTGGACTTTGTTTTGTTTTTGCTTCTGAATAAGAGTCTGTGTCAGCACTTAGTGTGTTTGTGTTTAGCCACTTGGCATAGGCAGCTCCTGTGCTAACTGAGGTCTCTCTAATTCCCCAGAGTGGATTCTTTCTATTCAGTTGGCAGTGTATTAGTTTTCCATGGCTGCTGTAACAAATTTTCACAAATTCCATGGTTTAAAAGAACACTAATTCATTATCTTATTGTTCGGGAGGTCGGAAGTCTGACACATGTCTCACAGGGCTAAAATCAAGCTATCAACTGGGCTGCATCCCCTTTCTGGAGACTGTAGGAAGAGATCCATGTCCTTACCATTTCCAGCTTTGAGACACTTTGAGAAGTGTCTTCTATCTTCAAAGCCAGCAGTTAGCATCTCTCCGACTCTGCATTCATCATCACACTTTCTTCAGGTTTTCTCCTTGTTTTCCCTCTTACACTTTGAAGGATTCTTGTGGTTGCACTAGGCCCACCCAGATAATCTAGGATAATATTTCTATTTTAAGGTCAGTTTATTAGCAACCCTAATTCTCCTTGGTCATGTCACTTACCATATCCACAGATTCCAAATCTCAGGATGTGGACATCTTTAGGAAACCATTATTTTGCCAATCACAGGCACCAACAACCTCCAACCTGTCAACTAATTTCATCCTCACCTGAGGCTTTTTCAGCACTGGCCCAATCAATCTCTCCCCCGTACCAAGAAAAATAAAATAAAAAAAAAAAAAAGGAAAAAGAAAGAAGACTTTAAAATATTTAGCTTGCATGGATAGGAATCTCATTTTATAGAAACCATAAATGTAATCTATAATTTTTGTTGAGTGTGACATTGCTGCTTAGGAATCACATGACATTGTGTGCAGTTAAAGAATGGAAAACACCAGTTTCTCATTTTGGGGTAAATGAAATAGCTCATAAATAATACTCTACAAAGGACAGGAAGCCCATCTACCAGGTTTTCTTCTCTGTAAATGTTTCTAATATTTGAAAAATTGCTAACATTTCACGGCTATAAAACTGATGGAAAGAATGAACAAGTAAAATATTTTTGTCAAAACTAGCTCATTAGCAAACATTCAAAATTGTTTTTCACTTTAAGACTGGAAAACTGGAAGTTCTCGATCATGGGCTATTTGAAACGAGATTTTCTAAGAATACTTAGGTTATCTCCAAAAGCCATAGTTTTATAAATTAATTAAAAGGGAAGAATCCTGTTTTAATATATCTATGAGGGCAGACAACTAATTGAAATACACATTAAATGAGGATCTTTCTATCTGACACAAGTTCCAAGCTACCCAGTAACGGACTGTGTTTGTACTTAAAGATGATACAGTCAACTCTCCATCAGCTGAAAAGTCTGAGCTAATAAAAACTGAAGCCCTGTGTCCCTTCCTCCTGCTGTTTTACCAGAACTAAAGGTCAGTAAGTCAATCAGACAATATTGCTGTGGGCCTTCTTTGAGCAAGGCACTGTGATTAATTCAGGAAAGCAAATAAAAAATAGCCTGTTAGAAAGAACTTGCTAAAATAATTCTGTGCTGTATATTGAAAGATACGTCTATGTGGAAAGAGGGTTTCTAGTTTAATAGTTATTCTCAGATATGTCACAAAAAACCCAAATCAAGATATCTATGACATTCTTACTTTGGGCCTCTGGGATCAGCAAAAAGAGACCTGAAGGTCGTACTGAAACGCAAGTGGTCGCCTGTCACCCAGTTATCTGTGAAATGGATCAGATTTCCACATTTCGACTGACATCACGCTTAGCAGCTGTTGGATTTGACATATGTCACAGGCCTTAGAAGTGCAGGCTAATTTGCCTAACTAATTCACACATAATGAAAGGAAGTCAAACAGGTAGAAATAGCCTTTTAGACACTGCTGCTTAAAAACTCCAGTGTGCCTCATTTTAAAAAGTACCTGCTGAGATCCTTTTGTAGGGTGATTATTATAATTCAATTGAAAACACTCTTAAGTTTTTATGAATTTATAAAATGATTTATCAGCCTTGTCTATGAGTTGCTCCAGATGCTTTCTAGGCTATAATTTTTATGAGCCTGTTTTATAGGTCAAAGAGCTGCAAATCAGGGTGACTAGTTATAGCCTCAAGTCTGGAAAGGTGATACTTAATCATTTAGGGGGCAGGAAAGCCATGAAATGACCATTTGAAAGTTTTGCTTTTTTTTTTTTTTTTTTTTTTTTATCAGCATGGAGCCCAGCTTGAGGCTTGAACTCTCAACCTTGAGATCAAGACCTGAGCTGACATCAAGAGTCAAATGCTCAACCGACTGTGCCCCCCGGGCACCCTGAAAGTTTTGCATTTTAATGAATGTATGAGATATACATATAGGTGAGAACTGGCCCAGGTGACCTCGGAACTGGGAATATTGCCTTATGAGTATTTCATCTTCTACTTTAAAAAAAAAAAAAAGACTTAAACCCAGTGAAGGTGCTAAGCAATGTCTTCAACTTAAGACTTAAAAATGAAGGCCTCACTGCATTTTCTTATTTCCAGCCTGACCTTCGAAGTTGGCTTCCATGGTGAGGCTCTGTTGCGGGATCTGGAGGGTGCGGGGATGGCAGCCACTGGAGCTTTCTAAACAACAGGAATAAAAAGCCAATTTATGGATTCAATTTGAATCACTCCGTTCATTCACTCATTCAGCAAATACTAATAGGACGCTCACAGGAGGCTGGTGCATGCAGAGATGACTGGGACGCTGTCCCTGCCCTCCAGGAGCAAAGGATTCCTTTCCATGGAGGAAGGGAGAACATGGGACCCAATGAAGGTCAAGGGAAATGGCAGGAAATTACTGGAGAGAAGCAGTAGGACTTTCAAAAGACCATCGGGATGACTGGGCTACATGTAAAGGAAGCAAGGCCGGGTCAGGGTTAGGCCATGGATTTTAGAGGTAGACAGATCTGGGTTTAAATTCTGCTTCTAGAACTTCTAGTAGTTGTGACCTTGCTCCTGACTGTGTTAGGTCCTGTAATCCTTTGTTCCTGGGCGTCATGATAATACCTTTGTAGTGTGCCTGTGGACGTCAATAACGTTACTCTCAAAGACTTCAAATCTTGGCACGTAAAGAATGGGGACCGGGAGTTTGCTGTTATTTTTATTGTTTTTATGAAAGACTGCTCATAGGCTTGGACCACATCTTGCACGGGCCAGAGGACTGGACGCAGGAGACTTCCCTCATCCCTGTGTGGTGGATCTGCCTGCTAACCCACAGGAGCCCATTTTGACATTCTCAGGAATTTTATGAGCCATTTGTTCCTTAAATGTAGCCATCTTTGAAATCAGCCATGGTGGGATCATTTACACCACAAAACCCCGCAAACACCAAAACCCAGAGCTTCTTGTGCCCGCTTGATTGACCAGCACATCATTACAGGCAAATTTCAGTCCCAGCAGACCTCTGAGGTCTGGTGGGTGGGAGTGGAGAGCGTGGAGGTACAGTGCAGGGTGGGGAGGGATCCTCTGTGCAATTCAGGTTTTTATGTCCTGTCCTAAAGGAACAGAACCAGGGTCAAAGGTCTTGCCAGAATAAAAAGAAGAACATGGAAGGATGAAACCACCACTCACTTAAGCATCTTATTCAAGGCTTTGAAAACATTGTTTAAATGTCATATTTATCAGTGCATTCTGGAGTTGGAAATCACAGCTCCAGAATCAAGGCCCAAATGTTTGTTCCTTGATAGCAGCTGTTTTTAATATAATTGAGAGAAATAGAGGAGACGTACAGTAATATTTATAAACACTCCTTCTTTGCTAGCCAAGTCCCTGCAGTGAATGAGCTCTCAGGCTGCCTGAGCGGCCCCGGTCAGCCTCCCTCCTGTCTGTTTTCCGAACTATCATGGGAGGATCCTCAGTAGTGAGGAAGTATTTCAAATCATGTCTGGTTCTTATCATGGAGAAAGCAGTTCGTATGCCCTACTCCATCACTGCTGCTTGAATTTAATCTCATTCTTTGTTTTCCGGCTCATAATGGGGCATTAACTTCCTTATTTATCCTATTACTGGAAACCAGTGATGCTGTATTTTTTTTTTTAAGATTTTTATTTTTTTAGAAATCTCTATATTCAACATGGGGCTTGAACCCTGAGATCAAGAGTTGCAGGGTTCCCAGCCTGAGCCAGCCAGGAGCCCCAGTGATGCTGAATTTCACTTCCCTCAAGTCCAAGCTACTTTTTGTCTTTTAAATTTCTCTCTCTAGCATTCATTTGTGTAATTTTCAACTATCTAGATTTTTCTCTTACGATCTTCTTTAACTATTTTTTTCTTTATTTCTTCCTTGGACATTGCTCCCATGACCTCTGCAACTAGAAACAAAAAACAAAACAAAACAAAAAAACCCCATTCTTTGTTTTATGAAGTCCTTATTTGGAGATACTGATGCCTATTTATTGAAGTGCTAGAGCCCCGTCGGACAGACCCCCCAGCCCACTGATCCCCCCTGCTCGCCACGGCTGCCTCTGGATGGCCATATGCCTGTGTCTGAAGGACCTCCATGCACCTCTGAGGTTAGAAGCTGGACAGTTTACAACTCCTTTGTTTAATTGGCTTGCTTAGCTTTGCAGATACTGAGATCCAAACCTTGGTGACCAATGACGTGCGAAGTCATCAAAGTCTCTTAATTTTCTCCCTGAGTGAACTTGGCACTCGAAAGTTTAGAGTTATTGATGATTGTGCTGTAAACTCCTAAACTGTCCTTAATCAGCATTGAAGACCTTTAGGGGACCAAGTAGACACGCTGTTAACATTTCAGGGATCTGCTAGCCAAGTGCTGAGGGCCAGTGACATCAGAGAGGAGATGGAAAACCACCAAAGAACGTTTTTCTAATACTATAGGGTAAGATCCCTCCGTCCTCAATCTCACACCCGCTGTCCAATCCTTTGTACTACTTACACCTTCTGGAACTTAGGGGAAAGCCCTGGGAAAGGGGGTGAGGACCTTGAAGCAACTGACATGGCTCCTGCCATTCAGTGGAATGGGCACCAAAAGCTAAAATTAAGTTGAAGTGAAGACAAGGGTAATGGAAAGTGTCTAGCAACTGTAGAGCCCCGGTAACAGCCAATCGGGACAGGTGTTGGCTGAAAACTCCTGGAGGCTGCCTGCTGTGCGGAGGGCTGCTGGTTTGTGGAGGAGGGTGGGGGCAGTGGAGAGGGACGCCCTGCAACTGAGAAGGCTGCTGGGGCTGGGGGACAGCAGCCCGCGGTCGGGTCTGGTTACAGAAGGTAAGTAAGCAAGTTCAATTTATCGCTCATTTAAGTTCGTGAGTGGATTGATAGTTGCCGCGTGTAAGTTCAATGAGAGTGCCCTGCACACAAACTTTTGCTCGCTGGCTTTTTTCTCCAGGGCTGAGTGTTTAATTCCCCACCATCGCTGGCGTGTATTTTGTTCTTCAAGCAACAACACACACAGACACACACACACACACACACACACACACACACACACAAGCAGAAAGGAACTCCTTGATTATAATGAACTCTTCAGATTTCTTTTCATCTTGATGGGATGAAATATTTAAATCATGGAACACGTTATTTTCGTCTTGGAAGAAGCAAAATTATTTGCTAAAAGATGTCGTTACAGGTAGTACTGACAGGCTTACTATATGAGATGATTGTTTTAAAAGAGACTCAGTAGGGGTGCCTGGGGGGCTTAGGGAATTAACTGTCTGCCTTGGGCTCTGGTCATGGTCCCAGCAGGGTTGAGCCCTGCCTCGGGCTCCCTACTCAGTGGGGAATCTGCTTCTTCCTCTCCCTCTGCTCCTCCCCCCACCAGTGCTCTCTCTCTCTCTCTCTCTCTCTCTCTCTCTCTCGCTTACACTCTCTTTTTCAAATAAATAAATACAATCTTTAAAAATAAATAAATGAAAGAGATCAATCATGCTGATTAAGTAAGATAGAAGTTTATTTTATTCTTACATGCATGGGACAGAGCGTTTCTACTCTCTGGAATAGCCAAGGGACTCACGTCCTTTCTATGTGGCCATTATGTCTTCTTCTGTGCCATTGCCCTTGCTATGTGCTTGAAGACAGCTCTGAACCATCACCGTTCATGTTGCAGCTCTCCAGTCAGTAATAGAGGAAGGGGAAGCATCTAGGTCCATACAGGTCGTTATAATAAAACACAACAGACTAGATAAGCTTATAAACAGTGGACCTTTATTCTCATAGTTCTGGAGTCTGGAAGTTCTGGATCAAGGCGCCAACATGGTTGGGTGAGGGCCCTTTTCTGGGTTGCAGACTTCTTGTTGTATTCTCACATGAAGGAAGGGGCTAGGGCTCTGTGGGGCTCTAAGGACACTAATCCCATTCAGGAGAGCTCCACTCTCATGGCCTAATCATCTCCCAAAGGCCCTGTGTTCTAATACCATCCCATTGGACATTAGGATTCAGTATGTGATTTGGGCTCAGGGGAAACACACATTCAGAGCCTAGAAAGATGTTAAACAAGACCCAGAGCAAGACCCAGACACTGCTTTTGCTCTTCCCCATTGGCTAGAGCGGAGTTTCACGGCTGTATCCAGCTGTGTGAGAGGCAGAGAAAATACAGTCTTGCCTGGGCAGCTGTGTATTCAGTTAAAACGCAAGGGGTTCGAGTCCCTGGGGGACAGTTACTAGTTTCTGCCACTTTTATGAAAACAAATTTATTGTCTTACCCCATTGTTACTATAAAGGTATGTGATATAATACATTGCATCTTAAGCAGGTACAATATTTTTTAAGTAGTTGCCTTTTCAAAGTGTCTTTAAGAATATAACTCTGTGCATTCTTCTTTGTGTGTGTGTGTGTGTGCATTCTGATCCTTTGTATTTATGTAGTCTTTCTTAAATAAACCACTGAGCCATGGTCACCTGGTTCCCACAACATCTCCAAAGTTCAGTCAAACTATAAAAAGCCACTTTGTTTTTTTGTTCTTCTCTCAAAGTTAGTATGGTATGTTTTTCTATGTGCAGTACAGCTCCTTCACATACATATTTGTGTGGTTTTAATGAGTTATTCTCTTTTTTTTTTCTATTTCAGATTCTACTCCTTCTAATATGTACTTTACGTCAGTTTGCATTTACACATTTACACCTCTATTTCCTGTTTATCTGCTTACATTGATCTTTCTGGGACTTCTCAGTAGTGACTTTAGTGACTTGATGTCGTCTTCCTTTTTTTTTTTTTTTTTTAAGATTTTTATTTATTCATGAGAGACCCAGAGAGAGAGAGAGAGAGAGAGAGAGACAGAGGGAGAAGCAGCCTTCCCGGGCAGAGCCCTCTGTGGGACTCGATCCTGGACCCTGAGATCATGCCCTGAGCCAAAGGCAGCTGCTCAACCATTGAGCCCCGCAGGCATCCCTTGTGTCTTCCTCCTTATCTCAAATTGTCCAAGATATTATCCCCGTTCCTTCCTTTTCTCTTTGAGGCTCTCAGGTGGGAATTTCAAGGTTAAAACCACAAAGCTTTCTCTTTTCCTCAGCAGGGACACCATTTTTCTTCTCTATTGTTTTTTTTTTTTTTTTTTTTTGGCTTCTATTTTTTTTTTTTTTTTTTTTTTTTTTTTTTTTTTTTTTTTTTTATTGGTGTTCAATTTACTAACATACAGAATAACACCCAGTGCCCGTCACCCATTCACTCCCACCCCCCGCCCTCCTCCCCTTCTACCACCCCTAGTTCGTTTCCCAGAGTTAGCAGTCTTTATGTTCTGTCTCCCTTTCTGATATTTCCCACACATTTCTTCTCCCTTCCCTTATTTTCCCTTTCACTATTATTTATATTCCCCAAATGAATGAGAACATATAATGTTTGTCCTTCTCCGACTGACTTACTTCACTCAGCATAATACCCTCCAGTTCCATCCACGTTGAAGCAAATGGTGGGTATTTGTCATTTCTAATAGCTGAGTAATATTCCATTGTATACATAAACCACATCTTCTTTATCCATTCATCTTTCGTTGGACACCGAGGCTCCTTCCACAGTTTGGCTATCGTGGCCATTGCTGCTAGAAACATCGGGGTGCAGGTGTCCCAGCGTTTCATTGCATTTGTATCTTTGGGGTAAATCCCCAACAGTGCAATTGCTGGGTCATAGGGCAGGTATATTTTTAACTGTTTGAGGAACCTCCACACAGTTTTCCACAGTGGCTGCACCAGTTCACATTCCCACCAACAGTGTAAGAGGGTTCCCTTTTCTCCACATCCTCTCCAACATTTGTTGTTTCCTGCCTTGTTAATTTTTCCCATTCTCACTGGTGTGAGGTGGTATCTCATTGTGGTTTTGATTTGTATTTCCCTGATGGCAAGTGAAGCAGTCATCAAAAACCTCCCAAGACACAAGAGTCCAGGGCCAGATGGCTTCCCAGGAGAATTTTATCAAACGTTTAAAGAAGAAATCATACCTATTCTCCTAAAGCTGTTTGGAAAGATAGAAAGAGATGGAGTACTTCCAAATTCGTTCTATGAAGCCAGCATCACCTTAATTCCAAAGCCAGACAAAGACCCCGCCAAAAAGGAGAATTACAGACCAATATCCCTGATGAACATGGATGCAAAAATTCTCAACAAGATACTGGCCAATAGGATCCAACAATACATTAAGAAAATTATTCACCATGACCAAGTAGGATTTATCCCTGGGACACAAGGCTGGTTCAACACCCGTAAAACAATCAATGTGATTCATCATATCAGCAAGAGAAAAACCAAGAACCATATGATCCTCTCATTGGATGCAGAGA
Source organism: Canis lupus familiaris (assembly GCF_011100685.1). Classification (NCBI taxonomy): domain Eukaryota; kingdom Metazoa; phylum Chordata; class Mammalia; order Carnivora; family Canidae; genus Canis; species Canis lupus. Next base: position 69,217,919 of record NC_049233.1, read on the forward strand.
AAGCATTTGACAAAATACAGCATCCATTCCTGATCAAAACTCTTCAGAGTGTAGGGATAGAGGGAACATTCCTCGACATCTTAAAAGCCATCTATGAAAAGCCCACAGCAAATATCATTCTCAATGGGGAAGCACTGGGAGCCTTTCCCCTAAGATCAGGAACAAGACAGGGATGTCCACTCTCACCACTGCTATTCAACATAGTACTGGAAGTCCTAGCCTCAGCAATCAGACAACAAAAAGACATTAAAGGCATTCAAATTGGCAAAGAAGAAGTCAAACTCTCCCTCTTCGCCGATGACATGATACTCTACATAGAAAACCCAAAAGTCTCCACCCCAAGATTGCTAGAACTCATACAGCAATTCGGTAGCGTGGCAGGATACAAAATCAATGCCCAGAAGTCAGTGGCATTTCTATACACTAACAATGAGACTGAAGAAAGAGAAATTAAGGAGTCAATCCCATTTACAATTGCACCCAAAAGCATAAGATACCTAGGAATAAACCTCACCAAAGATGTAAAGGATCTATACCCTCAAAACTATAGAACACTTCTGAAAGAAATTGAGGAAGACACAAAGAGATGGAAAAATATTCCATGCTCATGGATTGGCAGAATTAATATTGTGAAAATGTCAATGTTACCCAGGGCAATATACACGTTTAATGCAATCCCTATCAAAATACCATGGACTTTCTTCAGAGAGTTAGAACAAATTATTTTAAGATTTGTGTGGAATCAGAAAAGACCCCGAATAGCCAGGGGAATTTTAAAAAAGAAAACCATATCTGGGGGCATCACAATGCCAGATTTCAGGTTGTACTACAAAGCTGTGGTCATCAAGACAGTGTGGTACTGGCACAAAAACAGACGCATAGATCAGTGGAACAGAATAGAGAATCCAGAAGTGGACCCTGAACTTTATGGGCAACTAATATTCGATAAAGGAGGAAAGACTATCCATTGGAAGAAAGACAGTCTCTTCAATAAATGGTGCTGGGAAAATTGGACATCCACATGCAGAAGAATGAAACTAGACCACTCTCTTTCACCATACACAAAGATAAACTCAAAATGGATGAAAGATCTAAATGTGAGACAAGATTCCATCAAAATCCTAGAGAAGAACACAGGCAACACCCTTCTCTATTGTTTTTAACACCCTCTGCCTACCCTTATCTACTTGCTAATTTCTCTCAATCTTGTTCTTTCTGAAAAGACTTTGAATTCATTATCCTTACTTACTGGACATCCTCCTGACATTCTGTGATTTCCTTTTGAGCTCTTGCAGATATATGCAACAGAATTGTGTTCCTGGTAAGACTGTGGGGCTTACATGTAAAAATGATACCATCTGGAACAACTCTTGCTACTTGGAGCTGGGGTATTTGACAAGGTTGAAGGGGGTTTTGAAAGAAGGCAAATTTAGTCCATTGCATTTTGTCCATTTTTTAAGCCATCGACTTCCCAGGGTGTGTTGTCACTGATTTAAACCGTCCAACAGACCCTGAGACCCCAGTATACAGTCATTTTCGGTACATGCATCTTTTTTTAAAAATCTCCATGTTTAGAGTTTGGTATCACGTGCATCTTCCACTGAAGCCTGTCTCAAGTCACTGCTGGAATTAGGCCAGATATAGAAAACCAAATGAGGTGAATAGGATGGAAAGTTTTTCTCTTTCTTTTAACTTCCCTCTTCAGAAACTTCAATCTGTCATAAACACTTGAGATGTTTAAAATCAGAAACAGTCACAAAGCTCTTCTCCAGCTCACCACCAGGTTTGATTCTGCATCTCACTGTCTGCGAATTTTGGGTTCTTCCTCTGTATGATAACTTTAAGATTGAATTTGTGTGACAGCCTCAGATGAAGTCAAGGCTTAGGCCAATTAAATACATACTTTGCTATTAGAAAGTATTTCCAACCCGGAGGGCTAAAAACTAGGGAAGAAAAGGTACCAGATAGCTGAGGAGGTAAGGACAGATCACCCAGCAACTCTAAAAGCTGGAGTGCGTTCCAGAACATGAAAGAAGTTATAGACTTGATTTCATTGTACAGAAATCATGGAAAGATGTGAGGAATATTATTCTAACTCTCTGTAAGGGGAAACATACCGTGTCCACTTCAGGCAGGGCTTGATGTTGATCTCTTTACATTTACCGAATGCATTATTAGATAATGTGGTTTGGGAGGAATTAGAATTGGCGTCCATAACTTCTGGATCAAGGTCATTGATTGATCACAAGGATTTCTTTCCTACCTCCCAACTCACATTGAAATGTCAGTTAGAAATATGACAAAAAGAACAGGTTTTGAGAAAGCAAGAGAAACAAACCAAGGGAATAGTACTGAGATGGCTCTTTAGAACCTTCTCAGTGTGACTTCCAGACGGATACACGCTTGAATCAGCAAGGGTGCAGACAGGAAGGAAGTAGGCCCCAGGACAACCTGCAGGGTCATTAATTCAAGGACAAACAAGGAAAGAAAAGGAAAACAGCTGGGTCAGTGATCTATTTTGTGTACACAAAAGGACAGGCTGTGATATTCCTTCCCTAGATGAAGCCTGAGAGAATAGCTCCTTTAAAGAGTGGATGGGTGTTTGTTGTATGGGTGTGGAGGAGGGCAAGTGTTGTTAACATAAACATTGGAGCCAAACAGGAGATGACACTTGGTAACTTCAGATGTCTACTATGGAGAGAAAAGAGAAAAAAAAGATTATAAGGAAGTCAGCTACACACAGGAGTAAAATAACCCTGAATTACTCTATCCCCAGAATAAAGTCTTTCTTGTGTCCTTTTTAGTTGTAATGGAACCCATTCCCCAACCCCTACCCCCAGCCTTAGAGCATTTCTGCCCATTTATTTACAAAGTGGTAGAGTTGACATCTCATTGAGGGGAGCCTTGCCATCAAAAGGAATTTTTGAAACTCATGAGGAATCCTTTTGCACCTCCTGAATTGTCAATGGGTTGAATTGTGTCCCCCCAAAATTCATATGTTGAAGTTCTAACACCCAGCACTTCAGAATGTGATTGTATTTGAAGATGGGGCCTCAAATGAGGTAATTAAGTTAAAATAAGGTCACTAGAGTATGCCCAAATCCAATATGGCTGCTGTCCTTGTAAGAAGAGAAAATTTGGACACAGACAGAGAGGGAAGATGGGTATGAAGACACAGGAAGAAGGCAACCATCTGTAAGTAAAGGGGAAAGGCCTCGAACCAACCCTGCCGACACCTTGATCTTGGACTGCCAACCTCCAGAGCTGTAAGACAATACATTTCTGTTGTGTAAGCCGCCAGTCTGTGGTACTTGTTATGGTAGCTCTAGCTGACTAACACACATATTGACACACCACGTTCTTTACTTTTAAATATTAAAAGCATCCAAGTATCACCAGTCATTTGAGGAAAACCAGTAGCATGGACAAAAAGCAGTAACATGAACAAACGGAACAATGAGCCCCAGAGGAACCAGATAATAGAAACAGTAGAGAATATGAAAAATAATTACTAATCATGGAGAGTCAGGGACTTTTATACTAAAGACAGAAACTGTTGGAGGGCTTGGAGAGCAACTCAAGCAAGTATATTAGACAAATGTAGCAAGAGGAGAAAAAAAAAAGCAAAAATCTGAAGTGGAAAGCTGCTGGGCTACAGGTGGAACATAGCCTGTAGGTGTATTCTGTGTGCACAATGTTCTCAAGTGCTTAAATGTGGATAAGTTAGGCGTGACTTATTGTCTCTATTATAGTTCTCACTCTTCCGTCTCCCATAAGAAGTTTCACTCACTTGTATTAACAATCTGGGCCTTAAAATAATTTCCAGTGTTGATCCTTGCAGTAGAATTATCTTACTTAGGAATATGTATGCAAACAATTGTTATTATATCCAATCTAAGACCCAGCTGAAAGACTAATTCATTACATTAATAAAAGTAAATCTAGAGCAGCCTGGGTGGTTCAGTGGTTTAGCGCCGCCTTCAGCCCAAGGGCGTGATCCTGGAGACCCAAGATTGAGTCCTGCATGGGGCTCCCTGCATGTAGCCTGCTTCTCCCTCTGCCCGTGTCTCTCTCTCTCTCTCTCTCTCTCTCTCTCTCTCTCTGTATCCCTCATGAATAAATAAATAAATAAAATCTTTTAAAAAAAGTAAATCTAGAAACGTTAGGATAATGCCAGACACGTAATAAACATACAATAACTATTTGTTGAATGAATGCAGAAGTCAGTTTTCTAATTTACTTTTTTTTTTTTTAGTTTTCTAATTTCCTAATGAAAGAACTAGTTCTACAACTTGACTCTTATCCACTGTTCTTTCAGTGTATTCCTTATTGAATGCAAAAATAGTATCTTACTGTAGGTTTTGCGTGTCGTGGAGTATCCCAATGCACTTTTGAAATATGAAGAAATGAACATTAACAATTATTGAGGCACAGATAGCTTTAATCCAGAATCTACAGTCCAGGTAAAACCTAAAATGCCCTTGTTTTTAGCCGATAAAAATCAGAAGCGTTTAGCATGAAGGATAATGCTGTTTGTTAGCTAGTAATTCTTCAAAGATAGAGTTTATAATATATATTGTACACTAATATGTATATTTAATGTTTATTTTAATGTTTATGTATGTAAATACATAGACACAGGTGTGTATTTTTGTAAACACGTATGTGTGTATGTTTGTGTGTATACATATGTGTATAAATAGGAAGAGACAAAAAATGTGATGAAACTTTAATAATGGGTAAATCTGGGTAAAGACTATAATTGTGTTTCTAACGGTATTCTTACAACTCTTCCGTAGGCTTGAAAATGTTTAAAATAACATTGGGGAAAGGTTTGAAGCTTAAATCTTGGTGAGGGAAAATAGGAAAAAAAATACTGTTTTTTTTTTTTTTGTTGTTTTGTTTTGTTTTTTTTTCTACAGCAAATAGAGAACTTGGGAGTTTTAGCTTGATTAACCAAAATAGAAGCACGATCAATATTAAGGGCAGGAGGGGTTCCAGGCTTAGCTGTACCACCAACCGCTTTCTAGGCAAGTTGCTGAAGTTCTTCATCCACAAAATAGCGATAACAACCATACTTACCTCTGACAGAGGCAGCCAGCCGCCTAACCAATACCCACTCTGCATTCTTTGTTATTGAAAGAACTGCAAACTGATGACATTGGCAGCACCCGCAGCTACATAACCACATTTTACAGACACTTTTCAGGATGGTCATGTCTTGGCTGCAGAGATGCAGGTGGAAGTTGTTAAATAAGGAGTTTGACAGGTGGTACCCTTAACTGCCTGGTACCTCCTTTCTTTTTATTTTATTTTATTTTATTTTATTTTATTTTATTTTATTTTATTTTATTTTATTTTATTTTATTTTATTTATTTTTTTGCCTGTGCTCTTTTCTTTCCTCTTGCTCCTGCCTAGAAGATGGATGCTATAGTGGAAGCTCTGAGGCATCTTGTGAGTGTGAGGGGTGTCCCACCCCTGCAGCCAGAAGGAGGTGGGGTCACTGCGGGCATCGTGGAGCTTCGCCACCAGCCTAGGATCACCTGTCTGTGGAGTCTCCTGTTATGTGTGAAAGGAAGCACAGCATTATTTAGTTAGGGCAACATTGTTAGGTCTTTAAATAAATGCAACCACAAGCTATCCTTCCTTTGCACACTATTTTATACTTTTGAATTTGATAATAGATATAAAATGCTTAGTACCATTCTTAGCACACACAAAAGAGTCTGCTAGATGTTTAGCTACTATTATATCAGTGTAGTCTAAAAGAATGTGCTTTCCCATTGACCTACAGACAAAATGAATGTTTCCTCTCTTTTGAAATTCCCTTTTAAGATTTTCCTTTTCAGCTCAGAGAATACATACCAATTCAGGGTCCTTCAAATATCTAGCCTATTTAAACATAATTCCTTGAAGTGATTATCATAATCAGCTCCATATTTGAAATGAAGATAGTAAATGGGTTTCTCCAAGTAATGTAACCAAGTCGTGTTTAGTGAATAATTTAAATTCCTGTTCTAAGAGTCAGAATGATTTGTCAAGTTATAAAAGAGATTATCAAGTGTGCTGGGTGACTCCAAATATATACAGATTTTTGTATAAATGTGATATCTGGACTAAATAGATTCAAAAAGAGTGTAAGTGAGCGGTATTTGCAAAACCTGGCAAACTGGTCGAATAAACCATGTGATATATACAAGGGAAATTCTATATATTTCCTTTGCCATAAGATGATAAATCAATGAAATATGCTTATTTGAAATAAAATAAGTTTGGCATAGTTGGATTCCACAGCCAGAAATCTCCTTTTAGAAACCCATATAATATTTCTTGAGCAGAAGGAATAACCAGTTTCCTGTTTAATTTAGTAAGATGTTACTAAGTGTTACTCCACGGTACTTACAGAGTCAGATGTTACTGAAGCAACTTAGTAGTATCTGTAGTAGGATTTTACCAACTTTTCCTCATTTCAGGGTTCTGTTCAGACACTGCCTATGTGAATAAAAATCTATTTACATAGAATACAGGGTGTTGTGTGACTAGGAACCAAATTGCCTGATCAGTGGGGAGGTGGACTTCCTCCTGAGTTTCCGATACTTTACTATTTAAGTCTTTATAATGCAGAAACATCACACCAATTTTTAAACTGAGAAATCTGATGATCCATCTCATAGCATATAGCACATTCACTTTTGCACATAATGAAAATTTATAATTGAACCGAAGGACTGTAAGCTTGGCACACATGTACTGAACCCCAAGGAAAGGCCTGGCCCTGCACGTATTTATCTTTTCACTCTTCACAATAACCCTGGGTGTGATTATCTCTGTTTGTATGGGCTGGGGAACTGTAACAGTCAGGATTTGGGCAGGAAGCAAATGAGACTCTCAAATTAGGATTAATCAAGGACGGTTTAATAAAGAGACTCTTTATGAATGTGTCCTCATGGTGAGGAACCCACAGACGATAGTGCAGTCTCCCCAGAGCTTGTCATAATAGAGTTGTTCCCAGATCCAGGCTCAAAGGACAAGAGAAGGAGGTGGAAGGGGATGCAGGACCCTGGAAAGAGACTGGTTGAGCAGGATACCTTGAGAAATGTTGTGACCTTTAATCAAATGACAGAGCCGACCAGAGAGGGGACTCTGCAGGAAGGGAGGTAGAGAGTCAGCACTGGATCCCACTTCCTTCCAGTCTCCTGCCAGGTTCCCCACAGCTCGAAAGGAAAGCCAGTGGGCAAGGAGGTCTGGCGACATAGTCATGGACACAGGAGGTCAGCTTCCCGTGACAAAACAGAGCGGAGGGGTGGACAGTGCATCTGAGAGCACAAGTGAGTTATCCAGCTCAGGAACTGAAGCTGAAGGAGGTTAGGCTCTTCGTTAGAAGTCACGTGGCTAGGAAGTTGAGGAGCCTTGACTGAAAGTCAGATCTGACTTTCAAAAAGTTTTATTCTTTCCATATATCAAGTGATGACTTCTATCATTTTGGAGACAAGGAGTGTAATTACATTTCCAATGTCTTCGCTAATCACTATGTTTCTCAATAGTAGCTGGTAGGGAGATTTACTATGCTTATTAAACAAATTTTAGTTGTTTAATAAAATATCACAAGGAGAAAATAATGCAAAAGGCCATGGAGTATATTACTCTGATTATACTCCATCCAGACAAGGAGCAGAAGAATTTTCTATGGACATAAGTAGCATTAAGTGCAGACAAATGACAAGTAAAACAATAGTTTCATTCTTTAAGTCATGTGTTTGATTCTCCGCTATTGCATAAGCCCCTAGAATCATTAAAATTCAGAGACGGTTACAAACCAGTATCTCCAGAACAAGGTCATCATTATTAGTTTGTTAAGGTCCCAACCAATAATAGGAAATCTGTTTTTGCATCTTGAAAAATGATTTCAAATTGCCCAAACAAAAAAATCAATTCTTTGAAAAATAATGAAATTGTGAGCCAGAGGATGATTTTCGCTCCTTATGAGCATTAGTCATTGTCAGTGGTTAAGCGTTCAGTAAAACTGAAATGAAATGCTTGCCATTCTCAGGAATCATTGAAAAACTAATCTCATTTCTACAAGCTTCCATCAGACATAAAGGGCTTTTCCTTGAACACCACCAGAGCCAGACTCTGGAAATGTGAGGATAAAATTATGATTCTGTTCTTCCAGGACATTGTAGGTTTATTTTTAATTAATAGTGTGATTGAGAGTATAGAGGATAGTTTTGTTGAGTAGTTCCCTAAATGAATAATTGAACCTCTCAAGGGAATGGCCTATTTTTTTTTTTTTTAATTTGGGTGAGTTCCCAGAGTTTATAATCCATAATTGACTTTTTTTTTAATGAATTGATTGATAAAACCAGAGATAACCAGTAATAAGATATAGAAACAATGCTGGTCCGAATATGAAAACCAGGTATTTAGCTTATGGCTAAAATTTCATTCCAGCTGATGTTAAATTCTGTATATTATTCAACAGAGTGACAGAATTAGTTTAACAAAGGATAAGAATAACTTTTGAAAATATTTATGAAATATGGATAACATGGAGCTTCTGACATTTTTGCAGACTCTTCTATTTTATTCCAGGAACTCAGCTAAAGTGTATTCAAGATTTCAGCTAAAGTTGACTCTAGCCATGGGTGTAGTATAAAGTATTAACTTTTATGTCCATTAAATGTTCATGAGGGGTAAATTATAGACAGAATTCGAGTAGGAAGAAATTCAGAAAGAAGTATTCTATATTTTTATCTTAGCATATTTTGGTTGGATGAAAAGAAAAGAAAATGTATTTCTCCGGAGAAGGGTCATTAGTGTCCATTTTTACTTAATAAATATTAAGAATCTGCATAAAGTAGCATGAATACGCAAACTTGGGCATTGGCCCACTAGATTTAAATCCCAGTTCTATCGCTCACTCATGATGTAACATAGAATCAAGAAAATAACAATACCTACTTCACTGGCTCCTGTTAAGAGTAAGCAAGTGAGTATATGTGGAGCCCTTAGGAGGCCTTCAGTGACTTTCACAATCATATGATGTGTGGCTAAAGGCACTCCACTGCCTGGATTCTGGTGTGGGTCATATTTACTACTGGTATGACAATTTTTTAATATAACTATTTATATCCTACATATAGTGAGAGCTTTTTACAAAAGCTTATGCCAAAAACAATTATCACGAGGAAATTAAGGTGATTTTAAATGTGCAAGTTTAAATTGCTTTTGTTTTGAGAATTAAAGAACAGAGAAATTGGAAAGGTTGTTAAAGAGTGATGGTAGGGGAAAGAAGATGAGAGAACATACTCTTGCAGCTAGGAAATCTGTCTTTCATTCTGAGCCCAACCATCATTTAACTGTATCATCTTTGGGAAAAATCACCTAATCTCTCGGATTTCAGTTCCGTTAGCTATGAGATAGGCATAATGATACCCTTGAGACAATGCATATGCTCCTATTCAACATGTTCTTATTGAAGACCATTTCTATTAACTTTTTTTTTTTTTTTTTTTAATCTCCCAGTGCCTGAAAACCTTTTATCCCTTTCCTGGGGTTTGGGATGCCTAGAGAGTAGCCCACTTCCTATTACATTCCCATCCCTTAAGTCATGTGAATTGAGAGCCAGGAAAGAGGGTTACAGAAGGAGGCCCGGAGAATCACTTTCTTAGCAGCTAGAAAAGGGTTAGGTCATTTAGATGCCCCACATTGAGGGGCTCTCCAGCCAGGCACAGAAATCTCAGAGGCAGAAATCACTCAGTTAACCTTTCTGGACATAGTCATTTCTCACTTCATTAGCCCAAAGTTCATTCTGATCTGGGAATCCCACGCCAGGAGCACACTTCATTCCACTTCTAATTCAAAACACCTGGACTCCTTTGGCCAGAGGCCACATCCTAGGCCTGGCTCATCTCTGTGTGGCGACCTGGGTCCTGCCTCAGCCTTTACTACAACAGCAAACACAACACAAGGAAAGATTAATTTTTTTGTGGTGTGAAGCCAAGAAGAACAAACATAATAGAATTTAAAATATTAAAAACCTATTAGCTGAGACAATGGGAAGCCCACATTAGGCCTGAAGTATGAAATGTGCCTAATTAGAGAAGCAAGAGCTGTTAGAAGCAGTCGGAGTTAGTGAGAATGAAAGGAAGACTCCTTACAAGGGGAAGTGATTACACTAGGAGAGGTTAGATGAATAAAACCACTCCTTGTATTTCCATGTTGATAACTTTGCTATCATTGATGCCATTCCTATGACCATAATAACACCAAGTTTCAAGGCCACCTGTAGGGCTTGGTGTGTGTGTATTGATCTAACTTTGTGAAGACACAATGAAAGAGAGGGAATGTGACTATAGATTGGTTGGTACCAGGAGGTTTTCAACTGCTGGACATCTGCTTTCATAGGTCATGATGTTTACAGAGCTTGTAGCGTGGTAAGATGATTTCCTAATTTGTGCTGTGTTGTGTTATCCTCATTACTGCTCTTTTCTGCAGGATGGGTGCCATTGGCATGGGTCCCATTCCAGCCTTTCCTGGCTTCTCCATAGCTAAGAGATAGGCCATGGCATTCCCATTAGTGTCTTTGCTCTACCAAGGTTCATCACAGGTTCACTTCAGTTCTGCGAGTCTTTTCTTGAGTTCCCCCTTTTGTTCAGGCGTGGGAGCTGCAGAGATCAATGGGTTTTTGTTTTCACTGCATCATTCCCAAGGACCCGCTTCTAACCTTGGAATTGGCCACTCTGCTTTTCAGAGCTCCTGTTCCTCACTCACACAAGGACACAGAGTGCTCATATTGGCTTTAATATAAGATCCTAATGTACTTATTTAATAGTAGTTCCTATGGTAGAAATAAAGAAAGATAATGACCCAAAGAGTTCCTTTTGCATGGGTAATAGATTTGGTTTTCTATAAAAATTAATAACTGATATTAACATTTTCATCAGGAGGATAATAGAATACTGTCTATGAAGACATTATTCTCTGCTAGAAGTATAACAGACCAACATTTCATGTCCAGAACACAGAGCAACTAATGAATGAAGGATAAAAGAAATGAGTTTTATAACATATAGGGAAAGAAGTAATGTTGAAGCTTCTACCAAGTTTCAGGTGCTCTGCTTTGCACTGATGTTCTTCTGCAGGTGGATGCTTAAATATTATTTGGCGTAGGCAATAGTAGCAGTTAAAGTATTATTCAGTACCAGGTAGAAATAATGGCTGCCCTGAGCTCCTCAAGTGTGTCCTTCCATCCAGCCTCCTGAGAATTTTTCAGGGGTACCCCTCCAACTTTCCAGGGTCTGGCAACTGAAGGGCCAGTGCCTTACCCAGTGTGTACTCTCAGCACTTGTTCTAGTCCCGAGGTCAACATCTCTTGTGATTGTTCAGTACGTGGGTAATACAGGACATTATCCTGCTGACAACGAGGAAGGCAAAGTTCGGAGTATGACAGTGACTTGCTGGAGGAAGCAAAGAGTCTGGGATGAATTGTAAGCACAGATCTAACTCTAAGCCTTTCCTGCTAAGCCACACTACCTCTCATGGAAATAGAAGCCGGGAGGCTACAGAAATTCAGGGGATGGCAGAGGGTACTCATTTCCCTTGGCTCGGCTGCTTTTTCTTCTCACCATAGAGCAGATTGGCCATTAATTTAGATGGTTTAACTGGTGTCTCCTTATATGTGCCCAACATGCATGAACAAGAGGCTAAGAAAGTGGAGACATAACCGAGAAGGACGTGCTCTGGAGAGCATGTAGCCACAGTACTAATAACAAATACATGGTGCTCTCCTCACAAGACTTCCATGCGTATAGAAAGGCACACACAAGATTTGTCTAGTAGCAGAAATGTGGAAACCACGGAAATGGCCATAGAGAGTGATCGAGTACATTCAAGGGCCTCCAGAGAATGAAGTGTTACGCAGCTCTGAAAAGAGATGGCGTGAACCCATATATGCTGATGTGAGACTGTGCCCAAGACAGATTAAGAGCAGGGCAATAAGTGAAGCCTTTTTCCATTTGAGAGACAGAAGAACAATGGGGTAAAGAGAGCAGTAGCTGAGAGGCAGGGGTAGGTGCTTTGTGAGAGGAGAGAAGCTTTCAGGAGGTCTTGTAGCAGAGGGATCACCAAGCATCCATGCTCAAAGTCCTCGCATGGGTGTCGTTCCTAACTCAATAATTACACAAAGGTCGGTCTGATGGAGTGGGGTATTCACACTTCACCATAAGGAGACACTAGTACACAAAGTAAAATGGCTACAATTAAAAATACTGATCATACCAAGTGTTGGAGAGGATATGGAGGAACTGAAATTCTCACACACCACTGGTGGGAATCGCTTTGGTAAATAACTTGGCAGTCTCTTAAAAACCTAATCATAGGGACACCTGGGTGGCTCAACAGTTGAGCATCTGCCTTTGACTCAGGGCGTGATCCGGGGGTCCTGGGATCGAGTCCTGCATCGGGGTCCCCGCAGGGAGCCTGCTTCTCCTTCTGCCTGTGTCTCTGCCTCTCTTTCTGTGTCTCTCACGATTAAATAAATGAAATCTTTAAAAAAAAAAAAAAACTAATTATATGCCTGTCACATGACTCAGCCATTCCACTGGTAGGTATTTAACTAAGAGGAGTGACAGCATGTGTCCATACAGACTTGTATACAAATATATATATATATATATATATATATATATATATATATATGTGTGTGTGTGTGTGTATATATATATATACATACACATAGCAGTTTTGTTTCAAAGCATCAAAAAATGGACAGGAGCTCAAATGTTTGGACGTAGGTGAATGGATGAAGAAATTGTAATATATCCATATAATAGCATACTACTCAGCAATAAAAAAGGGAACTTTATAACATGATTGAATCTCAAAACAATTATGCTATGAGGAAGAATCAAGACAAAAACATGTTACCTATTATATTATTCTAATTCTAGAAACTGCAAACTAATCTCTAGTGACAGAGAATAGAAGTGGTTGCTTCAGGACAGGGAGGTACATAGTAAGGAAGAAGGGAGGAATTGAAAGGAAACACACGGTAACTTTGAGGGGAAATGGAAATTTTAATTATCGTGGTTTTGTTGATGGTTTATTTGTCTATACATATTTGAAAACTTATCAAATTGTATTTTGTTTGCAATTGATCGATTGTATGCCAACTATATCTCAATAAAGCTGTCTTAAAAAGTGAAAACTAAGAGTTTGAGAGGATTCTACAGTCTCTTTCAGCAGAGAGCAGGACTGCCATATACCTCTGTAAATTTATAAATATAAAGTGGGGGTGAAGTGTGGGGACAGAGGGCTACAGTACAGAATACTTTCAAAGTCTTTTAGAGTAGGTCAATCTGAGTAGGTCAATGAAACAAAGAAGGACCTAAGTGGATATCAAAGGCCCCAATTATTTTACTAAAATCCTGCCTTTGCTTTGACTGACATGCCTTTGAGTGAATGTCTGAGAACATTCTGCTTGTTATTGGATAATGAAAAGCACACTACGAATTTGTATTTGAGGAAGATTGTTTGCTGGCTAGTGATGAAGTTAACCATTGGATCTCTGAGGACCATTTTAAAGATTATTTTTGATTTGATTTCTTCAAGTTTGATAAATAATGAAAAGGAGCTTAGAAGTTTTTAGCAACTCTTCCTCTTCATAGGATTGCATTTTATCCTACTCAGCACTTTTTGTAGGACTCTTTAATGTCTCACCACCAACTGAGCCAGATGATGTCTTAAAGCTTTGGTTGGGATAATTGGATCATTTGTTACTCTCAAACTCAATGTTTAGGAGCCTTTCTGAAAGAATTGCCCCTGAACATATTAGCTTGTTTTAAAGCATCATCAGCAGAAAACTGAGCTCTACTTTTATTTTTTAATTTTTAATTTTTTTCTAGCCAATTTCAGAGAGAAATAGATCTGTTTCTTTCCTGTGTTATTTCTCCTATCCCTCTAGATTGCTCTCTCAGAAGTGGCATGAATTTGTTTCGACTTTTGTCACGTGAGACCTCCAACAGGTGCTCATGGCAAAGGTAATATGGAACGTGGCCTTGGAAAATACCAGAAGTCAGCGTGGCTTCAGTAGCAGTGATACTGTATTCTTTTGACTCTGCATTTGAGAGTTTCCCTAATGGGATCCCATACAGAAACATAACGCAGAATTCAGGATCATGGTGTGGGAAGTCGGGAGCAATGGACAGTATTCACACAGGCTACAGGACTGATAAATATGACAGTGAAGCAATCTTGGTTACTTGGCCCATTTATCTCCAGAGATTTCGCTCCCTGCTAATCTTGTAAAAAAGTAATTAATTTTCATCAGAGCAGAGAATGAAAGTTGAGTCATTGACTATCAGTTGAAGTCAACTTCACAACGTTTAGCCTTGCAGAGTGGATTCTGAAAGTCCTTAGTAAACATCTCAGCTCCCAATGAAAGAACCTTTTCATTCCCAGTTCACATCCTGAAGCAATGGCAAACAGCTTGCGCAAAGACCTTGCAACCAGTACCTTCAGGTGAAATGTTGGAAGAAGAAGAAACCCCTTGATGCACCAAGTCAACTTTATAAAGATTGCTAGTATGTTAAGAGACTCTTTGTCACCGTTTCACTTTCTCAAAAATAATTGTGCTCTTGCCACCCCGGAAGACTTGAAGACGCATAATCCAGGCAAGGAGCTTACTACCACTGGTGTTTTGCACAGGTTCCGGCTCAGAGACCTGTCCTCAAAGCCGTGTTTTGAGCGTAGGTGGCTGAGCGTAATTGGCCCTTTACCTTTTCAGGTCAGAAGCATAATGGATCATGAGAGTATATTGTGAACAGAGTAAAAGAGAGGGGAAAGAGGCCTAAAGAAAGGACCAAAATCTGGCCTCTGGGGACAATGACAACACAATGAGGCTTCATCCCTCGAAGACTGGGCATGGCACCTTGTCACTCTGTAGAGTTGAGCCAGAGCCATTATAACAAGACATTTTCTTCCACTAATGTTTCCTTCCATATGTCAGATGCTAGAAAATAACTGACATGTGGACTTTACAACACAGAAGACACTGTTTTCACATATACTTGCCCTGAATCTTGCAACTAGTGTGAGGCAGGGGCCATTGCCATCCTGGACATGTTTGCACAGGAGAGATTGGTCAAGGCTGTTCTGTTGTTAAGTCAGGGCACATGGCTGGAGAGTGGAAGAGCATACACCAGAGTCTGTGTCCTCTGATGCCAATCCCAGATATCCTGTCAGTTGTTTGCTTTCACATTCTATCGCCCTGGAGGAATAGGTTCACCTTTAGAACTGATGACAGCAACCACATGCCAAGTAGCAAGTGTTAGCATGATGGTCAAGCGAGAAGATTCCGGGATCAAAGTGCTGGAGGCCCAATCCAAGTCCCACCACTCACGGCTGTGTGATCTGGGGCGGTATTCTTAACCTCTTTGTTAATAGTGTTATCTATTTCATAGGGTTGCAGTGGGAGTCTATGGGTTTCCAAGCATAAAGCACTCAGAATCCCGGTTGGCACCTTTTAGAGGCTGCATATTAGCGCTCTCCATAGCAGCAAACGCCATTGTTACCATAATTGATACTTATTATTATAGTAAGGGAAAGCATTTATTACATTTCTTCCATCTCTGTGGGAATAAAAATTAGGTCCGAATGACATGCTTTTATGTTGATTTGAATCCTGCCAGGAGTACATTAGGCATTGGAGAGCTGCAATGGCCTAATAAATTCTTGTTTCCATTCCCAGCCAATATTTTAAGAACCAGGAAATGAGTGTTCATTTCCTAGGATGTCTTATTTACATCTCTCAACCCCATATCTAGGGATGATTGGACTCATTCACACTATTTCGAGTTCTATACTCCTTGGGAAGGCTGGTAGGAGATGTGATTACTTCGTTCTACTGGTAATTCTTTCTGTATTTATCTTCTGCGCTTCTCAGGGTTCGGTTCTTGGGTGTCTTTTCTTTAGCTACACCTACCTCCTTGTAGTTCTCATGTAGTCACATGACTTTCAAAGCCAACGCTATGTTAATAATCCCAAATTTATATCCAGGCCAGATTTTTCTTCTGAACTCCAGACGTGTATGTCCACCTGCCTGCTCCACATCACCTCTTGGAAGTCCAACGGATGTCTTGAACTACGCGTAAACAAAACCACTCCCAATCGTCCCTTCAAAACCTTGTACAGCTTCTCCCATTTTAGATGGTAACATGTCCATTCTTCCGATTGTTCAGGCCTCAGATTCTGGAGTCACTCATGACTCCCCTCTTTCATACATACATCCAGTGTATTAAGAAATCCTATTGACTCTCCTCGGAATCTGTCTGGAATCTGACTACTTCGCAGCATCTCCTTTACCACCACTCTGGGCTGCATCAGCATCGTCTTAGGTGGCTTATTGCAATACCCTGCTAATCGGTCTCTATGACTCGACCCTTATTTCCTGTAGCTTATTTTCCATAGAGCAAGTGGAATGATGTTTTAAGGTATGTCGTATCATGTCACTCTTCTACCCCAAACCTTGAAATGCCTTAGCAATTCTATGTGATCTGACCACCTATCACTCCTCCCATCTTCTTTCCCACTCTTCTCCTTGTTCGTCTCTGTGTTTCCTTACAGTTCCTTAGCTGCCCCAGGTGTCCCCATGCTTCCTGGACCTTCGCCGTCCCGGTTCTGCAGCATGATGCACTCCTGCCCTGGGTGACTGCTCGGCTGACTCTCTCACTTCTGTGAGTAAAGGTGCCTCCCCTTCCCCCAAAGCCTAACCCTGACTCCCCTATTCAGTCCTGCCCAGCTCCCATGCCGCCTTCCAGTCCTCTGGATTTCCCTTAGCCTGTTCCACGTTTTCTTTTTCTCATGGCACTCTTCCTAACCACACTCTGAGATCCACAATCTCTGACCCAAATCTTTGGGATCCTAGATGCATTTCAGAATTTAGCCATTTTCAGAGTTTAGTAGAGAATGCAATGCATATACCATATATTACATCTTATCCTTAGCAAAGTTCTGTAATCAAATACGTGAATATTCCCGAAGCCAAACCTAGAAATATGTGTATTAGCTAAAATAAAGAGGAGTTCAGTTCAGACCAGTTTCACTGACACATTCAGGATAAAATTCCAATTTTTAAACCTTTACAGACTTTGTTTTGCTATTAAAGAATTGTGGAGCTGAATAGAGTGGTTAGGTTCATCCCTGCACTGGAGGGCAAACTCCGTGAGGCCGGAGTTCATGGTCTTCGATTTGCCCCTCTACCCAGGCACTGCTCTCAGTGTGTGTTGCTTAAATAAATGAATTGTCCCATGAAACTCTTCCTTTTTTTCTTTCCAGATTTAACTAGCTAATCGTCACCTGTTGGACATGTCCTATGTGTATGTTTTTTCCATGTGGACCTTTCCTTTTACTGATCCTTCAGTTCTTCCCTTGTCCTCTTCTTTATTCAAGTAGTCCAGCTTTCACAATTTAGATGTAATCTCGCCCCCAGGAGAGCACCCCCGGCTCCGCAGTTTGCGATGCCCTGTCCTTATCAACTGCTATAGCAATTTCTAAAAACTAATACATCATTTGCATCTAATTCTCACGTGTCTCCTTTCTTTCATTAAAGATTTACAGGTGAATTATCGTCACCCCATCCAAATTACAGGCTCTTTGGGAATAAAGGCTATGTTACCATCACCATGAACAGGGCACCAGGTAAAAGTTCTGATTTTACAGCAGCCGGTTCACCATTGGATAAGCTCTTACATTTTTCCCTTTTTGTATAAGTTATTGTACTAGATGCTGGGACGATAATGGCTTATTCGGTTCTACTGGGTGGGGGTGGGGGGAGAAGAAGAAGAAAATAGGTGCTTGTAATTGAATTGATGGCTGCACTTGAGTGGGTTGAGCTCCAACCTCGGAGGCCCAGGGATTTCCCCAAGGCAATGGTGGCCCAGACAGAAAAAATAGGAAATGCCCGAAGGAGGAGGGCAGGAGGGGAAGGCCTGTCCCAAGCAGAAGTGGCTGCAGGGGTCAAGCCCCGGAAGTGACGGTGAGAGGGGGCACATCTTTATATAAGGCACACCTGCGTTTCGGTGTGATTGGGGCACAGGTTGCCGGGGAGCTGGGATCGTGCCCCCAAAGATAAGACGGGTCTTGGAGGAAGGCGGTGGCCAGATCCTAAACTATGTTCTACATCTTGTGAAGGGATTTAGGCTGATTAAGACAGGTGCGATGAATTATTTCGGATTTTAAGCCAGGGTCTACAGTGTGCTCAGATTCACATTTTTGAAAGAGGACTCTAGAGGACTCCGTGAGGAGTGGATGGGGAGGGCAAGGCTGGAAACAGGGGACAGGGTTTGTAATTTTTTTCCGGTATTTCTGGCGATGCCTTCTCGAAGGGTCTGCGCATGGAGGCGCCTGCTGTTCATCTCCCGTGGGATGACCAATGAACCCTAATGATTCTGCTGAGGGGCACTAGAGTAACATATTTATTGATCGAAAAGTCTCAGCTTTCATTTTATGATCTTTGGGAAATGGGTTTCCTCCGAGCAAAAGAAAACAAAGTGCATCTGTGAGCTGTCTGAGGGGCAGGTACGATTCTGCAAAACAGGATGTGGTGTTGGCTGAGCCGTCCCTCTGGGGGCAGAGATGGGACTCGAGAGGGCAGGGGGGACAGATCGGAGAGGTGGGGGCAAGACTGACGGGACACACGGCGGGTGAGCTCCGGGACAGTGAAGAACGAGGCGCCCCCCACCTCCATCCTGATGACAGCAGCCTTCACGGGCCCTTCAGGAAAGGAATCTGCTAAACAGATGCCCTCAGCGTGTCACTTGCGGACAAAGCGTCCTTTGCTCAAACCCCTCTCAGAAAGGCTGAGAATGGATAAGTCTGGTGAGAGGCATAATTTGTCAGACTAATTTATTATAGTCCGAGGAGGTCCCTGAGTAACACAGGCCTCCAGGGAGCGGAAGGCTGTCGTCCAGGGGTGGTCGTGACTCTCCTCCCACGGGCTGGGGCCTCCGCGTGCTTGTTTGTGTTTGGTTTTGTTACAGGGAAGAGCCTAAGCTTGTTCCCAGTTCTCTGGTTCTGTTAATAATAGTCCATTTTATGTTCATCTTGAAAAATGAGAAAATGGGAGCCCCTGTGTGGGAACAAGGGCTTGTCAAACAGGACTTACCGGGGAAAATTGAAGCCAGGGGTTGAAGCTCCCAACAAAACAGGAACTGGATCGGCCTGCTGGCTTCTGCTCCCTCCCTGCAGGATCCAGGGGCACGACAAGCCAACGGGGGCTCCCGAGGCCCTGGCTGACGCCTCCCCGAGCTGGGAGAAATGTTTACTGCCTTCAGGAGACCCCGTCATGCCACTTGGCAATCACTAAGTCAGGAAATTATCACCGTTCTGATAGAAACGATCATTTTTTTTCAAGGGAAGGGGTTAAATTCCTCTTGATAATACAGTGGGTATCAGGTGGCACATTTCCGAAAGAATTTGTATATTTTTCTTCCCTTGGTCCCCTCCCAATTGTGTCTGTCAAACTGCTACAAAGGAAACCAAACAAAACAAAAGGAGAAAAGAAAATAAGAAAGAGAGAAAGAAGGGGCGAGGGATACGGGAGCTGAGCCTTGCGCAGGAGCCCCGGGAGGGAGGCCTGTTCTCGGGGCTGAGGCTGGTCACATGGCACCACGAGCCCCCTGCCAGCCCTCAGTCCCTTTCGTTGGCCTCAGTTTCCCCACACTCATCTCATGATCCCCACGGCAGCATGTCGGGATTTCCAAAAAAAAAAAAAAAAATGCCCTACTAAATGTATTGCAGAAGAATTTAACAGCTTCCCAAACTGCCAAAAACTCTAAATCAAAACTACGCGCTATCAGGACCCGAGACCTGGTGACAAGGATCATTGGGCATCCCTGCGGCATGGAGGAAAGAGGTCGGGGCTCCCGATCTGCTACTTATTTGTATAATTTCAGAAAAAAACTGCCCCACTCTCCCAGTTTCTCACTCTCGCAGATGGGAAGCTTGGGCCCGATGATCTCTGTTCTTTCTCAGACCTAAAATTCTGTATGTGAAAGGGACACATCTAAATTCAGGCAGCCGACATCTCTATTGCCAGGCCCCGGGGCTCTTGGGCTCCTGGGATATATGATCCGGATTTTGGCGAGGTTCACTTCACACTACCTGTGGTTCCCGCGTGTAGAGTGAGTGGGGTTCCTGAGGTGCAGGACTATAGTCAACACAAGGGCTCTGCAGTGAGATGTGAGTAGATGCAAACTGATGTAAGTAGAGGCACATGGATGGGAAATTGTACCCACTTACTGGGCCTGTGCTGTTGACCCACTAGAGGGAACTCAGCATACTGGTTCGAAGAGGCTGGTTTGTACGTGTTTGCACAAACGTGTACCAATTTACTCTTTAATCTGCCGCAGGCTCTCCCCATGTTGACTTGTACTGGCCACACTCCTACCCACACACGCGCTCAGCACAGCAACTCCTTGAACTCAGCCCTAGATGGCCACGTGTCTGCCCGGATGAGTCAGCGGGAGAAGGTTCTCGTAGGGTCCTCCTGCTTCCAAGGGCGGTTGCTGCTCACACAGGCTGGAAGGACATTCTCCCGTGGAGTCTGAGAGCTTTGCCCTTCCGTCCCCGACGGGGAGTAGATGTGTGAGGAGCAGATGCCCTCGCTAGTACCCGCCTGGCACAGCCACTGTCTACATACAGCGTGGTGTCTACACCACAGCAAACTCTTGATACTGACCCTTAATTCGACCCCTCCACTCTTAGGAGGTTCTGACTCTCATGAAGTGACATGGGGCATTTTCTCTGAAAATTCACTTCTGGGAAACTGCTTAATACTCCATGTTACTTGTCTTTAAAAAGTCCATTTCAGATACTATACCAGGCCTTTGGACTTTCCACATTCCTCAGCCAGATGTTCAACAGCAAATATTTTCTCAGCTGGGAAAAAGAAGAAAAAAAAACAGTGAAACTTGTCAGCAGTGGTGGGAATTATCAGTATCAATGAACACTTATTTTTTTGCTTTTGCATGGGAGACTGGCAGAAATATTTGAAATATGAATCTGGGTTCTATCCCTAATATACCTTAATAAATTCCAGCTCTGGAGTAGCAAACGAAAACTGATACCAGAGACTGCAGAGTGTACAAAAATATGGAACATATTCAGAAGTTATTACTATTCATTTTACTTCCAATCATAGGTTCACTCAACCTCTATATGATAAATGAACCTTCAGGGTATGTTTGCATTGACATTTATGAGTTTCAAGAATAAATGACCTGACTTTTTTGGAGGGGCGTTCCCCGGAGGGCTTAAAGGTAACTGAAATATCTTTGGCCCAGAATATTTCTTAAGTAGCTTTGAAGCCAGAGAATTTAATTGAATTTGAAAACCCACTTAGGAATAAAAATCTGAAGGCACTTTGGGCATTGCATTAGGGGGCTAAGCCAAATATTTCAAAAATATTTAACTTCAAATGAAATTTTCATTCTTTTGACTACTTAATTAAATATGATTTTTCCCCCCCGAATTTCCCTGAGAAGGAAAGAACTCTTTGAATGCGTGGTATTAAAAAGAATTCTAAATAAATTGGAACACAAGAGGCCTTTGGTTTGGGGCAACTTTGAAAAGTATCAGCTTTTTATCAAGGAAGGAATTATATTACTTTCTTTGATCTGCTCCTTCCCTCATTTGCCTTGAAGCTATTAGGGCCCCCTTTTTGGTCTCTTCCAGCTTGGATGGTCACTTACTTTCCAGTGAGTGTGACTTGGAAAGGGATGACAATGAACTGCTACTTTGTCCCAAGGTCTTCAGATTCTGAAGGGTTCTCAAGTAAGATTTAGGAAACCAGCGTACTTCTGACTCAGAATATCTTGGCACTGAGACTTGGGTTTTTTTTTTTGTTGTTGTTGTTTTTTATTATTGACTCAGAATTTCTCCAAACCTGGTTCATCTTACGAAAAAAAGCTCACCTTTGGTGACATGATAAGTTATCTCATAATTAACAAAATGAAACTAAGCTTTTATCTTAGAATCACTCTTAAGATACTACAATCAAAACTGACATACCAGGCCACCATGGCTCACCATTCATTTTTCTCAAATGATCCCTTTGTTTGAAATTTTGGGATTTTAATTTTGAGAGCGTGACATTGGAGTGTACACTGATAGATTACTTGAAAAGTTGAATATTCGAATTTAAACCTTGGGAATTTGGGGGTCCTAGTTAAAAAGCAGTCTCATCCTAGAAAACGATATCGCCATGGGCTTCTTTTTGGCGGATGATAAAATCCTTCAAGAATCTTCTTTTTAGTTTAATGCACATCACATTCTAAATATGAAGTTTGGAAACAAATATGCTGGACTTGAGTCACTAGGATTGATGGTGCTCAAGTTCTAAGGCGTAGGGAGATGGAGTCCAGCAAGTTCCTTGCCCGGTCGAATCATTCTTACAGTAAAAAATGAGTGCAGAAAACTACTTTCTACTTCTACCAATATCTCTCACCTAGTGGAAAAGATTGCTTTCGTTTTTATTTTATATTTATTTCCCAAGACCCATACATTTTATATAATTTAAGTAGAAAAATCAAAAGGCTTACTTGTTTAGAAAGAGATTGGCAAAATATTTAGGACTCTCTCATTATTAGGTGACCCATTCCTTAAGTTACACCAGTGTCTGTAACTTGATTGAAAAGATGCCTTTCAGCCAAAATCAAAGCACCTAAAATCAGTAAAGTTGGATCAGAACATACTTATACAGCACTTTGATACTATAGTTGGACTGGAAGAAAGCCAAACAATTCACATACAAACAGTTGGACATTCATTTGGTGTTCACATAAACCTGATGTAATAATGCCTTATTAGAGAGTCACTTTCCACTTCCTCTGAACCCTTTTCCAAACACCTTTCAACTTCAGAACTGGTCCAATGCAAGGAGCCAAAAGTACTGAGTGTCCTGCCAGAAAAATCTCTTTGCATTTCTGTAACTGGAAACCAATAGGCTTAAAACAAAGAATCCTTCTAAGGGAAATTGTGACGGGCTTACCACCCAAATATTGGACCAAATAAATAAAACTCAGATAACATTTTGAATGAGGATTATTTTGCCTATCAACAGTTATGAACATTCCAATTTACTCAAGGTGATGGAAAACTGATCAAGTAGATCTAAAAATACATTACATACGTAGAACATGGGCGAATGTAGTATATACCTGTAATAGGATGAAACATATGCAATATAAAATAGAGCTATCCACGATTATTAAATTTCAGACAAACACACTTTCGCCTAATATTAACTGGTCCCAAACTATAACTGTACCAAGTTGGCCAATTACCAGTATCACTCAAGTAGCATACAGGTCGTTCCTTCCTGTTGACTTCCTTCTTCGGTGTTTCTGATTCATTAGGGTTGGAGAAGGTCCTCAGAAACTGTTGTTTTTTGTTTTGTTTTGTTTTGTTTTGTTTTTTTGTTTTTTGTTTTTTTAAATCTCTTGGTGTTTCTGAAGAGGAACTAAATTTCCCATCTCCCCACTTAGGCCACCCTGGCGCCTTAGCTCTGTCGGAAATGGAGTAAATAAGATGAACACTCTGACTTGTGTATCAAATAGTAGGATGGGCTGTTTTAACACTAATCCTTAGGATCTGCAATTACATTTGTAGGTGTTTCTACTACAGAAAAAGCAAAACCCCAAAGAGTTGTAGTTACAGTAAATGGGAAACCCATTCCTGGAGCTTTTGTGAACAGCCTCAATCTTAAACGTAGCTGGAAATTTCTTCTTAGAGAAATCAAGTTCAGACACAAATTGAAAGCTGTTCCTCAACTAGGGAATAGTAAGAAGAGGTCAGAGTCCAGGTTGTTTAAGAGGGCATGGAATCCAAGTATTCCAGGCGATAAGGTACTGAAAGCTAGAATTTTAACTTATTATCTTTTATTTCCTTTTGAAATTCTGTTTTCTTTTTTTAAAAAATATTTTATTTATTTATTTGAGAGAGAGAGAGTGAGAGAGAGAGCACAAGTGGGTGGAGGGGGAAGAGCAGAGGGAGAACCGGACTCCCTGCTGAGCGAGGGAACCCAGTGCTGGTGGTTCCCAGGTCCTGGATCATGACCTGAGCGAAAGGCAGCCACTAAGCTGCTGGTCTGGGCCATCCAGGCATCCCTTGGGATTCCTTTTTCTTATTACAAAAGTAAATTTTGGAAAATAGAAAAATTGTTTTAAAACTGGAAAATATTTAAAAAGTTAAAAAGAAAGTGTCACTATATTCACAGTCATTTAACATTTTGTGGTAGTTTCCTTCTGTTTTTTAAGTTAATTAATTAATTTTTAAAGATTTTGCTTATTTATTCATGAGAGAAAGAGAGAGGCAGAGACACAGGCAGAGGGAGAAGCAGGCTCCCTGCAGGGAGCCCGATGTGGGACTCGATCCCAGGACCCTGGGGTCACGCCCTGAGCTGAAGGCAGAGGCTCAACCACTGAGCCCCCCAGGGGTCCCACTTCTGTTTTAAAATATGCATATCTAAAAAAAAATTGCACATCTATATCTCAATGTTGAAACACATACAGATGTTCACAAAATTTTAAGCCCAGTACTTGTGTAAGCCACTCTAGATGCCGCCATTGCTAAGATGTTGTCTTCAGTGGAGCAACGACCCAGTTAAACGATACAGCAGCTACCACGTGTGAGTTGCCTGTAGTGGGCACCACGTGCTTGACGCATGTTGGAGCTGTCACTCTTCAAAATAGTGAGGGAGGTAGGTACTTTGTTATTTCCCATTTAATTGCCGGAGAAAGGCGGTGCACAGGGTCTGCGTGAGTTTGCTACCACTTTGCAGCAGCAGCAGGATCCTGGGCCTGCCCTTACCAGCTCCCAGGGCCCCCTGGGGGGGGGTGTGCACAGGAGGAGGGAATGGCCTACGACTCCCCGAAACTCTCCTCTGCTCCTGCATCTCTATTTTAACATAAACATTTAAGTGGCAGAAAATTAACTGGGTGGCCTTGAGGTTCTTCGAGGCGTGCCGTCGTACGACCAAAGCAGCTTAGGAACCCTTGACCTCGATGTTTCTATCCGCCCGAGTTTTTGTCTCAGGTTTTAGTTTTTCAACACCAACAGTGCAGCAAGAGGCTTTCACAACTAACGGAAGACTTATTTCAGGCGGATTTCATTTTCCTTTTCTCAGTCAAATAGCCCTGAGGTTTCCCCTGCAGACCAGAAAAGCGACTCTAAAGCAGCGCCGGCAAAATTCTTCGAGGCCAATTTCTAAGGCCTTGCGAACAATCCAAGAAAATATCCCAATTTTCTCTCAGATTAATTCAACAGTGGGATACCTAGTTCCAATAAACAGTCCGTTTTAATTTAGGCCATGAATTAAGGCAAGAGGAATGTCAGACCCTCCAACGGGGCCTGCTATTTTCGGACGCGGACGGCCTCCTAAGCCTTTGTGCTGGTCGTGCTAAGGAACAAAGCTCTTTTCCTGGGAAATCAGCCATCTTAATTGCTCAAGCTTCCGCTGAAGGATATCTGAAGTGACCAGACCCCAGAGGGACAGAGCCCTAATGAAGGATGTTTATTGCTATTCTTGTGTCCTCATTGTTCAGGGACACACAGAAGCATCTCTACTTTTTAGTATCCTTGTAGTCACTATCAGATTATTTTTTTTCTGGAAACCCTGACCCTATTACTATGAAGTCCCATGCACACTGTTAAATGATTTGTGAGCTGTCCAGTTAGCTTCATTTTTTTACCTCTCTCCCGTGATTGCATGTTCATTCTACAACAACAAACTTCTCAGAGGTCAAAGAAAGCATCCTCTCAAGGAGGTCAAATTCCCTTTACTTCACATTCCATTTAATGAAACGGGATAGGAAACCACTGTTTCTGAGCCATTGTTCCCAGCGCTTGGTGATAGGGCAGCCCAGCACGCTTGAGTGATGGAAACCCCTAGGCCGACGTCTGCTGTTAGATGATTTCAGACACACAAAGGAAATCCACTTGTTCAGGGCTGCTGTAGAGGCAGCTGGCCTGCAGAGTTAAACAGCAGCATAAAGATCACGCTTACCCAACTTCTGAAAAAATAAAATAAAATAAAATAAAATAAAATAAAATAAAAGGCAGAGGGAAACATCTGCCCAGCATCTGTTGTAATCTCTCTTATGAGCCTCAGACTCTTCCTAAAAATGTCATTTCATCAGGTGACACTGCTAAGACCAGTATCATAGGAGATAATGATAATGTGGGGAAGTGAAGTAATAATAACAAAGAGAACCTTGTCCCTTTCAAGGTAAAATCCTGCCTGTCTAAGAAGATACAGAGATCCAGTTTTGTTTTGGGGTACATATCAAGACATCTGGCTTAGTAGGCTCTTGATTCAGTCTCAGGTTTCTTCCAAATAGTTTATCTTACATCCTCAACACATAGTTTTTCCTATTTTTAAGACGTTGTATGGTTCTTCACACATAGTTGATATTCAATGGATGATTTTGGAAAGGCACATAATCTGTTAAATTTGCCAGATACTGTAGAAAAGCTTTCATCTTCTCTTAGATCTCTTTCCCTTTTTTTTTTTTTTCCTTTTGTGGAAAAGTTCCAACAATCTGAAGTTTATATTGCATTTGAAAAAAAAAAAAACAACTTTGATTTAGTTTTATGTATTTTATTATGGAATATTTCAAACATAAAAGAAGATAGAGAACAATATAATGGATACTCACAAGGAAGCTTTAAAAAAATCTTAAAGTTTTGTCATATTTGTTTTAGAGATATTTTAAAAAGAAGTGAAAGATACAGCGGAAGCCCCCATCCCTCCATGAATCTGCTGTCCTGCCCACCCATCTTCTTCAAAGTTACTCAGAGGTCGGTGTATATCATTCTCATGCATTGCTTATCAGTACATACTTACATTTTTTACTATCTGAGTTGCTTATATTTTATTATTTGGGTAATATATATTTTATGATGTACGTGTTTATGTATAAAATCATTGGCAACACAATGTACACATAATTTTCAAATTTTCTCTTTATACTCAATGCTATGGTTTTCAGATTTATCTATGCTTTCTTATCTGGTTCAAGATCACTGCTCCAACTCTGGTAAAGATTTCTTTTTTAATTTTCAGTCTATGATGTACCATCTGTCTAATTAAAACACAATAAAATGTATTATTAGAGAAAATATGATAAAACAGATGTACTAAAGACAAGTCACAGTTTTTATTATTATATTTAACAGATAAAAATTACTCTGTCAAGCTGCTATAAAAGTTTTAAATAATCGCTTTCAATTTTAGTACGATCTTGACACAGATTGGTAACAGATGGTTTGCCAACTGATACTGGTCCATAGAATGTGCTTTGAGTGACATTGGTCTAAATCATCTGCTTTCCCTATATATATATATATTTGTCTGGAGTTGTACCATTTGTTTATCCATTACTCTTTTGGTAAGTAGTTGTTTCCAGTTTCTGCTGGAATTGCAAATGGTGTGGCAACGAACATCCTGACCTATCACGTCTCTTGGTTGCAGGAGGCATTGAGCCCCGAATGTAATTGTTTGGTCAAAAGACATGATCATCTTCTTCCTTAGAGGTCTTTATACATGTTTGCTTGCATTTCCCTAAAAGAAATAAAACCTAAAAGATGTCAAAAAAACTAAACTAAAAACTAAAACTAAACCCTTCACACATCTTAAGCTGATAGTTAAAATCTTTTGACAGGACTTTAACTAGTTGCAAAGACATGGATGCTAGTAATCTGCAAATGCAGATGGTCCCTGACATATGACGGTTTGGTTTATAATTTTTTGACTTTACGATAGCGCAAAAGCACTGTCTATGCTTTCAGTAGAAACCATACTTAGAATTTAGGATTTTGATCTTTTCCCAGTGAGCGAAGTGCAGTAGATACTTTCTTATGATGCTGGGCAGCGGCAGCAAGCTGTAGCTCCCAGGCAGCCACGCAATCACCAATGCACTTAAAATCGATCATTCTGTACCCATTCAATCTTTCTATTTTTCATTAAAAATAGCATTTTTAAAGTATTTAATAAATTACATGAGATATTCAAGTTATTATAAATTAGACTTTACATTAGATAATTTTGCCCAACTGTAAGCTAAAAGGACATGTTTCAAGCACGTTTAAGGTAGATCAGTCTAAGCAGTGACGTTTGGCAGGTTAGGTGCATTAAACGCATTTTGACTTAATGATATTTTCAACTTACAGTGGGTTTATTGGGACGTAACCCACATCGTAAGTCAAGGAAGATCTGTACTGGCATTTAATGGCAAAGTTCATACCGTATCTTTAAAATGTACTAATTGGAATATAAACATCAGCAATGTTGCCCTCTCCTACCTTTTTAAAAATACATGAGCACTTTCTTTAACAATTGGAAATTTTGCACTGTAATTTCTACCTTGCAAATTCATATTTCCATTTCATGTTTCTCAATTTGATGTTAATATCTTATATTGTTATATTTGAAAGTGTTTTATGGAAAAGTCTATCAAGTTTTCTTCAACAATAATATAAAGGTACATTGAAACAAAAATTTTAACTTTCTTGTGACACTAGGCTCTAAAATTGTTTTGTACTAGGTTAGCATTACAGTTATTATTATTATAGAAGTGCTCAAGATCACAAAAATACGTTAAAAATTTGATAAAGGTAAAATTGTACTCGAAAGGTATTTCTAAATGAGATGGGCTTTGTCAATCAGTTCACATAAGTGAAGATTACATGAAGTTGAATGAAATAAGTTTCAGTGTCAGCTTAATTCCCATTTATTCAAATAAATGTCTAGACTACTGTTTTGCTGTAACAGAATTATATATTTCTCTAAACTTCTTTTGTGTTTAAACCAAAATTAAGATAACAATCGAGCACAATAATTATTAACAAGCTTTTTTTAAGTCAAAAATTTAATTAGGTTCTTCAGTTCTATTGAAAGTAAAGAATTAGAAGACGTTTCACTTCTTTTTGGTTAAATAATCTGATATATTAACAAACTGAATATCACATCGTTCTTTTAAAATATGTAAATGAGGAAGGGGTGCAAAAAATCTGGATTCTGTAATGTTAACTAAAAAAAACTTAAATAATATGGGTATACTTATTGCAATTATGAAAAATTATATCTGTGCAACATTAAAGCAAGGAGAGACCATTGTATCTTTTTTTTTTTTTTTTTTTGAGACCATTGTATCTTGACATTAGTTGGGGTTTTATGGTGAAAAGGACTGGGATTTTTCTTTTTTGATGATTCTGCTTATATTTCCCCATAAAGTTGTTAATATGTAATTAAAAAATGTAAAAGGCCACATGGAACATTCCTTGAACAACTCTAGAAGAAAGGCACTCTGAAAATGAAAGCACAGTCATCAGCATATTATCAGATCGTAAACACACACAAGGATGGTCATTCACTTCTGATAGGTAGGCTCCAGTTGGAAGGTCGGGGTGACGAAGTCTGAGAATCCGCTTGCAGTGATCAGCACTGCGGCACTTGCAAGGGTCAGCCTGCAATGAGGACTGTCACCTTTGGTTTTTTGGGGGCTGCAGGAGGAGTGGAATATGTGCTACCATCCATGTGGTTCATGAAGAGAAGTCATCTCTCTTTCAAAGGGATTGTTTCATCAAAGTTATCTATTTTCTCAGTTTCTGGAAAGTATGCCAAAAAGGCTTTTCCAAGACCTGCCAAACACTTTTTAATTATATTTATTAATTTTTTTCACTTAAAGCTAGCCTGCCTAATCCAATGACTCAGTAAAGATTGAGAAAAGTCACAATTCTTTACTTTCGGTAACCTTTGCAAATGTACCTGGTTTCGATGAAATCTTTCTACTGTATCACGCACTTTAAATAATCACGTTAATATCTTGGAAACTTCGGCATGAATCAAGACATAAGGGGATGAGAATGCTTACCAAGTTCTTCCCCGTTACAGACAGTGGCTGCATGCAGAGAGAACACACTTAATGGTGGATTGGCATTTGCCAACATACTGTTCACTTATCTTTAATATTCTAATTTTAGGGGCGCCTGGTGGCTCAGTCAGTTGGGCGTCTGCCTTGGGCTCTAGAGGTGATCCCAGGGTCCTGGGATCCAGCCCCACAGGGGCTCCCTGCTGAGTGGGTCATCTGCTTCTCCCACTCCCTCTACCACTCCCCCTGCTTGTGCTTTCTCTCTCAAGTAAATAAATAAAATATTAAAAAAATAATATTCTAATTTTACATAGATAAGACAAAGTTTTGTCATGAGTATGTCTTCTGGATTAAATAAGACAAAATTGTATGTTAATACTTGTTGCAACTTCCTTTGCCTTTGCTTTTGTGAATATATATAAGGAAGGTAAAGTTCTGAAAATTAATTTATTAATATAATTTTTTGTAGTTTCAAGTTTTTAATTTAAATTCCAGTCAACATACAGTGCGATCCTAGACTCAAGTATAGAATTCAGTGTAGAATTTTTAAAATTTCTTCATGTCTTTGTGCCATTTAGAATGTCTGCACACCTCTCTAAATGTTTGTGTTCTGAAGATTGCTGTTTTATTCAACTAAACATGGTCAAGTTACTCTTAAAAGTATTTGTATCCCCTTACCATTGGTGTTTGGATGTTACCCATTTCTCCACATGCTTGCCCGCTCCTTCTATTGTCAGACTTTTCTTCATTTTTGCTAATTGAATGGATGTGAAATGGTGTCACATACTTATTTAAATGGTTTTTTAAAATAATCACTTGTGATGTTTATCATCATTTAATATATGTGATGGCTATTTATGTCCTCTTTTCTGTAAATCATCTGGCCATACACTTTTTCCACTTTTGGGTTTTTCTTTGCCTTGTTGATTTTTAGCAGGTCTTGATACATTCTAGTCTTTTGTCAGATTTAACTAAAATCGGCACTGCACGAATTTTTTTCTTTGATGTCATCATTTGCCTTGTTTATGTTATGCTTCACTGTAATAAGATTAGAAATTTTCAGTTTACCATCTTTCTTTCATAGGTTTTTGCTTGTTTTCTTTAGGAACCCCTTTTAACCCTGGGGTTATAAATGTATTCTTCCAAAATTTCTCCTAAAAATATTAACAACTTGTTTTTTAATTTCCAGTGTTTAATACATCTGGAAATTATCTTTTCATATTGTGTGAAAGGAAAATAATTTTTTTTTCCTTTGGATACGTAACTGTCCTGGCACTATTTGTAGTATATCCTTTTTCTGTCAATTTGTAAAGCCATTTCACTGCATGTCAAATTCCTGTGTATATCTATTGCTGGGCTCTCTACTGTCTGGTTTAAATACTACACTATGCTTAATACCATTATTATATATTCCTTAGTTATTGAGGCATAACTTAAATACCATAAAATTCAAACTGCGCAGGTGTACATCTCAATAATTTTTAATAAGTTTATACAGCTGTGCAACCATCACCATAACCCCAGTTTTAGAACGTTTGCATCATCCCCAGAATGTTCCTTATGCCTGTTTGCAGCCAATCCCCAGTCCCTGGAAACCACAGATCTGCTTTCTGTCCCTCACAGATTTGCCATTTGTAGAAATTTCATATAAACTAGTAGAAATTACATATAAAGCCCTACAATATATGGTCTTTTATGACTCTGCATATGCAATGTCTTTGAAGTTCATCTGTAGTGCAGTGTGAAATCATGGTTCATAATTTTTAATATGACTTGTATTCCATTGTGGGGATATATCACATTTGTTTATCACTTCACGAATTGATAGATATTTAAATTGCTTTCGCCTTTTGGATATTCTGGATAATGCTGTTATAACATTCTTCCATGGGTCTTTGTGTGGACATAAGTTTTCATTTCCGTTGAGAGGATACCTAGGAATTAAATAGGGTTTTAAAATAAGTATACGGTTAACTTAAGAAAAAATAACCTGATACACTTTTTAAAAGTGATTATACCATTTTACATTCTAGTCAACTATGCATGAGAGTTCTAGTTGCTCCACATTCTGGTTAAAACTTCATTTTGATGCTGTTTGGATTAACAAGTCTAGTGGGTATCTAATGGTATTTCATTACGGTTTAGATTTACATATCTCTGCTGACTAATGCTATTAAACATCTTTTCACGTGCCTATTAGCTATTCATATGTCTTCTTCGGTGAAATTCTATTTAAATATTTTGCTCATATTTTAATATTGAATTGATGGCTTCTTAATACTGAATTATGACAGGTTTTTTAAAACCAGGTATATAACCTGCAAATGTTTTATTCCAGTCTTTGACTTATCTCTTCATTTTCTGAATGGTAACTTTAGAAGAACAAAAGATTTTTATTTTGATAAAATCCTATTTATCAAATTTTTTTCTTTTATGGGTTGTGCAGTTGATGTCACATTGAAGAAACCTTTGCTTTGAGGGCACAAAGATTTATTTATCTTATATTCTCTTACAGAATTTTTATAGTTTGAGTATGTATGTATGTATTTATTTAATTATTTAAATTCTAGTTTGTTGACATAACAGTTCAGTATTGGTTTCAGGAGCAGAGTTCAGTGGTTCATCATTTACATATAATACCCAGTGTTCATCACATCAATGTCCATCATCCATCTATCCCATCCCCCATCCACATCCCTCCATCAACCCTCAGTTTGTTTTCCATAGTTTGCCAGTTTAACTTTTACACTTATGTCTATGACCCATGTTACATTAATCTTTGCAATGATGTGAGGTAAGAATTTGAGTTTGTTTTTAAATATTTTTCCTGTGGATATCTAATTGTTCCAGCATCATGTGTTGAAATGACTCATTTCCCCCACTGAATTGTCCTGGCACCTTTTTTGAAAATCAGCTGATTATTGCAGTTAGGGAGGAAGGTTAGAACAAACCATGTGATACCCAA
Organism: Canis lupus familiaris; assembly: GCF_011100685.1. NCBI lineage: Eukaryota > Metazoa > Chordata > Mammalia > Carnivora > Canidae > Canis > Canis lupus. The sequence continues at coordinate 69,250,812 of NC_049233.1, forward strand.
TTAGTGATGGAGACACTGTATCAGTATAAACATATTTACCTTAATATAGATACTGATGGGTGGATAGATCGATGTACCATCTATCTATCTATCTATCATCTATCTATCTATCATCATCTATCTATCATCTATCTCATTTATATTACATTATACCATTTTAGCTGTATCTATGTATAATTATAGATATGTGTGTACATTGGTTAGTATATGCACACACGCACACATATATATATACTATATACACATATATGGCTCTGTCCTCTGAGAGGGTCTAGGAACAATGTCATCCTACAAGCAGCATGCAGATTGGCATCTAGATTTTGGTTTTTAATATCATTCTCCAGTGAAAGGAACAAGGGCTCCTTGGAGAAATGGCAGATTCCAGGGCTGGATCAGGGAAAATTTAAGATGGACCCAGAGATCTTGTGGGAAACTAAGAAAGTACTTAAAAGACAAAATGTTAGGAATGTGTCAAAGTGACACAGGAGACAATGTGAAAAGCTCCCAGCGGGCAAAGCTGGAAAGATTTAATGAACAAAATAAATAATGTAGTATCAGATTATAACCCAAGGTATAAAGTAAATGCTCATGAGTTCATACTGATATAAATAAATGACCAAATAAATAAATACAAGAGGAAGAGGAGACAAATATCCCATACTAAGGAATTATGAATGATTTATGTGGAAATAACATCCTCAAGGAGGTGCATAACTCCCTACCCCTTAAGTGAGGGTTGTGCATAGTGACTCCCTCCCAAACAGTATAGTAGTTGGAGAGGGACCAAGGAGTAACTTTACTCTAGAATAATCTGACAAGAATTACTACAACCAGGTGATCAAAGTCAAAATCCTCAGCAATGTCATGTTGATAACATATATCCTTGATATGATGTGATAAGAAAAACACTTTACCTTTGGGGTCTTTCTTCCCCAACAGGCATAACCACAGTCTAAACATGAGAAAAACATTAGAAAATCTCAATGTGAGGGATATTCTACAAAATACCCGACTAGCAATCCTCAAAACTGTCGAAATCATAAAAAAATTAGGGAAGTTTGACAAACAATCACAGTCTAGAGAAGCCTAGGGAGACAAGAGGACTAAATATAATGTGGTATCCTGGATGGGATCCTGGAAGGGAATTCAAATAAAGTATGGATTTTAGCTAATAACTTTGCACTAATAATACTGATTCACTAGTTATGACAGGTGTGCCATGATAAAGTAAGATGTTAACAAAACGGGGAACTGGCTGCAGAGTACACTGAAACTCTCTCTACTATTTCTGAATCTAAAACTACTCTAAAACAAACAAAAATTTCTAGGCTTTTGAGAAAAGTTAATATTACCAGGTAAATGTGCATAAATACTGTTGCCCAGAAAATGAAATAAAATAATTGACCATCAATGCAAGCATTTATTTGGGAACTTTCTACTCTTTCTTTTTAATTTCTTTTTTCCTTAAGATTTTATTTTTAAGTAATCTCTACACCCAGCATGGGGTTTGAACCCACAAACACAGAGATCAAGAGTTGCACGCTCCACCAACTGAGCCAGCCAGGTGCCCTGGGACCTTCTGTTCTGATCTTCTTTAACAAAAGTGCACTATCTTAATTGTTGTACTTTCATAGAAAGTTTCCAAGTTGGGTAGTGTAAGTCTTCCAACTCTGTCCTTCTTTACCAAAGTTTTTTTTGTTGATGTTCTAGGTCCTTTGCATTGCCATTTATATTGGATCACCTTGCCCATTTTTTCCAAACAAACAAACAAACATAAAGACTACAGGAATTTTAATGGAGATTGGATTAAATATAAACATCGATTTGGGGAGAAGAGACATCTTAAAAAATTAAGTCGTATGATCTATGAATGCAGAATAGCTTTCCATTTTGTTAGAGATCTACTTTAATTTCTCTCAGCAATCTTTTATAGGTTGCTTTGTACAGGTTTTTCATGTCTTTTGTTAGATTATTTCTTAGTATTTCTTTTGGATGCTACTGTGAATAAAACTGGTTCCTTAATTTAAAATTTTGATTGTTGCTGTATTAAGAAAAATAATTGGCCTTCAAATTTTGATTTTGTACCCTATGACCTTTCAAACTTGTTTATTAATTATAGATTATTGTTTTGTTTTGCTTTGGCTTTTGCAGCTTCCTTAAGATTTTCTATACATAGAATCATGTTGTTTGCATATGATGAGCTTTATTTCTTTTTTCCAATATATGCTTTTAATTTATTTTTATGGCCTGATTATACTGTCTAGAATATCTAGCACAGGATTGAATAGAAGTCATGATAATAAATATTTTGGCCTTGTTCCTGATTTAAGTGTGAGATTACTTAAGCTTTTACTCTTAAGCATGATGTGAATTTTAGGTTTTTCTCAATGCCCTTTTTGAGCTAGAGGAAATTCTCTTCTATTCCAAGTTTATTGAAATATTTTTTTCAAAATAAATGGATACTGGATTTTTTAAAATGCTATTCTGATTCTATTGAAATGACTTTTGTCCTTTTTTCTATTGATACTGTGAATTACATATTTGAATACAAGCAACTTTGTATGACTTTGGTAAATCCCACTTGGATGTGGTATATAATTCTTTTGATATGTTGGTTACCTTTGCTAATATTTTGTTAAGGATTTTTGTATCTATATTTATTTAGGGCATTGGTTTACAGTTTTCTTTTCATTTGATATCTTTGATTTTGGTATCAGAGTAATATTGGCCTCAGGGTGACTTGAAAACTTTCTTTACCCCCTGATAAAGTCTGAGTAGAGCTACTATCTTTTCTTCCTTAAATATTAGGTAGAATAGTGAAATCATCTAGATTTTTGTGTATCAGAAGATTTTTAATCGTTCATTTAATTTCTTTACTTATTTATAGATCTATACAGATTTCCTGTTCCTCCTTGAGTTTCTTGGTAATGGGCATATTTGTATCAGTTTATCCATGTTATCTAAGTCATTTAATTTGTTAGCATAAAAAGAGTATAATATTTTCTTGTAATAATTCAAGAAATTCAAGAATCCTTGCCTAATTTCTGTAGGCAAATTACTGATGCCCAGTCTCTCATTCCTGATTTTATTGATTTGTATCTTCTCTCTCTTTTTTCTTTGTCATTCTCACACTTCAGTTTACCAATTTTATTGACTTTTCAAAGAATCAACTTTTGGTTCTATTGGTCATCTTTGTTGGTTTTATATTTTTCTGATTTATTGATTTCAGCACTGGGCTTTATTTTTTCCTTCTTTCTATTTAATTTGGGTTTATCTCTTCTTTTTTCTTGTGGTAGGATCTTAGATAATTTTTTAGATCTATTTTTCCTTTTTAAAAAATTTGTCACTTATTTGAGAGAGAGAGTGAGCCAGAGAGAAAGAGAGCATAAGTGGGCATAAGGGGCAAAGAGAGGAGGAGAAGAAGATTGGGGGTCTCAATCCTGGGACCCTAGGATCATGACCTGGACTGAAGGCAGTCACTTAACCTACTGGACCACCCAGGCCCCCCTCTATCTTTTTTTCTAATATAAGTGTTCAAACCACTAAATTTCCCTCTCAGCATTTCTCTAGCTGCCTTCCTCGATTTTTAGGTCATATTTTCTTTTTCAAGTAATTAAAGATTTTCTTATTTTCCCTGTGGTTACTGATTGGAGCTTTGGATTACTTACAGATGTTCAACTTCCAAATACTTGAGATATCTCAATTTTTTTTCTATTGTTCCTTTTTAATTCAATTTCATTGTGCTTGATGAACATATTTTATATGATTTCAATTCTTTTAAATTCACTGAGATTTATTGTATGGCTGAGACCATGGTCTATCCTGGGGAATGTTCTGTTTATTCTTGCAAAGAATATGTATTCTGCTGTTTTGGGGGAGGAGAATTCTATAAACGCCAGGTTAGGTTGTTTGATAGTTTTCAAGTCTTTTATATCAGTATTAATTTTCTTCTCATTTCTATCAATTGTGAGAAGTAGGGTATTGAAATCACCTATAATCGTTGGACTGTCAGTTTCTCCTTTTAGTTCTGTCTGCATTTGATTCGTGTATTTGGAAACTCTAATATTAGGTGTGTGTACATTTATAACTTCCTTATATATTGACTTTTGAATCATAAGATGTCCTTCTCTGTCACTCATAATATGTTTTGTCTTAAGCTCTATTTTGCCTGATATTAGTATAGCCACCCCGACTCTTTTATGGCTCCTGTATATATAGTATATCTTTCCTCATCCTTTTACTTTCAACTTCGTTGTGTCTTTAAATCCAAATTGGGTCACTTGAAGACAACACAGAGTTGGATCTTGTTTTTTAATTGTCTGACAATCTCTGCCTTTTCATTAGTGTTTAGTCCATTCACTTGAAAAGACATGGATATAGTTGGTTTTATCTCTACTATTTTGCACTTTATTTTCAATATGTCTCATGTCTTTTTTTGTCCCTTTGGTCTTCTTCCTTTACTAAAGTTTTTGTATTGAATCAATATTTTAGTATCTTATTTCATTTTTTCCTTCTAAAAAGTAACCAGTTTATTAGGATATAATTCATATATGCTACATTTCATCTATTTAAAATATGCAATTCAATAATTTTTAGGGTATTCACAGAGTTGGGCAGCCCTCACCACAGTAAGTTTTAGAATACTTTCATCACCATCAAAGAACCCCAATACTTACTAGCAGACACTTCCCATTTTCCCCTCAATCTCTCCCTGACCCACCTCTAGGCAATCATTGTTCCACTTTCTGTCTGCAGAGATTTGCCTCATCTGGTAAGAGTGAATATCTTTGTATTGTTTCTGGTCTTAGGAAAAATGCATTTAATCTTTCACCGTTAAGCACGATGTTAGCTATGGGTTTTTCATATATGCCTTTAATCAGGCTAAGGAAATTCTCTTCTATTCCTACTTTGTGAGTATTTTTATCAGGAAGGATGTTAAGTTTTGCCAAATGATTTATCTACATCAATTGAGACCATCATGTGATTTTTGTTGTGATGTCTGTTGTGATGTATTACACTAATCAGTTTTAGCATGTCGAGCCTTGCATTCCTGGAATGAATTCCATTAGTTATGTAGTCCTTTTATTTTATTTATTTTAAGATTTTAGTTATTTGTTAGAGAGAGAGCACGAGTGGGTGGCGGGGCAGAGGGAGAGGGAGAAGCAGACTCTTGGCTGAGCAGGGAGTCGGACATTGACTTGATCCCAGGCTCCTGGGATCATGACCTGAGCTGAAGGCAGATGCTTGACTGACTGAGCCACTCAGGCATCCCAGCATATAGTCCTTTTTGTAGGTTGATGGATTCGGGTTATTAGTTTTTTTACTGAGGGTTTTCTTATGTAACATTATAAGATTTGTTAGTCTATAGGTTTCTTTCTTGTGATATCTTTTTCTGATTTTGGTATTAGGTTAATATTGACTATACAGAGTGAGTTGAAAAGTAATCCCTATTGGAAGAATTTGTAAAGAATTGCCATTAATTCTTTAAATGTTTTGTAGAATTCACCAGGGAAGGCATCTAGGCCTGGGCTCTTCTTTCTAGGGAGTTTTTAATTTACTTTTTCAAAATCTTTACTTTTATAGGTCTATTTAGATATCCTTTTTTTTTTTTAAAGATTTTATTCATTTATTCATGAGAGACACACACAGAGAGAGGCAGAGACATAGGCAGAGGGAGAAGCAGGCTTCCTGGGGCAGCCTGATGTGGGACTTGATCCCAGGACCCTGGGATCACGCCCTGGTCCAAAGGCAGATGCTCAACTGCTGATCCACCCAGGTGCCCCTAGATATCCTTTTTGAGACAGTTTTGGTTGCTTTTGTGCTTTCTGGATTTTGTCAGTTTCATCCAATTTATGTACTTTGTTGGCATATGGTTGTTCAGAGTATTCCTTTACAAATCTTTTTTATTTCTCTGAGGTTGATAGTAATGTCTCCTCTTTCATTTTTATTTCTTTAACGCCACATTTTTGAGCTTTTCTCTTAGTGGTTACTCTAAGGATACTAGATTCAATAACTATCACAAGCTAGGTGAGGCTAAATATTGACTTAATTCCAGTAAAATATGACAACTTCTCCCTACCTTGTGCTACAAGTCTATCTGTCTGTGGTATGAACCCAGTAATACAGTGCTACAATTTTTGCCTGTTATAGTCTATGGCTCTTTGATTTTTAGGGCTTCCCTTCAGTTGAGATTACAAGCTCAGGTTGGTAGAGCATAAGGTTTTCCCGGCTCATTACCTAGTGAGTTTACTGTTTTCCTTGACAACACTGCCATACCTGAGTCATTATCCTGTGCTCCAGTCAGCAGGGCTGCAGGTTTTCCTGGCCAGCTTCACCCTTATAAAATTACCATGTCAACTGATTGGGAGTGTGTGTGCGTGTGTGCTTGTGCATGTGTGTATAGGAAACGTGTAAGGGAAAGAAGGCTGCAGCCAGATTCCTGCTGTTCTTGCACAAAGCCATTTTTCCTATATACAGGAGCTCAAGTTTGTTGTTATTGTTTTTACAGCCCTAAAGTGTTTGTTTTTCACAAATTTGTCCAGTTTTATATTTGTTTTTGGGGGAAGGGATTCTCCAATATCTTCACACTGTCACATCCAGAAAGCCACACTTTCTGCTTTACAAAGAGAATGCTTCTCATAAAAAAAAAAAAAAAAAGTCAAATAATACATGGAGAAATAAAGAATAAAAATCAACTCCTGTGGTATTTCAACTACAACTATTATGAATTCCAGCTACTATTAACCCCAATGTGACTGTCTTTTCATGCTCTCTTACTGTATTACTATGCAATTTTATATTAAGGGGACCACACATTACAGAATGCTTTACAACCTGCCATCTTTCAACAAGGTAGTGGGTATTTCAGTGTCAGTGTGAATAGATTTACATCAGCCATTTTAATGCCTGCACCAGACTCTGTTTTATGACATGGTTATTCTAAAATTTATTGCCCTCCCTTATTGAGGACTTTTAAGATGGCTTCCTCCTTTTTTCTTTCTATAAACAACAATTTGATAAATGTGCACCTGAGCACATTTGTTTAGGCATATCCTTCGCATAAATTTCTTTGAGAAATATCACAGTTTTTAGGGTGTGGTCATTCTGATTTGGGGAATATTTCTTATTTCATCCTCTAATGTACAATCCCTACATCAATGCATATGGGTAGCTATTTCTTTGTATTTTTGTAAGATCTGAGCATCATTCACCACTTTCTGGTTTCCCAGACTAATAACTGGCATTGATAATCTTTACTTTTGCTTGCACTTACTTTATTACTAGTGATTTCAAACATGTTTTCTTGTTTCTATTGAATCTTTGTGTCTCTTTTTCTGTGTGAATTTCCCTTTTCTATTCTTAGCTTATTTGTATTTGTTTGTTTGTTAGGTTCTTTTCATTTGCTGTATTATCTTTTATACTATTTCCATTTTATTTTATTATTTTTAAAAGATTTTATTTATTTATTCATGAGAGACACACAGAGAGAGGCAGAGACACAGGCAGAGGGAGAAACAGGCTCCCTGCAGGAGTCCCGATGTGGGCCTTGATCCCAGGACCCCGGGGATCACGACCTGAGCTGAAGGCAGACGCTCAACCACTGAGCCACCCAGGTGTCTTGTTATCTCCATTTTAAATCCATTTCCTATTTCATGACTTGTACTTTATAACATATATTTCCTTTTATTGGCCTTTTACTTAAAAATATTTTAGTTTTTGGGGGCACCTGGGTGGCTCAGTTGGTTGAGCATCTGACTCTTGGTTCCAACTCAGGTTGTGATCTGATGGGTCCCAAGAGCCAGCCCCGTTTTGGGCTCTGTGCTTAGTGGAGTCTTCTTGAGATTCTCTCCCTTTCCATCTGCTCCCCTCCAATAAATAAATTAATCTTTAAAAATTATTTTTATGGCAGGGCACAGGTTATGGAGTCAGAATGCTAAGGTTCTAATTTTACCTTGTTTCCTTAAGAGCTATATAAGTATAGTGAGTAACTGTATGCTTCACTTTCCTCAGATGTTAAGTGTGCTTTAATGCCAGTAATTACCTCATAGAAATTGTATGAATGTCAAGTGTTATAATAGTTGAAAAACAGATTATGACTTAGAAGTCTTTAAGGAGTCTTAGCTTATTGTTATATAATAAAAATCTATAATATTTTTTGACTTTCTGGTTTTCACAGCCAGTCTTACCCTAAGATTTTGTGATTTAAATGTGCTCAGTCACTCCCCTATATTTACTTATACCTTATATCAGTACTTCTACAGGATTAACATTTACAGAGTTATACATTCAATCTATTTGCATTCATTTTCGTGTGAATGAGATGTATATCAAATGTTAACTTTTTGCAAATGGCTCATTTTGTTCGTGATCTATTTAATTAAACAATTATCAGATAATAATTTGTTGCACGGTAATTTAGTATTTTAGTAATTTCAAATTATTTTATCTTAGTAATTTGAAATGCCTGCTTTATATTAGATTGAATTCCCACATATAGTTGAGCCTAACTCTGGACTTTCTGTTTTGTTCTAATTATGTCTGTCTGCTTCTACATTGAGATCATATTCCTGATATTTAATTACTGAAACAATTTTAATACATTTATGTCCATGTGGTCTTGTTTCCTCATTTGTAAAATTGTGAAAATAATTGAACCTCTCTCAGAGAGTTGTTTGAAAATTAATATGTTAACAGTTGTTAGACACATAAATTTCTCAGTACATATTAGCTGCTGTTATAATCATTATTCTGGAAGAATAAATAGTTTTATTACAATAAGACCGTCCAGTGAGTCATACCTCTCTGCACTCATGTCCCTTAACAATGTGAATTTCTCAGCCCTCGTCAAGGGGTGGAATCCATCTTCCTGCCTCTTGGATCTGGGTGGGCTGTGCCTTGATTTGACCAGTAGAATGGTACAAGTGACTGTGTGATTTGTAGGCCTGGGCCTAAGAGGCCTTAAAATACCTGCTTTTACCTATAGGAAAATTTCCTATAGGAAAATTTGGAGTCCTTGTGAATAGAAAAGTTGAGGTACCTTGAGTGGCTGTCCTGGATAGCCACAAGACACATGAGTAAAGCCATTTTGGACCATCCATTCCCAGAAGAGATCTCAATGCCAGCAGCCACATGAGTGACTCTAAGAGAGACAAGCAGGAAAACTATTGAATGGAGGGCAGCCAAATTGCAGAATTATGAACAAGTAAATATCTTAGCCTCAGTTTTAATTCCTTTGAAATGTCACAGTAGATAACTGATACACAGACTTTAATTTCCTATTTTATTTTAGATCATTATTTTTTTTACACAAAGTATTTTTAATTGGATTTGAAGATGTTTGTTGCAATCTGCGTTCGGTGAAAATACACAAAACACACATGTATTTAGCACAAATTTATGAAATACACTGAGCATAAGTGGGTAGGAAGTAGTCTCTGCCCCTGCTCCCCCTGAGAACTAAGTCAGGAGTAGCCCCACTGTGATGGAAATATTTCCTGCCACAGCGGAGCCCCCAGCATAACATTCACTACTTCTCTCCTCTCATTACTGGTGGGAACTCGCCATTGTCTTTCAGTTCCTCAGCACTATCCACACCTCCAACAGGCTCCCCTTTAGAAGACAGCAGAGGGTATGTGGGCCGATTCGAGTCAGCTTTTAACCCCTGCCGAACTTCTTCATCCTCCAGTACATCAAACGTCTCATATTCAACACCATTACTTTTCGTACTTCCAGAATTTGTTTGCAGAATCCACATTTTGATTCCTCTTAGTTTCCTTCTATAAAGCTCATCACCGAAGCTTTATTTGTCAGTACTTAGAAGCTTTCCTTTAATTTGGGAGCTTTGGGGCAAATTGTATCTAGTTTGTCAGATGCTTCCAGCACCTTAATTATATCAAATCCTCCTATGAGCGCTCCAGAAACCTAGAGCTGGGTAGAGGTGGGCCAATTGGAATAGGTTTTGAGGCCCTAAAACTTCTTCACCTGAGAAGATATCAAAACTGCTACACTGCATGTTATGCTTGTTAAGAATTCCTACCACGTGCTTGCTGAAACCCCAGCGGGGGCTCTTGAGGAGTTGCCTTCATAAATAACATGCAATGCGCGACAGGAGTTCATTTCTTCAGGCAAAAGCTGGAATCCTCTTTAGAATGCTTGTTACCACTGGGTGGGAAGGAACCGCTAGATTCACGTCACTGAACTGTCCTGGTCAACTCGGGCATGTGCACCAAATAACAGGTCCTTTTTCTGAGAATTCTTGAAAAACAGGAATGTGGGAACAGAACTAATTTCATATTTTTCAGATACTTCAGTGTGGTGTTTAAATGTGGTGTCTGCCTTGATCAGGTGGGGGCCCCAATGTGGGGTGATGATAGGGTCGGAGGTGATGGTCTGGGCATGGAAGGATTGACCTGAGGCAGAACAAAGGAGATGGAAGTTTACTGAATCCCCCAGTAAGGGGGCCCAGGGTAGGACAGCAGAGGAGAGGCCATCTGCAAGGAGGCCTGTGGCCTTAAGCAGTCTCTCCATTAAAGAACAGCATCAGCTTCCACTTCACAAATGAGACTTGAGGACTTTCTTTGGCTAACTCCGCGATCATGTTGTTCATCTGCAAGCACTGTGGGGCCCACGGTGCCCAAACATGGACCACAAGGAGCAGCAGTTCCTCAACGGCGGGGCTCAGCAGGCCTCCGCCTCTGCCCATCTGGCCTCAGTTGCACCCACGGCCTGGCTGGGGCCAGAGAGGAGCACCGGAACCTAAGTTCAGTTATTACTTCCATACCCAATAACTAGAATTTTGCATTCTTTAAAATTTTCTACCCTCTGTTCTGTAATTGGGTTTGAATCTGTATTTTAATCATCATTCTGGCAACACAAATGTCTGTGAAAATATAGACCATGAAGAAAACCCACAATAATACCTAAAATAAAATTTGACAAATTGCTAGATTATCAGTGAACATTTTTTTCCCTACTAATTAAATAGAGGACAGTGCTGTATATAGAGCAAGCAATGGCTCACCTGTGCTTCATCCCAGACGTTCTGGTCATCTGAAGCTAAAAGATGGTCTTATCCTTCTCCAAGGCCAACTGCCAACCCTCATGCCCATTCAGCTCCACCAACTAGAAACCTGGTATCAGTACCAAATGAGTCATGTTATTTTGCACAGAAGTTTGTCAGTTTTTATTCATGATATAAATTTCGGCAGATTACAAAAGGAAAATGCAAACCTCTGCCACTTTAGGACATATACCAAGATAAAATATGATAATCCGCACTTCCAAATCAGTAGCTATCGTTTACATGTAGGCAAATCTATTTAACTATGTGTTTCTCCATTAGGCATGAAAGATGTTCTGAAGTCCAAGGTGTTAAGTCTATTCACAGACAGCTTTTTTTCTGATCCCATGCCCTTTATTCACTGTGTGACATACTTTATTTCAGAATTTAGGAAAAAGAATAACTAAAAACTTTAAGGGAATCAAGAAGAAAATTAAGACCAACATAAGGGCAGCCTGAGTGGCTCAGCGGTTTAGCGCCGCCTTCAGCCTGGGGCGTGATCCTGGGAACCCAGGATTGAGTCCCACATCAGGCTCCTTGCTTGGAACCTGCTTCTCCCTCTGCCTGTGTCTCTGCCTCTCTCTCTCTGTGTCTTTCATGAATAAATAAATAAAAATTAAAAAAAAAAGACCAACATAAAATTGAGTAGATTGAAATTTTCCTTAAAATAGTTCCTAAAATAAAGACAATTAGTAAAACTGATCTCTGGCATGTCTAAAAAGAAAACTAGAAGACAAGCAAAATTATCCAAAGAAGACATACAGATGGCCAACAGACACATGTAAAGATCCCCCAAATCATTAATTATCAGGGAAATGCAAATCAAAACCACCATGCGACATTACCTCAAACCTATCACAATGGCTAGAACCAAAGACACAAGAAACAAATGTTGATGAGGATGTGGAGAAAAATAAACCCTCACACTGTTGAGTGCAAACTGGTGCAGCCACTGTGAAAGACTGAATGGAGGTTCCTCAAAAAGTTAAAAATACAATTACCGTATGATCCAGTAATTATACTACTGAGTATTTACCCAAAGAATATGAAACATTAATTCAAAAAGAATTATGTTTACTGCAGCTTTATTTACAACAGCCAAATTACAGAAGCAGCCCAAGTGTCCATCGATCAATGAATGGATAAAGGAGAGGTAATATGTATATACAATGGAATATTACCCAACCGTAAAACATGTTGAAATTTTGCCACCTGCAATGACACCGGTGGAGCTAGAGAGTATTATGCCAAGTGGAATAGTCAGAAAAAGATAAATACCTTATGATTTCACTCATATTGTGGAATTTAAGGAAAAAAACAAATGAACAGAGGAAAAAAGGGACAAAAAAAAATCAAACTCTTAATTATGGAGAACAAACTGGTGGTTACCAGAGGGAGGTGGATGGAGAAGGGTGAATCGGTGATGGGGGTTAAGAGTTCACTTATCATGGTGAGCACTGAGTAGTGTGTGGAATTGTTGAAACACTATATTGTACATTTAAAATTAATATAACACTATGTTAACTATACTGTAATTAAAATTTAGAAATAAGTCCCGCATCGGGCTCCCTGCATGGAGACTGTTTCTCCCTCTGCCTGTGTCTTTGCCTCTCTCTCTCTCTCTCTGTGTCTCTCATGTCTCATGAATAAGTAAATAAAAAAATCTTAAAAAAAAGAAATAAGCTTAACAATAAAAAAGCAAAATTAGTAATGATAAAGTTGTTTGACAATAGTTACAGAAGAGATAGTCCAATAATTCAACCGCAGGGCATGGCATTTTAAGTTTTTGTTTTGGGTAAAAAGGAAAGTAAAGTAGCTGGAATTAAATCCTCCAGGTCAAAAGTGTCCTATTTCTCTAATTTTCAGTAGTAGAATCATCTTGTGTAGAGAATTATTATTTAAGATAATAGTGAACTCAGTTCTGTTCTTTATGATAATTTTCACATTTCTTATTTTTCTAGAAGTCAATTATGATGAAGTTCTTTTTCTGATTTACGTGAAATGTATTGTCCCCTATTCTTCTGAATTGAAATGAAATGGCGAGTTTTTCCCCTTCATCTCAATGAGAACAATCTTTAGGGACCACAATATAATTTGATCATTTAATTTGATTTTCTGCCATATATGCCTTTCCTAGCAGTGGAGAAATGGCACACCATTCTCCTTCCTCTGCTATTTAACAACATAGTAAGAGAGGTGACCAGTAAGATAGAAGCCAGGCCAAGTGCTCCAGTCTACCCTACTTTGGGTCTTATTTCCTGACCCCTCCAACGCCGCTCATGATCCATGCATTCTAACATATAAGTGTGCATCATATACATGGCATGGCACTTGTTTCTCAGGCCTGTGTGTGTGTTTTTCTGTCCATATATGAAAGCATTTACAGTACATGAGTGTGTATCTAGACCAGCACAGAAAAACTCAGGAGAATTTTTATGACTTAAATTTGTATATCATTTTCATTTACAAAGTATATCAGCCCCAATCACCTCATTTTACATTTTCCTACCTCACTTGTGTTTGAGGTAAAAAAAGCAGGAAGTAGTTGCCTCTCTTTATGGAGAAACGGCTGTGAACAAAGGAGGGTAAGTAACATGTTCAAGGTTACAGAATAAAAAAGGAGCACAGGTGGGACACCTAAATCTCTGACAAGTGCCCTTTACTCAATGCCATGCTCGTCCCACAGATAGAAAATATGTTTTCATGTAGTGGAAGAATGATACTCTTCTTTTTACTTTTTTTTGTTGTTTTTTGTGTTTTTTTTTTTTTTGAGGCATATTTCTTCAAGAAACATGTTCAGCATAACCTGGGTAGCATTACAAAGGAATACTAAGGATTAAATTCGATTACTATGTAGCATATATACTAATATTACTATTATAGCCTATATAGTAGCATATATTATTATTCTGAGTACTGATACCTGTTAAAAATAAGATTCTAGAATGCCATTGGCTTATACAGTTTTGAGAAGGGTTCTGTGGTAGCATGCTACACTCTTCCTTACAAGCACACATACACACACACATCCTATAAAAGTGTATCAGTAATAAATAAATAAGTAAATTAATGAATTGAATTAACAAATAATCAGCCAACCAGATACTTGCCTAATTTGGTCTAAAGCAAAAGCAGCAGAATTCGTGTTGCCCCTACTCATGATGTAATTTTTTTTCATGGACAAGCATTTGGCTTTTATTTGATAATTTAAATCCTTTTTTGAAAATGTTGGTAAACACAATCTGGATGACAGACATGCTTTTAACATATGATTTGCGTCCCAGAATGTGATTTTTTTTTTTTTTTTTTTTTTTTTTACCAAAAAATTCAGCATCAGGCCTCTTGGCTGCAGGTCGTTTCTACAGGGGTTCCTGAGAGACTAGCTTATTTACAAACAGGTGGCCACTACTTCCCGTGAAGTTCATAAAGCGCCTTCCCCTGTGCTGAGTCATCCGGAATGAAGTCTAAGGGCTCAACGTTTCTCTAGAAACTGTGGGCCAGGGTTGCCTCTTCCTTGCTCATCTGGCACTGCCTCCATTCAGACCAGTCAGGAATATTAAGAATGGCTTCACTGGCCAAGACCTCCTTTTTTAACTGCAAGGGAAACATTTTTTTTTTTAATTGTGTAGGAAAGCTTCTTTCCTCTGTCAAGTTCCTTTTTTTTTTGATCCTCCGTCAATTTCAACATAAAAAAATGTCACTCTTGGCTGCACAACGGGCTTGATGTCAGAGTGCTCTGGATTTCCAACAGCTAGCTCTATGTGTGGTTCCTGCACCTGGGGGATGAAGGCATCTTTAATGTCATTAGCAGAGCAGTGGCTGAGTTGCACAAAAATGACCTGTGGCTGGATGTGATAAATCTTACAATTTCTCTAAAATAGAACACATCATTTCCCTTGACTCTTAAAGAACCATCTTAGTGTAGAACCATTTTCCACCTCTTCCACCATCTTGCTGAAAGCTCCATCACGGACTGGTAGTGTCTGATGGGCAGGGTGTGGACATGGTCATCAGCTAAGTCTCCGTTGACCAGAGGAAGGTAGCGATGTGTGTCAATGTTGACCACCAAATGCTTTTCCATTTTCTGTTTTTGCAACCAGCAAGGTTCTGGAGGCGAAGGAAGTTTGGAGGCGCTTTGGGTGCAGAGATGCTGCTGCCTGTAGATGGATGCTTTCCTTTCTGCTTCAATCTGCCCATCCCCTTAGCCATCTTATAGAACAGCACAGTGCTTACAGATGATTAAAGAGATAAAAATGTACATATAGCCTTTAAAAGATCATTGGTCACAGAAGCAGGAATGATTTCATCTTCTGTGTGTGGGTTGGATATAAAACACCTATTTAATTTTAACCATCATTATTCTGAGCCAGCTTTGTGGAAGTGGGAGACGGCCATCTGCTCAGAAAGGTGATTATGAATAACACATAATGAAGCCTCATCCAACCAGCGCCGACTGGGACAGAGCCCATGGTGACCAAGACCGAGCTTGGAGATCAGGATACGGGGCTTGGGGTGGGAATTCTCTCACTTACCACCGCTGTGACCTCAGACAATTAGTCTTTGTCCCTTCGTCTGCAGAATGACAATAGTCTCCATATCATAGAATTTTTGTGAGGACTGAGTGAGAAAGTGCATGGAGAGCCCTGCACGCACATCATGTACAGTCAATAAGCAGTTGCTCTTACAAGAAATTTGCCAAGAACTTCATAAAGCAAGATTTCTGACTTGATTCAAGAGCTCCTAGGTATTTTTAAAACTTTCCTGAGACTTTTGCTCTTTACCATAAAACTTAATATAAACACTTATCATGCAAACATTTCTGTCTTGTATAATGTTACTGGTAGTCACGAAAGAGCTTTCCAACCCTTCATTTCTTACTTTTTTTCTAGTCCTTACTTCTAAATATTCTGCCAGATTTCCCCAGATCATGACTAGTTCACTATGAGAAAAGATTAATGTGTTATTTTCCTGTTCAGTGTCTTAGGGTCCCGATTCTCACAGACTTGATTTCCCACACCCCCGTTTGTCAATTGCTTTCTGGAGAGATATGGCTAATGGGAGACAAAATTTGGAAAATGGAGGACTACAGGAGAGAAGCCAGGTTACTTCATTGCCTTCTTTCCTGGCTTTGGGTTGCAATTGTAGCCTAAACTGTCTCCATAATTCCATCTCTTTCTAGCAGACCTTCTCTCTGGGGCCACAGTCTCTGTTGAGCCAATCCTTGCCATAATCCCAGTTCCCAACTGGCTCTTGCCTCCATAAGGAGCTCCTCTGTGGTTTCAGCTTCTGTCTACAGGCTCTGCATCCTCAGGCTTTTGCAGCATCACCGTCTCCTTTGTCTCTACAACTCTAGAATCACTTTGGGCTGGCACTAATCTCTGGATGTTGACATGAATCATGGAGTGTCCTCATCCTTCTCTGATCGTCTTGCAGATCTTCCTCTTCCTTTTTAACTAGTGGCCCCTATTAATGTCCTCTATTAAACTACTTGGTCTGGGTTCTCCTCCTGATTAGACCAGACAGATTCAATTATGGCAATTCCACAAACTGTTTTCTAACCAACTGACCTAGTGTACACATTTGAGTTTTAGAGTTTTTCTGTAGAATTTGATTGAATTCCAGAGGGCATTTTGTCTCATTTATTTATTTTTTAAAAGGCTTTTTTATTTACTTATTTGGCAGAGAGAGACAGCACAAGCAGTTGGAGCAGTAGGCAGAGGGAGAGGGAGAAGAGGGTCCCCGTGAAGCAGGGAACCTGACTTTCCGACAGAGGGGCTTGATCCCAGGACCCCATGATCTGAGCCAAAGGTGGAAACTTAACTGACTGAGCCACTCAGGCGCCCCCTGAGGACATTTAAAGTGGTAAGTCATTTTCTTTTCTTTTCTTTTCTTTTCTTTTCTTTTCTTTTCTTTTCTTTTCTTTTCTTTTCTTTTCTTTTCTTTCTTTTCTTTTCTTTCTTTTCTTTTCTTTTCTTTCTTTCTTTTCTTTCTTTTTCTTTTTTTTTAAGAAAGTAAAAAAAAAAAAATGCCTGCTCTGGCCTTGACAACCAATTTTATTAACAAATAACTAAGTAGTAGAAATTCCGTGCCCAAGAATTGTAGGTGAAAAAAATATGATGAAGTCCAAGATATCATAGAAAAAGTCCAGAAAAAGAATAAAAGTCTATTTTCATCATTTCTTCTTGTTAGTATTATAGCTCTTGAAATTTTGGAATTTGAAGTAGAAATAATTTAATCAGTTTCAGGTTTGTCCTAAATAAAAGAGCTTGCAATTCTAAATGAAACCTCAAAATATATGTATTTAGAGTTTTTCTTTTTTTTTTAAAAAAAGATTTTATTTATTCATGAGAGACACACAAAGAGAGAGAGGCAGAGACACAGGCGGAGGGAGAAGCAGGCTTCATGCAGGGAGCCCAATGTGGGACTCGATCCTGGGACTCCAAGATCACACCCTGGACCGAAGGCAAGTGCTAAACCACTGAGCCACCCAGGGATCCCCTGTATTTAGAATTTTATTCCTGGGCCTTTCATGCATATAGTTAGCACAAATTGAATAAACAAAAGAAAAAATATTAATAAAATACTAGAAAAATTATAACTAATATCAGAAAATAAATTTTCTGCTTAATTACAGAGACCATCATAAAGTAAGCCTGATATTTCCAACTTGTTGCTTATGTCAACACAAAAGAATTGAACTTACAACTTCCTTCAACTTTGTAGATCATTTGTAATTCAAGGGAAAAGTTTCTGCCCAAAATAAAAAAGGTGGATTGAATTATGAAGTTTAAGGAAATCATATTAACCTAACATCTCAAGTAAAATACAACCAGATTCTCTTAGGCAGCCGGAAGGCTATATTTATAAGCTTTCATCTTTGGGCAGATGGGTTGCATTCAAAAGGAAAGAGAACATAGAACAGTCAGTGTGTCCTGAGACATATACTTTTAAAAAATTGTCTAAATTAGTTCTTTTTCATTTCCCATGATTATTGGGAAAATATCAATAAGTCGGGGTTATGGAACTTATCTAAAGATGTGGAATATCTGCCTTGATGGATTTATGTGACCACAATGTTAATATAAATAAATAAATTTATTAAATTGACCGTTTTAGGCAAGTGTACACTGAGGTAAGGTAAGAATTACCTGAGTTGATGCAGCTGGTACTTAGCAAATGTTATTGACCTTGGAAAACATCACAATTCGCCAACAATAATAAAGCTCTAATGAAAAAAATGGTTATTCAGAAAGGAAACCAACATTAATGAGAGCGTTTCTTAAAACTGTCTCTCAAAGTAATATACCCATAAAAATAAGTCAATTAGGAAAAAATGTAGTGTTTTTATGGTACATAAGGAGTTTGTAAAAGAAGAAAGTCTAGGTCTAGGACTTAGACAGCTGTGGATTCCATCATTATAAAAATGTAATATAGTAATGGAAAAATATGTTTAAAAGTTGATGCAATTGTGAAAGAAACTAGGAAACCTCATATGAGAAGGAGTAAATTAATACAATACTTGTTTATTTATTTTTTAAATTAATAGGCTGCTTTTTTAGCAGTTTTAATTTGCAGAAAATATGGGGAATTCCCATTTACCCATTCTCTCCTCTGAGTATAGTTTTCCTTATTATTAAACCTTGCGTTAGTGTGAACATTTGTTACAATCGATGAGCCCATATCAATTCATTATTATTAATTGAATTTCATAATTTATATTAGAGTTCACTCTGTGCTATGTATTTTGTGGATTTTGACAAATGTCTAAGTGTATTACATATGTCCACATTACAGTATTATACAGAATAATTTCACTGCTCTAAAAATCCCCTGTGATCTACCTATTTAACCCTCCTCCTGCCTTTCCCAACCCCTGGCAACCACTGAATTTTTTTTTTTTTATTATCTTCATAGTTTCATCTTTTCCAGAATGTCTTATGGTAGGAAATATACAGTAAGTAGTCTTCTCCAATGGAATTCTTTCACTTACCAACATACAATAAGTTTTCTCCATGTCTTCTCGTGACTTGATAGCTCCTTTATTTTTATTGGTGAACAATATTCCACTGTATGGATATACCACAGTTTCTTTATCCATTCACCTATTAAAGGACATTTTACTTGCTTCCAGGTTTTAGCAATTATGAATAAAACTGTTATAAACATTCATGTGCAGATTTTTGTGTGCATATAAGTTATAACTCATTTGGGTGTTTCTGGGATTTTTAATATTTATGACAGTTTTATGAAAACTTTATGCTATAAATGAAAACATTTAAACTAGGTTGACAAATTTCTAGGAAAAAATATATAAACAAATTTACCTAAAGGAAAATTGGAAGGTCTGAATTGTCCCATAATTACTAGAAAATTGAATCAATAGTCCAAAGTATTTTCACTAAGAAAATTCCAAGCACAGAGTCTCTATCAACAAGTTCAAACGAGTGTTTAAGTAACAAAATATTGCAATCTTACTCATATTTTTTCAGAGCACTAAAAATTTATTTATGAGGCTAGTTTAATTTTAATGCCAAAATGTAACAAAAATAGTAAAGAAAGAAAAGCATGAGCAAAATTTACTTACGAAACATAGATGCAAAAATCTAGTAACAAAAGTAACAAAACAAACTAGCAAAAAGAATGTAGAACATATGTAAAGCACAAATGGTATAATCCACGTGACAAAGTTAATTTTACTTCGGGAAGATAAAGTATTAATATGGAAAAGTTAATTAATATAATTTGCCATATTACAAAATTAAAGATCATATAATACCTCCACAATTGCAGAAATGGCACTTATTAAAATATAATGTCCATTGATGTTGATGTTCTTGACAAATTAGAAACAGAAGGGAACTTCCTTAATGTGACTGAAAATCAACAGTAAACTTACTACGCAGTGAAGACTCATTGAAGGCTCTACTTCTGAGTTTAGGAAGAAGACCAAGATTCCAAGCAATAGCTCTTTTATTTAATATTTTATCAGTGTTTCTAACTAGCACAGTATTACAAGAAAAAGAAATAAGTGTGTAGGGATTGGGAAGAATAGAGAAATAAAAGCTAATTTGTAAATCATATAATTGTGTAGAAGGAATAACAAAGACACCCACAAATGAATTATTCAAATTAGTAGAAGAGTAAAGAAAAGCTGCTAAATAAAAATCTGCATAGTACAATAAATTGTGTTCCTGAATAATAGCAATAAATAGTAAGAATACAAAGAAAAAAGTTTAAAGGTGACATTTACAGTAACACCAAGCATACAAATTATCCAAAAACATTTCTGACAGACTATGTTCCAGAACTCTGTGAGAAACATTTTAACATCTATTGAAAGACCTTAAACAATACCTAAATGAATTAAAAGATTGTAAAAGTACAATTGTAAAAGTACAATTAAATTGTACTCATTGATTTTACCCCCAAATGATTCTAGTCGACATCACAGCGTTTTCTTTCCATAGAAAATGACAAGCTGATTCTAAAATTTATGTGTAAATTCAAGAGGGTGCCTACAGCTAGGCAGTCTTGAAATAGAAGAATCAGTCCAAAGACTTGACTTATTAGGTATTAAGACTTATTGTAGAACTATCCTATTTAAGGTAATGTGGTATGGGTGCAGAGGAAGACCAATTAAATAAAGGGGGAGCCCAGAAGCGGATGTATGGGTATGCAGACGTGTATGTGCCTGCGATGGCGTGGAAGGTGAGCGGAGGATGAAAAATCTCTTCCATAAATACTGTTCAGATCAGATGTATCCATATGAACCACAAATCAAAATGCTGCTTTACATCACACAGAAAATCAAATCTGGGCTGATTAAAGATTTAAATACAAAAGACACAATTATCAACACAGGAAAAGGTTTTTTATGATGTCAGGGTAGTGAACGGTCTGTATCTGTTGACTTCAGTTGGAGTATAAAATATGAAAACATGTAATGGTCCACCAATAGTATTCATAGAATTGAATAGATCATTCTTTTATATGTTGCTCCGTAGTCATTACGTTGTCTTTTTTTTTTTTTTTTTTTTTTTTTTTTTTGTTTTGTTTTGTTTTTTTTTTATTGGTGTTCAATTTACTAACATACAGAATAACACCCAGTGCCCGTCACCCATTACGTTGTCTACTTTAGCATTCTTTTATTAAGAAATCATAAAACACTTTGAATGCAAAACAGCCCAGCCTCAATATTTACTCAGCATTGCACAGTGAGAAATACAAAATTTGCATAAAGTCCTTTTTATATGCATTGTGGTCAACTTTTAGGAAGGAGTACCTAATAGACTTTAAAAATTCTTTGCCTTTTACTTACTATCACTGTTTCTATTTTGTTATTCAAATAATATTACAGGTTGGCTATTTCTAAATATGAAAATAAAAGAATGCGAGAAGAAGGGGAAATAATAAAATTGCCAGTATGTATTTGTGGGCCTTTGAGAATTATTTTTCTGTTTTGCTTCATCAAATGTAATTCGGTTTGAGGACAACTTTTACATCCAAAAAGCTGCTAAAGCTCAAGTTATTTCTTCCAATGGCATGCTTTTTCGTCATCAAATGTCAGATTCTGTAGCAAAAACTTTAGAGAGAATTATTTGTGTAATCTGTTCAGTTTAATCATGTAAAAGTTGCATTCCTAAGAAATCGTGTTACCAAACACAATCGTTTAGCAGGGAAAGGGGGGTTAAAAACTAATGACTTTCAGTTGCACAATAATGAAGTGATTTTTTGCTCTAGGAATTCCAACAATAATAATATTTTTCAAGCTGTTATGGACTGAATTTTTCTGTTCCCCCTAAATTTACACACTGAAGCCCTATCCCCCAATGCGACCGTATTGGAGATACGGCCTGTGCAGAGGTGAGAAAGGTTACATGAGGTGACGAGGTGGGGCCCTCATCCCATAGGGCTCATGCCCTCATAAGAAGAGATACTGGCATGTGAGGACACAAAGAAAAGGCTTTGATTCTCTGCAAGCTGGGAAAAGTTCTTACCAGGAACCAATCAGCTGGCACCTTCACTCTGGACTTCCCAGCCTCCAGAACCGTGAGAAAATAAATTTCAGTTGTTTAAGCCACCCAGGCTATGGTATTTTGTTATGACAGCCCGAACTGATTAATACAAACCTAAAAATGTGTGGCTATAAAACCTAACCCTCTCTGCCTAAATGTAACATTGATGACACATGGCATTGGTTCCAGGCCTTTCCCTTCTGTCACCATTTGTAAAATAATTAGCAGAGTTTCTAAACAAATAATATTGATTTCATCCTTATTTTTTTAATCAGCTTTTGTCATTTGACGAGTCCTCCAGAAGCTAATGAATCAAAACATCCATTTATTTTGCTCTCAGTCTTGTGGGCCAGCAGGCAAGATCTCAGCTGGGGAGCTCCCTTCTTCTAGTTCTTCTGGTCTTAGCTGGGATTCTCCGTGTGTGGACAGCCACCTGCCTGCCGGGTGGATCTCTCTCAGAGGGTGGCTGGTCAACAGAAGTGACTGGGCTGCGTGTCTGTCACCCTCGGGCGGGCTAGCCTGGCCTTGCTATGGCAACTCCAGGGTTGCAAGAAGCCAGATCAGTCCCAGGCTCAGAACTTGAACTCTGTTCCTTCCACCTCAGTCTGTTGGCCACATCAAGTCAAAAGACTAGACCAGATGGAAGGGACAGAGGAAAAGAGCTGAGATTGTGGCCA
This sequence comes from Canis lupus familiaris, assembly GCF_011100685.1. Lineage (NCBI taxonomy): Eukaryota > Metazoa > Chordata > Mammalia > Carnivora > Canidae > Canis > Canis lupus. The sequence continues at coordinate 69,273,563 of NC_049233.1, forward strand.
TTTTTTGGGGGGTGGTGGTGGTGGTGGTGGTGGTAATTTACTGCAGTTAAATAAAGCCTATGGCTGGTCACGTAGCCCAGCCGTACTTCTGGGCGACCCCACTGCTGCGGCAGAGAGAACCAACAGCAATCTAAGGCAATGAGAATTGTCTTTTTAACTAGTTGATGGCACGAAAGTGTTTTCAAGGTCTAGAAATCTTCCAGAAACATAACATTTTAACTCCTGGAGGATGGTAGTCCTTTCCGTTCCTTTGCGAATTAACCCTATCCGTACCTGAAGCTCAGAGGAAGTCAAATCTGAGCTAGAATCTGTTTTTTTAAAATCTATATACCATTATTTTCCTGTTACATCTCTTAAATAGGTTGACCTAAGTTAGTTATTTCCAGAAACCTTCCATAATCAGCACACAAAAGAAGCATAAGTTTTGAGGCTGAAACAATAAAACAATAATTTTTTTTTTCTCCCAACTGCCCTGCAAATGTCTGTGTGGCTGGTTTTTTTTCCCTGCCCTTGGATGAAATCTCAAACAAGCTCTTAGACAACAAAAGCCCTGTAGGTTCTTTGACCCCTATGACAGTTTTAGACCAGTAATTAGTATGTTCAGTCCCAAGTAGCAACAGAAGCTCCAAATTTCATTCTAGGTTAAATCTTCTATCCTTGCATGAATTAGGGCAGATCAAGTTGTGCTGTGGTGACAGACGCAACACAAGTTTTGGGGTTTTGCTTATTTTTTTTTTGTTTGTTTACTCTAAGTCCTCCTGGGACCAAAGAGTAACTCATCTTTGCGGTAACTGAGTAATCTAAGCCCTGTGGCTCTTGGGGTGCTGTCATGTTGACACGGGGCCTCCTTGCGGCTGCAAAAGAGGGAAGAACAAAGTTGTGTAGACTCTATCTTCTTGACACATGACATCTCCAGTCCCATGTCTTCAGTTGTACAAAGTCACATGCCCCATGTAATTGAAAGGGGCTGGAAAATGTGTTTTTTCTTATCAGAAAAAGGGAATAGAATGATGTTGGTGAGTTCTAACTGCCAAGCTCCCTACCTCTCTCCCAGCCCACACCTGCTAAGAATAGGAAATGTAGAAGGCTTCTTTTCTATTGTATTGCCTCATGTTTCTGCCCCTTCCCCTCTCCCCACACAGGTCGTAAAATCAGGGTAATGTAGTGAAACGCTGGGACACCTGCACCCCAATGCTCACAGCAGCAATGTCCACAAGAGCCAAACTGTGGGAGGAGCCTCGATGTTCTTCGACAGATGATGGGTAAAGAAGATGTGGTCTATGTATACAATGGAATATTCCTCAGCCATCAGAAAGGACGAACACCTACCATGTGCTTCGACATGGATGGGCCTGGAGGGTATGATGCTGAGTGAGGTAAGTCAGTTGGAGAAAGCTAATCGTCGTATGACTTCACTCATACACAGAATATAAGAAATAAGAAAAGGGACTATACGGGAAAGGAGGGAAACTGAGTGAGGAAAAATTAGACAGGAAGACAAACCATGAAAGACTCCTAACTCTGGGAAACAAAGGCTTGTGGAAGGAGTGGGGGGAAGGGGGTGACTGGGTGATGGGCACTAAGGAGGGTACTTGATGGGATGAGCACTGGGTGTTATACTATATGTTGGAAAATTGAATTTAAATAAAAAAAATAAGGAATCCCTGGGTGGCTCAGTGGTTTAGCACCTGCCTTCAGCCCAGGGCATGGTCCTGGGGTTCCAGGATCAAGTCCCACATCGGGCTCCCTGCATGGAGCCTGCTCCTCCCTCTGCCTGTGTCTCTGCCTCTCTCTCTCTGTATGTCTCTCATGAATAATAAACAAAATTTAAAATAAATAAATAAATTAATTAATTAATTAAAAAGAATAGGTAACCCCTCCAAAAAAATCAAGGTAAAGATGCTGTGGCTCCTCCAAGATGAATGGAGAAGAGAAAGGAAGTGAGGGCGCAGTATGGTTTTACTTTCCTGGTACTAATGTGAGCAGCAGAACTCTTTCTGGCGTGGCTAGTGTTTACAATGGATTCTTTCTTTGACTGTGGGCTGTGTGGGTTCTTTGGAGATTGTCCCATTACTGCAGATCTCTCATTGGTCGTTCGTTGACATTTTCCCACTGACAAGCTAAAAGTCCTTTTTGTCCACCTATACCTGGGTCTCTACCACACTTCCTGGAAAAACTCACTTTTAGATGACTGAGGTCTGACACCAGGTCACTTCTTCTCAGTTCAGAGGAAACACACCCACACTGAATGTGTTGCTAGAAAAGGTTCCCACAGTGAAGCCATCTTCTCAGCTACCATTGTCCACCTTACCCACTTCTAGGCTTTTTAAATTCCCCAGCTCTGGGGCAGACACCAGTCTTCTGTATCACCCAGGTTTCAAGAAATATAAGTCAAGTCTTCTGATTTGTCCTCTTAGTGCCACTGGGTGATTGTGGTGACCCTGGGCCCTGGGGCCTTGACCCAGCCAGACCTGAAAGAGTCCTTAGGGATTTTTGGTCTCATCATGAAAAGGAATTCAAGACAGACAGCACAGCAGATGGGAAACACAAGAGGGAAAGTTTACTAAAGCAAAAAATACACTCTCAAGGTATGACAGCATGCTAATGAAAGAGAGACACACACAGAGAGGGAGAGAGAGAGAGAGAGGGAGCTGCATCCCTAGGGCTTGGGTTTCTATCTGCTATCTGCAGTTGTTAGCTAGCACGTAGAATAGTCATTACTTAGAGCAATATGCAGGGCTTTGGGCTTTTTCTAACTAATTTGGTGAGGAGTTTCCTGTTATGGCATCTGCCATCTTGGCCTGTCTGGTTTGAATGGGCTTCTTGTGGAGTGGGGTGTGGAGTCTGACGCGGGGCTCAGTCTCACGACCCTGAGATCATGATCTGAGCCAAAATCAAAAGGCAGATGCTTAACCAACTGGACCGCTCAAAAGCAGAGGAGTGAGAGGGAGAGGAGGGAGAGGAAGGAAGAGGCAGAAAGAGAGGAGAGGAGAGGAGAGGAGAGGAGAGGAGAGAGAGGAGAGGAGGAGAGGAGAGGGGGAGAGGAGGAGAGGAGGGAGGGGAGAGGAGGAGAGGAGAGGAGAGAGAAGAGAGGGGAGGAGGGGAGGAGAGCGAGAGAGAGGAGCGGAAGAGGAGAGGAGAGGAGAGGAGAGGGAGGAGAGGAGAGGAGAGGAGAGGAGACGGAGAGGCAGAGGAGAGGAGGGAGAGGAGGAGAGAGAGGAGAGGAGAGAGAGAGAAGAGAAGAGAAGAGAAGAGAAGAGAGAAGAGAGATCAGGAGAGGAGAGTGACGGAGAGGAGATGAGATGAGAGGATGGTGAGTACTTAGGAAGTCTTGAGGAGACTATCTCCTCAGCTGACTATCCTCTCCTCTTCCTACTCCTCTCCTCTCCTCTTCCTCTTCCTTCTCCTTTCTCTTCCCTTCTTTCTCTTTTCCTCTCCTTTCCTCTTTCCCTTTCACTCCTTCCCCCCACTCGCCTTGTCTGGCCTCCCCTCTCCTCTCTTCTCTTCATTTTTTTTCTTTCCTTTTGAGAGAGAAAGAGAGAGTACTCTTTTTGAATCACTTATAAGCTTACACTCATACTGTGCCTTGATGCTTTTTGGATCCATCCCTCTCCTAAACACACTCAAAACACCACTGCAATCGCACAGGAGTATTTTGTTATAAAACGTTCACTTAGATCACAGGTCATCAAACTTTGGCCTGCTGGCCTAATCTGCACCCCCCCCACATTTATTTTTTAAATAAAGCTTTATTGTAACTTAGTCATGCCTAAATTTTTTTGTCATTGCCTGTGGTTGCTCTCCTGCTATAACGGCACAGTCAAGTAACTGTGATAGATATAGTACAGCCCTCAAAGCCTAAAATATTTACCATCTGGTCCTTACGGAAGTTTGCTGACTTTGGTTTACATAATTGAGGTTATCACGGAAATGAAAGAATGCATATACACAAAATTCTCTCAGAACTCTCCTTATACCAGAGACTGTATCTGTGGATCCCAGGTTTAGAAGCCTTCATCTATTTCCTTGAAAGAACTCAACTTAGAATGCTCAGAGAGGACCAAGGTATGAACCAACTATTAAAGTTTAGGTGTCCAGGTATCTGTCTTCCAGTGCTCCCCTGACTGCTGGTGGGACTACTGCAGAACGTGTAACCACCTGCTTCTGTTTCTGGCTCTGGGGCTGATACTAGCTTCTATGTTTCTCAAGGACAGCCATATTATTTTTCACATGTTTATCCCTAGCACCAAATACAGTATTGGGCAAATTGCAGGAATTTAATAAACATTTATTGATCCAATTGTATAAGATAGTGACATCGAACTAGGAATTACCAAGAAAGATGGAGCTCCTTTGGAGAGCTGACTAGAGTCACCCTTCAGGGCAGGCATTGACAACTCTGGGAAACAAGCAATAGGAATTAGCAGGTCTGTGCTGTGAGTTGATCCTGCAAGAGCAACCACCCTGAGCTCCTGTCAGGACAGCCAGATCTGCCCTGATGGAAGATTTTCTTGGCAGGAATTGTCTTAATAAAACCAAGAACTGGGGCACCTGGGTGGCTCAGTGATCAAGCGTCAGTTCAGGTTGCGATCCCGGGGTCCTGGGATCGAGTCCTACATCGGGCTCCCTGCATGGAGCCTGCAGGGAGCCTGATGTCTGTGTTCTCTGCCTCCCTCTGCCTGTGTCTCTGCCTCCCTTTCTGTGTCTTTCATGAATAAATAAATAAAATCTTTAAAAAATATATAGGTAGAATGATAATTTGCAAACTTTGATTTTTATCCTTTTGGATAGTTCGTATACCTCCCAAATGCTGTACTGATAGTGTTTTATAATAAATTCAGCTCGTTGTCAGGTTCTCATTTCATTTCTCCTAACTGCAGGATAACTACATCTAATAACAAAAATGGCATTGTGTGAACAACTCATGTAGGTAGCTATAAGGGGCAAACTATGGCTCTCTCTTCTTAGTGAGGAGGACAACCACGGTTCCACAACAAAGAATGAGCTGGAGACCTTCAACAGTAAGTTCCTGGATTTATTTTCTTTTTAAGATTTTATTTATTTATTCATAAGAGACAGAGAGAGAGAGGCAGAGACATAAGCAGAGGGAGAAGCAGCTCAGCCACCCAGGCGTCCCTTATCTTACATACTACAGCAGATGCTTCAAAGATCCTCTGTGAGGTGGGTGGATCAAGTACTTTATGATTTTACAGGTGTATAAGAAGGTGCAGAGGCTCATAGTACCTCCTTTACCTTAAGATGATTAGTGAAACTCAGATTCAGAAAATACCCTGAAGATTCCAAATCCAGATGATTTTAGTCAGTGTAGCCTCTCCAAAAGCAAAACAACAGTTTGAAAAAGAAAGGATGCTTTTCTCTATATCTTGTCCCAAAGTCTGAGAGGCGTAGTTTGTAGGCTGGCAGGGAGAAACTGCTTGTGTGAAGATACTTGTGAGACTCAATGAGCTTATTTACCAGCTTCTTTTGCAGGAGGCTTTCAGGGCAGATACTTGAGACATGCTTGCAGAAAAATCCTTCAGAATTTCTTGTTATATTTAGCTTCACACTTATTTATAAGGGGGTTTATACTGATTATATGGTAGTAATATGATGAGATTTTGGCCTCTATTTTTCAAAATTTTTTTCGACTGAAAAATCTAACTGGGAATCTTGCTTTAAACCGGCATTTTTTTTTTTTAAGATTAAAGGAAAATTGGCATTATTTGTTGGCAAAAAGTGAAGTGACTTTCCAAGCATCAAAGCTGTTTAAAATGTTTTGAAAACACAATTATGCTATTCATTTGTTTTCCCTTTAGAATCACTATGTCATGCATGCCAGCTAGGATACTTTGTCTTGGATGGAATGCTGAAGAGTAATCTCAGTTGAAATAGGTTGAAATCCCTCATTAGATACTAAACAGCAGTATGAGGGAAATTGGTTTCTTTTAATCTTCCACATAAGGAGGCAATCTCTTTATATGCAAATACAGAATTTTGCATATTGATTGTATTTTTTGATGATTGAACTTACACATTTATAGGCTAAATGTCATTCTTTAAAAAGAGGGTGCATAGTAAATATCAATTTCCATAATTTCCCCTAACTAGTTACTACTCTAGCATGCCAAACAGTCTTAACAGTACAATTCATGTCTTCTTTCTCATCCTAATAGCGCTGTTCTCTTAAGATTGATTTTATACTTTTGTAAGTTCATAAATAATTTTTAGCATTCAAACCAAACAGCGAAGAAACTCCTCTCTTTCACGTCCAGATCACTTCTCACCCTTTACTTGGGGGCTTGGGTGGCCAACTTGCCCTTGTTTCCAGGGGAACTTTCCTGGTTATACTGATTCAAGTTTGTACCCAAGGACATCTCTTAATCCTGGGCGAAACGGATGGTTGGTAATTTAGAATGCTGATCTTGGCACATGTTTTTTATATACTTTTAAATTTGTATGTAATTTCAAACTCAGAGAAGCTGTATATGTGTGGGTGTGTACACACACATGCACACATGCGCGCACACACACACACATTTCACCCAAATTAGTAATTGTTTAATTCTTCCCCATTTGTTAAATCAAAGTAACTCTCTCATACCTAGCACATTAGGTTTAGACTAAATTACAGATAGCCCTTTGTCTTTGGATGCTCACTTTATAATAGGGATCCATATTATAACTACCAATATGATTTATGCACTAGAACCCATTTTTGGGGGGACTTGGACCTTAACAATCTTTTCCAGTAGTTTATACTTATTGTATCTTCACTTTAAAACATATTGTTGGTCAAGTTTGTGATTCACTTGAGGCTGAGCCTTTAGTTAGGAATGACAGTCTCAAGCAGTACATTGTTCTTCTGGGAAACTCCATCTGCTTGAGAGTGATTCACTTTTAGATGTGGCTTGTGGTGAGAATCTGGGACTGCATTCCTCTGGTTATAGCTAAAGAAGCTGGGGCTCACCCACAAATAGACTTCCCATGAGAGATCCCATGAGAGAAGACAATATTAAAGCAGTAGTCTTCAGTGTTGAGAGAAAAACAGAAAAAAGGAAGAAAAATAGTAGAGAAAGAAAGAAAAAAATGAAGTCATCTGAAAGCAAAGGAGAGTAGGGAGAGAAAGAATGCAAAAAAATATAGGCCAGGTAATGGGTAAAAGAAGGAAAACACTCCAGAAAAACAACTCATAAATTGTTAGAAACCCAGTATACTCTGCTTTAAAACTACCTACTCAAGAACTTTTCCATTTTTAAAGTCATAATTCTTCATAATCGCTTCTTCTTCCCTATGCTACTTTGTTTTTTGGCATCGCACACATACCAGTTCAGGCAGATACCACAGAGAAAAGAAAGATATGAGTACAGAGAGAGGGAACAAATACTGTGGGTTGAGCACTATGAGAAATGTCACAATGATAAATGTATTAAATGCACGACATGAAGAAGAAGAAATTTTAACCAAAGATTGAAAAAAATTATATAAATAGATTGATAATAAATGAATGACATAGTTCAATGGGCCTTATTGATTTTTAATTTTTGCTGAAATTCCAGCATTTTATTGGCATATCTGTGTAGGATTGCTCATAGCTGGAGCCAAGCTGATTTATATGTGGAGGGTCACTACTGTTACGTACACAATTTACATTTAAATGAAAAGTCTGTCAATAGTAAAATATCCTAATAAAATAGCCTCTCAAATATGGCAAGATGGATTGAGCACCATATATTATCCTTCCTTCCTCCCTCCCTTCCTTTTTTTCTTTTTCTTAAAAAGTTTCACTGGCTCAACTACAGATCGTCCCATCTCTCTTCCTTCCTTCTTTCCTTCTTTCTTTTTGAATGATCCTTACCACCTCCCTTTTAGGTTTAGTCACGTTTCTTCTTTTATACACCATCACTGAAATGTCTATAGAACAAAGTGTCAGGAAAACATTAGCACGTGAAGTATGGTATTGTGCATTCTCACAAAACATTGTGCATTTCACAAACAATGCTTATTTTGAGGATTCGTATAGAAAGTTTGGTCGGTGCCGTAATGCTCAGAACGTTCCTATTCTTGGACAAATGCTATCTGAAGGTGTGATTCAGATATTTAAACTGTGAGAACAGGTTTCTCATTACCTCTTGTTCACTGTCATTATGGCTCTGTGCTCTGTTTCCAGATCTGGGCATCGTTTCTTAAGCTACCACAGAACATGGAAATTGCAGGTAATCTGCACCCAGATCTCCCATTGTTCCCAGCAAGAGGTTTGGCTTAGAATGAGGATTTAAAATCACAGGTGACCCCACAGCGTTTAAATCTTCCTCTCTAAGGTCATTGTGCTGGGGCTTACAGAGGAGACATTGATTGGTTTCAATTTAGGGTCAGATTTTAGGCATGGAGGTAGTCTGTGCTTCACATTCTCCTGGGAAATGTCCCACTCCCCTATGGAAAAGGAACTTACAAGTTTGGAAGGTCATCTACCTCTTAACCACTAGGGGAGGTTGGGGAGGTGGGATGGGGGGGCGGGTGGTTATAGCTAAAGGAAGAGGAAAACAATGAGCTATGTTTTTTTCTTTTATTTTTTATTCCCAGCCCTAGGCTATTCACAGGAAAGTTACCTTCATATCATGATGCACAAGCTTTAATAATCCAGAGGCTCATAGTTTTAGATTCCTCAGAGAATAGGCAATATAAAAAGTTACCATAATATGCTTTCACATATTTTATTTGATCATCACAAGAATTTTTTTTTTCATCACAAGAATTTTATGAATTATCTCTTATCCCCTTTTGTGGGAGAGGAACCAAGATCCTGAGAAGCTGTGATGTCTCGAGTCTATAGGGTAAATCAACAGATGTTCATTGGCAGCCACCATGTGTCAGGCAGGCTGCTAATCAGTAAGGGTAGAGCCACAATAGGGATTAAAGTCTTAGAATTCTGAGTCTCCTATCCTATCCTATTCCAGGATGCCTCAATTCCTGACTAGTATATTTGATAGAACTCTTTCTTCTTCCCTATTAAAATATGTTTACAGTCAATGCTGCTGTCATTTCTGGAGGTGTCATTTCACTTATGCAAATGTAAACTCCTAAGAATAGGGTTCATTTTTGGTTTTTGTTGTTTATTTTATTTTCTAATATCTGTAGGACAGTGTTGCTCACATAAATTGTACAGTATAAAATCACTGTGATATATGAAGTTCCCTAAATGTAATCATTAACCTGTGGGTAATTAAAAAGTAAATCACATTTTTTTAGGGGAGGGGATAAAGATTAGCTTGAGTTGCTCTTTCCTCATGCATTTAATTACTGTAATTGATTGACATTCAGTACTGAAGCATAAACAGGTAGAAGTAACAGATTTATCACAATATGTAGAACAAATAGTCTTACCACATGAAAATATAAATTATTTTGAATATTCAGGTTTGTGGTTTGACCTTGTAGATACACATTGTGTGTGTGTGTGTGTGTGTGTGAAGGAAGAGAATGTAATTCTAATTAAATCCAGAAATTGAAGTAATGAGAACTAGGGACAGGGAAGCTGCAGCTTTTTTTTTCATCCAGAATGATGTCAACTCCACCAGCAAAGCTTTATAAGAGAGTTCAGTTATCTGTGTGAGCTGGTGAGCATCCCTTCTTTTTCACTTTTCTTTCCAAACTGCACAGCTGAAAAGCATTATTAATGGAAACACCCTGCTAAATCAGTGATTCATACACCCTATCTGTTAGTTTTTGTTGCTGACGTGCTATTTTAACTATTAACCCTTTGGGAAAACTAATAGGACATTCCGGCCATAGACCCCAAATTTTCATTTGTTTATACCCAGTTGCAAAAAGTTTCTGAGCTAAACGTGATTACTGCACCCAAGTGAGATCCTGACAAAAGTTCAGGTATTTGATCACACTCTGCATCACTGCCTGTTGTATTTTTAGAGCCTGAAAGACGGATTCCAGAACATTCACCAACAGAATTTGGGGTTTGAGAGGCCTGAATTAAAAACTCTGGCCATGACTATGTCTTCCTCTGTGAGATTTCTGTTCATGTCTTTTGCCCATTTCATGATTGGATTGTTTGTTTCTTTGGTGTTGAGTTTAATAAGTTCTTTATAGATCTTGGAAACTAGCCCTTTATCTGATATGTCATTTGCAAATATCTTCTCCCATTCTGTAGGTTGTCTTGTAGTTTTGCTGACTGTATCCTTTGCTGTGCAGAAGCTTTTTATCTTGATGAAGTCCCAATAGTTCATTTTTGCTTTTGTTTCTTTTGCCTTCATGGATGTATCTTGCAAGAAGTTACTGTGGCCGAGTTCAAAAAGGGTGTTGCCTGTGCTCTTCTCTAGGATTTTGATGGAATCTTGTCTCACATTTAGATCTTTCATCCATTTTGAGCTTATCTTTGTGTATGGTGAAAGAGAGTGGTCTAGTTTCATTCTTCTGCATGTGGATGTCCAAATTTCCCAGCACCATTTATTGAAGAGACTGTCTTTCTTCCAATGGATAGTCTTTCCTCCTTTATCGAATATTAGTTGACCATAAAGTTCAGGGTCCACTTCTGGGTTCTCTATTCTGTTCCATTGATCTATGTGTCTGTTTTTGTGCCAGTACCACACTGTCTTGATGACCACAGCTTTGTAGTACAACCTGAAATCTGGCATTGTGATGCCCCCAGATATGGTTTTGCATCACTTGCCATCAGGGAAATACAAATCAAAACCACAATGAGATACCACCTCACACCAGTGAGAATGGGGAAAATTAACATGGCAGGAAACAACAAATGTTGGAGAGGATGCGGAGAAAAGGGAACCCTCTTACACTGTTGGTGGGAATGTGAACTGGTGCAGCCACTCTGGAAAACTGTGTGGAGGTTCCTCAAAGAGTTAAAAATAGACCTGCCCTACGACCCAGCAATTGCACTGTTGGGGATTTACCCCAAAGATACAGATGCAATGAAACGCCGGGACACCTGCACCCCGATGTTTATAGCAACAATGTCCACAATAGCCAAACTGTGGAAGGAGCCTCGGTGTCCATTGACAGATGAATGGATAAAGAAGATGTGGTCTATGTATATAATGGAATATTCCTCAGCCATTAGAAATGACAAATACCCACCATTTGCTTCAACGTGGATGGAACTGGAGGGTATTATGCTGAGTGAAGTAAGTCAGTCGTAGAAGGACAAACATTATATGTTCTCATTCATGTGGGGAATATAAATAATAGTGAAAGGGAATATAAGGGAAGGGAGAAGAAATGTGTGGGAAATATCAGAAAGGGAGACAGAACGTAAAGACTGCTAACTTGGGAAACGAACTAGGGGTGGTAGAAGGGGAGGAGGGCGGGGGGTGGGAGTGAATGGGTGACGGGCACTGGGGGTTATTCTGTATGTTGGTAAATTGAACACCAATAAAAAATAAATTAAAAAATAAAAAATAAAAATAAATAAAAATAAATAAATAAAAACTCTGAGTACGTGTGTGTGTGTGTATGTGTGTGTGTTGGGATCAAAGGCCAGGAAGGGAAGAAAACAGGGCAGCAGATGAAATCCATTAAGTGAAAACTCATTTAAAATAATTAAATTCTTTTTTAAAAAAGATTTTATTTATTTATTCATGAGCGACACAAAGAGAGAGAGAGAGGCAGAGAGACAGGCAGAGGGAGAAGCGGGCTCCCTGCCCGACGCAGGACTCAATCCCGGGACTCTGGGATCATGCCCTGAGCCAAAGGCAGACACCGAACCACTGAGCCACCCAGGCATCCCTGAACTAATTAAATTCTTTAAGAATTCTTGAAGAAATAAAATGGAAATAGAATTTGAATATTCTGCTGCAGTTACAATGAATATACTAGATCTATGTACCAACACGGATAGATTAGATGTAGTGTAGATTAGATAAGAAATGATATTGAGTAAAAGTCCAACTTGCACAAAACTATTTAGCAATGAGAGGTCCTCATAGTAAAATTTAAAAATAAAAAAAATTGTATATGGCTACATATATGCGTAGCATGATTATTTTTTAAATGCCTGCATATTCTGGTTAATTGTTTTCTGGGGTGGGAGGAGGAGTAGGGAATAAAACTGGGGAAAGAGTAAAAGATTAATTTATTTTTAATATTTTATTTTCTTTAGCGAAGAAAAAAGATTAGTGTCAAATGTGGCAGACTCCATTATAAGTGGTGGCTCCATGGGTGCTGGTTGTTATATTACTTTCTATTTAAGTAGAAAGAGAAAGAAGAAAAAGTGAATTTTGTATCCTTTAACACCATTCATATGTGAAGAAAATCCATGATCATAAAAGTTTGGAGGTTTAAGGTGCACATTTCAAAAAGGAGTAATTTATGTCATTTTTAAAAAAGATTTATTTACTTATTTGAGTGGGGAAGGGGCCGAGGGAGAGACCCTTCAAGCCGATCTCCCGCTGAGCATGGAGCCAGATTGGGGGCTTGATCTCACAACTCAGGAGATCATGACGTGAGCCCAGAGCAAGAGTTGGATGCTTAACCGGCTGAGCCACCCAGGCTCCCCAATTGATCTCATTTGTAAGTGTTCTGCTGATAACACTTTAGTAATTTAAAGAGTGACAATATTCTCTTTAAAAGTGTTCAGCACATTACTGACTCTGAGGCCCATCGATTGTATGAATACTTTAATGTTGTGTTAACAAAGATTTTCCATATTCACTTTACATTCAATGCTGATGCATTAACTCAGAGATGTTTTCTTTGAATTTTCTGTGCCTGAGAAAATAGATAATGCACTTCAGTTGTTCGTATTTTATTTCATTCACTAGTTGTGGAGTCGAGAAATTTGCACTAAATTTAGGCAGAAAAAGAGATCTTCCTTCAGATCTTTGTTCTGGGAAGAGTGAGGGTTGGGTCTCCTGCTTCCACTGGTCAAGTCTTGGTTTCTGATTTTGGCCAGTGACCCACCGACCTCTGGGTGGGCTGTATGAGGTGGGAAGCTCTATGGTCTTATTTCTGCTCTACTTTCTGTTTCCTAGGTTGATATGTTAACCCCTCAAACTTAAACAAAATATTTTAAATTTAATAAGTTGTTTCATTTAAAGAGACTTTTATTGTCCAAAGATGCAAAAGAATGCTAGACGACGTAAAAATGGGACCTTCTCATTTCTCATTATCTGCCTCTTGGGGATCTTTTCTGCAATCTTACTTGCCATTAATTGTGCTACAGGTGGAACATTTTGTGTTCACAGGGAAGATATTTTCTAAGGAAGTAAAACTTTTCTTCCATACTTTTCCATACTTACCATATTCCTCCTTTCCTTCTGCTCTCTCATTCTCAAATCAAAGGACTATGTTCTTGTTTGACTCCTACCATTTGAAATTATTTCTACCCTAGGATATTTGTATTTCTAGTAGCATATGCTTCGAGACAGAATCTTCTTCAATATTCAAAGGAATGATGCTATTTATGAAGGTAAAGGGATGGGCAATAGGATCAAGTTTTTAGTATTGGCACTGCTCAGAAACTGCTCAGATCCCACCTTAAATCTGGATCTCTCTCTCTCCTTTGGCACAAAAAAATATTGTTAAAGATGGTGCATCAAATTTTACCTTAGGAATTGATATTTGTTGAAGCTAAGACCTCACTGGACAGAAAAGGCATTTAACTTGCAGCGTATTCAATATTATAAAAGAAAAAGTGCTAGTAGTACGAGCATTTAAAAGTCTAATAATTTGTGTTTCTTAATTTCCTTCATGTTGTCACCGATGGATGAACATCAGTTCAGCTTTTTCATTGGTTGGCACATAGTATAAACAAATTCCATGCACATTCAACAATTTAATATAATATATACAGTAATGGCATATTCTTATAAGCTGACAGGTCTCCAGTCTCCCCAGTAGATTCTTTAAAGAATCCTAGGAAACAATAAGTTTTTATAGAAAAAAAATCAATAAGCAAGTTGGAGACAATCTATTTAAACAGAGCCACAGTATTATTTTTTTTTCCTTTTGTTACAGGTACTGCTAACATTGTGCTTTAAGAACAAATAAAAAAAAAAGAACAAATATTTTGAATGAAAAGGACAATCTTTTTACATAACTTTTATGTCTGTGTTAACGTGTATTACAAGAAAATGGAAACAGCTAAATGTTGTTAGTGAAAAAAGCATCTTGATGATTTTAAATACTTACACTGTAATGAAAATCTGAAAACAGAAAAATTAATAAAGTCAACTAAGTTTTGAGGTTACATCGATAAGTAGTACATGATGCCCATCACCCTGCCTTGCCTTTTTGCACAATGTCCTTCTGTGTTGACCATCTCTAGGATCCTTACAATTAGAATAAATCCTTATATAATAATGGTACCTAAAATATCCACTGCTAGACATCTTATAAGTAGAAATCATTCTAGTTTCTAATTGTAGTTTGTGGAACATATTAATTACCTCTGCATTTCCCAGTGTGTGTTCCACAGGGCTTTAAAACTGAGAGCGGCTCCATAAATACAAGGGCTTTGAAAGAGCCAAAGGAATGTGGGAAATAGTTTATATTATGTTTTTCTCTTGGAAATTCCTAATGCACTTTTTTTATATATATAATTTAAGAACTGAGGTCTGGGGTATAGAAACTTGTTTAACTTGTTTAATTACTGATTTCCCAAACAATAGAACTGTTTCATTTAATGTCATGGAGCTAGTGTTCCAAGAACCATAATTTAGGAAGCAGTGGATTAACTTAACATTTATATATGAATGGTTTTGGAAGTTAATCTTTCAAGCTATTTTTCTTGTTTTTTCTCTTGTTATATTTGTAAATTACCTCCAATGTAGGGAAATTATTTCTAGTGAAACATAATTGAAAGCAGATACTTCAATCACAATGTTAACTAGGCTACCATGTGCCGAAAAAAGTTTAAAAGAAGAATCAATAATATCATCTAAAAAAAAAGCATTTATACTAAAAAAAAAAAAAAAAAAGCCTGTTTCTATTAGTACATTTAAGAAATTCAGGATAACAGTATTTGAAATTGTAAGACTCTTATGTTGGTAAATATGAGATATTTAGAAAAAAGATGAAAAGTAACCGGAAACTAATGTATTACTAATTATAGGCCAGGAAAGGTTTTTAGGAAGAAGTAACTGCCTTTTTCTTGAATTTCCTTTTTTTTTTTTAAATTTTCTAACACAGTGTGTTATTATGATTAAAAACCATTACCAGGACAGAACAATATGGAAAACATTAGTTTGGCCTTACTCAAAGTTAAAGAATTTTTGTAATTCCATTTTGCCATCTGTTAAGAGATAAAGGGACTGAAAAATCGTGAAGAATAATAAGTTTGATAAAGTGGGTAAATGGGTTCCATATTAGTACAAATGGGAAGATAATAGTTTAATAAAATAATTAAAAAGAAACACAAGAGTAAATGAAGACATACCTACAATTTTTAATTAATGAAAAATATGAGCAAGACTGTTAATTCATCAAATACAGAGCACGTAAAATTAAGGGGCTCTCATGGACTTGAGGTATTAGTATCAAAAAAGGATACTTTACATAATGATCACTATAGGGTGAAATGTAAATGAGTTCAAGATAGATTTTTAAATGCTCATGAATAACTTTTGTGATTTTAAAAATGTTAGAGCTACCTTAAATAACGATTGGAAATAGATAGCATTTGAATAAATAAGAACCCTGACTTTCTGAGGCAATATAATGAAGTATTTGAGTATAGCCTCTGGAGTATAACTGTAGTTTATCATCACAACTCCCGATATTGGGATGTTACTTAATTTCTCTAAAGCTCATTATTTTCATGTGCAAAATGGGGGAAATAAAAGAACCCATGTCAGTGGATTATTGTTAAGTTCTTAACACAGTGCTAAGTACATGGAAAATAGATTAAACTGCTAGCTATTATTTTACTATTATAATATGCATAATTGGTGACACTTCATTGAACTTTTGAGGACAAAAAAGTCCCCAAACACTCTTTGGAGCTATTCTAAAAGACCAGATATTAAACTTGGAGAAAACTGGCAAGATCTGTCATATTTTAAACCTCTTATGTAATACCCAATGGTAGAATTTTGAAATCATATAACTATTTTGAAGTTTATTATATGCCTAAATCTTTCTCAGTTGTATTTGATGATATTTTATGCTCATAATTTTGTCAACTCAAGTATTTATTATGAGACGCATTGCTGGATATTTTCACTTAACTTTTATTACCTTGCAAATATTAACTTGTCTCTAGACTGGCAAAGAATTCTTTGCCTTGTTCTAGTGATCAAATTCTTTCATTTTTAATTTTGTCTGGTATGATGGTAAAAGAAGAAAGTTGCTTTTCCTTAACCATTGAAGTTTTCTCAGTGTATTTACTGTAAGTAATGAACTTTAATTACTTTTGCAATTACAGCTTATTTGATTGAATTTTCCACTGACTGCACAAAACATCTGTCCTACTGGGACCATGCATAGTCTCTGATCTGGGTACAATATGCTGTTAAAATATAGTAACATCTGCAGTCCATTAATTTCTAAAGCAATAGGCAAGTTGGGCTTCCAAGTGGGTTCAGCCAAGTTTATACTTGGGAATTCTGTTTCTTTGCTTTCCTTCTAAGTGGACTGAGACAACTCATGCTTTCTGCTTTGTCTTAGTCTTTACTTAGCATCTGATAAAGCAACATCAACAATTAACAGGGTATTTGATTTGATGCTTTACGTTATTCCGACTACACTATTCTCAGAGATAATAGAAATATCAGTGGTGTGAAGGTACTTCATTACAATTTCACTGACATCAATATGCTGTTACGGAATTGCTAAGCGATATGA
The DNA here is from genome assembly GCF_011100685.1 of Canis lupus familiaris. Lineage (NCBI taxonomy): Eukaryota > Metazoa > Chordata > Mammalia > Carnivora > Canidae > Canis > Canis lupus. Next base: position 69,290,372 of record NC_049233.1, read on the forward strand.
AGATATTCTGTGCTAATAGCACTTTTAAGTGGACTTCTTTGAAGACTAAGTCCAAGGATACTTGAAAGGTGAGAAAAAGGGTTCTAAGATTGCAAGTTTTAAATTTTGCCTGAAGGTACAATGAAAGACTGTCATTGTCCTTGTTTCTTGTTCCTTGCAGAAATATTCTAATACAGAAATATTTTTCTAATAGAGTCTAGGGATAATTTTTCATACCCTTCTGTTTTAGGAAGACCAGGAGAGGCACACAGAAATCATAGAGAAGTATGAATGTTAGCGTAAGGGGCTCAATGCAGCTCCCAATAAAGGTCATTGTTTCTCATGTAGATTTTGAAACCACTATATCATTTCACCCAAGTTTGGTTTGTATTTCTCTGTCAATAACAGAAGTCAAAATAGAAAATACTGCCCAACGAAGTCTTTATTAGATTCTGGTTGTAGAAATTGCTCATGTTCATATGCTTTCTTGCAGTTCTGATTGTCCTCTGACTGGTTTCTGGCGAGTGAGATGTGGCTGGAAGTAATGGATGCCACCTCCAAGGTTTTGCCCTCCGTCTCTCTTTCCCTCCCAGGTCATGCTTGGAGCTCAGGCGCTCCAGATGGCAGAGCTACAAGACAAGGGGGCTGTTTTACTCATATCAGGCAGGGCCATCAATAGAAAATTAACATTTTTAGTGTTTCATTTTTGAGGTTTAAGTCTGTCGCTGCATTCATCTATAATCATCTTGACATCATTACTAAATATAGCATATCTAGGTAAGTAGTTACCATTCTACGTGTGAAAGTGAATATGACTCTCTGGTGCTTCCTAAACAATATATTATATTTCTCAGTTCAGTAAGATACAGTATTTATAGTCACGTGCTTATCATCATTATTATTACTTTGAAAATGGCTTATTCAACTGCCAACCTAAGAGACCAATAACAAAAATAGTACAACACTATTTTTGTGATAGAGTGGGGAGAGCTGAGGAGTAGGCCCAGGAAAGCCCATTAGAGGATGGCCCTGGATATGGGCAGGAGTAAGAATGAGCGAATTATCAAGGGTCAAGGAAGGGGTGAACTGCCCTCCTGAAGAGCATCCCCCGAGAAGAAGCTTTTAGCAGTCCAGAGCAGCAACAAGGCCTTGAGGAAAAATCTTGGCCATGCCATAGTCACTTTGGAACCTGCTGAGTACAAACTGCCAGATTCATGTGGAAGGTTCTTTCCTGCTCCTCTCACAGACATGGATGGAAACACACTGATGGGGAAAAACTGAGTCCCTTGAGGTAATCTGATGCACTCTTTCTACCACTTTTGCACATCTTAAATGGGTTTTAAACATCCCAAAATGACTACAATGTGTTCATTTCCGGTGGTGGATTTACAGTGTGTGACAGGAAATCCATTTCTTTTCCTGTAGATGCTAAATTCATTACCTTGACACAGAATTCAGACTCACTCTTTGCACTTGCTGCCATAGCAACCAGTATCAGTTTTTTTTTTTTTTTTTTTCTGCTTTGCCTTTTACTGGAAGCAGGGTGCAGCAAGATCTGTACTCCATTTAAAAAATTATTTTAAGGCACCTCACACTGTTATACCAAGGGTTTTTTCATACTTTCTCCTCTGTAGACTACATCCTTCATAAATGTATCCTCGCATTACAGACCACAGCATCCTAAACTAGCAGAGTATGGCATTCTTTAAGTTCTTCTTATGAGAAGATTTCCTTTTTTTTTTTTTTCTAATTTATTCACAGCAACACAGCAACGAGAGCTCTTTGAAATAATGGGTGTAGTGTATTCCCTCCCCATCCCACCCTTATCTAACAAAATGCTCTTCAGGGCAGTGATTGTCATCGGAGGCAAGTCCTGGATGGGTACTAGACTTAATGACCTAAATGCTGCCATGACTCGGAATCATGTCGTATTACAATTCCAAAAGAGCTGGAGTGTCATCTGCCCTCTGCTTCAAAAAAGAGAAGAACATCACAAACTCATCATGCCGAGATATTGTCCTAGTTTCCTACCTGGCAGAGGGGATAATTATAAAAAGCAAAACAAGGTTGATCATTTTCCTTGCCCGAATATCAGTAGGATTGACTTGGTGTGGTAGCTGAAGAGGAAGAGAGAGGATACCTGGTGTTCTTGCCTGAGTCTTAGGAGCTCTCATTTTAGAGGGTCCAGCAGGACTTATATTCACACATATCCTATTGCTAGAGTTTGGGGCATGCCTCTCCAGCGGCACAGAGAAAGTCTCGCAAACACTGGGAAGCTGTACGGGTGTGTCATTGCCAGGCCAGTGAGCAAACAGCAATAGGCATCAGAATTGCACGTACTAAGGTTTCAAGACATAAAGTTGAGGTAGTTTAATTTACTCTATTTAATTTTCATTTATTTTTTATTTCTTTAAAAGATTTTATTTATTTATTTATTTATTTATTTATTTATTTATTTATTTATGAGAAACACACAGAGGGAGAGAGAGGCAGAGACACAGGCAGAGGGAGAAGGGGGCTCCATGCAGGGAGCCTGATGTGGGACTCGATCCCGGGTCTCCAGGATCACGCCCTGGGCCAAAGGCAGACACTCAATCACTGAGCCACCCCAGCGTCTCTATTTAACTTTTATTTTAAATGTGGTATCCAGAAACTACTTTGAGGTGGAAGAGTGCTCTAAGAAGAAAAAGCCACTAAGTTATAAAGCTCAAAGCAGATACATCTTATAGAAGCTGAAGAACAAGTGATGGATTATGCTTCTTTTTTACTTCTTCCTCTGGTTACTTCATGTTGCCTTCTTCCACAACTGATATATTTTTGCATTTAGTGATTATCTTATTTTTTCCATATTCTCAGGTCTGAAATAAATCCAGGTCTGTGCTATGAGATTCCACTATTGTCCATCTCCATTTCCTGCAATTATCGCTCTTATTAAACATTATTTTGCTTATTCAGTAAATGAGGGTTGAAGTCTTAGTAATGTACTGTAGTAAGGCAAAGCCACTTAGAATCCAGATAATGCAACTACTGTTTAAAAACTAGAGCATTTTACTTTTTGCATTGGAATTATACCCAGCTACCCAGGGTTTACTAAGGCCTTGCATTGTTTAGGGAATAACCCATTGAAAGGGTAAGATAAAAAATGTGAACAATAATGTATAAGGGAAATATAGAACCTAAGCAAAGTATGATGAGCAAAGTAAACCTAAACTCAGAATTAGGAAGAGCCTGAGGAGCTGTAGGCTGGACAGATACAGCAGCAGGTACAAAACTAGAACACCTTTCCTCAGGCTGCTGGTCTAATGCACAAGAATTGCAACAGTAAAGATTTATATAATGTGCCCTGGATTGTATGTGCTGGCAGGAGGAGAAGGAAAGTAAGAGCTGATTGCATGGGAAGACATCAGATTAGAACCTGATAGATGTAGCTAAAGGAAGGGTTCAGGACTGAAAACAAAGGTGGGCGAGGGAGAGGCATTCTAGGATCTGAGAAATGCAAAGAACTATGACACTTGTCAGGAAGAGCTATTGGTGGGGCCTCTTTGACTAGGGCAGGGCAGGGTTTGTGTGAAAGTGAAGCTTTAGGGAATTGGATGAAGAGGATTCAGTCTATTGGTCTGAGGACATCTGAATGGGTCAGATATTGAGGGGCTCTACTAGAGTAGTGGTTGTGAAATGAGGAGTAAAAGAAAGATTGTTTATTCTTTATTTATTCATGAAAGACACAGAAAGAAAGGCAGAGATACAGGCAGAGGGAGAAGCAGGATCCCCGCGGGGAACCCGATGAGACACTCGATCCCAAGACCCCGAGATCATAACCTGAGCCAAAGGCAGACGCTCAACCACTGAGCTACCCAGGCGCCCCAAGATTAGTTATTTTAAGATGAACAAAAATTGATGGAGCTGAACAATTAATTAAATTTAAAACACACTTGATAATTTTAAAGTCAGTATTTGTAGTAGATAAGAGAAGTTATCTATAGTCAATATCTTTTGTTTTCTTTGAAAAGCACCACTCTGTCCCATTCTTCTGGAAGTATGTTTCATCTTCCCTTGAGAACCTTCCCTTCCTTGACTCCAGCCAAGTAGTTTTGGCTGGACTTCCCTCCACATCTTGTCCTGGGAGTGGTCACACTACCTGTGGTTGTCCAATTGGGGGTTCTTAACTTCCAGCTAGTTTGATTTAAAAGATGGGTGCATGACACTAGTTAGGCCTCCTCTTTCTGTTGTTGGAGTTGCAAGGATGGAACCCCAGAGCTGCTGACGTACATGTTTCCTGGCAGAGATGAAACCTAGAAGAAGAACCCACAAGTAGAGAGCAGTCAAGGTAAGACGTGCCTGCATACACTGCTCACACGGAGAAACAGAGAAAAGGAGGTAAGAGGGGCCATTTGAATTTTTTAAAGAAGATTTTATATATTTGTTTGTTTATTCAAAGAGCGCACATGTGAGCTGGGGGAGGGTAGCCATGGGGGAAGAGGGAGACTCTCAAGCAGACCCCCTGTAATTGTGGAGCCCATGGTGGGGCTCGATCTCACACCCCTGAGATCATGACCTGAGCCGAAATCAAGAGTTGGATGCTGACCTGGTGCCCCAGCAGCATTTGAATTTTTGATTGCAGTTCCCAAAGTCTGTAAGACTGTCTCAATTTCTGCTTTTCTTTCTCAGTTCAATGAATTGGCCCTGTATACACCCAATGAACTCTGTTGTTTTTGTAAGATAATTTGAGTCGGTTTTCATTTATAACCAGAATTCTAATTAGGGTACCTCCCAATTAGGTTGAGAGAATACTATTAGAAAAACTAAAAGCTTATGTTTTGATCATTAATTAGAAGTGATGCATCTGCGGGTATTTCAATCCGACTTGAAACCTATAAACAGCTTATGTTTGGGGCAGCAATTTTAAGGAAATATATGAAGTCAAGGCCTTGACTTTACTACTTGAGTCTATTATTAAAAATATCTGGGAGCAGTGGTGGTGGTGGTGATACAGAAGATGATTTCTAGAAGAAATGTATCAGAAATAATTATTAAATATATCATGAGATTTGATAACTCTACAACTAAAAAGGCTTTTGGATAAGGTTATTTTTATTGAGTCATGTTATGTTCCAGAAGCCTATTTATTCATTGCAGACATTACATGGAGCTTCTAATGAGAAATGGTTGGGTCAGGAACCAGGATAGCCCAAGTTAAGAACTGCCTGCAGGCCTGCTGCTTTCAAATGACTAGTGGAATGGTGGTGGTTAAAGTATTATTTCATCTATTTCCTGTGCTTGGAGATTTAAATCTCCTTTTTAATTTTTTTTCTAAAGGACTTTAATAAAGATAAAAGCTTTATTTGTGACAATTAAGTAGTCACACTTTGTAGGTTTTTGTAAGAATATTGAAGCTGAATGAGGTCAATTTAAAATTTGGTAATATATAAGAAGTTGCAATATGAAACAGTATTTGAACTGAGTGATAGCAAAGCCTTTAGGATTTGATTTTGAGAAGTGAAAATACGGTAGGGAAATGACTTAAGAAATCTTGGTAACAAATTTCAGAGTGATATAATACAATACAAAGTACTGTCATCTTTTGGCTCCTTGGGTCAATTTATAAAATTTCTTGATCATTTTAGTCCCATTTTTATTTTTGAAAGTTTTTTTTTTTTTTTTTTTTTTTTTTGGTGGGTCCTAACCTATTATCTCCTCCAATCAATTTTATATCTTCTAAGTGCATGTGCTAAAAGTGGTGACTAAAGATATTTTTTGGAGGCAAGGATTTTATTAAATTATGGCAATGCCCATTTTTGGATGACCAAAGAAGAATAATTATTTTAAGTGAATTGATATATAAATGTTTTAAAATATTCTCAGTTTTGATTTTTTCTTAAATATTTTAATTTTTTAAAAAAGAATTTATTTTTTTATTCATGAGAGACACAGAGAGAAAGGCAGATACACAGACAGAGGGAGAAGCAGGCTTGCCACAGGGAGCCAGATGTGGGACTGGATCCCGGGAGGGGATCATGCCCTGAGCCGAAGGCAGACACTCAACCGCTGAGCCATCCCAAGATTTTAGGGAATTGGATGAAGAGGATTCAGTCTATTGGTCTGAGGACATCTGAATGGGTCAGATATTGAGGGGCTCTACTAGAGCATCCCAAACATCTACCCAGGCATCCCAAGATTTTTATTTATTTATTTGACAAAGAGAGAGCCAGAGAGCATAAGCAGGGGGGAAAGAAAGGCAGAGGGAGAGGGAGAAGTAAGCTCCCTGCTGGGGAGGATGTGGGGCTCAAGCCCAGGACTCTGGATCATGTCCTGTGCTGAGGCACTTGACTGATTGAGCCACACAGGCACCCTATTTGCAGTTTCAATTTCAATCATGGTAGACAGTAATGGATAAAACCCAGTAAAACAAAAACTCTTCGGAGTTCTCAATAACCTTTAAGGGCATAAAGGCGTCCAAAAACCAGTAAGCGTGAGAACTGTTATTGCTTTACAAAGTATTAATGTAGTCTTACTTATCAGTATGGAAAAGTATTGAGTTTATCACATTGACCAACGAATGAGAATTTTCACGATCAAGTCCAAGAAGGAACCAAGAATGGTCATAGGAGGATCATGAGTAGTCTTTTATTGAACTGTATGAGAAAGCCCTCACTCCTCAGCAGCCACCAATTTGAAACATGCCTATTTTATATTACATGAATTACATGATAACTTAAAAGAACTTTTGTCTTTTCCCCCCATGTTGTTATGTTCAATATTTAGAATATCCATTGAGAAAAATTCTAGTGTGATAGTTATGGCTGAGACAGGGATTAGTCTAAGCAACATCAATGGCTGTATTGCCTGGATCATCTAAGGAATTAAAATAGGTAATAACCTGAAACTGGCAAATAACTAACTTAGATTTTAAAACATGGAGACACTGCCTGTCATACTTATATCACAATAGAAATGTGATATTGATGGCTTTCATCCATGTGAGGAATTCATCTGGAGCCAGTTATCTGGAAATGCTCAAGAAGAACACGTACAGGAAAACGAACTAAATTCCTTCATATGCTTCTCAAGATAATTGGTTTGGGGCAGAAAATGCTTGAGAGATCATATTCATAGAGATTACCCAGCAGAATGAAATATTTCTCTAATTCATTACAAACCAGTAGTGCTATGAGAAAGGATTGCTGGTCGCGAGATTGCTTGCTTTGGAGAGGGCACCTGAGCCTAGTTGCCACAAGGTCAAGACCCGTGGATTCTCCTTGAGAGGCCATTGCATCCCATCAAATATAGGGTTTGATGTATACCAATTCCACGTCTTTCTGTTAAGGTTTGGACACTTCCTGCTGATCAATGTCCAGCTTTCTTGAGCCTTAAGATTATTGTGGACACTCAAGTGGCCAGTTGACAAAATAATGGCATCAAAGTATCAAGATCATGAAAAACAAAGAAAAACTGAAGCACTGTTCCAGATGAAGGACACCAAGGAGATATGACAAGTAAATGTAATGTTTGGTCTTGGATTGGATCTCGAGTCAGAAAAAAGGTCATTAATGGGACAGTTGGCGATATCTGAATAATATTTATAGATTAGTATTGTTAATTAGTAGTGTATTAATATTAATTTCTTCATTTGGGTAACTGTGCTGGGGGAGTCTGAGGGAAGGGAATATGAAAATTATGTAATTTTTGTAACTTTTTTAAAGTCTGGAATTATTTAAAATTTAAATTAAAACATTTTAGGTAAAAAAAAAAAAAACACATTACAACTATGGAGGCATTTACTAAAGAACCCATCTCTCAGTTTGGGCAGTGATTGAGAGTGCAGATTGTGACAGCAGCATTCTCAAGTTTGAATCTCCATTTCATTACCTGCTAACAGAATGTTTGACATTGCAACAGAGGAGCACAGAGGTGAAGAGGTTGGGAGGTCAGGGGAAACCATTAATGTGGTTTTTCTAAGAGATTTGAACTTTTGGCAAGGCGTCTATTAGCTCCAGACAGAAAGTATTTCTGAGAAATAATGTGGTATACAAGAAATGAATTCTCATTTAGTGTATAAGCCCAAGAAAAGTTTGAGTTTTATTTTCCGAAAATCTTATTTCTTGCATATGAATCTGCTTTGATCCATCCTAGTGCATAACACAGAGGAGAGAATGTGGTTAAGATTAGCATTAGAAACCTCAACATTCCAAAGCAGCAAGGCCTGCAGGAATGGGGAAAGAGTTTCAAATCATGGAAGCCATTAGCTGTGGGAGGATATGCTGTGGGAAAACCGGACCTGTGATCATAAAATACAGTTGGTCTGGCCCAGGGTAGTCTGATGCATACGATTTCTACCCTGTGGCTTTGCTATTAAGACCAGCTGCGGTGCATTGGACTCACCAAGTTTTATATCCCCAAATTTTGCTCATTCTGTGAACCTAGCACTTCTCTGAGAAGCTCTGAAACTAAACATTAGGCTGTGAAATTAATGTAATGACTGTTTGAATTTAACAAAGTGTAAGAATTAGGTGATTGAAACCGAATAAGGGTCTTTATAGGTTACCTGGCCCATTCCTTTACTCGCAGTGTTAAAATCCTCATCCATTCCCCAAAGACAAATGACACTGTCATGGCTGCATCAGTCAGGGTCCAGCCAGGAAGTGGGATTCACTAAATATGTTAAACAAAGGGATGAACCTCAGGAGGGGCAAAGGGACACAGAAGGTGGTATAAGTAGAACCCAGAATTAGGGGCTATCTCTTGTGACAAACGACATAGGACCATTAAGGTAGGGGGTGTCTGACAGGGAGCTGGAGCCATGTTAAATGCTGCCGAGGCATAGAAAAAAAAAAAAGAATTCTCTATTTTTCCCTCCTTCCACCTTTAGTTACCAACCAGTGCCTCTGAGGGGCCAAATGTGCCAGAAAACCAGTTAACAGGGGAACCTGGGAAATGTAGTTTGCAAGAACAGGGCGCAGTTGTGTCTGTAAGCAGACAGGCAACAACCTCCACAATGCCTCTGCCCTTGACTGAAACAATTAATGGAAATTGAGTCCCTGCTCTGGCATAGCACTGTCCTAGGAGACACCTGTCCATGTAGGTGCTGTGCCTTTAAGTTTTCAGAGCCATTCTGTGGATTGGTTACTAACTCAACTTTATAGATGAAGAACAGTGTCCCGAAGAGGTTCGGGTCAATGTGAGGTTGCAGATCCAGAAAGGAATGGAGGCCACCTGGTCCTACACATACTCATTTTCCTCTCCTCTGATTCTGTTCAGCACATCAAAGCTCATTTTCTGTTATGCAGGACTGTAGAGTCTAAAACACTGGAACTAAAAGGAACAATAGAATTCACCCAGCCTAGCTTTTAAGATGAGAAAGCTGAGGTATGGAAACATTTGCTGAAAGTCCCATATCTAGTGCCAGAATGGGAACAATAATGTAAAGTCTCCTTAAGAAGCTGAGTAATTACATTAATATTTAACTTGGATGTCAGCCGGTGCTCTTGCTTTTCACACAAAGTCACTGAGAAATCTGGGAGAGGATGGGTTGAAGAGTTCAGGTGGAAGGGATTTGCCTTGAAGAGGCAAGTGTCTGACTGTTGGGCATGCTTGATCACCTCTACTCCCTCTGAAATAGGGGACTAGACAGTCTGCTAAGACTGTGGGGGGAAGGAATATCATGGGACAGTAGAAGGGGCTTCTACCAATGACTGTCTGCTGAAGGAGTGGAAAGGGACTACAGTGACTGTAATATATAATGGAGAGTTGAAGACCCTCGCATACCCACGCAGGGTGAAAGGGATATATGTGAAATGATGCCAATCGGCATGGTTATATACTTTCTTTGGTAGTGTCCGTGGTCTGGAAAAGAAATAGGAAGGTGAGTGCTCAAATTGGTTCAGGATTCCAGAATGGTCTGGCCAGTGAAGCACATTGACTAGAGAGCTTTCCTAAAGGAGGGCTTTCCTAGCAAAGGCCTCGGGGAATCATTGGACTCAGAGAAGTGTAGCATCAAAGGAAAGGATCTCTTTGGGGTTTAAATTTAGGTTTAGTGACAGAAAGATATTGAAAGAAGTCAATGCGAAGAAGGTTAAGATCAGAGAATCTGATTTGTAAGGTTAAAGTTTCAGGACTGTGCGGTCTGGTACAGTAGTCACTAGTCACATGCAGCTGCTCCGAGTCGAGATGTAAGAGCAAGTGAGAAGTGCTGCAAATGCACAATATGGACCAGATTGTGAATACGTGCTGGGAAGAAAAGAATACAAAATATCTCAATATCTTAAAAATATTTAACCCATGTTGAAATAATAATATTTGGGGCATTTTAAAAGGAATATATTATTAAAGTTAACATCGCCTATTACATCTTTTCTAACGTGGCTACTAGAACACTTAAAATTGCATATATGGCTTGCATTTATTTTCTATTGGATTGCACTGTTAAAGCAGTTGTAGATTTAAATTGTAGATTAAGTCACAGATTTAAGGCAGAGCTTTCCAAAGTGTGGTCTTACCTCATTTAATGGATATGTGGGGTATAATAAACTAACATTGAACTAAGTAGAAAAATTGTCACAATATAAAAAATAAAGGGCAAACTACATTTTAATGTGTGTTAAGAAAAACGATCATTGAGGGATGGACAAAACGGGTGAAGCAGAATGGGGGAAAAATAATGATGATCATTATTTAGTATTAGTGAGGGGATTTTCCTAGTTTTTCACTGACATCTTGATATCAATCTCAATTATAGATGGCTTAATGCACAGATTAGGAACTATACTCAATAGTTTCTCTATTCTCAGGCTTTATTTGTATTAAGTTAATTCTAGCCTCACAATCATGAGTTTGTAGCATGGAAATACTTATTTGGCAGCTGTCAAACAGTGTTGAATGCTCAGATTGAATGTGTGCAGAAATTAACTTAAACTACTTCCAGGACTGCTAACAAGCATTGCCCACTCAGTGTAGAAGTTTGGAGAGAAATACAACAACATTTTTAATCCATTTAGTTGTATTTATCTCTGGAAATTAGATATTAATTTTTGAGAATTTGAATGTGGCTTAAAAATAAGATCCTTTCATATATGGTAAAATGATCTTCAGCAAGGGTGGCAAGACCACACCACAGGGAAGGGTGAGACTCTTCAACAAATGGTGCTGGGCAAACTGAATATCCACATGAAAAAGAATAAAGTAAGATCCTTACTTTACACTGTATACACAAATTAAGTCAAAATAGATTAAAGACCTAAATGTAAGACCTGAAGCTATAAAACTCCCAGAAGAAAACATAGGAGAAGTGCTTTATTTTATTGGATTTGAAAGTAGTTTCTTGGCTATGACAACAAAAGCAATGGGCAACAAAAGTAAAAATAGACAAATGGAACTGCATCAAACTTAAAAACTTGTGCACATCAAAAGACACAATTGGGGGATCTCTGGGTGGCTCAGTGGTTTAGTGCCTGCCTTTGGCCCAGGACATGGTCCTGGAGTCCCGGGATCGAGTCCTGCATCAGGCTCTCTGCATGGAACCTGCTTCTCCCTCTGCCTGTGTCTCTGCCTCTCTCTCTCTCTCTCTCTCTGTGTCTCTCATGAATAAATAAAATCTTAAAAAAAAAAAAAGAAGTGAGTTGGAATGGTTCAAAGAAATTCAGTTTAAAAAAAAAAAAGAAGCAATCAACAAAGTAAATGGCATCCGATGGAATGAGAAAAAACCATTGCAAATCATATATGCGACTAAGGGTTAACCAGAGTAGATAAAGAGCTACAGCTCAAAAACAACAAAAAATCAAATAACCCAATTAAAAAGTAAGCAAAGGATTTGAATAGACATTTCTCTGAAAAAAACATACAAATGGTCAACAAGCCAAGAAGATGCTCAACATCACTAATCACTAGAGATATGCAAAACATGATGAGTTATCTCATACCCATTGAGAAGGCTAGCAAAAATGCCAAACAAACCAAAAACCAAACCAAACCAATCAACAACAACAACAGCAACAAAACCCACCAGAAAGTAACAAGTCTTGGCAAGGATGTGATGAAATTGGAACACTTGTGCACTGTTGGTGGAAATATAAAATGGGGCACCCCTATGATAAGTAGTATGGAAATTCCCCCCAAAATTATAAATACAATGGCCCCATGATCCAGTATTCCCACTCTGAGTATGTATTCAAAAGAATTGAAGGCAGGATCTCAGGAGATATTTGCATACCAGTATTCAATGCAGCATTAATCACAATATCTAAGAGGTGGAAACAACCCAAATGTCCATTGACAGATGAATGGACAAACACAATGTAGGAGATACACACAACAGAGTATTATGCAGCCTTAAAAAAGGAGATCCTGTCTCATGTTGCAACACAGATGAACTTTGAGAATGTCACACCAGGTGAAGTGAGTCAATCACAAAAAGACAAATACTGTATGATTCTACTTATATGAGGTACTTAAAGTAATCAAACTCCTAGAAGATAAAAGTTTGAAGATAGCATGATGGAAGATAGAAGATGGTTTGCTAGGTGTGAGGAGGAGGTAGAAATGGGGAGTTGTTGTCCAATGGGTATAGAATTTTAATTTTACAAGATGGAAAGTTCTAGGAATCTGTTGCACAGTGATATGAATACAGTTAACACTACTGAACTGTCCACTTAAAAGTGGTTGGGATGATAAATTTTGTTTAGTGGGTTTCTTTCTTTTTTGCCACAATTAAAAACAAAAAGCTTGATTATATGGTATCAATTTCTCTCATAAGTGAAAAAAAACGGTGAAGGTTTGGGAAGGCATGGAGCTTTGAGCAGCTGACCTGTTAACACAGCGATTCCATGTCTGTAAGAAATCCTGGTAGTTTTTTTTTTTTTTTCAAATGATTCTCAACATTGAAATGTGCAATTTTTTATATTGAAGTGCAGGTTATTTGAGGTAGAGTATTTGAGAAAGTCACTTGAAACTGTTATGAGCAATATCAGTGTCGTTATAAAGTATTTATAACCTGTTCCTTAGTTCAAAAATAGAGGTATTTTTTCCTTCAACAACCAGCGAGCTTTCTTATAGTTCCTGATCAATCTATTTCTCCTTAAAGTATTCAAAAACCATACACCCAGGGATCTCATTTAATTATGTTCACCAAGTTTCAGGTTTCCTTCCATACTGACCCTGCATCAGGAGATAAAGGGCTCATTACCAACAGTCTCTGTGAATGAAGCCATGGATCGCTTGCTAAGCAGGTGCAGTTAGCTTTACGTGGGTAGCAACGTAGCCTGTTGTGGCACACATCGTCGAAATTTGTCAGCATTGATCTAAATGAACCAGAATAGTCACTATGCACCCAGACTCACGTCTTCGTGGCTGTGGATTTTCAATGATTAACAGAACAAGTCATCACCTAGTACTTTCCTCTCATACGCATCCCGCACGTACTAGGACCTAGTTCGTGCTCTACACGTTAGTGGCATCTGTAGAACCATAAAGCGAACTATTGGTCAGCACACAGACGTAACTGCAATTGCTCTTCTACATCATACATTGTCGATAATTGCAAAATATGCTGGTGTATCTTGCGTGCAGCTCCTTTGGCTTTCTTCCCCATATACACACATACTCTCTCTTGCTCTTAAATTGACTTTGCTAATAGTCTTGTAAACTTCCCAGCCATAGTAGGTTTATACTTGTTTGCGCTATGAGGCCTACGATTTTGTTGCCTCTGTTGTTCAGTTTCTCTTCCGCCTCTGGCCAATAAATTCATCTCTTCTATACTGGAAACCATTATTTGTTCCTCATTCTGGAAAAAGTCAGTTGGTTTACCAGAGAGGTCACTGTGCTTTTTTGGGAAACAATGTAAAAGCTTTTATGGTTTTATACCATTATTTGAGGTACTTTCAACAGGAAATGCACTGAGACTTATTGATCACTGGTTCAATAAAATTGAATTTTCAGATATTCATTATTATGTAGAGTATTCTTGTTTTGTCCTCCTTTACTTATGTGAAATGATTACACTTGCAGATTCACTTGTCTTGCACAGAGAAGTTCACATCAGATGTTATCCTGGGGTCTGGTACACTATAAGTGACTTTCCTGGTTGTAGTAATCTGTGGATGATTTTTGCCACATTTGTGTTTTAATAAACAACTCTGGAGTCATTGATCCACTTTTTTTTTTCTGAATTTGAGATATGTTACAGCATAATAACAACTGCGAACAAAACCAGGTAGGTTCTGAAACAACATATTAGCTGAGAAGACTTTAAACTTAAGTGTTGGATATAACATATTGACTACTTCAGTGTTGCACAGGTAGGCCCTGTAAGCCTGTGATGGTTATTAAAAACAATGGAGTTTCTGGCACTTCTCATTCTTTAGTTCTTAAGCCTTCTCTTTCTGAAGGGTCTCCCCGACAACATCCTATTTATTCTCTTTTTCCCTCAAACCCTATCCCTCATCTCTCTCTCTCTATTACATTATTTTATTATTGCATGTTATTTATCACATATACGAATACATATCATTTACATATCTTATATCCTCATGCCCTATACTTAGAAATAAATTTATTTATTGTTATTTGCTCAGAAATGATCTCCCTCCCTGCCTCCCCCCCCAAAAAAAGGAGTCTCTCAGAGAACAGGGGCATCGATTATTCTGGGGAAAACAAACAAAAATCCCCATCCTGTTCAGTAGATAAGAAGCCCTAGACCTGCTCAACTTCTTGACCAAGGAGACTCATGGTTCTGAGGAGCTCTCAGCTGAACACTCGAGCAACGATCCTTACACACAGAACAGAACAGATGATTACACAAACACCTTCGTGTTTTAATCCCAGACACCCTAGCAATGATAAAGAACAAGTTCTCATGATATGTTGATGATCATGGACCAAGTCTGGTTAAAAGAATTTCTACTCTAATGATAAGGTCATTATTATCTATCTTGGGAGTAAATATTTTCTGGATTTAGCATTTTGTGGTTGCTGCTACATCCACACTATGTACAACAGTGATTGACACAGAGGAGGAACAAAAGGAAATATTTGTTGAGTAGATGAATATTATATTTGACTATTTGGTGCTCTGTTGCTTTTTTTCTTTCATTGTATAATAACTTACAATTGTTTATTTCTCCCTAAGATCATGAGTCCCATGAAAACAAGATCTCACCTGTCTTGTTCCCTGCTCTATCTTCAGTGCCTACAATAGTGTCTGGCAATTCATTAGTGTGTGATGAATACTTACGGAATAAGTGAAGGAGATTTGTGAAATGAAAGTCAACAAGGTAGTTTCATTATCTTTTGCTCTAAATTGCCACATGTTTGCTGACACCATTGGTGATCATCAGAGGTCTTCTTGGCCACATTTTGAGAAACTGGTTTGGGTATACCCATGAGAGTAGGTTTCTGAAATATAGGATAAGATTATCAGGGCAGAGCATAGATACGTGCTAAGATACATGATCACGGGGAACATTGGCAAGCCCCAGGATGCTAGCAATGGAGAGGAACAATATGAGTCAATTGACAGAGCCTTCAGGGACTGTGGATGCATGTGAAAATTGGTAGATGGCAGAAAGAGGTCAGTTTAATCAGATAGAGAGGAAGGATGATGCTGTGAAGAGAACGTCCGTGGGGGCCAATTCCCACTCCACTTCAAAAACTAGGTCAGTTATTTAACCTGTTTGAAACTTACTTTCAAGGAGTGTCATTTGGAGACAAAAAAATGGAGTGAAATGAGATTTATGGAAAACAAAATCATGTCCTCAGACAATGGGTGTCGTAGGATTATCTGTTCATAGTTAGTGGACACGTAAATAAAGGTGCATCCTACCTTTTTAAACAAGGGTGAAAGAATAATGATCTCAAAATGTTGGTGGGAATTTGGGAGTTTTATGATCCTTGGAAGACAGGGAGAAGAAAAACAACAGCTTGCACTCAGAAGGAAGAGAAGATCATGAACGTGTAGTGAAGAATTATTCTATGAAGACTAAGTTTAGAGTAAAATATGTTGACTGATAATGAAATGGAGATGCCATTGGATTCACTGGAATTGATTTTTTTTTTTTTTTTAATGGAGTCAATAGAAGGAAGATGGGGGAAAGGAAGGGGTTGAGATGGATCCGGGTAGAGCTTTGTCAGTCCAGGGGGGCTCAGTCTTGGCAGACACTGAATCACAGAAGGTAGGAAGCAACACAAAAGAGTAGACAGGAGAAATATGGGCTGCACCAAGATTCCATTTGAACTTAGGAACACAGCTGCTTTTACTTCCACAGAATCTTAGCTCCATTATATGTGAAGGGCTGAGAGCTGTATTCGGTTAATCTAGCTTTTAATTTCCGATCCTGGCCTTCACTGTCTTCCAAGGAGCAGGTGGAAGGAGATCTGAAGCACTGTTCCCCGAGCTTTTAGAGGGTTCCCAATGAGACTTGATGAGTATGATGATGAATTCATCACATTTTAGTTCTTTAGGTCAGAACAAAGTGGGAGTTAGTCATTGCTGTCTGGTATAAAGTAAGCAGGATGGAAAAGTTGAAAGATCATGAGTGGGTTGAGTTTGAATCTCTGCTTAATCCATGGTGTACATTTGGGCAAGTAAGTGAGGCTTCCAGGGATTCTCTATTCCCAGTTGTAACATGGGGATGATAAACGACCACCCTCCTAGGTATTGGTGAGCACTCAGTGAGAGAACATGAGCATGCTGCCTGGCATATCGGAGATGGTGAATAAAGGTTCATTCCTTTCCTGCGCATTTACAAGTTGTGTCTCACAATTTTGAAAAATGATTCATCTTACTTACTCTTTCAATAGTCAACAAATATGTATTGAGCATCTGCTACGTGTAGGCTCTGGGTGGGGGGTGTGCTGGAAATAGGATGGGAGAAGGGGAGACATAACTACTGCCTCACAGAGTTTACAGACCGGTATATATTCTGATCCTGGTTTTTGTTTTTAAATCGTGGGACAATGGTGTAAGTTTAACTCCTGTGCGACCAAGCCCACATTTTCTCGGGGCTCTTCTATGTGGTGCTAATTTGCAATATAATCTGACCTCGAATGAAAGGCCTTTGTACTTCAGTGGCCATGTGTTTCTTTCTAGAGCATTGAGGAAAGCTAGGCCTCCATCTGTCACCTGTTCTTGGTGCCATTACTGTTTTCCTCTTTACGCGAAGGCCACTTATAATCAGAAGAAAATATTCATAATGATGGTTTTAGCCAGACGAATAAGGTTAGCTTTTAGACGCTCGTATTCCTTCGGAACAAGTATACACCCTTGTGACACGCGAAACACTGCTGTCAGGATTGTGAATCAGAGTTTTACAGTCAAAAGTATGAGAAACCACATCTATCTGCCTTTATAGTTCCTCCTCTTCCTCTAAGAGAGGGAAATAAAAGTCCCCCCCCCCCCCCACATCACTCCTGGGTACAATGATAAGAAAAAAATGCATGTGAAGTTCTAGTCTAGTCGCCTCATGGTATTTTATTGTGAAGGTGGAGGACAATGTGCACATCGACATGAGTCCACTCTCTGTATGCAGCTAAACTGAAGAGGGTAAGACAAATACACATTCCCAGGCAGAGTGATCTTTAATCACCCGAGCGGCGCATGACCAGAGGATGTCACATCTCTCAGAATACGCACCCTGTCATGGATCACGTCACAGCTTTGCACAAAAACACTTATTCAGCATAAACTAGCCTTTCAGAAGCTGCCACTGCCCTTCCCCCTCCATTTCCACTTTTCATGCTCCCTTCCTCCCTTGGGAAGATGCTTGCTTGTTCCATTTGCTCTCGGCACCAGCGTTGCCATGGAAACTCGCCTCCTTTTCTTTCCCCTCCCCAGTTACCAAGTACAGATTCTGGACTCAGTGCCAAGACCTCCTCTGTACAACCTCAATATTCTCTCAATGTTTAGACAAATCTGGTGGAAAATGTTGTTTACATTTTTTCCACCGTGCTATAGCTGCGTGTTTAATGCAATTCATTTCCCATGGATCTACCCAGGTTCTAAAAGAGATCCCCCTTCCCCCTTTTCCTCACAATAGCTTAAAAAAAAATATTACGTTATTTGGTCCGATTTTTAACAAGGTAGGAAAAAAAAAACGCTCGGGATCACAGAGGTTCCATCCTTATAGTCAAGTTCATTAAATTCCAAATTTAATATTATGTTAACATGATTTCTATACTTTGGGAGGCAATTTCTGTTTTGCAAAAACTGTAGCATTAATGCCTGTTTGTTTTTATTTTTTTGAAAATCCTAAACAGTTACTTAAGTTAGCTATCATACCTCAGAAGTCCAGAGAAGTATGTCTGTGGACTTTAGGTTTTCCAACCTTTACAAGTCAGATGTTTAAATAATAAGGGGACATTCCCCATTATGTGTACTTATTCTTAGATGCCTTGGTACATCTTCTGCAGACTTGTAAAGTATTGTGTATGGTTTAATCAGTCATTCTTACACTCATTCATTCTGGCACAGAGCATTATGTTGGCGAAATGACTTTTTGTCCCTACCCCCACCTTTAAAATGCCAATTTTTGCACATAAATTTCCCAAACATTAAACACTAGGCTCAGCGAAGTATTGGCTTACTTAACATTTTTTATTCTAAATAAATCGCATAAGCCATACCAGTCATCCCACCATGCTGCCGCTGCCCTCTTTGATTATAAACATTTATATTTAAACATTTTAAAAAAATATGTCTTCCAACTACTTGGGGAGAAAAATCCCTCTGA
Source organism: Canis lupus familiaris (assembly GCF_011100685.1). Taxonomy (NCBI): domain Eukaryota; kingdom Metazoa; phylum Chordata; class Mammalia; order Carnivora; family Canidae; genus Canis; species Canis lupus. The sequence goes on from NC_049233.1 coordinate 69,309,064, forward strand.
TAAACAGGAGAGGGAGCAGTATTTCCTCCTTTTTGACTCAGAATGCAGTATTGTTTTTTAAGTTCTTATTTCACCTTCTTCTTCTTCTTTTTTTTTTTTTTTCCTAAATGTAAACCTCCTCTGCCATAATCTCTACTGTGGATTTTCTTTTGCCTTCTTCCTATTTTTTTTTCCTGGGGGGTGGCGTGTCTAGTGGTGGCAGGAGGAGGACCACCCATTTTGATCAAAGAAACAAAGGCTAAATTCTTTCTGGTTTGCTTCTTTCTCTTAGGATATAGTCAAATATTAGAAATCTTTGTCTCCTACTGTATATTTTTACTTGCAACAATACTTAAAAAAAAAAAATCTACTGCCCCACTTTACAAAGAAGCCCTGCCGTTGTGTAGTCCACTGGAGTGAATGTGTGCATTCTCCAGGGCCTGCCCTGGGAGAGACTGTCTCCCCGTTGTTCTCACTCTGAGCTGAGTAGGAGCCGTGCACATCTGAATAACAGAGTCTTTTCTGCCTGGTGCAATCCTGGATTGTTACAGTCTAGAGGCCAGCCATGCTGTCACCGGCACAAATTGATTTAACCATCAATTGCTGTGGTCATTAAAGCTGCTAAAAGTCCTCGCCAAACTGATGAATTGCAACTGAATGTGAAATGAGTCTCTAAGTCCGTTTCCCACCATCTCATATCAAAGGCTATTGTATCCCTGCAAAGTAAAGGGTCGGGGTTCAGGCTGGAGTTCAACAATGGGCTCTGTCAAAGGATAGAGCTCCATTCACTCTGGCACTCCCAATTACAGTTTGCTTTCCATACCTTATTGTATAAAATTTGCATCCAACTAATACATTGAATTATTGGCATACTTTGGGTGTCAAAGGAGTCATTGAATGGTTTGTCCTTAAAATACGTGGAATTCTAAGCATCTGGTGGCTACTGGGTGGTGACAATGAAATGATCCCCTTGGTTTTTCACTGCTTGCAAAAGGACTAATTTTCTCTCAGCTCGGATTTAACGCTTCTAAACACTACGCGCAACTTGGTCCACATTCACAGCCATGAGCTCCTTTCTGGAGTTTTGTGAGGGGAGCCGTAGGGGAGCAATGGTACCGTGCCTGCCTAACAATGATGTAATTAAATTTCTAAAATGATTTTTAAAATGATTCACTGTAATCTCCTTAGGGCCAAAAAAAAAAAAAAAAAAAAGAATCCTGGGCAAAATTGGCACTACAGTTTGATGGCTGTGTTTTTCACCTGAAGAAAAATGGGGAGTCAAGTAATCGTGATGCAAAATCAAAATCACACTGAAGCATGGATTTCAGTGCCCAGAGAACTCTCGTTAGTTCTTTTAGGAAAAAATATAGGTTAGAATTTAGTTTTTCATGATTAAATAGGTCAAAGAGCCATGAATCAATTGGACAATGAACATATCTCTGTCGCTACTCACGATTAGCTTTTTTTAGCCAATAATTAAATCTGTGGAGATAAACGATCGTAGAAGATTAAATGCTTTAAGCTTTGATACTGCAATATTAATAGGGAATTTCAGGAGAAGATTTCAAGTTTTGTAGCAACATTAATTTGCTCCTGTGGATGATAGAATTCTTCCTTTACTGTCAGATAATCATTTGAATAGTACTTTCATTTTGAGTCTTAACTCAAAAATTTCATTTATGCATATATTTGCATATGCAATTTGCACAAATTCACTTGAGGCTTTTTTTTTTTTATTATATACATTTAGGTTAATGTTTAAGGGCTATCTACAGTCCTGATTGTTAATTCCAGAGGCTTTAGTTGTCTGTTCTTTCTCCTTTTCTCTTCCCAACCTTCACAGTAGTGTGACTTCAGCGTCTGACGTTTGCCAAGATGTGTAGAGGAAGCTGTGCAGGGAAAACATGACTTGGAGATCAAAGGAAAAAAAGCCCCATTTTTACTCCGGCAACCCCACACATTCTGCTTATTTTCTTTCCCTAGCTCATCTTGCCGCGAAGTGCTATCAGTGGGGCTGAGAAGAACAGATGTGGGAAACAAAATAAATCTGACTTAATATCGTAATGGGGGTTACACGAATGCAAAGCATAGAAGAAAATAAGCAAAGCCTGTAAGACTACGGTGCCATAGAGGAGAGAGAGGAAGAAGGGAAGTTTTGCTCGGAGATTCAGTGCACAGGTCAGGGTTCAGGCCATTCAGATGTATTAATAATCAGCTGGCAGACAGATCCAGGTTTGTGTTTCCCTAGACTCTATTTACCATAGACTTTGAGTCTCCAGTAACTTTGTGTGGAAATCCATCAGGAAGAACTGTTACATTTTGCCCAAGGTTCCAAATGACCCTTGAAAAGGTCATTGGATTCTTGTCTTTAAAAGATCTATTGTTCAAAAAAAAAAGGTGGTGGTGGGGGGGGAAGGAGCACAAGCTCCATTGGCAAAAAAGAAAAAAATCTGACTCAAAATTATTTAAGCATTGTAAACCGAATGGAATGTCTATGTTTTATGACCCAAGGAACTATAGTACATTTTAGATGAAATTTAATGTGCAAATCAATTTTTAAAATCTTCAGTCACAGAACAGCATAGAAATGTTATGCTTACTCATGACATAAAAGCAAGACAATACAACCTCTCAAAATCCCTTACAGATAATTTACTTCGGGTTATTTATTCTGGACCAATCATTTAGAATTATCTTTAACATTAATATGCTAGGGAAATTTCTACATTTATTATGCTTCTTGATTTATACTCTGGTTTACTTGAAAGTTGGTAAGCCAGGTTGGTATGAGAAAGACCTACTTCAGTGTTATGTAAATACCTTGAGGTTGTCTAGTACCCATAAAAGTATATATACACTGAAATATGTATGCCGATTGAAAATACTTAACTGTGACAACATAGCACAAGAGCACTGGAAAGCCTAAAATCAACTTAACTTAAAAATTAATTTAAATTTAATGACATTTTACTGGCATCTACATTTTAAAACAGTTTACGAAGATCTTATTGAGAATTTTATCATGATTTCCTTCCTCTAAACGCAAGAGAGCAAGCCTGCCTACTTTGTGAATACTCATATGCAGTGCATGTAGTAAGCACTTGATAAATAAGCGAGGGTGAACAAATGCAGTCTAACAATATTGTTATAAGATAAGAAGGACAGAGATTTATGCCCATTTGCAGCTGAAGAAATCGAGTGTCAAATTTTGGTATTTCCTCTTGTCATGTCTAATCTGTAATCAACACAGATCAGAACTTTGGGTCTTCTGTGTAATAGATTCATTCTTTAGTACACTCTTTAGTGTTTCTCTAATAATTTAAGGATAGAAACATGATAGAGATAATCTTTAATTCTATTTTTTTTAAAGTGAACTCTGTTCATGGTAGATATACATTCGTTCTCAAATTAGAGAACTTTGTGTCTCTTTTTTTCTCTTGGTCACATTTTTCTCACAGAACCAGCACTCATAATACTATTTTGTGTTACTCTATTTAAAATACTAATTTTTGTTTTTTTCTAAGTTTTATCTTTTTTAAAACTTCTATTTAAAGATGATTTGTTTCCTTTAGCCTAACAATTTCAATTTTAAAAGTTCATTGACTTGCGAATCCTCTACCTACCACTTCTTTTTGAAAGCGTAGTTGTATAAATAATTATAACGAACAACCTGTTGTGATGCTTGATAGTCTGAAGAAGTGGAAGGGGAATGAATGTGTAAGAATTGTAACACTTTTGTTTAAATAGTATTAAAAATGTCCAACATTACCTGATTATCATATATACCAAACAAATGCTTTAAAATTAATCATGTATTTGGTGGGCACTTTCAGTTTGAAGGCTCATGTCTTTACATCTGTGAATTTTTCTTCTATCTTTTTTTTTTGTTTAATTTTCTTCTTTATTTTTTCTTTGTTTTCTCTGTTTGAAAATTCTAATAATTGGGTGTGGGGCCTTCTGAATGGATTCTCTAAGGCTCTGATTTTCTCTCTCAAATTTGTGTTCTTATGTATGCATATATTACACATGTTTGCTTAGGGTTAAATTCTTGAGTTACCCTACTTTTAGTATGAAGAGGTAGGATCTTGTTCCAAACCCTCCAATTAAATCTAGTTTTTAGCCCCCCACTTCTTACTCCATACCCTATACTAGTTAATTCTAAATCTGCAGAACAGCTACATTTCTGCTAGAAAGACCTCCTTTCTCAGCTTTAGCCATTCACTAGGTTTTAAAGTCTTCAGCTTTCTCTGCCTTGTCTCACTTATCAAATACTTCATAATCTTCTATCTTTTTTTCTCTCAATTTAAATACATATATATTGTTTTAACTTGGAGATGGCATCACCTCACACTTTTTTAGGGGTTTTATTTTTAAGGGTTTTAAGGGTTATCTTCATTTTAAGGGTTATCTTCAAACATATATTTTAAAAGTTACTTTCCCTCAAGTAAAATTACTTTACTCTCATTTTAGTAAGAATTCCTCATCTGCTATCTTGAATCAGCCTATTTATTTTAGGATCAAAAACATTGTTTTTAAATTGATTTATGGGAATTTCTCCATTTTTATTTTATTTTACATAATTTGTTATTATTATGCAAGAAGTGCAATTACATTAGAGAAAATTAGACAAGTAAAGGTTTTAAAATATTAAGACACAATTCCAGAAATCACCACTGTGCATCCATCTAGATCTATCTGTCCATCTATCCCACCACCTGTCTACCTACTTACACATGTAGACATGCACATTTTTTAAGCAAAATGAGATTATACAGTACATATTTTTTGGTAACATATCTTTTCAATAAATTTTGCCTTTCTGTTTTGGTCAATTTTTATCACATCTCAATCCAGGGTACATTCAAACTTCTCCAACTGACCCCAAAATATTTGCATTGCATCTGGTCATATATTCCTTTAATCTCTTTCATTCAAGCACAACTTTGTCTTCATAAAACATAATTATTATAGAGACCTAGCTAGTTTACTTGAAGAATGTTTCACTCTCTGGGTGTATCTGATGGTGTCTGCATTCCCTTTCTCCTCCTCCTTCCTTCCTTCCTTCCTTCCTTCCTTCCTTCCTTCCTTCCTTCCTTCCTTCCTTCCTTCCTTCCTCTTTTATCATATTTCCTCTAATTTCTGGGTTCTTTTAGTAGGAAGTGATATTAGAGATTGCAGTCTGTATGCCATGTCTGAATATTCTATTAGTTGAAAATTGAACACTAAACTGCCTTCTTTACAAACATGCGGAAAAAGGAATGAAGTATTAATACGTGCTATAATATGGGTGAATGTTGAAACCATCATGCTAAAGGAAAGATTCCAAGCACAAAAGGACACATATTGAATGATTACATTTATGTGAACTGTCTTGAATTAGCAAGTCAGAACCAGAGGGCGAATTAGTGGCTGCCAAGAGCTGTTGAGGTGCATAAGCATTGGGCAGAAAATGAGAATGATGTTAATGGGTACAGGGTTTCATTGTGGGGTTATGAAAATGTTCTAAAATGAGATACTGGTTATGGTTATACAACTCTTTAAAAATACTAAGAAAGAGTGATTTGTATAGTTTAAATGGATGAATTGTATACTATGTGAACTATATCTTAATAAAGCAGTTACATAAAAGTAAATGTTCATAGTTTAGTTTTGAAAGAAAGGAAAGAATCTATCTTCATTTCAATTTTCCTCAGTGATTCAGAATTGAAACTATTAACATGAGATATTGTACTTTGTTTTAGTACTAGGGTATCCATTTAGACAGTTTGTCCCCATGCTTAGTGAATTAAAGAGTTTTTCCATTTCCTCCTTTACTAAAATGTTTAGACACCTATTTTCTCCCCTGCCAGTTTGCCTATTTTATAGCCACTCTGCCTTTATTCTGTTAGAGGCTGTGTACAATTGTAAGAATTGTATATAAATAAGAATTCATTGGTTCTATGTTGGATATTGTTAATTATCCTTCAAGTAAAATATATTACTTTACTTTTTAAAAATAATAAAGTCGGATGCCAAAGTCTACACTGTGTACATTAGTCCTTGGTTGTGTCTGAGTAAGGATTCTATAGTAATCCTGAGATGAGTTTTGGGATTAAATGCATCACAATGAGCCTCCTCAAAACTTTCCAGTGATGAACCCCTGTGGCAGAAGACTAGGACAGTAAATCTTGGAGAGGTGAGAGAGGCACCCAGGACTCCTGAGGCGGAACATTTCTTTCGACCTTATGTTCATATTAAAAATTAACAATGTTGTTGCAGTTTAATCATTTGCTCAGTAAATATTTATTTCCAGAAATTATTTGAGGTACCAGGATAAATCAGTCTATAAAACAGCCCATATTTCATCCTTTGTGAGGCTTTATTCTAGGGAGGAGAAGCATATAGTATGCAAATAGGTAAAATACATGGTGTATTGGATGATGAGTCAACGGAGACAAAGAAGGCATAAAAAGGAGGCAGTTTAATGAGAAAGAATGTTACAATTAAAATAGAAGAATCAAAGCAAGCTTTCTGAGAAGATGGCATTCAAAGACCTGAAGGAGGTTAGGAACCAAGACATACTGATGTCGGGGGAAGAGTGTTCCAGGGAGTGGAAACAGTGAGGGCAAAGACCATGAGGCAGGAATGTGACTGATGTGGTCAGGGAATAACAAGAAGACAAGTGTGTTTAGAGCAGCAAGCAAATGGGAGAAAAGTAATGGCAGAGCTCAGAGAGGGCCTGGGATCTAAATGGTACAGGCCTTGTAGGACCCTTGTTTTCGTTTTTGTTTTTTGTTTTTTGTTTTGTTTTGTTTTGTTTTGTTTTTCTCTGAGTAAGCCTTTTCAGGATTTTTGAGCAGAAAAGACTATTTTCTGACAGGCTTTGAAAACCTCACTCTGGTGACTGTAGAGAAAAACCAGACAGTAGAAGACCGTGAAGGAGTCATATCAAACAGTTGGGTGGCTAGTGTATTACTTGTGAGATGATGGTGGCTTGGACTACAGTGAGTTTTTGGAGTTCGGAGCAAGTGCTTATTGTCTGAATGAATATTGAAAGTTGAATTGACAGGATTTACTGATGGATTCAGATGTATGGTAGGAGAGGTAAGAAAGAAGTTAAGGATTATACAAACTTTTTAGTTTTAACAACTGTAATAATGGGGATAATATTTACTGCGATGAGGACTCTAAAGGAACAGCAGACTTATTGTGGGAGGGGCAATAAAAGGTTGAGTTTAAGTTTAAATAAAACTTGAGTTTAAGATGCTTGTTAGATATCCAAGTGGAGATGCTGAGAATCCATGTATATTCATGTAGGGAGAGAGCCTTGCTGGAGAAAACAGATGTTCCAAGAACTGAGCCCAGTGGCACTCTACCTCCTTCATAACCAGAGGACTGCAGAGAATTTAGGCACAGATGTTCATAGTTAGGTAGATGTGGTGCTGGGAGCTTATGAAATCTTCTGAGTACTTCTGTTTCTTAGTGAAGTAATAAGTATGGCCATCATCTGAGATTAATGATGGTAGAAAAAGAGGAGTTTTCAGAACAGAAGAGATGTAGAAAAGAGTCCTGTAGAACAGTGAGATGGTAGTGGGATTAGGATGGCACAGTCCAAAGGTTTGTTGGGTCAGAATTCAAGGCCATAAGTTTAACATGAAGCCATTCGGTGGGGCCCTGTTTGCCTATTCCTGCAATGCTCATGTGTGAGTGAAACTACAAAGTGCGTAGAGAGTCAGATTTAACAGGAATGGGCTTTTGGCAGATGAGAATGATGCAGGAAGGAAAGGGCAAGGTAGTTGGGAGAATTCAAGGAAGTGGTTATTATGAAGAACTGTGGAATTTGAGCCAGGTAAAGAAGCATTAGATGTCAAGGTAGCAGCAGATAGTGAAAAGATAGTTCAATACATGGATTTTTAGTTTCCAGTAGGTTGGAAAATTATCGAAATACTCTGGATATGCAAGAGGTGTGTTGCTTGCAATTGAATTTTGGAGGTGTTGTAGTTACTGATCATGAAATGGTCCAGGAGGGACTGATAGAAGTTTATGGCTTAGTAGGGTGAATAACAAGATCTTTGGACAGAAAAATAGTCAACGAACTGAGATGACAGTATATAAGAGATATTGCAGATGTACATTTTAAATCACCATGGTTATGACAAGAATTAAATAAGAGAGAAAAAGTGAGCCAGGAGCTAATATCCTCAAGGCCTGAGCTAGAGTGACTTGTAGCTCTGAGCGTGACCCTAACAAGAATGGATGGGTGCTATAGTCTGACAATATGAGATTCAAACCTGGGGTTTTTTTTAGAAAGGAGAGAATGGAGATGGTCTTAAAGCTGCAATATGATACAAGGTTTGTGGGAGTGAAAATCACCCAAGAGATTATGAAAGAAACAATATTGTGATTCCAGCTGAAGCTAGAAAAAATGTGAAGATGTTTAAGATATGAGGGATATTGTGGATAACCGACCAAGAGTACCAGAGGCACAGTGGTTGTCTTCAGGAGTTGGAGCAGGGGTTGGGAGATGGAGTCATATATGGGGATTAGAGTCTTGGGATGGAGAGATGGTCTGGGAGTGCTGGGCTTCCTTCCAGAGTTTGATGCAAGCAGAGATATAGGGCACAGTAAGATAAGTTCTGAAAGTGCCAACGCAGGCGGTGGTGAGACTCATGCCAGGGAGTCAGGCTAGGGGTGGGTCTTACTAGAAGCGTGTAGAGTTTGAAGTCTTTTTCTTCATTTCTACCAATGGTGGTGTGAAGACACAGGAAACATTTTCATGGAACACACTTTGCTTAGAAGCTCCTTTTTTAGTCCTTTTGTGGGAAAGGGGAAAATAGAATGGTAGCCTGGGGCAGATGGAGCACTGAGGCTCCCCTTTACTCATCATGAGTTCCCCTTTACTCATCATGAGCCTACTTAAAAAATAAAAAAATAAAAAATACACTTTTTTTGAGGAGCACCACTCAATGGTGGAAACATGGTTTAGGATCACTTTATTGTAAACAATTTTATTCAATGTATACAACACACCATAGGGCAGGTACTGACACTCCAGGTTCATAGTTCCTTTCCTGAAGTACTAAAATCTAAAAAACACTGAACATTGAAAATTTTTTTCCTAATTCGTTTTTTTAAAGATTTATTTATTTCAGAGAGAGAGAGAGTGAGCAAGCATGGGGGGTGGATAGGAAAAGAGGGAGAGGGGGAGAATCTTAAGCAGATTCCATGCTGACTGCAGAGCTCACTGCTGGACTCGGTCACATGACCCTGAGATCATGTCCTGAGCTGAAACTAAGAGTCAGACCCTTAATCCACGGCAGCACCAAAGCACCCCTCATAATTTATTTGATAGCAAACTCTGATCTGACCTGAGCTGAAATAGTAACAAGCTGTTTGTAATCTTTATTTGACTTACTGTGAATGATCCTCTATTTCTCTTCTGAAATATTAGCGTGATCACAGGGAATTGCTGAAGACTCTGGCTGGGATGGTACATGATATATGGTATGTGTGGCCTATTAGATTTTTAAAATCTGAGAAAAATCTCAGTTTCAGAATATATTAGACAACAAGGGATTACAACCTGTACTCAAATTCTCTAGGTATGAAAACTGATGCTTAAAGACTTATGTGCCCAAGGCTGAGTAGTAGGTAGGAGAGCCAGGTCTGGCTCTGTGTGAATCCAGAGACCACTGGAATCAACTGCAGAATCTGCCTTAGTTAGTTGTCCCCACTGTGTGTAGACTTAAGTGGAATACAGCCACTTAAAACTCATTTTGTATGATCAGGGTCCTCAATGCGGAGGAAAGAGCAATCTTATGAGAACTCATGTAGTCCTATCTCGGGTACACTTGAATTTGGGTGTACATGAAGAGAAGGGTATCTGTGTCCCTGTCATCGCCAGGAAGACCAGTCACAATCAGAAGGAAAACACGATTTTTTAAACATGAGGTGAGTAGCTCAGAAGCAGAATCTTTCCAGGGAGAGGTTGACCAGCCTAACCAGCACCTGCCTTCCCTAAAATCACTCAGCTCGATGGCTGTATGTGCAAAATGTATGAGTTCTTGATCAAAAGGAATTTATTTTCTAAAAGCCACGCTACTCTACACCACAGCCACTGCTAGTAATAGCTAACATTGACTGCATGCCCCCAATCTTCCAAGCACTGTGGTGAACATTTTATATGCATTATTTCACTTGATGGTTAAAACAACTGTGTGAAGTAGGCAATATTTATTATCCTCCCTTTATGGGAGGAAATCAGAGATTTGAGAGGTGTAGAAAATTGGTCAACGTCAATAGCTAGTGAATGGGAAAGACAGATTTCGAACTTGTGCTGCCAGATTCAGGAACAGTCTGTTTATAACTATTAAGCATACTGCTTATATTTATACCCATTGAGCATCTGGTCAAGGAAACTTGGGAACTGGAATAAACTAATAAGCAGTGAATCAGTTGAATTGATAATCAAAAAACTTACCCCCAGTGACCTCACTCTCCCCCCTGCCCCCACAAATCTCCAGGGTCCCACTGTTTCAATACCTTTTTTGACAAGCTGGCAAAGAAAAAGCAATAACATTTCCCATAACAACAAATTGTTTAAAAAAAAGTTGTTTTACAAATGGGTGCAGTGTCTCATTTTACAGGACTGAAAGAGCTTGAAACTAGGGTCAGAGAATGGTACATGATGAGAAATGTATGGACCGATTCACTTTTGAACAGATGCAAATATGCTACATCAAACTGTAGTAGAACATAATTTTAAAATGATATTAAACATATTATGTATTTTTTAAAAGATGTATTTATTTGAGTGAGAGAGAGAGAGAGAGCTCATGAGTTGGGGAGGGGCCTAAGGAAAGGGAGGGAGAATCTCAAGCAGATCCTGCTGAGCACGGAGCCTGATGTGGGTCTCAATCTCATCACCCTGAGATCATGACCTGAGCCAAAATCCAGAGTTGAAGACCTGTGGGAAACAGGTCTGCTTTATCATAAATAGATCTAAGAAAAGAGGCTGTAAATATATGATCCTGAGAAATGCATCCCGTGGCGTAACAAAGAGAAGTTTCTACATACGGAAGAACAGTAAGTCTTGAATGTAGGATGCAAGCAACTAAACACCAGAGTGGACTGTTCATCATACTCGAAACTTCCTTGTCCACCCTATATGGAAGGGATGTTTGTTAGAAGTTATTTTCAGCCTGCCTCTTTGTATTGCCAGACTTTTCTAATGTAGAGATTGCTCTTTCTAACAGGTAGGGTTAAGCAATGCACCTAATAAAAGCAGCAGCTGTTATGAGCTCGGGACCTTTGCAGACTTTGCGTTGGTCCCCTGATCCCCACAGTGTTTGTGTCTGTCTCTCCTTTTATTCCACGCGTGCATTGCACTTTCAGTTCCTGAACCATCAAGCTGGACTTGGAAGCCACAGATGCCCAATTGACTGAGACACCCAGGGGCCCCTATTATAAAAATTTTCTAATATAATTTTCTAAATATGCAAATCTAGAATGTTTTTTAAAATGTTTCTATTCAACATTATACTGGAAGCTTTAGCTATGGCAATAAGATTTTTTTAAAGTAAATAATAATAGCAATAATAAGAGCCATTCTTTTTTGCAAACCCATTATGGGTCATACCCTTTGTACATATCTCATTTTATGCTTACAACGATATTTATTTTTATTTTCTTTTCATAATATAGCTGAGAGAACTAAGATTCAGATAGTTACTGAATGTGCCTTGGCTGTAGAGCTACTAGCTCCTTTTTGCTACTAATACAAATCATGAAAGCTTGAGAAGGAAGAGGCTTCAGTGCATGGTTTACTACTACACCCTGGAGTCATTTTACCTAGTGCAATATAGTTTTTATAATAAAGCCAGGGTCTGAAGCAGTGGGTACGATGACTACTGACCTGTCTACAGGGTTTTCTTACTCACTTACCTTTTTCTTCTTCTTCCTTTCTGCTCCTTGGAGGAGATATATATATATTTGGTAAAACGGATGAAGAGACACTGACTCTCTTACTGAGTCATTCTGCTGTTGAAAGGCTTTGCTAGTGGCTAGTGATGTGTGTTTTTCTTGTAGGTGTTTATCTCTGAAGAAACCGAAGGAAGTAAGTTCACCTTCCGTGGAATGGAAGAGTCGGTGGATTGCTTCTACACTCTCTCCATGGAGCATGAATGCTGAGGAGAGGATGAGAAGAGAAAGGTTGGGGAGATCAGGGAAAGAAAGACTATCTGAAACAGGCCCCTAAAACTGAGAGCTTACTCAATGGGCAACACAAGGAAATGTTTACCACAACCCCTGGGCCCTAAGAGTATGTGAGGAAGTCTAATAGTAAGACTTGTTTTTGAGTCATGGGCCATTGTTACCTGTCCTTCCCGACATGATGGAGAAAATGAAGGGGTCACGTGTTAGGGTGAAAGTGAGGGTAGCCCTTCAGTTGTTCTCTCAGCATTAACATGAGCAGAGATTCAATAATAACGTAGGGAAATACAGAAGAAGACTTTAAGTTTTTTTCCCCTTTTGGAAATATTTGAACATAAATTGGAGCAGGAATGGACGTTGGGGGGCAGGGTGAGCAAGATGAATTTTTTGTTAGTTTGCAAAGGGTGTAGGTTAGTTACCATAGGAAGAGGCCAAGTTTAATTTGTGAATTCTCAAGTGGAAATCGGATACTGAGAAATTTGGCACATATAACTTCAGATGATGTTTCAAGAACCTAGTGCCTTAAACATTGGGTCTTAGAAAATAATCTGGAAGCCACTCAAGACTAGCAGAAACCTTATCGGTGTAAAGCAATTTTGACTGTACCTGGAGTTAGGTGAGATTTCACAGGTTAAGGGTGCAACCCCTACCAATCTCCCCTTATTTCAGATGCCAGCTGCAAGCTTTGGGGTTCCTGGGTCATTGCACTTATGACAAATTGGCTATAAATTTGGAGGTTTCCACTACCCCTCTGGTTTGATAATTTGCTAGACTGCTAGACTGATAATTTGCTAGTCCTCACAGGACTCAGAAAACCACTATATTTATCATCACAATTTTATTAAAAAGGATGCAAATAAGGAGTGGCCAAAAGAAAAGATGCAGGCCTGGGAGGATTCTAAATGCCAAGCTTTCATGTCCTCAGGATGCATCACTTTCCCACACATCGATAAGTATCACCAACCTGGAAGTTCCCTGGAGCTTCAGGTGTCCAGAGTTTTTATCAGGGCTCCTGATATAGATGTGACTGAATCACTGGCTATGTGATTGAACCCAATTTCCAGCACCCTTCTAGTCCCCAGAGATTGGACAACATTGAAGTTCTCATTTTCTGATCGTGCAGTTGGTCCCTCCAGTGTAGCCACTCATTATCCCAAAACTAGAACTAGAGATGCACCATGTGTCACCTTATTAGCATAAATCCTTGAGGTCCCCGGGGGTGGGGTGGGGTGGGGTGGGGTGGGTATCATGGATAACAAAGATATCTTCATCACTTAAGAAATTTCAAAGGTTTAGAGCCTCCCTCCCAAGAACCAGAAACAAAGACCAGCCAACATTTTTATATAATACTCAGGTTACATTAGAGAACAAGGTACTATTAAACACACTACTTTCTGGAGTGTCTCAGAAAACTGCTCTCATTTCCTGGCTCCTGTCCCCACTTACTTCCCACTCAACTTCTTGGTTAGAGAGGAACCCATTCATCTGCTCCTACTTCCTGGCACATCTCTAGGGACAGGCTTGGGGCCTCGCCCTCACCTCCTGGGCTGATGTGTAATGAAGGCTCCTTCTCCCCCTGGATCCACACTGTTGGCCAAACCAGGCAGCCCCTGTGCTGAGGGCAGGGATGGAACCAATGGCAGCTCGTCCACCTTTCCTTCTACACAAATGGATTTTCCATCTCTCTCAACTTTTCTTTCCTCATCCAGTCTTTCTTTTTTTTTTTTTTAAACTTTTTATTTTATTTTATTTTTTTATTTATTTATGATAGTCACAGAGAGAGAGAGAGGCAGAGACACAGGCAGAGGGAGAAGCAGGCTCCATGCACCGGGAGCCCGACGTGGGATTCGATCCTGGATCTCCAGGATCGCGCCCTGAGCCAAAGGCAGGCGCCAAACCGCTGCACCACCCAGGGATCCCGTCATCCAGTCTTTCAATGAGCTCTAGCCATCTGCCCACTCCCTATCGGAAAGTGACCTGCTTACTAATTTTTAAGGAGCTGCACTCTGCCAATGATCAACCAGCCTCTTGATCCCACCTTGCATTTCATTTAAGACCCCTATCTCTCTTCAGTCCTCTGTTTATTCTAAGAGAAATAGTTCAGAGAATGTTCCTACTGGAGGTTTGGAGTTTTTCATAATACAGTTGTACTACAGGGTCTCTACTCTTGACTGACATTGAAATGTGAGGCATGGCAGGAAGGTTTGGGGTTCAGTCACCTTAAGGGTGCTGACAAAACTGAGTGTCTTAGAACCACCTCAGTTCTGAAGATGGTAAAACAATTCCCACTCTTATTAGCTTCACCATGACATTTACTGATGAGAGAAAGGAGGTGAGACTATCTGTACACACGAAAAATCCTTTGGAAACCTAAACTGATGGAAAGTTGAGCATTAGTTAAATTTTCTTTCTAAAAGGTAGTTCATTATAAGAGATATTCTAGTATCTTTCTGTTTGATTTATTTAAATTTTAGGTAGTGAACCTACAGTGCAATATTGGTTTCTGGCCTAGGATCTTTCTTAAGTAATTGTTAATATCTCTCAAAAATTATTGTGAAGTATTTTAGGACTCTTAGTTTAATTATCATTAAGCCCAGGGATGTGAGTACATTGAGGGTTTTCATTGTGGTATATTCTGTTTTCTTCTCAGTCTATGTTACGGGGTAATTGTCTAGTAGCCTATACTTTTCTATATAGAAGAAGATATAAAATCGACATTTCCGGTAGCCCTTGTAAGCTATAATAGGTTCTCGTCTTTATCACGTTGAGTAGAACATCTTACCCTGAAGCCTTGCTGAATTCCCAAGAGCAGTGATTGTCTTTCCGCTAAAGAGGACTTTGCACTACACAGGACTGTCTTTAATGTCCTGAGACAATCTAACTCCAGAGTGGAAGACTTTTTTTTGAGTACGGTTTGCCTTTGCAGAGCTGAGCTATTCTATTTTGCCAGGCATATTAACAGGAGTGTTAATGCCAGTGCTTTTAACTTATTAGTTAAAAAAAAAATATATATATATATATAAATGAAAGAAAAGAAATGAAATATTGAACAAAGGAATGTAACATCTAACTAGAAAAAAATACAGCAAAACGATTATTTTACTAGCATTCTGGTTTACTGTGGGCATTTTAAAATGTAGAAATAGTTACTCAGTGTTACAAAATCACCTACAAACCCCTAGGAGGAAAAAAAACTAAAATTAAAGGATAGAATTGAAAGCTGGAAACCTCTAGAGACCCCATGGTTGAAGAGTCACAGGCACAGAAAACTGAAGTTCTTTCCTCTACTTGCCTCTTATGTTGAGGTAAGCATCTCTATATGAAGGAAAGAGACTGAGTGCAGCTAAGAAAGAGCAAAGTCAGTTGACCCATCAGCAAAGTCAGCCTTCTGGAAAATAAGAGTCTACGCATTAGGTAAGAACATGTCTTTCCAACTGAAAGGCAGCTTGAGGGTAATCAAGGATGATTTTAATTCAAGGGTAGAAAAGCATTACAGACATATTGCTGTATGATATGGGGTTGTTGTCCTGAAAAGTGGTTATCCCCTGTAACGAGGCAAAAATACAAAAATATCAACTGTTAAAAAGGACAGTGGGAATTAGGTTAGGGGGGGAGAGATTGAAAGCATGTAATTGATTTCATAATCACTTAATTTATTTAAATCACTTTATATCTGCTCCTGCTTAAAAGTTTTAGACTGTACTTAGAAAAGAAAATGGGATTATAACCTTTTTTGGGATGAAAATTAATACTTGCTCTTTTACAAATTCAGAAAACATCGAAAAGTATAAAGAAGAAAACAGAAGTCACCTTTAATTACCTCCATATAAATGCTATTAACAAAATATTTGTACGAAAATATGTGTGTTTACATAAGAACAGAGTCATATTTTATATCCTTCTTGAAAGTTTATTATTTTATTTGACATGTTTTGGATATTCTGTAGACTAACAAATACAGCTATGCACCATTATTTTAATACTTTTTTTATTTCATCACATGTCTCTACCATATGCTTTTTAAGAAATCCTACTCTTAAAATGATCAATCTCTGTAATTCTAACCATTTTATTCTTGGCTTCCACTCATTTTGTACAGTCACATGTGGTTGGGATGCAAACCTACCGGCTCCTGAGGCTAGTATTGTTATTTATCAGAGCGTTTTCTTCTATCAGAAAACGGACTTAAAAGATGATTTCTTTCTACTGCTAAAATATAGGAAGAAAATGGCTGATTAGGCCAACATTGTCTCCAACAACAATTTCAAAATGAGAAGGCCCAAGACAAGGTACCAAAGAGTAAAAACTAAATTATATTTCAAGAGCATAAAACATTGGAGTTGTATATATTTCTGAAGGGATCCTTGAATAGGAAAATAAATATTCTGGGCAAGTTTATTAAAGTACTTGAGCATGGAGAAAACAAAATTTAAAGTAAGCATGATTTTTTACAATTGAAGATTGATTTAAAAAAGAGAGAGAGAGAGAAAAAAAAAACAACAAAAAACAGCTACTTGAATTTCCCTAATTTGGTTCTATTTGCATAGGTTTTTGTAAGATAATGATTGGAATTATTGGTTAATATTTTTATTTAGTTGTATTAACAAAGAAGTGTTTTCTTGACTTGTGTAAAGTCATCAGTTAAAAAAAAAAGAAGAGAAATAAACATTATCATTTACTTATCAAGTTAATGCCTGTAGCAAGCTCAAGAATTCAGGCGATGTCAGTCCTTACAGCAGTATTCACCTCAAGGGCATTTTGTTTGGTCTTATACAAAATATCTATGGGAAAAAAACACATACTTTTGGGGCACCTGGGTGGCTCAGTTAAGCAGCTGCTTTCAGCTTAGGGGATCATGGGGTCCTGGGATTCAGCTGTGTGTCAGGCGCCCTGCTCAGTGGGGAGTCTGCTTGTCCCTCTCCCTGTCCCCCTCGCCCCTACACCTTTGCTGTGCTCTCTCTCTTTCTCTCTCAAATAAATAAATAAAATCTTTAAAAAAAAAAAAAAAAGAACAAGCTTTTCCTGTAGGCATCCTCAAACTATAAACTCAATAAATTTCATTTCAGCTTATTTTAAAATGTTGGGGCAGTGTGGCGTTCATGAACATAGTTGACAGAGAAACTTTCTCCTCATGTTTCCCTGCAATCACAATGGGGATATTTTAAATTGGTAATAAATGTCACATAGATGAGTTACTATAAAGTTTCCTGCAGAGTACGATTGCCATGTATTAATATGCAGTGAGGTTACCAAACTTTGCCCGAATCCTTACAATAGTGCAATTCTCATGTGGGGCTACCTATCAGATAACATTAGTGTTACTATAACCAGAGAAAGGTCTTTACATTATAAATAAATAACCACACTCAGAAAAAGCATCAAATGAACTTCCAAAACCTTTCCATTCCTGGATTCATCAAGGAGAAAGGCACGTAGCAGGCTGACACCACTGCATCTTAGTTGTGGAGCATTAACACAATCACATTAGAATGCATAGAAACATGAAAATCCATGGAGTGTAAACTTGTCAACGAGGCACTTTTATCAGATGATTCAGAACATCTATGGTGTCAAATGTATTGGCGAGACATCGGATGGCTCCTTCCTTTTTTTTATTTGGGAAATATCAGGTGGCATTTCTACGGATAGGGAGACTTCCTAAAGTGGATTTTTGTTACCTGGTAGTCATCAATTCCCCTTCCCCCTTCATCACAGTGTCTTGGTGTTCCTTCAGAAGCCTACTCCTTGCCATACAGCACAGAAGCTTCAGGAGGATTCCACTGCCCGAAAGAATTGATTCATGAGTTAACATGTGACCCAGTCCATCCAAACTAGTAGGGAAGAGGAGGTTTCCTTGGGCTTCTGGTGCGTTTCTTCATTCTGAAGAGAGGGGCACCAGAACAGAAGCTTTCTTTTCCTCTGAGTGCCGTCCTCTGTAGATATAAGGCCTGGAATGCTACACCAATTTTCCTACTCAGGAAGTCAGCGGGGGTACGAGCCAACAGATAAAAGGAGGCTCAGTTTGGAGAACACAAAGAAATTGAACAAGAGCCATTAAATTAAGCCAACTCTGAAAGTCCTCTCTAGAGTTCTGATACCATGAGCCAACAAATTCTCTACTTTTAATCCACGTTGAACTGGGTTTAATACTATTTGTAGACAAAAATTCTCATATTTTACCGAACTATCTTTTTTTTTTTTTGTCCTTGAATGTGTAGTATTTTATTCAAGGCCTCCATCAGATGCATTAGGTCATATCTTCTATGAAGACTTTTTCTAAATGTGAAACGATAATCACATAAAAGTTTCAGTTCATTTTTCCCCTCAGGTTGTGCAATAGGTCTTTGGGGAATTTATGTATGGGTCTTGGTTGTTTCCAGTAACTGTTAAAATGTCATGAAGGGAAGCTTCCTTCCTACTTATGTGAACTAAACTTCTGAGCCTCCAAGTCTCTTTCCAGCGGCCTGGAGTAAACCTGTAGGCATCCTCAAGTTCTTCTGCTGTTATAGTTCTTCTGTTATAGTCCTACTCTGCTGTTATAGTTCTTCTACTCTGAATATGAAGAAGGAACATATTTTTCATACTTATTACACAAGGATATGAATCCTTACCCCTGAACTTCTGACGATGACCTCCTTTTAGGACAGTAAGATAACCACACAGAAATACATGTCTTCAGGACTTTGAATCCACATATACTGTCAGAGCTAGGCCTTTTATATAAAGGACAGCCAATCTTGGCCTTTGCATCTATTTATCTCCATACCATTTCTATGGCATGTTATAGCACAGTTCAAGTTCTTTTCTCTTGTCTCTGGCACCATACTAGCCATGCATTGCTCAAGTTTATGGTTGCACTTAACCTATAGCAGGATATTCAAGGCTTCCTGAATTCGAGACCATGTGCTGTGACTAATCCTGGGGGATCTATGCTACCTGGTAAAGCTAGGTGGAAGGCTCTAGCAAGCATGAGAAAGTCAGAAATTAATCTCCTCATACCATCCAATCTCCACAGCAACCAGATAACCATAGAAAATGGGGAAACAACCACATAGAATTCCAGCTTTCATTTTCATGGGGAATTTTTTTTTTTTTTTTTTTTTTTTACCAATTTCCTTCCTACACTTGATGAGTTCACATACCACATCCTAAGTTTGGTTTTCTAGCTAGTCCTACAATTTTAACAACATGCCCCCAAAATTGTAACCCCAATTTCAGAATCTCTGTGATATTCCTTTGAATTGCTGTTGTTATTCCAATAATCATTATAGGTGAGGCCTTCTTGGCTCCCAATTTTTGTTATATTGTCTCACTAGTGAGACAGTCATGTTGAAAACATACTCTTGGAAAGTGTGATCATTTAAATTCATTGATTCTAGACATGGGTTCACCAGGTCCCATTCTAGATCAATTGAATCATCATCTTTGAGGTTCCAAGTTTTATGTACTTAAATTTCTCAGGTGATTCTAATGTGCAACCAAATTTAAGGACACATATTTTAATGCAAGACACAGCACAGTGAGAAAATTTAGATGCAAGATCCTTGATAATTGCTACCTCCTACCCACTATAACACATATATACACCCAATCCTACCTTA
The DNA here is from genome assembly GCF_011100685.1 of Canis lupus familiaris. Taxonomy (NCBI): domain Eukaryota; kingdom Metazoa; phylum Chordata; class Mammalia; order Carnivora; family Canidae; genus Canis; species Canis lupus. The sequence continues at coordinate 69,328,833 of NC_049233.1, forward strand.
AATAAATCTAGGACAGACTCTGGCTGAAATCATATATAAAGAAGAAAAATATGGCAAGTGGAATGTATACTGTTCATCATTGCAACTGGTTTTCTTCAAAGGAGCTGGCTGTAGTTTTACATGACGCATCCTATTGAAAGTTCCCTATATTTTTTTTCTAGATGTTATTACTTTTCTCCAAAGTTTCATATTTATAGAAACCACAAAGGAAAAAAATCTCTTGTACCCTCTCTTTCATTTATTCCTTCTTTGCTTCCCCCCTTCTCCCTCCCCCTCCAGTTATCCAGCTCTGCCAGGGACCAGAGGAGACCTGGAGAGACCATGTGGAGGCATGTCTCGCATCACATGGAGCCATGGAAAAATGGAGTCTTCTGTTTTTGTGTGTGTGGTACAAAATTCTCGTGGAACATTTTTGGTGAGTGGAATTCTCCAACTCTATAGATTTCTGTTTCTTCTACATTCTACACAGTTTTGAGGAATAAATATGTGCCCCGGAGCATTTTCCAATGAGTATAAATACCTCTCACTCAAAAAGTGGTAAGTCCAAGGCCAAGCCCTTGCCTGTGAGTAGAAACTAAAGGAGCCATACACCTCTCTGAAGCTTCAGAGGCTCTGTTGTTGTATCCTATGGAAAAATAGGGGCACAGTTAAGGTACCCAAAGCAATGGAGAAAAATAGAATGAGATCTTAAGTTTTGAGGTGTATTTCTTCACAATCAAGAAACAATTGCTAAGACCCCTGTATAGGTTAGTGTTGCCAGATTTAGTAGGAAAAAAATACAGGACATCCAAGTAAATTTGAATTCTAGATAGACAATGACTGCATTTTTGTGTGAGTATGTCCCATGGAATATGTTTAAACATTTATTTATTGTTTATCTGAAATTCATATTCAGCTGAGCATCTTGTATTTTACCTAGCAACCCTAAAATTTAGGTATGTTACCTAAATTCTGTTCTAAAAAAATATTTCACTATTTTCACCTAGGTTTTTCTTAGAAGTTTATTATATGTGCCCTTTATCTCAGTGATTCTCAAGGTGTGGTCCCTATAAATTTTCAGGCTCCACCTCAGGCGTATTGGGAAAACCCTGATTCAGCAATATTTGTTTTGACAGGCCCTCTAGGTGATTCTGATGAACGTTTAAATTTGAGAACTGATATATCTCAACCCAGCTTGCCTTTCTACTAGCATAATCAACTTCTACAAATCTGCGTCCCTAAGAAGCCAAGTTAAAATAAAATAGTAGTGTGGAATTCTAACAGCTTGAACTACCAAGGAAATATTCCCATTGATTTCAGCCAAATAAATCATATAATAGGATCAGCTTCAAATAATTAAAAATTCATTTTTTACAGCATTCATCACAAAATTGGCAGTCAGTAACTGAGTAGAGCTACTTTGTTATGACCATCATTAAGCATTCTATATGAACATTATTCACATTTTTTTGATGAGTGGTGTGAAATCACTCAGGATACAGACTTGACTCCAACAGGCAATACTTAATAGTAAACTATAGCAAAAACCATTTGGCTCTAATACATGCCTTGCCTGAGTGAATGAGACCCTTTGGGCCCCTGCCTCTTAATACTTGTGTTACCAGAAGAAGCACTACAATGAACCCTGAACTATGATTTCATTTTTCATGAGGAAAAAATAAGGAATAATTGAAAATGAACATAATAGTTTAAATAAATGCTGGCTTCAATAAAGTGGGTTTTTCATAAAAGTATATTAAATTGTATAACATGGAATTAGTTTTGTTTTATCCAATTTTTAAAATAAGGCAAGTACCCTGGGCAACTCAAAGGTTCATTGTACATTGTAGGGAGTCAGGGGAGGGTGTAATTTGGGTCATTGTTAAATTGCATTTTATAAAAACAGATCTTTTGTGGGGACACATACAACCAACATGAAATATGGTTTCACCTACATAGGAAGACCAGAAATAATGTGTTCTGAATTATTATTTTTTTTAAGATTTTATTTATTCATTCATGAGACACACACACACACACACACACAGAGGCAGAAACACAAGCAGAGGGAGAGGCAGGCTCCATGAAGGGAGCCTGACATGGGACTTGATCCCGGGACTCCAGGATCACGCCCTGGGCCGAAGGCAAGTGCTCAACCTCTGAGCCACCCAGGGATCCCCTGTGTTCTGAAATAGAACAAATGACAGCTTCCTTTTGGAAGCCGTCACGAGTGTGAGACGTGTATTTTTTTCCTACTAAATCTGGCAACACTAACCTATACAGGGGTCTTAGCAATTATTTCTTGATTGTGAAGAGATACACCTCAAGAGATACACCTATTAAGATTATAGGACTTGTGTTACTTTGATTTAGATGACAAGGACAGGAAAGTTTCTTCATTTGTGTCTTGAGTATGTTTATAGAGATGAACAGAATATTCTATTTGCTACCTATTTCATAAACAAATTGTTAAGATAAATGAGATGATTGGAGATGATGCTAGTTACCGTTTTAGTGTGCAGGGCACTTTGTGGGGTCTGAGGGTGGCGTAGGCTCTGCTCTTGGACAACACCCAGATACAGGCTAGTGACTTAAGACATTTTGTGAAATCTGATGTGGTTGTAGGAGACTCTGATGTATAGGGCTCCCAGGATAGCCACACTTTCTGTAGGAACAGGCCCAGCACAGGCCAAAGAGGGGTTGACTTGGGAATGGTGTCAATGTTCAGAATTTCTGACTTGTCATTGAACTGAGCTTGATGAAATTTCATTCAACTAATTCATCAGCCTTACTCCACTTCCTCCCATATCCAGAGTGATACCGTAAACCAGGAGCCAGGGCATCCTTGGGATGGGTCTGCTCTGAATGACTAAGCTGTTCTTCTTGTTTAATGGCTAGGTGATCCCTTCCTGCAAAAATATAGGGATGGTCTCCAAATCTTTGGCATTGCTTTGCATTAAATATATATTAGCACCATTACAGGTTACCTTATTTCCTGGCCTTGGACTCTTCTATCCATGATTAGTTTTGTATTACAAAATAGGTGCCTGACCTAAGTGAGTACTATGCCACGTATCTCTGCAGCTGGAATCCCAGGGAAGGAAAGGTTTACTACTTTCAAAACATAAATGTCAGAGATTGAGTTCTTCGATATTAAATTAATCTTTCTCCCGATAAGCAGTCAGAGGTTTTCTCAAAGTCACATTCTTGGAATTAATTTAACTTCAAATGAGTAATGTGATTATAGATTAAAAAATAATTAAGTTAAAATCAGAACTGTGAGTTAACATAATTTCCTTAAGTAATACCTAAGGCTATATTTTTGGAGAGATTCCTCCAACTATCATTAAAGATGATTACTAAGGACAAGGAATTAGTACTATGAGAAGTAAACAAGCAAAATGCATAGTCCTAACCTGAAGTTTTGGAGTCCAGTTCAGTTTCCATAAAGATGAAAATCATTTAAGTCTGAATATGAGAGTTTAAGAATAAAACAATCTGATTATTTTAAGAAAGGAATTTAATTACAAAGCCATGTTTATAAATTTGGTATTCCATGGTGGTTTTTTTTTTTTTTTTTTTTTACTTTTGTCAGTTCTTTCACCATTCAAGTAGATATTTCATACTGGGAAAATTTAAATTCTAATCTCTATCCTCTAAAGAATTTTGTTAATCTTTCATCTAAGAGTTGGAGGGAAGAAAATAAAATAACATTTATTTGAGTCTAACATGTGTAGGTTATTTGAGAACACTTTATTTAATGTAGGGGTTTTTTATAACATCTTTATTAGCTCTGAAAATGGATGTGGACACTGATTTCTGCACTAAAATATTAATATGATTAGGCTTTTTGCTAGTTATATTTTCTTTGGTTTTGCTGAAATTAAGCCAATACATTGTATATTCCATTATTTTAGAATTCCTTCCTTGTGTTAAGACATTTGCTGTGATTTAAAAAAATGTATCTAGTGGTTAATGATATGCTTTCAAAAGAAACTCGTAGGCCTGATTTTGTAATGAGCTGCACATATGGTGCACATCTACCTCAATTTCTTGGACAGTCAGAGGGACTCATGGCCACAGGCGGTTGTAAAGTCGGCCAGGAGCCTTAAGGAATTTATAGTGAAATCTTGCATTGATTATAAGGATTGATGTCTTTGGCTTGTAATTTTCTTGTGAATTTAGGATTTTCTTTATGCAGCAAATCTACATCAGTCTTTCAAAATTATCAGAGGATTCTTGAAATTCCTCTAGGCCACATCTCTATAGAAACTTCAGTAACCCAGTTGTTGGCCATGTTCGCTTTATGTGTCTGTTTCCACAATTCAGACTCAGCCTCAAATCTAACACAACACTGAAAAATATTTTTTACTTTGCTGTTAGTTTTATTGGGGGATGGGGTGGGGGTGGGGAGTGTACTATCTGTTCAACATATTTTATCATTGAAAATAGTTTAATTTCATACCAACAATTCTTAAAACCCTTCTTACCCTGAGTATACAAAATCGGATTTAATTTAGATTAGGAATTTACGACCATTCAGTTAACTTAACCAAACACGAAGGTCAGCCAACAACTACTATAGAACAGGTTCATTTGATTAGAGGTAAGAGTAATCTGCTCAAGCTATTTTAAGTAAAACTGAGGAATTTATTGGTAGGATATGAAACTATCTCTCAGAACCCAAGGGAGAAAGTGCTATGAAGTCTCAGGCAGGATGAGAACTGGAAACTACAGAGTTGTCTGCAACCAAGGCATTTATTGTCTCAAACTCTTCCACTGAGTCATTTCCTCTGTTAAAACTGGTCTGTTCTCCAATATCTGCATGCAGCACGGCTCTCTGTGCCTTCTTGTGCATCCATAGCCAGACACATCCGATTGTATATCTCTGTAGCCTCGTTAATTAACATCTTATTTCCACGTGTTGAAAATTATTAGGCATTGGGAAGAACGTATTAATACACGTAATTTTAAATTAGTGTTCAGTGATAAGTTTTTATTATCCTTTAGACAGAAGACATTTTTAAGTTTGGGAAAGGTGACATTTGTGATGTGAATGTTAGAACTAGTAGCAAATGTGATGACGTCAGCCAGTGCCTTCAGTTAGATATGAGGACAAAATGAATGAACTGGCCGGAATCTTGTTGACAAATGTCAGGTGGAAAACAGAAATTCTGACAAATATGCTAAAAATTATTTGAAATGTGAATGCTTATTAACCAGTAACAGAGTAAACAAATTCCATTATGTTTGGGGACATTCTCAAATTCTAGTATAAATCCATTCACACTCAAGTGCAACTTTGAAACACAATGAACACCAGAAAACTGCTAGAATTTTTCTTAGCAAAGTAAAAGGACAGTTAGTCAAAATTCCTGGTCTCTAATGCACAATATGAGGTGAATAGAAGGACAAAATCCTTAGCAGCCTTATTCATATCATAACAAATTAAGGCAAGAGCCACTAACTCAGGTCATAAATCCCATGAAAACAGGAAATATAGTCTCTGTCCTGTTATAGGTTTTGTTTCATTGTTGTTGTTGATTTGTCTTGGTGGGAGAGGGAGACTGCAGATTGTTAAAAACTAGCATAACCTTCCAAAACAATTGTTAAAAACTGCTGCTTGATCTACACTTACAAATAATATTGGTGGGACACTTAACTAGAAAACAAATGTTCAAAAGGTGATTGGAGATTTGGTTAAATAACATGGATTGTGATAGTCTTACAATTCTCACCAAATGTAAACTTTTATGCCATAAGGTCATCTTAGACTCATGGATCCATGTATTTGTGAATTCAGCCTTCTATGTAATATTTTTCTTTCAAATACAAGCCGAACGTAAGAGGATCCATTAAAATATGTTGTTTTGCCAAACCTGGTAATTCATGCAGCTGAAGAAGAAAAAAATTTTTTTAAAGATTTTATTTATTTGGGGGACTCCTGGGTGGCTCAGGGGTTGAACGTCTGCCTTCAGCTGAGGGGGTAACCTTGGGTCCTGGGACTGAGTCCCACATAGGGCTCCCCACAGGGAGCCTGCTTCTCCCTCTGCCTGTGTCTCTGCCTCTTTCTCTCTCTGTGTCTCATGAAAAAATAAAATAAAATAATTATAAAATAAAATAAGTAAAATAAAATAAAATAAAATAAAATGTTTTATTTGAGAGAGAAAGCTAGAGACAGAGCATGAGTGAAAGGAGAGGGGCAGAGGGAGGGGCAGAAGCAGACTCCCCACTGAGCAGGCCGCCTGAGTCACTTGATCCCAGGACCCTGAGATCCTGACCTGAGCCCAAGGCCGATGCTTAACCGACTGAGCCATCCAGGTGCCCTTGAAGAAGAGAATGTTAACCCATTGGCAAGTTTGTGATGAATTACAACATAGAAGGTAGATTGAGTGTGATGTGAATCCTCTGCTCAGAAGTCATTTCTCTGCATTCAAGAGGGCTTACCCAGAACATATTCTACTCACTCCTGCGTGTGTAAGGGAGCTCTTCCTCCTTGAAAAATCCAGGGAGATTGTTCGAAGCACTTACTGAGTCTGAAGAAGTACTAAAAAACACATGATCAACAAACTTTCTAATCATTCTCCCCAACAAGACTACATCTACAAGTGGCAAAGAGCCAATTTGTTTATGTGTAACAATGGAATATTCCTCAGCCATTGGAAACGACAAATACCCACCATTTGTTTCAACGTGGATGGAACTGGAGGGTATGATGCTGAGTGAAATAAGTCAATCGGAGAAGGACAAACATTATATGGTCTCATTCATTTGGGGAATATAAAAATTAGTGAAAGGGAGTAAAGGGAAAGGAGAAAAACTGAGTGGGAAATATCAGAAAGGGAGACAGAACATGAGAGACTCCTAATTCTGGGAAATGAACAAGGGGTGGTGGAAGGGGAGGTGGGCGGGGGGTGGTGGTGACTGGGTGACGGGTACTGAGGGGGGCACTTGATGGGATGAGCACTGGGTGTTATGCTATATGTTGGCAAATTGAACTCCAATAAAAAAAAATTTAAAAAAAAGAACCAGTCTGTTTTCACCATTGTTTTAAAATCTAAACTTGACACATTCATAAGATAGATTCAAGATATCGTTTCAGTTTATTGACTGACAGTCACACCATTTTCATTAGGAATATTTTCTGTGTCCAATCCTATAAGAAAACTCAATGAAATACCTTTTACCATTTTAGAATGCACACATGTGAGATGAAAGTCTCAGTGATAAGCAACGAGAAAACTAAAGATGGGATTATTCTATTGATATCAAACCTTGTTTTCATCTAAGACCGAATGATATCAAGCTGTTATCCTTCCATTACTGACTAATCTTAAATTGTTTTATTCATATAATTGAGAAAGGCATTTTCAATTTTTTTTTTTAAGATTTTATTCATTTATTCATCAAAGACACAGTGAGAGGCAGAGAGAGACACAGGCAGAGGGAGAAGCAGGCTCCATGCAGGGAGCCTGATGCGGGCCTTGACCCCGGGACTCCAGGATCACGCCCTGGGCCAAAGGTAGACGCTCAACCGCTGAGCCACCCAGGTGTTCCGGCATTTTCAATTCTGTTTTAAAATTATTAAATATTTTTTTTTCAATTTTTTATTTATTTATGATAGTCATAGAGAGAGAGAGAGAGAGAGAGAGGCAGAGACACAGGCAGAGGGAGAAGCAGGCTCCATGCACCGGGAGCCCGACGTGGGATTCGATCCCGGGTCTCCAGGATCGCGCCCTGGGCCAAAGGCAGGCGCCAAACCGCTGCGCCACCCAGGGATCCCTTAAAATTATTAAGATTCAAAAAATAAATAAAATAAAATAAAATAAAATAAAATAAAATAAAATAATTAAGATTCAGTACTACATGCATTTTATTTCATACTCTAAGTATAATTCCTATTTAAAACACTTTATTTTAGTCTTATTTATTTCTGTATTTATCTTCTATTTATAATAGGCCATAGTGATTTTTCACTTACATAGCAATAAAGTTTTTAAAAATATAAACGTGGTAAAGATAATTTCACTTACGTAAAACTGTAAGCAAATACCATATGCATGCTGATATGCCAAAAATCATGAATATAGAAATGTAAGTAATGGAAGTTTTGAAAACACTCTATTCACTTTCTAATGCAAGAATTAGCCACAAAATTTCCTCCAGATTTTGGGAAGGCTTTAGAATGGGATAGATAAGTTAAATGTCATCTAGAGTTTAAAAAAAAAAAAAAAAGTTGCCACAGTGGCAAGTGAGTACAGTTTAAGAGTGCTCTTTCATAGAACTTGGAATGTGATGTAATACTCAGGTTAACTGTGATAATCAATTGCAGATAAACTTGAATCTTGGATTGAACCAGAAAATGGAAGCCAAGAGCTTAATGCTCATTCTCAGCTCTCAAGCTAAACCTTGGTTCTCAATGTCAAAGTGATTTCAAAGAGGTTCTTTGTTTCTGTGTCTGAAGTAGGTACTAACTCACAGCAGCGTCACTCAATTTCTCCTCTTTTTTTCAGGGTTAACCATGTCTCCTCTCCCCTCTTTGGGGCATTGCATGAATAAAGAACACCTGACAATCATTTCAGAGCTTTAATGGAGGCAACAACAAAGGCCTTTCACATTAGGAACCTCGACATTGGTTCCTCATGAAATCTAAAGAAACCCGTATTTATTCTGTCTGGATATTTAACATAAAATAGTTACATTTTCTAAACCTTGAGACTGTGAAAGGGACCCCAGTGATGGTCATATTATACTTGTCATTTCTTAGGTAGAGCTTTTATAATCTTAAACATTATGGAAATTCCATTCTCCGTAAACTCCGCTTGAAATTACTAATGACAGATTCCAGGCCAGGCTAGATACTTAACAAATATTTATGTGTCCCGAACTCTTGGATATCAAGTGACTGTAATACTGGCTCAGAACTGAAGCTACTTATGTATGCAGGGAGGCAACTAATTAGACCAGTGACCACAGGAGATGTTCGTGTGGGTGGCCTTTGGTCTCCTCAGGCTTCCTCGACGCCAGACTAGCCTCCTGTCCTAGAGCCTGTGAGGTACCAGGGCTGACTGCCCAATTCCAGATTCGTCTTAGGGTCTGCCCTTTCCTCCCTAGACGCAAACGTGGGGGCTCACCTCAGTGAGCTTATCCCCATGAGCCTTCGGACCTTGCTTGTTGGAAATCCTCCATAAGGGGGCCGAGTCTCAGGCATGGGAATCAGATGGCCCAAGCTCCCCCTCAGGGCACACATAGACCCATGTACACACGCACATGATGTATCAAATAAAATGTTTTAAAAACACCCTCTAAAGCATAGGAGCATATTATTGGTGAAGGACTTTTGTGAGGTGACTGATCTCATCATTTCCAAACAACAAGCTTTTTGTAAATCGTCTTTAAATATTTCTGACATTTTTCTTATCTGACAGCTCCTTAGAAGTATCTTCTTAGCTCCTTTCTCCAAAGAATCTATGAAAGCAGTTTTCCTATCCTCTTTTTCTGTTGTCCCAAGCAATCTCCCTCTTCCCCTCAGCCTGCCTCTATTTTCCAGCAAATTTAGCATCGTCGGTCACTGACTCAGGACTGACTACATGTGGTTTCTAAGCACATGGAGGCTTTAGCTATTCCTGTTGTAAGGACAACGATTGGTTTTATGTGATGTCCTAGGAAGACAGACAGGAACATGGAAATAATTTTCCTGGAGGAAGTGAAGCAAGTAAGAATAAACAACAGGACATATGTTCTGTAACCAGAACATACCAGTCATTTCTCATGAGCAGACCGAAAGGATCACACTTTTTGGTTCTAGAGTTAGAAACTTTGCTAGGAATCACAAAGATCTTCCCTACACAACCTAGCAGTGTGAACTGTATCATCAAAGATATGAAAAACCATCAAAGGATTTGCAACAAGTACCTGGTATATCATGAGGTTTGGGTTTTAGAACGATCTCCTGGCTCTGGTATCAAAAAGGGATTCTATCAATGGAGAGGAAGACCGGAGGCTAATGCCTGGCCAGGAGGCTGAAACCCAGGGGAGAAATGGCCAGTCTGTGAATTAGCATCCTGGAAGTAAGAATGAGAGAGAGGGGCAGATGGGGGAGATGAAAAAGAGGACACATTGACAGGCTGGGCACCTGATGGAGTGTCCGTGGGGTTAGTGATGAGAAGGCATCTGAAATGGCCTCAGCCGGCCAGTGAGTTGGATGTGGACTCATGTGGAGAAGGAGCAGTTTTGAGAGAAGAGGTGGTGGATTTAGCAAAGAACTTTATTTTAGTAGATTTTAATATCCAATTCCTTGTAAGTGCCAAATTCATGCATGAGGAAAAGAATTTACTAAGTCTTTGCTATTAGAATTCACTGATTCTGCAGAACAGCTTAATTATAGCACAGACTCCTCCTGAAAACAGAAGCATATCTTTTGTATTTTCAGCCAAAATTACTAGCTGTAGAAATAGTACTTATTTCAAAATAAAAACAATTCTTTGCAGAATTCAGAAAATTCTTATAATTCTACTAACAAGGGAAGATAATACAGAAGAGAAAGGAGCATTTTGCTTTAACCTTCATGTTTTAAAACAGGCTTTCTACAGAATAAGGGTTCAAGGCATGATGGAGAACACGAGAAAGATTGGTCTCAGTCTGAATCGGCTAAAACAAAATAAATGCACACAAAAACTAATTAGAGAAGTTTACATATAAAAAAAAAGGTAGACTCAAAAGTAGACCCCAAATTATGAGACTTATTACTGGAGTTGGAATTAAAAAAAACATTTTATTTTTTTTATTTTTTATTTTTTTATAATTTTATTTTTTATTGGAGTTCAGTTTGCCAACATATAGAATAACACCCAGTGCTCATCCTGTCAAGTGCCCCCTTCAGAGCCCGCCACCCAGTCACCCCCACCCCCCGCCCACCTCCCCTTCCACCACTCCTAGTTCGTGTCCCAGAGTTGGGAGTCTCTCATGTTCTGTCTCCCTTTCTGATATTTCCCACTCATTTTTTTCTCCTTTCCCCTCTATTCCCTTTCACTAAAAAATACATTTTAGATTCCTTACATCCCCCATAGTGACCCTCACACAGGAATTCACTTTTTTTTTTTTGTTCTGTTCTTTTTTTGTGTTTGTCTTTACTATGGGATAAGATATTTTTCTCCAGAATGATTCTCAGGGTTTTTTTTTTTTTTTTTTTTTTTTGATTCTCAGGTTTTTGGATTTTGGTTTATGGATACTTTTATTCATTCATTTGATAGATATTTGCTAAGTGCCCAATGAATGCCCAATGATGTTCTGGATGTTGGGAATACAGCAGTGAACAAAACCAAGTTCCTGACCTCACAGAGCTGATATTCTCGAGGAGCAAATCACAAATGACAAGTAAAAATATAATATGCCAGACTGAGAGAGCTCCAGGAGAAGAGAAAGCTGTAGCAGGGAGGGGAGTTAGGAGACTAGAGTCGGGGGCTGCTTGGGGAGGTTCTTACTGTTGGGTGCTGTGGAGCGACATGAATATGGGGGGGGGGGTGTTCCAAGTGATAGAACAGTATAAAGAGAATCCTTAGGTTGTAATCAGGTTTTTATTTAATATTGGAATTACTTAGCATGCATGCTTGAAGCTGACTGCATCTGGGCATTTGTAACCCTTCCTGTAAAACACTGAGCCTCAAGGCCCAGACTATGAGAAGGTGCTGTGCTTCCCTTCCTTCCCACTTTCAGTTTTTAGGCTCCCTCTGAGTCCCACATTCTCCCAGCACCGCCATCCAGGCTGGTTTCAGGCTAAAAGGCCATGTTTTCTCAAAACATGCAGTTTGGACCCCCCTCCATGCCCTACAAAGGGCTCCAATTCTCTGATTCCCTGGTATGAAATCAGCTTTTTACTGGATTAATTTGAATTTAGGAGAAAACAGGTGATTTTCTCTTCCTTGTCTACCTAGTTTTTCTCCCAGCTTCTCTAGGGCTACAGTTCTCCTGGAAGAGTAAGAATTAATGAGTTGGTGAAAACATCGGTAGAGAGCTGAATTCAAAATAACTCGAGAACTATAAATTTCATGACTGAGACGTAATGGCACAGCTTTAACTTTAATTGGGCAAGAGACCGAATCATATTTTTTAAAATATCCTCTTGCTACAACTTGTACTCTGAGAATATCTTAAATTGATTACATTTTTTGTTCTGAAATATATCGAAACTGTTCTTATAGTCATTCTGATTTCTTTTCTTCTCTCCATTGTTCTGCTGGTGCCAGAGTCCAGGACCCCCCGCCTTCCCTCACCCCCCACATCTGTTGTTCAGTGAATGGAAACAGTCTCCTAAGTGGTGTCAGGCTCTCTTCTCCAAAACACTAAGCCTGGTTGGTCTCAGTTATACCTTCTATCATGTTCCATAAGTGCCCAAAGGGTTTATTGGCCTGCAGTCAAAAAGTACCCCCATATTTCAGTTTGTTGGTGAGGCCGGATGCAAAATAAGGATGGCTAGTAGGTGCAGGTAATAGTTGGGTAATAAATGACTTCTCCCCTTTCAAGTCTCAGTGGCTTCTTAAAAACATTGTGTGTGTGTGTTTCTGTTGCTGCTGTAATCGATTACCATAAACCTAGCACCTTCGGACCTCACAAATGTAATATCTCAGTTTTGTAGGTTAGAGGTCTGGCATGGGCTAAAATAAACAGGTCAGCAGTGTGTTCCTTTCTGGAGGTGCTGGGTGAGAATGCATCTCCTTGCATTTTCCAACTTAAAAAAAAAAAAAAAAAAAAAAAAAAAGAAAGGGCAGCCCGGGTGGCCCAGTGGTTTAGGGCTGCCTTCAGCCCAGGGTGTGATCCTGGAGACCCGGGATCGAGTCCCATGTCGGGGTCCCTGCATGGAGCCTGCTTCTCCTCTGCCTCTCTCTCTCTCTCTCTCTCTCTCTCTCTGTCTCTCATGGATAAATAAATAAAAATCTTAAAAAAAAAAATGTGTGCAAGCTACACATTAGCAGCTGTGGGTCAGCTGCCATGGATCTGTTCCATGTGCCTTTTCATTGTGGGGCTCAGCCTGAAGGAACCAACCCTAATGAGAGATGGGAAATGAGCAAGTGCTCCAGCTGAGTCAGGACTCCCTTTGGAGCTTCTGCTCAGAGCTGGCACACTGCCACTTCTCACATCCCAATGGATGTGCTAAGAAAGCCACCTATTTACGGGAAGCAGTGTGGGTCACAGGTCAATGAGCCCCTTACCTAGGAGGGAGTAAATATCTGGAGACAAGATTAAGGGGTAAAGCATCTAGTATTTAATGTTTGGCATATGGCAAATTTGATGTAAGCATTATTGTTAGGACGCCTGGGCGCCTGGGTGGTGGCCCAGTAGGTTGTGTCTGCCTTCATCTCGGGTCACGACCTCAGGGTCCTGGGATCGAGCCCTGTGTCTGTCTCCCTGCTCAGCCAGTAACCTGCCCCTTCCTCCCCGCACTGCCCCCCCGCACTGTCTCTCTCTCTCTCTCTCTCTCCTTCAAATAAATAAATAAAATCTTTAAAAAAAGTATTATTGTTAGCCTTTCCTGGTACCGGGCAAATTCCCAACCCTGGCTCAGTGTGATGATCCACCTTATCTTTCCTCCATCCAATCAGTAGAAGACTGCTGGGAATATTACATAAGTCTGCTGAATGGTGTCCCTGTAAAATCAAGATCTTCACATCACCTGGATCCCCAGGGCTCCTCAGCATTTTTATTTCTCCTGGTTCAACTTTCCCCTCCCACTCCCTTCAAAGTCTATTTCAAACTTTTACCATAAATGTCTTCAAATTTCCGCAAGACCCTCTCCCACTTGTCCCCCTGTAGATAACTTACTCATCTGACAAGCATAAATCAGAAAATTAAGCCCATCAGGTGGGATCTCATTTCCATTTTTTGGTGTATCCAGCCAATCTACAAATTTGGCTAAGCCTATTCTTATCCTTACTGCCTTTTGTCTGGAAGCCAGTGATTAGACGTCTATTCTTCTGTTCGAGGCTACGCTTTTCACCTGCGTTCTTCCTGTTAAGTATTCCTGCCTCCTCATTTATGTCACTTATCACCTATTTTCTTTTATGTTTCCAACTTTTTTCTTACTCTGTTCCTAAAGGATATTTGAACCATGTCACATTCATCCTCATACCTCCTCTACAGCACGGCGTAGTATTGTTGCTGTAACATGTGTTTCATATATATATTTGTTGGATGAATGCACAGTAACCCCCAGAACCTTCCAGTAGTCAGCAGTGTCTTCTCACGGTCAGGCTACTTGCTGCCAACTCTCCTTCTATCCTTGTATTCTTTACTCATATTTTTTGATAATTCACAATGGCTATGGTCTGATTTGCCACTGATAAAACAGTCAATACACAGCAATTACTATGTCACAGACACTCATTCTAAGTGCTTTATGTCTGTTAACAAATTTAATATTTATAACAACCCTATGAAGTAGGTGTTATTTTATCTCTAAAACTAGATACACCAGAGGAAACACAGGCACAGAGGGGTTGTTAATGTATAGCTAGTGTGTCTTTTCCTGTATGAATATGGAGAAAAATTAAAAAAAGATAAATGATAGAGAGAGAAAGAGAGAGAGAGAGAGGTAGATAGATAGAGAGGCAGATATAGACATAAACATAGATTTAATCTGGTTTTAGCTAGTAAACACTGAAGCCGTAGGGTTTCCTCTTGGGTTTTTTCTTATAGTAACTGATGAGGTCCATAAATAGGTATCCTGAAGGAGCCAAAATGTTCACAGAAATCATCACTTAGCTGGTATGTGCATCAGAATACAAATGAAACACCCCTCCTCCTCCACTCTTTTGGCTCTTGATGAAGCTTAAGTATTTAACTTTCATGTTGCTTTACTCATTCTGCTGTTGCCACAGCAACTAGAGAATGCCTTTCCTCTGCTCTTGTAGGTATCTGACAAACACAGTTTTTTTGAAAAAAGGCAATGAATCACATTTTTAAAAAAACAAGTGGTCAACATGGAGAACTATTATTTATGAGTTTCTTAAGACTTAATGAAATAGACTTTGGATTTTTTTTTCCTAGCAAAATTCTGTCCATTTTAAGCGCACATCATTCTTGTATAATATTGGAAGCTAAAAACTGAGGTTTTATTAGCTTAGAATTATACCAAATATGGAACTCCAACATGTGCTCACCTATAACTTACTTATAATTTTTCTATCATCTTGGAAGGGGTGGTAACTTTCTGAAAATTTGCTTTAACAATCTCATGTTCCGCATTTAGGAAAAAGTCATATATATTTCCTTTGCCATTTTCAAGCTTCTTTCCTTCTTCATTTAGGCATTTTTAACAAGATATTCTAGTGTATTAAGAAACTCTAAAGTTGAGACTGAGACAAGTGATAGTTGACATACTGTTGTTTTAATCAGGACTCATTGGATTGCAAATAACACAAACTCAGCACAAGCTTGATTATGTGAAGGAAAATATATTATGGGCTAGCTTGGGTATCTCACAGAACCCAGAGGTAAAAAACAGCAGCATGGTAAGAAAGGAGGATCTGATGAAGATCTCAAATAATGCTTGGATGTTCTCTGCCATTCATTTCCATATGTCCTTGCTCTTTGGCTCCACACTTCTTTTTCTGTCTCCAAAAACTGGCTTTAGTCACACAATTGAAATATGAACAATGACAACATCTAACTGTTGCCCCTTTTGGCCAGAGCCAGTAGAGAAATATTACACTAACTCATTTTCTTTAATCTAAAACAAATAATAAACAAAGAAAAAAAATCTTTGGCGAAATGAGGAAAAGGGACTCCTCATTGATCCAGTTTTGGTCAGATGCCCCACCCATAGAACAATCAGTACTGGCCTTGAGGCAGGGTCATGAAAAAA
Source organism: Canis lupus familiaris (assembly GCF_011100685.1). NCBI lineage: Eukaryota > Metazoa > Chordata > Mammalia > Carnivora > Canidae > Canis > Canis lupus. The sequence goes on from NC_049233.1 coordinate 69,344,671, forward strand.
AAATGGTTGGAAAAAAATGGATCCCAGTAGAAAAAGAAAATTCAAGCTGTGGAAAAGAACTTAAAACAACAAACTAACATAAAAGGAGATTTCAAAATGGAATGTGCAAGCCCAGCTGAAAGAATCTTTCTTTTTAAAAAAGGCTTATTTAGTTTTTTGAGAGAGAGAGAAAGAGAGAGTGTGTGTTTAATTGGGGGTAGGGAGGGGAGAGGCAGAAAGAGAGGGAGATACGCAGACTCCCCTGCTGAACTGGTGTCCACTGTGGAGCTCGATCCCACAACACTGGGATAATGACCTGAGCTGAAACCAAGAGTCCTTTGGTTAGTGGACTGAATCACTCACGCGCCCTCACAGTCTCTTTTAAAATAAGGTCAGGAGACCATAAAGGAGGAGGAATTTATGCCCATCCTCATAGAAGAAACTATGAACTTTGTGGCAGCTGCAAGTTCTCAGCTTGGGTATAACTTCCACCTTACCATGAAACTGAATGGCTAGAATTTTTCTCTCTCTCACTGAGATTTGACAAGTATCAATCCCCCATTTGCATATTAACCCAATCAAGCCCAGTTAACTTAGTTGTTTTTGTTTTTTGTTTTTTTGTTAACTTAGTTTTATTCCCTGTTTTGGACAGAGGACCTAAATGAGTACTGTACTCCCCGTCTTTTGTCTTCAAAACTCTGTCCCTTCTTTGTCTTGGGAACATGAGTCAAGTTTCTACCTGATTATGTGTCTCCCAAATAATAAATTTGAATTGCCCAAATAAATGCCTGTTTGCTTAAATTTTCAGGATTTTTTTTTTCTTGGTTGGCACTAATATACACGTACCCTGTTTAGTACTCTCCTAAATGGAAAGATTTAAGAAGATTTTATATCCACAAAAAAAGAACAAGTTACTATGAAAAAGGACTTTTGGAGAACAGGATGAGCTATTGGTAATTTAAAAATTTGCTTGCTAAAATTGGGAAAAAAAAAGAAATGGAGGATAACATTTGGGAAGTCAACTAGAATGTAGTACAGAAATGAAACAAAATGTAAAAGACATAAAATCTCAGTCCAAGGTCTAGTATCTGAATAGTAAGAGTAAAATAAAAGGAGAATAAAGAAAACTGAGAAAAGAAACTACGAAAGAAACCACGCAAAGATGTTTCTCAGAGTGAAAAGAAATATATCCAAAAGGGCCTGTGTACTACTGAGTCTGATAAACTGCCAAAGACCCATACAGAGACATACCAATATGAAATTTTAGAACATCAAGGATAAAAATAAGATATTTAGAAAATTTTAGGAAGGAAAAGGTGGTTAAGCTACAAAGGAATGACAATCAGACTGGTCTAAGATTTTCATTCACATTATAGTAATAGAAAGTAGAAGGATTGATGCCTCTAAAGAATGAAGACACATCATTTCCTACCGAGAATCCTAAATGTAGCCAGAATACCATTGAAGTGTAGTGGCCACTATAAAAAGTGTAGCCACTACAAAATTAAGAAAATTAATACGCCAAAGACTCTTTCTTCAGAAATCTGAGGATGCATGTTAACAAAATAATTGTGTCGACTAAGAAAGAATGACTTAGGAAACAATTTCTACACCAGAAAGCATTGAAAAGATAGAAGAACTTGCATGACTGGCTTCTAGCAGCCTCGAAGGCTAGCACTCGGGAGAAGGCTGGAGGTCCTCCTGGAGGAGTTCTCTGAGGAAGAAGATGGGACTCTGTAGAATTAACAGTAGCATGGAGAGCTGGGAAAAAATTGGGAATAATAACGTAGGCACAAAATTTAATGAACACCCCTCCCTTACCCGGAGCATGGAATAATTAGGGACAGGGAGTAAGCAATGAGGAAAAGAGATCTCAAAGGGCTGAAAGCTAGACATCTGATGTTAACTTATGTGGTCGAATTAGAGCAATGACAAAACCGGCATAAGGTTGAACCAATCCGTTTTTGAAACAGCCCTTAATTTCATGCCAGGACTGATGCCAGAAACACACCCATAGTCCCTTTTCCCAGGAAATTACAATCTGATAGAAAATAGAGGGAGAAATAGAACTACCTGTACCCCAAATATAGAGAAGGCCCCGGGGAGAGCAAAGCTTGGCCCATAAGCCACGTGTAGAGAGCACCCTTTCAGAGCTGGGTGGACTTCCCCGTGGCAGGCCAATACGTGGGAGCTAAGCAACACGCTCACTGGCCACGCCGTCCTGAACTTAAAGCAGCGTAGGCATGGAATGCAGGTTCGATGCACATCTCTTCTTGTCCTTGGAGGCAACTGCTTTCTTAGAGGTCTCGTTTGCCCTTAAATGCCAGGTCGAACTGCCCTACCTGCAACAAGCACAGTTCCTCTGCGGGGTCTTCATTCATCTGTCGACTTCCTGGAGAAGAACAATGGTTTAGGACCCGAGTCTGGTGCTCCAGCTTGGGGGTCACCAGTTTGACTTCCTATAAGGAGCTCAGATCATCTGGTATTTCAGGCCTGCCTTGCCCTAGCCCAGTGCCTCTCGATTCCTGGCCTTCGGGAATTTTCCCTGCCCCCCCTATTCTTTATGTTTATGATACACACTCTCCTTTGACCTGGATCATCACACTGCTACTTTCTGCCTTTTCCTGACTTGGTCCGGTTCTCCAGACTAACATACTTGCAGCCTATGCTGTTTGCTTCTTTTTCCTCTTTTGTCCACTCTCTTCTGCTTTACTAGCCTTGCCTTTCTCCATCCTCACTCTTTAAAAAGTCATTCATTCATTCCCTCATTCATTTGTTCAGAAATATTAGGTACTGTACTACAAATGAGAATAAGAAGTGAAGTATTCTAAAAGATCTCATGATCTGATAGAGGGAAGATCTTGAAGTGGAAGAGTAGAAGACACAAAGCCTTCAACTGAGAAATGATAAATATTTGGGGAACCCCTAGGACTTAGATGCAAGGATGGGAGAAACGAGTTTTGCCTAAGCTGCCTAGGTAAAGCTCTACAGAGGATGTACAAACTGAGCTGCAGTTTGAGGGATGAGTAAGAGTTTGAACAAAACAGGGACTAAGGGAAGGAAGGAAATGTAATCTAAGTGAAAGGAATACAGTATATGAAGCTGCATAATGAGCTACTCCATCCCTGTAGTTACCTCTAGTTATATTCGGTTCTTCTCTTCCCCACGAACACTGTCAGTACCCCCACCATTGGGAGGTAGAGTCAAAGGAATTTTTCTGGAAAGCTCTTATACTGGATAGATTGCATCAACTCTCACTGAAATTCCCCCATTCTTCATCTACTTTGTCCAAGATTTCTCGGGGTATCGTGTTATCCCCAAATCTGGGCAGTGGTGAGATTTGTTAACAAGCTCATCTTTGTAGATATTAAACAGATTATTTGTAATGATAGACCTTGGGGGGATTTTTTAAGCCCGTACTTTGAGATGTTCAAGCAACAGTCTTTGAGGGCAACTTACCAAATGCATTAGAGGAAGTCATTTGGAAACCTCTTTACTGCTTTCAGAAACAAGAGAATTGAACTTCTCTTTTTGCAGCCAATTCTCTTCAGCCACACACACACACAAATGAAGGTTTACTAACACTCTTTCTCCTGAGAACACTATCTACTGTGAGAAGTGCCAACAGCTGAAAGCATCAAGCCTGCCCTCGCACTGTGAGAACACAGCTCTCTCCCAGGATCTGCCCAGATGCTCATTAAAATCCAATGAGTACCCTACAAGGATGTGTTGTTTTGTCCAACATCATAGCTTTCAGAAAGAAAAGAATTTCAACTAGGTGTGGGAAGTCGGGCAAAGTCGAGCACCATGGTAACTGGGTCACATTAACTCTTTAACCAGGAGCTACCAGCAAATGACTGGATGCTGGCCATGCGTCACCATGTAAGGCGTTACAGTTGAACTTGCTCCTGCCCCGTCGAACTTGTGCTATGCCCCAAACTTGCCAGCATCCATTTCCCTTCTCCAGCTTTGGATCTTTCCCCTTTGCTCCTCCTTTGCGTATCTCTGGCACTGATTGATGTTTCCCCTATCAATTCGGTCTCTCTGGACTATCTCGTGGGCCTAGCCATCTTGTTTACTTCTCTCACAACTGCCATCTCCATAAACTGCGCCCACTTCTTCCCGTGTTTACACCACACATGGGAAAGAGCCACTTGCCGAACATTCTTGTCAAACAACGCGGATTACCACCGTCATGCTCTTCTTCAGCGCAGAGAAGTCAGAGAGAGATGGGGACAGATGAGGGCACTAAATGTGGTCCCCAATCTTAAGGAGCCTAAAAATCCATTTGGTTGTCACAAAGAATACATTTATTAAGCCTCACCGTGCGAGGGAAATGTTTATTCCGCGCAAAGAGTTGGTATGTCTTCTTTTGTCAGATATTGGAAATTATAGTATTTAGGATCCTTCTCTTGTTTGCTTTTGCTGTCAGAATGCTTAGCACCAAGTGCTACCATTCGCAGACCATAATTACACAAGCTGTAATTGCTTCCTTTTCTTTGTGGGGCCTTGACTTTCCATGCTTACGACTAACGGGTAGATATTATTGTAAGGTTAAACTCCTCTTAAGCTTTTTCAGAATGGCATGGGTGTAAATCACTAGATGAAGCTTTCTCGCTCTGAGTTGGATAAAGATATGAAGGATGTGCTCATCCAATCTGCACACGAGAAGAGGCTACACAGGACATGTCAGTATTTAGGTTGATGCTGGATAAAAGAGCATTAATTCCAGAGATCTGTCCATGAGAGAGGAGGGGAGGGAAGAAGCCAAGGTCACATGACAGGTGATGGGCTTCGGAGGAGTGTTAGGGGTAAAGAACTTTGTGGAGTGAGGGTGGGGGCTTCGGGAGGAAGTGAGTCATACAGGTCTGTGGGCCAGGAGCGAATTCTTAAGGGATAAAGGGTGAGACTTCTGTAGACTTGCCATAAGGGTGATATTTTGCAGAAAGGGAGATGTTTTTATTAATGATTTTAGAGAAGTATTCCTATATAATACTTTTCCCTCAAGGCTCTTAGAGGTCATAAGTGATGTTTATTTGAATTTGGTGATGCATTCAGTTGGAGATAAGTCTGCTTGGCTTCGTGACATTAATAGAACATAGACTCAGAATGTAGAAGCATCTCAGGAAGCCTCAAGGACAGGTTAGATGGTTAACAGGGAATGCTAATAGGAAGAAAACAACATACTGTTTAGAGTTCAGGTTCAAACTCCAACTGCAAGATTATGGGTTGTGTTAAATATGAGAAAGAATTTAAAGTTTTCATGAACGTGAGCTAAATGAGTGATGTGGGTTTCAAAGAGCAAGTGCTTGTGGGCAGCATGCTCGGAGGGTAGCATGTGAGACAAAAGGGTGGTGGTCCCGGGTGAACTGCATTCCCTGCTGAACACAGAAAGCAAAGAGGAATATTTTTTTGTAAGTGAGTACTGAGAATAGGTAGTGGCCGGATGGAAAAGCAATTAAAAGTGGTGTTACACGGGGACGGCTAAGCAACCTTACGCTTTTAACTCAAAGAAGGAAAATATGAGGTCGAAGGCAAGATCATTATTTTCAGGTATTTGAAGAGAACCCGTATGCCTTCTGGGCAGAAGTGTGTGATTTGAAGGCAGAAAAAACCATGACTGCAACTGGCTTGTGGGGTACCCGCGGGGGCTGTGCCCTACCCGGTACTTCTTTAGAAACCCCCCTGTGCAAGCAGGGAGAGCAAGCATATGGCTGTTAGTAGGCCCTCAACCGATGCGGATTTTCTTCCTGTAATTTAGAGGATATGAGAATGCAGTATGCGTGTGCTGTATAGCTTCTAAGAATTAGTCTAAAACCCATATAGAGAAGCTATGAGAAGGCAGATTTTGGATCATTTAAAAAAAATGTACTTTTGAAGAGAAAGTGAGTTTTCTCAGCAAGCGTGTTTGTTTCCCAACCCAGAAAGTACTCTGACCTAGGCTTTGCCATCCCAGGGTCACCTAAGAAATCTGTGACCTAAGTGACTAGCTTCCTGCTTTGAGCCTTCCAGGGAGGCAGGCTACTGGGACTAGTTTGTCTTCTCTTAGAAATTAGGGATGGAGGAGATGGAGAAGAGATGGAACTTTGCGGATAGAAGTTGGCTGCAGGCAGAAAAAACCAACGCGTTCTTCTGTGAGTCTGGTGCCAAGAAGGAAGCACAGGCTCACCTGAAGGAGGATAACTTGAAGAGAGTTTTTACCAAGTTCTCAGGTACAGAGTCAAGTGGATCAGGATCCCTATCCAGCATCAAGGACAGGTAGGGACAATGTAAGCCTGGAAGGGGGGCATCAGGTTGAGGAGTCAACCTTGCAAGGGGCAGCTTGATGGGTGAAGGGATGCAGGCAGCTCTGGGAGGTCGTGCAGGGAAGGAGCCCAGGGGAAGAGCAGCATCCTGGCCTCGCTCTCCTCCCTCAGTCGCCCTGGGCTCTCCACTGGCCAAAGGCAAGTGAAAGATGGAGAACGAGGGGATGTGTTGATGTTGGCCAAATGGACCATCCTTCCGGGCAGGGAGAAAAGGAGAACTTCTTACTCAGTGAGAAATGTTCAGATGGTGGAACACAACCACTCTTCCAAGCCTTCTTAAGTTCTTTCCTACAGGCACTCTAATGAAAAATGAGTGAAATCTCTCTTGACGAGAGGCACGTTGTCTTTGTTTCCACCCCTCACTCACCCCCATCTTCTCCTCATGCGATTTGCTCTTCTTCAACCCACTACGTCTATCTATAGGTCCTACCTCTGTCTTCCAGATAATACCTACCTCATATCATTATTGGGGTGAATGAGATATTGTAGCAAAGTACTTATTAGCACAACCATTGGTCCATAGTAAACAATAGATTGTCTTGGGTGTTGCTAAATATGACTTTGAAAAAAATCTCTGCAGAAATTAAGGAGATCTCAGAATCATGTTAGACATTTTTCTGTTTTCTACAAGACTATTTCAGTTTGGGAATTAAAACACTAATTTCTTAATCTACCATTAAAAAAAAAAAAAAAAAAAAAAAAAGGTGGGCCACCACAGCAGACCCGCATCTGCAGCCATATCTGAGAAAGTTCTGATGAGCCAGGCTGGGCATCTGTGAGTTCTTTACCAGCACTCAGGCCCTGTTCGCAGTTGGCTAATCCAGGGTACCGTTTTGCCTTTCTGCTCCATTGAAATTGAGTCTCTACCTTCCATGCACGATTCCTGGAAGCCACATAGTTCCCACACCTTTGCATTCTCTCCTTCTTATTGCTGTCATTGCCATTCATTCATTTCTTAATCAATTTATTCTTTTCTTTTTTTTTTATAAATAATTTTTTTTAATTTATTCATCATAGTCACAGACTGAGAGAGAGAGAGGCAGAGACACAGGCAGAGGGAGAAGCAGGCTCCATGCAGGGAGCCTGACGTGGGATTCGATCCCGGGTCTCCAGGATGGTGCCCTGGGCCAAAGGCAGGCACCAAACCACTGCGCCACCCAGGGATCCCAATTTATTCTTTTCAAATTGATTGGGGGCCCTTGGGGATAGAGTGGGAAACATGCCAGTCAGGGGATTTAACTTAATGTAATTTATTTTATCTGATTAATCTTATGAGATTAAAATGTCCTAGAAATTGTCAAAATTTCAGTGTACTCCAAGACTTTGCTCTGTAAACTTAAGAGAAACAAATGTTCATTTCAGATCAGGTATTCTAATTTTTGACCTGGAAAATGTGTCCCTATAGCCATTTGGAAGACAAAAGGTAGAACCAGTGTTGAGTATTCCTGCACCAGTAATCAAACAATAGCTTGGAACGCATGTTCTCCAATTAATAAAGAGTCATCGATAACTAATAATTTCATTTCATGACAATGATAGGTACAGAATGTATATTTAACCGAAGTGCCATAAAATTTGGGATATCAGGATATTTTATAAATAAGAGGCAGTTTATAGGTATCAGAAGATGCTATTTTAAAGTGTTAGCAAGGATGTTCATTTTCTTCAAAATGTATAGGAAAATTAAGAACAATTTTTTTTAAGAACAGTTTTATTAAAATGAATTGCAGTTTCGGCCTATGTACGTGGTTCGAGTATGAAAATATTACGAAGTTAAACAGTCTTCCATTAGATAAGAACTTAAGTTTGTTAGTGATCATTTAAAAAAATCTATTTAGAATTTTTGAAGAAACTAATTTAAGATTTTGCCTATAAGGAACATGGAAAGCTTAAAAGAAATATACTCTCTATAAACAGTCAAATAAAATTAGTACCTAACAAATATTTTTGCAGTTCTTGTGCATAATCTTGAGACTTTGTCACTCTCATATGATGTGGGTAGTAAAATAACTGTGGACTGGACAAGCGACAGTTCTTATTAATTTTGTCTATAAATAGAATTATGTATAAGGTCCACAGAATTAGGGAAGGCCCTGAGGGTTTATCAAGTCCAACCACCTTTCACAGGTCAAGAAATTTAATTTCCACAGATGCAAAAAGAAGGAAAAGATATCTCCAGAAGCCGCCTACCTTTAATCCCTATATCTAAAAATCTTCCTTTCGGATTTTGACTCCCAGCAGGAGGTTGGCGAGACTGAGTTGCCCTTGACCTTCGACGTGCAGCTCTGAACTCTGGGGTTGTCACCATTGCCCCTCGTCTCCACCTGAGTTGTACCATCCATAATTTCTCAAATTAATTTGACCTCATGAGCCCTCTCCACTGTTCTAATGCAGCTGCTTCTGAATATGGCATCTTTAAATTTTCTGAAGAAAAATAATTTCTCTAACAGAAACCAAATGACAATATGCATGAACATTGTACCCAATTATTTCCCAGACTGAATGATCTTCAGAAAGTGCTTATATATATTGTCTTTGAGAATTCTCCTTGTTTTAGCTTTCATTTCAATGTTCATCTCCAGTAAAACCTTAATGTAAGTTAATTCTCAGCGATTTAATAATCGCCTTACAATGGAGCAAGGCTAGGTAATTTTGGTGTTTCTCTTTACATTTATCTAAGATTGAATTTGTCAGGTGCTGAAGTCATTGGTGCTATAACCACATTTTGAAAAAGATGCATTTTATGGACCGTGTTTGTGTACATACGGCTCACTTAATCCATTGCCTCTAACTGTGTTAATAAGTAAGTAATGAAGCCATTTCTGCACCTAATTTCAGCAATAATTAAATTGCATATTTACTTCATTCATTCAAGTATTTATTTGGTCAGGGATGGGGATTGGTGGGAAGAGATAGCAATAAACATGGAGTTTATATTCTATTGTGAGAGTGAGAAGGAAGATCAGAAAACAAACTAAATAAATAAGAAGATAAAGGTGCATAACCAAGTATTACTAATGGATAATACTTCATGCAGATGTCAATGGAGCCACATGACAACCTTATCTTCACATGAGAATTTTATTTTATTTTATTTTATTTTATTATTTTATTTTATTATTTTAGTTTACTTTATTTATTATTTTATTTTATTTTATTTATTTTATTTATTTATTTTTAAACATGAGAGTTTTAAAGAGTTGAGTGATACTACAAGAAAACTTGCCTTTGCCGATGGCTTACAAGCAGAGTTTTAGTTTGTGCGGAGTCTGATTATCATAAGCCAGCAACAAAACCTTCAAGTTATGAATGTCATTTTGTAAAGCATGCTAATGTGAACAGGCATCCATTCTCTACATTAGTATAATTGAAGTGAAAACAAGGAAACAGATTAAATGTAGAAACAGACCTGAGGCTACGTTTCTCTGTATTAACTCCAACTTCTGCTATCTGTTTTAGCACATCAGTGTCATCTGTCACATTGAATTAATGTTTTAATTGTGTTGCATTTTTAGTTTATAATTAGTTCATAATCTTGATTTTTATTTCATAAGTTGTGTAAGTGCTCTAAGCACGAGATATTTACACATTGTCCTACAAAAATGTGTTATCATCACTTACATCAAAACTAGATGTTCCTGATTTAATTTTCTTTAATAAGAATTGATAAAAATATTGATAACCTTTAGTGTTATTAAGATTATGGAAAAACCCTTTCATACACTGGGAAAAGAATGAATTGTTTTAACTTTTGGGGATTGCAAGCCGACAGTACCCATTGATAATCAAAATATTCACTCCATCCAGCTCACTTTGGGGATGCCATTCATCAGAAATAAAAGCATCTACATGGATGGATTTATGCATAAGGGTGATCATTGCAGCATTTCCAATAATGCCAAAATAAAAACCCAAAATATTAGCAAATCAAATTCAGCAAATTATAAAATAAAAAATACTTCATGACCAACTGGGCTTTATCCCCAAATTATAAAACTTACTGTTTCTTTTCTTTTCACTTTATTCTTTTGTGAGTATTCAGTAGAGTTTTCCAGAAATTACATGATGTGTGGTAACAAGGTAGTTTTGAAAGCTAATGGCATGAATTTGTGCTCATGTTTTCTCGTGTTTTAAAACTTTCTTGGTTTCAATTTATAATAAGATAATTACTGGTAGATATAACTCACATATACAGAGCTCTTTGAAGTTCTCAAGATTTTTTTCTTATTATAAAATTTTATTTTCTTATTTTAAAAATAACATCCAGAAATTTCTAATAACTCTTATTGCTAGTATTTGTGAGTCTAAGAGTTCTGTTTTCTTTCAGTCAACTGACTTTTAGTGAATTGGCTTCCTTTTGGGAATTTCTTATAAAAATATTCTCTAAAAATGTATGTATTAGAAAATATTTCAAATATATTTACAAGTACAGAAATAATACAACAAAGAGGCTTTGCCAACAGTTCAGTTCTAATAAATGTCTTTCATATTTGCTTCAGATCTTTTTTCAGTTGATAATTTTTTACAACAGTTTATGATTTACAGGAAAAATTGGGAATATAATAGCAAGAGTTCCCATGTATTCTGCACCAGTTTCCCTTATTAACATCTTAACGGGGATCCCTGGGTGGCTCAAAAGTTGAGCTTCTGCCTTCAGCCCAGGGAGTGATCCTGGAGTCCCGGGATCAAGTCCCACATCGGGATCCCTGTATGGAGCCTACTTCTCTCTCTGCCTGTGTCTCTGCCTCTCTCTCTGTGTCTCTCATGAATAAATAAAATTATATATATATAAAAAAATCTTAATGTAGTAGGAGACATTTGTCACAATTAATGAACCAATATTGATATATTATTGTTTTGTGCAATTCATACTTTATTTAGATTTTCCTAGTTTTTTACCTGATGTATTTTCCTTTTTTTTTTTTTTTTTTGTCCTAGGATCCCATCCAGGATACATTATGTTTTGTTTTCACATCTCATTAGGTATCTCCTGGTTGCGACATTTTCCTGGACTTTCCTGGGTTTTGGTGGCCATGACAGTTTTGAAGAGTACTGGTGATGTATTTTGTAGGATACTCCTCTAGCAGACTTTGCCTTGTGTTTTTCTCATGGTTAGACTGAAGTTACATGTTCTGGGGACAAAGAACACAGAGATGAAGTGTCATGTTCATTGTATCATATCAAGGTACCTGGTATCAATATGATTTATCTCCCTTGATGTTGATCGTGGTCACCTGGCTAAGGTACTATTTGTCAGGTTCCTCCTGTGTAACGTTATCCTCTCCTCCCTTCCTTTCTGCACTGTACTCTTTAGAAGAAAATCTACATGTAGCTCACACTTAGGGGCTCCTCTTCATTGAAGACAGAGTATCTGTAAAAATTATTTGGAATTCTTCTGCATGGCAAATTTGTCTCTTTTCTATTTATTTGTTTCTTTGTTTATATCAGTGCTAATCATGAATGCTTATTTTATTTGCTGTGTTATAATTTCTTCCGACTTTATTTTTGTTGCTAAAATTGCTCCAACTTTGGTCATTGACCAATCTTTCAGTTGGCTCCTATGCACGTAGGAAATATTTCTACCACTGTAGGCTTGTTTGTTTCTTTGTTTATCATTCCCTTACTCTCTGGTGTTATAAGACACTCCAGGATCATCTTGTGTATTTCTTGCTCTATCCTTGAGAAATGGCTGGTTCTAGGATCCTTTTACTGGAGAACAGTATTAGAAACTAAGATCTGAGCACTTCATGCTCAGTAATTTTTAAGAATTTTAAAGAGTCCTGAGACTGAAAGTTTTTAATTGCTGGTGTCCACTGACTAATACAGCTACCAATTAAAAATTGTGAAGAATTATCTTATATGAATGCATAGGAGGACACAGCATATTAGATTTAGATTTGAGTCAAAGCTCTTTGTCTTAGAGGCAGTGTGGCCTTGTACAAATTACCAACTTTTCTGATTAGTTCCTCAGGCTCACTCAAACTTGACAAGTGAACTTTCACTTATCTGTAATTTTCCCCAAAACGTAGTGATACACACACTTCTACCTTCATGATATCTCATGATCTATAGTAATCATTTACTGAGGTACTGTATTTTTAATCCATTATATCATTTACTTGTTACAGCAGCACTATGAGGTTTATGCTCTTCTTGTCCCCATTTCAGAGGTAGGGAAACTGAGGCTCAGATGGGTTAAGCTAAAGTCTGAAGTTCCTCCTAATGTGCCAGGGACATATTCAGCTTTGATTAATGTTATCTCTCTGTCTTCTTCCTAACACATAACAAATAACAGTTAAAGAGTACACCTTTGGCCGGTCTCATAGGCCAGGGAGTTGCGTACCTTATGTTAGTCCTGCCAGAGTGTCTCACAGACTCAAGCATGCTGAGGGCTTATTTAGTGAGTCCCTTGGCTAGAAACCATTCTCATCTTGCCAAAGTTAAAGTGGCCTATATAAATACTCTTCCAGAACTGATGTGGCAAAGACATAAGTAACAACAACAACCATCAAAAATAATAATATCTGACAGTACTTGAGATTCTGCTCTGTCAATCACTGTCAATCGTTAGGTTCAATATTTAATATTTATTATCTTATTTCATTCATAAGGTCTTAACTATTCCATTTTTTAGGTGGGACAACTGAACACCAGAATGATTAATTTTATTTCCCAAAGTGATGCAAATTGTTAGTGGCAGAGCCAGTGTTTGAAGCCAGCACTGTGTGATTCCAAACCCATTTACTTAGACATTATACAAGGGAGAACAGCAGTTGCTGGCAAGTGGGGGCTGCTCTGGGCATTTTTGGGAACTCAGTAACAGCAACAAGCTTCCCTTAAGCTCTAGGATTGCAAAGATTTGTGCAATGCAAATAAAGAGTAGGGCTTGTGAAGGTTGTAGAAGGATAGTTGATGAGGACTTTATGCTGAAAATCTGAACACTGTTTACTGAGAATTTTCAGCAGGAGGCATGAAAGTGCTGTTATGAAGAAGCCAAGATCAACTAGCACAGGAAAGGGGATCACATACAACCACAGAAGTAGGATGAATGATGAGAAGTTAGGGAGGAATAAACAAAGGATATATTTCTCAGACATTTCTAGCAAATTTTATCATCATTTTCATACCGAGGAGAGATTGGATATTGACATTTGACCTCTACTGTCTTTTATTGGTAGTGTGGTTATATGCATTATGGCAGATTGCATTTCTTCAAAAAGACTGTGATGGTTAATTCTATGTGTCAACCTGACTGGGCCTCAGAATGCACAGACCTTTGGTCAAATATTATCCTGGGTGTGTCTGTGAGGGTGTTTAGATGACATGGACATTTGAATCAGTAGACTGAGTAAAGCAGATTTCCCTCCCTAATGTGGGTGGGTCTCATCCAATCAACTGAAGACCTAATAGAATAAAAAAGGCTGGGAATGAACTCCTGTGGGTTAACTGCTCAGAGTCCTTCCCTGAATCCTCATTGAGTCCACACAGGAGATGAGAGAATGCACGTGGAGAAAGTACAATTGTGCTTTTACTGTGTTGGCTTGGCACTCTCACCCCCATCTGCTGGCAAGGAGTCACCAGGCTCTGGCTAGATGCAAGTTAGCTCATGGAAGAGAAGAGAACATGGATTTAGGTAAACACGATGAGTCTTGGGCCCATAGAAACCTTGGATTAAGTAGAAACAAACAGGAAATTGAAGTTAAATATTGGGAGACTAGGTTGGGCTGGCAAGCTGGTAAATTGCTGCAAGCAATAGTGCCTGATGGACCTGTTTCTGATTATATGTGCAACATGCTATATGTAATTATGCTCAAGTGCTAGAGTAGAAGCTATTAACAGCAGTTTGATTTATTGAAATAGTATAATTATGAAGACCTTTTTTTCTTGTACTCTATTTTTTTATTCTTCTTTTTTTTCTTTTTGTAATGAGAAGAGGAACGATATAGTTCAGAATAAAGTAAAAGAATTGCTTGAGTTAATGTTTGCAATATATTTATAGAATGTCACCAGAGTAGCAGAAATATTTTATTCTAAACCCAAAATGTAATTTATCCAAGAATATGTCCTAAGGGTTCTTTTTCATTGAGTAATTTATCAAGAAGTGAAAAAGCATTTGTAATATTGAGTGTACTTAAAAAATTAATTAGAGAATTGTAAACATACCCAATATCATATCTTGCTCTGTTTTAGTGCCAGATAATTGGTAGATATCATTCACTTCAAGAATGATAAGTGTTTGGAATTAAAATGAAGACTGAATCCACATCAACAATAAGTAAAAAAGTAAAATTTTATTCTGAGTTGCATGCCGGCAGCCAGTATGCTCGTTCCTAACATTTATTTTTTTAAGTGTTTGTTGATTCATTGACCTAATAAGTTCGACTAACCAAGATCATTAAAGTCAAAAGTCTCCAGTTTGAAAACATAAAATACTGTTTGGGATACAAATAAGACTCAGCTTCAATATAGAACATTTTTAGTAGGTAAAGATGATTTAAACTATCATTGGAGTGAACCAGTAGTACATAGGATTGTAGTCATGGATGGTTGAAAATTAAAGATAATACGTGACCCAGCATAGACTCACCTAAGGACTGTTAGGAATGCTTTAGTCAATTTTAAGTTAGCTTTAAGTACTAAACTTATTTTCTTTTTTTTTTTTTTTTTTTTTTTTTATTTTTTTTTTTAAACTTATTTTCTTAATTTTTTTGTTAAACAGAAACAATTCTGGAGAATAACTTGATACTCATTTAACTCCCAACCTAGGTTCTTAAAATTTTTTAAAAAATAAGCTTCAGATTAAAAGGTATATTCCAGCATTACACTTAGTATTAAAAATGGCATCAGCTTTAGATTTTGAAAGAATAACAATAAGTCATTTTCATACAGATGAAGCCACCCTATACCTCTCTCTGATCCTACTCAGTCCTCTTCCTCCTCAAAAGTAACCTACAGTTTGACCTTGGTGCTTGTTACCTACATTATGTCTTTGTACTATTTCTACTTATATGGACACCCATTAGCAGATTAGTAGTATATATTATTGCTAGGATTATTTTAAAACTTTAAATGAATAGTACTATGTTGTACAGATATTTATGCAACTTTTCCTTCCACATTATTTTTGTGATCTTTTTCTTGATAATATAAGTGATTATACTTCATGAAGAGTCATTACTGTGCAATATTCCTTTGAGACCATACCAAATATGGTTATCCGTTTCCAATTTATTGCCATGTAAACCTTGACCAACACGAGGGTTGGGGTATTGACACCCTACTCCCAGCATAACTTTTGACTCCCCAAAAGCTTAATTTCTAATAGCCTACTGTTGCCTGAAAGGCATATTGATAATATAGTCAATTAATACAAATTTTTTATGTTATATGGGTTAATATACTGTATTCTTACAATAGTAAGTTAAAGAAAAGAAAATGTTATTAAAAATGACAAAGAAGAGAAAATACATGTACAGTACTATACTGTATATATATATAAATATATATAAATACAGTATATATACACAGTATAGTACTATACATATATTTTCTCTTCTTTATATACAAGATTTATATATATATAATATAAACTTATATATATTATATATATATATAAATCTACCTGTATGTGAACCCCACAGTTAAAACCCCTGTTGTTTGAGGGTCAACTGTGGGTGGTTTTTAATGTTTCTTTCTCTTTTTTTTCTTTCTAAAGAGTGCTAAATGAATAGGTTAGTATGGATTTCTTTGTGAAAATGCAGGAGAGTATCACTAGAGTATGTACTTTAATGGGGAATTATCGGTAAATCACTCTCCAAAGTCAATAGAGATGATCCCACCAGCAGCGTATGTGAAATCCAATTGCTCCATCATTAGATGCTATCAAATTTAAAGATCTAGCAAATTCTTACCAAACTAGCAGGAGTGAAATGGTATCTTCTTTTGTTTTAATCTGCTTCCTCCCTGATTGCTCATGAATTTGAACATCTTTCTACACAGTATTGGCAATTTGAGTTTCTTCGCCTGTGAATTGACTATTCACAGCCTTTACTCCTGTGTTTATTTGATTGCCTTTACCTAATGATTCGTGGAAGTTATTTATAAATTTCAGGTACTGAGCTTTCTCACTTACAAGTGCATTGAATATATCGTCTCAGCTTGCGGTTTCTCTGTCAATCTTATTTAAAGCGCCTTTTGTCATATACAAGTTGTATCCAAAATCTTAACATTCTGTACAGTCTTCTAAAATTTTAAGTTTTTGCTTTTCAAACTTCGTTCATGAAGCAATAGATTGCTTTGTGCAGTGTGTACAATGTGAGACATAATTAGTTTCTCCCGTGTAGTTGATCATCCCAGCACGATGCACACTGCACAAAATATATTTCTCCACTGATTTGCAACGTGATCCTTGTCATTTTTCAGGGATTCCTATATATGTGGGCTGCTCCTGGCTCCCTGTGTAACCGGTTGGGAGGTCCAGAAGCAGTGCTGAGATGGAGTTTGGTGTGTAGGATATTTATTAGAGATTGGCACCTGGGGAAGGAGGAGGAGAAAGTAGGATTAAGCAGATGGGAAGTCAACCTGCGATACAGGGCCAGGAAAGACTCAGCCAACCCTGCAGGGAGCTCTGGATATCCAAAGCCCGAAAAATTGTCCCATGGCTGAAAAGCTCTGGCTTTTATATCCTGCATGATCAGTCTTTGGACGTGGGCCACTTGGGAAGGCAGGCCTCTGCTGAGGTAAATCCTGAAGCAACTGACCCTGGATGATGTCTGTACACAGCATTAGAGGCAGTGTGGACAAGTCCTTTCTGGAAGAAGGTGGATTGCACAGAAGCATCTCTGACTCCATCACAGTATTCCATTCCATTTGCATATTATTCTATCTTACAAGATAGAATTGTAAGAATTAATTACTATTAATAATTAATTAATTAATAATTATTAATATTAATTGCAAGAATTAATATTAATAATTAACAATCTCCCTCCCTGATAATTCTTCATCAGAATGAAACTCTATATTTAGCCTTCTATTTCAATTTTGAAGTTCGTATAGCAAGTTCTAAGAAACACTGGATTTTTGTAGAAATTGTTTTCAATTTGTAATTCAGAAATAAATGACATCTTTATATAATTGTAACATAAGATATATTTCTGCTAATTTGCAGTTTATTTTATAACCTTTCAAAGGTCTTGCAATTTTTCCATGAAGAACTTTCACATTTTATGTTAAATCAATTTCTACTTATGATTAAGATTTCTGCAGCTATTTTAAATGGAGTTTTATTTTCCTTGACTGTTTCGAAAGATTTGTTGCTGATATATAACTGTACATTGAGCTTTGTCAGTTCTAACAATTTGTCCATAGTTGTTTTATATCTTCTCTGTGAAATCATATCACCTTCAAGGTAAAAGTTTTGTGGGTTTTTTTGGCCTAATTTCATTTACCACGTCTTATACTTTTAATTTCTTTATTGTCCTCTTGTAATAGTTAACATTTCCAGTATAATGTTGAAGAGAAGCATTGTTTATTTTCTCATTTTAAAAGGAATGCTTCTAGAATTTCATCATTAACTTTTACTTTAGATGTAAGTTTTTCATAGGTGATTTTTATCTGCCCACAGCTATCTCCAGTCCCAGTCTGCTAAGTTTTCTGCATGAATGAGTGTTGTGCGGTATCGTACACTTAGCAACGTCTTCTGAGATGATCCCATGGATTTTTTGTTTTGCCACCAGAATGCTGTATACTATGTTAATAAATTTTCTGATTTTGTGCCCTGAGCTCCTGAGTTACAAGCAAGTTACTCATGATTCATCTTCCTCTTTATACATTTTATATTTGAGTTTTGTATAACATTTTTACATATGTTCACAAGTGAGATTGGTTTATATGCTTTTTATCTTATACTTTCTCTGATTCTAACTTCCAAGTTATTCTAGTCTTATAAAATGAGGCACTTCACCCATTTTTAATATTCTTTGAAACAATGTGTTGTGCTGGGAAGTATTATATTTTCTTTGCTGGTCGACAAAAGAAATGTGTAGAAATAGGGAGAGGCTGGAGGTTTTGGGGGGGAGAATGAGGTCATTGGGGGTAAGATTTTTATCAATTCAATTGATTCAATGGTTATTAGTTTAAGTTTCTAATCCTTCTTGAGCAGATTTCATAATTTATATTTTTAAAGGTAATTATTTTGCCCTATTTTCAAATTTATACACAAATTTTTTGTTCTTTAAAAGTTTAAAAAAACATGTTTTCCTTTCATTTACCCTTTAAGTCACTTTTTCCTTGATCAGTATTTATATTTGTTTCTATTAGTTTTTTAAAGATAATACCAAATTTATTGAATCAATTGTTATTAGTTTTTGTTTTTATTTTTGTTTCTGTGATACCTCTACTGTTCTTTTGCTAGCTGCTTAACTTAAATATTGAAATAGTTTTTAAATCTTTCTTAATTAAAAAATATATATACTTAAAGGTAAATATGTTCTATTTGGACTGCTTTTAATATAATTAACATGATTTCATAGGTTTATAGGTTTAAATTCAATTTTAAATGCTTTTTTCATGACCAATATGATTTGACCTTTATCAAGCAACTTACTGAAATTTGTATACTTAAATTCTCAACCATACATGCTTTTAAAAATAACTGTTGTGAATTACTGATATGGCATGCTAGACTCAATGGTTATGAGGGGGAAAATCAGGAAGTTATGAGCTTAATGCCATACAATTATGATTTCAGTAAACGCTAATGTGCTAACTAAAATTCTTTTGGGGCACTTGGATGGTTCAGTCTGTTAAGCATCCAACTCTTGATTTTGGCTCAGATCATGATGAGATCGAGCCCTGCATCGGGCTCCGTGCTCAGTGTGGAGTCTGCTTGGGATTCTCTCTCTCCCTCTCCCTCTGCCCCTCTTCCCCGCTGCCCTAAAATAAATAAATTAATCTTTAAAAAATTAAAAAAAATAAAATTGTTCTTTTTATCGTGTGACAATATAAGAGCCAGTCATAAATAACCATTGTGCTTGGCAATGATGACTGTTTTCAAGGGTAAGTGTCCTATTAACAATGTTAGACTGTGGCATGAACTCTTGGTGTTTCCAAAACATTAGAAATCTATTTGGTCTTAATTGTTTTAAACATATCAATTGGACAGTCAATCCCACTTAATTGCCTAATAATCTACTATTTTTAATTATCTCAATAACTTCATGCAGAGGAAGGAACATACATATGTTTGCAGATAAGATAGAAGGCAAAAACGAGTTTTATAGATTACACATTCATAATTTATAATAATTTCTATTATAATATAACATATACTATATAACATATAAATTCAAGTATTATATAATTTATATTATAAATATCATAATTTAATATCATTTATCAAACAGATAAGTTATTTCTTGCTATCACACATCTATAAAAAGTCATCACCAAACATCTGTGGACTTGGTATATTTTTTAAACTTAAATTTCAGACTTCATTCAGATTTTGTCAGCTTTTGTCTCTTTTCTGTTCCAGGATCTAATCCACCATGTTGCATTTAGCTGTCAGGTCTCTTTAGTCTCCTCTAGTTGGTGACAGTCTCAGTCTTAACCTGAATTATTTTTTTCCTTTCTTTCATGTTTCCTTCCTTCCTTCCTTCCTTCCTTCCTTCCTTCCTTCCTTCCTTCCTTCCTTCCTTCCTTCTTCCTGTCCCTGATAATTTTGAAAAATATTGGTTAAGGCAGGTATTTTGTACAATGTCCCCCAATTTGAGTTTATCTAATGTTTTTCCATGATCAGACTGGGGTTATATGTAGATTTTGATTTTATTTTTCTTATAAGAAATCACATATAGAAATAAAATCATGGCTCTAGATCCATTTCTTTCATCAGAGTTTAATTTAAAACTAATTATAACTCTGCATTATAAATTGTTCGACCTGGAAAGTGACAAAGAATTGAAGAGGACCTTTGAAAATTCAGTCATTTGCTTGATTTTGGATGAAAGCTAAAGAAAATGATGTGAAGCCTCTTGTGAATTTAATTTTTCTAATACTAATGCTATTAAAACAAAACACATGAAATATTTTAGAAGTTGCCTTACCCCCTGTGAGAAATATTTTTGTCACTCTATTCCAGACTTGATAAGTTGTGATGCAAGAAGCAAGCCCACTTGTCTCATCCAGAACTTCAAATGCTTATTGATATACATGATATGAAAGTGTTTAGGAAGGAGAAATCACTATTTCACTAAGGATTTTCCAGAATTTCAAATAGTTACTAGTGTAATAGTGGTTCTGTGTTTTAATTGCCAAGATATGCCCTTAAAGAGTGGACGTAAAATTTTTGAAATGATTTTCTTTTTTCCTACTTTGTGTCTGTTCTGATTTACCAAAATTTAATTTTATGACTATTGAATATCATAAAAATTGTGCTTGGATTGACATATCTTTGGGTTTGTATCTATTTAACTTTCATTTTTGTTTTACTTTATGAAAGTATCAGATTGGAGAAGAATGGTTCTTTACCAAAAATAGTTTCAGAAGCACTCATCCAGACTTGGTCTCATCTATTGCAAGACTTTAATGACTATGTTTTTATTTCCAAGATTGACATCCATTTGTTCTTGTTTTCACCTCTGCTTTTTCTTAAAAATTCCAGTTCTACTTTAATGGAATTTTAGTTTCATTTTCTCTTTAAATATCTAATACATATTAATTTTATGGTATTTTTCAGATTTTCATAAAAGTAATTTTGTGAGCTGCTTATTGATTTTTTTTTAAAGTTGGCATTAGACATTTTGGAATATTTGTTTCCAAGTCTTATTTTGACAGTGTTTGCTTTTGACTTTTCCTCTATTTTTATTTCTCTTGCTCATTCTTGTCCTCTGCTGACACTTCTCTGGCTTTGAGTTTGTAATTGAGTCCCTCCCGCCCCACAGGCTGCAGGTCCAGAATCAGGTCCTATAAGTGCATCTGTGATCCTCTACTGTCATGGATAATGGGATCATGATGATCCTGGTATCAAACAAATAAGTAACTGAGTTCACCTCCTGAATTTATGCTTTTTGCATTTTTTCAAGTCAGTATCTTTCTACTAACAACAGGAAACTATTTCCAGTAACTCTTGAGGTCCTGGCTTCAAGCAGATTTTGGCTCGGGTTTTCTAGACTTCAAACTCCCACCCACTCAGAACACCTTCAACTTTTTCTGTCCAGGAAAACCAAATGCCTGGCCCCAACAGCCTACTCCTCGGTGAGAAGCCAAATTGGTCTCTGCCTTCTGTTTTGCTCATTATTTTAGGTTTTTGTTCTATTCTGGACATTGGAGAGGTTTTGAGTCTGGAATTCCTATTTTATATCCATCATCACTATGACAACAACAAAGAAAATTAAACCAAAGTTTGAATTTACAGATCCATCTTGACAAGGAGTATTCGATGTTTCTCACCTCAACTGTTTTGTTGGGAAAGCAAAATTCCAACTTTATCAGGCCAGCATTTAATATATTTAGTGTTTTCTTCCGTCTTACAAACATCATCTCTAGTGGTACCTCTTCAGAATTCCCACTGTTTGGTCTGTGATGATATATTTAAACGAAAAAATTCTTACTCCAGGTATTGAAATTTAAATGAACTAAAGCCTGACCTCAAATTCTGTCTCAGTTATGCTTCCACCCTTTCAGGAACTAGAACACCTTCTATCAAGAACTAGAACGCCATGTGAAAAAACATCATAGAAGTTCATTAAGTGCTCGTTCCTCTTAATCACATCAGAAAAGCACATTACTCTTTTTACAATGAAGCTGGCTTTCAATTATTAGCAACCTTTCATTGCTGGCCTGTATCACCATGAATTGTTTTCAATTTGTTGCCTAACTATTCCACTCTATGGAGTTTGGGGCTGCATGCCAAAACTTAAAGATACTTTGACATGGGGCTAGCCAGCTGGAATTTTTCTTGTGAATAGTTACATTCCTACTAACATGATATATTCCTCTTTAAACATTAACAGGTCGAAGGGAACAGGCTCATTATTTGTGTCTTATGGTAGAAAAGGTCATTTTCCATGGTAAAGCATCCTAAACATATCTTTTGTCCATCTTTCAGCATTACTGCGGTGGTTCTCCTTTCCACTTAGAGGTCCTATAGCCTCTTCGTTAGCCAACTTCTGATCACCTTGTCTTCTCCTTCCTCTTCCCAAGGAGAATGAGAGATGACTTTCATTCTGAGAGTGGGAGAGGGAGACTTTCTTTCTTTCAGGGGAAACTACCAGTCAATGGAACAGTCAGGACACATAGAACATGCACCAGGAAAGTTCTCTGTCTTATATGGGCACCATTCAGCAACCATTCAGTTGCTGCAAGACAACTGCATAGTCACATCAGAGGTGACTAATTCCAGAGCTCTGTAAGAAATAAAAAAAGTGAAAACGTTTGAAATATTACAAGAATTAACCAAAATGTGGCAAAGAGACACGAAGTGAGCAAATGCTATTGGAAAAATGGAGCTGAAAAAAAAAAAAAAAGGAAAAATGGAGCTGATAGCTTGTTTGATACTGAGTCACCGAGAACCTTCAATTTGAACAAAATGCACTATTTGTGAAGCACAATAAAACAAAGAATGCCTGTATGACATTTTTATGCCTTTTTTTTTTACAGTCTTAGTCTTCCAGTAAGATCTGTCACAATGACTTGTTTTCATATATCTTCCCTGTAACCTATTTTATGTAATGTCCAGTTATCTGACCACCGGGGAGATTTTTTTTCAGAGATCTATGTCCTGAATCTAATTTACATGTGGCTATATTAATCTTATGTGACAGCAATGGATGTCATCCTATAACTCTCTTTCTCCTGGGCTAGGTGATTAGAAAGAGAATTAAGAAGACTTTATTCCCATCGTATCGCCAGGCCTTAAATTGAACAGGATGTGCCAATAACTTGGAGCCATAACTGTAAAATCTTTGCATGCAGAGATTCGTGTGAAAATATGACACATCTGGAATAGGAGAGAGAGCAATCTGTTAGCCTATTATTAAAAAATAGTGTTAAATTTCTTATTGCTACTGGCTACTTATGTTCTGTAGCTGAACATGATATGTGAAATGTAGGAGACAATCACCTAACTTGCAAAGTCCATAAGAGTCAGTTGTAATCTCTTCCTTTGGAAACCTCATTACCATGATTTCAGCATATCAGTGAAAGTTTATTTAGACAGCATTATTATGTCACTTTTCTGCAGCTATGCTGACCGGGTAAGTGGCTCTCCAGTTGTCAAGGGTTGAGTGTTATTGCTAGAAACAATGCAGGCATCAAACAAAAAATCAGGGAACTTTCAACACACAGTGAATTTGCAGTAAGTTTGTAGACATTTCCCCTGAATGTTGATTTTGAAAAGAAAATAATTTCAGTAATTCATTAAATCAGCACTTACCTACCTACAAGAATTATGTTCGGTGAAGGACTCTTCTTGATCCAGGAGATACGAAATAGAAAGTGGATTAGATCACTCAGAACGGAAAGTCCCTGCTTGCCGCATTAGCCATATGCTTTGGGGTTTAGGAGATACGGAACATGTCAAGTTGCTTCATAATTCAGGCCTGGGGCTGCCTCTCTAAATGCATGGCTAGTCTTTATTTTCAGACAACATATTGCTCATTAGTCTTTCTCCAGATACCATCTTGGTGTTCATTTCTTCTTTGGCTGCTGGGCTCTGCATTCCGTGGCACCAGTTATGGGATGGGTGACCTTAATTGTCTCCTGCATGTTGTCTCGGCCAGAGTGCCAGCTGGACTGCAAGACTGGTGAGGCTGCCCAGTGATGAGGGTTATGGAAAATTGGAAGCTGGGGCTTTCACTGAGGCGAGAGAGAAGGCTGAGTGCAAAAGTGGCCTGATCCTGAAAAGTCACTTGCGAGGGACAGCATACACACACTCTGAAGCCTGCATGCGGGGAGCCTACCCCCATGCCGCATTTTTGGCTATTTTGCCAATCGAGTGAGGCTCCTTTGGCCTTAGCAGCAGTGAAGTCAGATGTTTTTAGTGTGAGTTATCTTAGTAGACTGGTGGAGGTAGACTCCAGAATTAAGTGGGTTGAGAAATTGGGGTAGAATGAAAAAATGGAGGCAGTAATTGCAAATATCTCTTTGAAGAAGTCAACAAACACAAAACTTGGATGCTCCTGTCACCCACTGTCCAGGTAAAATCAATCGCTGAAACCTGGCAACTCTACCAATTCTTCTCCAGATCCGTCTCCACCATCCCTACCTCTCTTAGTTTTGACATGGCCCACTTCTCACTTGCAGCCTTCCTTCGGTGGGTTGTTCAACAGCCACCAGCATGGCCTTTCCAAAATTGAGACGCTACTCAAAACCCTTTCATGTCTCCTCTTACCCTGAGTGATGGCTGCCCATCTCTCCAGCCTGCTCCTGCTGGTGCCCCCCGCGTTCTAGCCACAGCACACCTCTTGAACTTCCCTTAAGTGTCTTCTTTGCTTGGCATGTTCTGTTTATTTTCTGAAGGTGTCTTCACTCCTTCTACCCTCCTGATTCCCTGGGCCGATTCTTTCTCATCCATCAAAATTCAGCTCAGATTTCACCCCCTCCAGAAAGTCCTCCTGGCTCACCCCCAGCGATTGTACTTGGTATGTTCATCAATTGTAGCAGGAACTCTTTGCTTGTCTTTCATGCAACCCTGTCTGGGAACCTGAGACTCCCGGATATCCATGCGTATCAGTGTGCTGAAAGAATCAATGAAGGCTTTGGAGACGAAGGAAAAGAGATGCAGATAAGCTATCACTCCCCCTGTCCTGCCCATCTTACCTATTTATGTATTTATTTATTTATTTATTTTTTAGTGTTAAATTGAAAGGAGGGATAATTGGTCTTTATATTTCAGGTAAATAATTTAAGATTTTGAGTAATACTGACAACAAAGCTTTCAAAGTAATTTTCATAAGACAAGTTTTAGTTTATGTAGAGTTCGTAAGTCAATTAGGATGACATCCCAAAACAGGTATTTGGGATGTCATTCTCTGCTGTCTTTTTTTCATAACTTGAAGATTTTTCTAGACATATGTCATTTTAAATGCTACGAAAATAAGGCCTAGCAATTAATTCCATGCAGGATTAATTCCATGTAGGAATATACATATATATCTCCTTAACACAGCCGCACATGCAGAGTTTAATGGTTCCTGTGTAATTAAATAGGTTATGTAGGCAATACGAGGACTTGTGAATCAGTCTCCAGTTGTTACCATGGAAACCCAATTTTTAGAGTTGCTCCTCAGAGTGGTGTGATTCTGATTAAAGAGTTGAAGCACTTCATTTTAAAATTAGTCCAAAGAGTCGACCAGGAGGAAGCTTCTGGTTGTTGGGCTGCACTGGGTTGAGCTGGGCTGCTCATCATCAGGCTGCCAGGCCCATGATTCTTATTTTCACTTGTTCCATATTAGGGGGCCGAGAAGTGATTTACACCTGGGGGCTCTGGCCGTCCTTGCCACCAGGGTGACGGTGAGGAACCTAGCAGTTATAAGGTGCCCTGATGTACTCCCTGCGGCGGGGGGTGCTCTGCCCAAAAGGGCTCGGCGAGGATGCTGTCCTGGCATTGTGCATTCTGACCCGGAATTCATAACCATTCAAAACAACTGCTGGGAAATTAATGGCTGTTGGATCTTTATTAACTTGCAGTGAAATATAATATCACTTTCATTAAAGTAGGTTCCTGAAAAATGATGGTGAAAAAGACGTGATCAGCCTGACAGTGACGCTGGCTGGTGGCAGCTTTTTTGAGGACAATGGCAAATGGGATTAAAACACACACACACACACACACACACACACACACACACACACACAGACCACCAGTGGTTTGGGTTTAGAAAATTCTAACGCACAAATCTACTTGCTAGCTAGTCGCAAATTCATACTTTTTAATTCAAGGTGTTATTTTTAACCTCCTCTCTGAAACTGAAATTTTAGACTCCTTTGTTAGAAAGACAGATGCAAAATGACTCCAGGCCGATTGGAATTCAAAACTGTCTAAAATATGCAAAAAAAAAAAAAAAAACTCTTCTGCGTAGCTAATTTTTCTCACTTACCTCTCTAAACCTTAGTCCCTTGGCCCTCTTTAACTTAGAACAGAGCATTGTGTAATTTATGAAAATTTCCATTTTGGTGGCTACCAATTAAAGTCGTAATAGCTGAAAAACCATTGAAAGAGAAGTTAGTTCTTTATAGTTTTGAAGGGCTCTGAAGCTGTTTCACAAAGCATCCGGGGGCATAAAGTATAATGCCCATTTCATTGAACACGGTTGGAAAGGTTCGATTAGGAATCTCTTCTACCGTGTTCCTCAAATTGAACCACGCTGCCTGTCAAACAAACAAATAAACCAACACAGGTGTGTTGAGTGTTTATAAATACAGACAAGGAAGGCCTTCATGCTGCGGCCCTTGCCCCACCAGTAAAGCCAAGTAGGTTGAAATGCATTCAGCGGAAAACATACTGAGCCCTGCATTGAATTCATTCATTTATTCATTAATTATGTAAACACTACTGTTTTCCGTAACGTGGTAGGGACGCCAAGTTGAAGCACCTTTGCACACAGACCCACTTTTATCTTCACACACACTTTCTGCCGCCCTGCCCACTGATGATGGGAGCTGTGGTTATCCTGTTGAAATGAAAGATGTTTTGGTTCTAAGGGCTCCTGATGACCTGCATTCTCTGGTTGATGGATCAATTCTAATGCGGATAAAATGAAAGAAGCTGTGGTTTCCTTTTGTCTTTTCTTTTGCTTCACTCTTCTCAAAAGCATACTGTTTTCCAATTAAAGATCAATTAAATCCTTGATTTTTTTTTTATCTGTGGATGAATAAAAAGAAGAAACTCCTTATTTATTTATTTATTTTTTACCCTGCCTTTAGTCTTCATTTTTGGCACTAAAAATTTCATTTTGCAGATCTTTTTCCAGGAGGTAGCACCTGTGTGTTTCAAGTGCATGTATTAATTTGTTGCTTTTTCTTCCTTTGTTCCTCTTCCAGGTTTGTTGTCCCCCATCCCATCAACAGTAAAAGCACATCATTTCAAATATCAAGGTGGGAACACGCTTTTGGCAGGTGTCTCCGGCTGTTCCTTATGTAGAATTTTCTCTTCTCTCAGAGCGAGGAGATTTCTATTATCTTTATGGGAAATTCACATTTGTAAATATGTACTACCTGCCTATCAACCAGCCCTGTCCAGCAACAGGCAGAACCAGGATGAATTAGCAGCTTATTGTGTGTGGCTTTTACCATAATGCTTATTTGAACCCCAGTTTAATGATTTAAGACATACTAGTGATAACAGTATTCATTAAACTAGGTTGCTGAGAAGATTGGATAAGAGAACGTATATGCCTGGCTAAGCAAATATTTCTTTCTATCTTTATTTCTCTTTGCTTTCTTTTTTCTTTATTTCTGTAATCAATGTAGTCTTAGTTTTGCCCTGAGCTAGGAGCTCAGGATAGGCTCGGCATGACACCTCAAACCAGATAGCACCTATATTTTTATGCACCACTGTGGTTGGTGTGTTGCCAGCTTGTCTCGGTGGCGAAACAATTCTCTGGTTCTGGGCACTCATACCCTTTGAAGAAGGAAGAGGGCAGTGACAAAAGTAGGATCTAGCTGCATGTATTCCCTCTTATTTACTTATTATTTTTTTTTTTAATTCTGAAAAAAATGTCAAGCAGAGTACAAAAATCATTTTCTTCCCCTGAACCATTGGAGAGTAAGTTGCTAATATGAGACCCATCATCTCTGAATACTTTAGTATGTGCTTCCTACAAGCAAGGGCATTGTTCTAGGTAACCCCCATCTGACCAGCGTAATCAGGAAATGAACATGGACACATCACTACCATTTAATTGTCAGACTCCATTAAAGTTTTACCAATTGTCCCAATAACATCCTTTATAGTCGAGGGATCCAGTCCAGGATCGCAGGCTCTATTCAGTTTTCATGACTTGTTAATCTACTTCAGTGTGGTCCTTGACTTCTATGACCTTGGCGCTTCTGAAGATGATAGGCCTGTTATTTTGTAGAACATCCCTCAATTTGATTTTGTTTAATGTTTCCTCATGATTAGATTCAGGTTACTCATTTTTGACAGAAATGCCTCAGAAATGTTTTCATTTCTATAATTTTGATCTGTATCAGTGACATGAAGGTTGGTGAACTTGATCAAAGTGGTGTCTGACAAGCTTCTCTACTCTGAAGTTATTCTTTCTTCCTCTGAGTTGGTATTGAGTTAATGAGTATTTCGGGGAAGGTGGTTTGAGAACATGTTTGTATCCTACTTCTCGTCAACTTTTCAGTGCATTTCATTTATTTATATAAGTGTAGATTTCTATTTTATCCACTGGGATATCATACATTGTTGCTACAATTGTCCTATATTTGGCCACTGGGAATCTTTTCAAGTTGGCTCCTGTGACCTTTGGGTATGACTTCATTATTCTTTGAAAGTGTCTCTACTTTTTCTACTTTCCAGAAAACAAAAACAAAAACAAACAAACAAACAAAAAAAACAACAAAAACAAAACAAAAAAACATGTTCTGAAATTACCTTGCATTTTCCCTGCCCCAGCCCTAGAATCAACCTTTCCTCTCACTAGCTCTGCCCCCTCGCCGCCCTTTTTTTAAGGGGAAATTTGTTTGGAAACTTTGATGTGGTCATTAGGTGTGCTTTTATATTACTTCAAAATTACCGTTCCCAGGATCTCTCGGGGACTAGAGCTAGATAATTGTTACAAACTGAATGTTTGTGTCCCCCCAAAACTCATGTTGAAACCCTATCACCAGATGTGATGGTATTAGGAGGTGGGGCTTTTGGAGATGATTAGGATTAGATGAGGTCATGAGGGTGGAACCTTCCTGAATGGGACTTGTGCCCTTTTAGGAGTCACCACAGAACTTGCTTCTTGGAGCTCACCTCCATATGAAGATACAGTGAAAAATCAGCAGGCCACAACCTGGACAAACCTGGAAGTTTGTCCTCAGAACTCAACCATGCTGGTACCCTGGGCTCAGACTTCTGGATTCTAGAACTGTGAGAAATAGATTTCTATTATTTATAAGACAATCAGCCTCCAGTACGTCATTACCACAACCATGAATTGACTAATAAAATCATACGTGTACCTGTGGATACGTGCATTTATGCACACACACAGCTATATTTATACATCCATCTCTATATATATATTGAAAAACCACATTTTGCATCAGTGGCTCCAGTTTCAATCCAAAGTCCAGACTTATTCTAGTTTTCTCCTTTTCTGTGATTTCAACAGTCACTTTGGATTGAAATCTATGGCTCCTAACATTCTTGACACACATCCTTACTGATCAGTTCTCCTGGATGTAACCAGTCTGACGTGATACACACCCCACACAGGTGCTCTCCTTAGCTCTTGGGGCCCAGATGCTGCATATTGGGCCACTCTTACTCCGATAGCCCCACGAGCCCCGCGGGCACCTGTGCTAGCTGCTCCCCTCTATGAGCATCCACAGAGCTCTCAAACTCTGTCCCCTGATCTGAGTTGTCTCCCTCCTCTTTCCAGTCTCTTCCTTGCCCTGCCTCACCTAATGCTCGGGGGACTAAATCATTTAGGAAGGGAGGGATGAGAAGTGAAGGATAGAAACAGAAAGATGAAAAGAAGAGAAGGGGAGGAGAGCAGGAGGAGAGGAAGAAGAAGAGGAAGACGTAGAGCGATGTCTGCTTTCTCAGTTCCTGGCTTCCCCTTCCAGGAGTCCTCCCTGGGTGTGTTTGCACTGATTACGTCACAGGGGCCTTCCATCCTCACTTAATCTCATGTTCTTACAAAGTTGGAGGCTTCTATTTCTCTACCACTGTTTCGTTTCTATTTTCTCCACTCAAATTCTATTCAAAGTTTGATTGGTTTGGGAAATAGCAATAATATAATAAATAAAGGTGGATGGTTGCAATATTCTTTTCCAAGTGAGGTTCCATCTCACCCTTATTTTTTTTCTCATTGGTTTGACCAAATACGTTAATAGGACAGAGATATACAAAGAGATTAATTGTCTAAAAGTAGATCTTATAAAAAGGCATTCTGACTACTTAGAATATGTGTAGGCTGCTTAGACTGCTTTGTAAGGAGAGCTCAGAAAATACTTCTTTAACTCCCTTATAAGAAATGTCTGGGGGTCCCTGAGGGGCTCAGCGGTTGGGCATCTGCCTTGGGCTCAGGTCATGACCCCGGGGTCCTGGAATCGAGTCCCACATCGGGCTACCCTTGGGGAGCCTGCTTCTCCCTCTGCCTGTGTCTCTGCCTCTCTCTCTCTCTCTGTGTCTCTCATGAATAAATAAACACAATTTTTTAAAAAGGTAAAAAAAAGGAAGAGATGTCTGAGTGGGGCACGTCATACCCCATGGGTGTTATAGAGTGGGAAGAAATGGGTTGTTGTGACTTCAGGAGAGTCCCATTCATTGGTCCTGAATGAAGCTGTCTCTCAGACAGATTACAGTGATTTGGAGGATGACACTCACTGGTAATTTCAAATTGGGAAAATATAAAACTTTAGAAAGATGAATGCTTTTAATCTGTTAGTAATGAGACAATCCGTAGCTTTAGATCAGATCGGGGACCAGAAGGAATAAACTTTGGAATAAACCAGAGGCAGCCTGGTTCAGAGCCACCAGCCAGGTGTCTGAGGATGACGCCAACCTTCTGGGAACTCTTACACCTCTGTCCCCTGGTCTCCACTATATTAAAGGAAACCAAAAGAAGGATCGGGTAAGAATTGAGGCCACTTGTCCAAACCCTCAGCCTTTCCTAAAGATTAACTCTTTAAAATTTCACTCGTAGTGTTTAAAAGTTTTATTTTCTACATGAGGCCATTTCTGTGTTATTTCCATGTCACACAGGGATATCTAAACATAGGGGACAAGCGTACCCACACCTTAAACACGTGAGAATGAGGGGAAGGAAGACATTCTCCTTCTGGGAATCTGCCGAGCTGGGGCCTACCGTAGGGTTCCTGCATTTGTCACTTCCTCAGCTGGAAAGCCTCAAATTAAATGTCACCTCTTCAGTGAAACCTCTTTGCCTAAACTGAGGTCCTTTGGTATCACCTTTACAGAGCACCTTCCACCTTAGTACTTACCGCCTTGTGTTATATTCTTGCTTATATGTTTATTTTTTGTGTGTATTTTCACCCACATGAATGGAAGTAAACTAAGACCTTGGCCATCGTGTTTCCTGTTGTATTACCAGTCCCTGGAATGTCTGGCACATCATATGTAATCAGTGACTGTATTTTTAAAGAATGAATAATAAGGAAGCGATAGTGACTGAATAGTATGAAATCTATTTTGGTGAATCACACCAGGCCTAAGAGGAAATAGCCGGGATATGAAATGAGCTATAATAGCTGCTTAAGCAAGTCTCAGTGAAGTAGTTCAAGAGTGCAATTTACTCTACATTGACCAGTCGAAGTTAACAACAAGCTGCTCTCTAACTGAATAGGGTTCAATCAATATGGTTCCTTATCACTAATTAAATTAATTTTTAACTTTAAGTGTCATGTAGACATGTAACACGTTTAAGATGTTCTCTCCATAATGCACTGCAGGGCATTCTCTCAATATTCATGGAACCCTAAGTTTCTGCAGGGCGCCATTTGAGGCCTTGGGAAGGCAATGAGCTGAGAAGCATTTGCTTCCCTCCAAGAATGTAGTCTAGTGTCTAGACTAGAGGAGGAAACCAGAGGTGAACCATGAGCTGGCTGCTAAGAAACTGCAAAATAGAGCGTGCTGTGAGAGCACATTGGAAATGCATAAAAGGTCACAAAGACTTCCGTGAGAATGTAAAATCGAAGATAAAGAGGCACGCGGGTGGCTCAGTCAGTTAAGCATCTGCCTTTGGCTCAGGTCATGATCCCGGGGTCCTAGGATGAAGCCCTACATCAGGCTCCCCTCCCTGCTCTGAGAGGAGCCTACTTCTACCTCTCCCTCTGCCTTCAGCTTCCCCTTCTTGTGCTCTCTCTGTCCAATAAATAAAATCTTAAAAAAAGAAAAAAACTAAGATAAATGACTGCAGGAGGCTACAGATTAATTCATCAAAAGGAAAATTGATGGAAAGGGCCAGTGATCCAAATATGTATATAAAGAGGTAAAAGATTCCAAGGCCACTTAGAGAAGCTTAGGAACATATGTATATTTGTGTAACAGACCATGCAAGGATGCGATAAGCAAACCCTACTCATCCAAATGATGGTGCTGGTGCTCAGCTAGAAAGGATTTTGTGCATCACTGCATTTACCAAGGGTTAGTGAATTAGTCTTTCTTACTGTAACGGAAAATAAATTCTCAGTGCATCACATGAAAACCAAGTAAGTTCACTTGAGGATTTTGTAGGGCCTCAAAAATGTAGGTCTTTAAGGAAAACACCTAATTTTGAGAATCTTCCTCTTTTATTCATTGGATATTGGCAGTCACTGTGGTTGATGCTGAGTGGAGGATGGAGAACTAAATGAATGGAATGCATACTACTATGGAAGTTGAGGGCTGTGCCTTTGGGGACATTTCTGGCAAGGGCTCTGGTGTTGTTCTGAGGGGTACTGTCAACGGCGGCAACGATGAAGTTTCCTCCATGGCTCTGTGGGCGGTTGACAAGGAGTCAGGCAAAACAGTCATGGTAGATGCCATGCCATGGCTATGCCATAAATCCCGGGAGCACATGTGATGCCCCTTAGTGTTTCTTAGAAATACTTGATGACTTTGTAATGGGGTGACTATGCAGAGGAGAGGGCTGAGGTTCTTACGGGCAAGAACAAAAACGGTTGCATTACTAAGTGTTGAGTGTTGAGTATTGACTATCAACATTAAGGTCACTTCATTCACATCCACAGGTTTGCAAGGCAAGGTGGTCTGTGGATTATTCTTGTGACCAGGTTGTGATGAATCCCGACTCTTCCATGTGCTATGACACCGTGGGTGAGCATAGTATTATCATCAGGCTTTCAACCCTAGGCACCTTTGCTAGGTTCTGGTGCATGATGCTGATGCAATCATTTTCCCCGGGGGCAGTGGTGCACTCATTCTCCGGATTGCAGGAGGCCTACATCTCTTCCAGAGTAGCAATGAAAGTAACGTGCTGACCCTGCTGATCCATTCAGGTCTGTGGCTATTCACAAGGTATTGAAGATCCATCTACATCTCTGTTGGAGAATTAAAATGAAGCGAGACTGAACAAGAGATGATATAAAACATACAAATGTTGATGACAGTGTCTCCCTTTCTCTTGAAAACCAGGGGGGAAGGAATGTTTCTAAACAAGAATTTAAAATTTGAAAACAAGTTGAGGAGTGCTGGAGAAGTCCTCGAGAGTGTTATTTAAATCTTACTTTATAGACTTTAAGAAAAAAATAGGTGATGGGACTGAAAATATCTGAAGAGGTATTGAAAGAGGGCTATTGGTATGATTTATTTGCTTGCTTGAATTAAAATTAGCTTACTTTGAGCTCTATTATTCTTATAAGTTAAGCCCATCAGTTCAACCCTCCTTGTCATTTATCTATTCCGTCTTTTGCCGAAAAGCTTATTGAAAATAAGCTAATTCATTTTAACAAGTGCTTTAGGCTTTCAAGATTTAAAGAAACCCACTTTCATTAAATGAAAATGCAATTATTATTGCACCTATAATAATTTCTGTCATGGGAAAATGGTGTTTCTTCAAACCCTTAATGAGATCGGTGTAGGTGTTTGTGTATTTGCCATAAATCTGTACCCACACAAAGTTCATTCTGCTGCATAAAAATAAATCATCTCATTCAGGTGGCATTGAGCTTTGACTCAGGAATACTTCTCACTTCTCTTTCCAAAATCAAAGCAACACTTTCGTTTCCACTGCCATATGTCATCTTTCTCAGCTGTTGAACTGCTTATTATATATATAATATATATATATATATATACATATATTTATAAGGTCCTTTACCTTCTGTTATCTCAAAGATGTGATATAAACTGGAGCATGGAAATGTAACTCCAACTTATATAAAATCACTGGACAGATTGCTTTAAAGAGCAAGGGGGAGAGGGCTTATTCTGAAGTCAAGATTGATCATCACACAGAGGCCTCTGGCACACCTTGTGCCATACAGCATTTGTATTTAAATAAGCTGAAGTTTTCCTTCCAGGAGGTTTATAATCACTTCAATTTTTTAATTGGAGCCTTCTCCAGTAAAAATGCAAACATATTGTACGTACTTAATTCCCTGCCCCCCCCCCCCCCCGCCCGCCTTCAATATTCTAGGGATACAAACAATTACCTTCCCAAGATGGTGGAGGGAGAGGCAAGATATAAATGTTTATGATTATGTTTTTCAAAATACCTGGATTTCAGGAGAACTTAAATTCTGGTTTCTGCTTGGCCAGTGGGTAGCCTATAACTTTGGGGCAGTCCTTTGCCTCCTTGAAAATTCCAAACTCCCATTTATAAAGTGATGGAGTTGGAATGATATTAAATTTGAGTCAAATCACTGGTTGAGCTATTTTGACGTATCTGAAAAGTTAGAACTATTGAGGCTGAGAACCTTGATAATAAGTCGATGCAATCATATACTTTATACCTGGAGGTTTGTGACTACAAAGACATGCAACAAAATCCTAAAAGGATAATGAACACACCCGTTCAGTCCCCTCATGGACAACCCCCAGTGGGGGTAGTTTGGACTTGGTCATTCTGTGTCTATTCTCAAAGCAACATATCCTTCTATAACGAGGAAGTTCAAGAGAAGCTCTCTGTGGCTGGATTGTAGGTAACGTGCTGAAATACAAATGCTGACATATAGATATTTGAACCTATTCATTTTTAATTTTATTATGGAATGCCTACACAATATTTTATTGAAAGCTAAATATTTCTGATGTTTTGAACACATTTTGAAAATTAAGAATATGTGGAAGAAATCCTGAGCCCATGCTATCTAGCATAGTGGCTGTCATTTAAACACAGAATAAAATTTCTGAATGTTGTGAAAATGTCCTTCTTCAGCTTCTGACTGTACATGTTATTGTCAACAGATTTTAAGAGACGTGATGTATTTAGAAATCTATCAAAATGTTCTTATGCCCTGCAGAGTGACTCCATGAAAACACATATCTAGCTACTGCATTCAATAAGTAAGTGTAACTAGAGTTCCTTTTCTTAGTTTCCTGCCCTTTATTCACATTCCAGGGGAATAAGTCAAGGTGAGGCAGTATATGGCATTTCATACCTTCACCAGTATGAAGCATTTTCCATGAAAATAATTGGCTAGTTCACTCATTTCAATCATATCAGTCCTTTTCCTCCAAACAGCCTGGTTCTTTGATTGCAGCCAAATTTCTTTATGCATTCTTCCCATTTTCTCACACAAAATGTTAAAAAAGCCATGCTCAAGGTTGAAGATTTAATAAAATTAATAATCTTTACTCAATGTTACTCTTAAGAAACTGGCTTATTATTATTATTATTTTTAACTCAAGTGCATCGCTGTGAAGAATATAGTTGGCTGCAGTGTTTTGATTTATGCTAAGCTGCCAGCATGGTCACCCCCAGTGCTTTTCACCACAGTGCAAAGCATGGCCAAAATGACAACGTCATTGGAGTATTACGAAAATAGTTTTGACCATCCAAACTCCCTGGGAGTGTCATGGGGGACTTCCGAGGTTTCCTGACTATAGTTTGATAGCTGCTAGCTCTCTCTTTTGGTGTCCTTTGGTTGGATTTTGCAATCAATGATATATTAACAAGAGATTTTTATAACCTTTCCCTTATTTCCTGTGTTCTGGGCCACTGTGAATAGCACTGAAATCTGTACTTAAAAGGCTAGGAGGAAACACAACAACTCTACGTATTGTCTTTTGGGACAACATCGTTTCATGATAACTGTCTCTGTTTTTTCCAGAGTAATCCATATCTTTATATTTCCTAATTCTTTTAGGGTTTCTCAAGTAATATATATTTTCCCAGAAAACCATTCCATTCAGTTTCTCACCGTTCGCCACTATTTTTCATAGAATTAATCCAAGTGGACACTTAAGATTCTATTAATTCTTTTGTTTTTGATATTTCCTTTTTACCATTTTTATAGTGGATTGGCCTTTTTTTCCTTTTTGTCTTATTTGGTTGAGCCTACTTGATTGTTTTGCTATCCTTTAAATAAACATTACTTGCTTTTAAAAATAATTCTATCATTTTAATGCTTCCGATGAACTGCCTTCTAAATTCTTCTTCCCTTTTCCTTTTTTTTTTAAAGATTTATTTATTTACTTGAGAGAGAGAGAATGCATTGTGCACACGCAGTCATGAGCAGTGGGGAGCAGAAGGAGAGGGAGGGGAATAGAGAGGGAATCTCAAGCAGACTCTCTGCTGAGTGCAGAGCCCCACTCCGATGTCCTCTAAATCCCAAGACCTTGAGATCATGGCCTGAGCAGTAATCAAGAGTCAGACGCTTAACTGACTGAGCCACTCAGGTGTCCTCTAGATTTTTCTTTTCATAATTTTGCTTGATTGTTCGTGCTTTAAGTTCTTTATTTAGATGTTTAGTGTATTTATTTAAAAGGATATGGATTTTCTTTGTAGTCTTGTTTTAATTAAGACATATACTG
Source organism: Canis lupus familiaris (assembly GCF_011100685.1). Classification (NCBI taxonomy): domain Eukaryota; kingdom Metazoa; phylum Chordata; class Mammalia; order Carnivora; family Canidae; genus Canis; species Canis lupus. Next base: position 69,381,613 of record NC_049233.1, read on the forward strand.
TTACTTCATTTTTTTAATTTTCTTTTGGACACTGAGGTTATTCAATAGAGGACTTTTGTAGGTGGGTGGAGGGTGATGGTAGTAAGCTTTGTAGGTAGTAAGTTTTGTTTAGTTTTTGGTTGGTCGTTTCATCTTAAAATTCTAGTCTTTTTGCATTGTGATTGGAAAAGCTGATACACACACACACACACATATATATATAATGCATATGTACATATAAATATCACATATATGTAGCACACACATAAGACATATATTATTATTATTTATCCTATTATAAAATAATCATCTCTGTGAATATTCCACGTGCCATTAAAAATAAGTTGTCGTTTCTATTTCTAAAATAAGAAGTGTGATATAGGTCAGTTAGATACACCTTAAAAATCATCATGCTATTTATGCCTATTTTCTTACTAAGTTTGTGTTCACTTGGGCATCACTGTGTGAAGTAAATTAAAGTTTTCTACTATTAATCTATTTCAATCTCTCCTTGTGTTTTCCTCCTTTATTTCTTCATGTATACTAACACAGAGCTATTTGGTTTACATGCATTCATACTATTATATATTCATGAGGTTGGAAAGGGGAGGGGGGGTCTAACCCCAATCTTGTTTAATGGTTTTCCCCCTGAATTCAAACTCATTGCTTAAAATCACAAGCTCTGATTTCTGTTTGCGTTTCTCTAGCATGTCCTTCCAGTTTCTTAATTTTCTTTTTTTTAGCACAATTTTAAATGCCTTTATTTTTATTTTTTTAATAAATTTATTTTTTATTGGTGTTCAATTTGCCAACATACAGAATAACACCCAGTGCTCATCCCGTCAAGTGTCCCCTTCAGTGCCTACCACCCAGTCACCTCCACCCCCCACCCACCTCCCTTTCCACCACCCTTAGTTCGTTTCCCAGAGTTAGGAGTCTCTCATGTTCTGTCTCCCTTTCTGATATTTCCCAGTCATTTTTTTTCTCCTTTCCCCTTTATTCCCTTTCACTATTTTTTATATTCCCCAAATGAATGAGACCATATGATGTTTGTCCTTCTCTGATCGACTTACTTCACTCAGCATAATACCCTCCAGTTCCATCCACCTCGAAGCAAATGGTGGTATTTGTCGTTTCTAATGGCTGAGGAATATCCCATTGTATACATAGACCACATCTTCTTTATCCATCATCTGTTGATGGACACCGAGGCTCCTTCCACAGCTTAGGTCTTGTGGACATTGTTGCTAGAAACATCGGGGTGCAGGTGCCCCGGTGTTTCACTGCATCTGTATCTTTGGGGTAAATCCCCAGCAGTGCAATTGCTGGGTCGTAGGGCAGGTCTATTTTTAACTCTGAGGACCCTCCACATAGTTTTCCAGAGTGGCTGCACCAGGTCACATTCCCACCCACAGTGCAGGAGGGTCCCCCTTTCTCCACATCCTCTCCAACATTTGTTGTTTCCTGCCTTGTTAATTTGCCCCATTCTCACTGGTGTGAGGTGGTATCTCATTGTGGTTTAGATTTGTATTTCCCTGATGGCAAGTGATGCAGAGCATTTTCTCATGTGCGTGTTGGCCATGTCTATGTCTTCCTCTGTGAGATTTCTGTTCATGTCTTTTGCCCATTTCATGATTGGATTGTTTGTTTCTTTGCTGTTGAGTTTAATAAGTTCTTTATAGATCTTGGAAACTAGCCCTTTATCTGATACGTCATTTGCAAATATCTTCTCCCATTTTGTAGGTTGTCTTTTAGTTTTGTTGACTGTATCCGGTTCCTTAGTTTTCAATCTTCCCAAGTAACTTGCTTCTTCAGCTCCATAGTGACATAAGAAACATCTAAGTAAAATTGCTTTGCTGCCTTCCTGTATATAACCCATATCTGAGAATTTCTTTTCTTTTACTACTGTGTTTAGTGTCTCTATTTTTATATGAACAAGAAGCTTGGTTTTAGTTCCATTATTATAGTTTATATTATGCTTTCTATTTTCCCTGCTTGTGTGTGAGTAAGTTATAGAGGAGTTTTAAAAATAATTTTGAAGTTTATATCTCTGTCTAATGATTTTTTTCATTTTTACTTTTTAGTTATGAATCTCTTGGTTTCCTATTGAAACTTTGCTGAACAATGGTGGAGTTGGTATGTTTGCAATTTCTTCCTCTTCCCCTCCTTTTTCTTTCCCAGAATATTTTAATCAATTTATATATTTCATATTTATTTCCTATTTTAAATATACTTCTATTGCTTTCTTAATAATTTTAAATGATCTCTATTGACCATCTTTTTGGTATAAAAAATTATGGAATTGGTACACTTATTACCTTCTTTCCTCTTCCCCTCTTGACTTTCATCAGCTGCTTCAATTCTACCATGATTTTATGCTGTTTACATTCTATTCTATCATCATAATCACCGCATTAATCTTAGAATTAAATAGTTTCAGTGTTTAATATCACTCCTTTTAAAATTTCTAGTTTTTGGTTGACTAAAGTGTTTTTCAATACTTTCTTCAAGAAGGCACACAGCATCTGTGATACATGAGCGCTTGCCTATTTGTATGTTTTCCTTTTGACTCTATTCTTTTTTGTTTGTTTGTTTTGTTTTGTTTTGTTTTTGTTTTTGTTTTTTGACACTATTCTTAAACTTTTTTTTTTCTGTGCAAAAAATTCCTGGGTTTTGTTTTCTTGGTTTTATAAGTTATTACTCCATTTTCTTTAAATTTGGTTGTTTTGTGAAGAAGCCAAACACCAGCCAGTTTGACAATGTTTTCTCCACAACAGGTACCATAATCACTTGCCTGTTCAACCAAAACATTTCTTTATTATCTGTGATGTCCAGTAAATATTCTAAGATATGTCTCGGTAGTAATCATTCTACATTTTGGGAACATAGTATACTCTTTCAATCTTTAGATTCAAGTTCTTTTTTTGTTTGTTTCTTGTTTTGTTTCTGAATTATACATTTGAATAATCTCCTTCTGTCGCATTATTTTCAACTTTATTCTAGGACTCCAATTATTTAACTTTTTGCATTTCTTAGACTTATATTCCATATATAATATTTTTTACCACAATCCACTTAAAAACTTGCTTCATTTGTTGTTGTTCACGTTAGCCAAATCCTGGTCTGCACATCTTTTCCTATGTTTCCAGCAATACCTCTTTCTTCAGGGTAGATTCCAGTGTGGGCTTCTTTTCTGGGATGGTTTTGTTTTTCTCTTCTATTTCTTTAATGAGTTCAGCCAGAGTATATATTTTACTTTCCAATAGCCTCGCCATGGAGTCTTGATCATTTTTAGTTCTACCTTTATTCTTGTATTATAGAAGTGACTGTTCTAGTAAGTTTAAAAAATTTAATTTAATATCCAAGCTATATGTATAGGTGGTACAGTTTTCGTCTGTACCCTACCAATTTTGGCAACTTTAAAAAAGTTAACATTTATTATTTACCATTTGGATTTTTATGTCTCTTTTCTTTTTTAAAAAAAAATTTTAGCATTGCTGTTTTGGTTCTTCTGAATAGTCATCTTTAAATTAGGTTTATACTTCCTAAACTAGCTATGTGAGGAAGAAGGAGGACCATCTTATGGACAAATAGAGATTTTCCTTAGAGCCACAGTTCTTAGTACACTACTTCCAGTTTATTCCTGACTAGTCAACTGGGACTGGCAGCTCCAGGGCTACTCATATTGCTGTGTCTGCCTCCTCCATCATCTCTGCTTAAGTAAGGGCTGTCTGTGTGTTTTCCTGCTCAGCTCCGACTCAGCTTTTCCTCATAACCAAACCAGATGTGGTGAAGCTCTCAACAGCAGCAGCCTTCTCACATGTTTTCCATGTGGCCAATAACATTTTATTGGTTTTGCCCTGTAACAGTTTTAAAACATGGCTGCACATTCTTTGATACTCTTCTCACCAAGACTTTGAGGTTCCACTTAAATCTGGGCAGGTGCATGCCGGCTCTAACGGAGTCCAGGGAAAGTAATGCTGTATTACTTCTGAGGCCAGGTTCAAAAGCCATGCGTCTTCCACCTTGTTTGCTGGGACATTTGTTCATAGAACTCTGAACTGAGATATAAGAAGTCCAACTCTCCTGAGGTCACCATAGTGGATAGGCTGTCACAGGCACACGTGTAGACAGTCCCAGCTCATCACAAAGGCACCAGACATGAGAGTGAAACTATTTCAGACATGCCAGACCACCAGTTGGTTACCACTGAATAGCCTGTCAAGGTCAAATGAAATAAATGATTGAGATGAAGACTGCTCAAGTTGTTGACCAACAAATTCATGAGCTATAATAAAATGGTTGTTGGTTTAAACAGTGTCTTTCAGCTGGAATGAGTGTCTTTGTAATGCTTGCTTGGAGAAGTGCACTTGGTCTGACTTTTATAAGATTTGTAGCTACACGCCTCCTTGAGTTGTGTCTTCTTATACACTTTAGACCTTCAGATCTTATGGAAGCCACTTTCTTGTTATTTATGTTGAGGTCTTAGCAATCCCATGGTTTCAAGGAAAGTGGAGTTTCTATTCTTCGTTTTCACTTTCATTTTTGTGTGATTGTTGAAAAAGGAGAAATGTATATTTGTGTTATGAGATTGGAACTAAAAATCTCAGCCAACAAATTATATGGAGGGCAGAACTGTGAGTAGCAATTCTGGAAGTGTGAGGCTTCTAACAGATTTGTCTATACCAGAACTAATAATGAAAAAGCACAAGTTCAGAGTGTGAAGTGGCTTTTCTAAAGCTGTAAAACTAGCTAGTATTAAATTTGGTAAGATTTTCAAATTTCTGATCCTGTTCGCTTTACTTTGTTCATTATGCCATAAACACTATAAAATGCCAATAGTGACAAGAATCTCAGATTCAGTATTTGGAATTCATAAAGATAATTTACTTTCTCAAGTAACAGGAGAATTGGAATCTAAAGGATAAAGTATAAATTTTCTTTTAGAAAAAATAAAGAAAATATCCAAGTTTAACAATTCCTGAAATGGCTTAACAGACGGCCACATATTTAAATGAAGTCAGATGTATGAATAATCAGGGACTTTCCCAAACATTCAAGTGGTAATCAGTGAACAAAGAACTCACTTTTACTCATGTAGTAATGTGATTTCTTTGGTGTCAATTGATTTTATTTTTTTAGTTTTTAGTTTTTAATTTCTTTTTGTCAATTGATTTTACATGTCAGTTTTGCACAAATGTCTTCACTTATATATGAGGAATTTTCCTATTTATAATAAATGAAAAAAAATAAAAATAGATTGTGTTAACTTCAGAAGGGTCTATATTTTATTAAAATAAGCATGTTTAATATTCTAATTTGCATCTCTCATCAAAAAATAAACATTAAATCAAGGATTGATTCCAATATAAAATTGTATTAGTGTCTAATAGTTCTAGAAATTCTGGGAGTGCTCATTGGTTAATGGTAACTGTAATATATATCACAATTGATTTGATTGGTGGAGATATTTATTTATTATGTTGTAGGTATTGTCCTAGTGGCTGGTATTATAAAACCAGTAAACAGAGATTCTTGTCTTAGACAAAGCTTCAAGTTACTGGAACATGATAAATGTACACATTTAATTTACATTTTTGAATGTGACTTTTTAAGAACATTGTGCCAAATTGCAATTGGCAGAGGGAAGCCACGGTGAGGAAACCAACAGTGAATTCAAGGTTTTCTGCTTCGGGAATGGTGACTTGGGACAACATTAAGCAAAAAAAAAAAAAAAAAAAAAAAGAATTCAAAAGAACTTGGTTTTATGGGAATTTCCCATTTGGATAGTTTTGAATTCCTGTTTGATACTTGGTAGGAAATTTGTGAATTGAATTTCTAGTTTGATAGAGAAGAGATTTGAAAGGAGACATGGTTATTCAAACTGTTAGAGGTAAAGGGTCGTTGCAGGTCCTCTAAATAAACTTAAAGAGGACAAAGGATGGAACCCAGGGGAAGCACAAAAGCTGAAGGAGAGTTAAATGGACTGTTAAAGAGATCTTGGATTTAAACATCAGATGGTTTGGATGATTTCTACTGAGTAGTGAAGCCCAAAGTCAAAGTGTAATGAATTAAACTAAGGAATGAGTGGGAGTTAAAGAATTAGAAATAAAAACAAGAATTTTGGCCATGAAAATATAGGGATTTGGCTATCCAAAAGCCATTACTAATTTCTATTTCCCTTAGCCTCCTTCCACTCTTACTGGAAAAGACACTAACAGATTTTGCAGAGGATGCTATTGAATGGTAGCTGTATTTTCCATTTTGGAGATCAGGAAATTGAGTCTCAAAGAAAGTGAAATGATAAAGTAGAAAATGATAGTATATTGGGAAAACGGTCATCAACAATATGTTCTGGTCTGCTTCCAGAACCTTCTCATTTCGCCTGTTCCTGCAATGCCTTGGACATATGACTGAAGGACAAGGTGACAGTAAAATGAGGAAGCTGGGAGACACTAAATATTTTTGTTTCCTTTTTTTGTTTGTGTTTGATAGGCTGAGGGCAAGGGGCTGGAGATTTATGGAATACTGATGGGGCAAAAGTAGAGATAGTTCAGAAAGTATAATTAATCCAAACTACAGTAGGAGATGAAATCCATAGTTCCTATGAGGGAATAATATTACACAGCATTGGCATTTGCTGACTTGAGGCAGAAGGAAGAGGGAAAAACAGATACTAAAGTAAGTAAATCTAGAAGTGATACAGAAGTAGAAAGAAACTATCCTGATAACTCCCTTCTCTGAAATAAGACCATGGCTATGCACTGGAAGTGAGAGGGAGAGTGAGGAGTGAGGCAATGATTAGGTGTTCAAAAAGGGAAGTGAATGTTTGGAGGAGCAGCAGCAGTCCTGGGATCTAGAAGGGTCATCTGACCAGGGATCTTTGAAGAACCTGCTGAACACAACCAGGGTTTTGGTGAACCTGGAGGGTGATTAACTATATTCCACATCAACTTTGGTATGGCTTGAAATCCTGAATTTGTCTTTGAATCATTCCTTCTCTCTAGATATAACCAACTTGTCACTGAGTCTTGTCGATTTTCCAAATTGACAAGTCTTGTCATCGTTTTTCCAGGACCTCAAAATAAGAAATTGTGTTTGTGGGAATAATTACCAATTATTTCAATATGCTTACTGAAAAATGCTTAAGTATATTCCCAGATTATATATCAGTCAATCTATAATTCATATACAAAAAAAACCCAGAAAGATATTCAAATATGTAAAAGTTCAAACTATATACCCAACTTCAGTTGGGTATTTAAGAATAAAAATTTAAAGTTAGAATTTGGGCAAATCTCTTTTCAATACTATTAGTTCTACAGATGAGTTTAAGGTAAATTACTTAACCTATCTAATTGATTAGTTCCTTAATCTGTAAAATTAACATACCCATCTCTGTTGTGAAAATAAAATGAAAATGCACATATTTAGCAAACTGCCTGAAATGTTGTAAGATATACATGTCTGTAGATTATATATGTGTCTATATATAATTATTTTAAACATGGCTAGAATGTATACTTCAATCAATTGAGAGATGAAACAAAGTTACCAATTCAAAAAAGGAAAATTACAGTATAAAAGGACTTTCAGCGAGTATTGAAATCATAAAAACATAGAAGAGTAAATAATTCTTAAATGTAATTACATGATAGCAAATATTTCTCTGAAATCGCTGGTGCACACCTTCTGGTCCATCACTATTCCATTCTTTTAACTAGAATTATCAACTATTCTTACTATACTAGCCCTTTGCTCTTAGTGAAATGACTTCATCTTTTCCCTGTGCATTATATACTGTATATCCCCATCATGTCTTCTCTCTTATTTGTTGTGGATTTCATGATTCATCTTTTTGGTCATTTTTTTGGGAGTATCTAAACCTCTCTTACTCCATTATCTTTCCATCTTGGCCCCTTGCGAAAAGGACCAGCCCTGGATTAATGAATATAATTGTTTTTAGCTTTCATTGGTAGCTCTAGGAATTGTAGCTGTGTGCTAGAAGAGAAAATGTGCAAACAAATGGATAATGATTCTTCTTCTAATCAGACTTTCTTCAGGTACTAACACGTATCAGGCAACCTGGTGCTTTCTCTAGTCAGCTTCCTCTCCAACTCACTAAAAAAACAAATTTAAACTTTCTTCTCCTCAAACCTTCAGTCCTTTGCTTTGGTCCCTTCTTATTCACTCTCAAAAACTACTTAGGAAGTAGATGGGAGTATCCTCATTACCGCACCAATAAATCTAAATTTTTCTGCTTCGGCACCCATCCTTCCCTTCCTTCGCCGAATGATAATGATAGAGGTGTTTCTAGAAAATTTACTCTTCCAGCTGAGTTCTAATTATCTGTCTCCGGGTTTTTCCCTTCCACTGAATCCCTTTCATTTTATTTGAGCTTAAATTTGCTGAAGCCTCTCATGTCTTAAAAGAAAGAAAAAAGAAACAAAACAACATATGTATACACCTTTCCTTGATAGCCAAATTATTTAAAGAATTGTCTAAAATTGGTTGATTCCATTTCTGGACTTCACCCCCAACCTACTCTTCTAACAGCCGGGCTTCTGAACCCACCACTTTACAGAGACAGTTTTGTTCACGGTAACCCCTGACTCCATGTCACTGAACCCCCAGGAGTATATCGGAGTATTTTTCATACTAGATTTCTCAGCAATATTTAACATGGATAAACAAATCCTATGTCCTTCAGTTATCTATCCCCTTGGGATTCATGTCAACACATTGTGCTGGTTTTCCTATTGGACACCAATTTTCAATTTCTACTCATCCTGTCAATATCACCGTTTCTCAGAGCTTGGTCCCAGGGCATCTAGATCTCTCCATAGGTGACATAATCTATTCTTATAGGTTCAATTATTGACTAGATGACCTACCACACTTATTTCTCTTTCTCGAATCCAGACCATCCTCCTGAACTCCAGAGGCAAATATCCAGTGGCCATATCACATCTCTAGTTGGTTATTCACTCGTTCCTCAACTCGTCTTTTCCAAACCTGAGCCGAGCTTCTTTTCTTCGACCTCTCCCCACCCACATCCACCACTTCCTTTGTGCCACCACCTATGTTAGGCAGAACTCTAAGGCTTCTCCCACTCTCTATGCAATCCCTGTGAACTCGATGGTTTTCACCCCATGATTGAGCTATGTTATCTGGCACAGCTGACTTTCATTAAGGGAGATTATCCAGATGGGACTAAACTAATCACAGGAGCCCTTTGAAAGTGGAGAAGAAAGTCAAAATTTGGAAGCATGGGAGGCATTTGGCACACCATTACCGGCTTGAAGATAGAGAAGGCCATATGGCAAGGAATGTGAGTGCTTCTAGTAGCTGACAACAGCAGGAAAAAGACCTCAGCCCTACCATCTCAACGAAGTGGATTCACCAAGGGTAAGCCTGGAAGAGGATTTTCTTGACAGCCTTCAGACAAGAATTCAACTCAACTATCACCTTGATTTCAGCTTTGTGATACACTGAGAAGAGATCGCAGTCATGCCATGCCTGACTTCTGACTCGCAAGCCTGTGAATTGATAAGTGAGTGTTGTTTTAAGTCACTAGATTTGTAGTGATTTGTTGTGCATCAGTAGAAAACTAATAAAGCATCTATCTGAGTTTTGAGAGTCAAAGAATCCCAGGGACCATTATTATTCTCTTTATTCTTATTCCCAAATTCAGTCAGTGAGTTTTGCAGATTCTCTGTCATGTATTTGAGTCCATCCCCATTTATTTATTCCCCTGATGCCATTCTAGCCTAGTCATTACTGTGTCTTAAATGAAATACACTCCTTATCTGTTGCTCCCAACTCATGCCCACCTTAATTTAATCCTTTCTCCACAAAGCAGCCCTTGATGACACAATGTTCTCCTCAATGCCTTTATCTCCCTGCAAGTAAAACACCGTTAGTTACATTCTAAATATTTCACTGATCCGAGTGGCACTGTGCATTATGTCCCTTGTTGTCCCATCCACTATCACCTCATACCAGGGGTTCATCTCACTTTCTGCACCACAGCCTTGAATGCTTTGTTCCGGCTCCTCTGAAGTGTGGTGCTCTTCTCACTGCCAAGCTCAGAATTTCTCTTTCTTCTGCGTATACTTTTGTCCCTCCTCCACTCTTCTTTGTTTAGCTAATTCATGGTCATTCTCATGTCTAAAGTTACATAACACATTATCAGAACAACATTCCTAATACCCCAGGATTAGTGAATCCTCTGAATTAAATGTGTACTGTTGTTCCGGTCCCTATTAGCCACTCTATTATCCCCTCGGTAGCGTAGGAACTCTGTAAAGGACATATTTAATAAATATTCCTATGTGTGGTTTTAAAGTAAGAAAATACTTAAAATGAATTGATAACAACTGTAACCTATTTCTCAAGGAACCACATACTTCCCCTGGTGCTTATTGACTATTTCAGGATGAGAATTGCATGAAGAATGGTAAGGATCACACAGATTATCTTATTACAACTCCTTGAGTCATACGCATGCACTCCAACCATGTTATGACTCATCTACATATTTTATAACAAACTAATGTTTTTAAAAAAATATTTCTTACATTGGTTTGAGGTAACAATCTTCTACATTTTCTTCAGAGCCGCTACTTTGCATTTAGCGATGACTTCATGGACTCTACAATATGACGAGAATCTGCTGGAGGTCAACTTTCGTTCCAGTTGTGTACTTCATAATCCGCATGGGAAACATTCAAAATGTGAACTCAATAGTTCACCAAAAACAATAGTAAGTTGTGCCAAATTGAAATGGAAACAAACAATACATCTTATGTCCGTAACACATGTGAAAAGAGCAAAGTGAAATTATATACTTATCAAAGTTAATAACAAACTTTACATTTTTGGAAGTAACACGACCACTAATAATCATAGCATTGAACACAGAGTACAACTGAGAAACAGATGTTTGAAGTGAACATGCCTTCTAGCTAAATCCACTAATAATATGTATATTAAAACACACCCTTGCTCCCCAACTGTTTATTGTTTTTCCAGATTCTGCATAGATCCTGTTTTTATAGCTGTCTTTATGACTCACAGAATAAATATGCAAATGAATGCTAATAAATATGCTAATGTCTATTATGATAGTTTGATGCTGACTTTCTGAGTTACTTGAAATACATCTTGGTATGCAATTAATACAGTATGCATGGAGATAAATTAGTCACAAACCGGAGCATGTGTTTATTTTTTTGTGTGTGCACCTCCAACCGTGTTTTCCTATTATCTAAATCTTATGTTTTTTTTTTTTTTTAAATTAAGGCTGGAATTTTCCAGTTCATTTTAAAAACTATTTTCTTGCGTTCATTTTTTTTTTTTTTTGTTTCCCTAACAGACTGTTCTCAAAGATACTTGCAGGCTGTTTGGGTCTGTATACTACACACAAATTTTATCATGCATATGGGACATTCAAATTATTATATTATAATTCAATTTAGGAAACCAAAAAAATGTTCTAATGTATTTTTCAGTCATTGTCCTTTGGTTATGCCAGAGAAAATATTTAAAGATTGGTTCGAATTAGGAAATAGTGTACTTAGCCAGCCCCCTGGGCACACCCACTCCACTTGTTCCATCGAGGCAGGGACTCCACATCTGTACTCCTCACAACATTAGACTTGTGTCAGAATTTCTGTGGAGTGAGAGTCTGGTGACTTATCGTTGAGTTTTCTTACAGGCAGTTGCTTTATTTGGATAGCTTCCTCATCATAAAGTGTTTTATTTTAACATGTTGAAGGAGGTTAAATAGAGGAGACATTGCTATTGGAAGAGCCAAATAAGTCAAATGGAATCTTTGCTAAATATTCCTAATACAGTTATGTATTTTAATAAAGGTAAGTCTGATGGTAAAAATATTTGCTTTTACGTAGGCAGATGGAAATACTTTCCACATTCCTTGAGAGAAGTTTTGAAAGCAGAGGACAGATTCTTAAACTAACCAAAAGATTATAATGAGATTAATCATCTGCCTCGGGAGGTGAGGTTCACTGAGTGCATCTCACCAGGGATAACCGGAATGTAAGCTCACATTTACAGATGCTCTTGTGGTTACATGAATCTCATGCGGGCAGCTAGATCTGGAAGGCGGTGGTAAATCAGATTCAAAACCTGCAAATACGCTTGTCCTGGTTCTGCATGGATCATCGCAGCTCTGGCAAGAGCAGAACAAGCCTTTTTCGTTATCATTTTGCACCATTCTGCTGTGCAGATCAGTCATGCCGACTTACTCTATTACTTACTGATTTTTGCCATCTCACGACCAATTTGAGCAGCATGACAAAGTTTTGAGAAAATCCTGTGATCTATTATTATCCTGTATCTTGCTAGGAATATGCTTATGTTCTCTATATTTACCCGAATTAGACTGCAGAAAGTCATACGTTGACCCAAATTTTAATATTTACCATTAAAATTAGAAGTGTTTTCTGCAGGAATGGATTATTTTAACTATCTACTTATACTTAAATTTCTATTTTAGGATTTTATTTATTTGAGAGAGAGAGAGAAAGAGAGAGAGAGCACAAGTAGGGGGAGCAGCAGGCAGAGGGACAGGGAGAAGCTGGGAGCCCAACCTGGGGCTCAATCCCAGGACCCTGGGACCATGACGTGAGCTAAAGGTAAATGCTTAACCGCCAGAGCCACCCAGGTGCCCTAAATTTCTATTTTAAAATGCTTAATAGTTTAAAGTAATTCATTGCTGAAATTTCAAACAAGGTTTTTAGAGATGATTTTCCCACTATCTTCCCAGTGTGATTTTCTAAGTTTCACACACTTGCTTCTAACTGTATATTACAAAAGCAAGAAATGTAAAAGAATGAGGTCGCTGTCCTCAGCACTTAAGGGAGGGACAACACTGACCTTGAGTATTTCCTACTGGTATTGACTGACAGATGTCAGATCCTTAAAAATTAACTGGAAAAATGGCTGAACATTCCTCAAATTACCATGTATAACAGCTTTGATACTCTATTAATTCCTTCCTTTAAAAAAAAAAGATTTTATTAATTTATTTATTCACGAGAGACACACACAGAGAGAGGCAGAGACACAGGCAGAGGGGGAAGCAGGACCCCTGCAGGGAGCCCCATGTGGGACTCGATCTGGAGACCCTGGGGTCATGCCCTGGGCCAAAGGCAGACGCTCAACCACTGAGCCACCCAGGTGCCCCTCTATCAATTCCTTCTTTAACCAGTTGTGGAGTTAGATGACTATTAACTAAACATTTCTTTTAGAAGTTTATTGGTCACTAATACAATTTATTACAAAACAGATTTACTCTATTCCTTTTTGCCCCTGTTGCATGCCCATGAGAAAAACAGCTATAGGACCCATAGAGTCACTGAGGGAAAAGTTAATTTACTTGTTGATAAATTGTAAGAAAAGAGCAGCCTTACCTTTAACTGATTCATGCAAATAATAGATTGTCTCTTTGAAGACTTTAACTTTTAGTCAAATTGGAATAAGCAATTGCACTATATCCTGGACGTTACCGTGTTAGTTACACGGTGATCCTGCATGGTAACAGCATCTTCTTTCAAATGACATTATCAGCTTCACAGTGCAAAACGTTTAATAGATTCTTTTTCTTATAGGTCAGGTGTGTGGAGGTATAATTACACACAGTAGAATTCACTCTTTTTAGATTCACCATCCGGTCCATTGTGACAAATGCAGAGTCACATAGCCATCATCACATCCAAGATACAGATCATCGTCATCACTCCAAAGAGTTCCCACGTGCCTCCTGTAGCCACCCCCCTTGGCCTAAGCCCCTTGGCAACCCCCGTAGTCTTTCTGAAGTTGTGACCTTTTTAGAACATCACATGAAATGGAACCATATGTATGTAGCATTTTGAGTCTGGCTGCTTTCACTTAGCATAGGGCATTACAGATTCATCCGAGTTGTTGCATGCATCCATGGCTTATTCCTTTTTCTCTGCTGAGTAGTAAGTAGTACAATGTAAGGATGTTATCACAAATCGTTTATCAATTTACCAGTGGGTGGACCTATAGATTGCTTCCAGCTTTATACAATTCTAAATAAAATGATTTTATAAATATCCATATTCAAGACTGTATGTGAATATGTTTCTATTTCTCTGAGCTAAAAATACCTAGGACAGGGATTGTTGGGTTGTAGGATGGTGGATGTTTAACTTTATGAAAGTCTCTCAAAGTGCTTTAAAACGTGTACCATCCTGCATTTCCACTAGCAATGTAAGATGATCTAGTTCCTCTTCCCCTTCATCAATATTAATATTGTTATTTTTAAAATGTTGGCCATTCCAATAGATACGTAATAGTATCCAGTTGTGATTTTGTTTCATTTCACCAAATGACTAGTGATGTCAAACATCTTTCTATGTGTGTAATTGTCATCTGTGTATCTTCTTTGATGAGAGGCCTGACCAAATCTTTTGGCCAGAAATTGTTTTAAAGGAAGAGTTATTTATTTTATCGTGGTTGAGTTTTGAGAGCTTTTAATTTAATCTGAATTCCAGTCCTTTCTCAGATATGTGTTCTGCAAATGTGTTCTCTTAGTCTGTGGCTTGTCTTGTCATTTTCCAAACAACATCTTTGAAAGAATGGGAGCTTTAAGCTTTAATAAAAACAATTTTAAAATGTCTTTCTTTTGTGAATCATGCTATGTGTGTATCTAAGCGATCCCTGTGTGATTTAAAGCCACATAGATTTTCTTTTATAGTTTTCCTTTAGAAGACTTTTAGTTTTAGGCCTATATTTAGAGTTAAATGTGTAGTTTAAAATATGTGTTAAAATTCTTTCCTTTTTTTTTTCTTAGAAAAAATATGGATACATATATTTTTTTCAGAATAATTTGTTGAACTGTGAATCCTTCTACATTAAATAGCCAGGATACTCTGGTTAAAAATTAATTGTCCATATGTGTGGGTCAATTTCTAGACTCTCTATCCTCTTCAAATTATCTATGTGTCTGCTCTTTCACCAATACCACCCTTTCTTCACTTCTACAGCTTCAGAGTAGATCTTGAAATCAGCTACAGTGAGTTCTCTAACTACCTCCCCCCACACAAATTGTTTTAGCTATTCAAATGTCTTTGCTTTTTTATATTAACTTTAGAATTAGCTTGTCATTTTCAATAGAAAGCTTGCAGAATTTTATTATAATTACATTAAATGTAAAAAGTAATTTTGTAAGATTTGACAGTTTGAATCTTCTACTCATGAACATGGTACATCTCTTCCTTTATTTAGCTGTGTTTGATCTCTCATAATGTATAGTATATAGGTTTTTCAAGTATTTTTTAGGGACTTGATAGTTTTGGTACTACCATGATTATGATTTTTAGCTGAATTTCCAAATATTCATTGCCTGTGTATTAAAATACAGTTGATTTTCCTATATTGATATTAAGCCAATGCTGAACTCACTTTTTCATTTCTCATACCTTTTTTGAGGATTTTTCAAGAATTTCTAGGTAGGAAATTATGTCATCTGATAATAGAGAAACTTTTATTTGTCTTTTTCCTATCTGTATGCTTTCTGTTTTTTATCCTTTCTCATAGTGGCTAGTGCCGCTAGTAGGATGATGAAGAATGAAAGAAGTAAGAGAAAACATCCTGGCCTTGTCATTCTTTCACTTTCAAGTATAAGGTTAGCTGTAGATTTTGCATAGATGCAAAATTTAATTCGGTTGAGGAAGTACCATTGAATTTCTAGTTTGCTTGACTTTTCCCCTTTTTATAATGAATTAATATTGAACTTGTCAAATGCTATTTTTTTTTCCATCTATATGGTCTTCTGTGTAAGTCTGTTGATGTGGTGAGGCATATTGTTTGATTTTTGAATTTTGAACCAAACTTGTGTTCTCAGGATAAATCTCACTTAGTCATTGGGTAGTATATTCTTTAGACATGTCTGGATTTAGTTTGCTAATATTTTATTGAACATTTTTCATCCATGTTCAAGAGAGACATATTTTTTGCTATTGTTTTTCTGTTTTCCCTTTTATTATGTCCTGCTCTTCTTTTTTATTACTTATTCATTATTTCCTTCTTTCTTCTGTCTTTATATTTAATTAGCTCTTCTCTTTTTAATTTCTGCCACACACTACAAGTGACTCGAGCCTCAAACATGTGACTTGCTTTGGCCAATGGGATATCAGAAAATATAATGAAAGCAAAACCTGGAGGGAAAAATGTTTGCATGTTTTCACCTTTCTTTTTCCTCTGTGATCACCATGAAAGAATGCCAGCTTGCTGAAAGATGAGACACATGGAATAGTGCTCAGGTCTTCCAGTTAAGACCATATAACTCAGGGGGATCCCTGGGTGGCGCAGTGGTTTAGTGCCTGCCTTTGGCCCAGGGAGTGATCCTGGAGACCCAGGATTGAATCCCACGTTGGGCTCCCGGTGCATGGAGCCTGCTTCTCCCTCTGCCTATGTCTCTGCCTCTCTCTCTCTCTGTGACTATCATAAATAAATAAAAATTTAATAAAAAAAATAAAACCATACAACTCAGTCGGCATCTGACTAAATGCTCATGAGCAAGCCCAGACCACATCAGTAGAACTACCCAGCAGATCACTAAACTCATGAACAATAACCAATAGACATAATTTTAAGTCACTCAGTTTTCAGATGGTTTGCTTATCTATCTTCGCTTTCTCTTATGTCTCTGAAATCCCCATGAGAACATATCTGGAGTTCTATACTGAGAATATCCCGAGGCTAGCCTGCTGGAGGACAAGATGTGCAAAGCAAAGTTAGGTAGAAAACAAAACTTGAAAAAAAAAAAAAAAAAAAAAAAAGAAAGCAAAACTTGGTTGCCATAGCCAAGGTCATCCTATCCCAGATGACCGACAGTTGACCTCAGATGCTGGAGCAAACCCAGCCTAGACTAGAAGAACTTCCCAGCTGACCACAGCCTCAAATGTTGACCTGAGACCTATGGGCTAAATAAATTGCTGTCTTAAATCCATGAGATTTCGGGTTTTTTGTTACACAGCCTACTGCAGCAATACATACGTGATATATAAGCCAAGAGTCATTTTGTCCTATATTTAGAGAATGAAGAGAGCTATGGAAAGGAAAATGGTAAGAAATTTGCCTGACTTTTTACACAATTTCTCTAGAGCAGTGAGGAAAAAAAAAAGAAAGAGCAGGGATGGCTGACTTGATCTAATCATATCTTTCTCATTACTGTCCCTCCAAAAATAAGAGAGCCTACGTTGCAGATTTTAATGACACAAGGGTTACAGGATGTAGCGTTCACATTTTATTGAACTTGTTACATCTCTAATCATCATTTCTGGTATTTGTAGTTTCAGTGTTTGCCAGTATTTTATTAATGATAACTGTGATTCTTTTTCATGCCTTTTTAGATATGATTTTTATTCTCCTAGAGAAACACATACTTTACATGGAAATACATTTGCAAAAAAAAAGAAAGAAATATATTTGCAGTTTGATAATGAGGACCACTGGAAAAACAGTCCAGGCATGCAGTAATTTACCTGTGGGCAATTATTCTGGAGCACAGTTTAATAGAAACTGAGAAATTTGTACAATACAAAATGAATTCCATCTCCCAAAATTTGCATAGGAAGCATAAGGTTGAGCTTTTCCTCTGATTAGATCCTTGCACAAAAGTTCATTCTCCAGAAAATCTTAACAAATGTCATAACACAAAAAGATAGTTAAAATGGAGGCACTCAGTTGCAGAGTGTAAGTATTGCATTTTATTTTTATATAATGATATTATTCGTAATTGTAAGAACTTTTAACTCATTTGCATAAGAGGAAAACCTTGAGGAAAATGTAGATTTACTCTGATATTTTGTTTAAAAACTGCCTAAAGTGCACATTTGTGGTCTCTTTATATTTATTGCATGAGCCAAAAATAAAGATCAGTTCCTTGAAATTTTGCAGTAATGGACATTTAGTGTCAGTCGTATTTTGATGGATGCAATTAATTCTATAAATTTGTGTTAGATTGATCAAATACCTGGTCTTTCTAAACTTACATAAGGCCCGTCCCTTGTGTAAAATCATTTCCATTTTACATATGCAAATTTCCCTGTAAAACCCTACTTTTCTTTTCCTCTGAAGAGCAATACTGCTTTATGTGGGTCGTTAGGCTCAGAAAATTCTTTGCAGGCTTACTGGGTGAGCAGAGCAGAAACATCAGGGGTGGTGTGTTCAGGGCTTGTGATAGTAAAGGCACAGGGCCATACTGTAAAAAGATTGGACTCAAAGGAAAGTATAATTAAAATTCAGTTGCAAGATCTGCTTTGACTCACAGTCCAGATACTTACTAGCTATGTGATCTTAGGAGTCTTCTCCCAAACCTCAATTTTCTGATGTGAATATGGATATAATGGAGATACCCATTTCAAAGGATTGATTTTAAGGCTGATGGAGGCAGTATTCAAGCTCTTTTCCCAAATTTAGGAGGAGTGGCTGGGGTAGAGGCAGGATGTTGCCATTTTGGGAGCCAGACAGTGACATTGACTATCGAGCATGGACTAATCAAGGGAATCAAATGTGGTAGAAACAGAAAAACTGAGATATTCCATAAGAATAACAGTATTTGAAATAAGGACATGGTGTGCCAGGTGCCATCACCTGTTGGGTCAAATGCATGTTCTCCTTTAATCCCCACAAAAATCTCACGTGGTAGGTAGAACTGTTTCAATGAGAAAAGTGAGCAACAGAGATGAGAAAAGATGAAATTATCTCAGTTATCAAGCGGTAGATAGGAAATTTGTTGAAAGTGCACTGACCTCGGAATCTGCATTTACCACCTGGCAATCCTGCCTTTATACAGATCCAAAGAGGTGCAGAAAGGAGAAAAGCAGAGCCCTGAGTAATGTCTGTGATTGCAATGATCCAAAGTGATCAAGCAGGTTCCAGATTTTGAGCCGGTAAGGGAGAGAGCCCATTTGGTTATTCATTCAATGACTCATTCAACACATATTTGTTTCGTTTTAGAGGCTGGGTGTCAAGCTTGGAAAAACAAGCAAAGCCAAGTAGGAAGGTCCATGGCCTCCTGTACGCATCAGTGGAGGAGACTAAGTGGTTAGTGGAGGCACTAAGCAGATAGGCAGTGTCATTTTAGAAAGTAGGAAGTTTCAAGAAACTTTATTCGGCAAACCTCCCTGAAACATTTTTTTTTTTTTTTTTACCCAAACCACAATGAAGAGGACATTCTGTGTAGGTGCCCGATGCTGGACCAGTAATGTCATTTATTTCAGTCTCAGTTTCCTCATCTGGAAAACAGAGGGGACAGTGGTGGCATTAACAGATATCCAAAATCCTTCACTACCAGATTTCCATTTTTCACTTTTCCAGCACCTGGATGGACAACAGAAGTGAACCTCTCCACAATTCACTGACTTCATTCTTTTCAAAAAAAAAAAAAAATTAAGAAAATTTAAAGCCAACAGCTCTCAAAACAGCATAGGGAGGGAGTAGATGATGCCACGAAGTACAGATGGATACACAAATTATGCAAATATTCTGTTAATTGTGGGCTTCCCCATACACAAGCCAGGTTTTGGTTTGCCGAGTACCCCGTTTTATTACAGAAAGCAAAGGGATCTTTATCTGGGAGCCTGTGATACATCAACCACTTTTGCTCCTTTCTTAATGTGGTACAGGTTCCCCACCCCCTCCCCACCATTGTTCCCCGTAGCTGCTATTCCGCCCTTGGCCTGCCATTAACAGGGCCTCGATGAGGAACCCTGCCTTCTGGCCGAGCCATCAGATTGAACAATTTCTATCACAGGGAATTGAACCTTGAAAACCTGCCACCTTCACTAAATAGAGGATTAAACAGAGCTTTAAAAGTGAGTTCCCATTGATTAGTTAAAGGATTTATATTGAGCATACTTAAAAGTCACCTTTGACAGAATTGTCAGATTATTCTACTGAACAGCAGGTAGGTACTCCCATCAGATACTAATCTGAAGCTTGTTTTTTTTTTTTTTTTTTTTTTTTAAGAAGAGAGCTGTAGTGTGTTAGGGACTGAAGAAAAACACATTTCCCATCTGCAATGTCATCCCCTGCCTCCAGGAGGGTCTCCTTTGGAGTGAAACCTATTTCTGAAAAGCTAACAGTTGTTTGAATTGATTTAGCTCAGTGGGAAACCTGTTGGTATTCTGTGCAGGTGCTTAGCACTGTGGTGCTTTGTGAAGCCTGGTCCCTCAGCAAAATTTCTAGTGAAAGCGTGTTCCAGTATTTTTTTTTTTTTCCTTTTAATAGCTGGAGAGTCCCATCCATTTACTTTCAACCTAAGCACGCTTCATTTGAAGACCACGATGGTCTTGAATTTTATTTTGGTTGCCTTATCCGTTTCGTATCACGATCGACTGTATTTTCTCAATCAGAAAATCAGGTTGGAAGTTTCTGGGAGAATTAAGGCCAGCTTTGCATCTGGATGAATCTTATTTTTGAACAAGCTAGTTCTTCCCCAGAACTAGCAGCATCGACTTCCTGCATGCCCACCTAATCTGCGATTTGTTCTGCAGGAGCAGCACAGAATTTGGAAACTTAGTCAAAAAAAGCGGGCACCTACCTTTATGATAGCACCCACCTGAAGCTCCCTGGGTACCTCACCCCTTCCCAACTAGAGAAGTGTCACTTTTACCTGTTTTCCCAGTCAGGGGTTGCCAAAATAACTTAAAAACCACAGTCCTGGAAAAACTTAGTAGACAGATGACGCACACACCTCGATTTAGGAGTCACCCAAGGCCTGTCTTCCTCTGATATTGGCCACATTTCCCCCCAGGTCTTCCTGGGAGAAGTCTGAGCCATCCCACACACTGCTGACTTTGGTGACCTCTTTGAATTTTGTGAAATTAAAATACTGGGAGGTTTTGGTTTCTTGGTGACTTTTCACTCTGATGTTTTTCCTTGATGAAAAACTCTAAGACCAGTGAACTCTGTCCTTAATGTCTGAAAACACTCAGTGCTGCTGTCACCCAAATTCCATGAACAGGCGAACCTGTTTAATTCTTAAGGCATGTCATACCTACTAGCTGGCATTCAACTGATCTCCTATTGTCCTATTTGTGCATTTCTTCTTGTTTTTCTTTAGTCCAGTCTGTTTCTCCAAAGTTAAATCAACCTATTTCTAAAATACCAGTTGAATTCGAAGGCACCGATATATCATGTTTTCAATTTCATACTCCATCAATTTACTCACCAACATGTTCTTGCGGCCCCCTCCACCTTTCTCCAGGATCCCTTTGTCTTCTTAGCTATTTCTTTTGCCAGACAAGTTCACCTTTTTCACATCTGCTTTCCATCCACTCACCTTGTTCTCCACCACGGACCCTGTTTCTGCACCCCCAGATCCTCTTGCACTGCACCCAGATTCCTGGACCCGGGGCGTTGCTGCTGTTTCAGCAATTGCTGAAGATTGAGAAGCTCTGCACAGCACAGCAGGTGGCAAAGGCACACCTGCAGGCCTGCTCACTGGCTGTGGTGACCTGCAGGGCCTTTGGATTCCCTACCACGTTCCCTGAGAACACAGATGTCATTGATCATCGGAAGTGCAGAGAAGTAAGACACTGCCATGATGTGAGGACTTTGACCCATGGAAGCCATGAGACATAGAGATCCACCAGATTAATACTTTCCCCTGGCTAGTCTGTCCTGAGTCTCCGTATAGGGCTCCCTGGAGACATCCAGGAGTAGGCAACTATCCAGCTTCATAATGCCCCTCTACATTACTCTTTCCCTTTCTCCTTTCACTTCCCTTTCCCCTTCGCCCATACTCTTCTACTATTTTATTCCCTAGTGAAGTGTGAGGTCATGTGCTTTTGCTTCAGGCTAATTCTCCAGGGACCCTAGCCTAAGGCACTGCCAAATTTGTATGTCTGTGTTCCAAAGCCAACTATCCAGTATCAACTGTCTACTTGCTCTCTCCACTTGGACTTCTAATTGCAACCCAAGCCAGCAGATCCAATACACTTCTACTCCATAATACTTCTTTTTTCAGTGTCCTTGTCTTAATATATTACATCCTCAAATACCCAATTGCTCAAGCCCGCAGGCTGGGAATCATTACTGTGTCATCCTTCTATTAATAATTTTTTTTTAAGATTTGATTTGAGAGAGAGACAGAGAGACAGAGAGAGAGCATCAGGAGGGGGGAGAGGAAGAGGGAGAGGGAGAAGCAGACTCCCCGCTGAGCAGGAAGCCCAGTGTGGGGCTCCATCCAAGGACCCTGGGATTATGACATGGGCGGAAGGCAGACACTTAACCGACTGAGCCATCCAGGGGCCATCTATTAATAATTCGTACATATGATGAGTCCTTACTGCCTATTCATTGTATTTATTAAATACTTCTAGTCTGTTCATGTATTTTAATCTTGCCTCCTGCCGTGGTAGTTCAGGTACCACCAGCCTTTGCCTAGACTAGTTCTCAACTCCCATGCTTGGGCCCTTCATGGCATGCTCTACATGTCAGCACGTTTATACTTTTATAAATGTGAATCTCACCCAGTATCTCCTACTGTCAAGCCTTCATTGGCTTCCCCTCGTCCTAGAACACAATGGATCCTTATTACTGTGTACAGAGTCCTACAGGTGTACCACAGACCCTACGCACAGTCTCACTCTCACCTTACACCCCTGCCCTTCTTGCTGTCTATATGTCAATCACACCAAACTTCTTTCCTTTTCTCATTCAGATATACTGTTTCCCACCTCGGCACCTTCACACACACTGGAATAGTTATTCCTTATCACAATCACCTGGAAAATTCTTCCAGTGCTTTCAAGCATCAGATTTCACACTAATTTCTTTGAGAAGACTTTGATGAGCTTCCAGTTTATATTAGGGGTTAACGCCCATATATCCCAAACTTGCCCCTTGTAGCGCTCAGCATGCTTTGGATAATTTGCCAAGTTTCTGTATTCCCAGCTAGACCATAAAGTCCATGTGGTCAGAGGCTATGTTTTGTTCACTGTCATACCAAGGCTAACTAGATATTTTATCCCCTGTCCTGTTCCCTTTGGCCCTGCTGCCACTTTTGGTGGTGACAAGCAAAGGTGACAGATTGAAGACCCAAGCCAAGCAGTTAAAATTTCCAGAAATTTAAGTCTACTCATAAAAGCTGCCTAAAGAATAAGACCTGCCATTAAACAAGGGCAGTTTTGAGTTTGCTTTGTTTTACTTTGCCATATTTTTGTATTTGTTTTTAATGGGCAGAAGTGACACTCTGGAGAGAGGAGTTCATCTGAAGGTCAGAAGAATCAGAGCAGAAGATGGAACCAAGATAATCTCCAGCTTGCAAGCTCAATGCACTCTTAAAATTCTAACTCAAAGCATTCTCCCAACTGATTTTAGTGTCTCAGTCAGCTTCCTTCTTGCAAATTCTTCTTTACTTCCACTCCAGTTCCTCCCTCTCTCTTGCTTCATGAATGTTAAAGCTACAGTTTCTTTTTCTTTATTATTCTTAGGTCTCTCTGTATCTTCCTCAGTGAGATAAGCTGCTCTGATTTTATTGTTTCAAACAATTTTTATTGTTTCAAACAATTATCTTTTTCAGGGTTTTATTCCTCAGTAAAGTTTAATGAGACATGCTTTTGCTTCAGGCTTATTTTCCAGGGAGCCTTACCCTAAGATACTCCCAAATTTGTAGTTGTGTTTATTTCTCCCCACTGAATTCCAAAGCTGTATATTCAAAATCCAACAGTCTACGCGGCTTCTCCACCTGGACCTCTAGTTGCAACTCAAACCAACAGTTCAAAAACACTCATTCTACCTTAAACCATAGAACAAAGGATATAGAATATTAATAGAAATATCTGGCCTTAAAAAATACCTTGTAAATAATACATTTCCCATTAATATTACTTAAAGGAATGATTTCATTCAATTCTGTATGATGAGAGCTAATTACCATTCAGCATACTGCCCAGCAGTAGATGAGTACTTAGAGTACTCTGAGTATATATATATTCACTGGCTATTTTATGGATCTATCTATCTATCTATCTATCTATCTATCTATCTATCTATCTATCATCTATCTATCTATCCATCTATCTATCTACATATATATATAGTAATAGTTTCCCAGCTATGAGACTGAAGTGGTGTCTCCCTCTTCTCTCCAACTGAGTCATCTATTACTAACTGGAAAACTTCTTGGGTTTTATGAAGCTAAGTCAAGTTTAGAAATTAAGATGATTAACTTAACCTATAGAATAAACTCTGTGTGTGTGTGTGTGTGTGTGTGTGTGTGTGTGAGTGTGTTTGACTATTTGGTAACATAGAAGAGAACTGTTGTAGAGACATAGCTTGCCCATTGATGACTTGGTTTCATTGAGTGAATTTGATTGGCTTAACGTATCTCCTTTCCTCTGGCTTCACATGGGTAACCTATTCAATCAAAGAAGACAACTTTCAGGGATAAAACAGAAACATTCTTTAATCACTAGTGTATGGTTAAGATAAGTCTACACAAGAATCTCAGTGATATATAGCTAAGCAATCTGGTGAATGTTAGGACATAAGTAGGATGGAGAAATTGAAAGGAACAGATCTTGGTAGAGTATGGGAAAGCATTAATTCTTTGTTTTTCTATGTATATATATTTTTTTGTTTTTGTTTTTCTACATTTTTAAAATTTAAATTCAATTCATTAACATATAGTGTATTATTAGTTTCAGAGGTAGAGTTCAGTGATTCATCAGTTGTATATAAAATTTTTCATTACATCAAGTGCCTTCCCACCACCCAGTTACCCTGTCCCCCCTAACCCCTTCCCCTCCAGCAACCTTCAATTTGTTTACTATTATTAAGAGTCTCTTATGGTTTATCTCCCTCTCTGGTTTTGTTTTGTTTTATTTTTCCCTCCCTTCTCCTATACTCCTCTGTTTTGTTTCATAAATCCCACATATGACTGAAATCATATAATTATCTTTCTCTGATTGACTTATTTTGGGGAAGCATTAATTCTGTTTCATACATTTTAAGATTGTGGAGCCAATTTTATGGAGAGTTATTATATAAGCAGTTACATAATTGAGTCAGAAATTCATGGGAAAGATGAGAGCTAAAAGTATACATTACGAAATTATTGGCCTATAAAATTGGCTTTTGAAATCATAGTATTTATTCAGTTTCCACTTAGAGCATAAATGTAGTTGGATAAAAGTCTGAGGGTTGAGCATGCCAATACTTAGACAACAGGGAGTGGAGGAGGATACAGGAAAAGATGCTAGGACAGAGTGGCCAATGAGGTAGAAGGAAAACCAACCCAACGAAAAATGGCCTGGGGGCGAAGTGAAGGAGAGTTTCACGAAGAAGGGAGTGATCCACCGTATCAAGTGTGGCTGATGGATCAAGTATCAAGTGAGGAGAGGAATGAGGATTGACCCTTGGATTTTTCAAGTGGAGATCCTTGGTGACTTTGGAAAGAGAAGTTTCAGTGGGGTGATGAAGGTGCAAGCATTACTGGACAGTGCTCGAGAGACAAGGGGAGGGGAAGAGTTGAAGACAATAGCAAATTCAGTTTTTGTCCAAAGGGGTTCTGGAGGTGGCAGCTGGGGGGAGAAAATGTACCTAAGAGAGTTTATTTCATAGTTTCGAAAATCAAGATACAGTGTAAACATTGTGAAGTGCACAGATCTTAAAATTGCAGTTTACTCAATTTTGATAAATGTGCATTCCCATGAGACACACATTCCTAACACAGATACAGAATAGTCCTATCATCCCAGAGTGTCCCCTTGTGCCCACCCCACTTAGGCACATCTACCATTCCACCCACCCCAAACAACCCCACGAAACAACCACCATTCTGATTTTTGTCACCACAGAATATTTTTGCCTCATCCAGACTTAATGTCAATGGATTCACATGGCGTGTCCTATTTTAGGTCTGGCTTACTTCACTTAGGCATGTTTCTGAGATTCATTCATGTTGCTGTATGTGCCAGTAAATCATTCTTTTAAATTATTGAGCAGAATTCTGCTTAATGAGTATGTCATACACCGTTTATTCACTCTTGAATTGAATTAAAGTGAGGTTTTCTATGATCATAGGAAGCCCACTTCATCATTCTAATAGATTTCATGGGTAAATAGTTCACTCTTATATGGGAACAAAACCATCTCTCTATAACTTCTAATCATTCATCCTACTTACAAGTCCCACACCCAAATGAAACAAATTATAATTTTCTTTAAGTTTTCTCATCCAGTATAAGCTTCCTCAGTTCTTTCAAATGTTTCTGATATGGCATATGCCTCCTCAAATAATTGATTTTGCTCCTGAGAATGTGATGATTTATATCCCTTGAAATAATAATGCTAAGACAAGCAAACAAATAATTGAATAATACCGATACAGTTTGGTCAATATAGAGACTAGAACTATCACCACTTATTTTACCTGGTATATTTTTCAAAGTAATTTAGGATCCCATTAGATTTCTTTCAGCCTCATAATTCCTTTTAAAATTTTGAATTTATTTTTAATTAATATATTTGAATTGTCATGTCTCCCAAACTATAATTTTTAGGTCAGTTTCTTTGAGTAATTTTTTTTTAATTTTTTTTTCTTTTTTTCTTTTTTAAATTTTTTTCTTTGAGTAATTAATGAACCTTTACATTTATTCTCATTAAGCTTTATTTAATTAGATCTATTATATTTTTTTTCCAATTGTTGAATTCTTTTCAGGATTCTAATTATTTCACACAATATATTTCTTGCACCATTCAATGTCATACCATCTTCATACATAGTCAAGGACACCACAAATATATTTATCAACATCATCTATGAAAGTAGTGCATAAGCTGAGAGCTACGAAGATAAACTTCTGATACACTTAAATAATTTTCTGGAAAAAAATAATTTTCTGGAGATTCTCTTCAATTCATATTAAGCATACTTTGTTTATAGTCTTCAAACAATTTCAGATTCACAAATTTGTATCATTAGGTCACTTACACAATCCCTTTTAATGACTACAATGAAAGATGATGCTTCTTTGATATCCAGATTCATGATTTCTAAGTGTTCCTCTGCTCTATCTCTTTAGCATCCTTAGAAGCAAGCAAGTAGAACTTGTTTGGAATCACTTTCGTGAGAAACAATAAACTGACTTCTAGTGATCAGTAGGTCTTTATTCCAAATGCCAAGAAACATTTTTTAAAATGGTTTATTCTAGAATCTTCCCAGGCAACATGATATATAAGCAGCCTCTGTTGTAATAAATTTAAAAAAAAAGGAAAGGCTTTAAATAAAGACAGACTTGACTTCAAATTCCTGCTGTATGATCTTGAGCAAATCATTTAGATTTTTTTCAACTCTCAATTAGGATCATCATTTCTACCACAATGTTTCTCTCAGGTTTAAGTAACAGTGGGAACCCAGGCTGAGTGTGTGATAACCTTTGTGTTGCTATTATCTGATTTATCCCAACATTGCTGTGCACATACCACCAAGGAGATGTGTAATCTGTGAGGCTTCACAGATTTATTTGGGACAAAGTTCTGAGCCTTTTGAAAGAAATTTCCTAAACAATATGATTTACTGCTTTCACTTATTTTTGAGTTTTCGTTTCCTCCTACCAAAACTTGTTCTATTTTTCAAACTTGTTTGTTTTTAATAAAACCATGCTGTTTTTAGTGATTGTTATTTCTTTTCACATGTACCATGAGTCAAATTTTGATAATTTTTTTAAAGGAACCATTTCAAACAATTTGGCTTCTGCATAACTGTTTTGGTTTTACGATAGAGGGGAAAAATGTGGCGTTCTCATGCCATTAGACACTTATCTTAATACCTTAAAAAACAGGAATTGTTTAAATATTTTTAAAGCATTGGGTTCATGGAAAATGATAAGATGTTTCAGTAAGATATCATATGAAAATCACTTAGAATTGCATGCCTCTTCCCGTTATGCGTTATCTATTTAATTTGCAGTAAAATCTTTACAATATTGGTCAGATTCGAGACCCTACTTAAATGATGATAATAATAATAGTTATTGATCATTGTGAGATAAATCCTAAGGATTTTTCATAATTTACCTGGTTTAATTCTCATGAGAAAATCTATGAAGTGATGACTTTCATTCCCATTTTATGAAATGGAAAGTTAAAGCAAGAAACTGGTAAAGTAGCTTACCTGTGATCAAATGGCTTGTGAGTGGTGAAGGTTGGGATGTGAAGTCAGACACCGAAAGGTTAGCTTCTTGGCTATTGTTAAAAGAAGTAAAAGAAAGAGTTTCTCAGAAGATACAGGTAAGAAGAAAAACTGTGGAAGGAGTTTTGCATTGACTGTTTTCATGAAGAACTGAGCTCACAAAACTGACTCACAAGGTCTGGAATCCTAGCAAGCATGCCTCCAAATGCCATGCATTATACACTGGGCTGTGATCCTATCCCAGCAAAGGAGGGGCCCTGCACGGCCTGCCCTTATATCCCCTGGCTAAAGGCAAGATCTTTACGCTCTAAGTGCAGGAGAAGCAGCTGCCCAACAGCTCATCCCTGGGCCAGGGAGCATGAAGGACGATGAAGAAAATTTCGTACACCCAATTGGGACACTGTTACAAAGATGTAAGATCCACGTGCAATTTTTATTTCATAAGGCTGCCCAGGAATTTTGTGAAATTAATCCAAGGTAGTTCAAGGGCAAGCTGCTTATTTGTGGCTGAGGCCCTTGCCAACGCGGATCCGCGACTGCACACTTCACCTAGCTGCCCATGGGAGAAGTGGAGCCATGTCTTTTCCATGATTTACCTTTTTGTCTTCAGACAAAAGACTCCACGAACTTGAATTACAGACATGTGACAAATCCACGGAATGTGGATAGTATCCCACCAACGGAGGTGGCCACCGCACGTAGACAGACTCACTATGGCAGCCCACTGTAATGTTTTATTGTGTAGTTACAGCATTGGTGTGGTTGCTGTTGTTGGCTCTTTGTCCGCCATCCCAACACACAGACACACACACACACACACACACACACACACACACAACGTAGTGGAGTTTAATAGAGTCATTTAGTCTATAAGTTGAAGCCATAGCATTTATGAAATAATCAACTTGCTCTTGAATCCTACAATCCAAGTGAAATAAATCAATAGAGCAAGCAGAGCCTTGGCTTTCATTCTATAAACCATGCTTTTCAGGGATTTTAAAGGTTTTAAAAATCTTGCTAAGCATTGCTTTATGACACATTTCATAGTGAATTAAATTACATAAAAGGAAGCATCTATTTCTCCTACGGATCACTATTCAGGTAAAGTGTTGTTGCACCTCAGATACTTACATGCTTGCACAAGGATAAGTTTTTATAGTAACCTTAGTATGAAATTCAAGATGAGTTTTTCCACTTCAGTAGAAATTTTGTATACTTATTTCCTGGTCCTTGGTAATTTGTTAAGATACAGAAGGAAGAGATCAAGGGCCTTTGAGCACAAAAGTGAGCTTTTAGAGTTCAAGGTGGTATATATTTCTAGTGAAAGGCAGTGTAATGACTCACTGTTTCACAGATGCTAATGGTTTAGCCCACACTTTGATGAATGAGTTAATCACCAAATATTAAATGTCATCACACATTAGAGAAAAAATGTCCTGTTTGGCTTGATGTGATGAAGCTTCTATTTTAATCAATTTATCCGGTGAAACATTGTGAGGTCTCATTAAAATCTTGTTACTTTGCTTGGATGATGCAAAGTGGTGGCTTTGTTGAAATCATGTGCTCCCTGGACATGGAGTGATGTTCTATGAAGCGCTTTGTGAGTGATGTTTAAATAGGATACATTTGCTTCAGAATAGGTTTTATGTGTAAAATATCTCAGAAATAGGGAAATATTAAATTCAGTGAGACAGCATTTATTTAGAGATAGGTTCTAGATTTTCAATCATAAAATTCAAGTCAGGGCAGCCCAGGTGGCTCAGCCGTTTAGCACCGCCTTCAGCGTGATCCCGGGGTCCCGGGATCAAGTCCCACATCGGGCTCCCTTCATGGAGCCTGCTTCTCCCTCTGCCTGTGTCTCTGCCTCTCTCTCTTCTTTCCTCTCTTTCCTCTCTGTGTTTCTCATGAATAAGTAGATGAAATCTTTTAAAAAAAATTCAAGCCACAAAAATAGAATCATTGAAAAGTTATTGATAGGAGAAAAAAAATAGGAAATACTACAATTTACCACAATTAGGTAAATCAGGCATCTCCTGCCCTTGGTGAATAGTTAGATAGAGTTAATTTGAAAAATGATCTCACAATGAGAAAGAAAAATCCTTCCTATGGCCTATGCAAGGATTTCTCCTCCTTTTTCCTTTCTCTGCTGATTCCAATTTACCACGCTTAAGCTTCCATCCGATTCACATTCTCTGAACCTTACAGACTACATGGAATGATGTGGCTTCCTACAACCTTCTGAAGAGATGAAGCCATTGAAGTGGGATGGTACATGGTGAAATATGGAAGAGGTTGGATGAAAGGAGGCTCTGGGTCCTATTTAAATCTTTTATTTTAGCAGGGTCACCCTGTTTAGACTTCGTGTGTGCATCTTGGCCAACATTTGTGGGCTGGGGCTTCCACAGCTTAACTTTCAGAGGCTTTACTGTATTATTTTGATCTGCTTGGTATGTCTGGTGGCCCCGAGGCTCCCACTGGTTCTCGCTGGTATTGCCTGCAGGGAGGAAGGAGTGCCCTGGGCCCAGCTGCCTGGGGCCTTTAGCTGGAGAAGGGAGTCTCTGGCCTATGAGGGGAGAAAGCGTGCTTCACGGGTTGGACCACATACTGTGGCAAGATCCTCCTTGCAGGTGCCACCTGACTACCTTGTATTTCTAGGTGGGGGAAATGAAGCCAGTGAGGGTGAAGAGGCTCCCTGGACTGGCTGCTTCTGTAGCAGAACCCCTCTTGCCATTGCCCTCCTGCCACTCAGCCTCTCTGGGCCGGGATGGGCGGGGCTCAGGCTCCTGGGGAAGGATAGCATTGTCAATGGTGTTTCTTGTCCGTAGAGCTCCTGATGAACCCCTCTGCTTGTTCTTCCAGGCTTTCTTGGTGTTTTCAGCAGAGCTCCTGTTCCATCCAGGAGAGGACTGGGCCTACCTGGGCTCTTCTGTTGCTAGGCTGGGTACACAAGGACTGGATAGACCTGGGCAACTTTCTTCTATGGGTGATGGGCTGCAGGATGACGTGTTGCTGTGCTAGTCCTCCTGGGATCTCTAATCAGTTCTTCTTTCTATGCGTTAGGCCTCCTCTTTGATTTTCTCTGCATTATTTGCAGGATATATGGTTGTACTTAACAGGGCAGGCCTGGGAGAAATGATCCTGTGCCATCTTGTGTGGACTGGAAGTTCACCATAATTACTTTTTGAATGAAGTAATTTATGTTAATATAAAATTACATGATTTTAGCATAAATAAATATTAAAAACCAACCTATCTAGAATTCTAATCTAGGAAAAGGGAACCCTCCCTTTTTTTTTTCTTATTTTTATGTCTAATCAAGTTCTTAATGCTTTAAGAGTGTTCCAAGGTTGAACTGATAAATCCTGATTAAGACTGCCAATATTTAAACTCAGTGATGCTGGTCATTTGTGCATGGAACACCTCCTTTTATGATACCAGATTAAATAGACAAAATGACTTTAAGTATTATACATTAATCATCTAGATGGTTGTCTTCATCTCTCACATAGCTAGTTCCATCTCAATTCCCTTCACTCAATCTTGACCCAACCCCAAAATGCACATGAATAATTTATTTATGTAGAAATTTATTTCAAAAAAAAAAAAAGAAATTTATCTCAATGGCAAAAAGAAACAAAAAACCTAGGAAGACTTTGAAAAGGAAGAGATTTCTATTATTTTTGTTTCTAAACAGAAAGAGATGAGACTATTTTTGGTCTTTCTCATTAGATATTTAGCCTCGTTGGCTCTTCCCTTGGATCACATGAATACGGTAGATATTATCAAAGCTTGTGTTAATCAGAGGAATGTCAGAAGCTTCTTAGGACATTGTGAGAAGAAAAGGTGAAAATACTAACATTTCTATTGAGTGTATCTTCTCCCATGCTTTCATTCATTCACCATTTGAGGTTTGCTTGTGAGCCCTGTTGCTACTTTGCATCTGCCATTGTCGTAGTGTGGCTGCATTTGTACAATAGGGTTCTGGATGTGGTGGCAGGGAAGGTTCTATACCTCCGAAGCTTTGGCCCATCACAAGACAGTCATTAGGGCCTACAGGATGGAACTTCTTCAAAACCTAGAGTTTATTCTTTATAAAAATTAAATTGAAATAAATGAAAACATTTTATATAATACTTATACCTATAGCGACTTTGTGGGATATGATGGTATCAAAAGAGCTCTGGTGGATAGAATATGTATGGACAGTATACTACTCTTGACTCTGTGACCACACAGAAAATTTCAGTGAATGTATCAAATTTTAAGTGACTTCTGATGTAGGAGGTGCTTAACACTTCTGCCCTCCTGGACAAAAATTTAGGAATCTCAGTAATATTTACAATTGCGAGTGACTTATGAAAAGTCATACCACAAAGAGGTTTCACATTTGCAATTCTTTAAAATGTATATGAATCTATTTTTAAGGATGTCTCTGATATTGAAATTCAAGAATAATAATCTAAATGAATTAATGCTTTGTATTATATTTGTACTATTTGTGGTTCTGTGAAAAATAATTCTGTTTCCACTGCCTGCCTCTTCATTTGGCAAGACAAATTTGGGCTCTTTAGGCCTTTTAAAAAATGAAACAGAATACTGGTCATTTAGATTTTTACAAGCACTTTAGTTTTCTTCACCATCATGCTTCTGAAAGAATGTAAACAGAATTTATTTTTAAAACCCTATTAATTATAAATAAGTAAAAGAAATGATGATAAACTCATTGGTCTTAGGATATCAGCATATCTCAGAGTTTCTCCCGCTAACCAGGAAGACGGCATGAGGAGGGTGTGGGCAAAATCCCAGGGAAATATTTATTAACATTCCTTGGGAGCTTATGAGCTTTATTGTGGGTCTAAGAGTCTGTTAGCATGTCTCCCAGACACAGCTAACCCTTTATTCTCATTCTGAAACTCCAAATTCGGGAAAGTATAAGGCCTAGGATGTGTTTTCCTGGGGAGAGTGAATATAATAAATGAAGACTGGTTCACGCTGATCCATTGTACTGCGTCCAGGTGCACTGCACAACACCGAGATTTATGGGCTGCACCTGGCTCAGATGAAGTGGCCCTTGGTGTATATGCAGCCTGGAGTACATGCAGAACTACTAGGGTCTTTAAATGGTAAGACAAAACTTACCTAGGGCAGTGGAGCTTCGACAAATTCTGATGTGACTCTTATTCAGAAGCTGTCATCCATAACCATGTACCTCCCTGGACAGGCTTGAGGTGCTGAAGTTGAAACCTCCGTTTTCCCCCCCAAATTCCTTTTGGTGAGTAAGCCTTATTTGATTTAACAGAGTGGGGGATCCCTGGGTGGCGCAGCGGTTTAGCGCCTGCCTTTGGCCCAGGGCGCGATCCTGGAGACCCGGGATCGAATCCCTCGTCAGGCTCCTGGTGCATGTAGCCTGCTTCTCCCTCTGCCTATGTCTCTGCCTCTCTCTCTCTCTCTCTGTGACTATCATAAATAAATAAATTAAAAAAAAAAAAAGATTTAACAGAGTGGGGTCTCAATCTGCTCTCTCCAAACTCAGTGCCTTCCACGATTTGGGGGTGCTGCAGTGAGTCATACTCCATATTCTAGAGCAAAGCCCCCACTCTTTTATATGTTTTGAGACATTTGACAGTGGATTTAACTCTGCTTGGTGTTGCGTCATGATGAGATTTAAGACCAATTGATTGACAACTCTTTGAGCGAGCAATTAACAGCACAATACTCATGGGGCTGGGAAAGCAAAGTGAGACCAGACTTTAATTAAAAGATGATTGAAATTATTATATACTCCTGAGAGAATTAATATAGGTGTCTTGTTCATAATATAATGAATGAATCACATTGTTGAAATATATGGCATGAAAAGATGTCTACTTTCTGGTTTTCAAATACTCTTTTATTTTAACTTTGTTATTTAAGAAAATTTAAATTATTTTATTCAAGTACATAAAGTGTCCGAGCAATAGCAGGAAATGAGTTAGGTGATGTAAAATACATCCTGATGCATTTTTATTTGTAAAACTATAAAAAAATTTTTTGGTGACCTAAATAGACATATATTTTATTAATCAGTTACCTCTTCAAAAATTTCTGGGTGTATTATAGCTTT
The DNA here is from genome assembly GCF_011100685.1 of Canis lupus familiaris. Classification (NCBI taxonomy): domain Eukaryota; kingdom Metazoa; phylum Chordata; class Mammalia; order Carnivora; family Canidae; genus Canis; species Canis lupus. Next base: position 69,415,893 of record NC_049233.1, read on the forward strand.
TTCTCTTAAATTTTAGCTTTCAAATTAGTGAAATTTGCTTTGGCCCCTACTAATTTGATTTGACCGAAGTTCTGCATGCTTGTTCAAAATATCTAATTATGTTTAGGAGAAAAACAAGATATCTTTCCCCTGAAGACTTCTTCAGTCTTGACAGGGAGTAATAGTCGAAGACAGTGATTTTAAGTACTGTGATTGAACTTACCCTTAATAATGTTAATATATTACAGCTGTGATCTATATCTTGTCATGACAACATACATTCTTCTCAGTTTCAAGCAGAAATAGTAAATCTCATACTTTAGGAGTCGTAATTTACTCGTGTATCTCACTGTATGTATGAGGTCCTTTAAGTCCTTGCCTCTTATCTATTAATTGCATTTAATGTTATCTTTTTGACAAATACTTTGAGTCAATCAGAAAAAAAATGTGAAGAATTCCAAGGATAAAATAATAATAGTTAATGTTTGTTGACCGCTTACTCTGTGTCCAGCCTGGTGCCAAGTGCTTGATACGAATCGTCTCTTGGTTGCTGCTCTTTCCCTGGATACTGCTGAGTGGCTGGCCGCACCCTGAGGGGCTCTGAGGACAGAGAGTCAAATGCTGACTCTCATGGGGCACACAAGGGTATTCTTCAGTGTATTAGTGAGGTGGAGGTGGTGGTTATGGATATGGGGTGTCCCCAAGTGTGTGTGGGGAAGGCCTCCTACAACTCTTTGCCTTAAAAACCATTTCACCTTTGTACCCACATACACCCAATGTTATCCTGCTCAGCCTTTGGCTTCCAGATTTTTCACCCAGCAATTTGCCCTCTCCGATGAGGTACCAACAGGTCAGATATTGATATAAGGCACAAGGGGCAGACAAGCAAAACTACCACTTCCATTGAAATACCACAGAAGAACAAGATGCTGATCCCACCTTCTAGAGGTCTCTGCGGATAATTCTCTTGGACGTATCCCTTCCATTGCTTGAAAGTTGAATGAAAACCCACTAAATATCCTTCAAGATTGGGGACTCACAGATCTGACAATCCCCTTTTCTTTTCCCAAATTACTGCTTAATTGGATTTAGAAATGTGTGTGTGTGTGTGCATGTATATGTACACACGTGTGTGCGTGTGTGTGTGTGTGGTGCGGGTAGGATATGCAGATTATGAGTGGGGCAGCTCACATCTGAGTTTCCTTTTAAATAAAGTGCTTGATGCTTCTTGTCCCCAGCTGTGAGCCCTAGTCATGGAACACCAGGGGACAGGAAAAGTCCCACTCACGGTCCACCATGTGGATGTATTAGCGAGCTCATGGAGAGGGAAAATGGAAGAAGACGTTTTCAAGTTAGATTGAGTTAGCTCACAACTCAGTCTTAAAACTCATTCAGGTGACTTATACCATAAACAGATGGAAGAATAATGTAATATTTTAAAATTTCAATTTGGGTGACTTCAATGTTAAATTCCGAAAGATAAGGGTTGTGCCCTTCCCCTTGTGTTTTGGTGATGGTGGTATTGAAAGAGAATGATTTCTACCTTGCTTCTGCAGTGGGTCTGGCTCTTCAGTATAACCCTAGTTCTTCAAAACTCATGTGTGTTTCTGTGCAAGTGTGATTATCTTTTTTTTTAATTTTAATGTTTTTTTTTGTGATTATCTTTCAATGTTACCTTTGTAGTTCAGATACACAAATGGCTTATGAAGAACTATTACTGACCCTTAGAATTTGTGTTTCTCAGAGCTATTTCGTACAAGTGCTTGCAGAGTGTAGAGGTGAGGAGGCCGGCGAATTGGTGCTGGCCCTGATGAATCGCTGTGCGTCCTCGTGGGTACAATACCTAGTGTATCAACTAGTTTGATCTCACTCAGAAGCAGAATGAAGCTTGAGGACCTCATGCTGGTTTGCTTATTTGTTTGTGCTTAACCACGTGCTCCAGGTAGCTCCCTAAGATGATTTTCTACTGTTCACTAAAATTAGAATGCCTGAACTTGCTTATTTTCAAATGCAATTTTGAGGTAGGTGGATGGAAAGGACCAGGGCATTGAGATTTCAGGTATAAGGAGCCTGCTCCATGGCAGATCACGTCTTGCGGGATGGTCACACACTCAGATCTTTGCACTTGCTGTCCAGCCTACCGGTGTCTCCGGCTGGATCATGATCTGTGGCAAGTCCCTTCACCACTGAGAGACCTCAGGCTGCCTTTTGCACTCATGTCACTCTGAAATCATCGCCTAGTAACTGCCAGGTGTTTTTTTCTTTTTATTTTTTAAGATTTTATTTATTTATTCATGAGAGACTCAGAGAGAGAGAGAGACAGAGACACAGACAGAGGGAGAAGCAGGCTCCCTGCAGGAAGCCCGATGTGGGACTCCAGGATCAGGCCTTGAGCTGAAGGCAGACGCTCAACCACTGAGCCACCCCAGTGTCCCTATTTAACTTTTATTTTAAATGTGGTATCCAGAAACCACTTTGAGGTGGAAGAGTGCTCTAAGAAGAAAAAGCCACTAAGTTATAAAGCTCAAAGCAGATACATCTTATAGAAGCTGAGGAACAAGCGATGGATTATGCTCCTTTTTACTTCTTCCTCTGGTTACTTCATGTTCTCTCTCGCCTTCCTCCACAACTGATATATTTTTGCATTTAGTGATTATCTCATTTTTCCCATATTCTCAGGTCTGAAATAAATCCAGGTCTGTGCTATGAGATTCCACTATTGTCCATCTCCATTTCTATCTTCCTCCAATTATCACTCTTATTAAACATTATTTTGCTTATTCAGTAAGTGAGGGTTGAAGTCTTAGTAATGTATTCTAGTAAGGCAAAGCCACATAGAATCTCTCTCTCTCTCTCTCTCTTTCTGTCTCTCATGAATAAATATATAAAACTTTTTAAAAAGCCTATAATTCCCATGAGTGTGGAGCTATTTGCTGTTCTTGGTTCAGTTCCTTTTGGATTCCGAACTTGATAAATTAAACAAATTGAATGTAGAAGAACATGGAGCATGAAGAGAACAGAAATATGCCCGTCTGAGGGCAGCTCACCACATTCCTTGTGGCCAAGATGGAACGAAGATGCCCTTCTGCTCAGAAAAATACTGTGTCAAATGGAGAACTCATTAGTAGCCCATTTACAATCTCATCGCTTTATTTTGAAAATGCAAACATTAGTAGCGGCCTCCAGGTGGAAGCTCTCAGTCTTCTCCTCATATCCTCTCAGTCTTCCCTAAACACAAGGGGATGTTAATCTAATTGGCAAAGTTTCAGGGCACGGCACCACACATCTTTGGTGTGAGATGCTTTTTCTGGAAAGGTAGTAGTCTTTTCCTCTCCCCTTCCCCATGTCCCTCCCCCTCCCCCAGCCCCTTCCCCCTTCCCTTTCACCTGCTCTCCTCTCCCTCCCCCTCCTTCCTCCTCCTCTCCTTCCTCTTGCCCCTCCTCCTCTCTCCTTTCACCTCTCACTTCTCTGCTCTCTTCTCATGTAGGAGAAATGGCATGTTCTACATGTGAAATTTCTGAATAGATGGCTGGAGTGATTTTATTTCTCCTTAGTCTTTTCAACATACTCTCCATTTTCTTGTCACTCATTCTAAGTCCTTTTCAAACATATTTGCCTTATCTGTGCACATTCATGATTACAAACGTTTCTTTTAGGATAAATGACACAACATTTTATATTTATATTGGTCTTAGCCATCAAGGAGAGTCAAGGAGCTTAGTTTTTGAAACACAGTCATAAAAACTGTAAGTAATACTGAGATTATATAAACTTTTTACCTGCCCCCCAAAACATTGATGATTTACATTTAAATGAGTCAATAAAATCTAGATATCTGATCACATAATTTTCCTTCATTCTCTTTTTTTTGCAACCAAACATTAACATCAGGATTACTTGTGTGCTATTTCTGTGATTCTTCTGCTTATCCTGCAATTGTGCTCCTTTTTAGTTTTCTGGAAACTTTCTTCTACTGCATGATTTCTCAGCATCACTTAAAGTTCTTTTGAGATAAAAACCTATAAATTACTGCTATAACCTGAGATCAAGTTTTCCCAGAGATGGAAATTTAAACTCATTTAATGTAGTTATGTATTTGCTGATAGTCTTCTCATCTGTTTGGATTTCAATTCTTTCTTTCTTCTTTGTGTTCTACCCTTCAGCTTCAAAACCATTCTTTCTGGAGAAGATAGTGTACAAATTGGAGCAATGGATGTGACCAAAGTAGCACGCCAGGCAGATGAGTCTGACATATGTGCCGGGTGGTAGGACATCGGGCTGGGACATGACCTGGAGGAGGTCATGAGGAGGACCATGATGCATGTCTGCATTCATTTTACCACACTTTCAGAGTCTATATTGAAGTACAGAGACGTGTTTGTGATGTGTTACAGTCTTGTAACTGGACACACTGGCCAGCAAAGAACAGATCTGAATTTAATAAACACTTGACTAGTTTTCCTAAAAAAAAGTATGAAGAAAATTAACCAAACTTCCAGGGAAACGTAGATCAGGTGCCAATAAAGCAGTCCTTTAACAAAGATGCTTAAACCAGTCTATCTGAATTGTCAGGTGGTCACTAGAGAAAAGAGAATTGGAAGATCACGAGCTTTAAACCTGGCTTGTGCAGAGGCATTTTTTAAAAAGGATTTTATTTATTTAAGAGAAAGAGAGAGGGAGTGAGAGAGCAAAGGGGGGAGGCAGAGGGAGAGTGAGAAACAGACTCGCCACTGAGCAGGGAGCTATGCTGGGCTCTATACCAGGGCTCGGAAATCATAACCCCAGGACCCCAAGATCATGACTGGAGCTGAAGGTAACCAACTGAACCACCCAGGTGCCCCGCTCAGAGGCACTTTTCATTGTAAGACGTTTCCTAAGGCAGCATCAAACTTTCTTCTCAAGGGTTTGCAGCTGTCTCTGTGTAGATACCATCAGCATTTTTCTAGATTTCTAGATTTGGGTATGAAAAGAAAGTTGTCAAATGCTTGTTTGAGAATGTATTTTTCTTTTTCCTTGTCCAAAGATATTTTTTTCCTCTAGCTGATTAGGTAATTAAAAAGAAATAATATATATATATATATATATATTTATATATATACACCACTTTCCATTATATATATATATATATAATATCACTTTCCATATATATAATACATCACTTTTCATTATATAATGGAAAGTGATTAATACCAAACACTAATCTCTACTAAACCGTTACACTCTTGTTTAGTGACACATACATAATAAAATAAGCTTTTGATTTAGGATGCGGGAACATCATATTGGCAAGCGTGTTCAACACAACTATAAATATTTTGCTTCAGCTTAATGTTATCTTTCCTTCAGTGGACATTGTCCATTTCACTAGATAAGTGACAAAAGGAGAAGTAAACAACTTATTTATTCACTCATTCACTTACCAAATGTTTGCACAGTATACTGAGGGACAAGTAAACAGACAGTTATAATAAATCGTGGTAAGTTATTTAGAAGATTAGCAAATCAGAAAGGCACCTGCACCATGCTTAGACTGTTAAAAGATTTCCTGAAATAAGTGGCACAAAGTGGATTCATTGAGAAGGGGTAGAAGAAAGAAAGGGAAAGAACCGATCTGATGGCACATCACCCTCAGGTCTATTGCAGGGTTTCAAACATTCAAGATCAGATTTGTATTGTATAATTGTCATTTGGTTTGAGAATAGGAAAGGCATTGGGTGATGCTACTAGAAATCAAGAAGGAGAAATTGGGATGGGCCAGGAGGTTCTTTAGGAGTTCATGGAAAAGACGGTCGCCACCTGGAGCAGGACCACGTCTGTGAAAGTGAGTAATTGGACATGAAAGATATTTTGAAGTTAGAGCTACTAGACTTGGCACTTGACTAAGTGGGGGCACTGAGGAAGTGAAGGGAGTCTCCAAAATCATGTTCTGGTTTCTGGCTTGAGAACATGGGTTACAATCATGTTGTTTGGTTGAGATAGGGAATGTCAGAGGACCAACCGAATACAGTCATTACATAAGACCTCCTCCCTTCCCTTCCCTTCCCTCCCCTCCCTTCCCCTCCCCTCCCCCTCCCTTCCCTTCTCCTTTCTCCCTTCCCTTCACTTCTCTCCTTTAATTCCCACTCCCTCCCTCTCTCCATCCCTCCCCCAACGTTTAGTTTAAAATTTCCTATCCCTTGAAGTCACTGTCTTCTATGAAGCCCAAAATTATTTTGACAAAGAAAAGTCACTTTAACTCCTATACTTAGAACTAATCTGTGGGTAAAAATAACAACAGCCTATCACCTTGCCAAGTTGTTTCAAATATCTTTAAAAGCTTAATCGAAGGAGACAGAACACTGATGTACTTAAGGAAAATTGCCAAGAGTATTTCTTGACCTTATTTAAGGGTTAGAGATGGAGCTAGGCAAATTATCGCATGCAAAATAAAATAAACGTAACCAAGGAAGATGTATCCAAGGGAAATTATATGCTGTCATGTAAATATAATTTTTATCAATTTTACCTTGAGTGCTTAGAGTTTAAAAAGGAGTTTTTACATCTTGTGTTGGGACTCTGCAAAGGAGAGAAATCCCACTTAAAACATTGTCGACAATGAAAACAACTGAATTCATTTTCTTTGTTACCCGAGAAAACAGAGTTAAATCTCATCCACTCAGGGACTCAAATGCTGTTATTGGGTCTTCTCATGTCCCCATCTGTCTCACATCTCGGCTCCGGTTCTTATTGAGTATTGGCTCCTTCTCTGCTACTGCAGATGGCCTTCTCCAGGAGGGGACAAGCGGGTGATGGTGGTGGTTAACATTACTTCAGCTAGTGTCCACAGAGCCACGAGAGAGTGCTTTTCTTCCAGTGATCATATGTAAAACTCCAGAAGATTCTAGTTGGTCTGGCTTGGGTCATGGTTGCAACACTTATTTGACAACTGAGGCCAAGAGTGTGGGAAACTGTGGCAGCCCACCAGCATTGCCTGGTAGTTCTGTTAAGCAGTTCTCCAAAAGAAATGAGCACAGGGTGCCTGCTGTTATCCAAGAAACGGGATGCAGAATGGTGGACAGACTAACACAGCACAGGCCCATTACATTTCTAGTGAATGCATTTGCAAATTTGTTCCAATTTTAACTGTAAATTACCAGACCACTTAATCATGTCAATGACAAACCATTGGCATAACTAGACAACTAGAGGAAATCGGCTAGTAAAAAGTTATTTAAATTATTGCACATTATTGAAGAAAATGTTTCAGAAAAACCTTCATGACCTCAGGCTGTGCTTATATTATAAGCTGAGCAAGAGTCATAATAATTGTTGTTGTTTAAGGGTTTGCCGTTGACATTTTTCTTTTCTTTTTTTCTTTTCTTTTCTTTCTTTTCTTTTCTTTCTTTTTTTCTTTTCTTTTCTTTTCTTTTCTTTTCTTTTCTTTTCTTTTCTTTTCTTTTCTTTCTTTTCTTTTCTTTTCTTTTTTTTCTTCTTTTCTTTTCTTTTCTTTTTTCTTTTCTTTTTCTTTTCATTTCTGTCTTCTTTTGTTAGGAAGCAACTTGATGCTTTAGCTTTAGCTGGACAGATTTTGCTGCCTGTTATCATAGCCTGCAACTGAGTAATCTCCTTACTCTGCTATTTCTCTGCTCATGTGACCTACAGACATCTTTTCATAACACTTGCTTCAAGAGTGACTATTATCTATTCTCTCACATTCAGCCAGGACTCGATTGCTGTATCTACTGGTTCTGGGAAGAAAAAAAAAATGTTCTTCCTTCCTGGGACCTGAAGTTTTCAATTTGTGTATTAATACCAAAACAAAGATACTAGAAGAACTTAAGGAAGAATATGTCATTTGTATTGTTGCTGTTACTTTTATTTTTTCTTGTGTCAGGTCTCAACAATCCTGGCATTTATAATAGGCATTTATGTGCCAACAAACACAAAAATGAATTGTGCATTATTTATCTTAAATTTCTCTCAAAATAGTAAGGAAACATTTTGTTTTTCTCAATCATTTTCCTGCCACACTCACCCGAGGAATTTTTATTTTCGTACTTGAGGATTCTGTTGATTTCAGAGTAAATCCTTTTAAACAGATATCAAATTTGTTGGTCCACCTTTCACCCACACCAACAAAGCTTGAGAGCTAGGAGGATTCTGAGTGCTCTTCGACAGTAAAAGCTGGGCTATTTTGGAGAAACAATGTCATTGTTAATGCAAAGCTAACTTGGCTACTTGGATGCGCATGCTGGCTTCTGCTTTCTTATTAAGGCTCCACGTTTGTTTCAAGAAAGAAATGAGGCTAACAGGTCATTAAAACCAAATGTTCACATTCTGAGATTCATGGTTCTATTTATAGCTAGACCATCTCTTATTGGATTATTCTGACTTTTCTTAAACCTATTACTTGACAAATGGCTCCTGTGCTTGTCCAATTTGCTAGGCTACTGCACATCGCCTTGACAACTCAAGGGAAGACTCTTTCATCACTATGGAAACAAGTCAATATAAACATCTTCACTTTTTATTTATAGACTAGGTAATGTAAAGGGCATCTTGCACACTTGATATGATCTGAAATGAAATATGGTAGTCGCCTCTCGTTTTTAATTAATAGGATTAGTGGTTGACAGTGACATACAGCATTTTCTCATGGTGAGGGAGGTAAAATTGCAATTGTCACCTTACCTGTTACTTTAATTTACAGGTTTTCTTCATCATTCAGGGTTAACATCTAGACCTATGGCAGAAACACCTAACATATGATGGTAACGTGGAAAAGGAACTTATGGGCACTTTCAAGAGAGGTGCCAAATCTCTAAACTACCCACAAACTTCCATAACGATCTTCCATGAGTAATATTTTCTAAATTGGAATAGGGAGTGAGTAATTCACCCACTTCCAGATTTCACTGTGTAACAGAAAGAACACTGGACACTAATCAGTTAAAAGATGTTGGGAAAGCCAATCATTTTATTTTAGCTTTTCCATCTATAAAATGGGTATAATAATATTTACCTACTGGATCACTGGGAGAATTACAAGTAGCCCAGTGTCTCCTTATAATAGAAGATCAACAAATGAGAGGTTTATCATCATTATGTGTGAATTTTTAAATGCCTAAATAATTACCAATCCTCTTTACTTATGCAGCTCTCATTTGCCATATTGATAATTTTTTTAGCCATCTCATTAAGTTTACTGATTTGGGAGAGATAGAAGGGAAATGTGTCCATATTCCACTTCTCATTTTAAAAATTTCAAATGTAAAGTCAAATAAGATCCAATTAATAAAAGAACAAATAATATCTTTTGAACAATCATTTGTTACTTATTTGTATGCTGGTTTTAAATTACAGAATCTAGCATATAATTTTCCCACTCCTAGTAAGGAAGGCTCACTTCCGTTTGTTTCTGAAAAATAATATTCATCACAATTGTCATGTCAATTTGTGCCCTGTGAGTTTGGGACTTAGCTTTCTGGTGTGTGTGTGTGTGTGTTCTTAAATGTGGCATCAATAGCTCCTGCAGTTGAACTAGTTTTGAATAAAAGGTCTCTTTCTCTTTTAACATAAAGGAGACCAAAAACAGCATCTCTTGACTATCAGAAGCATATACTAAGCTATACTATTATTGTAGGAAGTTTGATGGTAGCCATTCCACAAAGCCAATTTCTAGCTTAGTTTTCACCTTAAATGAAAAGTTTCCCTCGGTTTTAATTTAGTTTTAAAGTTTTTTTTGTTATAAGTTGAGTTCCTAAGTTTATGTACCTTTGGATACAGAAGTACACTTTTCTTGTTCTTCTTATGTTTTCCCAGAATAAATATTTCTATAGTATTCTAATGGTAAATGTGACAATACATACATTTATACATACATGCTTAAGTCTTTGTCCTTTGTTTTTAGAAATATGCTTATCCAACAGCCAAATTACAAAAAAAAAAAAAAAAAAAAAGCAAAAAATCCTGCTACCCAATAGAAGTGGGTTTTTTTAAAGAAGCATTTCTTTTTATGTTCTTCTGTTCTATTTTATTTAGTAAGATTAAAAATTAAATAATTGCAAATTGGGGAATGTCTCCACTAACACGTAAAGAATGTAAACTCTGTCTCAGGACAAAAATTGTGGGGAGGGAAGCCTGATGTCATTTGGTGAGCCCTTAAGGTTTTTGCGGGTTCCATTTCTATGCATTTGTATGGAATTATTCATCAAGTAACAGTTTCTCCTTAATTCCCCCAGCATACAAAAAGAAGAATTAAGCTTAGAAAATGCAGATGTGGGACATCTGGCTGGCTCAATTGGAAGAACATGGGACTCTTGATCTCGGGGACTCGTGACTGGTTGTGAAAGGTCATGAATTTGAACCCCACACTGGGTGTAAAGATAACGAAAAAAATAAGTAAATACATTTTAAAAATACAAATGCAAAGGGATTATTTCCTTTCTGCCTCATCTTGGTGCAAAGTGCTAAAAAGCAAAGTTTGATTTCCTAGAATTCAACTGTTTTTTTTTTTTTTTGAATTCAACTGTTTTAACAAAAGAATTTAGTTAAAAATAAATGGAAGAAAAAGTATCATGTTACGAATAAAGAAAACCAGAAAGTCTGCCAGAAATATTCACCTTTCTACATTTACCTTTTTCTACTAAGGAAATGCACATCAAATTGAGAAACACTGACACATGCGGTTGAGTAGCAGGCAATGCAAGCGGCCTGAAGCAAAACTAACACATACACACACACACACACACACAATCGGTCATATTGCTATTTCATTAATACTACCTACAGTCTCAGACTTGTACTCACATTCAACAAATTCTTGTGGATAGATGCATCACACAGAATGGCCTTGTGTGTCTTCCAGTAAAGCTTATTTGCAAATTATTTCAACAAGCAGACTTTTTAGCCATGTGAACAGCAGAGCATTAAGAATTTATTCTAAAGTTAAGACAACAAGTCCTAGTCTGGTTTTGAGAACTTAGCTAGCTTACATATTGTGGTGGATTCTGCTACTTGTCCACAGTTCTCCTTCCTCCTCTGCCCTTCGTAGGGTTCCCCATGCACACAGCGTATTTCTTTCCTCCACCAGCTTTCGGCTTGTCTTACAACTCACTCCAACAAATGGAAGTTGAAAAATTGATGCTGTGCTTTCTAAGCATGGCCCTGTAAGGCAGTGTGTTCTGCTCCCTTTTCTCCCACTTTTGACATGACATCATCACGTCATTGGTGGGGGGCGACTCTTTCATGAAGTCCTAGAATGAAAAGGCACATGGAGCCCCCCTTGTACCCAACCCACAGCCGACAGCAGACTCACTGCAGCCGATCCCCAGATGTATGAATGGGAAATAAATGTTTGTTATTTTAAGCCTGAAAGTTTGGGCTTGTTATATGCAAACATAACAGGAAGAGATTACTAATACAGGACTCCATGAATTAAAATCAGAATAGAATTTCAATGGAGATGCCATTATCGAGTATATATGTAGTTCACCCAGGAGTGGGAATAAGACCTCAGCAGCAAGATCAGAGCACTGAGGGTAGTGGAGCTCCTGCCAAAGGGGCAATTACAGGTGCTGGCTGTCACCCTTGCAAGGGCCAGCCTACAGCATGAGACTGGAGGGCCTACACTCAAAAGGCCTAGGGCCTTGAACAGATTATTAGGACCAGAGTTCTATCAGGGCATAAGAAACAAGGAAGCAGAGACTACGAGTGGAGTGGAAGACTATAGGAAACTTAGCAGCAAGACTAATGGTTTGATGAGGGCCTACGTGGTTGAGCTGTTTCTCCTTTAAATTTCTCCTTTTCTGGTGAAGCTTGGTCAGCGATCCCAGCTACTAGAATAGGGTGGATCAGGACACAAGGCAGGGCCTGACAGCAGAAGCCAGGGGCTCTTCAACATGAGTTAGCCTTAAATAAGCTGACAAAATCCAAAAGGATCGTTTCAAGATGGGGCTCAAGAGAGCTGTAAACCTACAGGACCAGTGAGAAACCCAATAGGAACTTAAGGTGAAATGAATATGCTCTCAGCTTCTCAAGACAGGATAAGATAGGACGGGGTCTCTCCACTGTGTTTCAGAATTGCTGTATTGGGATGCGCTCACCAAACAGAAACTTTCCTTAAGGAACTATCTTGAAAATTCACTTTCCTTCCACAAAGATGACATTTGGATTTAAGGACTTTCAGGCGGGACTGCACTTTCTCCAGTGGCAGCGTGACTCCTCTCCTGGGATGGACAGGCCATTCTCTCCCTCCTGGATTGTGTCAATTCTTTTCCCATCCCTGTACCATAAGCTTGAGAGCCTTCAGATTCTTTTTGACCCAAGCCTTCTTACTTTCCAAAACCATTCCTTTTTTTTTTTTTTTTAAGATTGTATTTATTTATTTGACAGAGATAGAGGGAGAGAGAGCAGGGAAAGCAGCAGAGGGAGCAGCAGAGGGAGAGGGAGAAGCAGACTCCGCACGGAGCAGGGAGCCCATGCTGGCTCCATCCCAGGACCCTGGGGTCATGACCTGAGTTGAAGTCAGACACTCACCGGACTGAGCCACCAAACCCATTTCAAACCTCTTTCTGCTGCAACAAAATCAGTCTTACTCAGTATGAATAACCCTTAGCTAGCTTCCCATCTTCCTTTTCATCTTTCTTCTCATGCTACCCCTGTGGTCTGGGCCCATCCTTACTCTATTTGAGCATCTGTTTCTCTGCTAATATGTGTATCACTTGAAATTTTAAATGAGATGTTAAAAAAAGAAATATTCTGAGACAATACCAATGTGTTTTCATTTTGCTTATTCTTGGAAAACAATGTGTATGCTTGCTTCTGCGCTCTTCCCATCGCCTGCGTCTTCTACACTTTCCTTTTCCTGTGTAGGTCTTAGGCTTACTTCAAAACGTAGCCTGATCAAAAAAACAAAAACAAAAACAAAACGAAACCCAAAACATAGCCTGAGTTCCATGTCAGCTGATCATTTCTTTCACACCATCCCAATTTGTGGTGAGCTATTCCTTCTGTTGCACCATGCATGTCATTCAGCGTGGCTGCCCTGTATTGCTGCTTATTTTTTAAATGTATATTTTGTGCTTCAAATCAGATGCAAAGCTTTGCAAGGACATAGACAGTAAATCGTAAATTTTTGTGCACTAATTGCCTAGTGCAGAGATTTGTGTATTGAAGACGATCGATGAATAGTAGAACCCGAGGGGGCTGGAGGGACTTTAAACAAATCAGAGTCCAATTTCTTATGTGATAATATGATCCTGATGATAATGGTGATGATGATGAAGAAAAAAAGAAACCAGATATATGTATGTATTTGCTCAGGAATGTATCTTAAGTTGGCCTTATTTTAAAAAATATTCTTAGTTTTCTATGAATGTATTATTTAACACATGCCGGGATAGGACAGGAAAATGAATACAGATCATGCTCATGATGTAGGGATTCATCTAAAATACTTTTAAATCCATGTTTCTTTTATTACAGATTTTTTCAATAAGCAGTATTGATCAGCATATTCGCTCATGATGTGGAGAAAATAGCTTTCTGCCGCATTATCAATATATAGCATTAAAAATGCATGAGATAACATGAGAATTTAAAAACTGAAGCTAGACCAGGGTCAGGAAATGTTTTTTTTTTTTTTTTTTTTTTTTTTTTAGGAAATGTTTTTTCATATAATGGATAGTTTAGGCTTTATGGTCTCTCTTGCAGCTTCTGAATTGTTGTGCAAAAGTAGCCATAGACCAGGTAAGTGATGGAGCATGGATATGACCCAATAAAACTTCATTTACAAAAACAAAGACGGCTGATGATCCACAGTGTGTGAAGCCCTGATAGGCAGTCATATCTAAATCAACACATTAGTTTCCTATTTGTAGTAAGCTGGTGACTTTCTAGTTTTCCAATGAATATATTTTATTCTATAAATCGACTCTCAAAATAAAATGCCCACTGCTTATTTCAGGGCTTTTTCCTAGATCCTGTAACAAAACTTTTGGCCTATTCCTTTGCCTAATTGCGATATTTTATAGAAAGGATCCTGAGATATTTTGCTAGCTTTTCATTTATGTTTTGCTTATATTTGATCATTTAAAAATTTTGTCGATCTTACAAATGTACATTTATGTATATAGAATAGTGCATCTTCAGTTCTATTCACAAGCATCTATTTGAACCATTGTACCTCAATCAAGTATTTCTTTCTTTCCTATTTCTTAACATGGTTGACCCTTGAACAACATGGGAGCTACAGGTACCAATCCTCCATGGTTAAAAATCTGAGTATACTTAACTACTCAGGGCCTACTGTTGACCAGAAGCCTTACCCATAATATAAACAGTCCAACACATATTTTATATGTTATAAGTATTATATATTGTCTTAGAGTAAAAGGAACTGGAGAAAAGAAATGTTATTAAGATAATTGTAAGAGAAAAGACCTTTGTAGCACTGTAATGTGTTTATTTAAAAAGTCTGTCTGTAAGTGGACCCACCCAAAGCCATATGGTTCAAGAGTCAATTGTGCTGGATGCCTTTAGAAATATTGTTGAAATATAGTTAGACCATGAGGTTCAAATTGTCTGTCTGTATAAAGGAACTGGAGGTAGTTTCCTAGGGCAATGGGCTCTTTGCAAAGTCACCTTCCTTCTAATGCTCCACATTGCTATATTTTCTCTCTGAAAGAAGGATGTTTCATATAATCATGTGATTAAAAAACACGTCACATTGTATTTTAATACACAGCTCACTTCTCTTAGTGGCACATAAAGTAATGGGATACCTCACCCAGAAAGTGATGATTCATGAAATCAGCAATAGGTGAACTTTTCCAACTGAGGGTGCACTGGGGTTATCAGATGATGGGCTGGGGATCCAGTGTTCATACTGGCTTGTGGCTCAGCTGAGATGGTCAGTCATGTTATCTCTCCTGATGGGACCATTAGCCTAGGAAGTCCTGGCTCCGCTCTCTGAAAACCCCTTTCTTCACACATCGCTGTTGGTATCTGTGATCCTCTTTGCCAGCCCCTCAGTCTGAGAACATCAAAGTCACCCTTCCATTGTCCTCTTCTTTACTCATGTTATGTCAACTATTAAGCCCCATATTAATACCCATAAAATGCTTCTCATTAAGGCCCTTCCCTCCTTTCCTGGTTAGTCCTTTATCATTGCTCAGCTGACTTAATTGTCCACTTACTATCTTAATATTTCCATTATCTTTTTCCTAAAATTCTTATACTTCAAACTAATACCAGAAGTATCCCTTTAAAAACAAATCTGTTCATTCCCCTGATTTTCTAAACCCTGTTGGGGGGAGTTCCTACTACCTACTGGATGTCTGAATCTCTGAACTTGTTGGCTAAGGCCATTTGCAATCAGACCCTAATATAATGAATTCAGAATCATGCCAATCACATGGCAACAGGTCAGTAAGTTTTAGTGACCATTATGATTAGCGTTGCACTTCAGCATTGTTGCCTAATTATATGTTTATACAAGGTATCAGTCAAGATCCTTTTAGGATATAGCTCCTTTTAGGAACAATATAAATTATTAGAATAAACCCTGTGGTTTATATCTAGCTATGTATTTGCAAGCTAGGTAACTACAAGAGTAAAAAAGAAAATTCTGTGCTATTGCAGAGGCAGCAACTGAGGAAGCATCTGCCAAGGGAAAGACATGGAACAGGTTAGAATGATTAAAACTTAGAGGTTTGGGGGACTAGAGCCTCTGTTGAGCTGAAGCTCAGACATCTGGGAAGGGACACAGCTTGGCTGGCATGAGTCTGAATTTTGGTAGTTTCCAGTTTGGAAAAACTACCAACTGGATTTAAATGCTGCTATAGGCATGGATTATGACTAGAGGGGTGAAGAAGCTTTGCTTCCTGCCTTTCACCTGAACCTGAGACTAGATTACTATTTGGAAACAGGAGAAGGAAGATACTTTTTCCTTGCACATGGACCCTGTAGATCTCCCTGTTGATGGAGCTTTACATTGTTGCTGGCTGAGTGAGCAGAAACCTGGTTTGCAGAGCTCCTTCTCCCATGTGACAAGCCAGTGGATAAGGGTGAGATGAAGCTGGGAGGTCAACCCTCGCTGATGGCACAGTCTACCTCTTCAGCTATATATCATCTCTACTCACTCTTCTCACAAGCTAATCTTTCACGCAAGAAAAACAATTCTCTGTTTCTATTTAACAATATACAACTAACTTTTATACAAATGAAGATGTTCTCTCCCTTTTCCCAAAATGAGAAGAGGCGCTGTCCTAGCCGTCATGGTGTTCATCTCTGTGGTATGTTAGTTACTCCTCAAATTCAGCCACAAGCCCATCTGAATATTCTGTTAATCTTTGTAAAAAGATTGTAATTGTAAAGTTAACTTCCAACAAAATTTATATAAAATCATGAGTTACATATGCACATCACACATATCACCACAATAGTCCGTATTGCTGTAACTGGTCATGGGGCCCTGGGTGACAATTATAACTTACTTTTTCTACTAGCCATTCATGATTTCTTTGCCGTCACCTCTTCAGAGTTCACTCTCTGATGAGATTTAAAAAATTTTATTCCTGAAGACTCTTAATCCTCATTGAAGCCAACTTTTGGATGCAATACCTTACTATTAATATTTGTTATTAGATATAGAAGTGCTATGAGGAAACTTGGAGAGAAGTCCATGATTCTGGACACTGCCTTCCTTGCCCCTGTCACGTAGCAGAAAACACTTTACTTTGATCATCATGGTCAGTCAAAAGAGTTGCTTGGTTCCTGGTTCAGTGGCATGAGAAACTCTGAATGACCTGGGGGCTGTCTCATCCTCCAATTCAACAACAGTAAAACTGTTGTTGCATCTCATGTTGGCAAGAGTCTTCCTTTGGAACTCAAGGTCTCCAAACTGTCAAAGCCCAAAGCTTCAGGGAAACAAAAATTCTGCAAATGGGTTATATGAGTTTTTTTCTGTTGTTGTTGTTTTAAAGATTTTATTTATTAATTTTATAAAGAGAGAGAGAGCATAAGCAGGAGGAGTGGCAGGCAGAGGGAGCGGGAGAAACAGGCTTCCCGTGGAGCAGAGAGGCTGGTGCCAGGCTTGATCCCACAATCCTGGGATCATGACCTGAGCCAAAGGCAGATGCTTAACTAATTGAGCCTCCCAGGTGCCCAGGTTAATGAGTTTTTATAGCGAGGATAGCCATTCTTCCACTCTTTGATATCTGGATTTGTTTATTTTGGCTCTTGGAAGACAGATCACTTATTGGTCTTGGATACACTGCATCCTGTAAGACAAAATCCAACTGGTGTTGTAACTAAGTTAGCCACCTCACCTTTCCAGCAACCCAGCTGCTTTTGGGCTGTGAAACAAGTTCTTTGATCAGAAATAATATTATGTGTAATACTAAAGCAGTGAAGAGGCATTTCTTAAGGTGGTAGTTCTGGTAGGAGAATTATGGTCAAGGAAGGCATATTCAGATCCAGAAGACTTATTTGAGTAAAGACAAATATTTGCTTCCATTATGATGAAGGAGTACAATGTGATCAGCTGATGATTGGATGACACCATTCTCCCTTTGGGGATCTTGCTATAAAGGGGTCCAGGATTGGTCTCTGCCACTGCCAGCTTAGGCACCCTGTAGTCGTGGTTGCCTCACCAGGAGTGATATTCTAACAGGGTCTCTTCTGAGGGATACAGTTTGCTCACAGAATGCTGGAGTGAAAATCACGCATTCAAATAAGTTACTAAGAACATCATGTTGAATAATTTCAGATTTTGATTATCAGTGTTTGGAAATTAATTCTTGGGTGGAAAGTCTAGCCATTCTGGAAGGATCTGCAGCTGGCGGTTATTGTCTAATGTGATTATCTTCCAAGGCAGGGTTTTAGATCCAACAGAAGAAACTAGAATATATATGAATATGAATATATATAATATATATCAATAAAATTAGATATATCTACCTACTATTATTTAGTGTATGTCTATGCTGTAACAGATTTCTAGTTATAAGGAATTATTTGGCTAAGAGTACAGGCTAGTTTGGAGCATGCATGTACACACAGACTGGCCCTGGACTTAGTGGATACTAGTGTTGGGGAGAGCAGTACATGCCAGCATCTATCTACTGATCAAAATGGGGTTCCTGATATACTACTAGACACTGTCATGACTGATTTGGTTATCATCCCACTGGAATGCTATGAGCCTGATGTTTGAAAAAGTTCAACACTTTGAATGGATGGAATTCAGAGAAGGCCAATAAATGATAGATCTTGTAAAAATTACTTGATATCTTTGTATTAAAGTAAATGAGAGAATGAGCAAATATAACCTTTTCTTCATACTTATTTAAGTCACAGATTCTTTTTTTAAGGGTTTTATTTATTTATTTATTTTTTTGAGAGAATGAGTGAGAGCAAAAGAGAGAGAGAGAGAGAGCATGATTGGGGTTGCGGGCAGAAGGAAAAGCAGACTCCCTGATGACTATGGAGCCCAATATGAGGCTCAATCCAGGACCCTGGGATCATGACCCAAACCGAAGGCAGACGCTTAATCGACTGAGCCACCCAGGTGCCCCATAAATACTACTTTCCAATGACAGCATGGCTCTACTTATTCAGAAACTAATTAATTACATGGCAAACTGACTCATGAAAATAATAAACTAGCAAAACATTTTTCAGAGTCATTTGACAAATACACAGATCCTGCAAAAATGGCAATTATGTCTAGTATATGCGTAACCTGAACATAGTATTATGAAGGAAAATAATTTTTTTCAGTTCACTGTTAATAAATACAAATAGATATGAATTATATGAACTACAAAGGATTGCACTGTCAAGTAATATTTTAATTTTGAGTAGGAGTATGTTCTGATGACACAGGTGCATAGACAGAAAATTATTCTAAAGTAGCAACTAGATAAAGATTTGAATATAACTTACTATACTACTTCCTTTATTTTGAGAAATTTTTGTATCAAAATAATGTCAGTAGAAATGAACAATATGCTTTGTAATGTAATAAAATGTATGAAGTAGATAAAAGATGTGTTGAGTTCAAGGTTTTTCTTTCTATAAATATCTACCAGTCCACTAATTATGAACAACTGGATATTGTATCCTGAGGTATAATAATTATCAAGGGAAAAAGAGCTTTGTGAGGAATTAGGATGAAAAACACAGTTGATCTCAACATTTTAGATTCATGAAGTATTCAATAAGATTGACTTGTCTATCAGATATTTTTAACGATCTTAATACTTCCAAACAAGAAGGTACGTAAAATGTTTTTCAGTAGCAGATAAAAAGTCAGATGCAAAACATAGAACTTTTTTGGAAGAAGACAATTTATACAGAATATGATGATGTGTTATATAATTTCACAATTATCAGTGAAATAAGTGATGTTCTTGATATTGCACATCTGCCAAGAGTTATCATCAAGTAACTTGAGATAACCTTGAAGTCAATTTTCCACCAAAGAGAAATTTAAAGCCTTTTAACCCTAGACACATGAAAATTAATTATGAAGTTAAGATAAAGAGATTAAAAGTAAAGACATAAATAAAAATATAGCTGTTATATCAATCTACACATTCTGAATACAGAGACTATATGTTCTTGTAAGTGAGGTTCATTATCACTATATCCACATACATATATACCTATGAGAAATGCTAGAAATTTTTTTTTAGAAAGGCAAAACTACTCCACAATCTTCAAATTTTGTTTCTATTAATTCGTTCTTTCATCGAAAGGGAAAATCAAAATCAAATTTACAGCATGTCTAGAAAATTATGATCATGAAAATCCTACTTAATAGAATGTATGCCATATAGCTAACGTTGTAGTCAAAAAAATTAAAATTCAGCTTACAATAATTAATTATTTGCTGATTAATTGACTATTAACATATTGTTAATAAAAGTGGAGAATGAAAACATTAAATTCCCATTCAACTTGAAAAGATGGAAGTATAAAAATAGCATAATCCAAAGGAAGAATAAGTAGAAATGAAACATACTAAAAACAAAAATCAATCAATTAGAAAGCAAGAAGAATAAAATCATCAAAGAACTGAAACTTTGAGAGAAAAAGTCAGATAAATAAGATGTTAACTAACCTAACCATGAGATAAGGCAAGCAAATTCAAATGCACAAATTAAGAAAAGAGAGAAACTAATGACAGACATTTAAAATTTTTTTAAAATATCTAAAACTGCTTTCTTAACTATAAACAAGTAATGTGAAAAACTTGGTGTACTAAATGAATTCTCAGGCATAGAAATTATCAGATCAAAACAGACACAAGGACTAGACAGTTTCATGCTTACAGTGTACCAATTATTACGTAAACTACCACATTATCAAACTGTGATGAGCAAAAAGAAGGGGCACCAGGGTGGCTCAGACAGTTAAGTCCCCAACGCTTGATTTCCTCAGGTCAGGATCTCAGGGTCCTGTGATCAAGCCCCAAGTCTAGCTCCATGCTTAGAGTGGAGTCTGCTTAAGATTCTCTTTCTCCCTCTCTTTCTGCCCCTCCTCCCACTGGGCATGCACTCAGTTTCTCTCTTTCTTTCTAAAAGAAAAAAAAAAAAAAAAGGAAAGTGTAACATACACTTTTGAGGTTCCCAGTTTATATTTATATCAAAGCCTAAAAAAGAACACAAAAAAGAAAACTATGGAGCAGTCTTACTTATTGAATAGAAATGCAAAAGTTTTAATTGAACTATTAACAGATAGGACCCAGTGGCATATTAAAAGAACACACAACCCGATGATCAAGTGGGTTTTTAAACAGAAATAGTCAAAAATAGTTCAATATTTCAGAATCTATTAATAATAGTCACCATTTATTCAAGTAAGACATTTCATGGTTGATGAAAAGATTTTTGAAAAACAAAAAGATACTGGAAAAAATCAGTATCTATTTTTGAAAAATATTTTTAAAATAGAAATTGGCATAAATAGAAAATTCTTTAATGCAAATGCTTTTATCTCGGCATTTAAAAACTAGATCAACACTTCACGGAGAGGAATAAAAAAAGAATGCTACTAAAAAAGAAAAAGACAAGAATGCCTGTCACTATTGTACAATATTTGTCCAGAGGCATAAGCTAATGCAATTATATGATAAATATATGTGTGTGTGATTCAATATCTAAATATTAGATACATACACACATATATCTAATATTAGAAAAAGAGTAATTAAAATAATTATTATTTTTAGGAAAGTAAGTTGTATTTCTAAAACAGAAGTAATCCAAAAACTTCTATGAAATACAAGAAAATTCAGATGGTATATAGATAGAAACATGATATAGAAACATAAGGATTCTACGCATTTGAAGTACAAGTTAGAAAACCTTCTAAAAGATCTACTTTACAAAAGCATCAAAAATTAAAAATAAATTTAATAAGAAATATGGAAAAAATCAAGAAATCTTTCCATTGCTATGGACAGATGTAAAAGAAGGTATCTTTTTTTCACATAGGAAGATTTAATATAACAGACATTTCACTTCTAGCATTAATCTGTGTTTTATATAAGATATTATATTTATAATCATAATACAATAAATGTATTTTTAGAATTAATCGTACTATTTTTGAAATTCTTACAGACTTACATTAAGATACTCTTTCAGTGTCAAAGTTAGCACCCAATCAAAATTATAACAACAATGAGAAACATAAATTTGAAACTCAAATGGAAAATA